>NC_080585.1:36181770-37547603 GCF_029962835.1 Magnolia sinica | reverse complement strand
TCACTTTGTCTTATTAGAGTTTTCACAAATCTTGCTTGGTACAATTAATGGCCATGTGCTTATCCTATTTCATGAACGATCCCAAGAAAAACTCAACTCTCATGAGAGACGGCACCACCTCTACGTTCATACAGGTGAAATCATTCCATTGTCTTCGTTACTATTAAGACACATGTCTTTTAAACTAGTTTTCATTAAGAGTTATAAGACTCAACCCTCTATCTGTAACGCCCATCACTATCTATTCTGGATGAGGTTCTATATTATTTTAGTGCTTAAACTTTCCACATATCGGTAACTTATTTTTTACCCATTGAACCCGAACTTAGAGATTTTTTAATTTTTTGTTGGGTTTCCATCACTAGTGGAACTTTGGTTGAAGAGTTTCAACCCCATCCCTCTAGATGTTGCCTTTACTACTTCTCTCATTAAAGGTATAGTAAAAGAATCAGCCAAGTTATTAATTAATTTCATATAGGAAATTGTAATGATTCTATCTTGAATCAATTGTCTTACATAGTCATGTCGTAAACTTATATCTCTGGACTTTCCACTACAAGTGCCGCTGTAGGCTCTAGCTAATGTGGCTTCACTATCACAATGTAGTGAAACAGCCAGTATAGGCTTCACATAGAAATGGATTTCTAATAAAACATCCATTAGCCACTCAACATCTTTGTTTGTTGCAGCCAAGGCTATGAACTTAGACTTCATTGTCGAGTGAGTTATGTAGGTTTGTTTCTTGAATCCCCAAGACACAACTGCACCTCCTAGGGTGAATACCCACCCCATAGTGGACTTGTTGTCTCCTGCACTCGATATTCAACTCGTATCGGTATATCCTTCCAATATGGTTAGAAACTTTGAGTAAAATAACCTTAAGTCTTTTATTGCTTTTAAGTAACTAAGAACTCTACTCATTGCATTCCGATGTTTCACACCGGGGTTGCTAGTAAACCTACTGAGTTTACTTTACTCACATTGTATGCAACATCTGGTCTAGTGCATTGCATAACATACATTAGACTGCTTATAACACTTGCATATTCAAGTTGTGCAACTGCTCTTTCGTTATTCTCATTCATCTTGATACTTAGATCAAGTGAGGTTTTTATTAACTTTGATACCTAGGATAGTATCCACTTGTCCAAGATCCTTCATTTTGAATATGGAAGACAAACTTCTTTGTTCCAGTTACACCTTCCATTTTATTAGTTATTATTAACATGTCATCAACATACAAACAAATAATAATTTTACAGTTATCACTAATTGATGCAGGACAATTAACCACTTGCTCTAAAAGCTCGAACTGTTAGTGTATCACGAATTAATCCCTTTATCTCATAGCCTAGGTCCCACATCGCCTGGGTTAGGACCTCGGCCGAACCCCCTTCGTGGGCCCCAAATCACATGGGCCGCCCACCCCGAGTGTGTCCCTGCATCCAACGGGTTACCCCACTCGAGCCTGGTGTGAAATGCGCATTAATTACCCTCGGTGAAGAGTCTCGAACACGAGACCTCCTCCATGGGCCGCACCTACCCTGAGTGTGCTCCTGTATCCCACAAGCGACCCCACTCGAGCATGGTGTGAAAATGCCCCTCCATTAATCACCCCCAGTGAGGAGTCTCGAACACAAGACATCCTGCTTTGATACAAATTTGATGCAAGACAATTAACCACTTGCTTTAAAAGCTCGAACTGTTAGAGTATAGCGAATTAATCCCTTTATCTCATAGCCTAGGCTCCACATCGCATGGGTTAGGACCTCTGCCGAACTCCCTTCGTGGGCCCCAAATCACATGGGCCGCCCACCCCGAGTGTGTCCCCGCATCCTATGTGCTACCCCACTCGAGCTTGGTGTGAAATGCGCATTAATCACCCCCGGTGAGGAGTCTTGAATACGAGACCTCCTCCGTGGGCCGCACCCACCTTGAGTGTGCCCCTGCATCCCACATGCAACCCCATTCGAGCCCGGTGTGAAAATGCCCCTGCATTACTAACTTTAGAATATATGGATTTGTCAGCTACATTATGCATAAAATCATTAGATAGTATTTTTTAATCAAACTTCTCATGCCACTGTTTAGGTGCTTGTTTTAGTCTATACAAAGATTTAATCAGCTTATGAACTTCTCATTTTCTAGTAGAACGAACCCTTCAAGTTGTTCCACATATACCTCCTCATTAAGGTCACTATTCAGGAAAGTTGTCTTTACATCCAATTGGTGTATGTGAAAATGATGTATGGATGTTAGTGCAAATAAAATCCTAATGGATGTTATTCTAACTACTGAAAAATATGTGTTAAAATAATTTATTCATTCTTTTTGTCTAAACCCTTTAGCTACTAATCTACCTTTAAAGGTTTGGATAGTCTCATCAGTGATATTTATTCCTAAATACTCACACCATATGGGTTTAGAACTTGGAGGTAAGTTAAGTAGTTTTCATGTTTGATTTGACATTATTGTTTCTATCTTATCGTTAATAGCTTCCTTCCAAAAAACTGAATCTCTAAAAGACATAGCCTCACTGAAGGTTTTAGGGTCATCTTCTATAGCCATTACTATATGTATCTTCATGATAACATTCTCTGTATCACCTTCTACGAGATGAAAAAAGATACGATGAGAGTTTATCTGTTCAGAGTCGAGACTCTTTTCTACTCTTACCCTCTGGCTCCGACGAGGTTCATTAGGAGCTTTAACCTCTTATGGAGCTTTACTCACCGGTTCTCTTCTGGGAGTTTGGACTTCATTATCCTTTGACTCCAAGGATAGTGTTAGACTTTGGATTTTATAATAGTGTTAGGCTTTAAGTTTAGTAGTCTATTGGCTCTGTTATTTTATGTATACCCTACAAAGGCGCACTTGATTGCTCTGGATCCTAACTTAGTTCTTTTGGGATCAAGTGTCCTGCAATACGCCAGACACCGCTACACTTTGATACCCTAGGTTAGGTTTCTTACCTTTCCATACTTCATTTGGAGAAGTTTTACTTTTTCTTAAAAGGAATCCTATTTAGGATGTGACATGGTGCAAGCAGTGCTTCACCCAATAGACTTAGTGGCAACTTTGCTTGTATTAGCATTGAGTTAATTATCTCTACTAAAGTCCCGTTCTTTCTTTCTGTTACACCGTTCTGTAGTGTTGTGTATGGTGCAGTGCACTGGTGTACCAAGCCGCGTTCTTCACAAAGATTGGAGAATTCACTCAAGAAGTATTCTCCCCCTTTGTCACTGCAGAGAATTTTTATTTTCTTATGTACTTGATTTTCTACTTTCGCTTATATACTTTGAACATATTTAGCGCTTCATTTTTGCTCTTTAGTAGGTATACATACACGTATCTAGAGCAATCGTTAATAAAGGTCATAAAGTACATTCTACCTCCACGAGTAAGTAAGAATGCTGTTCAACTCATGGATATAAGTATGCACAAGATCCAATACTTGAGATGATATCTCGACACTTGGAAATGGTTTCTCTGTCATTTTGGACTGCATGCACACTTCATATTTATGGTTCTCATTATCAGTATATGAGATTAGACCATTCTTAGCCATGAATTTTAATGTACTATATCCTATATGTGTTAATCTACCATGCCATACTGCTACAAATTCAACCATATACACAGAAGTGCTACTTTCATTTAATGAAAACTTTATCATTCTGTTACAAGCATATCCAATTTTGACAAAATTCTCATTCTTTGATAGAATCAACTTGCCTGACTCGTACACTACTTGTATTCCATGTTTTCCTAGAAGATTCCTAGAAACTAAGTTTCGCCTCATATCCGGGACGTGCAACACATTTGGCAAGACAACCTTCTTACCAGAGGTAAACACCAATTACATGGTTCCTTTGCCCACAACCTTCGATCAGACTTCATTATCTATTTGGACTTCTTGACCATTCGTCACATCCTCATAGGTTTTGAAGGTTGACCTGTCGTAGTAGACGTACTGTGGCAGCCGTATCGTACCACCAACTGGGGACTTCGCCTTGGATCATGTTAACCTCAGTGATCATGACAACTATTTCATCCTCCACTGGACTTGTTTCTTTCTTCGATTTGCGAAACTAGCAAACTCGAGCATAATGCCCGATTTTTTCACAGACATGGCAAGGGCCTTTGAACTTTCCGTTCTTTTGTGTTTTCTTGAATTTTCCTTTATTGGGTTTCAAGGAATCGTCCTTCTTAAGATTCTTTTTTTGGGTGTTTTCTACTACATGTATCTTGGACAAGGAATTCCCATTTTTAACTTTCTTATTGTGGTTACGGGATCCTTCCTCAATTCTCAAATGTTTCTGGATTTGTTCCAGCATGTAGTCCTTGGTTTTATGCAACAACTTCTTCCTGTAGTTTTTCCACATTGGGGAAAATTTTGCGATAATAGCCTCGACCTGAAATGATTGAAGAAGATTAATTTTAATTTCCTTAATTTTATTTACAATTAGATGCAATTCTTGGATTTGGGGTAGCAGTGGTTTATTATCTAAGATGTTAAAGTCGAAGTACCTGGCTATTAAGAACTTGTTGGTACCTTCTTCTTTGCCCTTGTATTTGAACTCTAGGGTGGTCCAAATTTCTTTTTGCAAACGAAGTTTGCGTGTACAGATCATACAGCCGGTCAAAATGTGCGTTCAGTATGTGTTCACGACATAACAGTTCATCTTTTGCTTGTTTGTTGCGTGCATCAATTTGTTCGGGTGTATCCTCGTTGGCTGCCTCAGGCAGCGGCTGAAGATTCAGATCCAAGATGTAGTAAATCTTCAATGCCATTAGGAGAAACTTTATCTTGTCTTGCCATCTTGTAAAGTTAGTTCCGTCGAACCGATCGAGACAAATCATATCTTGGTTCATCAGTTTGATGGAGGATACGCCTTCGGTTTCCATTACAATAATGCTTTAAGATTGTTGTAAATTTGATATTATCAAATTACAGATTTATAATTTTTATAAAAAATAAGGAAAGAAATTGAAAATATTAAGGACAAGCAGAAGCACGTGTGATAATGCTGTCCTTAAACGTTATTCGCCCCTTCTCAAATTAATTGAGACTGTTGACAGGTTGCAGGCAAATAGCTTCTAGGATATAACGAGCTTGTGTGTGGTTTTGCGTTCAACAAGCACGAAGAAACCACTATTGGAACTCTGTAAACATAGTTTGATGGAAGATGAAAAAGTTAAAGGAAAATTCCCAAGTCAGAGAGAGACAAAAAATGAAATTGTTGGCTTAGACCACTACATTGGTCTGGTTCTTGTGGACATGTTGGCTTGGTTTCGTATTGAACCTTGTTAGCTTGATCAAAGAACACTTAGAGCTTTACTGGTTCATATGAGAGAGTGAGTCGAGTGGTTTGTGATGTTGAAATGAATCAGTCACGCTCAATTTATGTAGGCTAGGGTAGCAGGACGTTTTAGTCCACGGTCATAACTCCAATTGACTGTTTCTTACAGTTGGTGAGAAACTAGCTGTTATTTAGTAGTTTCTAACTATTTTGTATGTGGGAAAACCAGCTGCATGCTAGCCGTTTAGACTCGGTGGCTAGCCATTTATGATTGTTGGGCTAGCCGCATGCACTAGTTTCTGCATGGTCCGATTTATTATTGCATGAGCAGTTACACCATGCCTCTTAAACGACTAGTTTTAGCCCCTATATAAGGTAGATAGGTCTCTCTCAGACCCCTTACCCACAACACTCTGAATCCACCCATCTAACCCATCTCTCTTAGCCATTGTCGCACTACGACTCACACCTGTCTCGCACTGGTTCACGTAAGGTCACAAGGGAGCGACCCATCTGCGACACGATGCGCATGTGCAAAGTGCGCCACTAGTGCATATATAGCCACACTGCCTCACATGCCCATGCCCTCGCACAGAGCCCGAGACCGAGACCGTGACTGTGCCCGAGCCCGTGCGAGTGCGCGCGTGTTCGAGTGTTCACTGGAATACGCAAGTCTCGGTACTCCTTTGATTCATCAAGAAAATAGTAACTTACTCAACACCCTACTTATTAAGAAAATAAAAAATTCTCTCCTTTTCGATATGGGACTATTCCCAAAACACAAAAAACCAAGTGTTTCATGGAACTTTTTATATATTTATATATAAATTTTTTTATTTAAAATATTTTTAATCAAAACATTTTCCATAACAATGAGATCTACTCGATCGAATCGAGTGGTCGTCGATGGCATCGACAGACCTTGTTCTAGACAGATTTAAGACATTAGACAACATGAATAATTTGGATGGCATATAAACATCATGGTTTTCTCCAGGAAGGTTTCAGTGGAGGTTTCCATTCTTGCTATTTCATGTGGTGTGGCCCTCCTGATTTTTGTATCTACCCCAGTTTTGGACTCCTATCCTATTGTAGTATTTAGAAACTGATGGACGGATGGAGTAGATTTGTCACAGGCATCTCCATAGGCCCCACATAGCATCTAAACAACTTTCAAACATGCTTTGCACGTGGGCTCAATCTTTTATAGTAGTGCATGGCCCAATCAAATCCTGCCACATCAGGTCACATATGATATCCTGTCACTAGGTAATCCGTGTCCCTCAGTTTGTAGATTAAGCTTTATCTACAATCATTTCTTTGTTGGGGCCCACCATAGTGTGTATGGCATCCGAACCATCCTGCAGCGTCGACCCCTGATGGAAATGGGGTGCCCCAAAAAATCAGGCCGATCAATCATCAATTGGTCCACAACTAGAATTTGGGGGTTTTTTGGGTGGTTATCCATTGCTTTCTATGGTCGGCGCACTCGATGATTAGATCAGCTTGATTTTTGGGTATCCTATTTTTGTGGTAGGGTCATCCTATTGGGAAAGTTACAACACGGTGGGCCCCACACAGCTAGTCGCCCAAAATTCCAATCTACAACAGTTTGAGGTCTCTCTCCCCTTCCCACATTCATTATCAATCATGTGGATAAGCGATTCAGATTTGTTATTAAACCTGACCCCTCATGCCACTATGACCTACCAGAACCCTGTCACTAGAAAACTAGGAGTAGACTCCTACGATAATTCACCACCATTCAAAAAATCATGGCAACTCTTCATACACACATATGAAGTTGCATGGAAATCCAAATCCCTGACCGAGTTGTTAATGGAGCATAACCCAAATATTACACTTAGAAGGTGATAGTAACCGTCTATTTTTGCCCACAGAATTTGAACCTCTCACCATTTTACACTTAACTATCCATTTCATAGCCACCATATAGATTGTTAGGATTGCTTGATTAGTATGATTTTAGATACCTGCTTTGTCCACAGTGTGCCCCAAATTGGGATATCTGTAGTGTCATCATATGTGAGGGTGGTGAACTATAACGGGAGTCTAGCCCACAACACTATCTTTCTTTGTTTGATTCTTTTCTTCATGACCATGTTACTATAAAACTACCTTTCTTTCTTCATTAACCTTTTTGTTTAATTGTCACCCATCTTTTGTTAATGAGGGAAGCTGTTGAATAATTTGAGAACTTCTGAAAGAATACCATTGATCAGCGGTACTTGTTGGGGTGGTGAAATAAAATGGAGAATTGAAGTTCGGACACACAGAACAGTGTTAGATAAACTTTATAATGTTACAAGCTCTATCTAGTAAAGGAGGTTGCCATGTAGGTTTGGTCATCTGTCATGTGGGTTGAGTTTGGAATGGCTAGAGTTCATATTCAGTGATTTTGGCTCATCAAATAGGTCTATGTAATGAGTTAGGGACCAGATAAATGCATAACAAGCTTGTTGTTCCTTTGGTTGACCTGAGCATATAAATTTTGTAGTACTTCAAAGAAGCTGAGGTCAACTGAGTGGAGCTCGCAGCAAGCAGGAACATTCTTGTCTGGGTGTTGCCAAAACTTCCTCTCTCTCTCTCTCTCTCTCTCTCTCTCTCTCTCTCTCTCTCTCTTCTTCTTCTTGTTCTTATCAATGAAAAAGTAATTTGATTTCGTTTTGGAGTGCCGTTGTGCACCTCTATGGCAGCCAAAAAGCACTTTCTGATGAGTTGCTGGCCAGTTGACATATAGGCATGCTTGTGAATTCCACATGGTTCCATGGAGGCATTAGCTAGTGATAGCCCAAGGTTGTTTGGGTGTAGCTTGTCCATCCATTAGGTTGGCTTGTAGCCCTATTTGGTGGATTGGGTCATGCCAAATAGGTAATAAGATGAGGGGAAGTAGACTTAGATGGTTTGGTCATGTGCGATGGAGACCAAGAATTGCACCAGTTAGAAGTGAGTTGGTGCAATTGAAGGCTCTAAAAGTGCAAGGGCACCGGTGGAGGAAGAAAGAAAAGACTCTATGACCTATGGTCTAATTGAAGTTATGACCCATGATAGAGTGGAGTGGCAGAATCGGATTCAAGTAGCTGACCCGATTAGTTGGGATCAGGGTATTCGAAATCGGTTACGTTTCGGCCGTAACGGCCAATATGTAAGGGTAACGGTTGATACGGTTACGTGTTACGGGGTCGTAACGACCGTTACGGGCCTAAAGAAAATAGGAAAAAAAAAAGAATTAAATTTTTTTTTTCTTTGTTTTATTCTTCTTCTTATTCTCGGACTGCTGCGGCTGCGGCCCTTCTTCTTCTTCTTCTTCTTCTTCTTCTCTCTCTCTCTCTCTCTCTCTCTCTCTCTCTCTCTCTCTCCCTCCTTTTCTTTTCGGTTTCCCTCTCTCTTCTTTTTCATTTTGGTATCGGAAAAAGAAATCGGACTGTGTACGAGTTACGCAACACGCTTTTATCGTACCAAGTAAACTCTGTTGGGCCCATCGTGAATGTATGTGGTTCATCCACACCATCCATCTGTTTTTCCAGCTCATTTAAGGGGTTGATACCAAAATTAAAACCTATACAGAGCTCAAGTGGACGATACCCTAGGAAACTATGGGAATAATGATTTCCACTGTTGAAACCTTGCTAGGCCCCACAGTGATATTTATTTGTCATCCAACTTGTTCATAAGATCACAAAAACATGGATGAAGGGCAAACACAAATATAAGCTTTATCCAAAACATCAGTGGCCCTCAATAAATTTTCAACGGTAGAAATTCAATTCACACTATTTCCCGTGGTGTGGCCCATTTGAGATTTGGATATGCTTCATTTTTGGGCTCAAGCACAAAAATTATCTGGTAAAATGGATGGTAGGAGTGGATAAAATATCTAAATCACGTGGACCCTACAGAGTTTACTCGGTACATAATCAGCTTCCATTCTAAAGAGGCTACGTGAGCCACCGAGTTTTCTTTTAAATAAAAGGTCCACATGCCGCGTGGGCCCCACCATGATGTATGTATTTTATCCATGCCGTCCATCCATTTTGCCACATCATTTTAGGTCATGATCCAAAAAATTAGTAAGATCCAAATCTCAGGTGGACCACACCATAGGAAACAGTGGTTATAGAATGCTCACCATTAAAAATTTCTTAGGGTCCGCTGTAATGTTTATTTTCCATCTAACCTATTAATTGGGTCACATTGACGTGGATGAAAGGAAAACAGACATGTCAACTTGATCTAAAACTTTTCTAGCCCCCAATAAATTTTTAACGGTGGACGTTTAATTATTGTTGTTTCTTATGGTGCGGTTCACCCGAGCTTTGGATCTGCCTCATTTTTGGGCTCATGTCCTAAAATTATTTGGCAAAATGGATGGACGGTGTGGATATAACACATTCATCACGGTGGGGCCCAAAAAACTTTGACACTTGTGTGCTACACTTCACAATTCGAGTCCCACCTAATTTGGGCCCTTAAAAAATTGTATACAAGACATATATTAAGTTAAAATTTACCAATTAAATTATGGACTGTAGTTGCTAACTCACAATGCCAAAATCAAATTGTTTGAATAGTTTTAATTGTTAATTTGTGGACACATATTTTTTAAAATAGGGCCTTTTGATTTTTTTTCATGATTCACTATCCAATAAATGTCCACCAATTCATAAGTGGGATAATGCCAATAAATTGCTTGAATTTGAGGCTAATTTGGGACATGGATTGGTCCTCCAAGTTAGCCCCAAATTGGCAACGCCATCTACCTGAATTTAATTTCATTTTTTAAAAGGACTATTGGGAGAAATGATATCAAATTGTTAAGTATATAAATTAGATATTTAGAAAATTAAATATATGAATTTTGTAGTCAAATTCAGGTTATCTGGTTCATAAATTCATCAGACAGTCCGATACAACTTCTCACCAAAGAGTGGACCGTTACACCACCATAAACATGTTCCAATTTATAAATGAATGCATATTTGGAATGCTTAGAATATTCCGGATGTAATTCATATTTTTTCATTTTTTTTGGCAAATAAAAAAAATAAAAAGTGCACCATTACGGGCCGTTATGCCTCCATATCGCCGTTACACCCCTGTATCCATATCCATATCGGAGGGCACCGTTACGCCAACGATTCCGATACGGGATACCTTGGTTGGGATTAGGTCTAGATGTTGCTGATGATAATGACCCATGCTCAAATTGTGACCTGTGAGGGACCTCTATGCTAACATTTTTGAGTAATGGAATGATTGCAACGCAAATGCAGTCTTTTGTATCCCGAAAGTGTCTAAGAGGACCCCAAGAATCGTGTGAGGGTTCAACAAGCAGTTTGATCCCTCAAACGAAAATAAAAAGGATTGGCAATTCGTGCATGGGCTTGAAGGCTCATGATAGCATGCAGGTATGCTCGTGTTCTAAGTATGGCCACTATAAGTGATGAATCCTGTGACAAGGTGCTATAGTGATTGCAAGGGTTTGGAAGTAGAACTTATGTCATATGCTAAGAAATTAAGAGTTAGCATCTCAATATCGATGAAGTTCATGTGTTGCTCACAGGCCTAGGAATAGTGAGCTCTCTGTGTTGTATGGCATCAATTGGCTTAGAAAATAGGGAATGCAAATTTATCCTTGAAATCATGGCTTTATATAGCAGGTTCAAAGTGAGATTTGCTTGGATACCGACGCCTATATGACTTCGCCCGATTGGTTCCACTTTGTTCTGTTTTGCCCCGGTCTGGTGATTTAACATTGTCCCAAGTCCAGACCAATACCGATTTAACTTGGGAAAGACCGAGTCATATTGGACAATCTTCTTAATTGAAGGACAACAAGAGGAAAAGACATTTTTTTTTTAATTTTTTTTTATTTTTCGAATTTTCAAATGGGCATTGTGGCATTTCTTAAACCCCATAAAAACTTATATTCTTTTATAACTTAGAGACTGTTTCTGATCTTTCTGAATTACGAATCATTTAGAAACTTTTTTATTGTGGTTCATGTTTATGTAGGACAATCTTTGTAAAGATACACAAGTCTTTAATTTGAATTAGGAAAGTCCATGTATGAGCTTTCTTATTGAACTATTATGCTGGTTTCCTTGAGGCCTGCTATTTTCTAATATTGCTGGGACTTTCTAGTACTTCAAAGGTTATTACATTAGGAAATTACTAAAGAATGAGCGCTAGGATCAATGTGGATCAAGGGCTGAGATTTTGTAGGAAATAAGGATGTCATTGTGATCAGGCATTTGATGCTATTATTTTTTAGAAAACAATTGGCATTGAACTCTTGATTGGGATGAGTGTTAGAAGATGCGCATCTGTTTGTATTGTGAGGTTTTATATTGCCCTGACCTAGAAATCAGGTTGTTACATTCATACAAGGGGCAACATATGCATGTAAAGAGTTTTTTGTTTTTTTGTTTTTAATTGGCTTAAGGTCCACATTCAGAGTTGTCTTTGGCTCACCTGATAAGCTTGCTGGCTTGAATTTTGGTTTAGAGCACCTATAGAATATGGCCCACCCAATGAACAGCCTGGATCTCACATGTATGGCCACAGTGCCATGTTTGGGGTGATTCATGATTCACTAGTCCCATTCACATATCTTTCTTACAAATTGGCTCCCTCTTTTCCTCCTGATGAACAGCCTGGATCTCACATGTATGGCGAGAGTGCCATGTATGGGGCGATTCCAGATTCACTGGCCCTGTTTGCGTATCTTTCTTACAAATTGTCTCCCTCCCTCTCCATCCCTTAATCATAATTGGATCATTTGCAGTTTACGGATCTCCCTCCCTCCCTCTATTATCACATTCATTCGAATCATCCTACTAATAGATTTGTGGTTGTTCTTATTTGATAAAATGAAACTGTTAAGAGCTGCACAGTTTCTTGTGTTTTGTTATTGCATGTGATGCAGCTCGTCTTGAATTAAACAGATCTGCTAATCTTTTATTTTGTTCTATATTTTGAATGGCATGTACTCATCTTTAATCATGGCCCCTTTCATGATTTTCTTTGTGATAAAACCAAAGACTTCTGGACTAACGTGCTCATGGATACAAGAGGGCCCTGAATAACCATACAAAATCATCTGTTTGGTGCAGGCATCTGAGGAACCAGGACCACTTACAGCATGGCCAAGCACCATCCTGATCTTATCATGTGCCGAAAGCAACCAGGAATTGCCATTGGGCGTTTGTGCGAGAAGTGTGATGGGAAATGTGTGGTCTGCGATTCATATGTGCGGCCTTGCACACTTGTGCGCGTCTGTGATGAATGCAATTATGGCTCCTTCCAGAGCAGGTGTGTCATCTGTGGAGGGTTGGGGATTTCTGATGCATACTACTGCAAGGAGTGCACACAGCAGGAGAAAGACAGGGATGGTTGTCCAAAGATTGTCAATCTTGGGAGCGCTAAGACTGATCTCTTCTACGAGCGTAAGAAGTATGGTTTCAAGAAAAGATGAAGTAAAAGAGATTCTGGCTACTTTTCCCTCATCTTTCTTTTTCTTCTTTTTACTTGTAGAGAGTCATGTTCATTGCACCTGAGGAAACCATAGAGTTACAATCCATGCCCCCTACAGTAATTAGTTATTTTGAATTACATTTTGAGCTGCGCAGAAACAAAACTTCCAGCTGGTTTGGGAACTAAATCTCATCATCCTCTATATTACTTAATGAGCACTACTTCAGCCCAATGTGCATACCGAGATATTCGTGCACTGTTATCTCCCAACATTTTTCAAAATCCGACTTTTTGAAAGCCCTTTTCGGAAGGAGAGAGACCCATGGGGCCACATAGGGCTGTCGGCTGGTCAGGTTTGTATCAGGTCCTATAGTACCCATACTGAGGCTAACCGGGTTGGGGTCTAGTTCTCGAAGACCCAGACCTGGATCCTATCGAGTTCAGGTTCCCGTTGGGTGCCTATTGGTCTTTGGTCTTGGTTTCAAGTTGGGTTCAGTATAAATAAGAGCATTTACACGGTTCAGCCCACCCAAATGGATGGATTCGATCATACACACCACTTTGACACGGACATGGGTGTGTAAATGGGCTCCCTTGCGCCACCCTTAGAAAACGTTATTTTATTGCTAGAATTATCAATATTTATGAATATACATAATTATAGGGTTAAAACTACCTGGACCAGACTAGACCTGGCCCAGTTTTAACCACGGACTATCACATGGACCCAATCCAAAACCAACCAGACCTTATTTTTAACCAGGTCCAGAAGGCGACACCCGAACCTGACTGGATTTCGTGACAAGTCTAAAAGATGGGACCTGGACCCTTTGAAATCAGGTCATGTCCATCAGGTACCCACATGCCTGGGTACCCAATGTTAGCCGCACCAGTGCACAATCATTTACCTAACGGCATGTGTAGATAGCTCAAAAATGTGGAAAAGGATATGATTTTCTAGATGGCCCAAAAATGTGGAAAAGGACATGGAAAAGGATATGATTTTCCAAATTTAATGATTATTTCCCTTGTCAATGTGCAGTCATGGATTTCATTTTTACGAGGGTTGTTTGTTTACACTAAGGGCCTGTTTGATTTTCCAGTGCACTGGTAAATACGAGGTAAAAGAGTAATAATTATTCCCCGTGTATTTACAACATACCTGATTTGACTACTTACTTTTTTGACATGGAAATGCAAAACATTACGAAATATATATGGGTCCTACTGTGATGCATTTCGCTTATCCACACCGTTCATCCATTATGCCATTTGAATTTATAGTATGAGCAAAAAAATGAGGTATATCCAAAACTCAAGTGGACCACACCATACAAAAAAGGGAATCAAATACTTACCGTTCAAAACTTTGTGGGGCCACTGTTTCTTTTGGTGTGGGCCACCTGCGTGTTGTATCTACTTCATTTTTTGTCTCATGCTTCAAAATATTGTAGTAAAATAGATGGATGGAACGGATATATCATATACATTACTGTACCATTCAAAAATTAAAAATATCTCCTTGGAACTAGTTTCAATGGCACAAATACTTAAGAATTTTCAAACACATAAACCGTAATAATTATCTATTTCCAGTGTATTTTACAGTTTCTTTGAAAAAACAAAGAGTCCCTAAAGAAAACTTAGATTCATTATAAATGGATATTAGAAATGCTTATCTTCTATTTAATGTATGAGAAATGTAATCATTGATAAGATTAATGATTACTTTATAAAATTTGAACTGCCTTATTAACAAAAAATATCCCATCAAAGAAAAATATTTTCCTTTTCTATATATTTATACCGTTCAAAAAAGCCCGCAAGTATACAAGAAAACAAATAGTAGGACGTTCAAGATTTCAAATAATCAACTTGTAGCATTTCCTTTTCCTTTTGCTACTTTAAGGTGGATGATTATGGCCACTGAGTGATTTTTTAGATATTCGTAGTTCTGTGAAAAAGTGATGAAATTTTAAAGGATGCAAGTGCCAGCACTTGCACACCCATTGCACGTGAAGGGAGGCATTTTGACATTAGTTCTTTCTCTAATTAACAAACTTTACAAGGCTAGAACCGTGGACATCTGATAGCATTTTGGAAAGGGTACTACCCATATGAATCACAGGACAGATTAGCCAACTTTCGGGCCGTCTTTCAACCAATTGCTGACCCTTTCATTGCAGCCCAGATCCATTACCATGTGCACTACTCAGGCTCTCTTTGTAACCGTCGTTTTTTACAAGTCTCAGTTTTCTTAAGAGAATTCTTGAATGGGCTATTCGTAGTGATTATTGGACCTTCTGTGGTTGAAACCATCCATTTTTATATGGCATTAATCGGATGGAAAAGTTCAGCAGATCAGGGATTTTTCATACTAGGGCCATGAAAAGTGAGATAAGCTAGCGGGACGGTACAAATTGATGATTTGACTGTCCACACACCTAAAAGTGCCCAGGTCCACTAAAGACCTGCCCTTAGGGCGTGTTTGGATTCATGTATAGTATTGTTCTGCATTGTAAATATGTATGGATATGGTATTCGTGACATTGTAGCTCGTATACGTTCATTTTGTCATTGACAATCGCACTGTTTGGTTTAGAGTAGAGTTGTATACGTATACATTGCAGATTTCATAGTCGATGTTTGGGAAGGGAGGCTGGAACATTCCCGCCCTCACCTAGAACATCCTCATGGCGAGTTCAGATTCTTCCTAAACTTGGGTTTCATAAAAAGTATGTAATCAAAGACATACTGGATGTAAGAAACGTGCTTATCTACCAAAATATCCACCTGACAAATCAATGGATACTCTCTTTCGGAATCCAACAATCACAATTTAAACACACAGCTATAAAGGAAACTATACTCAATACCTGACTTCTCGGAATCAATCTCAAGAAGTTCTAATGGCCGGGAGGATTGAAAAAGGGTAAGCTTCACGGAGTCACGATGATCTAGATCTGAAAAATGGACCACAGATCCATCGTTGAGGACAAACATGCAATACTGCTAGCGAACGTGCGATCTACTTGATGGTAGAAGAATGATTTCTCTATCAGTCGACTGTGAGGATGAAGAGATACCATGGATGAAAGAGTATATGGTATAAATGGTCGTCAGAACCATCAGCTCTAGAGAAGTTTTCTTTTTCTGCTGTGGCGGTGCAATGCAATGATAGAACTGCACTAATCAATGACCTGTAATCTGAACCGTTGACCCATGGCCACCAAAAGTGGTTCGGCAACGTACTCAAGTTGGACGTGGATGACAGGTTTGAATTTGAATTCAAACGCATGGTAATGTAAATTTTATTTTAAAAAAATACAATACTATACGATCGTGGTTGTTCATCCAAACAGGCCCTGTGCTTAATTGTATAATTGTAAGTTATGGAAAGTATAAAAAAAAATAAAAAAAAATAAAAACTAAAATTTTGGGGTGCCTAGCCTTTTCCCTTCCTTGCACATATACATTTGTCTTTGGTACCAGATTCTTTTATTTTTTATTTGAGTGGATGGTGTGTGTGTAGCCGAATGCTCAGCTACCCACCAGTTCGCACTACAAACGTTTTTGAGAACTTATCATAAGTGATGTAGCTCTAAAATCTGAATGGTCCATGTGAAGCAGCACCTCATGAAACTTGGGGCCAATTTTTTACTTTGATCCACAACTTTGGTGGCCATGAAAAATGAAAACACTTTCCTCCCTTGATTAGGATTTCTCTTTGCTATGGCCCACCAGAATTTTAGATCAGGGTGAAAATTTGTCCCCTTGGGTTTCATGGGATTTCACATCACATGGACCGTTTGGATTAGACACTCATGACACGTGCGCAAGAGGTACGCAGGTGCGTAGGTGTGCAGGTGAGCATGACTTATATGCTATATATATATATAGCGGAACGCTCACCTGCGAACCAGTTCGCACGTACTACCTACGAACTTTTATGAGACTCATCATATCTGATGAGTCTCGAAAATCTGAACGGTCCACATGAAGCAGAACCTCATAAAACCCCCTAATACCAATTTTTACTTTGAACCAAGACTTCGATGGGCCATAAAAATGCAAACAGTTTCTTCCCTTGATTTGAATTTCTCTTTGCTATGGCCCACCAGAATCTTAGATCAGGGTGAAAATTCACCCCCGAAGGTTTCATGGGATTCCGCATCTTATGGACCGTTCGGATTCGACACCCATGACACATGTGCAAAGGTGCGCATGTGCGTAGGTGAGCATGCCTCTCTCTCTCTCTCTCTCTCTCTCTCTCTCTCTCTCTCGCTTTATATATATATATATATATATATATATATATATATGAAAGAAAACAAAAAAAAAAAGAAAAAAAGAAAAAAAGAAGAAAAAGAAAAAGAAGACTAGGAATACACCTGGATGGGGAGACGTGAACCTTATCCATTGGCAAAGTCTGTACTTCAAATGCCAAACAGATATAACATCATTTGGCTCTGAAATTATTATAATTTCAATGCAATCAATGAAACATTTCCCACCGGTTGGATTCCATGGCTCAGTGGTAGATAGACACCGTTTCAACACTGAGACCAGGGATAGAGTGCCCACGTGGTGTGGGTGTGTGTGGGGTGTGGGTGTGTTGAAAAAAATGAAACATTTCCCACACTTATTTTGGAACATCTTCCGCCCTCAAAAAGAAACATTGGGAACTTTCTCTCTTTGCTAATCGAACGGCATCTTCATTACTTCCTCCATAAACATGTGCTTATCAGGATTCAAGACTCGCTTGAGCTTCGTTTCTTTCTAACAATACCACACTGACCAAGGCATAGGTTTCTCCAATTCACAACAAACTTCAAGTCACTTTCAATTTTAACAGATTCAATCCTCACTTTCTTCAAGGAATTTCAACCCATCTTGTGATGCTCTAACCTCCGCATTCATCACTGCTCCACAATAGTTTTGAAAAGTGAAAACTATGCAACTATTATGATCTCCGCAATGACGTGGTTATTATCCATACCTAGCGTCCTCAATGATCCATCCACATTAAATTTAACCCACCACAGATTGAGCATTAACCACTTTTGCTTGTATTGAGTTCATGGCTTTATTGTTGAAAATTGATGTCTTAAATCTAGGTGCTCGACCGGTTGAGTGGGCTGCTCGACTTGAAGTCCAGCGAGCTCGATTTTTTGGGTGTCAATGGTGCTCGACCAGTCGATGGTCAGGCTTGACCGGTCAAGGGGGCTGCTCGACCAGTCGAGGCCCTCCTGCGACTAGTCGAGGGTTACGCAGATCCTGCGCAGACTACGTAAATTTGAGCCGGTTTCTAGACTTTTTCAAAGGAGGTGCATAAGTGGAATTTCCTAAACTATAAATAGGGATCCTTAGGGCTATTGTAAAGTATTCTAAGGCTTTCTAAATATTTTTCAAGGGTTCCTAAAAGAGTTCTAGGGTTATCAAAGGGTGTAGCAAGGGTGAGATTCGAGATTGTTCGAATTGGGTAAGTCCTCTCTCTTTGTAATTTTTTTCGCAGTAGATTTCTGTTGCTTTGTGCCATGATTTTTTCCTGAAAGGGTTTTTCATGTTAAATCATTGTGTTCTCTTGTGTGTGCTTGGTGCCATTGGATGACTATCCTAGATCAAGATTTGTGTGATTCCGCAACACAAATCCCCAACGAGTGGTATCAGAGCAATCGTTGGGGCACAGATCTCAATCTGAAGGATTATTAACAATGGGAAGCACTAGGTATGAGATTGAGAAGTACTCAGGGAAAAATAATGTTGAGTTATGGAAGATCAAGATGATGAGTTCCTTAATTAAGCAAGGCGAAGATGGTGCTCTTGAGGAGCGAAAGTCTACTATGACTGATGATGATTGGAATACTCTTGATAAGAAGGCTTTATCATCGATCCGTTTATGTTTCACGGATGAGGTTCTCTACAATTGCATGAGGGAGAAAACTGTGGCTAAGTTATGGGTGAAGTTAGAGGATATCTATGCGAAAAAATCTTCTGAAAATCACCTACACTTGAAGCGGCAGTAGTATAACTTTAAGATAGCAGAGGGTGAAAATCTGGAGGCTCACATCAGCAACTTTAATAAATTGGTTTGCAAATTGCTGGATATGGAGGAAGTGATGAAAGATGAAGAACAAACATGTATGTTGCTAAATTTTCTTCTGGCGTCTTATGAGTTATTCAAGGATACAATGTGCTCCATGAATAAAACCCTGAGTATCGACACCGTTATCTCAGCCCTTTAAGAGAAGGCGCCATGGGAAAGCTTAACGTCGACATAGGGATATCTTTTGATGCACTGGTTACAAAGGGTAGGAATTATAAACAAGGTACAGGTTCTTCAAGTTCTAGATCCAAATGCAAGAGCAAGGGCAAGGGAAAGGTAAAGTGTTGGAACTGGGGAAAGGAAGGACATGTGAAGAAGGATTATGAAAATCCTAAATTGAAGAGAGAAGATTCTGAGGCTTCATACAGGAAAGCCAATGCTGCCACGTCAGATGGATCGAGTGGATATGATGATAATGTTTTATCTGTGTCTATGATCATACGGTCATGCGATGATCGTAAGGGTGAGTGGATCGTAGACACAGGGGCATCTTTTCATATGACTCCTCATCGGAGTTGGTTCACCAACTACAGGGAGTTCGATGGTGGACATGTACTTATGGGCAATGACAGTGCCTGTAATGTTGTGGTTGTTGGTACGATGCGTATGAAGATGTTTGATGGGGTGGAGCGTACCCTGACTGATGTGATATACATTCATGACATGAAGAAGAATCTAATTTCTCTTGGTGTACTTGAAGCAAATGACTGCAAGTTCACTGGTATTAATGGTGCTCTTAATGTATTTAAGAAGGCATGGATAATCATGAAAGCGCAACTACTCGGTAACATGTACATGTTGATCGGGAGTAATTCAAAAGGTGGAGCTACGGGGGCTATCGCAGATTCCACCTCTACACGTGTGTGGCATGCTGGGCATGGCTACATGAGCGGGCATGGCAGGAAGGCTGAGACGTATGGACAGAGATATAAAGCAGGTGGAGCAGCCACCTATGTGAAGAATCACACGACATAATCGCAGGATATCGGCGAGGTACATGGAAGACTCCAATATCGCAGGGGATTTATTTTCTATTCAGACGGCTCTAGGTGACCCTGGTGCTGAGAAGTGGAAGGAGACTATGGGATTATGATAGACTCGTTGTACCAGATTGACACATGAGAGCTGGTGGAGCTTCCAGTGGGTCGAGAAGTGGTTGGATGCAGGTGGATCTTCAGGAGAATACAGTATAGATGCATAGCGAGATTGATAGCGAAGGATTATGCTCAGAGAGAAGGGATCGGCTTCTTAGAGATATTCACGTCGACGGTATACCAAGTGTCTATTAGATCCGTGATTGGCCTTGGTTGGCCAATGTGATCTTGAGCTGGAAGGATGGATGTGGAGTTTGTACTTCTGCAAGAAAAATTGGAAGAGCATATCATCATCATCATTGTTCTCTTGTGCTTGGTGCCATTGGATTGCTATCCTAGATCTAGATCTGTGTGATTCCGCAACACAAATCCCCAACATTTATCTCAATTTAAGCAAAATTCCTAATGTGGTTAAAGCAAGCGACCACATAAGAACATTCCCTAGTTAGAGTAAGCTAGCTCCCACCTCTATTAACCAACATGTCATCATCATCATCATCATCATTGTATCTCAACTAATTGAGGTTAGTTACAAGAATCTTATTCCGTCGTCCCACTATCAAGGAACAACTTCGGTTTAGACCATAGGTTGTCAAATCTATTCTTACTTCAGTTAGCCCATAGGTCAACAAATCTATTCGATTTCCACTCACATTCATTAGGCTTTCCCCTTTCCCTTTTAGAGCATTGAACTTGCACCAACTCCTAATTGATGCAATTCTTAGTGGGTGCACTTTTGTGGCCCACCGGAAGTTCGAAATTACCTTATTATTTTCAAAAGTGTATATTTTGATGAGCTTATTGCAATGATCATTTATATTGTGACATATTTTAATCACTTTAAAGTATCGTAGATGATTTACTTTCTCCTTTAAATTTCTACAGATATAATACAAAATTCAAATGCATTCAAAATACAGGCAGCCAAAACTGAATTTTTGAATTCTAGGATATTTCAATTATAAGGTGCCAAACAAATGTATTTTTTTACTATTTTGAATCCAAGGTATTTGTGATTTTGATCCCAACATGGGGCAACTGAGAAGATTGTCGAGGCCGCAATTTTAGCAGAGTAGTTTAGGTGATTATTTGTAATTATTTGTACTTGGAAATATGATCACACGAGTGTGATCATATGTTTAGGTGACCCAAACTTTGCAAGGGCCAATTTGGATGGTTTTTCAGCAGAGTAGTTTTCTTGCAATTGTATTTTTTCACCTGATTGGTTTTCAATGACTGTACTTTTCAGTGCCTATTTGGACAAGCTAGGGATCTAACTATGGTTTATAGGCCCACCTGACTCATTTCGTAACTCACACAGAGATAAATCAAGTGAAGTAATCCAATCACACCAATCAAGCATAATGCAAATACACCGATTTTAATAAGGAAAAACCCTTTTGGGAAAAAAACTCACGGCACAAAGCAACAGATAATCACTATGAAAGCAGAAATTACAAGTGTTTAGAGAATACCCGATTCGAACAAGCCTCAAATCACCCCAAGCTACACCCTTTAAACCCTAGGAACAAATTGGAAAAGCTCTTTATGTCCCTATTTTCGATTTCCACCCATATTTATAGCCATGGGAAGAATCCCATACAAAATCAGAAACAAATTCTGCAGATACGCAGATCTGTATAAAATCCTTGATAGGTTAAATGACACCTTCGATGGGACTTCAATGTCATCGACAGACCGTTGATGGCATCGAACCCCACTTTGTTGGCATCGAAATAACACCAAAACAGTCCAGAGACAAAACATGAAAAATCGAATTTTCTCGATTGCACTTCGATGGGTCTCGATGGCATCGAACGGGTAGAAATTATGAATTTCTTGATGGGATTGAGCAGTTGTTCGATGGCATTGAATGGTTTGTCGATGACATCGACAAACCCTATTTCTGATTTGATTTAAGACATTTAAAAATAATAATAATAATTTTCATCATGTCTTTAATCTTCAATTATGTAGCTTCTTGTCCCATTCTCTCATCTCTGCCTTGCATCATAGTTCCATCGGCATGTTGTCCAACCTAGCAAAAAAAACAAAAAAAACAGAAGTTACTAAAACCAATAGTAGAATTGAGATCAATGATATCCAACCATCTTTTTTATAGAAAAATTGTGTCTGATCTCACATTTTTCCTCCTATATCACAATTCATGTTGCATTTCACTCCACATATTCTAAATACATATATTACACCCACTCACATTTTATTTTATTTTATTTTGTATACATTATTCTCTCAGATTTATTTTCTTTTATTTTATTTGCCTTCATAGAATCTTAAACCCTGTGAAGCAAGGTCGGGCGCTACTTATTTTCTTTTTTGCCTTCCTGGGCTTTAAACTCTGTAAAATAAGGCCAGGTGTTGGTTATTTTATTTTTGCCTACATGAAGCCTCTAACTTTATGAAGTAAGACTAGTTTACATTTCATTTTATTTACTGCATTTTCATATTATTTACTCATAAAGTGTCACTTGGTTTTGTGAAGTGAAACTAAATACTTATTCTTCTTCTTCTTTTTTTACCTACCTTGTTCTTATAAGTTATGTGAAACACGGTAAAACATAGAAATACCGAAATTCGACCTAAAAAAATTATAAATTTCTATAAAGTGGAGGCTACACATCATACGAGTAAAAAGATGTGCCTAACCCCTTCATTTTGCGTAATCACTAAGGCCCTTGCTGGGAATCTATAGTCGCAGACCAACCGCAAAGAGTCACTTGATTTAGAGAATCTCATGATTCCCAAATCCTAAAGTAATTGTATGGTTTTTAGATGCCGTAAATTAAATTTCATTTGGCTTCTAGCCGGCCGTAAATTCTAAGCTTCATTTGACAAGTGACAACTCCAAACTAAATATATTTTTACACCTAATCAATACTATAGTACAACTATACTAAAAAAATAAAAAGTCAATGAAGTAAAAGCACAACTCGGGCTGAAATTCACGACACCGAATGAGTCGATTCGAGTCACAAATTCTAAAAACCATGCTACAAACTAAACGACATAACTTGTAAATAGGCCAAGTCAGCTACAAATCAAAAGCCCAACACAAGTTAGCTGAGGCCCATATCACGCCCGTTGGGCCATGCTTGGGCATGATGATAAACTGGCGAGGCTCAATCGTAAGTTCCACAGCTTCCAATTGTTGTCCATTTATGTTCTCACGGGTTGGGCTTTGGGTTGAAATTCAGGCCTGATAAAAACTGGCCATTTGAGCCTTTACCTAAAATCCAGTGGTGGGTGTGGTCCATTGAGAACTTTGCGTCAGCGTCACATCCAATTCGCGGAAAAATCGTGGACAAGATCAGCATCGAAAAGCCTTTGAAATCATGTGATGTTGACAAGTAATGGCACTTGGAATTGAATTTGCAGCTCCACATCTTCAAACACAAGTACCCCCACACAGGACAATGTGCCACACCTGCAAGATCTCATGCACTCAGCGTGTGGGCCCCTGACTTTTAATATCAGACCCCCACTTGTCCCATAATGTTAAATGTGGACTATTTATGGAGGATGACTCACCAGGTGGGACCCCTGATGAATGTGGCAGTCTCTCTCTCTCTCTCTCGATTGAGACGCTTGGTTTATTCTCCTCCTCTCGTACGTCTTCGGTGGGTTAAACTCCCATGTTAGTTCTGCACCATTTAAAAAATGCTGGTGACTCTTCAAACGTACACAAGGCAAGGTTTGTAAGGCAATCAGACGGCTTGAATCCCTAATCCAACTGCCAATGGAGCATAACTGAAAATTTGCACTTACAAAGATGATATCAAACCATCTGACTTTTTTTTTCCCTTTAAACTTGGACCACTCACTGTTTTAGTTTTAACCATCCATTTGACAAATGTCAATTGGATGGTTAGGATTGCTCTTAAGTGCGCTTTTAGAGATACAATGTATCCACAATGTGATGCAGGGAAGGACATGATGAGGTCGATCATCATTTTCCTTAGGAAATAACTAGCTTCCTCACTGGGGATAAAATTAAAAATAATTTCTAATAAATTTACTGATGAAAAAAAAAAAAGGAGCTCAAATCTAAGATTAAGTTTTAGACTCAAACTCTAACTTAAACTTCCTAAAAACGTGACTTACTATTTATAGATGGTCTCCATTTTTATTAGACTTCATGTTTTTCTGCCAAAAATAGTAAGTGTCCATTTGGCCTAACCATGTTATTCTCTTAATTCTTATAAGTCATTTCCATGTTGGGCATGACCCCTATAATTCAAAGACCAAAAGTTGCAGTCGAACTAAAACTTACTATTTATAGTAAAAGCAAAAATAGAATGGACTTTTGACCATCAATATGATGGAAACTCACAAATCTAGCATGGGCAACCCGGCGTAGCGAGTTAGTTGGCTAAAATAGCTTCTCCTACCCAAAATCATATATGATACATCAAAAAACTCATCCCTATTTGCGAGACATGACCGTTTTAAGGTTCTAACGGCCTAGATCATCTCCGCTTTTGATTAGGCCTTCTCTTGTCCATCTTTGTCATGAAAGTGCGGCGACCTGCTCTACGTCACAATGTGACCCACAAAGGTATATGGTCTGGAGAGTACATCAGTGCCACAAATTAGGAGAATGAATCATCACCTTTTGTAAATGGTGCAAGACTAAGAGAGCCCATTTAAAAAAAAGAAAAAAAGAAAAAGATATAAGAAAAAAGGATCCAGCCCCATGCAAACGTTTGTTTAGGAAGGTGAGGAGGTATCTGTTCCACAATGAAAGTGACGTATGTGGTGCTCTTCCACTTTCGTCCTCCTTGTACGGGTACAAAATGGCACTATACAACCATCTAGTGCCACTACTGTTTTGGTGGTGGCACCAATGCTTCCTTTAGTACTTTGTGATCATTGATATTTGACTCAGTGACTCGTACTAACTCATTCACTCATGAGTTTCAGTCAAAATCAGCTGAGTTGGGCTGAGTCATCCTCTATTCTCAATCCTTGAGAACCGGATGACCTAGGCCGAGTCGACTCAGGTGAGCTTCATTGAACTCAGACCAGGCATTGATAGTTGCTTGTGATTGTATCACTTGGCAATTTGTAAGAAGAGAAATTATCCCCAATAATCCCTCATACTGAAGTTTAATAGTTTAGAAACACAAAAACTTCGCTGGGGCTGAGTAACCGGGTGAGTTGGATTGACTCGAAGACTCGGATGAGCCTTTACTTGACTCGATATGTAGCACAAAAGATTATTGATATTTAATATTTTTATTAAAGATTAATAAAATAAAGTAGCTAACAGCAATCAAAACAGATTGTGTCGCAGTTTCGCCCCTTCTTACCTTTATTAAGATTCCAGTTTGACCGGAATGACTCAGTCCTGAGTCATTGTGATGACTCGATGAGTCCATGGCATGTGTACAGGCTGCACATCGCACTAATTCTGGTGGTACCAAGCTCTTGTGGGGCCCATGTCAATTGGGCATCAGGTTCATCCCATCCATTAGATGTGCCCTTCATTGTAGGCCATGGTGTCAAAATATCCTCAGGTGGGCCACACAACAAGGAACAACTAGGAGGGTATATATATATAGCATTAGCTAGGAAATCATTCCCACGTAAAGAAACCTATATTTACAGTTCTTTAATTCATTAATCAAATTCATTCATAGGGTGTGTTTTCTACGTCGTTTGTGAGGCTTATCATATTGCGTATATTCCATCTTATCCATTCATCATATATGCCCCACTATTACAAAAGGACCCACTAAAAATCACCATTGTTCCAAACCCAGGTGGGCCACACCACATGAATTTAAAGATCTTGTGCATGATTTTTTCATTGTTCCCTCCATTGCATCCCACCTAATTTTCGGATCAACCTGATTTTTATTTTTTTTAATTTATACTTTCTATAAGGATGCAGGAGAACACAATGGATGGGCCGGGGTTGGATCTGATGCATCGTTGACATGGACCATGGTACAAGTTTTGGTGCTATCAGTACCATATGAGTGCACCTCCACCCAAAAACAAATCCCTGTAAGGATGTCTCAGAATCATTCCCCAATGGACTACGAATATAATAATAGAAAAAAAAAACTAAGTTGACCATGATATGCAATCTCAGACAAGGAAAGGGATAACTCAATAACCACCTCCAAAGGGAGTGGTACGGTGAACCTAGTGATCCGCAGTCTATTTTACTATTTCATCTTCTTTAGAATGAAAGCAACCCAAAGTCTCTATTTTTAGTGGCCCACCTAAACTCTGCCGTAAATATTCTTTTGTTGGACGCGTTTCCTTGTGTTCTTTTTGCCTTTTTTGTTTTTTCCAGAGATGATATAGTAGAGCCGGAAGAACTGGAATATGGTAGAGCCATCTTGATACGATATGGACATATGGTATGGTTATGTTTCAATTGAGAAAGCCTATTTAGTTGAGTTGGATCTATGTACACATATACTTAGATGATCCCAGGTTGGATCTATGTACACAAATACTTAAATGATCCCAACCATCCGAATAGTGGCTTCGAAATAACAAAAGTTGAGAAATTTTGGTAATGATCGACAATGGAAGAAAAGTAATGGCCATAAGCATCTATAAGTCTGATTCCTTTAAGACAAGCCATCCATGGTTGGTGGTCTAAATCATCAGTCCTAATTGACCCATCGACCTGCCAGGTGTACTATAGAGAGATGGCAGGATTGTATCATCTACCTAATATAATAACATAAGAACTTGAATTTTTGGACATGGTTGCATGTATAAGATGGTGAAAAGTTGTATATTTTATTAATTGAAAAATAGTATATAATACAAAGATTAATATAAATACAATAGCTGATAATAGTTGTATTCATAACGGTAAAAGAGTATATAAGGAATAATATAATATACAATTTATATACACACACACTCCCCCTCAAACTCGAGAAGTATTCATGGGAATCAGGGAGAGTTTAAAGATGAGATGCAAAAAATGAGAGGCGCTGTGAGATTTTGTAAAGAAATCCGCAGGTTATTTAACAGATGTTATATACTAGAGAGAAAGTATATCATCTAAATATTATTGTTGAACAAAATGACAATTCACTTCAATATGCTTGGTGTGCTCGTGAAATTCAGAATTGCGAGCAATGTGATGTTACATTTATATTATCATAGTGCAGGAGTGTCGGCGTTCCAAAATGAATACTGTAATCAACAAGTAATCATCATAGTCAACAATATCAATAGTAGCTTGAACCATTGCTTGATACTCATCCTCATTAGTAGATTGAGAAATGCGTTATTACTTCTTACTGTTCCACGAGAGAAGATAGTCTGCAATAAATATGTAAAAGCATATGTTAAACTTCCGATCATATATAAATCTAGCGAAATCAGAATCTGAATATGCTCGCAACTCAAAGGACAACCATTGAAAAGGAAAGAGTTTTATCAAGAGTTTCTCAAAGATATTGAATAATACATAGGATAGGTGCTAAATAGACAGAGTAAGGATCATTCAAGAATTGCCTAAGAAGGTGAACAACACAAGCAATGTCTAGCCGAGAAATGGTTAGATAAATCAACCACTTAACAAGTTGGCAATATATATATATATATATATATATATATATATATATATATATATATATATATATATATATATAAAGAAGAAGAAGTTAGATTTGGAAGAAGTTTTCCATTTGTAAGACTAAGCTTTATATTTAATTCAATTAGGATCAACTCATTTGGTATCATCCATTAATCGAGCTCTTAAGACAAGATTAATGGAATATTTGATTTGAGATAGTAAACAGCCACACGAATGATATACAACTTCAAGCCCTAAAAAGTGGTGCAAAAAATAATGATCTTTCATCTAAAAAAATTCACTAAGATATCATTTGATCATATGAATAATTGCTTCATCATCACAAATAATGATCATATCATTAACATGAAGCAACAGAATAGCCCATCCTTTGGGAGTGTTGGAGACAAACTAAGCTCGAGAAATTTGTTTGAGACCATACAATGTATGTCTGAGGCGACATACATCTTTTCACGATCAAATATCTTCTTAAGAAAAAATCATGCTTCACAAAATATTTTAAAATTGCTTGAATTCACATCAATATTAGTTTTAACAAAGCCTATTAACCAGGTTATAATGCGTGCGTTATTGACACCTCATTCTACAATATTTTTTAGTATCATCTTTAGGTTCAATCTTGGAACCATCAATATAGCCTAAAAGTCTTTTTCTATGAATTACGTTTTGCATGAATGATGTTTAATATGTTAGTATAATTTGACTCAATTAATTTTATAGGAATGAGTTGAAAAGATTCTAATTTTTTCATTATAAAAGAATGCAAGATGACTAATCTCTAGTAGTGATGAATAATCAGTGCGTAACACAAAGCCCACAGGCTTAACCCACAACAACAAAAAAGGCCCACAAGTCACATTAAGAAAATCGGTCAGATTAGATTTACTGTCCAAAAATATTATTGGAGAGCATGAAGGTTATGCACAAACGTTGTATGTTTGTCTTACAATTGGTGAACATAACACCAAATCTAATCACGCCTAACAATGTTTGATCCAACTAACCCATTCAAGTTGTACAGTAGATGGATTTAAGTAAAAAGATGGCTCGAATGTGTCTAAACATTGGGGGTTCATATTTGGCCAAACGGGAGTTTTAGGGGCCCAAGGGTTGGGGGTTCAAATGCTTCTGAGCAAGGAGGGGTTGTGGCAAGGGGTACTTGTGCTCAACAGGCGGTAGAGGATGCACTAGCGGTGGCAGGAAAAAAGTTGCAGTCGTTAATGATAAGGACACGTTGAAAAATATTGTGCAAGTAGGAACAATGGTACGGTACACCATTTGCGGCAAAGCGAGATGGGTTCAACGCGGCAAGTATGGATAAGATCCAAACACAGTGGGTTAGGTGTGAATAGGGGCGCCGGTCAAAAGATGGTGGCAATAATGGTGGTCAGGGTCGCTGTAATGATATCATGTTAGGGATGGTGGATGATGTAATGCTGGTAGTGGATGGAAAATTTAATTATGGATGCCGGTTGTGCCAGGCAAATATGGGAATGGAAATGATAGTTTTGGTATAACAGGAATGCGGATGATGCTGGTGAGGGACAATGAAAATGGGTTATTGTAGCTGATGGGAGCTAAGCAGATAAGATACCAATTGTCGAATATGAATATGTATTTTGTGGAATAATAGTGGAGACCGATGATATAAAGACGAGTTGATCGGAGAATTTGAGATGAGGGATATGGATGTCCCTTAAATTAAGAGTTATGATACCATATGAAATGGTGAAAAGTTGTGTAATTCATTTATTGAAAAATGGTATATAAATACAAAGATTGATATAAATACAATAGCTGATTATAGTTATATTCATAGTTATAAAAGTGTGTATAACAAATAATATAATATACAATTTATATACACAAATAGCCTGCATGGTAGCATCGGCTCACATTGTCCTTCTCTTTTCCTATTTTTATTATCAATAGCATTTTTGTTCTCTTTTCTTATTTTTCCTATTAATAGTCTTCTCTCTATCTCTAGCCTCGACTCTTATTTTCTCTCTTTTTCTATTTTTCCTATCATGACATATCTCTCTCTCTCTCTCTCTCTCTCTCTCTCTCTCTCTCACAACCAGTTAGGACACACACAGTGGATAGGTTAGATGTTTGAACCTCATCTCAATGGACCTTATAAACAATTAGGAAGGTTTCAATGGGTGGATATCCAATCTCAATGATTGTATACTATAGCCCACCATGAAAGGGTGCATCTAATTGATAAGATAGATGCTTGACATGCATCGCGATAGGATACACAGAGTTCAATCTCCTAAGAGGTAGGGTAAAAAAATAAGTAACATGAATAGAACTTCTGATAGACATAACTTTGTGATTGATTGTCGGAATTGAAAAACTATTGATGAGCAATATTGCAACTGCATGGATAGTCTACCACAACACGTGTTGAAGCTTGGCGGAGCTTAGAATTACGGCTAAATCGTAGAAGGGGGTGAATAGAACCACTTTAAAATTCTTGCCTGATTAAAATTATTTATCAATTTAAAACCACAAGGCAATTAACACTTAGGCTCCTAAGCCAAAGTGGGTCTAATCTAATCACATACACTACAAAGGATGCAATAATAAGTAACTAGTTTATAAGGAGATAGTGATCTTATATATGAGATGTATTAATTATTCAACACTTAACATGCATATAATATTTATGCATTCATATAATTCAACAAATTAAGTTTAGAATAATAAATAGAAATGTGAACAAATAACAATCCTAAACACAAGTATGTATAGTGATTCGGCTACTTGCTTACTCCACTCCTAGTGGACGACACACTCTCTTTAAGCGCACAAGAATTTTACTATCTGATATTTTAAATCAGATTCACTTCTAACATTTACAATGGTCTTTCCTATGCCCGCCGTTAACCTACACATACACTCCTATGTCAAAGGATGTAACCCTCAGAAATTCAGGGGTCGAGTACATCCATGATCCCCGAATGTCTCTAATGCATGCATGAATGTAATTTAATGATTAAATTAATTGTCATTAAGTTACTTGTTGAAATTTAAATGGTAAAATATAATTACACTAGTATCCATACCATCATTTATATATATATATATATATAAAACAAGCAACTTTAATTAATGGGAGTCTCAAAATTAATTTCTAAAAGCAATTCCACAGCTTGATATTTTTGCGTATGATTTCAATGATAACTCTTAAGTAGAGGCCCACTAAGTTATTCTTAATCATCGATCAAAGTGACCTTGGTAACACCTGCATACATGAGATTTGATTGGTATTTTAAAACACCATCATAGGTAGGAGTGAGTATTTAACTCATTGTTATCATTCCCTAAGTTATACATAATATCAACACAATCAAGTTCAGATAATGAAAACATTACATCGCAAACACTTTCCTAATCTAGTTATTAAATACATGTTTCCAAATGTATGGTTACATGGTTTGGACAACATAAATGTAGGGCTCTCCCGCCTACCATGAAAGTGGGCCTTGTGCCACACACAAGATGCTAATGGCAGAATTCACCAATGGTTCTTGAGTAACCACGCATACAAACCCCCATAAGTACCTATATATAGAGTTAGGCATTAGACCGAGTCGGATCGGATTTGGTCCGACTCGGTTCGGTCCGAAAGTTGCCTGGGCTAATCCGAACCCGATCCGATCCGAGACTGAGTCTGGGCCACCTAACCCGAACCAATCTGTTACATGCTTGGCCTGACCCGAACTGAGTCCGACTCGATCAGAGAAACCGAGTCGGATCGGATTGGGTATGGATCGAATTTTCTAACGGTGAAAATCATTATCCTCGCTGCTATTTTCGGTGTGGTCCATTTGAGCTTTTAGATATGATTCATTTTTTTCCAAATGCTTTAAAATGATCACAAAAAATGAATAAACGGTATGGATATAATAAAAACATCATTGTGGGGCTCATGTAATGTGGATCTCATTTGAGCCGTTCATACAATACAGCTGTATTGGCGTGCACAGCACGCTAGCCGCTGTTACGTGTTGTGCACGAAAGTGCCGTGCATGGTGTAACGTTAGCAAGTTCTATGGGCCTAATCATTGGGTATGTGTTATATCCAAACCGTCCATCCATTCGGCGAGCTCATTTTTAGGCTTGAGACGAAAAATAAGACAGATCTAACTATCAATTGAACCACATGAAATATTTAACCGTGAAAATCATTCACTGCTGCTACTTGTGGTGTGGTCCAGATGATCTTTGAATATTATTCATTTTTTAGATAATACTCTACAATGATCTCTAAAAATATATGAACAGTGTAGATATAATAAATACATCACTGTGGGGCCCATATAACTTTAATCTCCTTTGAACCATTCGTACAACTCGGAGCTCGAGGAGCATCAATCTCGTCTTCGCACTAGCTAGCCTGAGGCTACAACAGTAGGACGCGAATTTCCTGCGAAAGCCTTTCGTAGGAGGTTCTTGCACTGGGATGTTAGGTGGGTCCCACCGTGATGTTTATGATAAATCCACACCGTCCATACGTTTTGGGAGATCATTTTAGGACATGTGGCCAAAAATGAAGTGTATCAAAAAATTATGTGGGTTGTACAAGAGGAAACAGTGTAAATTCAGTGGCCACCGTTTGAAAGATTCGTATGGCTACAAAGTTTCATATCAGGCAAAATTTTTAGTTTTTTCACTTCATCCTAGTGGTAATGACCTTATAAACGGTTTGGATGGCATAGAAGTATCAAGGTAGATCCCAGGAAGGTTTCAACAGTAGAAAACTCTTTCTTCAATTTTCCCTCTCGTCCGGCCCAATTAAGTGTGGGATCCACCTCATTTGTAGCAATATATACTAAAATGACCTCCCACAATGGATGGACAGTGTGGATTTCTCACAAACATTACTGTGGGCCCCACCTAGCACCCAGTGCAGGAACGTGAAGCTTCTTGCATGTGTCATGTCAGTGACGCCTGAGCCTAACGAAAATGGATTGGCTACTCCCTGTTCTGTAATCTATGGGCCCCACCATGATTTATGTATTTAATCGATGTCGTTCATCCATTTTTACAGATCATTTTAAGGCTTGATATAAAATATTAAAGGGATAAAAATCTCAGGTGGACCACACCATAGGAAAACAATAATGATTGGATATCCTCTATTAAAATCCTCCTAAGGCTCCGGGTTAGGTCGTCAGTTCGGGCCGGTTCCTCTCGATTCGGGTATCCGGTCGGATCGACCTCTATCCAGACCCGACCCGACTCGAAATACGATCGGATCTGGGTGGACAGACTCGATCAGGTTAATCTAAACCGTCGGTTCTGTTCGGAACAGCACCGAGTCAGGTCGGATCGGGTCGGATCCACCAGATCGGGTCTAAAATGCCCACCTCTACCTATATACATGAATGCATGATTGTTTAACCTTTATTATTCTGTATTCAAACAACAGTATTACCGATGCCGGATTACGACAATAATAGAATGAGTCAAATACACAAGAACTACATAACTCATCACCCGAGTCCTTAATCCATTCAGGATCGTCACCTAATATTCAACATTATCTGACATGAAAATGGAATCGTTGAGGATTTACGATAACACCTCAATACGACACAACTCATGAATTAGAAAATTCAAAGATTTGCTTGTCGACCAAGAGTGTCACTACCGCGAACACCTTATTTCCAAATCAATATTGTTTTCGGGTTGTCAACTAAATAATAATAGCCTCGTTACTTCCATTGGTGCTCAAGACTAACTGTCAGGCTCTCTCATCTCCACAGGTCAAAGACAACATAGACAGTGTCCCATACCACTGTGCTTGACCCATAAGCTGTAACGATTAGCTCGCTATATCATGTTATAAACTTCTGTGAATGATGACTATATATCAATAGTAATCGTGGTATACTAGTTTTTATTGAATATGTGTCAACGTTCGCAGAATAATGATGATCTCTGGATTAGACTAATTCAATGAATTAAGAGAACATATACTATATCGGCCTTAAGTGCAAAGCAGCCCACAAATAATCCATGCTAGAGTTGGTTAGTTATGTTTCGCCTGCATCAATCGAACCAATATACGACAGTTAAACCTAAAGTAGGCGATCCACAATTCTAGTGGTTTTCTATAGACTAATCTCAAATAAAGGAAGTCCATAATATCATAATCATGTTCATAGGCATAAATTAATCATATTCCAAATGGTTTATATATATACACGCACCGGTTCGCACCTCAACATTAATTGTTGGATTTGGCAGACGGTTGAGATTAAAAAAGGTTCAGCGGGAGTGCCTCAAAACACTCGATAAGACTCATGCTCTCCCAATTTCATTGTCGAATTTACCAGTATCTCTCTGGCTTTCCTTCTTTGCTTTCATTCTAAAACGAAAACTATTTACGATGATTTGAATGGTGATTACGTGGTGATGTATTATATTCACCCCATCTATCCGATATGCGATATCATTTTAGTACATTAGACTAAAAATAGACTGGATCTAAAACTCAAGTGTGCTACACGAGAGGAAATAATGGGGACTTAATGACTACCATTGAAACATTCATTTGGCCACAAAAGCTTCTTACCAGGCTAAATTTTTTGTGATTTTACTTCATCCTATTATGAATGACCTTATAAATGGTTTGGATGGCATATAAACATCAATGTGGAGATTAGGAAGGTTTTAATGGTAGGAAAATTATTCCCTAGTTTTCCATCTTGTATGGCCCACTCGAGTTTTGAATCCTCTCCATTTTTGGTAGTATCTTTTAAAATGATCTCGCAAACCATATGGACAGAGTAAATTTCTCACAAACACCACGATGGACCCTACATATCATCCAACTAGCCACCTCACTACATGCACCATCAGTACACAATCCACTCTAGGGGATGTGGATTTCCTGCCAAACCTTTCATAGTAACTTCTTGCACCGAAAACCTAGGTACTATCATGTTTTTGAAAAATCCACTCCATCCATCCTTCTTTTTTTTTTTTAATATCATTTTAGGATATGAGGCCAAAAATGAACCGGATCCAATACTCAAGTGGACCGAAGATATGAGGATTAAACGCCCACAGTTGAAACATTCATGGGGCAATAGAAGTTTTAAATCATTATGTGTTCTCAGTTCATCCCAGTACAAATGAAGTTATGAACGGTATGGATGGCGTGTAAACATCACTGTCAAACCTAGTGAGGTTTTAACAGTAGGAATTTCCCCACCCACATCTTCCGTTAGTGCGGCCCACTTGAATCTTAGATCTTGTTCACTTTTTCTCTTAAGTCTTAGAATGATCTTGCAAAACGGATGGATGGGGTAGATTTCTCAAAAACATGATGGTGGGCCCTAGGCTTCCAGTGTAGAAACTTCCTGCCAAAGACTTTCGCATGAAATTTGCGTCCGCTTCTCTAGATGAACCGGCGTCGTAAACAGATTGGCTACTCCCTTATTGGATGCTTTGTAGACCCCAACATTATGTATGTGTCTCATCCATGCCGTTCATACATTTTTACAAATAATTTTATGATACTTACCCAAAATCGAGGTAGATCAAAATCTCAAGTGGGCCACACAATGTTGATTGAACTCTCACCATTAAAAACTTCCTGGGGCTACCAAAGTTTTGTATCAAGTTGATATTTATTTTTTGCCATCATTTAGGTTTGTATGACCTAATCTACAGGTTGGATGTCAAATAAACATCACGGTGGGCCCTAAAATATTTTCCATGGTGAGAATCATTATCACCGCTACTTCTTGTGGTGTGGTCCACTTGAGATTTGGATCTACCTTAGTTTTGGGATAATGCCCTAAATTGATAAGGAAAAATGGATGGACAGTGTGGATAAAACACATACATCACGAGGACCACTCAATGAACACTGTGTGGCCTTCTTGAGATTTTGATCTACCTAAGTTTTGGGTTCATACCATAAAATTATTTATAAAAATGTATGGACAGCATGGATGAGACACATACATCATGTCGGGATCCACAGAGCACCAATAAGGGAGTAGCCAATCCATTCACGACACTGGTTCATCCAAAGAATAGGACGCAGATTTCATGCGAAAGTCTTTAACAGGAAGTTTGTGCACTAGAAACCTAGGTAGGGCCCACCTTCGTGTTTTGAGAAATCCACCCCATACATCCGTTTTATTAGATCATTCTAAGACTTGAGAGAAAAAGTAAAAAGGATCCAAAATTCAAGTGAGCCGCACTAAAGGAAGATGTGGGTAGGGAAATTCCCACCATTGAAACCTCCCTGGGTTCACAGTGATGTTTACATGCCATCCATACTGTTCATAATGTCATTCGTACTGGAATGAACTGAGAACACACATATTATACTGATTCAAAACATTTGTTGCCCCATGAATATTTCAACTATGGGCATTCAGTCCTCATGTTTTCGCTCCACTTGAGTATTGGATCCGACTCATTTTTACCTCATATCCTAAAATGAGCTTTTAAAAAAGGATGGATGGAGTGGATTTTTCAAAAATATGATGGTACTTAGGTTTCTGGCAAAGGAACTTACTGTGAAAGGCTTGATAGGAAATCCACGTCCCCCAAAGCAAATTGCGTACTTACGATGCATGTAATGAGGTAGCTACTTAGATGCTATGTAGGGACCACCGTGATGTTTATGAGAAATCCACTTCGTCCATATGTTTTGTGAGATCATTTTAACATATAATACCAAAAATGTGGCGGATTCAAAACTCAAGTGGGCCATATAAGATGGAAAACTAGGGAATGACCTTCCTACCATTGAAACCTTCCTAAGCTCCACGTTGATGTTTATATGCCATCCAAACCGTTTATAAGGTCATTTATAATGGGATGAAGTAAAATCACAAAAACGCCAGCTTGATAAGAAGATTTTGTGGTCAAATGAATGTTTCAACGGTAGTCACTAAATCCCCATTGTTTCCTCTCGTTTAGCACACTCAAGTTTTGGATCCACTTCATTTTTGGTCTAATGTACTAAAATGATAACGCAAATCAGATGGACGGGGTGGATATAATACATCACCACGCAATCACCATTCAAATACTGCAAACAATTTTTATTTTCGAGTGAAGGTAAAGAGGAAAAGCCAGAGAGATACTAGTAAATTCGGCAATGAAATTGGGAGAGAGCGAGTCTTACCACGTGTTTTGAGGTATGCCCGCAAAATCTCTTTTCATCTTTACCATCTGCCAAATCCAACGATTGATGTTGAGGTGCGCATGAAACTAGCTACGAAATGGTGCGTAGGTGAGCATTACACACACACACACACACACACACACACACACACACTTATTTAGAAGACTGAGATGAGTTACATAACTCATACTCCTGGATTCTAATCTAAGTTGCATGATTCGAGGTACGGTTTTGAACATCTGATCCATATAAAAGGTCAAGCCCAATAAAACGAACATATTCTTATAGTTTCATGATCGTTGGCCCACCAACGAACTGTCAAGAACTTATTTAGACATTTTGGTCACATTTGACGTAATTTAGGGAATAAGATTTCATAAATTTAGGTAATAGGTTTGTAGAGTGTATTGTTATGTATAAGATGTAACTTGCCAAGTACATTTATTCACGGTCTATATGCATTTAATTATGATTATACGATTCTTATATTACAAGGATAATTTATTCAATTCGATTCCTAAACTTAGAGAAATTAGAATCTAAGCCGTTGATTAATAGGTTCTTTGGTGGATCTCCATTTTGATTCAATTACTTGAGTTAATTAATGGTGAATTTTTTAGATCGTAGCATACGATTTAAAAATCACAAAGTTTAACATAAGATTAGGATAATCAGCCTAAGTCAATAGCTTTCTAAGAGTGTAAAATCAAATTCATATGATTATATTTGTGTATACAAGGATTCTACACAGTTCTGATGGCATCGGGATTTATAGAGTCAAAGTTTCATATACCAATTCCTAAAGTCTTCGAGTCTTAAGTTAGATGTGTATATATATTATTGTCTACTCAATTGGATAAGTTTCTAATGTTACCCAGGTTCATTTAATACTCGAGTATCAAGAAATTTAGATATTTACAGAGGAACACGTTTCCACTTATGTTGGTGGCTCCCATGAAAACTTATTTGGTTTTCTATCGGCTAACCAATAACCACTAGCAATCCTAATCCAAGGCTTTACGTATACTCCCACCAGAGGCTCCTTATGGAGACTAACAGGTACGCACCCATGTCCGATAAATTTGGCGGTCATACATAAGAACCTATCGAGTTTAGTTCACAAACTCTTACACTCAATCTTACACAAGAAAATAGTGTATGAACTCTAAAATTGACAACCTTACTAATCAGATTTAGCTATGTTGATGCACCTTGCTTGAGATGCTTGATTGACGCTCTCCCATGTTTCAATCAGCTTCTCTTGTACTCCCCCGATCTTTGAATTTGGTCTTCTTCTACTTCCTTAAATTAGTTATCTTACACTTGATACTCCAATGAGGTTAAAAAGGTAATGGAAGTAGTTTGGTTAAATTTACTACAACTAATGGCTTAGTTTTCGAATGAAAATTTATTGAGATGGACATTTTAGAGATTTAAAAGATAGATTTTACCTACTGAATTAGTGTTTATTCTCTAAAGAATGCAAGAAACCACGATCATGTTTATACAGAGCTTGGAATGCTTATAAGAGTGATTAATCACATGTAAGATTACTTAAATCCATTTAAGTAAGAGTCTATAAGTGTTGGAAAGTATTGAGATATACTAGGGCTTCTAATTCACTCAAAAACCATCATTTTGCCTAATGTCAATGTAACACCTCGAATTTTCGCGGCCCGAGTACATACTCGTGTCCGATAATTCTAGGTATTAGTGAAACGAATGAATGAATACTCCATAATTACACATTTTTCTTCTCATATCACATTAATGAAGGTATCCATTCACAATTTAAAAAAAAAACAATTATACTATAAATCTTATTTCATTTAAACATAAAAATTTAACTAATTGTTTAATGCTCACTCAAGTGAGAGCCTATTACAAATATCCAAATTTGTAGTATGAAACACAAATAAAGTTAAACTAAAATGAAAGCATTGACAACATAATCTCACGTCACTTGTAGTCTTTCATAGGGATATCATGCATCGCCCATACTTTTAACCTAGATATCATCTGCATCATATATATATATAGTTGGAGAGGGTCAATATCCTACTTATAGTGATGATTATCCTTCAAGATTAACATAATTCAGGTAATTCCTCAAAGTAAGATAATGTAGAGGTTCTGATACTTTTCGTACTCCACTAATACAAATGATATCGATATGCGCAACTAATGTATATAAATGCATGGCTAGCATAGTATGTGTGGCTCATCATACATAGTGACCGCCATATTGTAGAATATAATTCATAAAAATCTGGATCACTCTGCATCTCATAACTACGAAGATTCATCGATATGTTTGACATTATCGTTGATTTATGTGAACACCTCAAGCCAGCATAACTCATGGATTGAAATAATTAAGTTAAACGATTTATTCATGGAGAGACTATTTGCGACATACAATCCTAAGAAAGTGATGTATCACATGCTCGCAGATTACATACATTGATTCGTGCATCATCAACAAAATCTAAGGATTTACGCATCGACCAAGAGGGTCATTACCCGGAGTGCATTACATTCATGATAAATATATATAAGTAATTAGTGATTCCTTTAATACATCACTTACATCAATAGAGAAATAAGTCGAGCCATGAGAGTTTTGAAACTCCAAGACACATGCCCAAGCCATAAAATAAGGGAGGTAAAACAAATCTAACCTAACAAAGGAGAAAAGTAGTAATAAGTTAATTACTCAATAAAAGAGAAGAGTATAATTAAGCTAACTCAATAAAAATAAGGAGGGGAGAGCAAAAGCCAACTCAATATAGAGTAGAAATATGCATCGCTCTCAAAATCAGCAAAGGACGATGCTCGTATCCATCACTTCACATAAATCCATAAAAAGTTCAGTGGTGTTTTCATAGACTAATTAGTATGAAATTATAATATAATAAACCTCAATATGGTACAAAATAGTTCTTATACTTTCAAATGTATTAATAAGTAAGCGATTTCAGGTCAGACGGGTCACAGATACGTTCAAAATACCCAAAAGTGAATCTCAAATCTCATTGTCCTAAGGTTTAAAATATAAATTTTAAGCTAGATTAACATCAATAAAATCATAACGTTTACTGTTATAACCATCAATTCCATTAGTTGTGTAAACTATGCACTATTTGGGACCTGAATGCATGTAGTTTCACGATTTAAGTCATGGTTTTGTGATCCAACTCATAAAGTATGTCCAACACGATTAAAATCATATCTGAAGTATAATTTCAACATAGACAAACAATTCATAATAATCCAGCAACTTATTAGCATGGAAATCATGATAAAAATCAAAGTATATATAACTTTAACATAAAAATAAGATAACTATGTATATACTCAACTTAAATTAGTGTAAGCTTAAATGAATCCATCACCTTAGCTTTAAATGCAAATCCTAGGTAGATCTCAGTGTGGGATGACTTTTACAAAAATCACGACATCGCTCGAGGAAGATGGAGATACCATACGTACGGGGAATAAAAAGAATGGATGGATTTCTAGGCTTGGATATCTCTCTCTCTCTCTCTCTCTCTCTCTCTCTCTAGAATGTGCAAGGGCTAGAGTGGGAGAGGGCGTGTGGCTCTTAGGAGGGTTTGGGAGAAAGTGGGCGTATGCACCCTCTTTTAAATAGGGGTGGGCGTGAGATGTGTTATGTCCAACTTTGATTGGGTTTTCCAATTATCCTTATATCAAAAAGCTTTTCTCAAATCTAACTTGTTCATGGTATCGGGGTCATCGAATATAGTTGGGGTACCTAATTTTTTTGGTGATCCGAAATTTAGATCGACATATCTTAAAAATTTTCCTAGCAGATGCCAAAACGGACGTGATCTCAATTAACGGTCCATGCTTAATGATTATGGTAAAATTTTGAAGAAAAAAAAATACGCAGTCAAGATAGGAAAATGATTGGGCAAAATTTGATGGTTAATCGATGGTGGAAAAGGCATAAATATGAAATTTCACATTTTATGCCAAATGAATGAAATTGGCTTTAAGGCAGTTATTATTCAATGATGTAGGATTATAAATCGGGGTCTAAATTTTACATAATATCGTGGTAATATGAGGACAAAGTTTAGTCCAAATTTGAGTTGTGATTGACGGTAAAAAGTAGGTCAATTGAAATATCCATATTCAAGAAGATTTGGCAAGGTCGTTATTTCCCTTAAGGAAAGACTTATCAAGGTGAGGTTCTCACATCTCACATTCGGTTCATATGATGAGTAATCCAAGTCATTCATATGAATGGAAATATTCTACCTCGACTACTCACGAACTTTTCTCACTTGATAGATACCAAAATCAATAATTAAGGAGTTGATTTGTCAATTGGATCACTTCTACTATGATTTAAGGGCTGAAATTTAATATGTATGATTAATTTATGATAGATATGCATTTGATAAAATTTTAAATCAAACGGATCACGAGAACCATGTGATCTATAAATCAAGGATATAAGTTAATAGCATTTTTACAATTATTTTCTGATCTGATAGTTTTGAAAAATCTACTGATTTTACATAGTTACAGGCACGTTTTTAAGCAATTCTTACAAAATAACTCATATCTAAATCATTACAGACAAAAAGTTATTCACTAAATAAGTTAAAATTCTCATTAATTAAGGAGAGATACACATCAAACAACATGATGAACTTAGGCTAAAATGGTAACATCTGAGATGTTACAATTCGAGTGCCCTATAGAAAGAAATCAAGTTCCAATGGTAAAAAACAATAGATAGAAAAACTTACATTTGATAAAATCAAAGGTACTTCGTTAGGATCAAGAAACTCCAAAATTTAAACAGTGTTGTTGGACGTTTTTAGCAACCTTTAATCGACATAACTATGAACTTTGATCGATCGAGGGTTCGATCAAGAGCAATCAACAACCTGTCAATGGCATCGATGATTCCTCGAAAACTATTGCTTTGAGATGTTTGATTTACAACAACTCTAAACATCTTTAGCATATATTTATCATGTTTCAATTAAGTCTTCTAAGGCTATAGGATGATCAAATGAAATATTTTCATATTTAAGTTAGGATCATCTAGAGGTATTGTTATTTTTTGTCGATGGTTAGGGTCACCAAGGTACCTCAATTTACATGTTCTCAACTTAATGTTCCATGTTTTCATGTGTCTTTGGTTTTTAGCTTCTAAAGACTCAATTGACTCACTACACACAAATGCATGTTATTGACAAATAGATGTAAAAATAAGTGCACTAACACATATAACCTGCCAATGATAAGAGATTATTAGCTACCTATAATTTTACAAAAAGTCCATTGTGATTATCAAATTCTAGTCAAGAGTCAACTTTACTATTCTAGTAACTCAACATTTGCTAATCATTTTATTGTTTTAATAGTTGAATACTATTTTGAAGTACAATCATTTTTATCATTTTATTAAGTAATATGATTAGAAGAAAGTTAGCTATTTTGAATCAAATTAGGAGTCTTGGACGTTTTTACCATATAAGCCACATCAACTCCATGATGTGGAATTATTCATTTAGGGTGTGTTTGGTTATATGTATTCCATAATAAATTATAAAATTGTAATAATTATAAATTAGAGTACTTATCTTCTAGTCAAGAGATAATTTAATTAAGAATTTAGGTGTTTAGAGAGACATGCTAAAAGAGGAATGATAATACTTTTACATTACTCAAAAATTGAATTAATACGAAAAATACACCATTTCAACATTTGGAAATGAAATTTTATTATAAATTCTTTTACCTGTTTCCTATTACATTTACATTTAATTATATTGAATTACTTGTTTAAATAAATATCAAAATATTATAAATAATAATAGTACTTTTTTATTATAATCCTCTTAAATTCTACTTATATAAACATGCTCTTGCCTTTCCTAGATAATTTTTTTCTCCAGGTAAGATAAATGGAAAGGGCTGTGAATTTTCCTCTTTTTTTCTTTTTTTATTTTTATTTTTATTTTTAACGCACTTGCTTCGTTAACAGTCGATGTCAGCCATTGGATGAATGTTTGTGAATTTGGGAGTGTGCACCCGTCCACATTAAGGCCACATTTTGGACTTGGGCACCGAGCATGCATGCCACGTGTATGGTCGACATTGTGCTTGAGTACTACGGTCCGTGGTACTATGGGTTTCATGTGATTCCTCAACGATAACAGTGTCCCAAATATCTCTCTCCTCCACGTGGCTAAAATATGGGCCGATGAAAATATCATGCACATTTGAAATTCTGAATAGGCGACAAAACCTCCGTGTAATCTCCACGCATGTACAGTATCCTCCTGACCTGAGTTCCTGCAAGTGGGGCCCACATTTCAGCCATCCAGACGTTGGATCTGATGGACCACAATGTATGGACCGCTCCCAAAGTTTCTCAGATTAGAAGATCATCACCGTCCAGTCTTTTGGCTATTTCTGTTGAAAGTGTACCCCGACCGTCTACTTTAATTGCCATGTAGAGACTGATCGATCCTCCCGGGCGAAGTCAATTTCCACCGTTGATTTCATAACGACCCCCAATCAAACCATTCAGAGGTCTAGATTTGGGACGTGGATTGCATACTGACACTGCCAGCAGCCACATCGCTACTGGACGGTGCTCTGTGGGGCCCACAATAATGCATGTGTTTTATCCACCCCTCCATCCATTTTGGATCGTTTTTTCAGTGCATGAGTCCAAAAATGAGGCAAATCCAAATCTCGGGTGGACCACACCACACTAAAACGGTGGTGATTGAACGTTCCCCATTAAAAACTTCCTGGAGTCCACATATAATGTTTATTTTCCATCCATCCTGTTGGTAAGGTCACACAGACCTGGATGAAGGGCAGATACAAATATCAGCATGATCCACAACTTTTGTAGCCCCAAAGAAGTTTTTAATGGTGGGCATTCAATCACCACTGTTTCCAGTGGTGTGGTCCAACCGAGTTTTGGATCTAATTCATTTTTGAGCTCATGCCCTAAAATGAGCTGGAAAAATGGATGGACGGCCTGGATAAAACGCATACATCATGGTGGGGGCCTCAGCACCATCCACGAGTCGCTGCCGGCAGTGTCATCATGCAATCCCCTGGATTTTCAAAGAAACTGATGATCATTTTTGAACCCATGATCTAGATCGTGTGAAGAGTGGGCCACTGTTGTCAATCCCAAACGGATGATGAACCCAATTAAAAGGGACCCGTAACCCATTAAGGAGAAGGGATTACCGGGTATAACCAAAGGTTGGATTGAACCGTTATTCGCAAGAAACATCGGCGCCGATACGCCAAGGAAGGAAGAACCGCTCAGAAGGAAGAGCGAGAGCAAGACCAGCGGAGCAACCCCGAGGAGGCTTGGCTGGCAGTCCACTATAACCACCGAGCCCATCAGATCAGCGGTCTGCATCGCACAACCAGTGGGGCCGGACGCGGATTCCCCGCCAAAAGGCTTTCCTAAGAAGTTCCTGCTCTGGGATGCAAGGTGTGGCTCACTGTAACGCTTGTGAGAAATCCACACCGTCCATCCGTTTTGAAAGCTCATTTTAGGACGTGTTACTAAAAACAAGACATATCCAAATCTTAAGTGGGCCACAAGAGAGGGAAAATTGGGGAAAGAAATTAAAATCGTTGAAACCTTTCTGGGATCCTAGTTGATGTTTATATTCCATCCAAACCGTTTATAAGGTCATTCCCACTGGGATGAAGTGAAAAACCAACAAAAATATCCAAATACAAAATTTCGTGGCCGTACGCATGTTTCAATGGTAGTAACTAAATTTCCACTCTTTCCACTCGTGTGGCCCACTTGATTATTGGATCTGCCTCATTTTTCTAGAAACATACTAAAATTAGCTCTTAAAACGTATGGACGGGTGGATTTATCAAAAACATCACAGTGGATCCCACCTTGCATCCCAGTGCAGGAACTTCCTGCGAAAGGCTTTCGCGGGGAATCCGCGTCCGTGCAGCCGTAAGTGGTGGCCACGAAATGTTTTCGGGTCAACTCTATTATCTAATGCGATTTTGCCACGTGGCACAGCTTATGAATTTTTTTTCTATAAATAGCAGGCCTGTCTACGTCTGTCCGATAACAAGAGAGAGTGAGAGAGAGAGGGAGATGGACGGTGTTGAGAGACTGCACAGTTTTCGCCTTTGGTGCTGCCTCTTCTTTGCTTTGGCCATCATCAGCTGCAATGCACGCACTCCAAACTCTCTTCTTTCAGGTACTCACTCCCCCCACTCCACTGGGCCCCACCTCCAGAGATGGTTGATGGGCCCTAAATGTGCCACCCCACATGCACAGATGGTCTAATGATACACTCAAACCGTTCATTTCGTACGGTCTACATTGTATCTGAACCCGTAATCATACTGAGATAATGATCCTAACCGTTGATTTGTGGGTTTGAATCTGAGTCATTGAGAACTGTCTTTTTGGTGGTCCGCATATCAATGGTCAGAGACTCAGAGCCATCCCTTCAGAGCAAGTTTCCCACCGTGGTCCGTTTGGGTCTCAACAGGAACATGGACATTTTCCGATTACCAGATCCACTCTGCTGAGTTATTTGATACTCCGGCCGCCTATGACTCTTGATACGCAGGCAGTCTAAAATTACACACGTGGCACAAATTAATTCAAATTGGACCGATAAAGCTCGGATTCGTGGACAATTGCTTATTGAATTAGGACCATTTCATCCTTTTCTTTTCATTGTTAACCATCCAATAACTGTCCACCCATCCGATGGTCAGATAACCAAATAATTGTGATTTTTGGTTCATCATACGTCTAAGTTGGGACCCACATTTTGGACACTTTAATTTGAATTACTTATATTCCGAGTAAGCAATTTCTAAGTAATTTCTAAGGATGTCTCAAGTCCAACCGGCTGGACCACAGGTTACGGTCTATGCAGCAAATAACTTCCAAATGTTTTAAGTGCATGAAATATCCAACCCTTCTAATATATTGGTCCCACCATGAGGATCTCCTAATGCAAAAAATCAGCTCATCTACTCATCAGGTGGGCCAAGCTATAGAAAACAATGTCTAGCCATTGATAAATATAAAAATACAAGTGTGGTCGACTGGATGAATGGATGTGGCTGATTTTTGCACAAGGGTATCCTCATCATGGAGCCAACCCATTGAATGGGTTGAATGCATGAAAGGTTGGACCTAATCCACTGCATGGACCGTAACTTATGGTCCTTGAGACCTCATTTTCTAAATGCCTGTGTATCAGTTTTTCTCTACCTTTTTTTTCTCCATATTAGAGTGTCTGAACACTAGTTAGTCCTTTACATGCACGGACGTGCACCAATCGCTGATGTGTGTTTCTATCCAGGCAATGGTGAAATAACGAGGTGGAGGGAAGGGAGGTCCCTGATGGCGAGCGTGGACGACTATAACGACCCATCAGCCAACCATGGGCACGACCCCAGGAACCGAAACGGTGGTGGTAATGGCAAGAACCACCGTGATACTCCATGACTCAAGACCTTCTTCTGTGGTATCTGTGGTCCATCACATATACATGATATGTAGTAAATAAAAATGTGGTAGATTTTGGACCTTATTATTATTATGTGTTCTCGTTGGGTTTTTTGTTTTGTTTTCTTCTTCTTCTTCTTCGTCTTTTTTTTTTTTTTTTAATGGTACGAAGGTGAGATAGAGTCCTGGGTAAAAGATAGCAGTCGAGGTTGAAGTTTAATGCTATCAGTTTTGACATGTATTAGGAGCTGCTTCTATGTTTTATCTATCCAAGGAGATTCTATATTATTTTATATTATGAGACAAACTTTTGGAGGGTCCATGTGGCTCAGGTGTAGACTGTGAAATTTAATATTGTGGTGTGTTTTTGTCCGCTGGATTATTTTTCTTGGATTACTTTGTTGAATGGACGTCTTTAATCTATTGCGAGAACAAGGGATATTGTTCGATCGGTGGCTTGGCTGATCAATCCTCCTCAAAATTAGACAAATTGCTCACAGGATAGCTTTAGAACATGCTAGATTGAACGATCGACAGTAACTCGAATAAATCCCCATAACTCTTTGGACGTCTTCGGCATAATTCAATCATTCGAAACAATGTCCGCTCAATTGATCAAAGGGTGCTCGATGAGTGTCGATTGATCAACACTAAGATCGATGAGGCACGTGGAACTGCATATGTGCACGATTTATTTCCTATTCCAATTATGATGCTATATATATCGAGTGTAATCAGAATTAGGGTATTTTAAGGTACTATTAAGACATTTCTAAGAGTTTAGAGAAGAAAAGTTAGGGTTTTAAGAGATTCAAATATCATTTTCATAGTGGATTTTATCTCTGTTGTGATTTTTTCCTGTGATGGTTTTTTCATGTAAAATTCGTATGTTCTCTACGTATTTTGTTTACGTTTGATTTCGTATTGTTTGATTGAATTTGAGTTTGCTTTTACACGATCCCCAACATACTTTTCTTTAAATTTCACTCGCAAAAAGTGTTTAAGCAGATTAGATTTTACTGACGGATCAAGCTTTAATAGGCTACTAAGGTGCAAAGAAAGTTGTGTCGAGCCTACTATGATTGTATTAAATTTACTCTGTATTTTGATGTAAAGCGGGTCGCGGACAGTTTCATGGCCAAGATGGATTAGAAAAGGCCCGGTCGACGACAGAAGTGATCCGGACCGTCGGACCTTAGATCAGGCGTATCTCGCAATCCGGAATAAGTTATCTGACGTAAAATATATAATTTTGGGGTAGAACGAGCTACTTTAGCCAACTAACCCAGCTATGCCGGGGTATGCAGCCTGGAATTGCGAAAAACCCTTGGATCGACGGTCATTTCCCTATTTTAATTTCATTTTTACTATAAATAGTAAGTTTTAGTTTGATTATAACTCTTCATCCGTCGGGCTTCAGGAGTTGCGCCCAACGTGAAAAGAGCTTAGACATCACGACCGTCTATTTTTGGCCAAATAGGACACTTACTATTTTTGGAGAACGGTTTGGTGAAGCCAAATAGGACACTTACTATTTTTGGCCAAAAACCTTGTGCACTAGTAGACATCACGACCGTCTATAAATAGTAAGTTTACTATTTATAGTAAGTTGCGGATTCTAGGAATTTGAGTTGTAGTTTGATTCTGATTTCTTTCCCATTGCTTGGTACCCCTATTTAAAGGGTTGTGAACTTGTTTTTATTCATCAATTAATCAATTTCGAATTTATTTCTATTTTCTGCTTTCTTTCCTCGTGGATTCGAGAAGTCTCTGTGAGGAGTCCAGAGAAGCTCTGTGGATTCGGAGTAGTTATCCTCATCACGTTCATCCCTGCATCATATTTCTACCATAGCACTTCATGCAAAGGCTTAAACCTCAAAAATAAAATAGATTTAAAACTCAAGTGGGCCACAACAATGAAAAAACTACAAATAGATTGCCTACTGTTGAAAATCTCTCTCTCTCTCTCTCTCTCTCTCTCTCTCTCTCTCTCTCTCTCTAGGCATATTTAACTTCTATTTCTCTCACTCCATATGCATTGCATGTGTATAACCCTACTCGATGAGAAGTGGTTTATTTTTATGTTACCATTATTGTCTAAGTGGTGACAATGACCTGGCCTTGGGTAGGGGTGTACATCGAGCTGAACCGAGTCGAATTGGGCTCAACTCGGCTCAGCTTGGTCACCAGGCACACCCAGCTCGAACTCGGTTCGGCTCAATGACCGAGGCAGCATGTCCAGCTCGGCTTGGCTCGATCAGCAATCAGACCAGTTCGAGCCGAGTTCGAGCCAGTTTCGAGCTTTCGAGCTGGGTGATTCGAAGTGGAGAAAAAATCTTGAAAGAAAAAAAAAGGAACTAGAGAAAAAATCTTGAATACAGAAGGAAGAAAATTTGTCATTAATATGAACTTGATGCCATCAACAAAACAATCAAGCTAGTTGACTTTGCAAATTTAGTAGCTAGCAAACCCGGCAGCCATGGACTTGCAACATCATTTAGATACAAGACCACCTTACCACAACATAGACTCAATTCGTGGTGCACATAGGTCTATAAAACAAACATGGATTATGAGTATCACAAAAGGTAGCACAAGCACTTCAAGAAAAATGGATTACGGGTATCACAAAATGTATGCACGAAGATGCTATTGACATTCAGATGCATCAATACATTCTAATCCCTATATAACTTGAAACTCCTAAATTGCAAACACATGAATACAAAGATAAAAAACACATGCATAACCAGCTACTTACCAGCAGGGGCAGGGGCACCGAGCAGGGCAAGGACGAGCTGCGACAAGGGCACCAGGCAGGGCAGGGATTGCCGGACGGTCGTTGTGGCCACTAGAAAGGTCGTCGGACAGGGCAATCGAGCGCCTGAGAGAGAGGGAAGAAGAACAGTACGGCGAAATGGCGAGCTGAGCGGTTGATACTTGAGAGAGGGAGGGAAGAAGGGTAATGGCCGTGCGGGTTAGGGTTTTTTGAAGGGGAACAAGCACCTAAGAGAGGGTTTTTTGTTTTAAAAAAGGGGAACGAGCAGTTGGGAACAGGATGGGAGCTAGGGTTTTAATTTTTAAAGGGTATAGATACCCTGCACCGAGTCGAGCTGAGTTCGATCCGAGTCGAGTCGAGCTAGGGCAAGCTCGAACTCGGCTTGAATTCATTTTCGAGCTCAAAAAATCTGCTCGACTCGGACTGAACTCAACTTTGATCTGAGTCGAGTCAAGTCGAGCGAGCCAACCGAGTTAGCTCAGTTCATGTACACCCCTAGCCTTGGGCATGGCAAAATCAATATATGAATAGGCCCAACCAATGGACCTGACCAGATTGGTTCAAAATCCAGGCTGGACTCAACCCCAAGCCTGTCTAGTGCCATGGGATTCTCCATTTACACCATGAGAAAGATCTAAGCGTGGGTTGATCTTTATGCCTGGGGAGCCCAAATAATAAATGGACTGGCCCTAGGTTTGGAAAAAAAAAAAACCTAGATAGAGCCTTGGTTCCCTAGGGACAGCTACAATTAGGGCTGATGGGACCGACCCGACATTGGGTTGGGCTTGGGCAAGATGTGTGCCAAAAACCCTGTTTAGGAACGGTTGAAAACCGTTCCTAATTTCAACCGTTCCTAATTTTCGAACCTTGGATAAGGGCGTTGCAAAAAGTTAGGGATGGTTGAAAACCGTCGCAAAAAATTTTCAACTTCCAGCGCAGTTTTCTGATTTTCAAAACTAACGTTATATTCCACACCCATATACCACCGAAAGATGGCTCTATCAAAAATTCAAAACCATTTGTTTGCATATATTCATTAAACAATCATTGTAGAAGGAACCATAAGAAGTGTCCAAAAGTGCTAATACCTCAATCGTTATCTTGATTTCTTCCAGTGTTGCATCAGCCTTTTCATACATTATATCCACCTAAAAAAATCAGAGCTAGTTATGATGTGTGGGACTCAAAACTCATGACTGTCTTCAGTTGGACCCTCCACAAATTAAAAATAAAAAAAATCAAAGCTAGGTTGTTGTACATGAAGTACAGACTGAATACATAAAACACCACCTGTTCATAAATAGATTGCACCAATTACCATCCATTATTCAGTTGTCTTTAACATATTAACCAGCGATATTAAAAGGAATCAAAATAAATGAACATAGTTCGGTCACATTTTAAATTTTGAACTAGAAAGGCAGTTACATTTTAAATTTTCAGTTTCCTAGGCCAATCAGCCCTACTTGGATTAGACAAACATACCTTTGCATGGTTAAATTAACTTACACCACGATTCGAGGGACTTGTGAGTCAATCATGAGAGTTATAGCAGCCTACTTAGTAAAATCAAGGTTCATAATGCAGTGCATGAATTTTTCGATTGCACCTGCTATACATGTCGGTTTGGTGATGGTGGTGGGGCTGATAAAGAAAATGAACATTCCTACGCAGAAGCATTGGGATATTTTGTACAGTCCTCAATACTTGTTTAATCATCTTTCTTCATGCAACCATGTTTTTGTGGGGCATCTAAAATGAAAACTTCCTTGATCAAATATCAAAGCAAAATAAAGAAGTATGACTCCAGGGATTTGTCTACTGGCGCAGATCCCTGGTCATTTCAAAATTTACTCAATCCATCAATCTTAAGAGGAACATCTCATTTGTGTACGTTTGGACACACCCCAAATTGCAATTTCCTTGGCATTTATTTCAATGGTTTTGGCTCCAAATTGCAACTATAGTTACATTCACCAGAACTACAATTTGGGCCATGCTTCTTAACAAATGCTCAGAAACATCCTTAGTTCTGTCATTTCCTTTTGACACTAGCATTTCAAAAATCTCAACTAAAGCCTGAGAGCCTGACAACCTGCGCTCCTAAATGTAGGAGCTAGGAGAGATGGGTCCTATGGATGTCACAAACCTGAAGCAGTATAATAAATTCCATCCAAACATGTAGTGCATTATAAAATCAAGGTAAGCATTGGGAATGGTAAGAAATTAGAAATTTTACAACGTGAAAAAACACTAGCCATAAAAGGATGAACTACAGACCCTCATAAGAAGAAGACGCCAAACAAAGATGAGTGTGGAGTCCAAACAGAAAATTGCTATTCAAGTCCAGCCACCAAATAGGAGATGGGCAAATTCTGGTAGCCAGAACAACTCAAACAGGACTGGTTCAGATTAGTCCCACAATTTTTTTTTTAAAGAATCAAAGAAAGGACAAACACCATCGGGGAATGCTGGACCTAGTGAAAATGTCACTAGTTCAGGCCAAGCATTTCATTTTTTTTTTCTCAAACAAACAATTCCACCATGTAAATGAGATACCATCGATCAGGGAATTGTCAGAGTTCCACATATCAAATAAAAACAGGAATGGCTGGTGCCTAAAGTTGAACCTATAGAATCACAGTATACAATGTAAACTTACAGAGAGGCTTTTTATAAGAAGATACTCAACATCTTCTATATGGCCCATCATGATTTGTACCTAGATAAAAGAAACCAGGACAACACAATCATTAGATCGGCCACATCATAGAAAACAATATACATAACAATTCACAGGGATGAAAAGAAGGAAAAAGAATGAATATTTTTGGAATCACATATTTTGAACAACCTACAAACCAACTTCAGTTTTTAAAAATCAAATGGATGAATGATATCCATTTGAGATTGGGATCGAGAAGAGCTCGTGTATATATGTGTGATTGACTGGATAAGAAAAATAACTTTTCATTTACCATCTATTTCATATAGAGCCTGTGCAATCACACATGCAGTATGGTGCTTACAAGATGCAAGCTTTCCATCAATTACCATCTCATAAAAATAATACAGTTTGCCACAACCACCACTCTAACACCGAAGAGAGGCAAGAAAAGTAGCCACCCACATCTAGCAAAATCCAAACCCAGCTCTCCTTCTTAATGGAAACGAATCCAAACCAGCATATTACTCCTCCCCCCCCCCCCACAAATTACAATTAACCTTCGGGACAAGCAAGTTTTGAATTTATAAATTTTTAGCTTCTCCCTTTAGTCTTTTCCATTATCAAGAAACACACACACACACCAAAAAGCGAGAGAGAGAAGCAAACAGGTCAATCATTGCATTTGGATAAAATTGACCCAAAAAACCGACTATCATGATATCATCCTACACTAGGTGCAGTAAATTCCTCTAATGAGGTCTTATGGGAGGTTCAATCAAACATGATATGTGATTGACTGGCATTGATTCAACTAAAATTGACACCCTCCACCCCGACAAAAAAAAAAAAAAAAAACACCCAACTGCTGATCACTATCATGATATCACCCAACACAAGGTGCAGTAAATTTCTCTCTTTAGTCTTTTCCCATTTGAAGGAAGACAGTTGCTACCATTCTTCCAAGTATTTCTGCAGGCCCCTGATCAAAGGCTTTAGATTGTGTCAACAAAGAGAAATTTAGTACAAGGCCCCTCCCACACCAGGGCCATCAGACCAATGGTCCAGTTTTTGGGCATAATAGCCGATATTCCTTCGATACTGATATTCCAAAACATGTAGGGCTGGGCTGAGTTTTTTTCAATCAGTTTTACCTTTCAAGCAAGCTTTTTTGAAATGGCTTGCTTGAAATGCAAACTATGTTAATAAAGGCTTTCAAGCAACATGCTGATGGTCATCTAACTAAAAGTTATTATAATCTTATTTCTTGAGGCCAGGAAGTTCGACCTCTACTGGTCATAAAATCTGATTAACCTATAAGATGCGAGGCATATGGCAAGGCAGAGATTCATGTGCTATTTGAACTCACTTAAAAGAGAGGTCTCCTATCCCACCTAAATACCTCCATGCAGTGTTGAATACAATTTCTTCTCATGGGCTTGCCATGAAATTCTTTACCTCATGCTACACTTTGCAGCTCTTTCTTAATAGAAGATGTGCATGCCCCATAAGAAGAAGTCTTATTATTAAGTGCCACAAGGCAATTCCAATGTATCCACCATGTTGGAAGTTATCATCACTAGTTTCTAACATATTTACATGTAAATAAGTTAAACGTGTTTAGGTGGTATGATTGCTTTGCCCATCATACATGTAGGTCAAGGATCAGTCACAAGACATCAGCAACAGTTCCAAAGCATTTCAGCAGTATGATTGCTTCGGTCATCATACATGTTAGGTCAAGGATCAGTTACAAGAAGTCAGCAAAAGTTTCAAAGCATTTCAGCTCGTCAGTTTTTTTTAACCAATCTGCACAGAACCATTGCTTCCTGAATTCCCACGAGCAACACACCACCAACTGATCTAGTTTCTCTCTCTCTCTCTCTCTCTCTCTCTCTCTCTCTCTCTCTCTCTCTCTCTCTCTCTCTCTCTCTTTAAAATCATTGAGACAATCTGAAAATTCTTGCCAAGTTTTAAGTTATATATATTGTAAAATTCAAAAGGATAACTTACCACAGGATCCATTTCATATTCAAGTGGCTCTAAAATGAAATCTTAGTCTTGGATTACTCCATTCACCATCACTTTTCCATCACGGACCTATCAAAAGGCAAAACAAATGCGTGTCCGATGCTTAGCATTAGAAAATGAAGTACATAATCAAATGCATATTGAATCATTCTTGATCAATGAAAGTGATTTAAAAAAAATAGCTGGAGGGGAAACTCACTTTGACATAGTTTCCATGCAAGAATCATACTCGGTAAAGAACTCAAGTGAATTGTTTCCATTTTTCAACCAAAGCAACCTTCCAGAACAACCAAGAGAAAAAAACAAGAACCATACCAGAAAGGAAATGGTAAAAGCCACGGCTATGAGTTGTAGTCGTCAAGCCCTAGATCCCTCAATGCAGCAGCAGCAGCTCCTTGCAGTTATCATGGTTTTGCTTGGCCTTCCTTATGATCTTCTCAGTACCATTACCAAGCAAAATAGTTCTGGAAAAATATCAAGGAAAAAAAAAAAAAAAACATCTAAACAGACTGGTATTAACTGAAAAATATGACTCCTTATGACATTAGAACTACGGAAGATAATGCATCCATTAATTGCAGAGGCCAACCTGTTCTTTGAGTTCCTGACAACAAGATTCCGGATCATGAGACACGATTGTTTTTGCATTTGGGGCGCAGCAGGAAACTTCTGCATGGCTTGGATTGTGAAGTGCCTTTCTAATGCATCATACCACCCATCACTCCCATGTTGTACTCCAAAACGATCCTCAATCACAGTTTCGGATATCAAAAGAACAGATGACAGCAAAGTAGAAAGAACCGCTCACAAACTCAAATTTTGATGATAGCTTGAATTTTTATCTAGGACATAAAGCAGCATTTTGAGAAGTCGAGGCAAGAGCATTATTGGAAGGAATATAGGACTTGATCTATTTCTTTCTGGTTGCTTTGTTGGTTCACATCCCATAGACAAGTTAGCAACCTCTAACAGTGATATCCACTCATGTTCTATCAATTCAAAGGAAAGAACCAGCAGTTCAGAAAACCAACCAGAGAAATTGTAACACTTACCCCATATTCCGATATTGGAATTCCTTGTAGAGCACGTAGTAAATGTTTTTACCTCCATGTTAACCACTACAGGGTATATGGCAGAAATCAGGACCACATGGAAGAATATATTTGATATATGAACAAATAAAGAGATAACCAATTATGAAGAGTACATCCATACGAGGACAATGAGGTATATAAAAAACTTTAAATTCAAGATGAGAGAGAAAGGCTTTAAAACTAAGAACAAATTTGCACTCAATCATCCATGCCAAATAAATGATTGATTAAATAGGAAGTCCATTGAGATGTCAGGTATCTGGTTCTGGAAGAGTTCTGCCTCACATCCCGTAGACAAGTTAACAACCTCTAACAGTAATATCCACTCATGTTCTATCAATTCAAAAGAAAGAACCAGCAGTCCAGAAAACCAACCAGAGAAATTGTAACACTTACCCATATTCCGATATTGGAATTCCTTGTTGAGCACGTAGTAAATGTTCTTGCCTCCATGTTAACCACTACAGGGTATATGGCAGAAATCAGGACCACATGGAAGAATATATTTGACATATGAACAAATATAGAGATAGCCAATTATGAAGAGTACATCCATACGAGAAGTCCTTCAACCTGCAACAGGAGAGTAGTGAGTTCCTTGTCACACAGGCCAGCCCAAAAGCCTAGAACCATGGTAAGATGTGGTCTACTTTAGCCAGTCTACCAGCCTGAGGGCCGCAGCCACGAGCCTATCCTGCCCAGAAAGCCCATCAGACAGGATGCGTGCCCTCCCATTCATCACCACCTTACACCTTTAATCTGGCATAAAAAATAATTGTTGGTTGAAGATGTTTAGGACATAAATAAAGAAATCAGCTTAGTCAAGACGAATCCCAACATCCTAACCCTAAAATGCCTCAACTGGTGAGCAATACCTTCCAATAAAAAAATTAAAACAAAAAAGAATCCCTCAAAACACAATTCTTCACGAAAATTATAAGCCATAAAACCTAAACGGGTCAAATAATTACAACCAGGTCTACCTGTTCGGATCAACAGGAGAGTAAAGCAGGAAGCTAGGGTTTCAAATGAGAAGGATAGACAGAAATACGTAAAAGAAGCAATATTCCACAAAATGCCTTAAGCAAATGAAAATAGATTGAACAGATCTAGAGCTCCAATCAAAGTAAATAAAAACTCAGACTTCGGAAAGAAGCATTCAGCTCAATCCAAACCTCGAAACCCTATAACGCCTCCAAAGCCAAAAGAAAAAAAAAAACTTACCTTTTGCAACAAACAGGATGGTTCCAGTGATCTATGGTCCAAATCAATAGATAATAAACAAAAACATCTAAAATTTCTATAAAAAAAAGAAAAACAAATCTGTAATTACAACATCAAAAGTAGAGCATTAATTAGATGAAAATATTTCACCTTTCAATAATTTCAAAAATAAAAAATAAAAAAAATCTTTGAACGAATTGAAAGAACTTCCAAAACCAAAGAAAAAAGCCTTAGAAACCCTCGATTCAAACAGGAAATGTTAAAAAAAAAAAAATCGATTTTCTTCAAGGAATTGAAGAGGAACTGAATGCCAGCAGCGGATCGAGATTGTTCTAATGGATCTAGGGATTCAAAAAAGCAAAATTTAGGATTTCGAGAGAGGATTTTACCTTTCCAGGGAGAGTCGGAAACCAAAGAAGAGAGGAGAGCTGCTTTCCATCAGCGTCCAAAAGGGGTAACTAATGTCAATGAGAGAGAGTAAAAAGGAACTATATCTAATTGAAACTCCTGTTTTTTCAATAAAATAACCAAAATACCAGTAAGTGGAGCCAAAAATTAAGGTTTAAAACTGTTCCAAATTTAGAACGGCCTTGAACCGTGCCAGAACCAAAGTAATAGTCATTCCAAAATCACTATTTTGTAGTGCGGGTTCGGTCTCGGACCTGGGTTATACAAACACCAACCTGATAAAACTTGGATCGGGTTCGGGTTGCCCGACCTAATCCGAACCCAATCGATATATAAGTTCCTTATAAATTATAATCGAGTTCGGATCGTATATGTTGAAGGCATGGGAAATTCCAATGCCGTCGGGTTTCATTGGTCCACGTCATTTTCGATGACTCAAACTAACAAGATACACTAGATTTCTCTCCCAAATAGATTGTGTACTACACAACATGACTTTTAAAGGAGTAGTCCTATATTTTAGTTCGTTTGTTTAGAAAAAATGAACTTCTCTACGATAAATAACTACATATATAATTAATAAAATCATAGGTACAAAAAATAAGATGTGTATTGAAAATATAATAGACTAATGTAATAACGAAAATATTAGCCTATAGCCACCCGACTAACCTGACTAACCCGACTGAGCCCGCTTGGGTTGGTTTGGGTTAGGGTTGAAGTATAGGAACCATGGATTGGGCTAGGTTTGAGCACCAACCCGACCCGACCCAACCCAACCCACAGCCCTAGATACAATCAATATAGGATGGGCCTGGGCCTGGGAATCATATGTTGATAGGAGCTAAACGGCTAGCAGTGTGCAACACATGCTCCGCAGGAGTGACATGGTTGAAAATTGACTGTTCATGTGGGTCTGTAGATAGATAGTCATCTTCCCAACCACAGACCATTTAGGGGTAGTGGACAGCAGTGTGCCATGAGTGGTCTGTAGGAATGAAGTGGACCACATAAGCTCAGGCCCAAATGATTTGGGTTGGATTTCAACTGAGCCAACAATCCTGTCTTTAGGGCCCCATTATGGATGGACGATGCTTTGAAATAGAATGGTTCTAATTTTTCAATTAGTGGCCTATCAAATAGACGGTTAGGAAGAGATACAATATTATTCCTACTGTTGATGTCGATAAGGATGGCCCAAAAGACATTGATCATGTGATTCTAACTATTGGATTTTCTGCTGAAACTAGACTAATGCAGGGGCATTTTCACACTGGGCTCGAGTGGGGTCGCTTGTGGGATGCAGGGGCACACTCGGGGTGGGTGCGGCCAATAGAGGAGGTGTAACGCCCTGAAAATCGGGGGTCGAGCAGCTGCCCAACTCCCGAGTTCCAACGCATCACTTATGCAACATACATAATGATGATTTGATGTTGTACATGTTAATGCATAAAACATGAATGAGATTAAACTAAATCAGCAGATCATACTCCAGGGACAGTTAAATTTACGCAAGCGGAAGACTGAAACGAATATGTATAACTCTATAAATCAGTATAAGTCCCCAAAGTATGTATGCATTGCCAGGTCAATAATTACATGTATTGTTTCAAATACAAAATGTCAAAAATGTAATAGTCCACTACAAGTATAACCCTAAAGCCCAGTTGATCAGAACGGTCTATGTAAACCCTCCTGAATACTACATATAGGAGAAGGCGTCCTCATCGTCTACGAAGTCCACCTCTGTCTCATCAGTCGGGTCTCCATCTGCAGCTAAGACAGAGTCTAGTTAGTGTGTACAACACCGACCCGTAACGTGGGAGTGAGTGATCAACTCAGTGGAACAATAAAGCAAAGATTAACATATTCTCAATTCAGTCAAGCAGTAATGATAAAACAATACAATCAAACATCCCTAAGTACTCTGATTAATGCAAGAATGGTATGTATAAATGATGCATGTCCTCGCCTACACTCCCTCTGCGATCTTCATCTAACGGTCGCGCATGTCAGTCACTTCCTCAATGCTCTGCCCAACGCCAAACGGCACATATAGTGCGGTGCATGATCATGATTACCAAGTTCTTATTAGTCTTTTTCATACAGCAGGATTGGGAAGCTAAGGTACCTCCCTTATATCAATTTCCAAACGATGATCCATTCTAGGGTCGTCAATCCTAGTAAATCTCATACAATGGTACGGTTCTAGGTCACTGCAAAGGGCTCGTCACCTTATCAGTGCAGGCCTAGTATGTACTCTTATTGCTACGTAAGGGCACGTCGCTTCTAGGCGGTCTTAGAGTACGCTCGAGGTCACTACAAAGGGCTCGTCACCTTATCAGTGTAGGTCGACAGCTCGAATACAGTGTCCCATACCACCGTATTCGACTCACGAAGCTATATTGCTCACTGGACACTACGGGGAGGCTCGTCACCCCAGCGTAGGTCGACAGCTCGACCACGGTGTCCCATACCACCATACATGGCTCATGAGTCCTAGCGGATCAAGGTACCAAGGTTTAAAGGGATTTTCACTGGTGAGTTTGGTACTTTAGATTCAATTAGTAGCATCCATACATGGTGAACATACATCGGGTCAATCGGGTTACTTGACGAGCTCGATTAGTACGAGCGCACGTTGAGTTGATCGACATAAAGTGCGTAAGCACTCCTTGTGGCCTAACCACTGCCAACATCCCAAGTACGGTTCGGATTCATCAATCATGTCCTATGTGGCGAAATTAACCTCAGCCACTTATTCAATGCCTGTTACCGATTGCCTGGACTATTCCGTAGTCAATTATAACAAATAATCATACAAGCTAATCAGAACAGTAATGGATCAACAATTCCAATTATACTAGCATATAAGCATTTGATGAATTTCAACTTAAACATGAATTCATACATATGCAGTGCCTAAGTAAAAGAGACCAAGAATATAAGTTACATGGAGGAAATCATACACATCGTTAAGGTAGTTGAGAATCTCTTCTCAACGCCCATATAAAGTACAATTTATTACACACTTGTTCATTCAGACATTTCTACAAACACTTAGACTACATATTCCAACATACATAACGTATGTTGGCCATAACATATACTGGGGCAAATCCTTTCGCCAAGGAGTTGTTATACATACAACTAGACACACGACAATTAATCATGGCAAACACACTTTTAAATTTCATACGTATACAATCGTTTCTACAAATAGATGGAATACACTAAACTCAATATAGTTCGTATATATCTGAAACATGAAATAAACATCGCATTTAGCATGTGAAATAGCACCCACATCAGTAATAAACCATTATCCGACATTGAAAGCCTTGAAAACCATAACCTATACGTTTATAGTCTGCACCTTACGCCGGTAAATGCGTAACGGATTCGTTTTAGATAGTTAGCCTTTGTCAACGACGGATTGGCAACCTATAGCATGAATTAGGTTAGCTATTTCATAACTTACACTATCTGAAACCCTTAAACAAATTAGGGTTAGGTTTTCTTACCCAAGTACGTTGTTGAAAACGCCAGATTTGTGATACAGAGGGGGTGGCTAAGTGCGTGGAGTAACGGGATCGAATCCCAGGAAGAATCTCCAACTCTCTCTCTCACTTTCTCTCTCTTTCCTTTCCTTTTCCTCCTCTCTCTTTCCTAGGGTTTTAGAATTCGTATGGAATATGAGAGAGGGTTTAAGGTCCTTATATAGGCCCAGGTTTGATGGAAATGGCCCCAGGGCCAAGGTATACTTAGGTTATATCCAAAGGGCGTCTGTTTCAGCCCAATGGAGCACTTCTGGTGGCCCCTTTTCCACGTGCGGTCCGACTTAAGCTCCCTGACCATGGATCTAAGTCAAGCTGAGTTTTCATTCCGATCAGGTTTACAGATCAGCCGTGGCGGACCTGTTTCAGTTCAACGGTCACGGTTACTCAATTAGGGTCATAAGTACTTCGACATGTGTGGGACATTTCTCCTGATCCGAGGGTGTATTTGGGTCAAATTCTAACGGTCTGAATCCTTATATTTAGCCCACAAGTGACACAACTCAGATTACTTAAATTCGGATTTCATCTCTAAAATATTCTCATTTCTCACACACTTTGCTCCGGGCTCAAGTTGTGCATTTCTAGACACAATTAGGACTTGATTTTCGAGGGGGTTGTCAAGTCCAGTAATGCGGTCATAACTGTATAGTTTCGCGGTTATCGGACTTTCGATGTGCGGTCCAGATCCGATACAAAGTTTCAAGATGCTCCCGAGAGCAACCGGGTTTTGAGATGGATTCTAGATTTCATGGTAATGTAGCGTCAATGATTCTGCACGATTTGGGTCTTGCAGATCATATTTAAAGTGATTAGTGCTAATTTCATAAGTACTCTAGTTTAGCACTTGCTAATACTAGCCTAATTTCTAAAGGATTTGGTCCTAGGTGATTTCTGCCTGAGGTGATACTCGGGTCCTTTGTAGTTTGTATAGAAAGTGGTCCAAGCTATTAATACTTAACTAGGTTATGCCCTAATTACAACAGAATAAGGTCCTAGGGCAGTTCTACGTCCAAGGACGTCCATTGCCAAGTTGGGAAAAAATTCGGGATGTTATAGGAGGTCTCGTGTTCGAGACTCCTAACCGGGGGTGATTAATGTGAATTTCACACCGGGCTCGAGTGGGGTAGCCCGTGGGACGCTCGGGGTGGGCGGCCTATGTGATTTGGGGCCAACAAAGGGGGTTCGGCCGAGGTCCCAACCCATGCGATGTGGGGCCTGGGCTATGAGATAAAGGGATTAATTCGTCATACTCTAACAGTTCGAGCTTTTAGAGTAAGTGGTTAACTATCCTGCATCAAATTGGTATCAGAGCAGGAGGTCTCTTGTTTGAGACTCCTCACTGGGGGTGATTAATGCAGGGACATTTTCACACCGAGCTAAGTGGGGTCGCTTGTGGGATGCAGGGGCACACTCAAGGTGGGTGCGGCTCATAGAGGAGGTCTCGTGTTCGAGACTCCTCACTGGGGGTGATCAATGCGCATTTCACACCGGGCTCGAGTGGGGTAGCCCATGGGGTGCGGGAACACGCTCGGGGTGGGCGGCCCATGTGATTTGGGGCCCACGAAGGGGGTTCGGCCAAGGTCCTAACTCATGCGATGTGAGGCCCGGACTATGAGATAAAATTCGCCATACTCTAACAGTTCGAGCTTTTAGAGTAAGTGGTTAGCTATCCTACATCATGGACCATTGACCATTTCTTCTTTCTTAACTATCCATTTCTTTACCATCAATCATGTGGGAGTTATCTGATTGATGCGATTCTTTAGCCAATGGCAATGCCATCGACAATTTAGATTGATAATGCATACTTGCCATGTTTAAACTGATACCAGATACGCTGCATAAAATTCCTCTGGAGGTAGATAAGTGACCCACCTTCTTGGTCATGCATAAGGTGGACCACACCATAAAGCTCATCTACACCTTCTTTTTTTTTGAAGGTTTGCTCATCCACACCTTTCAACCCATTAAATGGCAAATCATGATCAGCTACTGTGCCCAGGCTGCCGCCTACTGCGACATTACAAGATGCACTGAAAAATGCCCTTCCTTGTGTACAAGTGGGTCCCGTTCCATGATCCAAGTCGTAATATTATTGGACCGTCCACGGGACATACACCAAAATTTTCCCAGATGGAAAAATCCTAACCCTCTTTAGAGGTGGCCAACAAACAAGGACCAAAATTATCTATAACACCTATCTTACATAGCACAGAAAACACCCAAGCCGTGGGGCCCACCATGTTGTATATGTAAATCCACACCCCACACATCACGTGAGAACCCTAATTTGAAGCATACCTACAAATGATAAAATCGACAAAAAACTCCAATGGGCCACAACAGCAGTGTCACGCCCCAGATTCGGCAACCGGACTCATAAGGAACCCGATGGCCGGTTCTGGCTACAAAAGCCTCTGTAGTACCCCATTCTCCTGAAGCAGGTTTCGATCCTGGGATCCTACAAGGAGGATTTCCATGTCAGTATAATCATTACCAATATGAGCATACCCAAGATCACAACAAGTATATCTGAGAATAACAAAAGCACACATTACAAAATCCACTATGAATTTGAACTTTTACAAGCTTACATCAGGTCTAAAAGGACATACAGAAGATAATAGAAAAGAAGAGAAAAGTCAGCAACACTAGGGTCCTCAAGCTCAACTCTACTCTACGCTCTGCCGTTACAATGCCTGCCTAGGATCTCCTGCACGCATCAATTGTGCATAAGCTTATAAAAGCTTAGAGGGTGGTGAAGGTGTGTGATAATAGTGCACAGAAGAATAATAGGAGATACAAGAAAGAAACATGATCAAAGCCAACACCACTAGCCTTACCGGGGCTATCATGAATGCAAGAAGTTATACCAAGGCAGTACATTAACACAGGAAGCCATACCAATGCTATATAATGCAATGAGTACTGTAATGCAATGAGTACTGGGCGCATGCCAAGGCTTAACATGAATACTATGCAATATGAGGCTTACATAGCCGACACAAATGCAATGTGAAGTAGTGTCAGTGCTCATATCCAATCCACATATCAAGTACATTTCCATAATAAGAAAATCACCGGGGTCCATTACACTGCTTGATGACTGCCACTCTACAGACCCCGCACAATCAAACGAGTGTAAGAGACCTCACTATCCACCTGTGGACAGCCAATCACCAGCAAAGCCTGACGGTAGTGAACTCATTCATAAGTTAATTAGACTCAGCCTAGCAATGCCTCCTTATATCAGGCGAGTAAGGCTACACCCCTATCCAACTGACTACACGACAATGGGAGTCATAGCCTAACGGTATAAGGCCTTCGTGCGCTCATATATTCCACACGGTCATGGCTTTGGAGCAGATCCTTGGTACCATGAAAGTTTTGAAAATTTTACCCATGGGCATCCTATGCACCCGGTATGCTCAAGTAACATTTTCGGTGTCCAAACATGGCCATCCACGATGTATCTGTGGAGGCTACAGCCCTGATGAAGCAATGACGATAATGCTCATATGTTGTGCAATGCCAAATGCATGAATTACACAATCAACCATGCATCAATTCCAAGCATCCAACGTGCTCAAGAGGGAATACTACGTCCCTCGGAGAAGGTATCATGCAATGCCCAATGGCACAATATAACCACACACATAGTGTCAACCAAGCATACAATGATGTACATGAGTCATGATGATGAATCTAATCACACTATATGGCGATATACAATGTATATTACATTCATCCTATCCAAGAAAGAACCAAGACTAGGTACTTAGACAATATCCTTAAGGAATCCAACTTCTAGTGGGGGCCCATTTACCTGGGGTAGCCCACAAGGCTAAGTATATAAGCTACGGGTCTAAGTAATATAGAAATGAACCTAACAAGAGTCTAAGATGATTATTCAATCACTCTTAAATACAATCGGGCCTAGAGGCGTCCATAATGGGGACATTTAACCACCATTCCCCAAAAAGGCATATCAACCATGAACTATATGGATAGAAGGCCCAAGGCCTACATTTAAGATAAAAATAAAGGTGACCACATATATATATTCCTCATAATAAGCCATAAAAAGATATAATACCACTTTTAACAACATGGGTTCTAAGAGGGGAATTAAGGCCTAAGGCTCAATTCCTAATGGCCATAAAATCCATGCATTAAGTTAGACTTGGTGGGCAGCCTGCATACACAATATACGGCCCCAAAAAATAAGTTTAAGTTTGGATGAAATGGGCTCAACTACATCGGCCCAATAACTAGCAATTTAAGTGGGCGACCAAGGGCCCAATACTATCCTTATCGCAGCCCACAAGTCCATCAAAATGGTGGAAGTCGGCCCAATATATGATTGGGCCAAGCTGGGACGTCCCAACCCACTCTCGGCCCATGGGATGCCCTAAAAATCTAATCTAAGATAGGGTCCTCATGTGATCACTAAAAGTGACCCAAAAGAATGCATTGATTAAGCCCAAAGATTATAAGAAAACATAAGCATGTAACACGTACACAAGTTCTCAATATGGTGGCCCCCACAGCCAAATAAAGTTTTAACCATAAAATTATACATCTAGGGCCCTTTGATAAACTTTTGACCCGTTTAACTTTCTGGACCTGCTAAGGTCCAGAAATTAGTTAACTATGTGGAAATAATCTCATGAAGGCCAACTATACTCACTGAGGGACCCTACCAGATGGAGAGTGTGCATATATCATGAAAAGATCAAGTGGCCTGCTACTATATTGTGAGTCTAGCAGCAACCCAAGGCAGAGAGTGCTTCCATGATCGGGCGATCCAAGGCTTGAATGGCCTGGACCAACATACGTTGAGGTAGGCTCCACATACATCCATATTTAGCCTCAAATAAACGGCCTAGGGTCTATGGTGGGCCTTTAACCATCCACAGAGAAATTCATGGGCCTACCTTAGGATCACCCAGGAGGACATCCAACCTCAACTGGGTCCCAAAAGGTAGCCCGCTACACAAATAAAGCAAGGTCTAAGGCCCAAGCAATGCATGGCCTAATGGGCTATACACAAGCCCAATTCATAGGCAAAATGGTTGGCCGTTAAGCAAGGTTTGGGCCCAACCATAAAAGTCATAAATCCATATATTGTGGTGGGCTTCATGGGCAGCTCAGTAGTTCATCCATATGGGCAAATTTCACATTTAACACAAGTGAGTTGGGCCCGACTTTTTAGCCCAAGTACAGGGTCAATTTAGTGGGTAGCCAAGGGCTCAACTACTTGCATATTATAGCCCTTAACCCATCATAATAGGTAAGAGAGTATACGCCCAAGATCAATGGGCCTATCTAAAAGGATTTAGTCCACAAGGCCTAAGGAACTAGTCTTTCAATCACATGCAACATTCCATTAAAAATCAACTTGGGTGGGCCTTATATGTGCCCTAATTACACTCAATAATACTATAGAAAAATAGCAAGATAACTGATTTAAATCCTCCTCAAATCTAGTGGGCCATACTGTTCCAAAATAAACATTTATAGGCAACAATTACTGGGCTCATTGCCAAATTCCGGCCCACCCATTTTCTGGGTTGGTTGGAATCCAACAACAAAAATTATTTTATAATATATGACATTTCTGATGGCCCACATACATAACAGTGGGTCCCACCAGATGAGAGGGGGACATACAACTCATATATTACTGGGTTCATTGCCAAATTCCAGCCCACCCATTTTATGGGTTGGTTGGAATCCAACAACAAAAATTATTTTATAGTATATGACATTTCTGATGGCCTACATACATAACAGTGGGTCCCACCAGATGAGAGGGGGACATACAACTCATATATTAAGTGGGCCATGCCGTTGGAGTGCAAGCCCAGTAGCAGCCTAAGACAGGGATGCCTCATGTGTAGGCAGCCCTATGGGCCTGGGTATTTAGCCTAGAATCTCATCCAAATGGGCCCCAATTGGAAACCACCGAAGGGGAAGATGATCAAGTCCCTTAAGGACCCCATATGGATGGATGATGGGATATAAAACACATCTAGGTGGGCCCACAAAGCAGGCTGGACGCCCCAGCCTAGGCGTCCCTGCTTGGTGGGTCACTCCAGGCCGCGCCGCGGGCAGTACAAGGGCCCGATGATTCTAAAATTTTGCAAGGTGATGCTTCCATGGGTGGGCCACACCCCCACAAAATTTTAGGATTTTTGCACATTTAGAAATATTTTAATTAATTTAAATAAAGCAATCTGTCCAGAAAATCGGACTGACCTGGATGTCCCAACATGGTGGGCCGGTCCAGCCCTCACCACGGTGTGCACAGGAGTCTATTAGCCCCAAAAATTTGTAGGTGGGTCCTACCATGAGTGGGCCACCTCTATGAAAATTTTCACGATTTTTGGACAAATAAAAATACTTTAATTCATTTTAAGAAAACAATCTGTCCTGAGATTCTGCCTAATCTGGACACCACAATATAGTGGGCCAGTTCAGCTATTGCCATGGTGTGTACAGGTGTCCATTGGCCCTAAAATTTCGTAGGTGTGTCATACTATAGATGGGCCATCCCCCTGAAATATTTTAGAATTTTTGAAGTGGTAGAAGTATTTTATTTAATTGATACAAATTATGGACAGCAATGTTTTCCAAAAAACAAATCTGCTACTGCACAATGTTGCTGTCCCCGTGATTGGCACCTCATGGGGTGGGCATAGGTCTCTCAAATCACTGGGAAAATAGGTGGGTTTGGTATTCCCATGTATGGCCAGAAGGTGGGGTCCACTGGAGCGGCCCACTTTTCCAAATTCAAGGTACAATAGGCTCCTCTCTAACATGCAACATTGCTGGACTACCCAGAAATTTCTGGATGTCCAACCCACTTTGGCCCATCCCATAGGCCTCAATCAAGGGTTAAATGATGTGGGGCCCATCCTACATCAAGGTGAGATCTATGCCTCAGAAAAATCCCAAAGAAATCAGGAATAAAAAGCCCCACAAATGGGCCTAAAACACTGCCCAAAAACCACGCAGCAAATGGGCCTGAAATTTGGACAGCAGCATATACTGTCCATTTCCAGCACATGGAAAAATATCCAGAGGGATAAATGGTCAGATATATCAAGTGGGGTCCACCTAGATGGACCACAAAAATTTCAGACCCAAATCCATCCAAGAATCTCCAAGAAATCATGCCTTATGGGGCCATCCAACCCATGCATCATACATGCATTTGGACGGCCAGCCTAGTAGGCCTGAGCGTCCCAAAATCTGATGGGTCTGGGACTTTTTTTCTTTGATCACATCAGTGGGCTACCAACATCAGGAACAAAATAGAAAAAAGAGATAGAAGGAAGAGAGAGGGAGAGGGATCAACGGCCATGGAGGATTCCGACACTATGAATCCTCCACCATTGCAATCACACCTACATCTTACATGAATCATGCATACATGTAATCTATACAAATCTATGAAATTCTGAGGTGGGGACATCTTACGTGAATTATGCATGCACGTAATCTATACAAATTCATGAAATTCTGAGGTGGGGATACCATCCCTACCAAGCACCTCACGTCTAAATAACCCAAATAATCTAGATTTAAAGAGAAAATCCATCATGGTGGGTCCATGGAGAATGACCAACCATGGAAACGTACATGCATGTAGTGGGCCTTGGTCTCACTTCATGGAGCTATGTAGGACCTCCACCATTGCTTGGTGGGTCCAACATACTCCCAAGTGTGTAGAGAAGAACATGTAAGAAGAAGAAAGAAGGAAAGAACTTCAATGCATCACCCACCTTAATGGATCTTCAAGATTTTCCTATCTCCAAGCTCCTTAAGCTCCAAGGGTTATAGATCTATGGTTGAGATCACTTTTTAAAGGTTAGATTGGGATGTTTTTTACAGAAAATGGGCTGGAGTTGTTGGAATATGGAGGAGCGGTGGAATGAGAGAAATGAGAGGGGAGAGAGAGAGAGAGAGAGAGGAAGGGTTATAGGAGAGTCATCATTGCTCTCCCTCCTTGGTTAGAGAAAGCAATCATAACCTATAGTGAAAATAACAAAGTTGTTAGGCTTAGACTAGGTTTGGTGGTGTTTAGAGTGGGTGGTGTTCAATCCATGCAATTGTATAGTGTGTGTGGTGTGCATGGGAAATTATGCCATGGAAGTGGCCCATGTATAAAAAGTGGGTCATATGATGAAATGTTCATAACTTTTGATCCGTAGGTCGGATGGACGCACAAGACACGTTGTTGGAACTGCAACGAGGATACGATCGAGATGGCATAGGTCTAGGGTCAATTCGAGTCAGGTCTACATGACCGGACTCAAGGATGACCGCAAACACAATCCGAGGTCGCGGGTCACCGGAATTTGACTGGTAGGACCACGGAACCAAAATGGACAGAATGCATACTCACACACACGCATGCACACAAGTAAACTAGGGTCGGATCTCACAATTCTCCCCACCAACAAAGAAATTTCGTTTTTGAAATTGACAAAACCGGAACAACAAAATGCATAAACATCATATATATATATATATATATATATATATATATATATATATATATATATATATACCTCAATCATCAAACAGAAGAGAAGGCAATGCAAGCAATACAAGCAATCAATCATCGAATAAATGGGGATAATGCTCTCTAATCTCAACCTCGCGTTCCCAAGACACCTTGGCCTCCGAATGATGACCCCATTGCACCTTCACCAAGGGAATGACCTTGGTCTTGAGGACCTGCTCCTTTCGATCAAGAATACGAATCGGCTGCTCAATATAGGAAGCATCTTCACGGACCTCAAGTGACTACCAATCAATCACAGGAATAGTGTCCGACCCACACTTCCGCAACATAGAAACATGGAACACGTCGTGGATCGCGGACCACTTAGGAGATAAGGCAAGCCTATAGGTCACAGCACCTACGCGCTTGGTAATCTCAAAAGGTCCAATGAATCTCGAGGCGAGCTTGCCCTTCACACCAAAGCAAACCACGCCCTTCATAGGCGAGACCTTGAGATATACCATGTCCCTAACTGCGAACTCGAGGGGTCGACGCCGACGATCAACAAAACTCTTCTATCGGCTCTGAGCTGTGTGCAATCTCTGCCTGATAACATCAATAGCCTCTGACGTCTGCAGCACAAGCTCGGGACCTAAGAGACGACGCTCTCCAACCTTAGTCCAACAGCTAGGAGATCTGCACGGTCTGCCATAGAGTGCCTCAAAAGGAGTCATGCCGATAGTCGCCTGATAGCTGTTGTTGTACACGAACTCGGCGAGGTGCATATGCTCATCCCAACTCCCCGCGAAGTCGATCACACAAGCTCTGAGCATATTCTTAAGGATCTGGTTGACCCTTTCGATTTGCCCATCCGTCTGCGGATGATAAGCGGTGCTGAGATGCAAAGTGACTCCCAACGCCTGCTAGAAACTCCTTCAAAACTGAGATGTAAATCTGGAGTCTCGGTCTGAAACGATCAAAACTGGGATGCCGTGCAGTCTCACTCTCCTCAATGAACACCTTTACAAGCTGGTCTATAGACGAGGAAGCACGTACTAGAATGAAATGAGCCAACTTCGTCAGACGATCGACGATAACCCAAATGGTATCGTGACCGCACTGAGTCCTCGGCAACCCTGCGATGAAGTCCATCGATACGTGCTCCCACTGCCACTCTGAAACACTCAATGGCTGCAAGGGACCAGGGGGTCTCTGATTATCGGCCTTGACACGCTACCATGTGTCACACTCAGCCACAAAACTAGCAATCTGGCGTTTCATCCCCTGACAGAAGTATTGCCTTAACAACAAAGCAAGCCAACAAGCTCAACATTAGCAATATAAAACTATTCAGCGGGCAAGAACATCTCACCAACCAAAACGGAACATGATAATATCATCGGCCTAACACAGCGATCTTCCTAAAAATGTCGATATTGACAATCCCTTACGACAAACTCTAATAGCAATCTGAGTGAACAAAAGCCCTTGGATACAAAAAGGGTGCGATGCACCAAAACACAAGACTTACATACGGAGACAAGGAGAATACCCATAACGACTCCCCTAATAACTAAGGGTCTTGCTGAGTCGCGCAAAATCAAGTCTGAGGTGGCTGGGGAGGTGTCTGTCTCCTCTGCATCTGCGGTCTCTGCTGCTATTGCGGTCGCTGCGAAGGTCCATCCTGCTGATGGGGACACTCGCGCCTACGGTGTCCCGTCTGCCCATAACATAAGCAAACTCTGGCGAATGGTCTAGAAGAAGGGACTGCTGGCTGCGCCGATGATGAAGCTAATTGGGTAGAAGATGGCACTAGCTGTGCCGCTGGCAGTCGAAACCCTAAACGTCTCATACGTCGACAATATTGATGCTGATAGTAGCCACTGGAATGCGCCTTCCTCTTTCGGCCTTCTCCCTGAAGTAAATACATCGTCATCGAGGCTGGCTGCGAAGTCGAATCTCGTAAAAGGGGGCTTGCACGCTCCTGCTCTGCCTGTCCAGGCGTCTCAGGAACGGGTCAACAGGTCTGAAGAACATCAGTGACGACCTGCATCAACTGTTGGAGATGCTCAGCTCCTATAGGAATTGTCAGATAAGCAGGGGTAGCACTAGCCTCTGACGGAGGCACAGGTACGGCGGGAGCCTCAGGAATAGGTACGACAGGCTCCAGAGGGGAAATAGGAATCTCAGATGGTGGAGGAAAAGTCACTCGAATCGCTAGAGCGGAATGAGAACCATGTCCATGGGCACCACGACCACGGGCGTCACAATCATAGGCACCTCGACTAGACGGCATGGTCTATAGAAAGAACAAAGGTGATAGACACCTAAGAATTAGAATCCTTAAAGGCTCAAACAGAACTCGGGAAACGCACTCGGGACACTACTTGTCCTATGCTCTAAGCAGACATGCGAAGTTATCCTGAGTTATTCTCAGATATACTTGTTGTGATCCTGGGTATGCTCGTATTGGAAATGATTATACTATTATGGAGATCCTCCTTGTAGGATCCCAGGATCGGAACCTGTCTCAAGAGTCGAGAATGGGGTACTACGGAGGCTGTTGTGGCCAGAACCGGCCATCGGGTTCCTTGTGAGTCCGGTTACCGAGTCTGGGGCGTGACGATTGGTGGGTCCTACATACTCCCAAGTGTGTAGAGAAGAACATGCAAGAAGAAGAAAGAAGGAAAGAACTTCAATGCATCACCCACCTTAATGGATCTTCAAGATTTTCCTATCTCCAAGCTCCTTAAGCTCCAAGGGTTATAGATCTATGGTTGAGATCACTTTTTAAAGGTTAAATTGGGATGCTTTTGAGAGAAAATGGGCTGCAGTTGCTGGAATATGGAGGAGAGGTGGAATGAGAGAAATGAGAGAGACAGAGAGAGAGGAAGGGTTGTAGGAGAGTCATCATTGCTCTCCCTCATTGGTTAGAGAAAGTAATCATAACCTATCGTGAAAATAACAAAGTTGCTATGCTTAGACTAAGTTTGGTGGTGTTTAGAGTGGGTGGTGTTCAATCCATGCAATTATGTAGTGTATGTGTGTGTATGGTGTGCATAGGAAATTGTGCCATGGAAATGACCCATGTACAAAAAGTGGGTCATATGATGAAATGTTCATAACTTTTAATCCGTAGGTCGGATGGACGCACAAGACACGTCGTTGGAACCGCAACGACGATACGATCGAGATGGCATAGGTCTAGGGTCGATTTGAGTTGGGTCTACGTGACCGGACTCAAGGATGACGGTAAACACAATTCGAGGGTCACGGGTTGTCGGAATTTGACCAGTAGGACCGCGGAACCAAAATGGACGGAATGCATACTCACACACGCATGCACACAAGTAAACTAGGGTCAGATCTCACAAGCGAAAAAAATGTAAATTTGCTCCGGAGTTCACATGGTTTGGCCCAACTGAGCTTTGGATCATGCTGATTTTTTGCATCTTCATTCATCCTATGAGCACCCAGTGTTCAAATTATCTCCAATATTATCAAAATATTTTCGATATTATCTTTATACCTAGCTTAGAGATACTGATAACACTAGTAGTGCTGGGAGTATCAGAAATTCTAGGTATTAACAATGTATCACTAAGTATTGTCAACGTATCAATATCGCTAATGGAATCGCCAATATTTTCAACTATGAAAATTCTAGGTGCCACTTGTATTGTCAATGCATCAATATCGTCAATGTTTCGCTAATATTTTCGACTATGTAAATTCTAGGTAATGCTGGTATCATAAGTGTATCGATGATATTTTAATAATATCGCCAATGTATTGATATCATCAAAATTTTGTTTATTAGAAAAAAAAATTATTCCATTTTTTTTTCGATAGGCATATAATTGTATGTAATGTTCAATTTGTCATTGATAATGTTGATAATATCTCAATATTATTGATATCACAACATGCACGATATCGAGACCACAATTTTTCGTTTCCTTTTCAATTGTTGATGATTTCTTGGTGAGATATCATGTGTTGTTGATATTTTTATGAATGTTTGGATGGAAGGTTGGATGGTTAAATAGGCCGGATGGGATGGTTGATATGCTTTCTTACCATAATGCATGCTTTTAAGGCCCCATTAAATGGGAACTTGTTATGTATGCATTCTTTTTGTTTTTTTGTTTTTTTTTTTTTTTAATTTCTAAATATGCAAAATGTATATTTTAACATCTTCTAAAGTTTTGCTGAAAATTTCACCGTTTTCCTCATGTTTCCCCACATTTCTTGTTATCAGCGATATTGTTGACGATATCGATATTGTTTCCATATCCCTTACCAACGAAACTTGTAGCAATACCGATACTTCGAACATTGTTACACCACCTTGACCAAAAAAAAAAACAAAAAACGGAAAAGGCTAACTTCATGTAGCAGGTATGTGGCTAAAGACAACAGATCACCCTCCTCTTCTCAAGAATAACCCTTGTATCCACAAGGAGAGATCTCTAATAAAAAAAGAAGATAAAAATTGATATTATTGATTAAAAAAGTGATGCTTACCATGTAAAATGTAACTAATGTGATTATATAAGTAAAAGAAATCCCATACCCTAATATGGCTCAAAATAAGAAATTCCAAAAATAGTAAAAAGTCATCTAACACTCACTATTGACTCTTCGATGAGTAAACAAAGGCTCGGCACCACAACCAAACTATTAAAACCCTAAAAATAGCAGGAAATGGAACTTAATAAAAATAATAAGTAAATGCGATTTTGACCCCGAAAATAGCCTCTTTTCGAGAAACCCATAGGTAGTTTTCCACCATTATATAATACATGCGAAAGGGACAGCCTGTTGCAAATTTATGGCCTTCGAAAGCTATAGTGCACATAGGTAGTTTTTGCTCTATCAAGGCCCCTCCGGTTCCAAATTTGTGCAATCCTAAACCCCCATAGAGTCGTCCTCTACCCAGCCTACATCAATTTACCAGCATGAAAAATCCAACTTCCAACATAAAAGCTCTCTCCTAGGTTGCCTCTAAATCCCAAAAGAATTTCCTTCCCGAGAAAAGCACAAATTACTCCACCTTGATTAAAATTGTTCTCACACATCACACATAGGAGAGAGAAGATAAGATGGGAAAGAGTGGAATGTTTCTGTCCTTGGAAATACAAAAGCTCAAATACAATCTAGAAGAAACAAGAAAGAAAAGATCAACAAAGAGATCTCAAAAGAGATGTAGTTCCAGTGCTCTGCAGGAGTACATAGCTCTGTACTCCCGACACCCGCAAGTGCTACCCATCTTAGATTAACAACCAACAACCCAACCAACCACAAAGTGACACGTCTACTCTAAATGTGGTCTAACAACTGCCTACTCCAATTGATGGATACGATATGTTGGCTCCGAAATAAATACGGATATGGCACATGGAGAGTAGGAAAGAGAAAAAAAAAGAAAGAAATGGAACAATGGATGGAAAGGGTGCAACTACATGGTACACAATTAGAGAGAGAAGGGTGCCAGAATGTTTCAACGGTGGGGTTCCATCTCCACTTTTTCCAGCAAGAGAAAGAAAGTGGGAGCAGGCTACTCGCATTGAAGGATTGAAATGACAAAGATACCTTTGCTTGAAGGGCCAAAAACATTCAATTTTCCTTTTAAATTTGAAAGTTTGCAGCCTCACTTTTGAATAGTTGCAGGGAAAATTTTGACCACATGCTACTCAGCATTATATATAGTAAAGATACATCAAAATGGATGAAAAAGATCTATACAAGATAGAGATTATGGCAATTCCATGGGAACTGTGAATTGGTCAAACGTGTTGAATTCCTAACTTTGAAACTAAGCCTCGTCCTCAAAACCATGCCTCAAAACTTCAAAATTGATTTTCATGCCTCCAAACTTCTAAATCGTTAATTACTCCTTGATAAAAACCGATTAACTATGCTACAGACACCGTTTGGAAAAACCCTCCAACAGGGGCTTTTGGGGCCGAAACACCCTTTTGATTCAAATGGTAGTTGTTACGCATTTCAATGCATTTTGCAAACCCGTCTCCTCTCCCACTCGATAAAATAAGGCGCTAAAATATGCCATATGTTCCCGAGTTGACGAAAAAGCAAGCATGATAACATGGCGCCATGCATGTGTACAAGTAGGAGGGTGAGGACTTAGCCAAACGCCTACTTAAGGTGGTAGTTTGAAAACCAGGCTAGCCAAATTTGTTCTCACTAGAGTCAACCATGCATGTTGTTCATTGGGTAGGAAGCACCAATGGGAAAACCAAGCCTGTTCTGGTCTTAGGATGCACCACTCACCATTGACAAAACCAAGCCATCCTGGTTTTTGGATGACTCGGCATGGTTTCCTAGTTTCAAAATGACTTGGCCCAGTTTTCCAAATCAAGGTATGGATAATGATGATGATGATACCATATTTTATGATAAAAGATAGTGTCATTATTTTCTTGACTAACCTACTCAATCCACAAGAATCCTAGGAGGACACCAGTCCCAGGACGAGAAGCAAGAAGAAAATAAATTTTGTATGTTTTTTATGTTATAGTTATTTTCTTGATTCACCTGGTCAACCAATCCTAGTGATTGACCAGGTCCCAAGCTAGATTCTTGGTTTGCAAACAATGCTTAAGTTAACCAATCATTCCAGACTATTTTGCAGCCATTTACTGAAGATGATTATGTAAATATGTCAATTGTCATGATGATGATAGTGACGATAGTGAATAGCTTCGCAATGCGATCAAACAAACTGGTGCAAAAATAGAATCAATTTGAATTCATGCATACAGACTGTTACAGTTGAGGTAAAGATTCAATTCTAGAGCTAGAGATTTTCACAGACATCTGCTATCCACGTGGGGCCCTACCTAGCAGGCGATCGGTCAAAAGGGTATGCATGTCATAATCCATAGGCGCATCATAAGAAGCATTTATTTTTCACCTTTACTTGTCACAATCGACACCCCACTAATAAGCACAAGAGTTCAACATACTTCTGGTGGATTCTAACATTTTGGATCATAAGTGTTATTACTCAAGTAAGATTCGAAGCTTATAGATATGAGTTCAAAGTTTGCATGCATACATATTACATCATTATTACAGACGGCTGCTTCTTCCCAGCACTGCTGGTTTGAAACTGGCAATCCCTGTGATATCTCTCCCTGTCACCATGCTGTTGATATCATAAGTACCTTCATATGAGAAGACCGGCTCCAAGTCACAGAATGCCTGAAACAAAAAAAATCCATAATTTGAAATTAATCACACACAGCAACTGCAAAATTTCAGATGCATAAAATGGACTGTTATGGAATCAGATGCTATCATGCATTCATCAATTGAAAAAATAAAAAAACGGAGAAAGACAGACCACATGTATCCACAAGGCATGTATGGTGCCTAACAGCAATAGGGCTCCAAGACCTGAACCTCCCTGACCCAACCCGAGTTTAGATCAGGTTGGGTTAGGATTGGGAACCTCACTGACTCAACCCATGTGTGCGTGCATGCATGCATGTGTGTGCATGCCCCCCAGTAGTCTCTCAGACAAGACTTGGTCGACACTCAATCTTAACTACACTTCATCACATTTCTCCTACACAATTCAATAACAGTAATGGTGACTGTAATGGCCAGCTTTATGCCCGTTACAATACAGACCATAACAGCAGTTGTGGCTTTGTAAGGGTCAAATTTTTCTTGAAGAAAATGTATCGGTCCTGTATGGGACTGTTACAGACATTACAGGCCACTTTTTTTTTTCTTTTTTTTTTTTCACAATGGACATTGCAGCCCCGTATCACATAACGGTTCCCACCATTACCGCTACAGCTGTTACGTAACCGTTTTTTATTACTATGATTAGTAAGGAACTTATATAAGAATAATACCATAAAAGATGCCAACCTTTTTTTTTTTCTTTTTTATTTTGTAGAATTAAAAGATGCGAACTTCAGCTGAAAACCAACAGAAAAGGTTCTTTGAAAAAAAAATTACTACATGTTCAGGCCAACAACTTTATCAAATCAACTGTAGTTAGCCACCAAAACTGTACTAGCTTGCAAAAGGGCAGCATGCTCCGCTGATAGGGAAGTTTTACAACAATGGTGGTATTACGTTTACCTGGATTGTGGCTTGCTTTGGTACATGATAAGGGAATCGGTACAAGGTATGCTACTTCCTCCAATATGTGGTACACCAGGGGAAGGATCATGTGTGTCACTCCAATACACAAACTGTGCATACAATTTATATGAACTTGGATTGCAATTTATATATGAAATGATGAATGCTATTGTTATAGACACTGCATGCTTAGTATAATGACTAAATAAATAAAAGTATAAATATCTACCTCGAAATATAAATTTTCAATAACTTAATCAATAAAAGAATAAAGAGCCATATGTTTTTTGGTCACTAAAAGTAGCAATCTGGATGGCAAGTGACCCATAATCTGGAATGCTCAATCTGGAACTGAAAAGGTGAGGGTTTTGTGTTCTAGGTAACATTGGTAACCACCAAAAAAAAAGAAAAAAAAAAAAAAAAAGACAATCAAGAAGTTAGAAGAATGTGAATATATAGAAGCCAATCCCAACAATTTACTTCACGTAGCATATGTTTAGGCAACATATCAAGAGTGGAAACTGCATTTTTCCATCAATAGCATAACATGCCCACGATATTATAAAAAGAGGTTCGAATGAGGAAGAAATGTATAAAAACCTTTGCCACAAGAAAATCAGCCAAGATTCCATTGCCACCAAGTAGCTCTCGTCCAAGAGAAACTGTCTCCCTTGCCTTCAAAGAAATCCATGCCTAAAAATCCAAAAATGTGTCATTGTTTGAGTTTCTGAAGAGTTTTTGACATCAGTGAAGATTCAAAATAAACCACCATAATATAACAGTTACCTTGCCCATGCTAGCATGGCCCGGTGTCATCTTTCCAGACTCATATAGTTTGCATAGGCGCCAACCAACAAGAGTCATTCCCTGAATGTTTCCCAACATTCGGACAAGTTTCTCTTGGTTAATTTGAAATGCTGCCAGAGGTGCTCCAAACTGTTTCCTCTCCTTCAAATACCTAATGCTCCATATCTTAGAATGGGTAACATTGGAGAAAAAAATGCTATATAGAACATAAAAGAAAGATAATATCGTATCTTATTATACCTGTGACACATATCAAACACACCCATTGATATGCCAATAGGTTGCCAGGCAACCATAACACGTGAAACAGCAAGAACCTGTCTCACAGAAACAGTAAGTAAACCAAAATGTGGTAAAATGATAACAACATAAATCCAAACTGAAAAAGAAATAGGTTGTTGTACTGGCCAATGAAACGAAGATAAGAAATCAGACCCCAGCATCCATTCACATTCCAGTCAACCAAACAAAACCCCTATGAAAATAATAAGAAAATCGCAATAGACAACACAAGTGATGCAATGATTCAATTTGTGGGATGGCATTTCTGAAATGACTAGAATCAATGACTTTGCCTGATTAGTGTGATCAGTTAAGCTCATTAGCATGTAAATAAATATTAAGAATTCTGACTCCACAAACAACAGAATTTCCACATACTAAAAATACAAGCAAAAGCACCATAACAATGGAAGAAAGGTAATGCAACAACCAAGTGAGTCAACCCGCATAAGAGGGCCCATCCCCTCATCTTCAACATAGTCATAGTGCTTCTGAATAATTATTCCATATAAATTCACAATCATCAGCCGTGTTCGTGATCATCTTCATCCATAGTGGCACTATCTCTTAACTGCTTTGTTCACTTTCTATCATTCACATTATGTTTTCCAAGATCTAAAGAAGAAGAAGAAGATTGGTAGAGGACACAAATATGACAGGGCTGTATTATTTTAATCATGACGTCATTGACGAAGCAGCACATAAAATCATCTCCCCTTATTAGTGGCACTACCATCTCAATCACCCATCCTTGAAGATTCTAAGGGCCTATTTGGTTTTCTAATTACAACGATAAATGGTTGTAAATGGGTAATGATTATTTACTCGTGTAATTGTGCAGTGACATCACTTATGTTTGGCTGCAATGATGATTTTGCTTCATTGATTGTTTCACCCAGAAATCACTATAAAAATGGTAGTTTTATAGTGTGAAAATGTAATGATTACAAATTACTTTAACTGCTCCCTTTATCAGTGCATTTACTCTCGATTTACAAGCCATAATTCATGTTTAAACAAACACTTGAAAATGATAATGATGGCTCATTTACTTTGCATTTAATTGGAAATTGGAAAACCAAACAAGCCTCAAGGGCGTAATTTCTTTTTGGTCTATCGTGACTGAAGTGTGATGTGTGTGAGTTAAGCAAATATCACATTTTACTTTTCCACCACGTGTGGAAAAGCATAGTTTAGTTCCTTCCTCTTTAATTTATTCAGATGTTTAGGGACCAGTAAAAATATCCAGTAGGTTAAAATGTAAGTATTTTGTTGCATTCGTTAATGATATCTCATAAATGACATGAATTTATTTAATAAAAGACAAATGTAAATTATCCTCTATTTTTAAGACTTTTCACAAGAAAGTACGAAATCAGTTTAATTCAGAAAGTATGTGTTCCTTTTGATAATGCCAAGGAATATATGTTCTAAGCTTTTTAGTAAGTATTTTTTAAAAAAAATACATATCCTACATCAAACATCATGCCCACACACCCACAACAACATTGTGTTGCAGAACGGAAAAAACCATCAGCTACTTGAGGTAACTCATACTCTATTAATTCACATTAATATTCCTAAAAGGTTTTTGGAGTGATGCAATACTCATGGCATGTTTTCTGATAAATTGAATGCCCTCGTATGTTTTAATGAGTCGATCACCTCTTTAAATGTTACTCCCAGATATTTCGTTGTTTTATTTGCCTACTATATACATATATATATATATATATATATATGCTTTGTTCATCAATTGGAAATGGGTCATGATAAATTTAGATCCTCAAGCAATAAAATGTATTTTTCTTGGATACCCCCGACACGAAAAAGTCATCGTTGTTAGTCCTTTACTTTGAAGACAATATGTATGTGCAAAAGTTACATTTTTCGAATCTACTCCATTCTTCTTAAAAGACAGTATACAGAAGTTATGCCTATACCTATTGTAGTTGACGAAGACATCATCTAACCTCACTCTGTTGGCTCTTCCATTCTCAGTGTGCCTTAATTGAAGGTCTACTCATGACGAAAATATGAAAATAGTGCAACCAATCATGATATGCTATCCACTATATCTTCTTTTAAGCCTTGTGATCCAGTGAGTTCTCCGGATAGGTCTGATACTCCTATTACCTTAATAGAAGGTAAGCACATATGTATTGATCACCCTATCTCTATATATATTTCTTTTCACTACTTGTCTCCAGATTTCTGTAAGTTTGCCCTACTCTTATCATCTCACTATGTTCCCAAGTCATATCAGGAAGCATTATCAGATAATGCGTGGAAGCATGCAATGGAAGAGGAAATGGCTACCCTTTATCAGAATACCACTTGGGAACTAACGAGTCTACCTGCCAATAACTTCTTGTTGGTTGCAGATGGGCTACGCAATAAAGTTTCATCTGATGGCACCATAGATATGAATATCGGTATTGTGTCGACCGATACGGCCGTATCGTATCCGTATTGGCACGAGACGATATGCGATACGGGATCGTATCAGCCCAATACGAAAAAACTGAAACGTATCGAGGCGTATCGACACCCATATGGCCGATACAAGCCGATACGCCCATAAAAGGCTAATTTTGAATTATTATTTTTTACAAAATTTCACTCATGTCTCCTCTTCTTTTTTTTCATTTAAACCATGGAAGAGGCATAAAAACTCATTTTAGGCTAGATCTAGACCTATTTTGGGATTAGAACAAATAATTTGAATGGGATTCGACAAATCGAAGCAAAGTGGACCATTATGGGAAAAATTGAAAAGAATGGTAAACCTTCACTTTCTTTTTTTATATTTTCACCTTCATTTTATTATATTTCAACGTAATGGGTCCTAGTTCACCAAATCATGCTTGATTTGTGTTCAATTAGGGCCTATTTAGTTGACCTTAAACAAGTGAAATCGACAGACAAAGAATGGTCTGATACACCATTGAATAAATGGTCAAAACACACACAAAAAAAAAGATTGATTCTTGGATATCTCATTTTTTCCAATTTTTCTATAAAAAAATCATTTTTTTTTTTGCTTTAAAAAAAAAATCTAACCGATATGGTCCAATACGGCCTCGATAGTAATACGCAACATTGTTTCATATCATTTTTCCGTCGGGCCAATACGCCGACCGATACCGACATTCAAAACCATGGATGGCACGGTTGAACGTCTAAAGGCTTGTTTAGTTGGTAAGACCTTTGGTGTTGATTACACCAAAACCCTCTCTCCTGTGGCCAAGTTAAACTCCATTCATATTATATTTTCTGTAGCTGTTAATTATGGTTGGCACCTCTTCCAATTGGACATAAAAAAATGCATTCCTTCATAGTGATCTAAAATAATAATAATAATAATAAGGAGCAACCGCCTAGATTTATTGCTTAAGGGGAGTGACAAAATGTGTAAGGCGATTTACAGGTTGAAACAGTCTAGACGAATTCAGTAAAGTTGTGTTGAACTATGGCTTTGTTCGAAGACATGCTGATCATTCCATTTTTATATGGAAAAGTACATCAAGCCTCATTATGCTAGTAGTGTATGTGGATGGTATTGATGTTACAGAAAATGACAATGGGGGGGTTGAGGAGCCAAAGAAGTACCCTCAACAACATTTCCTCACAAAATACCTAAGTCATCTTCGATACTTTCTGGGTATACAAGTAGCCAAATCCAAGGAAGGAATTAATTTGTTTGTGGAGATGAGTCTTTTTGGTACTAAGTCGGTCGATAAACTAGTGGATCCTAATCACAAACTTTTAAGTAATCAAGGAGATGTAGTCGAAGACTCGTGGAGATATAGAAGATTGGTTGAAAAACCTATCCATCACTTAACCAGACATATCTTATGTTGTGAGTATGGTGAACCACTTTATGAGTTTTCCAAGTGTACCTCACATGGATGTAATTGTTCAGATTCTGCGATACCTTAAAGGAACACCAAGTCAAGGAATTTTATATAAATGGGATGATCATCTTCAGGTCATAGGGTACTCTGATGCAATCTAGGCAGGTTCTTCAGCAAATAGATGATCTACTACTACGTATTGCATGTTTGTGAGAGGCAATCTAGTTACGTGGAAGAGAAAGAAGTAGAGTGTGGTGGCCCGATCAAGTGTTGAAGTAGAATATAGAGCAAACGCTCATACCAACTATGAGTTAATGTGGATCAAAAAACAGAGGCATAAAATGGGATTTACAAGGAGTCTACATATGCAGTTGTTTTGTGATAATCGGGCGGCATCCCACAACGCGAACCATCTAATCTATCATGAAAGAACTAAACACGTCGAAGTTGACTATCAATTCACATGTGAGGTCTCCAGTGGCGAAATCTCTACACCATGTCTGGTCTTAGGAACAACTTGTTGATGTGTTCATCAAGGCTCTTCATCACAATCAAGTTACACGCATATACTCCAATCTTGGCATCAACAACATCGATGCTCCAGCTTAAGAGGGAGTGTTAATGGATGTAAATGTAAGTCATACCACTATATGGCCCACACGGACTCACTTAGATTTGTTTCTATGCTTGTTCTTTTGTTAATATTGGTTTAGGACATGATAGGGATTCCTACTTTTATTATTAGGGGCACTAATGTCATTATGAAAAGTCATTAATATAAAAAGAGGAAGAGTGGGGGCCTAATTTGGGTCCTTCTCTTCTCCCAACTTTCTCCTCTCCTCTCTCTTTCTCCTCTTCTTTCTGTAGACACCCCACCCAGGCTAGCAATTTGACAAGGCGTGGATGATCCTTAGGAAATGAACCTGAACCCTGCACCCTACCTAGAACCACACTCATTTCCCCAAACCTGATCCAAACCCTGGACGAACCCAAGCCATCCCATTACCCCAAACCCCAACCTAACTCAAGACCATCACCTAAGCCAAAGCATACCCAAACCTTCACGTACAATTAATCCATTTTTCGAGCCATTTTCAGGTCACGATCGAGCCATTTTTGAGCAAATATCCAAGACGAGCTTTAGGCCGCTCTCAGGGCCCGAAAAAAGGCCCAGTGGCCAAACTGCGGGAGCAACCGTACTGCTCCCTCTCGAAAAATGTGCACGAAGCTAGTTGGCTGAGTTTCGGACCAAAATAGTCAGAGGCGGTAATCCGATTACCGCCGGCAATAATCCGATTACCGCCTTCTCTTAACAAATGTGCCCGGAGCTACAGCTGTTGCTATCCTCGAAAGTCAACTCTGTTAGGACCTATTTGACCTCAGAATCCCTATTATTTACCATATTACCAAGGCCTTTAGCCTATAAAGATGTGTCACGTGGCATCTCTCTCCTCTTTACCAATCCAAACCTGCCACATAATCATTTACCCTTCACAAACACTCAAATTACACAAAAGTCATCCCAAGGAGCTATAAATACCCTTCACTTCTCTTCATTTCTCAAAAAAACTATCAACCAAAACAACTATCCACTAAAAGAAGAGAGAGAGAGTGAGAGGGAGTGCTTGGGTTCTCAAGCTCCCATCTTTTTAGCCCCCTCTAGCCTCCTCCAACTATCTCTTAGCCTTTCAAGTCCTAACCATGGTGCACCCAAACATCCAAGCCATTTCAAGTGCAAGCTAAAGATCATGCAATTATCACTAACATTCATATTTTATCACATCGCATCATTACTTCCCTTCTCAACCCCCCGCTGCTCTAGATTGCTATCAAACGTATGCTCTGTGACTTGTCGGAACTCTGGATCCTGTCACATTAGAAACTCATGGTAGCCTAGTCCTCTCACATAACATTCTAAGTATCATCTCATCCATTCACAACCTCCTTGCTCCTCTAGACATTCTCTGGACGTATGCTTTGTGGCTTGTCGAAATTCCGGACCTTGCCATATCAGAAATCCAAGTCAGCCTAGTCCCACTTTAATACTTAGCATCTTATCATCTTATCCTTTAAGACCATTTTACCACACAAAGTAGAGACCGTATATCCGTACGGGCAGAGAGGGTGCTTAACACCTTCTCTCTTTGTAACCGAGATCCCTTGCTCAGAATCCCAAATCGTAGATCAGGAGTCAACTTAAAGCAAGAGTCTCTAGATTTTCTAGCATTATATATTCTGCAGGTTCTAGCTGACTGCGGGATTTTGAGTTAAGTGGCTAGTGGCGACTCCAAGTTTACTGCATCAATAATCCAAATCAGCCCAATCACCCCCACCATAAAAATAAATCAGCGTGGGCGCCGATTTTCTAGCGTTCACACTTTCTCTATACTATTATGATTGTCCCATAAAGCATGGCTGGTCTTTTAACCATCCTATAAAATTTCCTTTCAGTTTGAGTGGTACACAATGATCATATAAATATCCAAAGCAGCATGAACTAAGGAGCATGAAAATTAACAAATGACGTCATCAATTTCAAGGAGCATGAACCAAAATGCATGAATATTATGGTTGTGGATAATAGTTCATGCAAGGAAGAACAATCGATGTTTCAATGTGACTAAAGAAATCCATGCATAACCAGTAGAAACTTTCAATATTCTTTGCTTTATTATGGCAGAAGTTGGCCGATATGTTTTTAATAAAACTCCACAAATAAAAAACCTAACGGCTTAAGCCGCTATTTTCACTTCTAGTTGACCCATCATGCGAAAGGTACGCCATTAGAGTGAGTCTAAGCTCCGCTCCTTCGACTAATTGTTGGCATCGGATCTCAAGTCTCAAGTTCTCTATTGCACTCCCTAAAGAGGGTTCTTTTCACCTTTCCCCCACAGTACTTGTACGCTATCGGTCATTGAGGAAAACTCAGCCATCAGAGGGTGGTCCCCCTTTCTCACGTAAAAGCGATCAGAATTCGAACACGCCGCGTTTTACTGGGAAGGATCGAACCATGGGAACGAATCTACAGGGTTATCACCTTCTTTGGCCAGATCTTCCAACCTTTTCACAATTACAGTTCACTGTGTGCTACTCTGGCTCGCTTCGCGAAGCTCCACTCGCTGCTTTGAAGCCAGCAAGTTGAAGAACATATGAGCGCGCTAGCGCGCAATGGTTTGAATAGCTTGTAGATATCAATAAATCCACCAATGTGCAACAGGCCAATAACCAACTCAACCTTCGTGATTCTTGCAGTTGTAGACTGTAGTTTATTCAAGTTGGGACAATCATGTAAAGGATTTAAAGGTGACGATTATGGTTTCTATTTAAATTCAATTATACTTCTAATCCCTTCTAACATATGTGAATGGCTGATAATCTGAAAATTTTATGTTCCATCAGCTATGCCATGGGGCAAAGGGACCACTCATTGAAACTACAATCATAACTTCAGAGAGGAACCAATAGAGTTCATTTTATGTAGAGAAAAAACCATACTCAGATAATGATAAGACAACCAAGTACGCAGTGATATCCATGAAAAAATAGTAAAACCTCTATACATTGGCAATGTTGTATATTAAAAATAAGTAAGCATAAGTGCAAAACTAAACAACAGTAGTGAAATGAAAGAGTTTGATAGGCTACACCAAAAAGTACAACATCAAAACAGATCCAGAAAGGATCACCCATTTGCTTGGTCATTAAAATGGAACGTCTGTTTGCTTCAAATGGATGTGGCTGTTGTGTTTCCATTCATGTCATTTTTCTACTGCATTGAAAAGAATAACTAGTAGAAATCTATTCATTATTCATAGTTATCAAACTAAGTCAAATAACAGTGTAAGAGCCAGACTAACCAAAATGAGCTGTCTTCAATTGTCATGAGCTATCAGCATGACAGACCAACTAAATAATTATAATCATCATATTAACATAGAGAACCATACATGGTAAACCAGAACTGCCATATCACTGTACCTTGCTTGTGTCCTGGAAGGAATTGACTCCAGGCAACCTGTCCTCATCAGGGACAAACACTTTCTTTAAAAGAATATCCCCGTTTTGAACCATCCTTAAGCCAATTTTATTTTCTATTTTAGTTGCCTTCAGACCAGGGGCACCTTTCTTCACTATATATCTGAAAGGAGTCAACGGTGAAATGGAGCACATAATCAAAAGATCGGGCATGATTGCAACTGCTTTAAAAAGAAAAAACACACACACAATCTTTGTATCTATATAACAAAAAAACAACTCCATTTTCCTGAAAAGAACAATTCTCTCAGCCATACAAATGCCGGCATGAACATTGGGAGCTCATGGGAGAAAACTATAAGTTATTGCTTTTCAAGTTTCATTGCATGCGATTTACAAAACTATAATGTATATCAATTTATTTAGATACAATTTTCTACATCTTATACTTAAAAATTGATATTTATATAGCTTACCTTTTTTGTTATTATCACGCAATCGTATGGCATATTAGCAATTAGAATATCAGGTATCTTGGGTCACTTATCCTTCTCAAGTTTTTTATAAGCGATTGTTATGTTCCATTCCCGCTCTAGATTTTTAAACCTGTGTTCGTTCTACTAATTTTTAAACCTCTAAACTATAGGCCCTTCCCCCAAACCTCTAATTTCGCATTTTCTCACTCTCTAGATTTAACTTGGTCTACATATGGAGAGTTCTTAAGGACTCCACATCTTACACCATTTGTCCTTTTCCGCCACCAATGTATTTATCCTTGTCAAAGTCAAAATGAAAATTATATTGTGAAAGGATTGATTATATTTATGCAATAATATTTGGAGTTCGAAGTTTTCCTCAACGAGAGTACAAGAGCAGAGCTCCTTTAGAACCACAGCAGCATATTCAGAAGTCGCAGGGGTTAGTTCAATTAACTGAAGTACCAATGTATACTACAACTACCCTAGAAAAAGAAGTGCCACTTACCCATTTATCTGGTTTGTACTTGTGTTCCGAGCAAAAATGATCAACACATCTGCAAAAGTACTGTTGCCTATCCAGCGTTTTTGGCCATCAATAAGCCAACCTCCTGCTACCTGTTCCTCTCAATGTCAAGCAGGAGGTGGGAAATAATTAGTTCAAGAACATCAAACTTGTGAAAAGAGCTTAAAACTTCAGAAGGAATAACAACAAATGTATGTCAGAACTCATAACCAATTGACAACACAAGCGAGGGTTGAGAAACTATACCTTTGTTGCTGTTGTTCTTAGCGAGCTCGCATCGCTTCCATAGTCAGGTTCAGTTAAAGCCTAACATATTAATATACTGAACTGGTGACTTAGGAAAATAAATAAGAGAAAATGAAGAGTTTTTCAAGAATCTGCCCATTTTTTATTCAGAGTTGCATACCCAACAAGCTACAGTGTCAAATCTTGCCAGCGAAGGTAAATATTTCTCCTTTTGAGCCTCTGATCCACACAGTGCTATTCATGACAATTTTTTTGAACAAACAATGCAAAATCACATGTCATGTGTCCATCTTTTTTGCCAAAAAAGAAAAAAACCTCCTGCAATTAGTACATAAAAGACAAAAGTAGACAACCAATATTGAGATTTTACCAATTGTGAGCATAGCCAAAGAAGAATGCACCAAAATAAAAGTAGAACAGCTAGCATCAACTCTGGCAACTTCGGCTGTAGCAATAGCACTTGCAGTAATAGAATGCCCTGGACACCCATAACCCTGATCACTAGAAACAATTAAACTGCTTATCTAGAAATTTTTAGGCTCGGAAACAAACAAAAAGCACCCAAAAAGAAGAGGAGAAAAGAAATTGTAGTACCTTAATTGTGCCACCAGCAATATTCAGGGAAGCAAGCTTTGGAATAGCATGAAACGGAAACTCTGCCTTCTCCCAATACTGAATAACAATGGCTGGAATACATTATTTATTTATTTTTATTTTTATTTTTTTGGATTGGTGGCATACATTACACCTTTCATTGTCGAGCTTAAAGCCACAGTAGAATCGTCACGTAATAAAATGGTGCGAAACATACTATACTGAAGGATGCACAAATTTCTTGGAACTTGAAGTTAAACTAGCATAACCTGAATAAAAATTCAGATTGTGAGACATGAGGCTAGCTTTATTTTTTAAAGACATTCAAAGCATGTTTTTTGCATGAATTGTTATCCTTTTTCCATGTTCCAATAGAGGCAGAAGAGGTTGTCGATGCTCTTTCTAGAGAGACCTTCTTTGTCTCTTATAACTTTTGGCAGTTTTTTTTTTTTTTAGTATCAATTATCATTGCTCTTCTTAATAAATAAATAAAAAGTTATTCTCCAAAAATGAATGCGAAAGCCTAACAATAGTTCAAGTGGTTGACAAGATAGCATAAAAAGCAATTGATACCTCCATCATTATTGTTGCTATTTCTTTCTCCATAATTTCTCTAGTTTTTCTCCGGATTGCACACTCCTCAGGAGTCAACAAATCATCAAGCTGATAATAATCTGAGGCTGCAGGCAAGTAAATTTGAGAGATTGTGATCATAAATATATGGAAGTAATTATTCACTCTTTTAAAAGTCTAAAGAGTAGCTTTTCAATGTCAGCTAGAAACTCTCCAAAGATGTATAGATTGTTTCTCAAGCATAGGGGTCTTGGATGTTACTCCTACAATGGAAATCAACAAAGATCGAGGAAACCCATACAGTGTCCTTTCCGGTTGTATGAAAATTAGAGAGGCTCCTCAATTAGACTACTTATGAACAAGGTGTTCCGTTGTGGTATCGGTGGGCGTAACGGTGCCCACCGTTACCGATACGGATACGCCCCATATCGGCCGACATGGGGTGTGTAACAGTGCAATTTTATTTTTTTTGTCAAAAAATTATGGAAAAATATCCATTAAATCCGGAATATTCTAAATATTTCAAATATGCATTGATTTATAATTTGAAACATGTTTATGGTGGTGTTACGGTCCACTCTTTGGTGAGAAGTTGTATCGGACTGTCTGATGAATTTATGAACCAGACAACTTGGATTTGACTGCAAAACTCATATATTTAATTTTCTAACTATCTAATATATATGATAGATATATTAGAATAAATGTAATATTAAAATATCTTACATGTGTAGGTGTTTACAATTATTTTTCATAATTTATTCTATATTAAGTTATTAACATACCTGAGGAGTGAGGTCTCTAGAGTCCAGACTTGCATAATTTATTCTATATTAACAATGATTTTTCGTATTTTTAAAAAATTGGTTGAAAATAGTGCGAAAATAGAAAAAACATATATAAAATCACTACCATAATCTGTTAAATGAACATTAAAATGTTTACTATGATTAACACATCATATTCTACCATTAAAACAGCAATATATTGAAAAAAAATGTATAAATACCGAATTTTGAAGAATTTCCGAAAAATGGCCCACAGAGCTTCGAATTAACAAAATCCTCTTAATATAACTTGTTTTGATCCTTAATTTCAAGCTAAGAGTGATCGAAATTTGCAATAGAATGCTTTAGGAAGAATTTAGAAGAGAAAAGCATCAACATATGTGAAAATCAGAGCTTAAAAAGCAGGAAAAAAAAAAAAGAAAAAAGGAGAGCCGTTTTATGACCGTTATGTGGCAGTAACGGCCGTTACAGGTACAAAATTGGGGGGGGGTGGCCGTTACGACCCCATAACGCATAAGGGTCATGGCTGTTACCATTACGTATCGGCCGTTACGGCCGATACGTAACCGTTTTTGAATACCATGCTTATGAGCTACCACCCTGGACACCCATAACCCTGATCACTAGAAACAATTAAACTACTTATCTAGAAATGTTAAGGCTCGGAAACAAACAAAAAGCACCCAAAAAGAAGAGGAGAAAAGAAATTGTAGTACCTTAATTGTGCCACCAGCAACATTCAGGGAAGCAAGCTTTGGAATAGCATGAAACGGAAACTCTGCCTTCTCCCAATACTGAATAACAATGGCTGGAATACGTTATTTATTTTTTTTTATTTTTTATTTTTTTTGGATTGATGCATACATTACACCTTTCATTGTCGAGCTTAAAGCCACAGTAGAATCATCACAGAATAAAATGGTGAAAAACATACTATAGTGAAGGGTGCACAAATTTCTTGGAACTTGAAGTTAAACTAGCATAACCTGAATAAAAACTCAGATTGTGAGACATGAGGCTAGCTTTATTTTTAAAGATATTCAAAGCATGTTTTTTGCATGAATTGTTATCCTTTTTCCATGTTCCAATAGAGGCAGAAGAGGTTGTCGATGCTCTTTCTAGAGAGACCTTCTTTGCCTCTCTTATAACTTTTGGCAGTTTTTTTTTTATCAATTATCATTGCTCTTCCTAATAAATAAAAAAAATAGTTATTCTCCAAAAATGTATGTGAAAGCCTAACAATAGTTCAAGTGGTTGACAAGATAGCATAAAAAGCAATTGATACCTCTGTCATTATTGGTGCTATTTCTTTCTCCATAATTTCTCTACTTTTTCTCCGGATTGCGCACTCCTCAGGAGTCAACAAATCATCAAGCTGATAATAATCTGAGGCTGCAGGCAAGTAAATTTGAGAGATTGTGAGCATAAATATGTGGAAGTAATTATTCAACTAGAAACTCTCCAAAGACGTATAGATTGTTTCTCAAGCATAGGGGTCTTGGATGTTACTCCTACAATGGAAATCAACAAAGATCGAGGAAACCCATACAGTGGCCTTTCCGGTTGTATGAAAAACAGAGAGGCTCCTCAATTAGACTAATTATGAACTACCACCCAAATTTACCACATAATAGCAAAGATTAAAAGATTCCCTTCCACATCACTTTACAACTGATAAAGTTGATATACAATCAGTTTATTCAAGCACTATTGCTTTGTCTTGCTTCATCTTTTTTCTGATCGGTAGTCTTTAGATGATGGAGATGCAAGGAACGAACCCACCTTACTAATCATTTGTTAATGATGTATGATTCCGAGTGGGACAGTAGTACAATCCGAGTATTCTAGCACAAGTGCCCTTTTTTACTCAATTATCCCATGTTTAACACTGTATGATTCCCTAAAATTAACAAATAACCAAAGACAAATCATATTGCAAAGGCACTCACTCCATGAAGCAAGAAAGAAACAGCCAAAAGGTGCTAAGGCCTAAGCTTCTTGGTTTAACTAACAAATTAAACGACTTAAAAGCAGTTAAAATTTTTTGACATAGAAGGAAAACTCTTACCATGAAATGAATCACTTTCCATCATATCATGCCCAAGATTGATTTACCAACATATGCATATTTTTTCCATAGACTAAGTTATAGCAAAGAACTAGCACCAAACAAGTAGAAAATAGCAAAAATATTCGCTGTCCATCACAAAAGCTTGAAAGCAATGAGAAATAAGTTAACAACTAGCAGAATGCTGAAAAAACAGAGGGGGTTGAAATCGGTAAATTCTAAAAGAAATCCAAGTAGGCAGAGTGCCTACAAAGAATCTTCCAGATAAAATTCAAACCAAATTTTGTATTTGTTATAATGATGATTTATTTTGATTGACAAGAAAAACCTTTGTAGGCAATAAAAGAACCACATGATACAACACTGAAGAGATTTAAGGCAGTAAATAACCAATTTGCAAATACTCGATATGCTATTGGTAAGTAGCTTTTGTGTTTGAGGTATTAGGGAGCTATTGAGGCTACACACTTCATTTTCCTTTGTAAAACTAATGATCTGGCTGAGGGATCATTGCCTTTGCATGGAGGAAACTGAAACGTGGATATCAAAAACTAACCTGGATTCCTATGGAAATGGAGAAGTGTGGATTCCAACAGTAATTTTTGCTGGCTTGTTTTGAAGTGTGATTTTTGTGAAAAAAGGAAATCAAAATGAGAAGGCGTGGTCAGTTCACTTCCACAGGAAGGAAATATCAACTTAACACCTCTGGAAGACATCAATTTCCAAGATATCTGAGTAATACCTTGAAAAGACGATGAATTCCATGCCTTTTTTTCTCAAAATGAGGGAAATAAGATTCCTTGTAAAACAGATTCATTTCCAAGGTATCTACTATTCCCAAATAACCGTTTGATGTATTATTGGTATTCGACGAAGTCCTACTACCAACTCACTGATTGTAATCAACCTATGTAATAGACTATTAGATAGCGCTCTGATTGTAATCAACCAATGTAATAGTCTATTACATCATGCCTGTCAGAATTTTGTGCCCTCACTGCCGGTACCCAGCCCAGGTTGTGTCAGGTTGGCAGCCAGCATCAAACTTATGCCAAAACTTTCATTATGAATCCGAACAACATGACATTCCAAACTCATGCTAGGGAGTTCCCTGTAAGTGACATGCTGCATCAAAACCCGGGTGTAGTGAGAAATGGGCAAGGGTTGGCCAGGGTGTCCCCCATGGCAGAACAAGATTCATTCATGTAGCTGGTCCAATCAATTGGTATAAGGCTTAGATGATGATAAACACAGTACTATAATCCATCCACCAAAAAGATGATTAAGGGCTAATATTGACAGGAAAAACAAAATTTCACGCTTTGCAGAGAGAATCCCACAAAATGACAAGGCTAAAGCCAAGCAACATTGTAGGTCAGTCAACATTTGCATGTCCTTTCTTTTCAAGAACCTTTCTGTTCTCCCATCCAAACTAGCCATAAGACCAGATAAAAGACCAAATATCATATCAAATATATTATATAAATGCCAGACAGGAGGACGAGTGGACGCATACCACCCAATCACATTAATCACCTCGATTTAAAAAATAAAAAAGGAAAAAAATCTCCTCGATCGTCGATGAGGAAACAACAGTGGCATCAATCTCCCAACATTGCCTAACATAGCAAATAGTGAACATGTTACCATAATCATAAGAAGAAACTCCAAGACCTGAGTGCCTCGGGTTTCCCTACATACTGCCAACTGCAGACCAGCAGCAGTTCCAAAACATCACAAGCACAATGAAGTTTTCACACACAAACATCCATTTTAATTTGCATGCATACCTCAAATAGAAACCCTTTCAAAAGCATGTCAAAAGAATCATTTTGTTTGCCACCTCAAAAATGATTCTACTGAGGACGTCCATCCACAGATTTCATTTGAAACATTGTGGATTATTTATTTAAAAGAAAAGGTAAAGCATAATGATGTGAGTAAATATAAATTGGTAAAAGAATCAGCAAAAACAAGGTACTCTGATTCTAACAACTTAAATCACAAGAATGCCTGCATTGTGGTTCCAATATATCCTGAAGCATCCCTACAAACTTCAGCCAAATCATTTCACATCTACCGCAAAGAACGGCATTAAAATGGTCATCAGACTTACCAGAAGGTGGAAAGAGAGACGCCGGAGTTGCTTGAGGAAATGCAATGGAAACATTTAGTGCTGGCAATCCAATATGTGAACTCTTGACATCCTTCGAGAAATCACCTGCAAGAAAATAAGTACAAAGAATGGGCAAATTTCACTAAACTAGCCATATATGTTGATAGCCTATTTCATTAAGCAGTAAAAGCATCCCATCACCAACCAAACTCATAAACAAAAGAAAGCTAGAAGAATTGCCTTTTCGAATCAAAAGGATGAATATGTTGAGTGGCACCAATGCGGCTACTCTAATAGAATTAAAATTAAACATCCCTAGTCAATATTACTTATATGAAGCCAAAAGGGGGGAAAGAAATAAGTTATACATGAGGGAAGGAGAATCTCATGTCAAGATTTGAACATATTTGGCAGGAGAGGAGGAGAGGGGGGAAGACATCAAACCCCAATAGGCAGCCCTAGCTCACAATTTTTTGACAAAGCACCTACTTTCGAAGTTTAATGCTTTAAAATAATGAAGGAATTCACTAAATCAACACAAGCAAAGTCATACATTTAAGAATCAATGAAAGGTACATTTCCATTATGAACCATTTTTTATGGTTTATAAAATGAAAAAAAAAAAAAAAAGGGAAGAAGAAGAAGAAGAGAAATTTACAAGTTTTCTAGTGAAATAATGATATTACTTGATAGCTCTAAACATAAGAATATTTATGTCATTCGATTCTGCCTAGTAGCCATTGCACCTATTCGCAGAAGGGTTGATGTCGGTAAGCAATCGAACATCAAACTTTTGTGAAGCTACCATGAGAACTGATCCTACTTCAAGTTTTAATCAAGCAAGGGTGCTCCTTGAAAGCGCGTGCCAATTTTCAAGCCCAGTTGAGGTGGAATGTTAGCAAGGGTAAGCAGGGGTGTTCCCTAGAAGCCACATGTCTGCAACGACGCTCGGTTATGGTGGAAAGTGGGCAAGGGTTTCCCGCGTGGACCAGACAAGTGTAAGTAAAAAAAGAAAGTTCATACAAGGTAAATGCATCTAGATCTAGCCATTTAATATGTGGGGAAATTTATCAAGTAAGACCGCATAGTTATCAAAACTTCGTTAAACTCCATATCTTTCAAAAAGAAAAGGAAACCCTTGTATAATTGACTCAACGTTTAAAACTCCACATATTTCAGAAGACAGGCAAAAGAACTCATTTTCTTTTTTGGGTGAACTGAATTAAACATGTTTTTAAAAAATAAAATAAAATAAAAAACACATTCTTTTAAAAACTTTTGGCGATGATTTAAAAATAGAATTCAATGCTTACCATCATTAATTCAATTGAGTAAATAGTGGAAAACTTAAACGGATCAATTTATATTGGGAATGCTTAAAAAATAAGTATTCAAGAGAGGCAAAGAATAATATTAACCCACTATTTGATTACATATATGCATAATCTCTTAGGCATGTAGAAATTTAAATTTTAATAATTTTAATTGAAGTTTTTTATTTTAACCTTATTTAAATATAATATACACATGCACATACATGTATATGCATATATAGCCATTTTTCATTCTGTTTTATTAAACCCAAGCTTTTCATTCTCCATATTTTTGTTGTTTCCATTTTTTTACGTCTTTTTAATGATTGACACCGAGCTAAACACGAACATTCGCCATATCACTTTTTTTTCCATGTGGTGTTTTCCTTTTCATTATATCTACTAACTCACACTCTTACTGTTAGAGTGTGGAGTTAGCTTATATAATGAAAAGGGCTAGTATAGAGTGGAAAGGAACAAAAGCAAAAGAGAGCGCAAAAGGCTACAAATTTATGTATACATAGAAGGATAATAGAATGAATGGTATTGGGATAGTTATAGACAAAGCCTTGCAAATAGGATGGTAGATGTTAAGAAAGTGGGCAATAAACCTATTTAAACCAAATTGGTTTTGATTTTTGAGTGACGAGATAATACCATGAGTGCATATGCACTGAAGGTTGAGCAAGAGGAAGGTATTGAAAGATTGTATGAGCTAATGCAAGTATTGACAGATGAGAAAAGGTTAGTTATAGGTGGAGACTTAGACAAGCCTGTGGAAAAGGATGGCTATTTTGTTCTGTAATGAAATCCTAAGGGAGATGTGCCAAAAGGTAAGGTGGGTCTCCAACTCTCCATCATTAATTACGAAAGGTCCCAAAAGCAAAACATAAAGACAGAAGGCTGGCAATGAAAGATTCCAAGAGCGTTCCAAACTCAAGGATGAGTTCTCTCCAAGCTGGGAAGATCTTGATGCAAGAAAATTTTCCTGTAGCGCAGAAAGATCAGTAGATGATAAAACAATAGAGACAGATTTATAACACATCGTGCCTGGTTGCTTACAAGGAAATCCAGGAAAACCTCCTCTCACGGAAACAAAACAAAAAATAAAAACCCAAGAAATGTGCACCTCGGTAACACAAAACCTCCAATCATGGGAAGAACAACTATTAAAACATAAAGATGTACTTTCTTCTTATCTACAACTTTTTATAAGCAAAGCTTTTTAAAAAAATCTTATCCAACCACTAATCTTATAAAATGTACTTTTTAATCAGAAAAATATATATATTTATTTTAAAGTAGTAAAATACCCTTAAAACCTCCAAAAAAAAATATCAAAATTCACCATGATTTTCTTCATAAATCTTCTTGCCAAAATTTGAGGCCTGAAAATAATGAAATCTCACAAAACATGTAGAAAAAGCCTTCATAGATCTCAAAAGACCTTCAAAACTAGCTAAAGCATGCACTAAACCTACAACCCAGAGCAAAATTTTCTGGAAGATAACTGTCTTGGGTCCCTGCGGGATTTGAAGATCGAGGGGCCTTTTTTCTAGTATAAATCATCACAGATTCATTTTGCCCCTGACTTTTGACCTCTAGTTTGTCCAATGCTCCTGAATTGGTACTCCGATTCTTGGTTTGGAAGGAGTACTGTTTCAGGTTACATCACATAATAAATTTCATTGCACAAAATTAATCAGGAATTTTACCAAATAAAGGGGAGCATGGTTGAGCGAAAGTCAAGGCAGTTATAGTACTTACTCATCAATTGACACACAAAGCATATAACAGTAAACAAAGGCATACGCATGATGGGGGCAAAAAAACAAGTGATGGAATGTACTCCACTAGAGAGAAGACCCAGGATCGATTCCTGCTTGTATGGTGATGGAAAAAACAACTGATGGAACATACCAACAGTACATGATGCTCACTTAATCGAGACTTTGTGTTTCTAAGGGACATGATGCATTAGAGCCAGAAGAACTGGAATATGGTAGAGAGTGTACACATAATGGGGTGATGTACCAATCAAGGTTGTTCATCTAGTGGGCCCTATTATGGCTTACATTTCAAAAACCACAACTATTTGACGATCCAATCCCATCATTTTTCTTCACTTCACACACCGAATGTCTGATAGTTTTAACTGTTTTATGTTTTCTACTGTTACTCTGAAGGCAAATAATTTGGTCGGCTACATGAATTTTGTTCTGCCATTCCACTCTATCAAGGGCCATAACTTCAGTTAGACCATAAGTCCCAAAGTCTTTTCCTACTACCTCCACCCATGTTGATGTAGAGCGGCTTGCGGACACTTTCATGTCCAAGATGAACTAGAGAAGACCCGATCGGAGGCGGAAGTCACCAAGACCATCAAAACCTTAAAACATGCATATCTCGCAAACCGAAATGAGTTACTCGACGTACCATTTATGATTTTGGGGTAGGACGAGCTACTTTAGCCAACCAACCCGGCATTGCCAGGTTGCTCATGCCGAATTTGCGAGATTCCATCATATTGACGGTCGAATTCCATGTTTATTTCCGTTTTTACTATTTTTAGTAAGTTTTAGTTTGATTATAACTCTTCATCCATTGGGCTTTAAGAGTTGTGTCCAACATGAAAAGTGTTTAGAAAAATTAGGAGAATAACGTGGTTAAGCCACGTAGGACACTTACTATAAATACAAAATTTACTATTTATAGTAAGTTGCGAATTCTAGGAGTTTTAGTTGTAGTTTGATTATGGAATTTCTCACATTGCTTAGTATCCCTATTTAAAGGGTTGTCAACTCGTTTATTTCATTCATCAATTAAATTACGAATTTTATAGAATTTATTTCTATTTTTCTTGCTTTTTTCCTCGTGGATTCGAGAAGTCTCTATGAGGAGTCCAGAGAAGCTCCGTGGATTCAGAGCAGTTATCCTCAAGGAAGACGGTGATCGACCTCATCACGTTCATCCCTTCGTCACATGTCCTTTTGGGCCTTCCCCTTGCTCTTTTAGAGCCTTCAACTTGCACAAACTCAGTAATCCTAATTAGCACAGTTCCTGGTCTCTGTTGCCATCTAAGTCTACTTCCCTCATCTTATTACCTATTGGTTCTACTCCTAAATTCCCTTGAATGCCTTCATTTCTAATTCTATCCTTCCTCATCTTGACACTCATCCACCTCAACATCCTCATTTCAGCTACAATCATCCTATGAACTTTTTGTTCCTTAATTGCCCAACATTTTGTCCCAAAAAGCAGGACTGATCTTAGAACTATCCTATAATATTCCCCCTTCAATTTGAGTGGTACTGACTTTATTAGTATTATGAAATCGTAGGACTGTGATTCGTCAAAAAAAAGGCATGATAGCCATTTTTTTCTGTATAACAGGATTATTAGGACGATCACATAAAACTACAGATGCACATCTACATTTCTTCCACCCCAACTTGAATTCTATGGGCAACGTCTTTTCAATCTCTCCAGTTATGAATTATTGACCCAAGATATTGAAGGTGATCATTTCGAGATCTGAAGGCAACTGATCAGACTAATAAAATCATCCAATCTACATGCGTTTTGAATCATTCGCCATCCACAGTAGGGGCAACAATATGGCCGGTCCTAAACAATAAGTTACCCTGCTAGTGCCACAGGTGCTGTAGATTGATGCCTCTACCATCTTCCAGCTCTACAGTAGCGCCTCCCTTACCATATAACTATCTTGATTATAGATAGATAGATAGATGGAACCTTTCATTCTTGTGTAAACCAAAAATTCCAAGCTGAGGGCATGTTTGGATGAGCTATCAAACTATTAGACTGATTGTGATTTATTTCCTTTGGGCCTGTTTGGTAGACGCCTAAAAATGGGTTCATCTCAGTTTAGTTCATGGTACTTTTTTTGGAAGAAAAAAAAATAACTAAAACAAGATGAACTCATTTTTAGAGATCATATATCAGGATGCGTTTGGCTCCACCAAATTCGAGAAATATCATGAAAATTTGCACCAACTTAGAATGATTAATCATGAAATTTCACGATATCTGGTGCAACCAAACGCACATTAAGAGATTATATTTCGTTTCAGCAAGCACTAAAAATAAAGTAAAAATAATCATCTCTAATACATAATTACGATTAACTAAAATGAGATGAAATCGTTTATAGGCATCAGCCAAACATGCCCTTTTAGTATTCATGTTGAGGGTATTGGCTCCAAAATCACGGAAAGGCGATTAAATTGCAGTTCGGTTCGCTTGTGCATCCAAACGCGACTTAAATGAAAACAGTTAGATAGAAGAGTATAGCAGAGAAAGGAGAACCGTACACGGACCTTGGTTTTGAGAGGAAGAAGAGATTGTCATGGCGCAGTCGCGAGATCCAGTTCTTTCGACGGTTGGGATTTTCAGGGGAGAGAACAGCGCGCAGCAGCAGCAGATGATGGTGATGATGGAAAGCGTGCTGGATTTGAATCTAGGAGAAATGGAGCAATGACAAAGTGTACTCCAGCATTGTACCGAACGCACTGCGTAAAACGTTCGACCCCTCTGGGGCCCACATTGTTGTAAATGAAAAATCCACTCCGTCCATCAGGTGATAACCATTATTTCAACCGTAAATACAAAATTTCAGTTTGATAGAAATCTCCATGGAGACATATCAATGGGAATAGATTCTCCTAAAAAGTCTATGGTGGCATGGAGTGACCTGCTGAATTTGGATCAAGCGTTGATTCTTTATTTTTTTATTTTTTAAATCCTCTTCCTTATGGTAAATTAGACACGATTAACGGGCTTGATGAAAGATACACAGATGGTGGGCCCACACACAAACCCATGGGTAGCATTCCTCCCCTTTCTTCTCCCTACCCATATTTCTTCCTCCCGCCACATGAACAGTGGTGATTGATGGCCCACCATACAACCTGCCTTGATAATAAAACACAAATGCCACTTCATCCAAAACTTCTATTGCCCTAAACTTCTATTGCCCTAGAGAAGTACTCAGAAGCCGGATCCTTTAGGGCCTGTTTGGTTTTCCATAATTCAATGAAGTGGTTATTACAATATTTTTTTTTCTCTTGTTTGGAAATGAGTGCAATTCTGCTTAAAAAATGGGCCCAAAAATGTTGACTTAATCCAAGGGCCTCACCACAATGTATATAATATATTCATGTCATCCACCTATTTTATTAGAATATTTTGAGGCTTGATTAGAAAAAAATTAAGAAGATATAATGTTCAATGGGCCCACATGAAGGGAAACAATGGACTTAATTTGTCCACAGTTGAAAGTTGATTCTTTTATTAGGCTCACATTGAGGGTTATTCACCATCTAACCCGTTCATAAGGTCACATGGACATGGATAAGTGAAAAATATAAATATAAGTCTAATCTAAAATTTCTAAGGGCCTCAACAAGATTTTAATGGTAGGCATTCAATTCTCATAATTTCGTGTGGTGTGGTCCACTTTGCCTTTGGATTTGCCTAATTTTTGAGCCCATACCTTAAATTCATTTGGCATAATGAATGGGCGGTGTGGATAAGCCACACATATTATGGTGGACCCCATATTTATTTTACAAATTTTTAAATTTAAGTACTTAAAAAGTAACTGGTCAAGTCAGCATCGGCGAAAATGCAGGTAATTAATTACGTTGCTAAATAATGATAGCTCAAAGCCAGAAAATCAAACAGGCCCTTAGACCCTATCATCACACTCGCATTCAACGCGGCAGTGCTGAGGAAGGAAACGGATTGGCTACTGACCCTGCCACTAGCCAACGGCTAGGGGTCGGTGCTATGTGGGCCACCATGATGTCTGTGTTTCTAGGGGGCCACAATAGTTTTGGATCAAGCCGATTTTTTTTTTCCATCATCCAAGTCTTAATGACCTAGTCATATCAAAAAACCATTACAGTGGGCCCTACGAGGTTTTTAATGGTGGACATTCAATCACAACTGTTTTCCTATAATGTGGTCCACTTGAGATTTAGATCTAACTCATATTTAGGATCAAGCCGTACAATTATCTTTCAAACTTCATCCAAGTCTATATGACCTAATCCAGGGGTAAGATGTCAAATAACCATTACAGTGATCCCTAAGGAGGTTTTTAATGATGGACATTTAATCATTATTGTTTTCTTATAATATGGTCCACCTGAGATTTAGATCTACTTCATGTTTGGAATCAAGCCCTACAATTATCTTTCAAACTTCATCCAAGTCTTAATGACCTAATCAACAGGTTAGATGTCAAATAACCATTACAGTGGGCCTTTTGAGGTTTTTAATGGTGGACATTCAATCATTATTGTTTTCCTATGATGTGGTCGACCTGAGAATTAGATTTACCTCATGTTTGGAATCAAGTCCTAAAATTATCTTTCAAAATGGATGGACGGCATGGATAAAACACATACATCATAATGGGGTCTACACACACCAACCACTAGCCACTTGGCTGGTGGCAGCGTCACTAGCGGACGTCCACTGAGAAAGTCAATGATGACGTTGACCAATCACATTGCTTGTCGTGTGGTCTAGGTAAGATTTAGATCCGTTGAATTTTACCTAAAATGAGATATGGATGGCATAGATGTACAACACATGTATTGAGGTGGGTCCAAGGTCAGGCCACTGCCACCTACCCAATGCACATTGGTGCCGTGAGGTCTGTGCTTTACAGTCGTGTGGTCCCATAGTCACCATCATATGTGCTTCACACCCATGTTGTCTAGTCGCATTGGCAGCTCATTTTAGGGCATGATTCCATGAATAGAGCCTATCAAAATCTGCAGCTCATTTTAGGCATGATTCCATGAATAGAGCATATCAAAATCTGATGTGAAACACACCGCTGGAAATAGTAGTGATTAAATATCCACTATTAAAAATTTCTTATGAGCCATTGAATGTTTTTTTTTCATTTAACATGTTACAAGGTTACAAAAGACAAGGATAAAAGGACTACACAAATATCAAATTGTAACACCCTGAAAATCGGGGGTCGTGCATACGCTCGACTCCCGAGTTCCCGGGGTCACTTATAACCAGTTTTCATTAATATGTGATTAATCCAGATTTAAAGGCGCAGCATGGAATTACTTGAAATATGAAGCACGATCACAAGTAATCTGCTGAAAAGAAAATAGATCATTATATACAGGTCCAAAAGGATATAAAAAGGGTCGCATCAGGCGTTGCCCGACAAAATCGCAAAAGGAATATCATGTCCAAAAGAATAGGGCTGAGTTTACAACTCAGCGATCCAAATCCTGTCTACTAGGCCGACGGGAAAACATCCATCAGCTAAAAGTAAAGGAACTCGTCCTCCTCCTCGAGGCTCGCATCAACAGGCTCCACGAAATCTGCATCACCTGCATCTATGAACGGGTCTGGTTGGTGTTTTAAAACACCGTCACAGAGTGGGAGTGAGTGATCAACTCAGTGGGTGCTATTAGCCTTAAGTTGCAACAAGCATCAATTATAATAAGAATTCAATGAAAAGCAATCAATCATAAACATCTATCTAGTCTTGTTAATGTGCATGCATGCAGGATGATATGATGTATGCCCTCACCACAACGCTCCCTCGTGCGACAACATCTAACGATCGCCAATGCCAACACTCCCTCAGTGCGACCTCGACTGCCGAGTCGCCAACCTAGCTAATGTCATGCAATGATGATGTTAACCGGGTTCTTAGTTAAGTCCATTCATCCAGCAGATTTAGGAATTTGATACATCTCACGTATCAAATGCCATGAACTAGTTGCGAGGCCAAGACCCCCCAATGTGTGAGGCCGAGACCCCGCGATCCTTGACCTCGTCGGGTTTCCCTCATCCCCGACTTCAAGCACATGGAGGTGCTGAATGTGAGGTCGCTCGCGGTCACTACGGGGAGGCGGGTCACCCCAGCGTAGGCCGACAGCTCGGATATAGTGTCTCATTCCACCATGCCCGGCTTACGAGACTGTGGATCAATATTCCATCCGGTATCGATTGGGCTACAACGGTGGTAGGGTGTTTCAATTTTCATACATATGTGAGCAAACATGGTTAACAAACTAGGTGGGTCAGCCAGTGGACTAAACCGCACAAGCCCAGGCAAGTATGTGGTGGAACGACATCGGGTACAAGCGACCCATGTAGTCTAACTACTGCCGCCCAATCGTACTCGCCCAAACTCATGGGTTTAGCCTCAAGGTGATCCTACCAACGAAACCACTTTCGCTCTCCTCATGTTCCTGACCAACCCAAGGGTAGGAATAGTGACTCATAGCATGCCAACTACCAATGTAACATCAAACATATTCAACACCATGTTCTCATGTTACTCAACATACAATCCAAACTTCTCTAGCAAGTAAACTATTAATATCATGAATAAAGTGTATGTGTGTGGTGTGGGTTGGTGAGGAAGTTAAGCACTTCCTACACCTCAAGGAATCAATTACACAAGAGCAATAACTCAACACACTAAGAAGCAACACATATGAGAGAAAAGAAAATCAAACAAACGTGAGCATGTAATCATCCATACACTAGATCATGAGAGAGGCAAGATTAACATCAAAGAGGGATAAACATGCAAATCATACAATCGTAACAACATGTCATCCCTAGGTTCCTTTAGATTTTTTCATACAACATATCAAGCAAACAAAATCATTAAACTCTAACTATAATTGGTGCTAGGCCATCGAAGGATAATAGTCCGCACCTTAAGGGGAGATTTCCATTCTTTGAGATCTTAGGGTTTGGGGATTTGGGTAAAACCACCATTTCCTAAATCAAAATCAAGAAAGACAACATTAATGCCTAGAAATCTACAATAAGTTGCTCTATTAATGGGAAATATACCATTCTTACCTCCACTTCTTGGCATGGGTGGGTTTGGTGGAGGTTTCCTTGGAGAATGGGTAGAGAGTTGCAAGATTGAGCTTCCTTGGGCCCCACCTCCTACCACATACTCCTTTCCTTTCTTCTTCCTCTCTCTTTCTCCTCCTTTCTCCTCTTTCTCTTCTCCTTTTTCTCTCTTCTCTCCTTCCTTCTCTAGGGCAAATTCGTATGGGGAGAGGGGTGCCCCAAATGAAGCCTTTATATAGTGTCAGGTTTGGTGTAAATAGCCCTATGGGATGGATTTTCACTATACTAGACCTATGAGAGGGTCTTTCTAAGCTCTAGGGCCCACTATGGGGTGTACAAGTCAATATACACCATAGGATAGTTAGTCCTAATGATGATCTAAGTATGGATATGATCGGCCCGCCATTTGGATGCGCCGATCGACAGATATGATGATAAGTCTGTTCAATGGTCGCCGATGGTCGATCGGGGCCGCGGCTATACGGATATGAGCAGGAAAATATCCTTACTCCATGGGTAAAGTTTGGTCGCAAACCGATGGTCCGAAATCCTCAACTTTGCATAAGAGTGGATGACTCAATTCACTTAAGTTCCAACTTCTTCCTTTAGGGTATTTGCACTTCTCATGTACTCGTCCTTTAGATCAAGTTGACCAGTTCTGGACCGTACCCAGGTTCGATTCCCGCGATGGACGTCAAGCCCAATGAGACGGACATTATTCTATAGTTTTGGAACTAGTGGTCCACCAACGAGCGGTCTAGAGCTTGTTTGGATAACCGGGGCAGTTCTGGTGGCCCTCTGACCATGAAACTTATAGGATAGGTACTCCATGGCCCGATGAAGGGTCATGCAAAATTTGAGGATGATCAGATATGGGGTTTGGTCGCACGGGTCTGATTCGTGATCAACGGTCACCGTGCCACGATCGGGTCCTAGATTTTATGGGCGGGTGTAGAAAAATATATTAGACCCTCATCGTAAATTATGAAGAAATCTGATGGCTGAAATGTCTTACATTTCAGTTTTTATTTACACGTGCTAGATTTTAATTTTGGCATTGGTGGGGCGCATCTGGCAAGTGCCAGATTACACTTCTGGGTGTCCACTGGGTCCGTGGTCCGTGATGGTCCCCAAGCCCAGTGAGATCTATGCTCCCCTCAATTTTTAAAATTTTCTGACCTTCCCATGTCGCGGTATAGCCCGCACGGGCTGCTGCCAAGTGTAAATGGCCATTTGGCTTGACGGCCCACACTTGGCCCAATCACAACTCGACTGGTCTACTCTAATGGGCTAATCCTAACTTAATTTAGTTATGGCACCAAACCATGAGTAGTTTAAACGAACGGTCCTGCGGCAAATCCTACGAGGACGCCTCGGTACACTGTTCTGGTTGGACGGGACGTTACATGATTAACCGGACTTGTGCGGTTCTTCACTGGTACACCCTGTATAAACTGACATTGAGTGCTAATAGTCATTAAGTAATATTTAGGTTAATTAAATTTTAAAAAAAAATTTTGATGAATTTTTTGGAAATCCAAAACAGTGAAAATCAAGGATGTTACACAAATTGATCCAAAACTTTTATGGCTCACGATAAGTTTTTAATGATCAATGTTATGGGGAAAAGTGGGTCGACCCATAGGAGCAGGTCAGATCGAGACCTGGCATGACCCAATGGGCTATTGATAACAAAAAAGGTGACCATCCGACTAACAACTAACGTTGGCTTGATGGTTGGCACGACCCTCAACGAATTCTACAAGAGATCGATGATTTAGAAAGGCTACTAGGCCTCATGAAGAAGTTTAAGGCTACAAATTAGACATCACAAAGACTTTTGAATGGTCTGATTGGCAGACGAGGCCAACCTTCTTATAGCTCGGCCGGCACGTCCCTTCGCATTGTGGCTTCTACTAGCCGACCTTAACCGAAGCTCGGATGACCACACCTCGGTTCCCAGTTATAGCTCGACCTAATTTGAAGGAAGATCTGTCTGATCTCTTCTCTAAGGATCACATAAACCAAATCGTGCCTAGTTCGGGATTCCAAGATCTCCGTCGAAGATCTCGGGAGATCTTCTATACATTAAGAACTCTAACGCGTTTACAACATGCATCTGGGAAGTTTCTTATACGCTACTATCTCTCCTCATTTATAAATAGAAGCACCTCTAATGCTAAAAGTACGCATACAGTCCTTAACGCCAAACCACTTCTATAAGACTTAGATACTCGACTCTGGCATCGGAGGGTCCCCTGCACTAGCCAGGGTCTTCTTTGTTTTGTTTTTTGTACAATTACTCAAGGGTCTAAGAAGGATTAACCAAAAAACCATATCAACAATAAATTATCATTGTTTCTTGTAGTATAGTCTACTTGAGATTTGAGTCTGCTTCATTTTTTGGTTTTGAAATGAGGAAGAGACTGCCTTGGCATAATCGCGAAGGAGATCGAGTTTTGTCGATGGTTGGGATTTTCAGGGGAGTGAACAATGAGCAGCAGTAGCAGCAGATGATGGTGATGATGGAAAGCATGCTGGATTTGAATAGAGGAAAAATGAAGGAGCAATGGCAAAGTATACTCAGTTAGGGTACCGTACGTGTTGTGTAGAACGCACGACCATCAGGTGATAAGCATTAAAATACAAATTTTAGTTTGATAAGAATCTCATTGGAGACATCAATGGGAATAGATTCTCCTAAAACGTCTAGGGTGGCGTGGAGTCACCTGCTGAATTTGGATCAAGTGTTGATTTTTTGTTTTCTATTTTTTAAATCCCCTTCGTCATGGTAAGTTACATCTTATTAACAGGCTTGATGAAAGATACACACATGGTGGGCCCCAACACAAACCCATGGGTGGCATTACTCCCCATTCTTCTCCCTCCCCCATATTTCTCCCTCCTGCCACATGAACAGTGGTGATTGAAGGCCCACCATCTAACATGCCTTCATGAGGGAAAATACAAATGTCAGCTTCATCCAAAACTTCTATTGCCCTAGGGAAGTATTTAGAATCGGGATCCTTTACTCTCTGCAAGGAAAATCCTTCTTGTTGCAATCCAATTGGACCATATCATCACACACGCATTTAGTACAGCTTTGCTGACAAAATCAATGATAATGTAGACCAATCACATTGCTCATGACCTGGTCCACTTAAGATTTAGATTTACTCTATTTTCATGCTCATGACAAAAAACGAGCTGATGAACGACAAGGATATAAATGCAGCACATGTATTGAGGTGGGTACCAAGGTCAGGCCATTGCCAGCTACCCAATGCGCATTGGTGGCGTGAGCGTATGTGCTTTTACATCCACGTGGTCCCATAGTCACCATCGTATGTGCTTTACACCCATGTTGTCGTATTGGCAGCTTCTTAAGACATAATTTCATAAATAAAGCATATCAAAATATCACGTGAACCACACCAATCCACCATAAAAAAATTTCTTAAGAGTCATGGAATGTTTATTTTTCTTTCAATATATTGTAAGGCCATAAACATATATGAATGAACTACACAAATATCAAATTGATCTAAAACTTTTGTAGTCCACGAGAAGTTTTTAATAATCAATTATCATTGTTTCCTGTGGTGTGGTTTACTTGAGATTTGGGTCTACTTCATTTTTTTGAATCATGCCCTAAAGTTAGCTATCAAAATGAATAGACAGCGTAGTTGTAAGGAACATATATTGGTTGATCTACTGAAGATGCACCCAATTACCTTGTCATTGTCATAAGCCAATATTAGCTACTCTGTGTTGCTCTGTAAGCCTTATTATGATGTATGTATTTTATTGTGTTATCCATCTAATTTTTTAGATAATTTTAGAGCATGAGTTCAAAAATAAAGTAAATACAAATTTTATGTGGACCACCCTAAGGAAATAGTGATAATTAAATGCACACTATTAAAATCTTGTTGGGACCACAAAATTTTTGGATGAAGTTGCTATTTGTTGTTTCGTTTCGTCTCTATGTATATAAATGGCTGAATCGATAGATTGGATGGAAAATAAACAATAGACCTTAAAAAGCTTTTAATAGTAGGCATTCAATCATCACTATTTTTTCTTTTTTTTAATGGTGAGGTCCGCTTGAGGTATTTTTGTCTTATTTCTGGCAACTGCCATCAAACATCCTAAAAAGATAGAGCAGTTTCCCCACGCAATCGATCTCTGACTAAAGCACTCCTCCAAACAAGGGACAGGGATTGGGTACTACCGTCACCCTCATCAGGACCTAGCCAGAGGCTGAGGCTCTGTGGGCCCACCTTTATGTATAGGGCATGAGCTCAAATACCAAAATATATGGAGAAGTAAAGATTGAAATCCTTCGCATAACAGACCCTACAGTAATTGAACTCAACTTCCTGAATGTTGACTGTTCCGTATAACCGTTAATTTCAATTCCAAAAATAAGACAGTTACCATTGCTCGTTATAACTTTACCTTTTATCATGACCAATATGCAGTTGATCCCATGATCTATACCGTTTAGATCGAGTAACTCGCGTGTCACGTGTGTATTAAATAAGTGGACGTGTATATTATTACCATACTCTGTTAGTGTTGAAAGATTTTTCTGTCTCGTAAGAGATGGGCACGCAAATTGAGCCCGCCGGATAACGGATAATAAGATCTGACATGGTGTCTGACGGCCGTAGAAAGCTAACCTGTCGCTTTGTGGGGAGCCGACGTCGTGAGGTCTTGAACGTGGGCCCGTTTGGCGCATGGTATTAGTTGGGAGTAGTTGGGATGGAATTGCATTTCGTCCGCCTTAATTCCACCCAATGTTTGGGAAGACCAGAAGAGCTTGGAATTAAAGTAGATGGAATTGTATCGGTCCTGTGTTAATTCCACTCAATGTTAGCAAGTTGTATAAGTCCCACTCGCCGTGTGGGCTATATCCACACGTCTACCCATTTTTAAAGATCATTTTAGGGCATGGGCCAAAAAATTAGGTAGATCTAAAGCTCAAGTGGGCCCTACCATAAAAAGCAACAGGGATTGAATACCTTTCATTGAAAACTTCTTTAGGGCCACATAAGTTTTGGATCTACATCATTTTTTAGACCCATAAAATAAGGTTACAAAATAGATGAACGATTTGGATATAATACATATGTGCTATTCTCAATAGTTTCAAATGATGGCAGGCATATCCATTCAGGGCCCGTTTGCCCGGGTGGATTGGAAGGGATTGGATGGTATTGGAAGGGATTGGAAGTTAAATCTCAGGATTGGCTGGGCGTGCAAACAAACGAGGTGATCTGATCCCAATCCCATGGATCTTAAGACAATCCACTGACAACACCATCATTAACTTTAAATCTCATCCAATCCACCCTAATCCGTTCAAATTTGCATGGGACGTGTTTAGTTCGAGGGATGAAAGGGATGGGAAGGTTTAATCCTGGGATTGGCCGAGCATACTAAATGGACTCAATATAGCAATCCCATGGATCTTAAGACAATCCACTGACAACACCATCATTAACTTTAAATCTCATCCAATCCATCCGAATCTGTTCAAATTTGCATGGGACGTGTTTGGTTCGAGGGATTGAAAGGGATGAGAAAGTTTAATCGTGGGATTGGCCGGGTGTACCAAACGGACTCAATATAGCAATCCCATAGATCTTAAGACAATCCACTGACAACACCATCATTACCTAGAAATCCATGCCATCCACCCTAATACCATTCAATCCCTTCCAATCCACCCGGCCAAACGGGCCCTCAATGTACCACCTTATTAGAAGTATAGCATAGAATTAAGCTTATCCCATGGTAACAAGGGACAATCCCTCCCATATGTAATAATTATGTTTTTTTGAATCTCATCCTACTTAATCCTTCCCAATATCCTATTTGGCCGGACGGATCTCACGGGATTAGGAGGGATGGGATGGATTTTAAGGTAATGATGGTGGTATCAGTGGATTAGTTTAAGATCATAGGATTGCTATATCCCGGGACAAGTTCACCGAGTCTGTTTGGCACGCTCGGAATATCTCAAGATTTTACCATCTAATCCCTTCCAATCCGTCCAACTAAACACGCCCCAGGCACGATTGAACGGGATTAAGAGAGATGGGATAAATTTTAAGGTAATGATAGTGATGTTAGTGGATTGGTTTAAGATCCATGGGTTTGCTATATCCCACGACAAGTTCATTGGGTCTGTTTGGCTCGTTTGGCATATCACAGGATTTTTACCATCTCATCTCTCCTAATCCCATGGGATCCATCCGGCCAAACACGCCCTAAGTGTTTTGTGTTGGATATATGGAGTTTGGAAAATTATTTGGATAAATTAAAATTAAAATTAAAATGAGAAAATAGAAAACTTATCGATTTGTAGAAGTCGAGGCGTGACGTGAGCCACTCGGCTTGAAATTGAATTTGCTCCTCTTGAACAACGTCTCAAATGCAACAGGTTTCCAAAGCAATCAACCTATAGGACATAACGACTATTACTCGGTCCCAGCGGTGCACTCACTGTACACGGGCTCGAACCACTTATAGTCTTAACTCGAACTAGAAAATATTTAAACAAAATTTTTAAAGAGAAAACCAATTTTCTAATCCATTTCGAAACTTAAAATCAAAAATCTATTTATAGGCTTTGTGAAAACACTGGGTTTAAACATAAGTGGTGTGACCCTTAGGCTTCAAAAGATACAACTTTTCAAAACAAAAATTTTAAGGATATAACCTTTCAGTAAAAAGACATATTCATAAGGCACATGCGCACTTATGGCCACAGCCATAGTCCATCTCAATAGATATTTTGAAATACCAAATTATTTTAAAATAATTTAAAATAAAACATTTTGTATATACATGCCGCCCATCATTAATAACGAAGAAGATCTAAATCTCAGGTGAATCCTTACTCTTGCTCCAGTGGTAGACTCTTCCAGGTTTCAACAGTCAGTCAAAGGTTGTGTATCCATGGGGGGTGAAATCCCACTACCCCGTAAATGTGCAGGGGAGTGTGTGCGTCTGTAAAAATAAAATAAAATAAAATAAAAAAGTTTTCTTGAAAAAAGATCCAAATCTCTGGTGTACCATAGCACAGTAAACAATGGTGATTAAACTTCCATCATTAAAACTTACTAATGTGCATCATAATGCTAATTTTCCATCCAACCTGTTGATAAGATCACATCGACATGAAAAATGAGAAAAAGGGCAAAAAGAAAATATTAGCTTATCTAAAACTTTTCTGACCCACCAAAAATTTTTAATGGTCGATCACCGCAGTTTGCAACGGTGTGGTCTACGTTATGCTTGTATTTGCCTTTTTTTTTTTTATCCATCTCCTGGAATCAGACGGAAATACGGATGGACAGTGTGGATACGCAACGCATAGGTGGATGGAATGTATATGCAACACATACATTAGGGTGGGCACAAGGTCACGGGCTAACCGACTTGGCGTGGATTGCGTCCTGCCCTAGCCACGAACGATCAGTTCTTCGTCGGGCTCGCCTTTATGTATCTGCTTATCCACACTGTCCATCCCTTCTCTTAAATCATTTCAAATATGTGTACAAAAATGAGTAACATCCAACGCTCAAAATATGTACCAAAACACATATGACTCTGTGCTTTGTGCATTTAAAGCAACCAAATATTATCATTTGGCGTGGTCAATTTGAGCGTTGGATATATCTAATTTTTATTTTCATATATTAAAATAACATTAGAGAAAGTATGGACAGCGTCGATAAATAGATAGATAAAGGTAGGCTCGACCCATAACAGCGTGCGTTCGTGGCCAGACACGGGCAGAGGCAGGACGCTCGGCGTTACCGCCTGACCGAATCCGCTCTCCAGAAATAGCAGTATTGTGTACGATGCATGTGGCACACGTCCGGACTCTAAAAATAGCAGGGATTGTGTACGATGAATGTGGCAAACATGCATGATGATCTGAACTAGAAATCCTCCAGATTCGGTTTTAGATTGCTCATAGATTCCATAACAATAGGCTGATTCAAGGCGCAACTCGTTAAATTCTAGCCTCGGATTCGGATTCCATAAAAACTGGTTGTAATGAAGAATCCCTATAAACCCCACCATAATGTATATGTTTTATACACGCCGTCTATTCATCTAACGTGCTAATTTTAGTATACCATCTCACAAAAATGAGGTAAATCTAAAGTTTAAGTGGACCATACCATGAGAAGCAGTGGGATAATAACACCCACCGTTGAAACCTTTCTAACAGCCCACGGCAATGTTTATGAGCCATCCAACCTGTTCATTAGAGTTACGTAAACATAAAAATAAGCTTTATTCAAAACTTTTGTGGCCCACATGAAATTTTCAATGGTAGTTATTCAATCTCCACTTTTCATGTGGCACGCGTAGCTTTGAATCTGCCTAATTTTCATGATATTGCCATAAAATAAATTTTACGTCAAAATAGACGGCGTGATGAAACACATACATCACGGTGGACCGTAGAGCTTCCACGATTTTCAAGGATTTCCGGAGTCATAACTCATGATACCTCGGTCGTAACAATCATTATTTTAGCCAATCCCGGAAGCGGAAGCGCACACCACCGACCTAACTGATGAGTTGACGTCACCGAATTTTGTGGGTCCAATCATAAGGTATATGTTATATCCAAACCGTCCGTTCATTTGGCGAGCTCGTTGTAAATCTTGAACATAAAAATAAGATAGATCCATAGATCGAATGGACTACACTTGTAAAAGCAATAAGGAATTGAATGTTTACCATTGAAATCCTTTTGAGAGTCAAAGAAGTAATTGTTTTTACTCTTCGTTCAGGTCTGTTCACCGTACGGACAAATTGGATGGAAGCTAAATGTTACCGTGGTCCCTTTGAAAGTTTTAACCGTGAGAATAATAGTCCAAATGCTACTTTTGGTGTGGTCCACGAGGTTTGGATATGACTTATTTTAGACTCCTACTTGGAAATAATCTGAAGTATGGTTTATGTATTTTATCCCCTATGACTAGCCATTTTACCATATGATTTTAGGTCGTGAGATAAACTGAAAAAAAAAAAAGGCATTTTGAGATTAACCCCTTAAATTAGATGAAAAAATGGGTGGACTGTGTGGATAGACCACATACATTCAGTGTGGGCCCAACTGAGTTTACTCAGTATGATAAGATTGTACTAAGTAACACAGTACCAAATCCGATTTCAAAATAATCTATCCAATGAACGGTGAGGATATAATAAATACCTAATGGTTAAGCCACGTAGCATCGATATCCTTTTAACCGTTGGTACAACTTGGAGCTCGAGGAACGTCACCAGTCGTCTCCACAGAAACGGATCAGCTACTGACCGTGCCACTAGCCAATGGCTAGTGGCCAGTGCTCTCTGGCCCACCATGATATATGTTTTTCATCCATGTCATCCCCTATTTTTTCAAATCATTTCATGGTATAATTCCAAAGATGAGGTTGATCTATCCCTAACCCTTCCAAATCATTTTAGGACATGAGCCCAAAAATAAGGTTGATCTAAACTTCAAGTGGACACAAACTGTTGATTAAACACCCAACGTTAAAAACTTCTTAGTACTATAAAAGTTTTGAATCAAGCTGATATATATATTTTTTCCCTTCATCCGGGTCCACATGACCTAATCAACCGGTTAGATGTCAAATAACCATTGCGGTAGTCTTAGGAAGTTTTTAATGGTGGCCATTCAGTCACTATTGTTTTCCCATGGTGTGGTATACCTGAGATTTAGATCTCCCTCATTTTTCGAATCAAGACTTAAAATTATCTTTCAAAATGGATGGACGGCATGGATAAAATACATACATCATGGTGCGGTCCACATACAACCTACCACTAGCCAAACTGCGTCCCATCCCCATACGACACGTACCCACACCAGCCATGTCGGTGGTGTGTGGTACACCAGCCAATCCTCTTCCCCTTATCCCATGTCCCAACGAATTGATGAACCGCAGCCATTATTTTAACTTATCGTATTCATGGGTCGCCTTCAACTTCTACGAACACGCCCATCTTTATCACATAATGTTATTGATTTAATGTTGCATGTGATCAAATCGTCAAAGCCTGTATTCTTTTTTTTTTAATAATTTATTTGAACAATTTCATAAATTATATTTTAAATTTCTAAATTCACATGGTACAACCCATTTGAGAAGTAATATAATCTTTTTATAATTCTTTTATCTTACTGGACGCAGATTACCTACCGGGGTTGAACAGCAAGACTCAGAAGTGATGTCTCAAGTTTCGTAGGCCCCACCAAAATATGTGTGGGGAAGCCAATTACTCGCTATACTTAGCCTACTAAGTAAATCCTGTGAGGTCTATCACAATTTATGTATTTTACCCACTCCGTCCATCCATTTTTCTAGATATATTTAGAGCTTAAGTCTAAAAATAAAGCATATAAAATGTTTAAATGGATCACACCACATAAAATATATAGTTGAATTGAACTTCTACAGTTGAAAATTTCTTGCTGGGCTCGGGAGTTTTGGATCAGGTTTATTTCATGTCTGTATGATCTTATGAACAGGTTGGATGAAAAATAGACATTACCGTGGGGCGTAGCAAGGTTTCAACAGTGGATATCATTATCCCCACCGTTTCCTATGGTATGATCCACTTGATCTTTGGATATGCTTCAATTTTGGGCTCAACCTCTTAAATTAGATGAAAAAATGGATGGACAACTTGGATAGACCACATACATTCAAGGTGGGGCCAGCTGAGTTTACTCAGTACCTAAGAGCTTAGTAAGTAACCCAATATGCAATCCGATTTCTATGTGTTGTATCCACCGTTCATCTACTTGGAGATCTTTTTAGGCATGAGCCAAAGAATGTAACTAACCCAAAATAGTGACGCACACTGTTGAAGCTTTCCTAAGGTCTACTGTGATGTTTATTTGAGATCCAATTTGTTCATAAGCTAACACAAATATTAACTAAGTGAAAACACAAATATCAGCTTGATCGAAAACTTATGTGGCCTTTATAAGTTTTTAATGGTAGGCGTTCAATCTCCACTATTTTCTGTGATGAGGTCTACTCCAGCTTTGGATCTGAATCGTTTTTAAGTTTATGCCCTAAAATGATCTCTCCAAATGGATGAACGGTATGGATACAACACATACATTATGGTGGGGCCAACATTACGGTGAGTATGACATGAAAGATAAAAAAGATTCAATGGCATATAAATACCAGGTTGGGTGGCCGGCCCATCGCCAAACTAATTGCCGACGTAATGTTCAATGTTCATGATTTTGAATTCAATGGCATATAACGGGGTATATGCGATGAAAGATAAAAGGATTCAATGGCTTATAAATGCCGGGGTGGGTGGCCCAACACGAAATAAATTCAATGGCATATAACAGGGAATATTCATGTCATCTCTCTCTCTCTCCTCGTGGTGGGGTTCAATTGGATGACCAATCTTGTAGTTCGACGTGATGTGCAGGTAATAGAATAAACACGGTAATTTCGCGATCACATACCTTATCTTACTCGCGATCAATGCGCCAGCCGCCAAGGCAGTTGACTTGTGAGATGCACCTCTGTCTGCTCACTTATCTTAATTCATGTCTCACAGAGAAGGACGTGATGAATATATATGCTATCAAAAGATTTATAGAAGATCAAACAATATATAAAGTTCTAAATATCATGACATATATTAAACTGCTAATTGTACTTGTATATGAAAGCCATGATATTTTAGTTTTTTCTATATCTGTCTTGAGACAAAGATTTAGACTAAGTCCATGACCGTTCTTGACAGGAGTGTCCATGGTTTTGCAATCAGGCATTAGGAAGTGCGTGAGACCTTGATAAAAGACTAAGAATGATCCTTATAAATATTAATTTTGAGCATAAAAGATGCCTCGCCCATGTCATTCATCTCAAAATTGAAGGGCAACAACTTTTAAGTAACGACTAATATTTCATTGTCATTTTTGACTAAAAGATGTTAGTATCTCGATTTCATTAATGATGTAAGGTGGGGTGTTTTAAGTCGGTTGAGCCTCTATCGGAAAACATTGAAGATCGAAGACTCGAAGACTTGAAACATAAAGGCTGAAGACAACATGTAAATCATAAGGTGCTGTGGTAAACCCAGATTTAGACCACCTTAAGTTAAAAAAAAAAAAAAAAAAAACTACAGCTAGATGATTCTATTAATAGGAAAATATTTAAACTCATCTACTCAAGCATTTTATCCTTAATGAACATGATAAGTTTGGCTTTAAAGAGGTTCAGATCTACTATTACTAAGATAACCAAAACATTTAAAAAAAAAAAAGAAAAAAAAAAAGAAAACCAAAACAACAAACTTTCACATGCTTTTGATTGAATTTCAATAGATTGGTGGCCCTAGTCGATTGATTGATGGACTTGGCCCGATTGACCGACATCTGTCGAAATCGTCCTACAAGTTTTTGCCTGGAATCCATTTTGGTTGATTAATTGATAGGCCCAGTTTGATCGATTGATGGTACTCAAAAGTGTCCAACATGTTTTTTGTTAAAAATCTATTTTGCTCGATTGATCAATCAAATGTGCCATTTTTTACTTGTTTTATAGCAGTTGGAACTCAACTTCTTTAAATAGGGCATTCAAACCTTGGGCATTCAAATGGATTTGCGTTGTATTTAGAGCTTAGGCGATTTCCCACTCCCTCTCCTAGACTTCAAACCAAAGAGTTACATGTCATCTTATATATAATTAACCACTTTACTAAGTATTCCAAGCTCCATTATGAAGATGTACATGAACTCCTTTTTCTAGAGAATAGATATAAACCTGTAGGTAAATCCTTGTCCAAACTTACTCTCCTTACTAGGAACCAACTAACATCATTAGTTGTAGGAGATTCAACCTAACTCCCATTACGTTGACATGTCAATAGGAAGATCGTTGTCGGTTGTTGATTCTTTGAGCGAAAGAAGATTGACTTCAAAGATTGAGGGAGTATAAGAGAAGCGGATTCAAAATTGAAGACGTATCTTAAGCAAGGTGCAACAATGAGGCTCAATTCGACAAGTAAGGTCATGAATTTTAGAGTCCACATACTTTTTCCATGTGTAGGATTGAGTAGAGAGTTTGTGACCCAAACTCATATAGGTTCTTGTGCAGGACTGTGAAGTGCGTCAAATTGACCGTGAAATGCATGGAAATGACGGTGAAGTGAAGTGAATTGACCGCGAAGTGCGTGGAAATGGCCGTGAAGTGAAGTGAATTGACCGTGAAGTGCGTCGAATTGACCGTGAATGAACACGGAATCGCCGGGAATGACCGTGAAATGCATGAAAATGACGATGAAGTTAAGTGAATTGACCGCGAAGTGCGTGGAAATGGCCGTGAAGTGAAGTGAATTGACCGTGAAGTGCGTCGAATTGACCGTGAATCAACACGGAATTGCCGGGAATGACCATGAAATTCATGGAAATGGGCGTGAAGTGAAGTGAATTGACCGTGAAGTGCGTGGAAATGGCCGTGAAGTGAAGTGAATTGACCGTGAAGTGCGTCGAATTGACCGTGAATCAACACGGAATCGCCGGGAATGACCGTGAAATGCATGGAAATGACGGTGAAGTGAAGTGAATTGACCGCGAAGTGCGTGGAAATGGTCGTGAAGTGAAGTGAATTGACCGTGAAGTGCATCGAATTGACCGTGAATGAACACGGAATGGTCAGGAATGGCCGTGAAATGCATGGAAATGACAGTGAAGTGAAGTGAATTAACCGCGAAGTGCGTGGAAATGGTCGTGAAGTGAAGTGAATTGACCGTGAAGTGCATCGAATTGAACGTGAATCAACACGGAATTGCCGGGAATGACCCTGAAATGCATGGAAATGACGATGAAGTTAAGTCAATTAACTGCGAAGTGTGTGGAAATGGCTATGAAGTGAAGTGAATTGATCGTGAAGTGGATTTTTAACCATCGACCCGATGGATTCTTGGAAAATTACTATGTTGGTTAGCTAAATTAGCTTCTCCTACCCCAAAATCATATATAATATATTAAGTAACTCATTCTAATTTAGAAAATATGCGAGATAGAAAAATATTTTTATATACTTATATATACATATTTACATAATTATGTATTCGAGAAAAATATTAGGGAGAAAAAGTTCTCCACGTTCAAAAAAAGAAAAAAAAAAGAAAAAAAAAGAACAAACAAACAAAGTAGAACAGCGAGTTGGGGTTGACCGGGTTTGGACCTGGTCGACTGGGTCAATGGGACAGCGAGACGGGGTCGACCGAATCAGGCTGGTTTTTTTTTTTTTTTTTCCTATTGTAATCCCATCACTGTTTATGGGTCCCATTATGATGTATGTATTATATCCAAACCGTCCATCTATTTGGCGAACTCGTATTAAGGCTTGAGACGAAAAATAAGTCAGATCTAGCTATCAAGTGGACCACACCGTAAAAGGCAGTGGAGGATTGAACGTCTACCATTGAAATCCTTTCATGGGTCACAGAAGTTTTGGATCATTATGAAATTTGTTTTTCCTCTTCATCCAGGTATTTGTGACCTTATGAATAGATTGGATGGAAAATATATGTTATGGTGGGCCCTACAAAATTTTTAACGGTGAAAATCAATTTTCCCGCTGCTCGTTGTGGTGTGGTCCAGTTGATCTTTGGGTATGATTCTTTTTTTTTTTGGATAATGCTCCGAAATGATCTCGAAATATGGATGAACGTTGTGGATATAATAAATACATAACTGTGGGGCCCATGCAACGTTGATATCTTTTGAACCGTTCGTACAACTCGGAGTTCGAGGAGCGTAAGCGCTCGTCTTCGAGCACCAGGCGATCCGGCTCAGGAAGGAAAGCAGGGGCATTTTCGACCTGAGAAATGGGGCCGTACAGCTGGGGAGTATTCTTGGAAGGTAAAAAGCGAGTGGGCTTAAAAAGGTTGTGGGCCATATACTGGTTGTACAGTTGGAAATTTCTCACTGACCCGTAAAAACCTTACGTGGGTCACAAATATTTTTGAATCAAGTGGATGTTTGTTTTTTACTTTCATCCATGTCTATGTGAATTTATCAACAGGCTGTATGGTTAATAAGCATTACAGTCGATACTAAGAATCTTATAGTGGTAGGCAATTAATGAACACTGTTTCGTGTGATGTGGCCCACCTGAAATTTTTACCCACTTCATTTTTACGAACATGTCTTAAAATAAGCTGAAAAACAGATTCACGCGTGATATACAATGCATACGAGGTAAGCCCCAGCAGAGACCTCTCACCGATATCACAGTTCTGGGTTGCAGTCAAGTTGCAGTTCTGGTACTTTCGTTTTGCTGCAGGCCTGTTGAAGTCATCCAGCACGATGTATGTGTTATATACGCATTGTTCATCTATTTTGAGATATATTGTTATGTCATGGGCTCAAAAACGAAATAGATCCAAAAGCAAAAGTTGACCACACTGTATAAAAAAGTGGCTATAACTGGGCCGACCGTTGAAATCTTCTCAGGCCAGTCATGATATTTATTTGCCATCCAACTTGTCCATAAGCTCACACAAACGAAGGGAAAACAGAAATATCAGTTTGATTCAAAACCTCTGTGGCCCTAAGAAGCTTTCGATGATAGGTGTTTATGTGGTGTGGTCCACTTGAGCTTTGGGTCTGCTTCATTTATGGGGTCATGCACTAAAATAATATTTTAAAATGGACGTACGGTGTGGATATAATACATATATTATAGTTGATATATTATAGCAGTTTCAGTAAAACTTGGTGAAGTCAATACACCACCGACCTTGCTGGTGTGTGGCACTGGCACACCGCTGCGCCGTTCCACTCGGACGACGGATTGCCTGCTAGAGCCTTTGGCACTCCCCTGCCACCAGCCAATGGCGGTTGGTGGTCGGTGCTCTGTGGGCCCCACCATGATATACATGTTTATTCATGCCATCCATCTATTTTTCTAGATAATTTTATGGTATAAGACAAAAAATGAGTTATATCTGAATCTCAAATGGACCACATTACAGGAAACAGTGTTGAATAAGTGTAGACCATTAAACCATTTTGGGGGCAATAAAAGTTTTGGATTAAGCTGATCTTTGGTTTTTCCCTTCATCTGGTCCTTTATGACCTAACCAAAATATTGGATGTCAAATAAACAGTACAGTGGGCCTTAGGAGGATTTTAACTGTGGATGTCCAATTACTATTGTTTTCCTATGGTGTGGTCCACCTGAGATTTATATCCCTCTCATTGCTATATTATAGTAGGTTCAGTAAAACTTGGCGAAGTCAATACACCACCGACCTTGCTGGTGTGTGGCACTGGCACACCCCTGCGCCGTCCCACTCGGACGACGGATTGCCTGCTAAAGCCTTTGGCAGGAAGTTATTGCGCAGGGATGCTGGATGGGACCCATTGTGGTGTTTGTGAGAAATCCACCACGTCCATCAGTTTTACGAGCTCATTTTAGATAATTCAACCAAAAATGAGATGGATCCAAAACTCAAGTAGGCCACACGAGAGAAAACAAAACAGTGGGTATTAAGTGAGCACTGTGAAAACATTCTAAAGGCCATAAAAGTTTTATATATTCCTAAATTTGTTGTGTTTTCACTTCATCCCAGTGGTAATAATCTTATAAACGGTTTGGATGACATATAAATATCAAGTGGAGCCCAAAAAGGTTTCAATGGTACACTTTTCTTTCCTCAATTTTCCCTCTCGTGTGGCCGACTTGAGTTTTGGATACATCTCATGTTTGGTCAAATATCTGAAATGATCTCCAAAAACTGATGGATGAAGTGGATTTTTCACAAACATATCTGTGGGTCCCACCCAACATCCGTGCGCAGGAACTTGATGCCACCGAAGCTAGGTGGGGTCACCATGATGCGTGTGAGAAATCCGCATTGTTCATCCGTTTTTTTAGATAATGAATTAAGACATGTGCCTAAAAATGAGACGGATTTAAAACTAAAGTTTGCCGCATGACAGCGGATGGGAGCAGACTGGGCGTACGTGGATCCCTGATTGTGGGGCCCACCTTGATGTAGGTCTTACATCTACGCGATCCACCCATTCTTCAGATCATTTTAGGGCACGAAGCTAAAAATTCAGTACATGCAAATGTCGGGTGGACAACGCAACAGGAAACAGTGGTGATTTTCATTAAAAACATTTTAGGGGCAACTAAAGTTTTCGATCAAGCTAATATTTACGTGGTTTATTTATCCAGATTTTTTTACCTCATCAACAGGTTGGGTCTGGGAAGGGTTCAGCGGTAGGTGTCATTGTCCCCACTGCTTTATGAGATATGGTCCACTTGAGCTTTGGATCTGCCTCAGTTTTAAAACTATAACCTAAAATTAGGTCACAAAATAAATGAACGTTGTGAATATAACCCATACATCAGGTCTACATAGCTTGCTGACTTCAACACGGTCGGTTGGAGGTGGGTGGATTACCACACCACGCAATCTGCTTCCAACTGGGAGCGGATTAGGTGCGTCTCCGGCCTGGACGCGGATTGCGTACTACCCCCGCCCGTCCCTAGCTCCGAACGGGCAGATCTGTGGGCGGGCCCACCGTGATGTATCTGTACATCCAAGCCATCTATTCATTTTGTCAAATTATTTTAAGACAAAAACACAAAAATGAGGCAGATCAAACGCTCAATTGGACCACACCAATTAATAAGCTTGGTTGCATTAAAATGCACAATGCATTAAATGTTAGTTGCATTAAATGTGGTCAAGTTGATCGTTGGATCTGCTTCATTCTTATTTAGATGCCTTAAAATAATCTGAGAAAAGGGATAGAGGGTTTGGATGTACATATACATCACGGTGGGCCTGCCCACAGAACTGCCCATTCGGAGCTAGGGACGGGCGGGGTTAGTACGCAATCCGCATCCCTCCGGCCTAACTCAAGACGGTGCAGCTCTTACTGTGTGGCCCAACTTGACGCATTTATTTTATATACATGCCGTCCATCCGTTTTTCGGTAATAATTTATGGCCGCAACCCAAAAAATGGAGCAGATCTGAATCGACCTGGAAACTATGGTTATTGCCATTTAAAACTTATTATGGGTGACAAAAGTTTTGTGTATATATGCTCAGCTGCTCAACGAACTTTTTGACAACTCATCTTACGTTATGTGGATCCAAAATCTGAACGGTTCACATGATGCAGCACATTGTGAAACCTTTAAGACAACTTTTACTTTGATCCAAAACCTTGGTGGGCCATGAAAAAAGAAAACAATTTCCTCCCTTGATTTGCATCTCTCTTTTCTATGGCCAACCAGAGTTTTAAATCAGTGTGAAAATTGATCCCATGAGGTTTCATGGGATGCCGCATCACATGGACCATTCAAATTAGACGCCCATGACACATGTACAAAGGAGTAAGCAGTGTTTTAAATAGCGATAGCGTGATGCGTAGCGCTCAACCCTCTATAGCGTGTAGTGTAAATACGTAGCGTGTAGCATAAGCTACACGATACTTCTATTTTTTAATTTAAAAATAAGATAAATATAATAAATAGTGAAATATATATATATATATATATATATATATATATATATATATATATATATATATATATATATATATATATATATATATAAAAATGCCTAAAAGATGATTCATTTGACTAATTCTAAGCGTGTTAAAAAAAGTTATTAGTTATCATTTATCAAAAGCCAATACACGTATATAAGTCAAATCAAATAATTATCAAATCAACAACTTTCCAAGCAAACTATTTTAATTAATAATGTCTAATTGAAACCACAAGTTACAATTATGAAAAGAAATAAAAATGCCATAGATTAAAAGTATCAAGTATAATACAAGTGTCACATTCCTCAACATTAGAAACAAAGAAAGCGTGAAAAAATATTAAAAAACTAAAATAGTAAAAAAATACATTGTAGCTTACGCTACGGATGCTACACGCTACATAGCTGTAGCGTACGCTACGACCCCTATAGCATACGCTACATGGGATTTATGCTATTTGGGACGCTACGTAGCACTACGGCCACGCTATGCTATGTAGCGTACGCTACCGCTATGCTACGGGCGCTATTTGAAACACTGGGTGTAGGTGAGCATGCCTCTCTCTCTCTCTCTCTCTCTCTCTCTCTCTCTGTTAAGCCCCACTTATCCAACTGGGGAGAGAGTGCGGACTCCCATTTTGCAGTTGGAAAGTTAGGTGGCCCACCGTGATGTTTGTAAGAAATTCATCACGGTCATTCATTTTGCGAGCTTATTTTAGGACACTTATCCAAGAAGGGAGGAAAGCTAGGTAGGCCCACCGTGATGTTTGTAAGAAATTCTTTTTGTTTATTCAATTTTCCGGCTTATTTAGGATATGAGATAAGATATGAAGTAGATCCAAAACTCAAGTGGGCTGCATGACAGAAAGACTAGTGAAAGAAATGCCTTCTATTGAAACCTTCTTAGGTTTGATATTTATATGCCATCCAAAATATTTATAAGGTCATTATCATTGGGATGAACTGAAAATACCAAAAACTTAGCCTCATAAAAGACTTCTATGGCCATATGAATATTTCAATGGTGATTGCTTAAGTTCCACTGATTCCTCTTGTATGGCCTACTTGAACTTTGGATCCATCTCATTTTTTGTGTCATCTCCTAAAATAAGTAAAAAAAACATATGGACAAGTTGAATTTCTCATAAACATCAAGTAGGGCCCCACCTAACTTTTGGGCGCCGAAACTTCCCGCCAGCTGTAGCATGCAAGAGATCTCCAAGAGTCTCTCACCATACTAGTTGGGTGAGTTAACCTGATAGACCCGACATTTCGGCTCTGTCACGATGTATCGGGTTCGGTCTCGGGCTTGGGTTATATAAATACCAACCCGATAAAATTTCGATCAGGCTCAGGTTTGACGTCTCGGATTGCTTGACCCAACCCAAACCTGATCGATATATAAGTTACTTATAAATTATAATTTTATTATATTGTAGTTGTTGTCCACCAGAAATTTGGATTTGCTTAATTTTTGGGATAACGTCATTAAATGATTTAACAAAAAAAAACAGATGGGCATGCAGTGTGGATATGGAACATATTTATCAAGGTATGTTGTCTTTTTAGTGTCTGCTATCGTTGCACCAAAATCGTCATTTAGGAACGCTTTTAAACCGTTCCTAAATTCTTCAGAAACGGTTTAAAACCACTTGGAGGGAACGGTTAGTAACGAAATTTTAGGGACGGTTTTAAACCGTTCTTAACTTAGTTAACTGTCAAATCTCATAACGGAATTTTAGGAACAATTTCAAACCCTGATAAACATACGAAATTTAGGGTCAAGGGAAATAAATTAACAGAAGTTTATTGCATTCCATCAAAATAGAGATTAATCCAAAGAAAAACATAAGCTAATCTATACAAGGCATTTGTTTACTAGTTCTTGAGAAAACAACACACTGAAGGTAGAAAGCATTAATTCTTTCAAGAATATGGTTCAAAGTTATAGGGGCCATCTATATATAAAAAGAAAAATTAGAGAGAGAGAGAGAAAGAGAGAGAGAGAGAGAGGAATCATTTACAAGCACCCACCTTTTCATGAAGTTTTTTAGAGCCTTCAGTGAGCCTTTCACGCTCCTTTTCTTCAAAAGAAATAATTCTATTGAGCTCTTCCAATCTATCTAGTTCATCTCCCTTCGGCTGTGATGCAACCTTAGGAGAATCCAGCTGTTTTTCAATATAATCGTGTTGTGTATTTAAACTGTCTATCTGATCAGAATGGAAAAATCAATAACGTCAAGAAGCTGGAAGCACTTTTAGCCAATGCTGGATATAAAATGTGTAAGTGATCTTTGAAGTTTCGGTAAAGGAAGAGTAGGGGAATGCATGCTCATTTTTCTGTTCCTCCTTTTTGACTTTTGGCTAATTCCATTTCTTAATGGGCTGTGGCTTTTTCTGGGGCCCGATAACGCCTCATCGCATCACCAATCCTGTCATAAACTGCCTATATCATTGACAAGCTCAGCAAGCTCTTTCTCAGCATTTGCAACAGCTTCTCCTGAAACACTAACTCGGATAGATGTCCCCATCTTACCACCCCGTGGCTTGCTTCCACCGCCAGTCATCGTACCTGCCTCGTCAAAGAGTGATCCATCCAGTGACACCACACGCCAGAATTCTTTGTTCCCACCATATGCTATCCTTGTGGCCTGATGATGCAATAGGAAAAAAAAGGGGGGTTACAAGGAGTTATTTATGGACTCAATCAGGAAACATACAGATTACAGAGAAAGAAACACAAGCACCAAATAAGGTCTTTTTAAATGAAATTGATGTCACCTTTAAATTTGATTGTACTCTTCAGGGAAAGACAGCGTAATAGATTTTACTCACACTAATAGATTCCCTTTTTCCTTTCAACAAGTAGAAACTATGCAAAGCAAAGTGTAAAATACAATACTCACCAACCAATGCAAAGATGTGCCAGTTCAACACCAAAATTAGCCAATATATCATTGCATTTGCTTCCATGAAAAGATGGAGCACCTCAGCATAGCCCAACTATCTATAATTGCATTGTGGCTGACAAAGGGTGCTTTGAATTTTGCGACAAACTAGGGGTTCAAACGTGGTTTTAAACCCTAGTTTACTCCATATCAGGCTAGACAGCATAAACAAAGTTGAAAATAACTTAAACAAGCCAAGTCAAGATGAAACCAACTCAGCTCACTCAAGAACAAAACCAAATCGACAAGGTTTCATACGATATTTAAAACCATGGGTGCAGAAAGTGGATTCTCCAACACCCATCCCAACTCTAATGTCAAGGTTGTTTCCCATGTGTCACCCCTTAATACATGTCAGTTTAGCATGGCAAAATGTTTCTACACATGTTCCTCGGGGTTTTGGAGCAATCCATGTAACGCTGCTTGGAGGACATTATGGAGGAAGGGAATGGAAGATCTTACTTGATTGAGGTCTTTAGCAACAACAGTATTCCCAAGTGCAGCAAAAAAGGCCACCCTCATCCTTTCATCCGCTACACTAACAAGATAAAAAAGGCATGGGACTCCTGGGGGGATTAACTTTCTCGTTAAGCTTATGTAAATGATGTGGTATTCCTCCTGCATGCAAGAATTGGAAAAAATAGGATTCACACTCAAGGAAAAAATATAGATGGTATACGATGAAAATATTCTGTACCAAAGACGATGCCAATGATCATTTCTACACATGGCTGCCGATTCTTATAATACCATATATCATGATCATCAACCTTGTCCTGGCTATTTGGAGTAGGCTATAATTTAGAATATTCAGGTTTCTGATTTGGATATTCTGGATCACTATACTTTGTAACAAAAGTTAAATTACAAAAGCATTCCATTGTATAGATGCTTGATCATTTCGGATGTGTTTGGTTGCAAGAAATATCATGACATTTTATGATATTTAGCACTAAATTAGACTGATTGATCATAACATAGCATGGAATTTCATGATGTTTGTGGCAACCAAATGCAGCCTCAAGCAAAACTTCTTTTTTAGTTAATAAAATGAATCAATTTTTGTGTTTTAGTTTTTTAAACAATCTGACAATACTTTCTTTAAGAAATTTATAAAATTTGAGTTGTCACAATGTTACTTATCCTTTGTGTCCTTGTTTGTATGCCTTTGAAAAATCTCAATAAAAGCATAGGTCTGATCAACAATTTAATCATCCACTTGGAGAGGGCCATCATGGATTGTGTTTCACGCAGACATTCTGCCATGAGTTGAAGCTCCTGAAAAGGTGGATTGTCATTGTTTCCTTGCATATACTTAAACCTGTTCAGGCAATATACACCTTGTGCTCCCTCCACATTTGCCAATATGTCCTACATGTTCTCATCGATCCTGCAACATGAACAGCGCATGAGCTTAAATGGCAAAGAGCAGCCATGGCATTACAAGCATTGGTAGCAAACACGCGCGTGCACACACATACAAATCCAACATGAAGTACCTGAAACAAGCTTATACTCAGAAACCTGAAACCAAAACATGAAAATAGAAACCTGAAACCAATTTGATTGGACAGTCAATACAATTTGAACTATATCGTGAGGTAAAGTGTATCTGGAACAAGCTTATACTCCTCAGAAACCTGAAACCAAAACACACATGATTAGTAACAGACCCATTCAGCACCAATTGTGCTCCCAAAAGACGGCTAAATATTTAAAATTGAACGTTTCCAAACTAAGTGATTGTATATGACTAGAATAAATAAATAAAAGTGATTGTATATGCCAACCATTCAATGCAACAAAGAAGGAAAAGTAAAGGCATCTAATGCTAACTAGATGATGCAACATCGCAACATTAAGCATGTAAGAGGAACGATGGAGACCCTGTGAGAGACTAATGAAAATGAAAGCCAATTTCGAATATGAAAAAGAGAACCAACTGAGAACAGTTGAACCCAGAATGGAAGACAATTCTAGAAGAATGTGATTTGCTAAGAAACCATGACAGGTGTGCTGTGTCCAGTTGTGATTGTAGCATCAAAAGTGAGAAATGGCAGCCTGCATAAAGGCCAGTTATGTTTTCCACTCTACCCCAAACAACAAGAGTATTGCCTGTTGAAATGTCCTCACACTGTATTGAAATAACCATGAAAAAGTAGTGCAAGCAAACATCAATTCACTGAAAACATGTGATAGAGAATCCCTCCTGAATGGGGATTCAAATTGGTAGGTATGACTGATTGATGAGTCCATAGACTTCCCAAAAAAAAAAAAAATTTGAACAGCTCCATAGTCTTCAAAATGATAGCTTCTTATATAGTACCCATTTGGGAATGAGATCCTGCAAAATTAGGCAGGCCCCATAACCTCCACATCAGATTCTGTCACACAAAGGCAGTTTCCCTGCATAATCACAATTATTTTAAGTTGGAAAAAGAAACTAAATGATTGAAAATTGTGATTGAAAGGAGAAAAGAGCTGCTAGCACCTTCAAATCTGACATGGAGGGCATGGGTTGTCAAAATTGACATTAGAGCTTAATCCTGAATCTGCGGGATCCCTGTCCAAAAGTACTTTCAATTTCACGAGGAAAAAAACAAAAACTAACAATGGTCACCATGATATAAGCATGATTTCACATGAGCCAAAACCATGTCATATAATATTCTTATATTAAGCAGCACCAAAGTCACAAGGGTGGGTATTTGGACTATTAGAACTTACATTAGACCCATTTTTTTTGGCAAATGTGATGCTTGATGGTTGCCCCGATTGCTTGTTGTGGAATCTTCACAAAAGAAATAGAGGTAGTATATGAGCCAAGTGTTTTTTCAGCATAGCATATCTAACCTGGATGGATAGAAATATTATTAAATTGAACAACAGTTCATGAAACGACTATAGTATAACCACAATGAAATGATAATCATGAAGCAAGTAACAATGTGTAGAACTTTTTTTTTCAGAAAAACCCATCTCAAATCCAAACTTTTTTTTCCCTTCCATGCAACAAAACAATCCATCCCTAACCCACATAAAAAATCTATGCACACAGTTTATGCCTCTGTAACTGCTAAAAAATGAGAGTAGCAACCTTTGGCGGAAGTCGTTCGATGAGGAGTAGCAATGTTTGTAAAACTGATCCGATGTACCTACAAAATTCATAGGCCATAAGCAAATTAGAAGGACTACACAGTTTATGGAGAATGGTGAGTATATTTACACTACCAAAAAAAGGAGCAAAATCCGTAACTATAGATCTTCCATCCACCATGGGCCCACCACAAAATCATCATGTCAATGTGGTCCGACTCATTGGATTTTGTGCAGAGGGATCGAAAAGGGCTCTTATCTATGAGTACATGCCTAATGGCTCTCTAGAAATATATATATATATATATATATATTCCCATGAAGGTAAGAGCAGCCCTTTGAGTTGGGAGAAGAAGTACCAGATTGCATAGGGGATAGCACGCGGGATCAAATATCTTCATCAAGGTTGTGACATGAAGATTCTACATTTTGACATCAAGCCTCACAACATTCTCCTTGATGACAACTTCAAGCCAAAAGTTGCCGACTTTGGGCTTGCAAAGTTTCATACTATTCCCAATACTTTGATTGCAAGTCAATGGTTCAGATGATTAAGAAAATGGAAAGCGTTAACAATACACACACACACACACACACACACACACACACACACACACATAAAACAGTCACCATGTGTTTTCAAACTAGAAGAAAGCGTTGGTCTAGAAACTATTGATGTTGAGGCTTAAAAAGAAACACAGCACGTGAACATTGGTATTGAATCTTTTACATATGAAAAACATTAGCAGGCATCAGATTTCAAGAGTACCAGTCCATAGCCAGTAGCTTCAGTCTAGAGGCTAGAACCAGACCAAAAGATCTTAGGTCCTGTAAAACTGCCCTGCATTAAGTAAAAGCATACTGATGAAATTCTAAAGACAAGATGGCAATATATTCATTACCAGAAAAAGGAAGGTCAAATACAAAACAAAGGAAAATGGAAAGCCTAAGATTCATCTTGAGCTCACCATCGTTAGCTTATAGAATTCCCTTCGGTAGTCAGCTTGGAGAAAATTTAAAGGAAACCCATTGTTTTAAAGTGTGAAAAAGGCTTTGAATATTTGTTTCTTTAGCAATTGAAGTGCATTGTGAGATTCTAGATCTTAGGAGAGTTGTTGTCATGCCAATATCTTGAGGATATGCAAGATCAAGTGCCAGGTGACTGGTGTCTTATGGATAGATGGGGGAAGAAATGGACCAAAAGCTTTTCACAGAAAGATGCACAAAAGGTTAAAATGGATATCACTGATGAAAACAATCTTAACCATTTGATCGGTGGCCTATAAACTGAAACTAGATAAACAGGTCAAAGCAAATGCACTCAATTTGAATAATGTGACAAAATGAGGCAAGTTTCAAAGGTTGAATTTCCACCAAACAACATTGCACCACTGGATAAGTTTCAAAGGAAAGAAACAGATGAGAGTAAGAGTCATGACTCACAGAGTCCTATAATTGGACACAAATTTTCTAGCTTTGCATAACTGATTCCCTGCAAGAAAGAAAACGAAACCCAATTAAGATCACCAAGAAATAGTTCTATTTCCAAATTCATTTCAATAAAATCCAAATCAGATGACCTAAAGAAGAGGAGAAAACAAGAAAAGAATAAACAATCTAGAACACACAATGTTCCTAATATCCAAGCTCCATTCCAAAGAAAATCTTTGAAACCATCGGTGTAATGCCAGAAAGAATAAACAAAATTTATAATAGACATTTGGCTTGGGAACGGCTTAATAATTTACAACCGTTCCAGAACCAAATGCATTACCGTTCCTAAATGGTATTTTTGGTGTAGTCATTTGCCAATGAAACAAGCCTTGAAATCTCTGAGTTATCAAACAGTCCATTGTACAATCTTAGCCCTTCAACAACATTGACCTACACAGAAAATACCAAGCTTTTTAAGCAATCCACAGTATCATATGAGAGCACAAAACACAATTTTCATACAGTATTTTAAAAGAATGATCTGAAGACTTGTCCTCAGCAAGCGCTCAGCCTCCACAAAATTCTTTGAGCGTGAATAAGAGCTGGCAAGGTTTAGAAGGTGGGTCACAGAACCTGGATGCTCTTTCCCTTTGTACCTTTTAGAGATCAGCAAACACTCCTCCAGTAGCTGCCGACCTTCATGCTCTCTTCCCGCAATATGAAGTAGTTCTGCCAAGTCAATCCTCATCTTTTCTAGAACATTGTCATCTAAAGCCATATAGTCAGAATCCTTAATAACCTGAAGACCCTTTCTATATGCACCAATAGCTTCATTGAGATTTCCTTTTGCACACATGGCATGGGCCAGGGAACACATAGCCATTCCTACTCTTCCATCATTGGCTCCATATAACTTTGTATATATGCTCAATATTCTCTTAAAAGAAATTTCTGCATCTGCAGCCTTTCCTTCCTTGATAAGAAGATTGCCAAGACCACATAAAGGTATCACAAGATCCTCACATTCCGCACCTCTGTTCATTTCCAAAATCATGACCGCCCGATGGTAGATCTCTATTGCTTTTGTAGCCCTTCCAATAAAGCTAAAGACCTTTGCCATTCCCATAAGTAGTGCGATAAGAATAGGACTATGCTTTCCAAACAGACTCTCTAGAATTTCAACATCCCGCCTATATGCAAGCATTGCATTCTCAAACTTCCCCAAAGTTGTATACATGCTTCCCATATGCATCAGTACTGAATCCAAAAGTGGCTCATCATTCTCTATGCTTCCCACTATCTCCCACAGCATCTCTAACAGACACTCAACAAACGCCAAGTCACCAACACCCATGTATCCCAAGGCTATGAGGTCAAGAATAGCAGCTTGCTCCATGCCTTTATAACCAGCATCAATCTGCTCTTTTACTGCTAAATAATTTGCTTGAAGCAGATCTATGGCATCATCTTTGTTCCCCATTGCCAGCATAGATTTGACTTCATTGAAGAACTCTTGCAGCTGTGTCTCAAAATCATTCAAATCATCCATGGAGATACTTGAAATATCAAGCAACGTCTTAGACCTCTTAAAGTCATTTGTAGCCAAAACACCAAAAGAAGGGTGAACTTCCTTGCATGTTCTGTTCATTTTCAGTGAGCCTTTTGAGGGAGAGCATTGCAAGCATTGCAATGCATGACCTATTCTAAGAGGTACAAGATAAAGCTTGATCTGGTGTTTGCGAAGAACTGCAAAATGCACCATGACCTTTCTGCAATGCTGCGGATGAAAATAGAGGCACTCTTGGGCCTTCCATTGTGATTTTAGGCAATTAGCCAATCCTCATGTTGGCCCACCAGATCAACGGTCCATATTACCAGCCATATTTTGCCACGTGTATGTTAACATCCCTCTGTCGACATTCCTCGGCATCTTCAACATTCAAAAAAATTCATATTCCCCAACCAGAAAATTCTAAATCCTAAATCGATTGCGACAGCACAAGAAACAGTTACGAGAATGGATGTATACTCATCAGGAAGTGAAAATAACAGCAGAAATTACGAAACCAATGCAAACGATGGAAGACCTAAACGGTTTTGGAAACCCTAGAATGGGGTTTTTGGCTTTCTTCTAGGGCAAGCTACGAAAGAGAAAGGAGGAGAGGAAAAAGTACGGAGAGACGATAGAAAGAAATGCAGACCAGTAGAAGGTGCGTGAATGGAAATGAAGTGCAGACTCCATTCCAGCATCGAGAGACAGTCCTGCTGTAAGAAGGGGTTGGGTGTACCTATCTGCACGCTGCTGCACTCACTCCCTCCCTTTAGCTTCCCCATTCAACCGTGGACGACGGATATGGAGCTGCTGCTGCTGCTTCTACAATGTTAGATACCCCATGTGTTGGGGACTGTCGTGGGATGGTGGAGAGTGAGAGGGAGATCGAGAGAGAGGGTTGAGATCGGGAGAGGGAGGGAGAGTGAGAGGGAGATCAAGAGAGAGGGTTGAGATCGGGAGAGGGAGATCGAGAGAGGGAGGGAGAGTGAGAGGGAGATCGAGAGAGAGGGTTGAGATCGGGAGAGGGAGATCGGAGATCGAGAGAGAGGGTTGAGATCGCGAGAGGGAGATCGAGGGAGATTGAGACGGAGACGGAGAGGGAGACGTAACAAATTGAGGATCTTAGGGCGTTTTGGGGTCAGGAAATGAAGAAAAACATTTCGTAGTCTGCGGTACGTTACAGTAACGTGGCTCTTGGGCCATGTGGGGTCCACTCAGAGTTACAAATAGAATCCATTCCGTCCATATGTTTCAAAATAAAACAGTAAATCATAATGATAATAAATAAGAACATCCAACATTCAATTAAGACACAAACAAAATAATGGAAATAACAGCAAATAACAGCAACTAGTCCAGTAAGTACCGTGTCAAATCAGGAACGGCTTAGAGCCGTTTCTGAACCAAAATTCCAACCATACCAGATGGACGATTTTGGTGTAGTGTATGTTTTCTTTCTTATTTATGATATTATTTAAAATTTGATATGTTGTTGATATTTGATAATGCTTAAAATTTGATACTCTTGAGTGTTAAAAAAGTAATTGTCCTGTATTTTAACTTGTTTGTTTAGAAAAAAGTGTAGTTCCTAGTAATAAATAAATACATATATAATTGATAAAATCATAGGCACAAAAAATAAGATGTGTATTAAAATATAATAGGCTAATGTAATAATGAAAATATTAACATGTATTCACCCGACCAATCTAATCAACCCGAGCTCGCTCGCTTGGGTTGAGAATTTCCAACTCGAGGTTAGGTTGGGTTAGAATTAAGGTATAGGAATGTTGGGTTGGGTTAAGGTTGAACACAAACCCAACCCAACCCAACCTGCCTAACTTTCAGCCCTAGCGCAAATAGTTTTTGCCCACTACTCATGTGAGAATCTCTCTCCCAATATATTTCATACAACACCAAACACGGAAACAACTTTCAATCTTATAATTTTCCTCATCTACAATTTTCCTTTCCTTGAAAAATTCCCTCTTCCCTTGTGCCCAATGTGACCCAACATTGTGAAGGATCACAGTACAAATTAACACAAAAACATTAGAATTTCTCTCCCTATATATTCCATCCAACACCAAACACAAAAACAACTTTCAATTTTATAATTTTCTTCATCTATAATTTTCCTTTCCTTGAAAAATTCTCTTTTACCTTGCGCCTACTGGGACCCAACACCGTGAAGGATCACAATACAAATTAATGACTTTAAATAAGAAGATGCATAGACAAAGACAGATGTCACTATTAGAGGAAGGAAATGTAACGTTAGAAGCATATTCCATTTTGCCATCTTTTCCTCATAAATTGTGTAAGCGTATTAAAATTTTCACTTTTAATCATAAAATGGTGTGAGCTCATTTAAGAAATAACATTAAAATGAGTTCCCAATAAGAGGAGACATAGAGTAACCTTTCACTGACACATGGAATTCATTTAAAATTAGAAAACAAAACAAACAATGGATGGAAAATTAGAACAGAATCTTTTCCATTTCCTAATGATATTTTTTTTCAAAGGTGAGCCAACAATATTTAGGGTGCATTGGATTCGTAAGTTACTTTACATAAGCCATTTAAGTAGTTTATCATAATCCATGCTGATTCATTAGATAAGCATGCTTGGTAAATAACATACTTATCAACTGAAAAGTAGAAAATGCTATTTGATTTCCAATATCACATGAGTACTTACCCCTTAAATTTTTTTGGTCCACCCCTAATATCCACCATCTATCATGCCGGTAGACCTTTCATGTAAACCATTTATCATGTTGGGTCACCTTGGTCCTATCATCAATATGAATCGTCCATCATGTGGGGGTGTACCTTTAATGTGGACCATCCACCTTGTGAGACCCACTTTCAATGTGGGCTATCCATGACATGGGGCCACGTTGGATGTGGGTCGTCCATCGTGCAAGGCCCAACATTGAAGTGGGTGGTCTATTATGCGGGGCCACGTTGGATGTGGGTCATTCATCATTAGGGGTCGACCTTCAATGTGAGTTGTCCTCATTCAGGGTCGACCTTAATATGGATCATCCATCATGTGGGGCTCACCATCAATGTTAGTGTTATGGGTAAAAATGAACTGGTCAGAGAGATGAGGTCGGCTCGGATATCTATACTTGTCGCGTGGTTGGCTGGCGTCAATCTTTGCCAAGGAGCTCCTTAAAGGCTAGATAGTAGCGATGATCCATCGCTAAGAGATCTGCTTGCCCGATGGCTTCGTCCACCAGGAGATGAAGTACCTCCGCTTCCTTAAAAAGAGGACGGACACCGTGCTCTCCCGTGGTCCCATCCATTTCCAAACTCCTGCTGAGATCCTCTGAGGGTCATCCGAGCCGTGATCCCGTATGTGGGGCTGTGCGGCTCGGAACTTACAAGGGAGTCTCTACATCGTACGACAAGACAAAGAGGATAGTCATCTGTAATGTCTCAGAAAAATTCGTACAAGAACCCGAGTACCACCTCAGGCAGAAATCACCCAAGACCAAAACCTTTAGAAATTAGATTAATATTAACAAGTGCTAAGCTAGAGTACTTGTGAAATTAACACTAATCGCTTTAAATATGATCTGCAAGACCAAAAATGTGCAGTATCATTGACGCTACATTAACCTGAAATCTAGAATCCATCCCTAAACCCGGTTGCTCTCAGGAGCACACCGAAACTCCGTATCGGACCTGGACCGCATGTCGAAAGTCCGATGACGGCGAAACTATACAGTTATGACCGCATTACTGGACTTGACAATCCCTTCGAAAATCAAGTCTTAATTGTGTCTAGAAATGCACAACTTGAGCCCGGAGCAAAGTGTGTGAGAAACGTGAATATATTTAGAAATGAAATCCGAATTTAAGTAATCTGAGTCGTGTCTCTTGAGGGCCAAATATAAGGATTCAGACCGTAAGAATCTGACCTAAATACACCGTTGGATCAGAAAAAATGTCCCACACATGACGATGTACTTGTGGCCTTGATCGAGTGACCGTGACCGTTAAACTGAAACTGGTCCGCCACGGTTGATCTACAAACCCGATCGGAACGAAAACTTAGCCTAACCTAGATCCATGGTCAGGGAGCTTAAGTCCGACCGCACGTGGAAAAGGGGCCACCAGAAGTGCTCCGTTGGGCTGAAACAGACACCCTTTGGATATAACTTAAGTATACCTTGGCCTTGGGGCCATTCCCATCAAACCTGGACCTATATAAGGACCTTAAACTCTCTCTCTCTCACCTCATACGAATTTGAGAAACCCTAGGAGAGAGAGAAGAGAAAAGAGAAAGGAAAAGAGAGAAAGTGAGAGTGAGAGTTGGAGATTCTTCCTGGGATTCGATCCCGCTACTCCACGCACTCAACTGCCATTCCTATATCGCTCTCTCTACTGCTTTCTGTGGTGGGGTCCATTGGAGCTTTGAATCTTAGTCATTCTTAGGCTAATGGCATAAAATGTTCTCTCCAAATTAATGGACGGTGTGGATACAAAACATACATCATGGTGGGGTCCACGGAACTTGGTGACGTCAATTCAGTAGCGAGTCTCGCTACTCAGCTAATCCCGCCCATGCGCGCACGGACACGGATTTCCTGCGAAAGCCATTCGCAGGAAGCTCCTGCGCTGGGAACTCATATGGGGCCCACCATGATGTTTGTATAGAATCCACCCTGTCCATCCGTTTTTTGAGCTCATTTTAGGCTGTGAGACCAAAATTGAGAAGGATCCACGACTCAAGTGGGCCGTACTAAAGGAAAAGGTGATTAGGGAAATTCCTACCGTTGAAACCTCCCTCGGTTCTACAGTGATTTTTACACGCCATCCATATCGTTAATAGCGTCATTCCTACTGGGATGAACTCAAAAAAATAAATATTAAATGATTTAAAACTTCTGTGGCCCACGAATATTTCAACTGTCGAAATTTAATTCTCACATTTTCGACCCACTTGAGAATCGGGTACGGTTCATTTTTGGCCTCATGTACTAAAATAAACTCAAAAAACGGATGGACGGAGAGGATTTCTCAAAATCATCACAGTGAGGCCCACCTGGGTTCCGAGCGCAGGAACTTCCTGCGAAAGGCTTTCGCAGGAAATCCGCGTCCTGCGCGCACGGCGCACGACCGAACTGTGTTGACGTCACCAAGTTCTGTGGGTCCCAGCATGAGGTATTTGTTATATCCAGGCCGTTCATCCATTTGGTGAGCTCTTTGTAAGGCTTGAGCCGAAAAATAAGACAGATCCAAAGATCAACTGGACCACACTGCAAACAGCAGTGGTAGATTGAACGTTTACCATTGAAACCCTTTTGAGGGTCACGGAAGTTTTGGATCAATATGATATTTATTTTTCCTCTTCATTCAGGTCAGGTCTGTGTGACCTAATTAACAGATTGGATAGAAAATAAACATTATTGTGGGCCCTACGACCCAAGGAGGTTTCAACAATAGGAATTTTCCTACCCACCTTTTCCTTTAGTGCGGCCCACTTTAGTCTTGGATTCTGCTCACTTTTGCTCTCAAGTGCTAAAATGATCTCAAAAAATGAATGGACGAGGTGGATTTCTTACAAACATCATAGTGGACCCCACATAGGTTTTGAGCGAAGGAACTTGGTAGCAGCACCCCACCCCGAGTGTGGTGGGAAGTGGATCCCCTAATGAGTAGTGTACTTTGTAAACTTTGTGGGCCAATTATTATTCATGTATTTTATCCACTCCGTCCATCCATTTTACCAGATAAATTTATGGTTTGAATGAAGAGAAAAAACTATTATTAGCCTAAACCAAAACTTTTGTGGCCCACTAATGGTCAATCACCATTGTTTCCTATGGTATGGTCTACCTAATTATTGGATCTGTTTTATTTTTTAGATAATGTCTTGAATGATATGGAAAAACGGATGAACGGGGTTGATACTGAATATAGTTGTTTTAGTTCAATCGGACAGCGCACAGCTTGGGACCTTATACAAAGGAAATTTATTATGTACACTTCTTTTTTGAAACTTTATGATTTAAAAGTGTGTATTAAGGGCTTTTTTAATAATCCCCAAAGTTTCATTAAAAAATTCAACCATTTTCCCAATGTTTCCCCATGTTTCCCAAAAAGTGCGATAAACTATGCGATACAAACGATATATCCCGTGCGATAACTGATACGTATCTGTATCCCAAGGGTGCGATACATTGTGCGATACCGATATTTCGAACACTGGCCACTACAAGGTTCAATATTGAAATGGTAAAGTTTTTAACTATCTATTTTATCTTTGTTTTTTTCCTGTTCTTCATGAATAATTTGATGTCTTAGCCTCCTGTCATTACCGGCTAGTCTTGTCACTATTTGTACATATGTCATCTCATGAGTCTTACTTTTTGTAATTTTCTTACCCTTGTATTGATTGTCAGAAGCAGTGGGCCATTATTGAAAGATTACCCTTGTAGTGAGTCCAATCAAGGTATGAATAATACATAGTTTTAGTTCATGGTAAATGGTACCTTTTATTGTTGAGCGGGGGTCCCTGGAAGGTGGGAACCGCTGTTATGACCATGATGAAGTTGTCCATTTTCTATGGACAACAATATGTGTGGCCTGGTCATTTGGACAGGCCCGTGTTTATGTATTATCTCGAAATTGATGAAGTAGATCCGGATGTGCGTCGGAGCTATCCGGATGTTGAGCGGGGGTCCCTGGAAGGTGGGAACTGCTAATATTTATTTTTTTCCCTTCACTACTGTCTATGTGATCTTGTGAACAGGTTGCTTTTAACCTTACCAGCAAATCAGCACTTTCGGTATCATCCAACCTTTTCACAAGATCACACAGATAGTGATTCTGAGAGATTTCTCAATTTTTGAATATAGAGCAACGGTCCAAGGAAAAAAAAAGGCCTAAAAATTGAATGAATAGAAACAGCCACTCATTGCTGTTTTAAGCATTGTCCCATCCATGAGCTCTCCTATCCATTGATGGGCTCATGTTGATTGACACATTCGTCAATTTTGTGAGATACGATTGGAAAATGGCATTGGGTGTACGTGTACCTGGATGCTGCTTTAATAGAAAATAACAATGTTACCAGCTAAACACATTTACATTTTGACATATTATCTGTGATATTTCTGCATGTGTGTTTATTTACATGTTTCATTCACTTGTCTGTACGCATATTCTAGAAATAGCCGAACTCATTAGTGAGATGCGCACCCAGCTAGCAAAGGAGGGTTCTTCAAACATATATGAAGAGTTCTCTTTATCCAGTTATCAGCTTCTCCTTTCTTTCTTTCTTTTTTTTTTTTTTAACCTAGCAAAGTTAACATGTCTGGGTGCAAAAGGGGGAAAAAAATAACACGTACAGGAGATCATTGGAAATAATACGTAAATAGCATCACTGTCTAAAACCTAGGCAAATGGCAAGATAAGATATTTTGCAGACATGAAATCCTCTCTTTACCTTCCATTACTTCATAAATGGTGCTAGAAATGCCACTCCCACTCCCACACATTGATAATGGCAGCAAAAAAAAAAACAAAAGGCCTCAGATCAAGAAACGAGGAAAGCATTCCCCTCAGAGCCTTTCACCTTTCACCATTGGAGTAGATAAGAATTTGCATAACTAACAAAAATGACAGCAAATAAAGATATGGCTAACTTTCCATAAGGCAAAAGGTGTCAAGAATATTAACCAATAGGAGTCATTCCAAGTGCGACTGTTACCAACAACCAACCCACCCCAAATTGGTACAAGGCTTAGATGATGATGACTATTACCAACAACTGCAAAATGTAAAACAAAACTTGAAAGGGGAATACAACTGAAATGTAGAGATAGAGATGCACCAGTAAAATAGGCCTATTTATTCTAAATCACACCTTCCAAACTGATTGCAAAAAAGGTTAAACTGCAAAAAGATCAGCCCAACATGGAACTGTTCCATTGGCATTCGTACAGTTTACTTCAGAGGAATAAACCTGGAGGAGTGGGTGGCACCAATACCAGGCCTTCCATGCTTCACAGGCTTATATGAGATCGAAAACTCTGCCAGGTAGTGCCCAATCATCTCTGGCTGCAAAACAGCATATGATTTCGACCATCTCTTAGCAGTAGTGGCATCACATAAAGCAGACTTCTAAATGGCAAAATATAGGGAATCTTGGTTATTTATTTGGAGAGTGCAGTTGCATTAATATGGGCTCAAGTATGCCTAAATGTTGACAGCTACAGATAACACCCGCATTTTTTAGGAACAGCTACAACAACATTATAATGTAAAAGGTAGTTTAATGGGAGTAATGTTTCTTATTTTTCAATCAACGAATCCATGGATTTGGAGAGCATTTATGGCAATGACAGAGAATTTATAGTATTTACTGTAAGAGAATAAGTTGTATTGCTTTTAGGAGAGTATTATTTTGTGGATTTGCCAAATCTGGCAAGTCCTCACAAATTTGAAATCTGTAGATTTCACAAATCCCCCAAACAGCACCTTAGGGCCTGTTTGGCCAGTTGCATTGGAAAGGATTAGGTGGGATGGGATTCAAAAAACATAATTATTACCCATGGCATGGCAGGGATTGTTCCCTGTTACCGTGGGATAGGCTTAATTCCCTGCTTTGTTTGTAATACGGTGGTACATTGAAAGGATATACCCACCATCATTTGAAACTATTGAGAATAACACACGTGTTATATCTAAACCGTTCATTTGTTTTGTAACCTCATTTTATGGCATGGGCCTAAAAATGAGGCAGATCCAAAACTTATGTGGCCCCAAAGAAGTTTTCAACGGTAAGTATTCAATCCCCGTTGCTTTATATGGTGGGGTCCACTTGAGCTTTAGATCTACCTGATTTTTTGGCCCATGCTCAAAAATGATCTCGAAAAATGGGTGGACGGTGTGGATATAGCCCACACATCATGGTGGGACCTACACAACTTGCTAACATTGAGTGAAATTGGCACGAGACCCAATACGATTCCATCTAACCTACTTCTAACCTTTTCCACTCTACCCAAACATGGAGTGGAATTGGCACAGGACCAGATGCAATTCCATCCCACCTAAGCCCATCTAATCCAGCTGGCCAAATACGCCCTTAGTGAATTTCAGCGAACATAGATTCCTTGCCTAGGCGGGTGGTACTTAGAATGATGTGGAGGTTGCTTTTAACCTTATTGCAAGTCAACACTTGAGATATTTATTTTTTCCCTTCATCACTTGAGTATCTTGTGATCTTGTGAACAGTAAAGGCCCTGTTTGGTTGCTAACAAGGATCACATGCTACAGGTGATTTGGATTTTTTACTTGGATTTATTATCTGATACTCTTAAGGATTTAAATATTTTATGATTTTTTTTTTTACAGTATAAAGAAATAGCACAAGTGAATGAAGTTGCATTGAAGCAAATTGAATTTGCTCATGAAAAATTCAAAGCTGAGGTACATCCCTGTATCTTCAACCTCATTTGTTTGAAAGTTGCAATTCCTATTTTCAGTGTTTTTTTTTTTTTTGTCTTTCTTTCTTTTGAGATGTGTACAAAGGCATGCTTGTTTGATTGTGTCTACAAATGCTATTTTATACAGGCTGACAAGCTAAAGAAGTCACTGGAGGATGAAATTCATTTTTTCCAGGGAAGGGTTTCAAAACTTGAAAGTGATCTTGTGTCAAAGTCCACAGAAGTTACATTTGCAGTTTCAGGGAAAGAAGAAGCTTTATCTTCTGCATTTGCTGAAATTGACCGTTTGAAGGAAGAAAATTCTGTAAAAACATGAGCATTATTGCATTATATTGAGGGTGTTTGCTGTGTTGGAGTATATTTGTTTCTTGCACATGAGGGCACGCCTTAGTTGTATGCAACCACTCTTCTTGTTGTAGGTCTCAGATGGTGGAATTGGAAATTCAGATCTCTTCTTTAAAGGAAGATCTTGAAAAGGAGCATTTATGCTAGTGTACTAGCTAGAGCAATTATGAAAGACAGGTTTACTCTTAATTTTTTGTCATAATTCTTATTTCCCATCTCATTCATGTACAGTGAGATATGGAAGAACTTTGTAGGAAGTATTTGGAAATATAGTTGAAGCTAAAGTTCAAACAGGTTCCTATTTTGTAATTCTTATGATAGGTTGAGCAAAGTTAAGTATTGTTTATTTAGAAATGTGAATGTGGGATGCATTGTATGATTTGATTGCTATTTGTAATAAATGCAACGCTTTTTTTTTTTTCCGATTGCATTTTATGTACTGTTCCTATTAGCACTGAGCTTAGATGAGTCATCAATCATGGTAGGTTCTTGCAATGGAAACTTACCCTATTATTATAATATTTTTTTTAAAAATAGCTACGGCCTTTAGCCATATCTCCTGTTCTAAAACTGTAGCAATTGCTAACTTCAGCATATTGTTACGGATATCATTCCACTTTTAGCTACTAATATTATCAATAGCCGTAGGTACATTTCCCTAGAGAAATTATAGCTACAGCTTTTTTTTGTAGATAGTGATATTTATTGCTACGGATATAATCTGTAGCCGTAGGTACATGGCACTACAGGAATTATCACTACGGACTTTATTCGTAGCTATCGTTATCTACTGCGACGGATGAAATTCGTAGCGTAGGTACATCGCTACAGAAATTATAGCTACGGCTCTTAGTCGTAGCTACTGATCTATATTGCTACGGATATAATTCGTAGCTATTCGTTTTGACCTTTAATTCATCACAAATAGCTATGGAGGTGCTACGGACTAGATTCGTAGCAAAAGAAAGTTAGCTACGGTTTTTATTCATAGCTTTTGTCCATTTTCTTGTTGTGAAAGTTACAATCAATCTATTATTTAAAGAAGATTACAGGGATAGGGATAAAGAGAAGTTATAACAAAAAACCCTAACTCTCTCCCTTCGGAGGCTTTCAAAACTATAAAAAATCGTTAACTCTTTTCTAACCCTAACATAACTTACCCTAAAATCCATCATTTCAAGAGGGAAATATCAAAAATATCCCTCCAAGGATCCACTAACACTTGGGCCTTGTTAGCATGTGAAACATGGGTCATATGGGCTCATGAAAGTAAATAAACCCACAGTAGATTTGGTGTCACAATTTTAACATAGCATGCATATATTTACAAAGCAACCTGAGCATATCATTAGGGTCCCTACTCATTGATCAGTGGTAGACCCTGCGGGTTTCAACACTCAGGTCATGGGTTCGACTACCCATGTGGCGTGTGTGGGTGTAAGGGTGGCTGACAGAGAGAATCCTAAACAAAATCCAACACGACTTGCATACACATCCAAGACTCGATTGCTCTCTCTAAAAACATGAAAAATATTATCATCCAAAACATCCACAAGCTCAATGACATCCTTAATCCAATACCAAACTGACCATCAGCATCAACTATATCAAGGATGGGGACTATTCATCAGGCAAGGTGCATCGTGTGTTGAAATATATTTCAAATAAAATAATTAAAAGCAAAAAAGAAAAAAGAAAAAAAGAGAGAGAACAAGAACTTTGGTTTTCCCTTTTATGTGTGTCTTGTAGTGTTTTGTTATGTTTTGTGTCTTTGAGAAAAAAATAGTCCGACATTGAATAGGTGGGAAAAATGAAATGAGTACATATAAGATGTCTTTTTATAGCCTTATGTAACTGTGCTAAAATGTGTTTAAGCTCGTATTCATACACACGTAACTTGAATAGCATAACCCAGCATAGCAGATTGGGCGGCTAGGCTAAAGTAGCTCCTCCTACCCCAAAATCATATATGGTACGTCGAATAAGGTTTGGGAGATATGGATACTACCCCAAAATCATATATGGTATGTCGAATAAGGTTTGGGGTATACAGACACCTTACGCCTTCTGCAACTTACACCATAAGTTTTTATATCCATCTTAATAACCATATGTAAGGAGTACCATGATTCAAATGTATCACCCCAAACTTATCTGTAATGATCACAACCCGAACAGCCTCATCAATTGCCATCCAGCAACGTCAGAAACAGGTGATTGAGTTATTCGTGGTGATCCAGTTAATCTTTTTTCTTTTCTACTTAGCATACGAAATTACTCACTGTGTTCTCTTGTGCATGCTAGAGATAGCCACGTTAGGTACTGTATTCTAGAGGTAGCGTTGAGGAGCTTATTGCACTGGTTGAACAAACCGAGGGGCATGTTAGGCGTTGTATCCTAGAGGGAGCGTGGTTGAACGAACCAAAGGGAATGAACTATTTCAAAAATAGCAACCAAGTCACGCGTTACCGTAGCAAAAGATTTCAACACTTCTTCTGTGCAGTCATCTTCAAACAAACATGAAGTTGCTTTTTTATTATTATAGATTATTTCCCATATTAGTTATATCATATTAGAGTATTTGAAGGCCAAAAATAATGTTGGTACGTCTGCCAATACGGAAAATTAAATTTTTTATTAAAAATTGGCTGTCCAATAGTATAAATTTAAAGTAGATGTGTGGAACACTTGATGAGTGTGCTACTCTAATATGCTGGCCCATCAATCTTTAGGGCATGGTCCGCTCGATTTTTTTGTACTGTAACCGCCGTTGGCTGAGATCCAATGGCCGACGATAGACAAGCAGACCTTGACGCGTGAGTGCTTGTCTTTTGGCAGCCGTTTATTTCATCGCTGATCTCTTTTTTTTATGTGGATTGCTCTATTTTTTCTATTTATTATTTACTTGAAGAAAGAGAATGTTGATCAAAGATCTAGACCATTGATCTGACGCACCATCTGACGGCCAACACACTAACACCCATGATGGGCTGCATCGCCCTGCTGCATCCTTTTTTTTTTCCTGCCTCTCTCAGTGACTCAAGATCGCAATAGGGCCCACATATTCAGACATGGTTAGACAATCAGAACTGTTCACAATGTGGGTCCCATCTATAGTAGCACCAAAACAATGGACGGTTCTGATCATCCTACAATCTCTAAGAGTGGGCTCCCATGGGCCATTAGTATATCAGAAATGAGTTCCATACGTATGATATTTCAACACCATTTGAAAATAGCGATGGTTTATACTCCGGTCCCACTTAGCTTTCTTGTGCGGGTATCTAGACCGTTGAGATTGTGGGCCACATTGTAGATGGAATATAAGTTGAAAATAACACCGATTTTACCCATAATCCTCGTTTTAAGACTAGGACAAGCCCAATATGACTCGTCTGAGTTGACTCAAATTTTCGGTACTACCCGGTCGAGTTGAATACCAGCGAGTCACAACTCAGAAAACCATGCTTATAAAAGCAATGCAGGAAAAGACATAATGCCGGGTTTGGGTTGGCCCAGCATAGACATCTTGGCCCAGGCTCGGCCCTGTCTGTTTTGAACCATCACTGGCCTGGCGGGTCCAGGGCCAAGCTTTTATTTGGGCTGGGCTTGTCTTGACAGTCCTATTCAATATAATGGTGCGTTTGGTTGCACCGAATATCATGAAATTTCACGATTTATTAGTTTAATTTGGTTCGAACTCTGACTAGGTAACTCGGGCAGCCCATCCTAGCCCATTTGCCAAACTAAGGACCAGTCGTATTTATAGCCGTCCAGATTTCACACAGTGTGGCCCACCTGATTCGTGGACTAGACTTCCTGTCTCATTCTACACGTGTGATTTGGGAAGCTATCGGAGCTGATCATCAGGTGGGACCATCCCAAATGGGCCATGATGTGAAAATTGAAGCAATTGACCATTCCTAACGAATCCAGGGGCTGCCTACAAATGGACAAAGTTGTTTTAACTTTCTAATAGAGGGGCATTGATTCACAGTTAAGACCATCTTGTCAGTTCAATTTTTGCACCATGGCCCATCTATTGGAGGGCTCTCGGAGTATGTCTGTATTACAGGATCCTTGTTCCTAGTGGAGACTGGTGGTCCTCTAAGGACACTTGATTAATGTTCACTCTTATAGTACCGGTGTGCATGTTATATACAACACACCTTGTCACAGCCTAAAATTTGGGAATTGGAGTAGGGTATTCAGGACCTGAATTTCATATCCAAGATTTGTGAAAAAGGTAAAGTGTCACGAAGAAATATTTATTTCATTTTCTCACGTCATATTTTACAAAATTTAAAATCTAAACCATATACTAAGATAAATAATTCTATAGTCTGTTACTACATTAATGCATAATCATTTCACTTAACTCAAAGAAAGAGAATTATAAATCAAGACTAAGGCTTTATTACATCTATAATTCTAAAAGAAATTTAAACTAATTTTATGCAGCATGAAATATCATATGCAACCAATCACATCCAATACTCCAAGTACTACTAGTAGCATTTTGCATCTACGGAATATTCATAACTTGAAATGGTCAAAATATCACGAGTTATCAATTCAATAGGTTTACATAAATCTTGAGTTGAAAGCTTTACAAATGTTACCAAATATAAGCCTAACACATCAATTTGAATAAGGAAAGTATTAGATCAGACATTACACTTAACCATTTATCATTTATAATTATAAATGAATAATTTGTTCTAACATAATTCTTCATGCAATATTAAGAATAAGACTGGGCAAAACACCTGTATGTGCTAATCATTTTAGGGGATGACTCATGGTAGAGCACCAGTGTTGATCTTTTCAGGGTATGGCCCTTCGCAAATCACCAGTGTAAAATTTTTAGAGACAAAAGCCCAGGGCAAGGCACCCATGTGTGCATATCTTTTAGAGAATCAAATAGGATACCTGTACTGATCCTTTTGGGAATAACCCTAGGTAGAGCACCCGTATCGTGTCGATCCTTTCAGAAATGACCCTGAGTAGAGAACCCATGATAATAAATTGAACTATTTTTTCTATTTCCTCAACATCCATAATTATTTACTAATAGACAATAAGAGATATATGCATGAATAATATGATCTTTGAATTATCAATTTAACCAAACAAATTTACACTGTTACATTAGAAAGATTAATGACAAAATTCAAAAGCATATAATTCAAATGCTAGAGTTCACATGGTTGAATTTATATATTCAATATATAAAAATATACATCCATGACATAAAATCTCAACAAGCTCACTGGTTACTATAGAATTTTATATCCATGATTCTCTATAAACACATAACAACTATTTGAATTAGGGATTGGTAATGTAAGTAAAATTCAAGGTTAACATTTACACATGTACAATAACTAATGGAAACAATAAATTTAACATCCACACTCAGAGTAATATGATCTAAATTCAAGACTAGAAAATTCATGACATATAATTAAAATACAACACCTTGTGCAAATTACCATTTTGAATTTAGTTAAGAATATTTCAGTGTCTAAACTTACAGAAGATAGAATTTGTAAAATTCCCAACTAGGGATGATCACCTACCTAGTTTGATGTGTAAAGGTCTGATCACATGAATATGGTACGACTCGGTTCCAGTTAAACATACTTCGATATACTTGTACTTGAGGTGATTTGATACTCTTTTTTATGCAAACGAGAGAATTTCTACATAAAATTATATGTATAAATTATATATACCAAAATCTATGGTTTCTAGTATTATGAAGCTAACATAAAATAGAGCAACAAAATTGACTCAGTGAGTCGACTCAATAAATTGCGTTCATTAAACTATCACTACCGATATGTTTTAAAATGGACTATTGGAAGGAGATAACTTACTTGTTGGGAATGCAATTAATCGATGAAACTTGAACCTTATGTGCGACTATCTTATGAACCATCCGACTTGATGATCCGATATCCTTATTGAATACGACTCAATTTAGATATTGGTTAATGGGTAGATCGAGTTAACTTTTCTTGAAAGATGATGCGAAACTAAAGTTGAGACTAATCGAGATTGGAGTGGATTAGGTTGGTGATTTAGCCACGCATTGAAGACAATTTATACACCTTGAAGCTACACGCATAGGCCGGTTCTACACGTAGATCATTCTCCTTAGCTACAGATTGAATTCTTGGATACAATATCAAGTTTATAGGGTTATAGAAAATTACTTAGTGTGGAAGAATCAAATGCAACTAATAAACAAGCAAAGAAGAAAGAACCACCTCTAGTGAGGAATCTCTAGACGGTAAGAATTTGTGAATTCTGATCCTTCTAGGCAGTAATTATTATGTGTATTTTAAAAAAACAGATAAAATATTTTTTGATTCGTTGCATCGATTGTGACTGTTGAATGTGCCCATCTAGATAAGGCCATTTCTATAGTGCGAAACGTGCCTCTGTTATTCGAGAATGTAAAACGGCGCGGCCGTTTCTCAATATCAAGTCTTTTTCGAGATATGGTTTTGAGGCTTTAAAAAGAGAGATCTGAGTTAGGATTTTGGAATCGAAAAAGAAAATAGGAAACCCTCCTCCCTCATCAAGAGCTTTTTCTCCGTTTTCATCATAACTCAAAATCATATTCTTTGTGGGCAGAAGGAAAAATCGGTAAGTTGTTGGGTGGTGTCCTATTGGTTTTGTTTCTATGCCAGCGAGTGCATGCTAAGTGGGAGAAGGGTTGGGGAGTTGTATCCTTGGAAATTTAAATTCCAGGTGTGTGGAGAAGTGTTAACGACCTTTTGCACTGGTACTCTACACCGAGGGGCGCGAACTATATCAAAGATAGTGACACGTACGCTCCTGGACCCAGCGTTCATTTGATCGTACTACAAACTGAGATTTAAATTCCAGGTGTGGGGTTTCGTAGCACATATTCTTTTTTATCGAATCTTTTACTTTTGCACTATTCCTAACAAGTTTGAGATAGCGCCTCACATGGCTTCAGGAGATTTGAATGACAAATTTGTTCAACCTCAAAGTTTTGACGGCCAACACTTCAAACGATGGAAACAAAAAATGTTCTTCTACCTAACCACTTTTAAAGTGGCATAAGTTATTAATAAGCACTGGCCGTCAAATCTTCTTGAGCCCAAACTATTTATAGTTTGTCAGAAATGGGATGATGATGATTATTTGTGTAAAAACTATATTCTTAGTCCCTTGTTGAATCAATTATATGATCTGTATTGCGACTATGATACATTTGCTGAGATCTAGAAGGCTTTGGAAAAAAAGTATAAAACTGAAGAGGCAGACATGAAAAAATACGCCGTCGTCGATACTTTAAATTCCAGACGAGTGATGATATATCAGTGGTACATCGGGCAAATGATTTTAACCTCATAGCTCATGAAATTGTGTCTGAAGGGATCAAATTAGATGAATAATTTCAGGTGGCTGCTGTCATTGAAAAACTTTTCACCCTTTTGGAGAAACTTCAAAAACTTCCTTTGACATAAAACCAAAGAATTGTCGGTGGAATAGTTGATTGTTTGTATCTGAATAGAGAAAAAAATTAAGACTCCAAGTGTAAGACCCGTTCCGTACCAATCCTTAGACTTCCGCGATCCTCCCTATCGAGTTCCGGCACCCCGCGACCTGTAATCGCATTTGCATGTAACCCTGACTCGCACCCTGTCAACCCGAGTCAACTCGATCCGAGACTTGTACGCTTGCGATCATGGTTCCAATGCCGCGTCTTGTGCATCGATGCGATACCCAAGCCAGGAGTTATGGGCCCACATTTATTTCGAGAAAAATGCTGCGTATTGCGAATTTCGAGAGAATCTATACCCAATCTATCAAATCAATCAATCAATCACAAGTCAAGTACAACCCATCCCTCTCTTACCAACAAAGCATGACACACATCTCTCTCCCATTCCCAAAGTCAACCAAGCCCATACCCTCCTTACAACACCTATCCCTCTCATCTCATCCTTCTTACAACACCACCTCCTCTCTCATTCTCTACCATTTCCCAAGCTTCCATGAGAGAAAAGTTCTAAGGAGATGGAGCCAAGTGTGGCCCACTTCCTACCCCAAGATCTCACCATCCAACCCTTCAATTCTCATTATCCTCCATCAAAGAGGAAGCGTAAGAGCTTAGAAGATCAAGGGCCTAGAAGAAGCGAAAATCGGTAGGTGTTCATAGCACTAGATCGTGATTTTGATTTAGGACCCATCTCATTGTATGTGTTGTATATGGCCCACCTAGGAGAGCTCATAGTGGCGGAGCTCCCCCGCCTCGCATCTCTCTCCTTCTATCTCTCTCTTTCCCCGTTAATGGCCCACCTTAATGCATGCATTTTTTCATGCTGTCCATTTAGTGGTTCCGACCACTGTCCACAATGGGCCCACCTTGCTGACCTCCCTGCTATCCGTTTGGACAAGCCTAGGTGAAGGGAAATAAAAAAATATCAGCCTTGATCCAAATCGGGTGGGCCACACTGTCGTGGACCCCACCTGGTTGCACGTATGAAACCGCACCATCCATTAGCTACCAAATGCAACTAGGCCAGGTGGGCCATGACCAGCCACAACGGCTGCTATCAAGACCATCCAGGTCGGTACGTAGGTAAAAATAGAAATATCAGCTTGTTTCAAGGTGAGCCACGTACACGTGGACCCCACACATGATGTATATGTTGTATCCTCACCATCCAGCTGGGACGATGGGACCCACCCATCTTGATGTACGTGTTCTATACATGCTGTCCAGACCTTGGACGCTAGATGGAAGGGAAATACAAATATCTGCTTGATTCATTGCAGATGGTGGGCCACACGTGTGGATCCACCTGGTATCTGTTTTTCATCCATACCATCCACGTCCAACCAAGGATGATGGAGTCCACCTGAAGTATGGGTCTTATCCTCACCGTCCAAATGGGCAGGATGGTGGGACCCCATCTATGATGTACATGTGGTGTGTTTGCACCGTCCACATGGTTGGACGGTGGGACTCCACCTTAATGTATGTATTGTGTATCAACACCGTCCATCTGGATGGGCCGTGTGGGGCCTACCTTGATGTATGGGTCCTATCTATCACAGTCCAACAGCTACTGGACAGTGAGGCCCACCTTGGTATATGTGTTTTATCTCAGCTGCCCATCACATGGACCCCATGATGTATGTGTTCTTCCAACCATCCATTTGTATGGACGTCAGCAAGTTCGGTGGGTCCCATCTGATACATATGTTGTATCCACCGTCCATCTGTATGGACCACACGTGATGTATGAGTTTTATCTGTACCATCCATTTGCTAGGGACCCCACTTATATAGCTGTTGTATTGACGTTAGCAAGCCTCATGGGTCTAATCATGAGGTATGTGTTGTATCCAAACGTCCATCTTTGGGATGTGGGGTCCACACGTGTGGCACCCACGCCGTCCAGTCCCTGAACGGGGGACCACCTTGATGCATGAGTATTATCGGCACTGTCCAAACATGTGGACCCCACCTTAATATGTGTGTTTCATCTCCACCGTCCAGCGTGGGACGGTGGGGCACACCTGTTGTATGTATTAAATCCAAACCGTCCATTAAATGGGCCGCCCCGCAGGCCCATTGTGATGTGTATTTAATCCAAGCTGTCCATCGATTGGGCTACCCTGCAGGCCCAATCATGATGTATGTGAGGCCCAACATGATGTATATGTGGCCCATTTGGTGAGGCCCAATGTGATGCATGTGAGGCCCATGGATGTGGCCCATTGTGATGTATATAAGGCCTATGTGGTTAGGCCCATTGTGATGTATGAGAGGCCCATATGATGACAACCACTGTGATATATGAGAGGCCCATGGGATGTGGCCCATTATGATGTATATGTGGCTCATGGGATGTGGCCCATTGTGATGTATACAAGACCCATATGATGAGGCCCAATGTGATGCATATTTGACCCATGAGTGAGGCCCATCGTGATGTATATTAGGCCCTTTGTGTGAGGCCCATTATGTTATATATTAGGCCCTTGTGTGAGGCCATGGCCCCACTATATGTTAGGCTCTATGTGGGCCACTCCTTTAGGGCAATGTTGGTTAAATGTCCACATTGTGACCTTCCCTTATGCCTTTGTTAGGCCTATTCTCATCATTTTCTAAGTAGGTTGACTTTAATCATTGGGCCTCATTGATAATTACATGATCCATTTATTCTTCTTGGGCTAACCCAAAATGTTGGGCCCCCATTAGTTGTTAGTAGTATTGTTTTTAATATTGGAGTCCATCTAGGACTTATTTGGGCCCCCTAGGGCATCTAGCGGACTATATGATAGTATGGTGAAGGAAGCCTATTCCGGATCCTAAGGATTATAGGTAGGCCACCCAGGCCCAACCCTAATATGAGGAGAGTTCATCATCACCGTAAACGGAAGGATCCGTGCTATCAAATTTGGTATATCCGCAATTGAGGATTGACCCTCATGTTATGGATCTGTTGTCCATCTATAGACCCCGTCTTGCATATAGGCCGATTATCGATGCTGACTATGAATACGTGCTAGTATAACATCACGATACAAGCCATTGAGATGGTATGAGACCCATTGTGATTGTATTAGGCTCATTCTCATTTCCCTTAGTGGGCTAACCCAAATTGATGGGCCTCTATTATTATTAGTATGACCCATCTCGCCTTATTGGGCTATCCCAATCCTTTGGGTCCCCATTGATGCTAATAGAAGTACCCAAACTTGGAAGCCCACTCTTAAGCCCATAAATAGGCCATCTAGACCCATCCTTGTTATGAGGAGGATGCATCATCACCTCTGGCCATAGGTAAAAGAGTCTGTGGTATTAGATTTGGTATACTCACTGTTGAGGACTGATCCTCATGTTATGAATCAGATCTGTCATCCTTCTATGGACCCCGCCATATATAGGCTGATTATCGATTACAAGTATGTTAGTTTACGCACCGAGTATGTGTTAGCATAGCATTATAATTGTATAAGGTCATTGTGAATTTTATCGTGATTAAATGAGGCCCATTGTGATTGTATGAGGCCCATTGTGTGATTGCATGAGGCCCATTGTGTTGTATGAGGCCCAATTGTGATATATGAGGCCTAGTGTGATTGCATGAGGCCCATTGTGTTTGTATGAGGCTCATTATGAGTGTATGAGACCCAATTGTGTTGTGAGAGGCCCATCATATGTGTGAGGACCATTATATGCGTGAGGACCCTTGTATGTGTGAGGGCCACCATGTGTAGGTGATTATTGCACACCACCCATTTACCTATATGGGCCATAGACCGTCTTATATCGGCCCATTATGATGTATGTGATTATAATCAGGCTTGGTATACTTCATAATACATGCCCATATGCATCATCCGCATGCTTGTTATGAGGAGTGATTGAGCATATCATGTGTCATTAGGCTGATTGTTTATGGGACTCCTTGAGCGACGGAGTTGCCCCACATGAGCGCTCGGTACCGCAGGTTTGATACATGACTACAAGGTATGACTCATGTATCTCGCATTTTGTGATATGACCACCGTACGCCCTAGCGACATAAGGTCGTGGCCTCCACAGGCATGATGTAGATGGCCAGATGGGACACCAAAAATGTTTGGTTCTAGCATATGGGTGTGATAGATGTCCCTGGGTGAAAATTCTTAAACCCCCGAGGCCAAGGGACGCCCCAACGTCTAAACCGAGTGGATATATATATGAGTACATGAGGGCCATATACTAGTAAGTCGTGTCTCCCACTGTATCGTGGTCGGTTGGGAAGGGGTGTGACCTTACCCGCCTGAGGGAGTAGGCAATGTTAGGCTGAGTCTGATCAGCTCATAAATAAGTCTGCTATTGACGAGCCGAACTAATATTAGTAGGCGGATAGTGAGGTCTCTTCCACTTACCCAGTTGTGCGCTTGATGGGGCGGCAAGCTGACATAAAGTGTACTAAACCTCGGTGATTATCTCAGAGATATATGGTACTGATATGTGGACTTATTGAGCAGGAGTTGCATACTCAGCATTTTACTCATTCATTTATTAATTCACTATCCACTCGGGCTGGTGGTGCACATCTAATTTGTTATGTGTACCTTTGCAATGACCAAAATTTTGGTTGGGGTGGGCGACTAATCTGAGATTAGGAGTTTACTACATTGAGTCTGGCTATCCAAATTTAGGTATGAGACTGGTTTGGATAGAAGTCCCCTGTGATGGACCCCATATCCTGTGATACTACGTACTATCATCCCAACTTCACACTCTAGCTTGGTCATTTCATTCGCACCGCATATTGCATTACATCCGTGGCATATGGCATTTGGGTTGCTATGTTTTTATATTTATATGGCTTAGGTGAGGCTAATGGTATTCTTGGCTCTTCAGAATTGCATATTATATTGCATTCTTGATATCTGATATTTATCTCACTATGACTCCGCATTGCATACTCTGATATTGAATGACTAATAACCTAACCAGTATTCCGCTTACGCTGATATTTGTGTGTTTGACACTTATCTTGCGCACACACGTACATCACCCTCTAAGTTTTGTATAAGCTTATGCATGATAGATGCATATAGGTAGGTGATGATAGGACGCAGTCGAGCTTAGGCAAGAGCATGTGGCAGAACTTCTGGAACTTTTGGCATTTATCTTGTATTTCCCCTTCATGTATTGTACTCAAGTTTTTTATTTTAGTGGATATGTGATGATGATGTTACCTTTGTGATTTGGGTAAACTTGTAGTTATGCTCCTTTATTTACAAAAAAAAATCATACTAAAATCCTCCTTGTAGGATCCTAGGATCGGAACCTATCATATGGGCGCTGGGAGCTGAGAATGGGGAACTACGGATGCTGTCGGCACCTGATTCGGCGATCGAAAATTTTGTGAGCCCGTTTTCCGAGTTTGGGGTGTGACACCAGGACTCTATAAAAGAGAAGAAATCTGATTTATCCAAAGTTTTGATGGTTAATTAAAAACATAACCAGAATCAACAGAAATGAAAGCCCAAACCTAATAACCTGAAACTGAATAAAAAATAGTTCAAAAGGAAGCCCAATCCTAAGGCTAAAAATAAAAACAATGATCGGAAAAAATCATCTGGCTGCTATGTGTGTGGCAAACTAGATCACTTTGCAAGAGAGTGCTATAAGCAAAAAAAGAAGTCAACTCCTGCACCTCAAGCAAATGTGACGAAGGAACCTAATATTGTGGCTATGCTCACATAAGTAAACATGGTTCGCCTAAAATCATGTGACGGTTGGTGGATCAATACAGGTGCTAGTACACGTGTGTTACGATCACACCTGGTTCAAGAAATATGAGGAGGTTCCTTTTAATAGAAAAGTCCGAATGGGGAATGCTGTCACAGTAAACATTATTGGACAAGGAAAGGTTGAACTAGTGTTCACCTCTGAAAAGACCATTACTCTGGCTAATGTTCTTTATGTGTCAGATATGTGCAAAAACCTTGTTTCGGGTTATCTTTTCAATAAAACTGTTTGAGGCAGGTTATTAAATCTAACCAAATTATAATAACAAAAAATGGCTCCATTGTTGGTAAAGGCTATGCTGATCATGGTCATGGTATGTTTAAACTGAACGTTGAATCCAATAAAGGTACTGCTTCTACTTACATGTTGTGCATCCTTTCATTATGGCATGGTAGACTAGGTCATGTGAATGCTAAGTCTAATAGAAATATGTCTGCTAGTGGTTTAATACCTCATTTAGAAAATAGTAAATTTAAAAAATGTAAATTATGTTCTTAATCAAAAGTAACGAGAAAACTATTCCCTGGTGTTAAAAGAAATTCAAAGTTGTTAGGTTTGATACACTCTAATATTTGTGATCTTAAAGAAAATCTTACTAGAGGAGGTAAGAATTACTTTGTTACTTTTATACATGATCATTCTAGATACACTTATGTATATCTGTTAAGATCAAAAGATGAAGCATTTTACAAATTTATTATTTTCTAAAATGAAGTAGATAATTAATTAAACAGGAAAATCAAAACACTCAGGAGTGATAGAAGTGGTGAATACACCTCAAGGGATTTTAATTACTTTTGTGAATCTAATGACATAATTCATGAGATTACTACTACATATTTTCCACAATAGAATGGGATAGCTGAACGTAAAAATATAACTCTTATTAATATAGTGAATGCTATATTGTTGAGTTCAAGTCTTCCTTTAAGTTTTTGAGGAGAAGCCTTATGTTCAGCCTGTTATATACTAAACAAAGTGCCCACAACTAAATCTAAAATAATACCATATGAGATATATAAGGCTAGAAAATCAAATATAAACTCTCTTAGAGTGTGGGGCTGCCTTGCGTATGTTAGACTTACTGATCCCAAAAGACCTAAATTAGGACCTAGAACTTCCAATTGTGTACTTGTTGGGTATGCATCTCATAGTAAAGCTTATAGATTCCTAAATATCAGTGATAATATCATTATTGAATCTAGAGATGTCAAATTTCATTAATGTATTTTTCCATATAAACTAAAGAATAGTGTGGGTCAAACCAGTGGGGTTCCACCTCTGTAAACATATATGAACCTTTTCGCTCTTACCCTAAAGACTTACAAGATCTGGAGTCTGAACCTAAGATAAAAAGAAGTAAACAGCCAAGGATTGCTAAGGATTTTGGTCCTAATTTTCAAGTGTTTTTTACTCAATTAGAAGGTGATCCAGTAACATTCAGAGAGGCGACATCCTCTCATGATGCTGCCTTTTGGAAGGAAGTAATCAAAGATGAAATAGATTCTATCAAATCTAATAACACTTGGAAATTAGTTGACCTTGCGGGGCAAATAACTTAGGCTATAAACGGATATTCAAAAAGAAAAGAAGGGTTGATGGTTTAATTGATAAATTTAAAGGTAAATTAGTAGCCAATGGATTTAAACAAAGAGAAGGTGTTGATCATTTTGATACTTATTCCACTGTTTCTAAAATGACATCAATTCGATTTTTTATTGTCATCACATCAGTGAATAATCTTTTAATTCACCGAATGGACGTTAAAACAACATTCCTAAATGGTGAATTAAAAGAGAAAATTTATATGGAACAACCTAAAGGATTTATTGAATCAGGTCAAGAACATAAAGTATACAAACTTTTAAAGTCTTTATATGGATTAAAACAAGCTCCTAGGCAGTGGCATGATAAATTTGACCATGTAATGATATCTAATGGATTCATGTTTAATGAAGGTAAGAGATGTCTCTATTGTAAGATGTCTAGTAAATATGGAATTATGGTATGCCTGTATGTTGATGATCTTTTGATATTTTGTACAAATATTGAAATGATAAATAAGACAAAATCTTTTCTATCTTCTCACTTTGACATGAAAGACCTTGGGGAAGCAGATATCATTTTAGGAATTAAAATAATTAAGAGTGAAAATGGTATAACTCATGCATAATTTCATTGCATAGAGAAAATTTTAAGAAAATATAATCACTTCAATAGTAAACCTGTAACACCCTGAACTTTTCAACACCCGAGTATTGAAAGTTCTCGAGTGTTACCATAAAATTTAACTTATTATGTACATGTGTATGATACCAATCTAGCTATCCTAACCTTACATATATTCTCCAACACGAATTTGACCGTTGTGAATAATTTCTATTCATATATCAAGTCATCTGACTGTTGATTTTAAGATAGGATCATTATATACACAAGTATTCTCACTTGTCCATCATAACTAACCGTTCAGTTAACTATTCACCACTAGGTAAAGATATCTGACCGTTCACTCTGAGTTTGGACCACTTGATCATAGTAAACTAGCTACTTGATGTCAGCATCCGCTCGTACATATATCGAATAAAGATTTTGATCTATTCATCTTATTCACCGCCTATGAATATGCTTAACCCACCATTAAAACTACAATTTGAGAAACTTACAGATGTAAACAAGTCACATGAATCTAACGATATACATATTCTACCTCTCAATCACTCCAAAAACCCACTGCATTCATCCATTTTTGAAATTGACCGTACATCCACCTGCATACATGGTTAGAGTACTAACCATCAAGTTCTATTATTTTTAGCATGTCATTTGACCATCCATTATATGGTTTGATATATGTACATTCCCTAATTAATTTGTTGAATAACTCTTTATTCATAATTATTTAGATATAAGTTCTTTTGTAAGAATTGCTTGGAAACGTGCCTATAACCATGTAAAACCATTAGATTTCTCAAAACTCTTCTATCAATAATAATTATGAAAATGTCATTAACATAAACTCTTAAATTTTAGATCACATAGTTCCCATGATCCGTTTCATGTAAAATTTTATATCATACCTATTTATCATAAATTAACCATACATGTTAAATTTTAGCCCGTAGATCATTGTAAAAGTAGCCCAATTGATAAATTAGCCACATAACCGTTGATTTTGGTATCCATCGAGTGAACAACTCCGTTTGAAATTTAGTGTGGTAAAGTTGAAGCCACTTGTCTGTTCAATTAGGAAAAAGAGTGCATATGAGAAATGATTTATATGGGTGTGAGTGTGGGTGAGTTAAAAAACAAAATTTACCCTCAACCCATCCAAAATAGAAACTCTCTTTCTTCTGATTCTATCTGGATCACAACATACCACCAAGCTATAGCATGCATGAATTTATAGAGCAATCAGGGCAGACCATTATAATTTCTTTCTATAGGCCACATACCTATTCTTGGCACAGATAAACCAAAAGAAGCCTGGACGAAAGTGGACCTAGCCTATCAGATCCGAGAGCAGTCCTAGGTAGGGCATCACATAACTAGGCCCCAAGCACATATGGATTGAAGAAATTCATTACGGATATGGAGAAATAACCATTCAAAGTGTGAACTGTAAATCAACCATAGCTTTTTATTCGGGTATTGTGAACCGTAAATCAGCCACAACTTTTGATCTGGATATCGTTACAGGATGCATGACCTATGAATTTTGATTGGAACAGGTCATTCGAGGTCGACTTTCGTAAGCAGGCTATGTCACTCCATTTCACAAGAAAATGCTTCCTTACCATTCAAAATTTTAGTTTTAAAATAAAAAACTTTCTATTTTTTGTTAATTTTAGGTTGGACGTATCTCACTTGTTTTAGAGTTTTAGTATATGCAGTCTTCTTAAGATTTGTTTCTAATCATGCCACGAATCATCTGGCATGATTAAATTAAGACTTTCTACTTTTAGTAAATTTTACTATTTCAAGTTAATTTTAGTTTAATCGAATTAGGACTTCTAATTATGGTTTTTCTTTCATTTACAAGATGTAATCAGAAAGTCTAAGTATTATTAATTAATAAAAAATTAAATTTCCTTTTTTTTTTCTTGTGGATTCAAGAATAACTTTGTGAGTTTAAGGTTTTGCACACTTGAGGTAGACAATGATCTTCCTCATCACACCCTTCCGTACATCTTTCTTGCAAGTGGGATGACAAGCAACCTGTAATCTGAATAGGGGAGGAAAAGATCCTTCATTAAAAAAAATCACCATGGGAATGTCAACATAAAAAAGATAGAAAATCCAAAATAGAATTGTACACACAATTTGCAAACACATCATGCACTTGGTTGCTCTCTCTCTCTCTCTCTCTCTCTCTCTCTCTCTCTCTATATATATATATATATATATATATATATATATATATATATATATCTGAAAACATGACAAATGTTACCATCCAAAACATCCACAAGCTTAACATCTTCCTTCATCCAATACCAAATTAAGCATGTGCATCAACTTCTGAGATTTCGAGATTAACTTTTTCTATCTGCACCTTAGTTTTCCTCAATCCAAATAGCCCCTAGCACCTTCTTACCTACAATTTTCTACTAAATCTCCTATTTGCATGGTATAATACATTTTCAGGATATTTGTGTAGCCTGCCACTTAAACGAAATACATAGATCAACCTTGAAATGCAATTCAACCCCATTTTATTTTAGAGGTTTCTATACGTTTGTCACTTGATCAACATCAAGTTCAATAAATTACAATTAAATCATACTTAAATTTTAAAATATGTAGATAATAGATGACTCTTTAGAGAGTATTTGTTTTCATGTAATACCTTGAAATTGGACAGAAAACTTCTCCCAATCCTACTTTTCCAACGTTTGCAAAAAAAAAAAAAAAAACCATGTGGAATCCATTTTCATTTTCTTAACTTTTCCACAAAAAGGAAAAACAAAAAGAAAAAAAGAAGAGAGAGAGAGAGAGAGAGAGAGAGAGAGAGAGAAGAACATGAATATTAGTGTCTCCGGGAAAAAAAAATATGTTGATAAATTAGTTTCCAACTATTGAAAGAAAATTAAAGGACTATTTGACTTTTGTCTCTTTAACAGTACTTTTATATATGAACTCATAGAAAACTACACTGTCAACCAAATGTAAAATTTCTTTATGGAATCCATGGTTTTCTATTTCTTACAAATTTCATATCCCCCTTTTAAAAAAATAAAAAAAAATAAAAATTTACGTGGACAAATAATTTTAGTAAAAGGAAAAACGCCTTTAGAAAGTGTCACCTTGCAGTTTCTTGCACTTGGACAAGGCAAGTAGCAATGCCTTTACATGTGAATGCAAGACCATAGTGATAGTATGCCTCATTTTAATAGTAGTTACTCAGCCATTATACAGCACATTAATCCAAACTCTTCAAATTGGTCTATGAGTCACGTTGATTGGGTGATCCTAACAATCCGAATAGTCACTATTAAATGGAGAGTTAAAAATTGAGTGGTTATTTCACCAGATTCATCATCTAAATGAATATATGGTTTGAGTAGGTAAAAAATCTAATGTGTGGATATGGAAAAAGTAGCAGTTATTGTAATCAATACTGTTCAAAATCAGATTTCATTTTAAGGTTCCTGTGTTGGGGATCGCGCAAAAGAAAACTCAGATTTAATCTAACAAGATGAAATTAAACGCAAGCAAATCACACAGAGAACATGCAAGTTTTATGTGAAAAGACCCTCACAGGAAAAAACTGTGGCACAAAGCAATAAGCAATCTACTATGAAACAATATTACAAGAGATGGATGGACTTACAGATCCAAACAACCCCAAAAATCTTGTAGAAATCCCTACCTTTGCTCTTGAGCCCTTAGGAATGTCTTAGAAAACCCTAACGTTTCACTAATCCTGATTACACCCGATACACACACACACACACACACACACACACACACACACTACCACAATTGGAATAGTAAACAAATCGCGGACTTATGCATTTCCAAGCATGCCTTCGATGGGGGCATCAACAGTCATCGAAGACCTATCGATGATATTGAAGCTACAATATTCGATGTCATCGAGTAGCATCTCCAAAACTGTCCAGCAAGCAATTGAGATTTTTCTAGATTTTCTCAATGGGATCGAGTGAGCTATCAATGGCATCGAAAGTTGCTCGATGAAATTGAGTGGTCTGTCAATGGCATCGACGAACCCTGTTATAGACAGATTTAAGACATCTGACAACAATCTCCATCATATCTTCAATCTTCAAACTCTATTGCTCTAATGCCATCATCGTCTCTAATCGCCTTTCATTATAGCTTTATCGTAGCCTTTCATGCACACTCTGTCTTCATTAAGCCTTTGCCAAGCCCATAGAAGTTGCACAAAACTTCAACTTCTCTATAGGAACCAACTTTATAGCACGCCAGCCGGATTCACACTTGTGGGGATATTCTCTTGAGTCGCTCCTCCTTCCTCAAGCACCTGTCAAATAAAATAATGATGAACATAAATATGTTTAGTAATGGGTGATAAACAGAATTCTTCACCAAATTAAATATGTTTTCGTTGTCACAATTAATTGGCATGACCTCATGTTGAAGCCGAAGCTGATTTATTATTCCTCTAAACCAAACACCTTCTTTGAACGCTTCCCTCACCATCATATACGTAGCTTCAGTTATGAAAAGTGCCACTACAGACTGAAGCTTCGACATCCAACTGATCGCACCACCTATTAGAACAAATGAGTAGTCGAAGGTCGACCTTCTATTGTTTATATTTCTAGCATAGTCCAAATCAACATAGCCTATCAACTTATCTTCTGACTATTCAAACATCAAGATGTAGTCCATTGTACCTCGCATATATTGAAGTAACTATTTCATTGCCTCCCAATGTTGCTTGTTAAGGTTAGCCATGTATATGCTTACAACACCCATTGCATGTGAAATTTCTGGCCTCATAGAACCATAACATACATCAAATTGCCAACGGTGCTCAAATAGGGCACACAAGACATTACTTGCTTTTTTTTATCTGTAGTAGGACATCGTTCTGAAGAAAGTTTAAAGTGAGCAGCATGTGATATGCTAATCAGTTTTACCTTATCCATACCGAACTTAACGAATACATTCTCAATGTATTCTTCATATGATAAGCATAGCGTGATCCTTGTTCACATCCCCAAGTGTAGGATCGCGATGTAGTAATAATCTCAGTGAGACCGAGGTCGAATCCATAGGGATTGAACTTGTGTGTCTTCTGAATTTAACTAGAACTAGAACTAGATGAAAAACTAATGCAGAAATCTAAATTTAAAGGAGTAATTGTGAATAAGGTTTAAATGATTAATTAAAAAGAACTAGGGTGCCAAGGATCCACTTGTAGCTTCTCAGGATGTTACCTTGCTTGATTCAAGAAATCCAACCGGAATTGGAGTCCCATCATATCCAATTAGAAAAGAGAGATAATTGAATCTCTGAATTTCTTGTGAACCTAGTCTCAATGGATGAGAGTTGTGAGGATTGGAAGTGATTCCATCATCCAACCATGCCAATGGGACAATGGAAAACAACAAGATATACCAACCCCATAACCAATCATAGGAGAATTATGAAAATTAAGAAAGATTCCATCACCTTACCATGCCCAAGGGATGATGGTGAATGGCGGGACTTACTAATTTCACAATTTCAAATCGGGAAAAGAAAATATTCAAAGCAATTACAGATCTATTGTAATTTGTTACAATAAACCATTAAAAACTAAAAATATTTCTTAATATATAAAGAACTAGAATCTATGAGGTTCAATAAAAACATGAATTAAAGCAAATCAAACATTTCAATCACGTTACAAGCTTCATCGCTTAGCCCTAGCTAAGAGGTTTAACCAACCATAGACATGATTGAACTAAAAGTCTCTCAAACAAAGCATAAAAACCAACTAAGGAAGAAGAAGAAAGCTCTTGGACGATGGCTCCACCATTTTGCTCTACTCCTTAAATCCTAGAAGATGCTTAAGAACGTCCTAGGGACTCCTATTTATAGTTGTGCATCCCCCTCTTACACACCAACTTGGAATTTTTGCAAACCGCTTCAAATTGTGCAATCCGCGTCGGCCCTGCATTACAACTCTGTGCGGTTTTGGTAGCACTGAAGTTAGCTTCGGTAACACCGAAGTTGTATCTGAAATTATATGTGCAGAGTGCTTAGGTAGCTACCGAAATTAGCTTAGATAGCACCGAAACTAACTTCGATGGTACAGAATTAAGCTTAGGTAGCACTGAATTAAACTGTTTTCTTACTGGAATGTTTTGTGCACTTTAGGTAGCTACCGAAGTTGGCTTAGGTAGCACCGAACTGTCCTGTTTTTCTGCTATTTAATTTATTCTTTTGTCAATCTTTTCTCCACCATTTGTACTTAGTTTCCTAAGATCTTTGGCATAAGAATTCTCTGTTCTTGGTCTCATAAGATCCCTCCTTTGCCTTGGTGATTCTTGAACATTAAATCCATGCTTTCCGCGCTCTTTTCAATCCAAGCTCTCAGATTCACCTTACAATACAAACATGTATAAAATCTAATATTGAGCATTATTATGTTTATAAAACCAAATATAAATGGAGGATAATATGTAATATTTGACCCTCAATACTTGCTTGCTTGTCTTTATGAATATTTATACCAAGAATCTTCTGTGCAACCCCTAGATATGTTATTTTAAATATCCTTGATAACTGAATCTTTAACATATCGATCTTAAACATACTATGGTTGGAGATAAGCATGCCATTTACGTACAATACCTCTACAATATAGTGTTTATCATCCAGTGTCTTGTAATAGACATAATAATCATTTCACTACTAGTAAATCGCTGACCCATCATGAAAGCATCAAACCTTTTGTACCACTGCTTAGGCGACTGTTTTGGGCCATATATATAATGACCTCCTTAACCTACAAACTTTATTCTCAACCACCTTTACTTTAAACCCTTATAGTTGCTTCATATAAATCTAATCCTCCAACTCCCCATATAGGAAAGCAGTCTTCACATATATATGTTCCAATTCTAAGTTGAATTGGGGAAGAGTGCCAATACAAATTTAACAGACATCTGCTTGACCACGAGCACGAAAATCTCACTGAAGTCGACGCCCTCTTTCTGCTCATACCTTTTTGCGACTAACCTTGTCTTGTATCTATGATATTTCTGCTTATAAATTCACTTACAATTGATCAATTAACACCCCACTGGAAGCTCCACCAGTTACCATGTCTCATTCTTGTGCAAAGAGTCCATCTTGTCATGTATGATTGTTATCTATTTTTCAGCATCAGAATCATCTAATGCTTCCTAAAAGGTAAACAGATCCCCCCATCCGTAATGAGGGTGACTGCAATATTCGAGGCATTCATGTATCTGATTAAAAATCTGCGATCTTTCAGTAGATTTCTTTTAAGAGATGGATTAACCACTTGCTCTTGTACTTTTGTCTGCGACTCAACTTCAAACTGTGTCTCACCCCTTACAATTTCAATATTGATTACTGTCAATTTTTTTTATTCCTTACTTTTGTCCTTTCGGAACAAAGAATCCTCACCAAATCTGACGTCGTCGCTCAAAGTAATTTTTCAAGTAATCCAGTCGTTTATAGCGTGTACCCTTTCACACCATCACCATAGCACATAAAGGTAAGTTTCTTCGCTCTCTAGTCTAGCTTATCTCTCTCAACTGACGGTACATGAGAGTAAACATTGCAACCAAATATAGAAAACCCTGAGTAGTCAACATCATGACCACTCCACACTTCTTTAGGAATTTTAATAGTCTATCAGCTTAGATGGAGACCTATTTACTAAATAACATACCATATTCACGGCCTTAGTCTATATCTCTATGCCTAATCCAACATTACTCAACATGTTTTGGGTTCTTTACAAGAAAGTCCGATTCATATGTTCCATTATACTATTCTATTCAGGTATGTGTCTTAATGTATTGTGCCTCACAATCCTCTCATCTTTACAAAATTGGTTGAATTCCTTCGAAGTGAACTCACTTCCATTGTATGTCCTTAGAACCTTCAGTTTCTACCTTGTATGCTTCTCAACCATTACATTCGACACTTTAAATGTGGAAAATATATCGATTTTTTTAAAAGAAATAAACCCACACCTTCTTATAGTGGTCATCGATGAATGAGACAAAAAAATGATGACTCTCCGGCAGAACAATGGGCGACGGGCTCATATATCTGAATACACATTCTTAAGCACTCCTTTACATACTAGTCTTAAAAGTTAGCCGATATTGTTTACCATAAATACAATGTTTGCATACATGAAAATCAACACTTTTAAAGATATGAATTAAGCTACAATCAGGAAGTACCTTCATACCACACTCTCTCATGTGGCCCAGACAAGCATGCCACAAATATGCCGATGTGGACTTCGCTACAGACGTTGCAGCTCCACTTGATACATTATTCCTGATCAACTTGTAAAGATTTCTATTCAGTTGTGCTTTCATCACTACAAGAGCCCATTTAGAAACTTTATGGACCCAATCAAAACAAGTAAACTTACACCCAAGTGCCTCTAATACCCCAAGAGAGAAGATTATTCTTGAGGTCAGGAATGTGTCTCACATCAATCAGGAGATATTCCACCCCATCGGACATCCCAATGCACACCGAACGGATACCGACCACCTTATATGCAATGTTATTGCCTATAAAAACTTGTCTACCATCGTTCTTGTTGCAACCGGTGAACCAATCTCTTTGAAAAGTCATATGGTATAAGACTCCAAAATCCAATCGTTACTTATGTAACCAAATTTGGATGCGGTCAAGACATCACCACCATCCACCTCCTTTCTAGATTGCGTTGTATTGGCCTCCTTCGTCGCATTTTCAGGCTTTTCTCCCTTCTGAGCCTTAGGAATCTAACAATCCTTCTTCATGTGCCCTGCCATTCGACAATTCTAACACTTTATTTTTTTTCATTGCTTTTCGATTTGGATTTAGATCAAGAATTCCCATTCGCCCGTTCAGAATTCTTTTACCTGGCAACTAACGCATTTATAGAGGTACTCTCGCCATTGTCTTTCTTTCTCAATTGTTTCTCATAAAGGGTTGAGATGACAATTTCAACATCGATGGTATCCTTATTATGAATTAGATTATCATAAAACGATAGAAGTGAATTCGAAAAAATTAAGGCTTAATCTTCATATTTGATCTTAACCTCCGCATTTGTCAGTTTATAGAGTAGTTCACTAAAAGTGCTCATGTGTTCGTTGATATCAGATCCTTCTATCTTCTTAAGATTGTAAAATTGTTTCTTAAGATATAGACAACTGTCTAGGGATTTCTTCATGTACAAACTGTCATGTTTCATCCATACTCATGCGACTGTCTTTTGATACAGGAAATTATAGATAACGTTGTCTACTAGACATATTTGAATCGAGGGATACAATCGAGGTTGTATCCCTCTCACCAAGTTCATTCCATTCTTCATCAGTCATAGGCATAGGATGCTTCATGTTACCAAGGAGAGCATGTTGCAATCCTTGTTGAACTAAAAAAACCTCTCATATTCACCTTCCATAGTTCAAAATTATTTTTACCGATGAACTTCTCCATTTCATGCTTCACGTTAGATCTTTTCATCAACATGTTTCAGATTAGAACTCGAAACTCCAACATTAGCTCCGATACCACTTGTTGGGGATCATGAGGAAGCAAACATGAATTTAATCTAATAAAACGAAATCAAAATCAAGCAAACCACACAAAGAACATGTAAGTTTTACATGAAAAAACCCTCACAGGAAAAAACCACATCACAAAGCTACAAGCAACCACTATGAAACAATATTACAAGAGATGGATAAACTTATCGATCCAAACAACCCTAAAATCCTTGTAAAAATTCCTAGGTTTGCTCTTGAACCCTTTGGAACATTTTAGAAAACCCTAACATTTCCATAATCCCTATTACACCCGATATATATACTACCACAACTGGATTAAGAAACAAATTGCGCACTTACACAATTATACGTACGCCTTCGATGGCATCGACAGCCGTCGAAGACTTGTTAATGACATCGAAGCCACCTTCGATGCCATCGAGTAGCATCTCCAAAACTGTCCAGCAAGCAACTAGAATTTTCTGTATTTTATCGATGGGATCAAGTGAGCTGTTGATGGCATTGACAGCTGCTTGATGGGATCGAGTGGTCTATCGATGGCATCGATAGACAGATTTAAGACATCTAACAACGATCTCCATCATGTCTTTAATGTTCATACTCCATTGCTCCACTACCATCACCATCTCCAATTGTGTTTTATCATAGTTTTATCTTAACTTTTTGTTCACACTTCGTCTTCATTAAGTATTTGTCAAGCCCAGAAAAGTCACACAGAACTTGAACTTCTCAATAAGAACCACCTTAATAAGCTTCAGTTCTTTAAGTCTTAGTAGGACTCTCGCTCTCATATGCTCCCTCCTTAAGAGAAATGGCTTGTTTGGACACTATGAGATACGATAGAGAGTTGTGATAAGGACAGATGAGATGAAATCGACAGATCTCTCTCACTTAAATTCTAATTAAAAAAAAATTAATTAAAGTTTATTTTTTAAAAAATAACTGGGTGTTATACCTTGTTCCTTTAGTTACCCACCTTTGCGTATAGGAGGATGAGATTGAGTGTTATTACTTAAGCATACAGTATGATGGTCATGATTGATCCGGCCTGACATATACTGCTAGGGAAGCAGCTTAATCAATTTCGAATTGCATATATAATTATATGGGAAAGACCCATCTGTAGCAGTACCGGTTTCTTAGGACCATGATTACGCACTTTGAGACTTATTTATCATGGTATTACCAAGTTTTATAAAATGATGATTTGCACACTATTTTTATAAAATTATATATATAAATAATGTACTATTTTTGAAAAAAAATAAATAAATAAGTATTTATCATTCCAACTCAATAAGAGAGTAAGTGTTTATGCTGGAAGAAGTAACAATCTTAGATGGAGGATTCTCTACTCAGCGTGGTCAGACTTAGACGAAGGGAAAGACACAAATATCAGCTTCATCTAAAACTTTTGTTACCCCCGAGAAATTTTTAACGGTGGACATTCAATCACCACTGTTTTATGTGGTGTGGTCCATGTGAGCTTCGTATGTACTTCGTTTTTGGGTTCATGCGCTAAAATGAGGTGGCAAAACGGATGGACGGCGTGAATATAAATACATGTACATACGTCACGGTGGGCCGCACAGCCCCCAACACACCACCTGATCCGCGTCCTTTCCCAGTGCAGGAATTTCTTGGGCATGGCCCACCCGCCAGTGAGTCCCATCATCAAATGAACGGTTTCTGAAACACGAGCGCCACTCGTACCAACCAAAAGCCTGATCATCCCGTGCATACCCGCGCTGCAATGATCAAATAATTCCTGGTTTGTTATTGCACTGACCTGCCCCAATTTCACCCACCCACATAGACTACTTGAACATCTGGCCGGTGGGCCTATCCGGACCGTTCAAAGCTGAAGTTTCGCCAACAGACTTTTCAAAGGAAATTACCCAACGGCTCATATTTAGCTATTAATTCATACCATTTCAGTCCATTGAGCTGCGTTCATCACGTGGATTGCCGTCGCGATATTGGGCCAGCTGGGAGTGGATTAGGTGCCACCCAGGCCTCACCCAAGACAGTGCGGCCCTTACTGTGGAGGCTCACCCTGATGCATGTATTCTATATCCATGCCGTCCATCCGTTTTTACAGACCATTTTAGAGAATTAACCCAAAAATGGAGTAGATCGAATTCTCAAGTGGACCATACCATAGGAAACAATTTCGATTGACCACTAATGAGCCACAATACTTTTGGATCGAGTTGATATATATTTTTTTCTATTACTTCATCTATGTTTATTAAACCTTATCAACCGTTTGGATGGAAAATAAATACTTCTTAAACCTTATGGTGGGCCTTTAGGAAGTTTTTAATGATAGGGCGTTTAATCACCACTGTTTCCTATAATATGGTCCACCTGAGATTTAGACATTCTTCATTTTTTAACTCATACAATAAATTCATCTAAAACAAATGAATGGCATGTATATAAAATAAATACAGCAAGGTGGGCCCAAGGTAAGGACCGCACAATCCTGGGTGAGTCCTGGGCCGCACCTAATCGGCTTTCGGACCAGCTAGATGACGTAGAAAGTAGGACGAGAGTGGATTAGGTGATACCCCGGAGTCACCCAAGACGGTGCAGCCCTTACCGTAGAGTTGCCTTAGGCCTACCTTGATTTATTTATTATGTATCCACGCCGTCCATTCATTTTTTTCAGATCATTTTAAGATATCATCCCAAAAATCAAACAGATCCAATTATCAGGTGGACGATACTTTAAGAAACAGTGATTATTGACCATTAATGGGTCACAAAAGTTTTGGATCAAGCTGATATTTGTTTTCCCCTTCATCCAGGCTTACGTGACCTTATCAACAGATTGGATGGTAAATAAATACTATAGAAATATTATTTTGGGCCCTATGAAGTTTTTAATGATAGTAGAGTCAATCACCACTGTTTCTTATGGCATGGTCCACCTGATTATTGGATCTGCTTCATTTTTAGCATAATATCCTAAAATTATCAGTAAAAACGGATGGATGGTGTGGATACATAATAAATACATCAAGGTGGGCCTCACGGTAATGGACGCACTGGCTTGGATGAGGCCGGGGTCTCACCTAATCTGCTCTCAATTAGAAGTTACATGATACTCAGTACAGGATGCTTGATACGCATGTTCTCACAGAAATTGTACACGTGGCGTATATTACCTCAACTTAAACCGTACAAAATCAATCTCAAATTCGATCATTTGAAAGATCATGACCGCTGACTCTGATTCTGGGAGACTCGTTGATTGATATGCGACTACTGGATTTTTCATTTTAACCGTCCAATAAATATCCTTCAATCCAACAGTCTGATAATCAAATAAAAGCAATGTTTGCTTGGTTAGGGAGCCATAATTTGAATATTTTAATTAGCTTACTTGTATGCCACATATTCTATTCAAGGTGCCTGCATATCATTTATCACACTCTACCAGAGCATCTTATTTTTTCTCGTACCCAAATTCCGGTACGTCCAAAAAAACACGGTATTCTTTTATTCTTCAAACATCCACTCTCTCACTCCTTCAAACAGAGCATAAGAAACAGAGAACATACAAGCAATTCATCATCAGAATCCATGTCTCGGTTCAGAAATCTCATTCACACCTCAATCTCCTCCATCAGATCATCAACCACATGCAAACCTTCCCATCACCGTCCATTTTTCCACATGCCCATCTCACATTTCACCACTTCAACAAAATCTACACCGTCGACGCTTCCTGATCTCTTTTCTTCCAACTCCTCCGTTCTCGGGCCCACTGAGCCCAACGAGAAGCCGAGGATCGTCGTGATGGCGTCCGGGTGGGCCGGTTGCAGCCTGATGAAAGCCATCGACACTAACGTCTATGATATCGTCTGCGTTTCCACACGAAACCACATGGTTTTCACTCCACTCCTGGCTTCCACATGTGTAGGCACGCTCGAGTTCCGGTCAGTGGCCGTACCCTTGCATAGAATCCAGCCAGTCATCGATAGCACACCTGGTTCCTACTTCTTTCCTGCTCGATGTACGACTATCGACACAGATGATCATGTGGTTAGTGTGTCCCACTTCTCTAATTATAGATTAAAACATGAAGCCAGATTATTATGATAAGGTAACCTTGAAACCACATGTGGGGCCCAATGTGATGTTTCATGATATTTAAACCATCCATCATGTACACCACTTAATGTTCTCAATGGTGATTAAAAATCAGGTTGATCCAAATCTTAAGTGGTCACACTACTGGGAGCAGTTGGGATGGGGATGCCCACCATTTAAAAATAAAAATAAAAATTCCACATCGTATGAATGGACATCCCAAAAAATTATGCCCGTCTTAAAATTCATGCTGGGTACCAACATGTGATTTTAGAGGTTCTAGGATTGATTTTACATGGGTGTGACCACCTGAGTCTTATCTCGACTTAGATTTTTGAGAGATACATAGGGGAAGAGGGGGGCAGACATTTTTTTCTTCTTTCTGTTAGCTCGTTAGTCTGTCTGTACACACTCCACTGTTGGCCACCCCCATCAGGGAAACAATACCAAGACCTCAATGCTGAAACGAGGTATCTTCACTCAGTCTATCACCTTAGCTATGGATCAGGTTGTAAGAGGGATTGGATATCATGAAGGCAAGGCTCCACACATTGCTTTGTATGTTAAGTTTATCCTACAAAGCTCGCAGCTGATCATGCCTCGATTAGGAAGCTGGGATCGAAACGGGATTTAGCTATTTTTTTATAGGAAAAGGTACACTAAAGTTATTTTTTTATAAAAGAGTCACAAAGAGACAAGAGAAAAAAGAAACTCACTTTCTGAAGCAGAAGATTATTGGAGTCTTAATTAATCTCTAAAATGTCCCTGTTACCCTTGCTTAATCTTTTTATTACAACTTTAGCCTTGAGATTGGTGGAGCCTTTATAAAGTTGAAATTGGGCCCACCTGCATTAACTTCGTTGATTGATACCGTCCATCATTTTTTTTTTTTCATTTCCTTTTATATCATTGGACTAAAAACAACATAGATCTGAGTGATAGGTGAGCCATAGAAAGTCTCGATAGTGGATAAACTATGGACCATTAGATGGAATCTAGACGGCGTGGACCACTTGATTATTTGATCTGCTTCACTTTTTAGGCACAACACATAATAATCCATACATTCGAATGAACGGTGTGGATCATCAATAAAAGAAATGGTGGGCCCACAGTGCGGCCCATCTTGACATTTGAGCAATCCCCATTGAGATGAAACAGTAGGTAAGATGGTAGCCTCACCCGAGACAGTGCAACCCTTTCTCAGGGCCCACCTTGCTGTATGTATTCTATATTCATGGTGTACATACCTTTTTCTTTTTTAAAAACATTAGGTATTATCTAAAAAATGAAGCAGAACTAATTATCGGATGGACCACACCTTAGGAAACCGTGGCTATTGAACATACTTCTATTGAAAACTTCTTAGTGCGTAGATAAATGTGCCTTTATTATTAATGTCCCATCCAATCTGTTAATAAGGTCACATAAGCATGGATAAAGGGGAAAAAAATAAATATGAAATTCATCCAAAACTTTTGTGGTACATTAATGGCCAATCACTATTGTTTCTTATGGCATGGCCTACCTTATAATTGGATATGCTTAGAGTTTTTTGGATAATGCCCTAAAATGAATTAAAAATGCATGGATGGCGTGGATACATAATGAATACATTAAGGTGTGCCCCATGGATGTTGAGTCTAGGGTTGCACCATCTTTGCGGAGTCCATGGAGGTTACAGATTGCATACGAGTAATTTAATGCATTGAGTAAACTGTGTAGGGGTGTAGCTTGATTTATGTATTTTATCCACTACCGGGAGAAGTTGGGATGGGGATGCCCACCGTATAAAAATAAAAATAAAAATTCCATATCATATGGATGGACATCCCAAAAAATTATGCCAGTCTAAAATTCATGTGGGGTACCAACACTTGATTTTAGAGGTTTTAGGATTGAATTTACATGGGTGTGACCCACATGAGTTTTATCTTGACTTAGATTTTTGGGAGATAAATAGAGGAAGAGGGGGCACACATGATGGACTGATTGGATGTCATGAAGGCAAGGCCCCACATATTGCTTTGTATGTTAAGTTTATCCTGCAAAGCTATGCAGCCGATCATGCCTCGATTAGGAAGCTGGGATCGAACTGGGACTTAGCTACGCAGGATAAGGCAAAAGTACACTAAAGTTAATTTTGCCTTTTTATACCAGAGTCACATAGAGACAAAAGAAAAAGGAACTCACTCACTATTTGCAAAATAAGATGATTGGAGACTTAATTAATCTCTAAAATGCTGTTACCCTTGCTCAATCTTTTTATTACAACTTTAGCCTTGAGATTGGTGGAGCCTTTATAAGGTTGAAATTGGGCCCACCTGCATTTACTTCGTTGATTGATACCGGCCATCAATTTTTTCCATCTTCTTTTATATCATTAGACTAAAAATGACATAGATCTGAGTGATACGTGGGCCATAGAAAGTCTCGATAGTGGATAAACTATGGACCATTAGATGGAATTTAGACGGCGTGGACCACTTGATTATTTGATTTGCTTCATTTTTTAGGCACAATACATAATAATATGTACATTCGAATGAACAGCGTGGATCATCAATAAAAGAAATGGTGGGCCCACGGTGCAGCCCATCTTGACGTTTGAGTAACCCTGGTTGAGATGAAACAGTTAGGTAAGATCGTAGCCTTAGCTGAGATAGTGCAACCATTTCCATGGAGCCCACCTTGCTGTATGTATTCTATATTGACGATGTCTATGCCTTAAAAAAAAGGAAAATAAAAAAGAAAAGAAAAGAGCGTATTATCTAAAAAATGAAGTAGATCTAATTATGAATGGACCATACTCTAGGAAACCGTGGTTAGTGAACATAATACCGTTGAAAACTTGTTAGTGCGTACATATATGTGCCTTTATTGTTAATGTCCCATCCAATCTGTGGATAAAGTCACATAAGCATGGATGAAGGGGAAAAAAATAAATATGAACTTCATCCAAAACTTTTGTGGCACATTAATGGTCAATCACCATTGTTTCCTATGGCATGGCCCACCTTATAATTGGATTTGCTTGAGTTTTTTGGATAATGCCTTAAAATTAGCTAAAAATGCATGGATGGCATGGATACATAATGAATACATTAAGGTGTGCCCCATGTTAAGGAGTGCACCGCCCTTGTTAAGTCTAGGGTTACACCATCTTTGTTGAGTCCATGTAGGTTACAGGTTGCATATGAGTAATTCAATGTACTAAGTAAACTGTGTGGGGCGTACCTTGATTTATATATTTTATCCACTCCGTCCATCCATTTTAGAAGATAATTTTACGGCTTCAACTAAAAAATGGAGCATATCTGAAGCTCAAGTGGACCACACCATAAAAAAGAGTTCATTGAACGTCTACTACTAAAATCATTATTCTAATTGTTCCTCTTATGTTTTCCTCTTGAGCTTTCAATATGCTTCAATTTTGGGTTATACCCATAAAAGAAATTGAAAAAATTGATAGATGGTGTGGATAAACCATATTCATTCACTATGGGCTAGCGAAGGACTTCGACGTACACTTAAAGGAGCTACAGTACAAGTCGATGTGAATTGGAGTGTGTCGATGTGTGGTTTGGGTGTGTCCGGAGTCTCTGTACCCTGATGCAACATCTTCACGGGTGGATATGCACCCACTCGTAGTTCGGTGAGAGCGTTTAACACGCGTTCAAAGGGGTTGCAGTGTAAATTGAAGTGGATTGGAGTTATTTTAGAGGTTCAATGTCGGTCGGTGTGGGCTTTGAGTGTTTCCAGAATCTTTGTGCCCTTGTGCATTGTCTTGTCAAATGGATACGCACCCACTTGTAGTTCGGTGAAAGTGCTCGACGTGCGTTTGAAGGGGCTACAGTGCAAGTCTGAGTGGATTGATGCTATTTTTAAGGGTTCGTTATGAGTTGTTATGCATCGATGTAAGGTTTGAATGTTTTCAGAGTCTCCATACCCCAATGCGATGTCTTCTCATGTGGATATGCACCCATCTGTAATTTTATGAAAGTGCTCAACGTGTGTTTGAAGGGGCCGCAGTGCTAGTCATACTCTTGACGGTTTATCAATCACTCCGCCAATGATCTTGGATGAAAGATTAAGTCACTAAGATGAAGATGTGCACATTGATATTAGTGCCTCACAGTCACAAAATTTAGTAAAGGCAAAAAAAAAATCGATAGTGTGGGAAGATTTTGGAGAAGTAACACTAAAAAAATGGCTTGGTGAAGATACAATGCAAATACCGCAAGGCTCAATATGCTAAACAAGTAGATGAGTCTACCACAACTATGAAGAAACACCTTTTGAAGTGACATAAAAAAGTAAGAAGCTAGATCTCAGGCCAATAGATACTTTAATTTACCTAATATTTGGTGGATCCGTCGCAAGGTACATTGTCCACCTATAAGTATAACAGAGACCATGTGAATGAGTTGATAGCCAAATTTATTATTGTAAATGAAAAACCATTTCATATGGTAGAGAGTCCATCTTTGTATGCAAGCGAGAAGGTTAAGTTAAAAGGACATTTGGCATCGGTTTCCTGAATCAGCCTGACATCAAATTTGTGGACGACATGCAATCAACAAAAGGAGTATATGTCAATAACTGCCCACTACATTGATGCTGAATGGAGGCTCAGCAAAAGATTTATAAACTTATGTTATCTTGCACTTCCTTACACTGGTTTGATAATTTCAAAGTGCATCTACAGATGCCTTGTGGAGTGGGGCATTGAGAAGAAAATCTCCTCGATAACTTTAGACAATGCCTCTACAAACGATAGTGTGATAAAATTTTGGCAGAACTAGTTTAGGGCCACTGGTGACTTGTATTTCGGTAGAAAAATATTTCATGTTAAGTATTGTGCTCACATCCTAAACTTGATTGTACAAGATGAGTTTAAAATAATTGAGCCAACGATTGAGAATATAAGAGAGTGTAAAGTACTTACAGAAGTCATCTTCATGATTAAATACATGGAATAAGATTGTGCAACAGTTCAATTTGTCATCTCGGAGAACAATGAAGTTAGATGTCATGATACGTTGGAATTTAACTTACGATAGCTTGATTGTACATTTAGTGATAGCTTTAATCTAGTAAGGGTCGAGGTTGTCGTCCATTATAAGCTGCAAAGTTATAAGCGTCGGGATTGTCATCCAATAAGGGTCGAGATTGTCATCCACTGTAAATTACAAAATTACAAGGGTCGGGATTGTCACAATCTTGACCCTTATTAGATGATATTCTCGACTCTTGTTTGAAAAAGTCCACAATCTCAATCCATAGTGGATGATAACCTCGCCCCTTACCAGAATGAATTGAAAAACTCTTCCCATCCTGTATAAATCCAACCTGTACACATTATCTAACATACATTTATACACAATCATCCATTGACATAATCCATTCAACATTCATACACATTACTCAAACTCATTCATAAACATCATATAAAAGACCATAAACATTCTTCATATAAGTATTTAATTACAATTATCACACAACATATATCTAAGTAATTTTTTTGTTTTTTTTTAGGAAGATTTCTTCTTGTGGTGTGTTTACTCAACATCATCTCCTATTTCCTATTCTTCGATCTAATTATCTTTACTTTATCCTCTTCTTCATTGACGAAAGAAGTCTGCTCCATTGGCCGATGATGTCGTGTAACTTCAAATTGCCTAACATCTTGGAGACAATCGTATGAGATGGTCTTTTTAAATTTAGGGATATCATCCTTCAATAAATGAAAAATATATTAAAAGCAATCACAAAATATACATTAGTGAATTAAGATTACTTAAATGTCTACTTACCGATGTAAAGTCAATTTTCTTATCGTTGCATAGAAAATCTATAAATTTCAACATGAATATGCCACAGTCATCCCTGTTGACTTGCTTCGATCTATCATTCATTATCTTCATGTTCCATCCTTTCTCCCAATAAGGATTCCCACTATCAAGAATATGAAACAACAACCTCATCTCTTCCATTAATTGTGTAGCATATTTATCGCTCTTGTTTTTTCAATCACCGTGTGCGTTGTTAATGAAAGCGACCTCTCTCTATTTCTTGGGTAGACCACACCAAGAAACCAATGTTATTTTCTTACATTAAGAGAGACGTAAAGCTATAAAAAATATATCGAATAAAAACAACAATTAGCATATATATTCCCCAAAATATTAATATCATTTACTCTAAGTATATATGTAAATAAGGGCTTACGCAATCATATCTCCACAGCCTTACACTTCCTGAATAGTTCAATCATAGCAACAATGTTGTTATCAATTTTCTCAAGCTTCATGATTTGTCTATCCTTGTGGTCCCTGGTGTCATATTTACGTATCATATCCACCTTAGTCTCCATCATTAACTATTACAATACCAAATTCTTGTTAGAAACATCGATAACTAAAATATGTTAACAAATATAACCTATAAGATGGAATTGCACATTACCATAAAATAACTTGGTACAAATGCGCAATGCTGGGGATAAGCATGGGAAAACTGAAACCGTTGCTTTGTCAAGTAATTTAAGTATATATCTACTCCTTATGTATGGAGGAAAAAGTGTCAATAAACATGTATAGGGTTGAGGATCAATTAAACGAAAGATGGAAGGTCCACTTACTTCGGAATCAACCTAGGAATTTAGGTCATATAGAAAATTCAACCATAGGTGCCACTCCATTTCACGTGCAAGCTTCAAATCATTATATTCTTTAATTGTCAGGGATCTATGCGGATCCACATATCCCTCAAGCGGATCAATGATATCAGTAAGAGAAGAACATAGAGTCGTGTAGGGAGATATTACCCATTTTGATGCGAATGCATTGCGTTAGGGCCTCCAACGGCCACAACTAGAGTAATATATAGCTCAGTTGCATTCGCATTTGTGGTGTGCCCAACCACCTCTTCCATATCTACGGACTGCTCATCTACCTCATCCATATCTAGGTACTGCCCACCCTCCTCATCCATATTCGTGGGCTTTCCACCCGCCTCTTGCATATCCGGGTGCTGCCCACCTGCCTCTTCCATATCTGTGGGTTGCTACCTGCCTCATCAATATCTACAAGCTAACCAACAACCTCATTCATAACTGTAAGCTGAACAATAGCCTCATCCATAGCCACAGGTTACCCACCCCCCTCATCCATAACTATAGGTTGACCAACAGCCTCATCCACATCCGCGGGCAGCCCACTCACATCATTCATATATATAGGCTAACCAACGCCTCATTCGTGACCATGGGTAGCCTAAATCTTCATTCACGGATCGAGTCGATTTGTTGATAGTCTACATTAGATTTAAGTTTTAGATATGTAATTTCATAATGTGTTGTTGAACATCAAACAAAATGTAATTTTACTGACCTTACTAGCATGAAACTCCTCCCTCAAGAGCTTCATCTCATCAGGTAATGATGCATTCTCTTCCTTTAGATGCTTCATTTCTCCTCTCATTTTCCTATAATGCTTCATTTCCTCTCTTAATTCCTCCATATCTAGTATGATGTTCTCAATTCCATAGTCAAAATTCTTTAAATCGAATCTAGTCCTCTTGTTTTGACTAAATACTTTTCTCGTCAATTCCTTGAGTGAGTCACAAAATAATGCCTCTAGTTTAGTAGCTCCACTTCCTTCCATTCTTACTCATCTATCACACACACACACACACTCTCTCTCTCTCTCTCTCTCTCTCTCTTTCTCACTTGTTCTCTCACCTCCCCTCTTACTCCTTTTTCACTTTACTTGTCACCTCTTTCCTCTCCAACTTTTTTTCTTGCCTTCATCAACTCCTTTTTCACTTCCTCTCTTACTTCTTTCCTCTTCAATTTTTTCCTAACCAAATATTTATGCACGGTCTCTTCCACAAAATACTCTCAACTTCTAACCGTAAAGCCTTATCCTTCGTATAGGCATCATCTTTGAGAGATTTAATCACATATTTCTCTTCTTCCTCCTCAGTGGATGTAAGCTCCACACCAATCTCTATCTGCAGGAGCAATAATGATCTATCAATTACAAGAAGAATCAGAATGCATTGCTATCACACAATAATAATAAATCACCCTTACTGACACGATCATAATGACACTTGGGATATCTATATACCGGCCTGCTTTATATGGTCTCCAATTAAGAATTTGAGGAATTCAGACTAGGGGTCTTCTTACGATCCATTCCCTACAGCCCTATAGTTGAGGGAATTGATCGTAAGCTTATATCTATTTAACAGACAAAATGATGCAGTACACATTAGTCATGACATATATTGAATATTTAATAAACAAGATAAACCAACATAATACACTTACTAAATGAGGACAACAAGAAGTTACCTGCATCGCATAAGCGCATCTACATATGTTGTATGAAGGGGGGTGATCACCATTCTCATCAACCTTTATTGTATTATTAGGCCCGTCTATCAAATATTGGCACCCCACAATACTCTAGGAATAACTATTGAACTGATCTAAGTTATTTAACCATCTCTATGTACTTATTTACACTGTTATTCTTCTAAGAAGATGCAACTAGTAGCTTCTCAACACAAATCCAAGCTCCAACTTCACCACATTCTCGTGTTTATTTTTTCCATGGAGTGAGAGATAAGCTTCTTTCAAATCATCTTTCTTCACAATTCCTTTTTTCAAAAAAGTCTCCCCGATTCCCTTACTTTTATTCCCCTCTATTCTCTCACCCACTTCAGATACCTTTGATCTTACAGGTCCACACCTCAGAGCCATACCGAGGGAAAAGTCTAACCTGGTCAATTTCATTATGGAGCCATAAACATCGAAAGTCAGGTCACCAATATACATTTGCACAAGACAATAAATTATTTAATCGTGGGCTATCCACCCATCCACTAAGAAATTCAACAAACATCCAAAACAAGTTTTCTTTAACATCTCTTTTCTAATAGAAGTGGTAGCAAAATCATCTAACATGTAGTCATACAAAAACTGAAGAGAGCGCTTCAGAGAATTTTTGCAGTCTCATAGTCCAACCGGGTAGTCCTTCTTGGTTCATTTAAATATATAATCCATTAAGGGTCGAGGTTATCATCCACTTAGGGTCGAGATTATCATCCAATAAGGGTCAATGTTGACAATCAGTTTGTAAGAGTTGAGGTTGTCATCTGGTAAGGGTCCGAGTTGATAGCCTGCCTGTAAGGGTCGAGGTTATCAACCAGACATACTGATAACCTTGACCTCTATTGGATGACAACCTTAATCCTTACTTAAATGTTGATAACCTCAACCCTTACAGAATAACAATCTCGAACCTACACTCTGTACTAAAACAACAGTGATCAATGGTTTAGGCTTACCGTTCTGAAATGGTGGATTTTCATCGGTCCTGAAACACATCGTTTTCAAATTTACAACCCACAACCACAATCATAACTATTGCAAAAATAACATCGACCTACAAAAATGATCATAACATTCACAACCAAAATCACTTCTCACCATAACAGTCATTCTCAACTCTCACACATAACAAAAAGAGCAAAAAAATAAAAAAATAAAAAAAATTGAAATATTCTACACATATTCGGGGTCGCCATATCCATGGATTTCAGTTGTGGAAGAATGCATTTTTTTAAGTGATAAATGTCGGGGCTGAAGAAGATGATTCCGAAGACAATCGTGCTGAAAAACAATGCTGGAGGGGTAGATGTGGGTCCTGGAGAAGAAGCTTCAAAAGAAGGCGGTGAGGTCGAGGTCGGGATTGAGTATGGGGCTCGATGATTGGCTTTGGTACTACATACCTTCCTCTATATAATGTCCATGAGTCCTATCTTTAGCTTTTGGTCAAATCCGTCCATTCTCTCCGGTATTTTGAGAAAGGCCACTATCCAAAGAATGACCGACATCCTCCTATCAAGTGGCCCATGGCACAACAAAATAGTAAGTATTGTTTCAAAAATCATTGAGAGTTTTTTCTCGTTGTGTGCCACAGATAGCTTGTAATAGCATGAAGATAACAACTTCTCAAGCAAATCCTGGTACAAGGACATTACCAATGTATTGGATCTACCTTCTAATGGACTCCATGATCAAACGGAAGTAAATTGTTGCATTGGGAAGTGTTTCATTCAAAACTTTTCACTCACACAATTTTAGCTTTACCAATTTGCGATTAACCGGTCACCATGCACGCTAACCTATGTGGGTCCCATAGTGATGTTTATATGCCATCCAACCTATTCATAATATGACAAGAATGAAGGAAAAACGCAAATATCATATTTATCCAAAATGTTTATAGCCCACAAAGAAGTTTTCAACGGTACCAAGCAATTCACACTGTTTCTTGTGGGGTGGTCTGCTTTGTCTATAAATAAGCTTCATTTTCTTGATTAGATATTAAAATGACCTGGTAAAACGAATGATGGTGTGGATCGAAGACTTAAATTAAAATGGGCCCCACAGCATAACTCCATATTTTATAATACTGAAATATACAGTACACCGGGAAAAGCCCTCCCATCATCATTACTTCAATAGGCCGAAGGCTCCGACCACAATGGCAAGTGGTAGACCGAGTGAAAGATGCCTCATCTCAATGCTGAGGTCTTGGTATCGATTCCCTGGTGGGGGTGGCTAACAGCTATGTGTGAACTGACAGTGGCGTGTACTAACAAGCTAACAAAAAAAGAAGAAGGCGCAAGGCTCCGAGCACAATGGCAATTTGATCCCTTTTTTTTTTTTTTGAATATTCTATCAAGAGACCATGTATGGAATATTTTAAAACCCTTTTCCTTTTGGGTGTTTGGCCGTTCCATGGAGCTATTTTGGTAAAAAAAAAAATCCCTTATAGTAGTCATGATTTTGAATCATGAACTATCTAAAGTGGGTTACTTGACTTGTACAGTTTGATCAAGTTAATTTTTCCATGCAAAGCATTTTAAAGTGCCTGAGTATTAACCACCACACTCAGCAAAATTATAAAATAACTTCCCATCTACTACTTCTCCATGCATCTCTCCCACCTATGAGGCTCAAATGGGCGCCACTGTGATGTTTAGGTAAAATCCACTTTGCCCACCAAGTGTGTCACCCCATGCTAGGTCAAGGGCTCAAAAATCAGCTCCATCGCTGATTAAGAAGGACCACATAATTGGAAACAGGTGATAGAGTAATGCTTGCTCTCCAAATTATTTCCATTGGTGTGGCCCCACACAAATCACTTAGGCTATGATTCTTGGGCCACAAACATACATTTTTGTGTGGAATCTAATGGTTGGAGTGGATTTCATTTAATTATCATGGTGACCTTGTACAAATTATGGGTGGATGTGTCTTTCCCAACTGTTCTCTTTGACATGGTCCACCATAATCATTTTTATGTGGAGGCCTTATATGGGACTAAATATCTAATAGGTGTGAATCTTACGTCTCTCAAAATCAACAGGCGTCCCTGTAAATCTGTAAGTACTTTTTAGCTTAATAATCTCCCTTAGAGGGCTTGGTTTTTCGGTAAAGTCCACCGTGATGTGTATGTGAAATCTATTCTGACCATTAAACCAGTAACCCTAATTTAGGCCTAGACCCAAAAAATCAACATGACTGTAATTCAGGATGAGCCTCACCAAAGGATATAGTTGAAAGAGAAATATGTATCTTTGATATTTATATGGCCCACCATGATAATTATATGAAATCCACTCCATTAGATGACACACTTATAATTAGGCACAAGTCTTAGAATTAAGGCCAATTTGTGATTCAAGTGAGACATAAAGGGAAAAAGTTTGGAGACCAATCATTAGCATATATACTATTTCCAATCACGTGGTCCACCTGAATCTTAGATGAAGGTAGCCTTTTTTTTTTGTTTTTTTATTTTTTTTAAAATTTATTTTGTTAGCTTGTTAGTACAACCCCACTGTTAGTTCACACTTTACTGTTGGCCACCCCCACTAGGAAATTGATACTATGACCCAGTATTGAAATGAGGTATCTTTCACTCAATCTACCACTTAAGCTATCGATCAGGTGTGATGAAGGTGACTCCTGAACCCTTAGGGCGTGTTTGGGCACTGGGATTAGAAGGGATTAGGTGAGACAGAATTGCATCTGGTCCCGTGCCAATTCCACTCCATGTTTGGGGAGGATGGAAAAGCTGTCGACGGAATTGCATTGGGTCTGATGCCAATTTCACACAATGTTAGCAAGTTGTGTAGGTCCCACTATGATGTGTAGGTTAGATCCACACCGTCCACCCATTTTTTGAGATTATTTTAGAGCATGGGCCAAAAAATCAGGTTAATCTAAAGCTCAGGTGGACCCCACCATAGAAAGCAATGGGGATTGAATACTTACCGTTGAAAACTTCAATGGGGCTATATAAGTTTTGGATCTATCTCATTTTTAGGCCCATGCCATAAAATGAGGTTACAAAACAAATGAACGGTCTAGATATAACACATGTGTGTTATTCTTAATAACTTCGAATGATGGTTAGTATATCCATTCAATGTACCACCGGATTACCAACAAATCATGGAATTATTCTTATCCCATGGCAACAGGGTAATTTTGTTTTTTGAATCCCATCCCACCGAATCCCTTCCAATCCCAACGCCCAAACACGCCCTTAGACTAACATGAAAGTGGCACAACTAGTGGTTAGGATTGATTTCACGTAGACATTACCGTGGGGCTCCCTGACGCAGCCCACCCATTTACTTGCTTGGCCACTCAACCAGCCGTCAAAGAAAAATATAAAAATGTTACTGGAGTTATAATTATATAGGTTAGTAAAGCAGCTTTTCAAAAACTTTATGAAAAAGTCACTGAAGCGTAAGATCCAAATTAATTAGTTGTTTATTTTGTAAAGTTCCAAAATTACTTTGACATGACCGAGAGTAAAGAAAAAACATACAGATAAAAACTTAGATACTCTGGGAAACTCTCCTCTATGATACACAGGTACTTAAAAATTACTTCTAATTTGGGACATACAATAGAAATAATTCAACTCTATTTGTGCAGAATGTCGATCCTTTGGATGCATCATGAACAGAAGGTTATGGTTAATTTAGCCATCTTTATTGGACGGTTAAAAATGAAAGCTTCCAACCATCTAATTTCAATAAAAATTAGGATTAATCGACTAATGCTGTGGCTTCGAAACGGTGTGTCCTATAATTTAGTCGGTTTAGCTTAATTAAATATTTATCACTTGTACAATTTCTGAGTGACCGTGTATCAAGCCTCATGCAATGCCGGAGTATTAAAAGAACTCTCCAAAATTTCAGGAATCACACGATAGAGAATATCTGAGATTTGTAACAGTAGTAAATAGCTTACCTTTTCAACGATCTAGTTCGTCTTGTCGCAGGATCAGTCACCACCATATGCGGATTGCGTTCTTCCCCTGCCAGCACCTACGTCGGTGCTGGCAAAGCTCCTGCCCCACCATGACGTATGTGTTTTATCCACACCTCCATTTATTTTGCCAGCTCAAGTCCAAAAATAGGCAGATCAAAAGCTTATATGGACCACAGAGCGGGGATTCGTGACTTTATGAATAAGATGGATGGCAAATGAACTTCGTGGTAGCAATAGGAAGTTTTCAACGGTGGGCATCATTGTACTCACTTTTCCTTTGGTGTGCTCCACTTGAGATTTAGATCTATCTAACTTTTGACATAATGTCCTAAAATAATATATAAAGATGGATGGACGGAGCGGATAAGACATATATATTACACTGGGCCCCACAGAGGTTTGCCAGCACCAACGTTGATGCTTACAGGGGAGTACGTGATCCGCGTCTCATTATTAAAATGGTGGTGGACTATCACAGCTGTTTTAAAGAATTAAAAATCGACCGAATGGATATCAGTCATGTAGTGGACCCCGCCACGTGTCGATCCCACAGACAATCTACGTGTGGAGGCGAAGGGAGGAGTAAAACCACCTCCCACACAATCAATGCACCCTGCCCATCGCTCTCATCTTTCTCCAGCTCCACCTCCCCTCCCTTCTTCAAAATCGAACCCAAGAAGCAGAACATCTGAACCGTCCATCATCAGTGACCATGTCTTGGTTCAGAAATCTCATCCACATCTCATCCTCTTCCATCAAACTATCAACCCCACTCAGACCTTCCCATCAACATCCGTTCTTCCTCTCCTCCATTTCCCATTTCACCTCTTCAACAGCAACAACGACGACGACGACAGCACCGATCTCTGATCTATCTTCTTCCAATTTCGCCGGTCTCGGGCCCACCAAACCGAATGAGAAGCCGAGGATCGTCGTCCTCGGGTCCGGGTGGGCCGGCTGCCGCCTCATGAAAGGCATCGACACTAAGATCTACGACGTCGTCTGCGTCTCCCCTCGCAACCACATGGTCTTCACTCCCCTCCTTGCTTCTACCTGTGTCGGTACACTTGAATTCCGGTCTGTTGCTGAGCCCATCGCAAGGATCCAGCCCTCCATTTCTCGCGATCCTGGGTCCTACTTCTACCTCGCTTCTTGCAAGGGTGTCGATGCCGACAACCATGTGGTTAGTCTGTAGTGATTCTTTAAATTCACATTTAGTTTAATTTCGAAAAAAGTGCCCCGGTTATACGATTGGTGAATCTAAATCACCCATTTCGTGAGGCCTATAACTGCAATAACATCAGTAAGTGCTGTGGTTGTACAATTGGTGAATCTAAATCAACCCATTTGGTGGGACCCACTAACTGAAACAACATCAGTAAGTGCTTTGGTTTTACAATTGATGAATCTAAATCACCCATTTGGTGGGACCCACTAGCTGCAACAACATCAGTAAGTGCTCTGGTTGTACGATTGGTGAATCTAAATCATCCATTTAGTGGGGCCCACTAACTGCAGTAACATCGGTAAGTGCTCTGGTTTTATGATTGGTGAATCTAAATCATCCTTTTAGTGGGCCCACTAACTGCAATAACATCAGTAAGTGTGTTGGTTGTACGATTGGTGAATCTAAATCACCCATTTGGTGGGTCCACTAACTGCATTAACATCAGTAAGTGCTCTGTTTGTACTATTGGTGAATCTAAATCACCCATTTGTTGGTGCCCACTAACTGCAATAACACTGTACTGATCGTGGGATTATATTCCTCTGATCTATGTCCTGCAAATATGTGGTGAAAGAAGAAAGTAAGAAAGAACACTGGCAATGGTTCACATTCATAGGCAATATGCCCCTTAGTGTGAATGGTAGGACTGTTCAATTGGCATTTTTTCTACAACTTGGGCCATAAACCCTCTTTAGGATCTCTCTCTCTCTCTCTCTCTCTCTCTCACAAAAAAAAAAAAAAAAAACCCTCTTTAGGGTCAGCTACAGCCTACATGTCATCAAATTCCACAATTCTGCATCCAATTTGTTAAATTTGAAGGCTTGGCAAGGGATGAGAAATGATGAAAATTTCGAACAATATAGAAATGCCAAAGAGATTGCTAAGAAAGTAGAAAGTAAGGCTAAACGTAAAGTTTATGATGATCTTTACAATATATTCGGGTGAAGAGAAGGTGAGAAAGATATCTTCAAAATTGCAAAAATGAGATAGAGGAAGGGTAGTGACCTAGATATGTTAGATGCTTTTTTTTTTTTTTTTTGAGAAGTACCTAGATATGTTAGATGCATTAAGAGAGATAATCAAAGGTACTAGTAAAAGACAATGAGATCAATGAAAGTTGTTCAAGAAAATTGTAAGATCGAAGAAAATGTTAGATGAATGGTGTAAAGTACTATGATGCCTGTTGATACAGAAATCTGGTCGTCCCTTCTAGACCTTCGTGTACCTGTAAAACCAAACCATAATGGGGACCCTGGCTGCTGCAGGGGACCCTTTGGTGCCAAAGTTAGAATAGACACTCTGGGTCTAGTAGAACTAGGGTTGTTATGCATACCTTCTACCATGGGTGGGGCTCTTACTTATAGCCCTGTGGTGCTAATTGCGTATATGGTAATAAATTTGCCATACAGTTGCGTATTATACAAGGAATCATTCTCGGGATCTCAGGTGTTATCCTTGGCGCGATTCTCGGCGAAGATCTCAGGGAATTAATCCTCCTCGTGTAGGAAATAGATCTCCTGGTAGTCGGGTCCCAAGAAGACTATGATGGACTGTCGATGCCATCTTCTAAGTTGGGGTGGTCTGCTTTCGAGGGTGTCGTGGTCGACAGTCGAGGCCGACCACTAAATTGGTTTGGCTGAGGTCCTATAGACCTAGGGGTGGTCGGGTTCCGAGGATGCCATAGTCGACAGTTGAGGCCGTCTTCTAAGTTGGTCTGGTCGAGGTCATACAGACCTAGCTGAACTGTTGATTGTGGTCAGAGCATGTCTCTAAGGTTGAGTCGGTGCTTAGTTGTTCGTTGGTCGTGATAGTGAGATATCAGCCAAAGCCGAGGTCATTGCTTGTGATCGATGCTCAAGCTAATCATTGAGGTCATGCTTTGTTATCTAGACCGAGCTCTTGCCTGGCCTCCTTTTCCAAGCTAATTGAGCACGACCTCCACGATTAGCTCGAGCATCGACCTCAAGCAATGACCTCAACTCTGGATGATATCTCACTATTGAAAGTGCCCTTATTTGTCAATATATGTGAGTGTTGAGTCTGTCAGTTAAGTGAGCCATAAGTTGAAGACATCAAGCCCAAGACTCATCAAAGATGAAGGCATACGATTGTGCTCAATAGGTAAACTAAAGCCTCATTAACCCAAAACAAACCTTGACAGGTATATGCCCCCATAAGAACCTAACTTACCCTAAACTATTTAAAAAATCTTTTGGTAAGTTTGAGTTGTTTGCACTTTGAGTATTGGAAGAAGTATGAAACAAAACAGGTAAAATATATGCCCTGTCGATTGCATCGAGCTGCAATCGACGAAATTTTCGATGCCATCGAACATCGTTCGATTGCATCGAATACATGTACATATTGTCTAGCAACAAAATGAAAACTTGCTGGGAATTGTCGATTGCATCGAATGTTGTTCGATGACATCGAAACTTATGTTTCGATGACATCGAATGCATTTCGATTGCATCGACCTTAGGCTTACTTCTTCCACAAATCCAAATATACTCTAAGTGTTCCTCAATGTAATCGAACCCATTTCGATGGCATCGATAGTAAGTTATCGATGGCATCGAACACTGCTCAATTGCATCGAGCACTGCTCGATTGCATCGAAACTAACTCCAGTTTGTCCAGCAAGCTTTCAAGGAAAATCTAATTTTCTTCGAGTACATTGAAGACCTTTTGATGTCATTGAAATTCAAATCTTGACGACTCGAAGGTCTAATTGATGGCATCGAACAAGGGATAAAATTGTCCAGCAACCTTCGTGTATTTTTCAAAAAGGAATTCCGATGGTATCGAAACATCCCTCGATGGCATCAAAGTGCACGTCGATGACATCGAAGGATACTCGATGAGATCGGACAGAATCTGTCCTACACACAACTGAATATCTAGTGTAGGAAGTCGATGCAATCGAAGATGGTTCGATGCCATCGAAATTCAAATTTTGATGGCATCAAATACGCTTCAATGACATCGACAATGTCAGATTTCTGCCCCTTTTTTTACCGTTGGGATTTCAACTTTATAAATACACATGGTTTGCTTCTTATAAAATGAGCTAGAATTTAAGAGAGTTTGAGAGAGTTGCTTCAAGAGTTTATATCCTCTTCCTCATTCCCTCTTTCTCATTAGAGTTCATTATTTAATATTTGGCATAAGCATTTACTCAACATCTTCATTGTTTGGATTGAATTATGAACTCTAGCATTCAATAAGTTTCCAAATCTTTGTGTTGGAACTCTTGAATGCATAGTTCATGGGAATCTTCTCTATGTATTTAAATCATATTATCTAAATAGAGAAGAACAACCAAACCCTAAACCTCACAACCTTGGAGCATTGATCAAAGCATCAGAAGCGGTTGCGGTTCAAGGGAGCTGAAGACTCTTCGTCAACATTGAAGATCTTCAGATTGTGCGAGAAAGGGGCTCACTCACTTATTTGTAAGTATAAGGAGTCCATTGAGTCTGAAGCCCTTTCCTTGTATAGGATTGAGATTCGGAGTTTAAGTGACAAACTCGCCAAGACCTCTTTGTAGGCCTCCGACGGGAGAATACGTTGTCCTTGTGTAGGTCGTGTTGTCATTGTGAAGGACGTGTTGCCTTGTATAGGACTTGCCTTCTTATGTAGGCACCTAAGACAACCTTGTGTAGGTCCCTTAGTTAATCTTGTGTAGGTTGTGAAGGTTTATGGTTAACCTGATTTAAAACCATTGGATAGTGAAATCCAGTACACTCTAGGAGAGAGTGCGTCCGCCGGGAGTGGAGTAGGCATGTAGCCAAACCACTATAATCTAATTATGCTTATGTCTATGACATGATTATTTTGATGCATGATTTAGTGAATGCATAAGTATTGATGTGAATCACATCCCACACACTGTCATATACACTATCTTTATAGACTTGTTTCTTTACATGTAAATCTTTTGTAAGCCTATGTGTTTGGACCCTCTATTGGCTTGGAAGCCATAGAGTTACTTTGCCTCTTCCTATTTTTGTTTAAAGTTAGGCATTGTTTGTTGTTATAGGAAAATAAATTTTGAAAAGTCCTATTCACCCCCCCTTCAGGACACTTGGACATACTTCCATACTTCTACTATAGTGGTTCTACTACAATTTCAACTATCACGACTAATGAACGACTAAGTACCGACTTGACCTTAGAGACTTGCTCCGACCACAATCAATAGTTCAACTAGGTTTATAGGACCTCGGCCAGACCAACTTAGAGGTTGGCCTCAACACCCTCGGAAGCCGACCACCCCCTAGGTCTGTAGGACCTCAGCCAGAACAACTTAGAGGTCAGTTTCAACTGTTGACCACGACACCCTTGGAAGCCGACCACCCCGACTTAGAGGACGGCATCGACAGTCCACCACGGTTTTCTCGGGACCCGACCACCGGGAGATCTATTTCCTACATGAGGAGGATGAATTCCCCAAGATCTTCGCCGAGAATCACGCCGAGGATAACGCCTAAGATCCCGAGGACAATTCCTTATATGATACACGACTGTATGGCAAATTCATTGCCATATACGCAATTAGCACTACAAGTAAGAGCCCCACCCACGGTAGAAGATATGCATAACAACCCTAGTTCTACTAGACCCAGAGTGCTTGTTCTAACTTTGGCATCGGAGGGTCCCTTGCAACAGTCAGGGTCCCTATTGTGGTTTGGTTTTGCAGGTACACGAAGGTCTAGAAGGGACGACCATATTTCTGTATCAACAATGCCTATTTATAAGATTATAAGAATAAAGGAGACATACAAAGCTACACTAATTATCATGACATTAAACCTATGATCCATAGTATGAAACTTTGGAAGATTGAACAAAGACTAAGGCATGAGATGAATGTATTAGAAATCAGTTTGGTTTCATGCTTGGGAGGTCTACCATTGCCAATTGATAGGGAAATATAGGGAGAGGAAGGATCTCCACGTGTTCTTTATTGACTTAGAGAAAGCATATGATAGGTGTCCTTAGAGAGTTAATCTGGTAGGCGTTGGTAAAGAAAGGAGTTTCAAGAGGATATATTGACGTGATTAGTGTTTTAAATAGTGAATAACATGTAGCGTAGCATTTATCCCTTTGAAGCGTGAGTCATAGGCTGCATAGCGTGTAGCGTAAGCTACATGCTACTTTTAGACTTTTAATAAAGGTTGTGCTTGTTGTGTCACATATCATTAAATTTCATGATAATATTTTGCACCAAATTAGACGGAGTAATAATGAAATTTCATGATATTAGGTGCAACCCAACACAATATAACATAATAGGAAAAATAAGGCAAAGATTAGCTATAAAGAAAAAGAAAGAGCAGCAGAATTGGTTTAATACTGTTATTTTTATTGATTTTACTAAAATCACTGAAACGATTAACTAATTTTTATTGAAAAATAGAAAAATGTAACATACCATTGAAAACATAAATTGATTTTTATTTTAAATGAAAAATAACTTGTTGTGTAAGCTATGTAGTGTGGAGCATGTAGCAAATGTTAGCTTAGACTTAAGTAATAATGAAATTTCATGATATTTTGCATCAAATTTACATTTGCTACATAGCTTAGACTGAGTAAATGTTGGGAAGCCATGCCGTATGGTACAAAATGTTGGGCAGTTAAGGAACAACATGTTCATAGGATGAGTGTAGCTAAAATGAGGATGTTGAGATGGATGGGTGTTAAGAGATGAGGAAGGTTAGAATTAGAAATAAATGCATTTGGGGGAACATAGGAGTAGCACGAATAGGTAATAAGATGAGGGAGAATTGACTTAGATTGTTTTGGTCATACGCAATGGAGACCAAGAATTGTATCGTTTAGGAGTGAGTTGGTACAAATTGAAGTCTCTAAAAGGGCAAGGGTAAGGCCTAAAAAGATGCGGATGGAACCTCTCAAAAAGAAAAAAACAAGAAAAAAGAAGAAGACGTGGATGGAGGTAGTAGGAAAAGACTTGATGAACTATGGTCTAATTGAAGGCTTGGCCCTTGAAAGAGTGGAATGGCAGAAAATGATTCATGCAGCTGATGCCAATTAATTAGTATAAGGCGTGGATGATGATGATGATTTCGTTAAATTTGAAACCGAATGTCTTTGATGAGATTGAATATGCATGGGTATTCTGGCTAGCATTACATAAATGTGGTGCCCACTGTTCGCTGATACTTGCACTGAGGCTTTATAGCTGGTTTGTTGTTTTTGAAAGGCAATGCTGAGATCTGAGGATTTTATGGTTGGTTTTGTTTGAACAAAAAGAAGAAGAAAAATCCAACCTGCTGCAACAGGTTCATAATAGTCATACTTTGTGACTGTGAGAATATTGTGTATATGGGTTATCCTTAGGTGTAATATACTATGTATAGAGAAGCTCTAAATAAGCTTCCTTGTATAGTCTTGTAGAATGGTTATTTAAACCCACCATTGGGTTGAAGCAATACAGAAAAACAAAGGGAAAATTCTCCAAATTCTTAAGTTTTCATGGTATCAGAGCGAAGTTTCTGAACCTGCCACACCTACATCATCCAGCTGCCGCAGATCACTGCCATTCCAGGCATCATCGTCGTCGCATTCTGTAGGTCCCATCTTTCCAACAGCGGCCATTGTTGTTGGGCGTTCTCCAGATCTGGCGCTCGTCTCTGCCCAAAACCTCAACCATTTCCATCAGATCTCGAAACCTGATCTTCTCTACAATCTGCACCAGCGACTCCTCCAGACTGCGGAACACAAGAATCTTTGGCGTTATTCGCATACAGAGAAGATCCAAGAGGATTTGTAGCAGCATACAAGTTGTAAATATTTGTGAAGCCTTCGGCTGCTGATCCATCTCAATACTGATTGAGAAGTAGATAATATGATGATAATGTCATGGTTACTTCATTCAATAAAGCTGAGATCAGATGGACATTTATTTATTGTGAAGCTGCGAGGGAGATCTGGGACTCTATTGGCTCGTTGTATTCATAGAAAAGGAAGTAGCTTGAGCTGTGGGGGATTATTATACAAGTCTTCGTGGTAAATCTGTGGGGGATTATTATACAAGTCTTCGTGGGATGTGGCTTGAGCTGAGTCATCAAAGCCCTATACGGACATCTTGTGGTAAGGAACCAAGCTGAGATTGACGAACAATAGGCCTTTTATCTTCTTGCTGGTCTTAACCTATAAGACTGTTCATACTCATATTCTTAGTAGGGACTAGGGAGCCTCTTCCTTTTCTAGCGACTGTTCTCCCTATTGCACTGAGAAGACTTGTCAAAAACTAATACTGACAGCAGATAATGTTATCCTAAGATGATCAGCTCTTGTCGGCTCCTATCCTAGTGGCTATGGTTTTAGAGGAAGAGGTGATTGTGCATGATTCCAGGGTTATAAAATATTGTGGAAGTTATAGTTGCGGCTACTGTGGCAGGTCTTGAATTACAAACTCCATTTCCATATACTCTCCATCGGAACAAGGAAGAACAAACATCTTCTTGAGGTAGCACTCTACTTATCGCAATGAATGTTCCTAAATCATTCTGGTATAATGTTTGTTCTCACTGCATCTTATTTGCTAAATCGCACGCCTCAAAGAGTTTTGAGTGGAAAACTCCTACTCAAGTCCTTCAACCAGAGAAGTTCCTATTTTCTATACCACCAAAAGTTTTTGGTTGTGTATACTTTGTTTATGTTCCTGATATTCAATGTAATAAATTGGATGCCAATGTTGTTAGGTGTATATTTCTGGGTTATTCCCTTTCAAAGAAGGCATACAAGTGCTATTTACCTGGCATACGTTGCTAATAATTTATTTTTTTGGATGTTAAACTTTTTTAAAGAATATTCTGTTTTACTCTTCACAAGGTGAGTCTTTCTAGACCTTAGATTCATGGAGAGTTTTACTACTGATAACATTCCACTTCCTATTATTGAGTCTCCTTTCTATGCATTCGATGGTGAATCTTGGCCTTTATCTCATTCTTTCCCTTGCTTCCAAAGTCCAAAGCAAACTGAAGTTAAGCAGATATGCTCAACGAAAAGACAAGGAAATGGCATTGTCTCCTGATGCACTCCTATCTGATGCTCCAGATCTAAGTATAACCTCATAGGTTCCTTAGATCTGGAGAGTTTTACCACTGATAACAGTGGAGAGTTTTACCACTGTTATCAGTGGAGAGTTTTACCACTGATAACATTCCACTTCCTATTATTGAGTCTCCTTTCTATACATTCGATGGTGAATCTTGGCCTTTATCTCATTCTTTCCCTTGCTTCCAAAGTCCAAAGCAAACTGAAGTTAAGCAGATATGCTCAACGAAAAGACAAGGAAATGGCATTGTCTCCTGATGCACTCCTATCTGATGCTCCAGATCTACGTATAACCTCATAGGTTCCTTGTGTTATTCCTTCAAATATGATCCTCCCAAGTGCCTTTCGCAGTAGGATGCATACCTCTACTTTGCATCCAATGTCTTATTTCATCTCATATAAATCTCTTTCCTTCACATCTTGCTTTTGTTTGCTGTCTCTTCTATTTCTGTGCCTTTTATGTTTAGTGAACCTTTATCACATGACATCCCAAATAGAGAGAAACTGTGCTTGATGAGATGCGAGGTGTTGAAAAAATCAGATATGGAAATTGTGGGATGTTAGTGGGTAATCATGTTGAAGTATAGTTACAGGATGCTTCTAACTAGGCACTGCTCTTGCTTCAAATTGTGCTTCGGACTCTCGCTTCCGCTTCCCTACCCATTTAGACTTGTTTACATTTGAAACAGATGCTTCCTTGCTCCTGCACCTGAATATTTTGCCTTTCCTCTTCATGCTTCCTGGAACTATAGTTGATTTGTGAGGTTTTAAAGGAGCAGAAAGGAGAAATGAGAAGAAAGCGAGGGAAGGAAGAAGGAGAGAGAAGATAGTTTGGAAAGATGCACTGTGTGTGTTAGAGTAGCAAACCCTAACACACCCTTTGATATATTACTAAAAAGCACTGTTACATACTCTTGAGGAGCACAAAAGGACAAGTACACAACACACCCACACACTAACATTATAAAGTACATTGCACTACATCATCTTTCCTATACTCCTCAAGTTGGAGCATTGATGTTAATCATGCCCAACTTGCCAGTAAGATGAAGAATAGCATCTCAACTGAGAGACTTGGTAAGGACGTCAGCTAGTTGTTCTCAAGAGCGAACAAATGGAGTAGCAATCTCCTTGTTAGCCACCTTCTCACGAATGAAGTGACAATCAATTTCAATGTGCTTCGTGCACTCATGAAACACTGGGTTGCTGGCAATGTGAATGGTGGCTTGATTATCACAATGTAAAGGAATGGGGCTGGAAGCAGTGTTCGAAATATTGGTATCACGTTCCGTATCTCACCCTTGGGATACGGATATGTATTGGTTATCGCATGGGATATATCGGTTGTATCGCTGTTGTTGGAAACATGAGGAAGCATTGGGAAATTGGTTGAATTTTTCAATAAAACTTTAGTAATTGTTAAAAAAGACATCAATACACACTTATAAATTAAAACATTACAAAAAACAAGTGCACACAATAGGTTTTCCTTGTATGGGGTCCTGATCTATGCGTTGTCTAACTAAATTGATGCAAGTATATTCAAAGTCTATTGATATAATTTATAAATGTAAGAAGACGTGTGGGAACTGGGAACACAAGCAATACATTCGAAAGCAAAAGAAGAATCACTAGATCAGGTTACATACATGTTTAATTTTATGTTTAGACACAAAGATTGCAACATTGATTTGCGAGAAATTGGAAAATTTTGATTTTTTTCAATTTTCTGCAACTCGACCCAGCTCCTCCGAATCTCGAAATCGAAGCTCACAATCCATGATTTTTCATGCAAAACATGAAAAATCATGAATTTGTAACAATTTAACACTAATTTACAAAAAAAAATAAAATTGGATTGAAAATAAAAAAATGTTCATTGGATTGAACATGTGGGATATATCCCACTACTAGTGCGTTTCGTATCGCACAGGTGAGTTACAAGATGTATCGTGGGATATATCGGCAATATCGTCGATACTTAAAACACTGGCTGAGAGGACTATAGCCAAGTTCCTGCAAGAGAGTACGAAGCCAAACAAGCCATCACCCTATACTCAGCTTTGACAGAAGAGCGTGCAACAACTAACTATTTCTTACTCTTCCAGGTGACAAGATTGCCACCTACAAATGTACAATATCCAAAAGTGGACCGTCGATCATGTAAATTACCAGCACAGTTAACATCGGAGTAGTTGGAAAGGTGACAATGACCGTGCTACTGAAAAAGGAGACCTTTACTCGGAGCAAACTTAAGATACTGAAGAATACAATACACGACTGTTAAATGCATTGTATAGGGGTATGTGTGAATTGACTAACAACGCCCACAGGATAAGATAAATCTGGCCGGGTAACAATGAGATAAATAAGTTGACCAACCAACCGACGGTACATCCTGAGATCAGAAAGGAGAGCACCATCATCAGGAATGAGCTTCGTAGTAGTATCCATAGGCGTTGCAGCAAGCTTGCGACCTAGCATCCCAGTCTTTGAGAGCAAATCAAGAGTATATTTTCTCTGAGAGAGCACCACTCTCGATTTCGATCAAGCAACTTCAATCCCCAAGAAGTACCAAAGAGCCCCTAGGTCCTTGATCTCAAATCGAGTTTTGAGAAAAGATTTAACCACCATTCCCTCAGTATCATCTCCGGATAGTACAATATCAACCACATAGACAATTAGTACCATAACTACTGTGGGTCGACGGCAAATAAACAGGGAGTGATTGGCTTGGCTACGGATAAATCCAAAGTCCAGAAGAGCACGACTGAACTTATCAAACCAGGCACGAAGAAATTGTTTAAGACCATAAATTGATTTTCGTAGGCGACACACAAGAGGTGAATTGTGAGAACCATGAGGCATGGAAAAATTCGGAGGTTGGTCCATATACACCTTAACAAGATCATTGTGTAAGAAAGCATTCTTCACATCTAGTTGAAACAAGGGCCATGGAAAATTTACTGCCATAGAGATAAGCACACGAACAATGTTAAGTTTGGACACCGGAGAGAACGTCTCAAAGTAATCTATGCCATATGTTTGAGTAAAACCCTTTGCGACTAGTCGTGCCTTATAACGGTCAACGGAACCATCTGGGCGACGAAACTTGGTGGCGTAAACCTATCGGCATGCAACAATTCTTTTGCCCTCAGGTAAGGGAACTAGCTCCTAGGTATTGTTCTTTTCCAGTGCCTACATTTCTACCATCATAGCCTTAGTCCAGTTGGGGCTACACATGGCTTCCTTGAGATCACGGGGGATAGTGGAGGAGGATATGGAAGCTGTAAAAGATTGGTAGGAATGTGAAAGATGATGGTAGGAAACAAAATTACTAATGGGATGCTTTGTACATGAGCAAGAATGTTTACGTAAATCAATGGGAAGGTCGTCATGAGGTTGAGAGTAAAAACTTATGCTCGAACCACCAGCAGGAGCATATGAAGTGATAGGTTGATGATTAGTGGAAGATTAAGCTCACCGATGATGTACAAGAATAGGCTCTGGTATACACGGAAGGAGAACTATATCATTATCTAGACATACAATTGGAAGAGCTGTGGATTTAGAACTAGATTGTATGAGCTCCTCACTTGTAAGGGGATGGTGTAAAGACCTCCCTTCAGGAGAAAAGTATGAAATATCTTCAAAGAAGGTGACGTCCGTTGACACATACCTTTTACAGGTCAAAGGATCATAACACTTATACCCCTTCTGAGACTTAAGAGTAACCTAAAGGACACATTTTGTGGCTCGAGGACTCAACTTGTCATTAGCATTATTCCTATGAGGATATAAAACTTGTGGATGCTGGAGTTCAAATAAAGACCTGTGTGATAGTATTTAGGACGGAATACGATTAATCAGGAAAACTGCAGTAAGACATCATCCCAAAAGTGTTTAGGAAGATTCATACCAAGGAAGGCCCGAGTAACTTTAAGAAGGTGACGATTCTTTCTTTCAGCTATGCCATTTTACTGAGGGGTGCGAGGACATGATGTGCGGGACAAGATACCATGCTCTTGCAAAAAAGACAAAAAGGCATTCGACATATATTCGCCCCCATTATCTCAACGTAAAACTTTGATGGGGCATTGAAATTGGTTAACCACTTCGTTGTAAAAAAGCTTGAACATATAAAAAACTTCATGCTTGAATTTTAGAAGATAAACCTAACTCATTCGTATGTAATCATCAATAAAAGTAACAAAGTATCGATATCATAAAAAGAGAGGTAACAAGTGTAGGACCCCAAACATCCAAGTGAACCAACTCGAATGGGATGGGTTTCCTCTCAGATAAACTAGGGGGAAACACAACCCTGTGATGACTCGCAAGTTTCCCAGGTTAAAGGTTTTGATACAGGTATGGAAGGAAACAAAAGTTTTAACCTAGATAAGGATGGATGCCCTAAATGGCAATGCCATCGAGACACTGACTCCTTATCTAAGGACAAGACACTGGAGGCTATTGCAAGTGCATCATTAAGGAAATAAATTCCTCCACGTTTATGGCCCCCACCAATCATTCGCTTCGTCTGGAGGTCTTGAAACACACAATGAGAAGGGAAAAAAAAGGTTACTGAACAATTCAAAGACTTCATAAGAGAGCTTATGGATAAGAGATTGAGGGGGAAGCTAGGTACATACATGGCTGAAGACAAGTGCATAATAGGAGAGATTGTGATGGAACCTGATCTAGATATAACAACAATTCTAATAGTGTGACTGGATGGAAGGAAAATAGGAGCTACATAGATGAGGGTTAGTGGTCATATGGGAGGTAGCTCCAGAGTCGATGACCTAGGAAGAAGAAGGAGAGGCTACATGGAGGGTTGTACGTGACTAGGCTATGGAGGCTCTGAAAGTGTCAGGGACCACGTACACGCAGTCGTATCAAGGTGTCATAGGCCTCACGGGACGAGAACAGAATCACCTGAAGGAGACTGCTCTACTGTCGTTGGCCCTGAAGTCTTTTCGGAGCTAGTGGATGCACTACCAGCTAAGGATACACCTGCCCAAGATGGGCGACCAACAAGATCCCAACAACGATCCACAGAGTGGTTGGTACCTGCAGTGAATGCAATAGCGAGATTTGTCACGACCATGTCCTCTTTCACCACGGCCACGAGTACCACGTCCTCCACAATCAACATCACAGCCTCTGTCTCGAGTGCTCGGTCTAGAATCTCGTCCACGTCCTTGAGTACCCCATGTGGGAACTCTAGAATCATGGCTAAATGAAGACTGGTCTCCAGTAACATAAACAGATCGAGCCGGTGAGACAAGGGGAGAGGTGAATTTTGTAGTGAATTTTGCATAGACAATTGTTAGGGGAGGAAGAGGATTCATAACAATAATTTCTCTCCAAACATCATGATACTCAGCGTTGAGACCAGAAAGAAACTGCATGATTCTGGTCTCTTCATGCTGCTTCCATACATGTTTTTAGTCAATTGTACAATTAGAGGGAAGGGGATGATAGAGGTCCAATTCATCCCACATGCCGCGTAGAGCAGAGAAGTACTTCAGGGATCTTGAGTCTTGTTGAAACTTTCTAATATCTGAGATCAATATGAACATTCGTGATATATTCTGAGATTCAGAGTAAATGTCATGGAGAGTATCCCATATCTTCTTAGCTGAGGTTAGAAATATAACAGAGTTACTCACAGTTGGTTCCATACTGATAAGCAACCAAGCCATGACTTGGTAGTTTTCCTTTGTCCAAGACTTGAACTTCACGTCTGTAGAATCTGGAGCTTCATCCAGTATATACGAAAATCTCTCTTCCCCCTAAAAACAAATTTATAGATTGTGCCCACTGCAAACAACTGTAATTAACAATGGATGCGACTCTAAAGGTCCCACACCAGATCCTGAAGACATCTTGTCCTCCATAAGGGTCCACACAACCCAAGGAAAAAAAAAGCTTGAAGGGAGGGCCACAAGATAGAAACAATCAGAAATTCAAAGCAACGTAGTTCCAAATGAGGGTCCAAGGGTCCAAAAACAAGGGAAAAAAAGCAATGCAACAAATTCACGAAAAATTTGAACTCAGCACAAATACCACCCTATATATGACGTTCAGCCATCAGCACATACTCCATGAGATTCGGTGTACAACCAGATCCCCAGGGACTCAAAAATGGTACAAACAGGCCTCCTTTTTTCTTTTTTCTTTTCTTTTTTTTTTCTTTTTTTTTTATATATATATATATAAAAAAAACTTCATAACACCCTCATTAGAAACAACTCCATGAGGAGTTAATCATAGCAAAATGTTCGTCCTGATCAAAACAGACCCGTACGAATTTGGGGTTTTTTTTTTTTGCCGGAGGAAAAAAAAGAGAGAAACATACCTTAAATGTGCCCTAAAAATCTCACAAAAATCACCATAATTCTTCTAAACTCAAGATCTATGAAACCATGTTTGTCCTGATCAAAACGGACCTGTACGAATCATACAACAGCTGACGTCCATAGAATCCTGTAGCACCAATCAAAGTGAAGTTCGTGGCTCTGATACCAAGTAGATTTGCGAGGTTTTGAAGGGGAAGAAAGGAGAAATGAGAAGAAAGCGAAGGAAGGAAGAAGGAGAGAGAAGATAGTTTGGAAAGAGGCGTTGTGTGTGTTAGAGTAGCAAATCCTAACACACCCTCTGATATAATACTAAAAAGCACTGTTACATACTCTTGAGGAGCACAAAAGGATAGGTACGCAACACACCCACACACTAACATTATAAAGTATATTGCATTAAATCATCTTTCCCATAACTATAAGTTGAAGTATAAACCAAATGGAAAAATAAAGCGATATAAGGTACGATCAATGAATAAGGGTTATACTCAAATCCATGGAGTTGATTTCCATGAATCGTTATTATCTCTTCCTGCTATTAACTCCACATCCCTTCATTAACTTGATATTGAGAATGCATTTCTTTATGGAATTTGCGTGAAGAAGTGTACGTGACATTGCCACCAGGTTTTCTTCCGTCAGCTGGATCTGCTGCTGGCGTAAGCTCAGGAAAATTATTCATGTTTAAAACAGTTCCTGAGTGCATGGTTTGAGCACTTTAGTAATGCTCTGCTGAATTTAGTTTGAGTCGTAGTTGTGTTGATCATACTCTATTCTTTAGATGAATTACTGGGATCACAATCGTAATTGCTTATGTTGATGACGTTGTTGTTACTGTAGATGATACAGATGGGATTGAACAGTTAAAAAGGTTCTTTGGTCAGCAATTTGATATCAAAGATCTTTGTCCCTTCCGGTATTTCCTAGAGGTTGAGGTGGCTAGATCGAAATAGGGCATAGTAATTTCTTTGCTGTATGTCCGAGATCTATTGTGTGATGCTGGTCAGCTGGGAGCTCGACTAAGTGACACTTCGATTGAACAAAATCATCAAATTCAATGGGACAGTGAGACTCCTTGCCAAATGTGGGTCTGAATCAGCAGCTGGTTGGTAAACTCATATTTTGACAATCACTACACTAGATATATTATATGTGGTTATTGTTGTTAGTTAGTTTATGTATGCTCCACGATCAAATCCTTTAGATGCTATTTATCATATCTTGAGGTATTTAAAATGATCTCATGGTCGATTTCTTCTATATCTCAAGCATGGTCATCTTAATGTTGAGGCATATCTAGATGCTGACTGGGATGGATCACACAAATAGAAAATCTACTACTAACAGTACCTTGGTGGTAATCTAATTGCATGGATAAAGTAAGAAGGAACCAGTTGTTGCTCATTCTATGCCGAGGGTGAGTATTATGCCATGCCTCATGGAGTTAGTGAGATACTTTGGTTTGGGCATTCCAGTTGATCTTCTGATGAAGCTTCATTGTGATGACTTGGTTGCAATTCTTATTTCTGCTAATCCCTTTCATCGTGAATGTATAGTGCACATTGAAGTTGATTGTCAATTTTATTCACAAGAAGGTGGCTTCCAAGGAGATGGGCATGTTGTAGAAGTCTGAAGATAAGCTTGCTAATTTTTAGCTAATGGAATTGGTCGCTGTCATCTTAATCGGACATGTCACAAGCTGGTGATCCTCAATATCATTGATCCAGTTTAGAGTGGAGTATCTTCTTCTTTTTTCTCTCTCCAAATTTCATTGTACATATCCATGTGTAATTATGAGTACCATTGAGAACCCCCCCCCCACCCCCCGCCCTGTGATCCTCTCCAAACAAACCCTAAATCTTCATCTATACATCAACTGTAGCAAGGCTCTCCCATCACTACTTGAAGCGTAGACCTTGAGGCTTAATGTATGTGAGGCTTGCACCTTAGTGTTGCATGTTATGTGACTTGCATGCTTTATGCTTTTTTGTGAAGAGGCTTATGCCTCTCAACTTGTTTTTCAAGGGTGCAAACCATAGAAGACGTTTTTCTTTCTAGATTTACTTTTACCTTTTTCCGTTCTAAACAAAATGAAAGCAGTAGTTTGAGTAAGGTGTTGAATACATTATATTTTAGAGTTACTTTTAACCCCGTTAAAGAGTTCTAGAGAGTTCTACCAATTTCTTCTACGTCATGGATGAATGAGCCCCTTAATCTTTTTATTTTCTTTTGCTAACTGATAAATGTTCAGTAGTAAATGATTGTTAACTTCTTCTTTTTTGTTGCATTGGAGCTTTTTAAAAAAAGTTCATGCTATGCATTCTTTCTCATAACCATGTGTTGTAATTATTTTAATGTTTATATGTAATACTAAATTAATAGATACTTCATTAATTAATTTAGATGAAATATTTCTATTATGCATGAATTTTTATTTATACTTTTTACAATCTATTCTGATCTATCTTCCTCATTTTCATATTTTTCTAAACAAAAAGAAGGAAATTAGAAAGGCATTTCAGGAGGCTTATGCCTCAAGGATGGAGACCTGAATGCCTCACCTCACGCATTCACCTCTTAAAACATTGATGGATTTCTGAATCATGGACACACTTGTACAGACTGAAAACCTGAGTATGCCGTGCATATGAGGTTGAGGATTGTATAATTCCTCTTCAATGGAATTTTTAGATGCTTGGTTTTGTGCCCTCAATACTGAGTTTTTACTATGTCATTTTAGATACACTGTGAGACAGTGACTGATGGAAGTGGATCGAACACCCTGGAACCTTGGAAATTTAAGGTTTCATATGATAAGTTAATTATCGCATCTGGAGCTGAGGCCTTGACTTTTGGAATCAATGGAGTTAAAGAACATGCGATATTTCTCCGAGAAGTTTCTCATGCTCAGGAAATTCGCAGAAAGCTCCTACTAAATCTGATGCTGTCTGATGTTCCTGGTATGTCAAGTAAAGGGTGTCAGTTTTTAAACATAAAACATTTGACTGTTAACTGTAGATTAATTGTTTTTTTTTTCCCTAATCTTTAGATTGTTTTTCTCAGTTTGAATACATAATATGTAACAGTCGGGAATCCACCGATATAATTGAAGTTATTTTTCTTGTTTTTTTAAAAGGTAATTTTATCAGAGAATGTGCTTTCTTAAAGTAGATTCTATAATCACTGATTTTAGCAATTTTTCTCAGGTTATCTTATATGGAAGTTTTCACAAACATATGCTGAGTTGCCAGAAATCCAAAACTCACTGATTGTGAAAGCACATGATGTTGCATGTGAAGTTTCAATCCAAAATTCAGTGGAACTAATATAACTGCAGAGATCCATTGTGTTGACTTGTTCAACCTTTGGTAGTTACTAGAAGCTATGTTACTTGGGAATGGGCATGCACGATGAGATTGGGCATTTTTTTTAATGGCATGGGATTTAGATTGATATTGGAGACCTCTGGCAATCAATTTTTTGTGTGTGCAGAAATGTGGAAATGGCTAAGTATTTAACATGGACTCAAATGACATCTACCATAGACAAAGTAGAATATACAAATTTCACAATTACATATGATACTAAATCCGGACTTCATTCATCTTCAGTTTTCTGGAGTTGATAAAAGGGGCATCATATGAATAAATCAGCATTAAATGGGGACTGAGACCTGAGATAGCTTTACTCTTTCCATGTGTGGGGAAAAACATCAAGCGTATAAACCATTGATGGAAGTTATGAAAAACTTCTAAACACATGAACTAGGTTTATTGTGCCTTTAATTTTTGGCATGGGAAACCAATATGTCACGGAAACTCATGTTAATTCAGTTTCTGTTTATCTGAATTTTCATGAAATTGAAGTTGTTTCATGCATATGAAAGCAGGATCTTCCATTGTTGCTTGCAAAAACTTTATGTTTTACATTAAACTTTTGTGATGGTTAGCATCAAGATCATAATGTCAAGAGCTTTTGGATGCACCCCTCGACCAAGAATTATTCAACTAGACTTTTAAGTTTAACCATTCTAGCATATAACTTTTGCTCATAACGAGGGAGGAGGAAAAAGCATATAAAGCTAAAAGCACATACACAATAGATACCTGGTTAAACACATATCAAGAATAGAGGATGAAGAAGATAGCTAAACTCACATATCATCGTATTCTTTGTTAAACAAATCTCTTGTGCCAAAGAAAAGTCTTCTATAGCAATTTTAGGTAAATGATTGATAACGGGGTTATTTTTTTAAAAGGATAATGAAAGTTTTATTAAAGGATGTCAACAACAGCTAGCGGGAAATGAGTTCGATTCCCCTCCTCCCTGGGATTACTTGAGGTACATGGTTTGCGGGTGATTGCGTGCATCCGCAGGGAATAGTCTTGCCTCAAAATGGGTGGGGACACCCTAACGTCATAATAATAAATAAATAAATAAACAGCTAGTGGGAAAAGAATACAAAAGGGAAAAACCCTGAACACATAAAAAATGCCAGCTTCTAACAATAAAGATTCTTCAACAAGTTGGCCCACTTAGAAACAAAGGCCTTAACATTAACAATCACCGCCTCAGCTGAGGAAGAAATGTTACAAAAACAATGCCTATTTCCCTCAGCCCAAGTTGTCCACCAAACAGTCAGGAGGACCAAATGGCAAAGGGCCTCTTCCTTTCTATGCGTACCTCCATCGTGTCATGCCCAAAGAAGATCCCTAAGATTGCTCGATGTAACCCACAACATCTTGAAAGAGAGGAGGAGGTGAGACCACACCTTGGATGTGAAACGACAAGAAATGAAAAGATGGTCAACTGACTCCACTGCTTGCTTGCATAAAGAACACATATTCGGAATGATCATGGATTGTTTTTGTAAGTTGTTTATCGTAAGAACTTTTTTCCTTCCCAACCAAGTGAACACTGCAACCTTGGGGGAATATCGTAGAACAAAAAAATGATAAGTGTGGCATCCTACAAGACCCACTTCGGGAAGGCAGATCATCTTGTAGTAGGAACTAACCAAGAATTACCTAGAACTGTGAGCTTTGCACACCATTTCATCACATCCACTGGGAGGGAAGACATAACGCAGCCAGTCCAATAGAGAAATAAACTCTTCCACCTTCGAATCTGCAAATCCCTTTTACACGGGGGAGTCCAACATGCTATGGAACCATTTGCAAAGGAGCAATCCGCTACTTTGATGTCCTTGGAAATCACTAATCGAGCCAAGCTAGGAAAGACTTGGGAGAGGTGCAAATCATTGCACCACACATCTTCCTCGAATCTAACTCTAGACCCGTCACTGATAGAAAAGGAGATACCTTTCTTGAAATCTGACTTGAGGGACATGCTAGACTTCCAAGTATTAGATGATATTTACAGAGAGGACTCCACCCCCTACCCCCTCGCTTGTAATCCATACTCGCCAATGATGATTTCACTCCAGAAGGTCCCTTCCTCCATCTTGAAACACCATAGCCATTTTCCAAGAAAATCATGATTCATATTATCAATATCTCTTATTAGACCAGGCCCTCCCTCATTGACCAACTTACTAACTTCTTCTCACTTCAAAAGATGAAATTTGTTGCCTTCTTTTGATCCCCTCCATAAGGAATCCCTCCTCAGCTTTTCCAATATTTTCTGGTCCATAGATGGGCATTTGAAAAGAGAAAGTATAGCGACATGTTAGAGATGGCCACTTTAATTAAAGTTAGCCTACCTCCAAAAAAAGATGAGGGCTCTTTCACTTGGACAATTTTCTTTCTATTCTTTCGACCACCTTCTCCCATAGATGCGTGGCAGGCTTCCCAATGCACAAAGGGAGCTCCAAGTAAGATAAGGGGAGGGATCTAACCTTGCATCCAAAATTCGAGGCTAAATAGGAGACCTCATCTTTAGATAGGTGAATGCCTAGAATCTCACTCTTAAGTATTACCCAAGTTAACATTCAAGCCAAAAACCGCCTTGAATAACACAATTATCTAGCGCAAATTGTCCATCATAAGAGGGCCGACGTCACAGAATATGATGGTGTCGTCGGCAAACTGGAGATGAGAAATAGGCTCTCCCAGTCCCATCTTGGACACTCGAAACCCGTAAATGAAATTGGTCTCTTGGCCTCTAGCTAACATCCACCTAAAAGCTTCCGTTATAATCAAGAAAAGAAACAGAGAAAGTGTGAACACCCCTAGAAGGCTTGAAAAAACCTTTCAGGGAACCATTAACAAGCATCGAAAGAGCTGCAGCCCAATGCAAGCCTGAATTCATCTTCTCCACTTATCCCCGCATCCCAACCTTTTCAATAAATGGTTGAGGAAATCCCATTTGATGTGATCATACGCTTTCTCGATATCTAGCTTGCAAACAACCCCCACCTTTTCTCCGAATATGGAAGCTAAGCACTCGTGGGCTATTAAAGCGTTGTCCATGATTTGGTGACCTAACACAATGGCCCCTTTGGTTTTCTGAAATAACATTACCAGTCACCTCACAAAAATGAGAAGCAAGGATTTTAGCTACTATCTTGATAATGAGGTTAATATTCCTTTCCTAAAATGAAAATTAATATGTTTTTTTAACGACTACCTCAATTGTTTGAGTTCTTATTTCTTGGAGCGAAAACTGAAGATTAAATGCGAAGTTGGGCATTTCAACTTCTTCCACCTAACATTTTCTTCTTCGCATTTTCACAATACAAAAACTGTGCCCCGCAACAATTTAATGATTTATAAGCTAAGATCCCTTTTTAAAGATAAGTATGGTATGTGGTTCCTTCAAAAATTAGAGTACATGATGGAGATGATAGACTGAGCTGATATGGATAAAGATTCTCCTAGAACCTTTTAACAGCTTCCCCCTATCCTCCCCTTCCCCCTATTATTCTATGGAGGACACAAACCAACAGTTTAACAACAAAAATAGTTGGTTGAGATATTTTAAGATTATAATTCATATGAATTATAATGAATCCTTAGAATACTCTATCCTCGTTGTACCTATATCCTGAGAGTTTGGAGTCTAGAGGATCCCTGTACCTTGATCCTTCCTCTAGTTGATGCCCATGCGTGTTTTGGGTAACGTTGGGTTTACGAGTGGTTATGTTCTCGTTACTAATAAGGGGTTGCGGATAATTTTTGCTAAGGAGGTCTCTCATACTTGTTTGCATGTGGGTTTTTCGTATCCACTGCTTTGATGCACTAGTTTTGGTTCTCCCTTTGGTCGAAAAAGTATGTCGTGCTGACCAAAAAGGCTATCACTATTAATATGACTCTTGCTGTTGATTTGTGATAGGGACTCAACCTGGCTTGTATTTTCATATTGTTCTTGATTAAGGAAACAAATTGATATCTTGTTTATACTAGAGTCTGGTGAATGAAGTGGAGATGCATGTATGGGGTGTTTTGCGATCAACGCATGCCTATAAAACTCCAGGGAAATTTTCATAAGACAACTTTTTGACTGGCTATTCTATAGGTAGAGTGTTGGGTAGTCAGAAGGCAACATGAGCAGAGATTCTGTTGCAGAAATGAGGATGTTGTTGGGTTGGGGTGAAGATTAGGAAGGATAGAATTATGAATGTACCCATTCAAAATAGCCTCAGGGTAGGAGGTAAAGTGATGGAAAGTGGATTGAGATGGTTAGGTCATGTTCAGTGAAAGTCAGAGACAGCTTTAGTAAGGAGGGGAGCATTTAGAAGGGTTGACGGATCTGGAAAGAGGATGAGAGGAAGGTATTCAAGGACTTAGATTGAGGTTCTGAGAAGGGATATGAAGGCTTATTCATTTACTGAGGATAGGGCCTCAGATACTTTATTTAGAATTTGAGAAGGTTCCATCCATACTATTCCCAGCCTCGTGTTTTTTCATGGTTAGCGTTATTGATTCTTGATTTGTGCTTTAGTATGATCTAGCTATTGCTTTATATAAATATTCACAGCTAACACATGTATGCTATCCTTCTCTGACTCTGTGTGGCAGGATATGCTAATGAAGATGGAACAAAATCTGAAAATGCTCTTTCCATGTGAATGCAGGCATTTCAGTGGAAGAAAAGAGCAGACTTTTACACTGTGTTGTTGTAGGAGGTGGTCCTACAGGTGTTGAGTTCAGTGGCGAACTTAGTGATTTCATAATCAGAGATGTTCGTGAAAGATATTCTCACGTCAAAGATTACATCCATGTGACACTGATTGAGGTTTTCCTATATCAGATTTTTATCATGAATTACCAGATTGAATAATCTTCTTGCTGCTTATTAAAAACCTTTTTTTCTTATTCTTTTCATTGGAGTCTTATCAAAGATCCATCTTCAAAAATGACAATAATTGAAATCAAATAATATGCCATGACTGTCAAAGTTTTTCTTGAAATGGCAGGCAAATGAAATATTATCTTCCTTTGATGTTCGTCTCAGACAGTATGCTATGAAGCAGTTGACCAAGGTGAGAGATGTTCTATTACTAGAAAGGATATCAAGTATTTCACATGAATTCTGTCATTTTGAAACAACATGCCAATACAACTTTCATTTGATGGCTAGTTTTTACCCTTTTTCTAAGAGGAAGACCACTTGTCACAAATTTCCAATTTTAGAAGAAATTATATGATCCTCATGATCGCCATAGCCTTATCCCATCTCTTTGGAGTCGGCTAGGAAAAAATTCGCACGATTTGCTAAACAAAGCTTTAGCAACTGACTGCCCACCTCCTTTACCCAAGCTTGGGACTGGTCAGTGCGTTGCTGCTAGGTGGATTTTGTGGTTGGAAAAATTATATATGAAGAAAATTTTCTTTCTAGACAATGAAAATTGGGATTGTTGAAATTATAAAATTCAAATTAAGCAGAAGTTTATTAGTGCTAGTCAAATTTTTTACTTGCACCACGCATGAAGTGAAGAGGCAACTTATTTGGTTGGAAAAGTGGGGAAGTTTCTGTTTCAGAATGTTATCAAGCATAAAAGGCTAGGAAGTAAGATGAACCTAGTTAGAAGGATCCTACAACAACTAAGTCTAATTATTTTCCATATTATTGTTAGGATATGTTTTTCAATCATGACAAGCAGGGGAAACAAACCCAAAACATGGTCTTTATGTACGATTGTGTATCACTAGGAAACATGTTTTTTTTTTTTTTTTGAAGATTGATGAAAATTTTATTAGAAGGCATGCTAGGAAGCAGGAAAAGAAAACAACAACGACCTGAGAAACCACATGGAGATCCAGCATCTATCCTTTACAAGAAATGAATTTATGAAATCCACACTTTAGCCACTTCCACAATAGACCCAACTGACCGAGCAAAGTCCCGAAACCGCCGTCTATATCTTTCGCCCCAAATTGCCCACCATATAGCTGGAAGTGTCAAGCGCCAACTGAAATGGCCTTGCCTCCCCCTGGATCCTGTCATGACCCTAAATCTAGTGTTGGTAATCCATGATTACTATACACCAAATTTTTGTTGACAGCCTCCGTAGAACTTCGATTTTGGGACTTCCAACTATCACATACTAAGTCCCATAAGCGGAGCTCCACAAAGAGGATTTCTGAAAGTAAAGACGACAAACACGTATCATTTCTTAAAATTTCATCATATTCAACATATATTACTGTGTACAACTGAGCACATCAAGGCAAAACCAAAACATAAACCATGTCATATTTATTATACCTGATGTACATATTCAGGGTATTACAAAAAAATATATACACTGATATGTACAAAACAAAAGGAACAACTGGAGTATGTAGCCTCTACTCCTGCAGCTCCCTACTCTCACCTGTAAAAAAAAAAAAAAAAAAAAAAGGAAAGCTTGAGCTACTAAGCCTAGTGAGTGCATGTGTGCAGTGAAAATGCATGTTTCATGTTATGCTCATATAATGCACAGGCCTGCTGGACCAATAACAATAAAATAAAGATACCATGCATTCTGCCACTTTTTATGTTCCAAATAATGTTTATATACAGAAGTGGGACTTTTACCTACTTGTAATATACACTCTTTCAACATTTCTATAACTTTCCACATTTCTCAATTGGAACACCAAGGTCTAAAACAGAGGTGGGACACGCATATGATTACTACCCACTTGTATAGACTTTTCGACTGTGGTCAACTATAGAGGTGGGACTATATAGTTCACGGGCCGAACTAGTCTAACCCACTTGTGTTGAACCTCACTATCTGCCTAATAGCGAGAAGTAATAAGTCGCCTGGCAAAACGATAGCGGACAATTTACAAGCTCGTCATACACAACCTATCTTTGCTAGTCCATAAGCAGGTTAGGTCAAACCTCTCAACCAATAGACACGCGTCGGTGGGAGTCACTGTCTACTTTGGTATTTCGGCATTCCAGCGCTCTGTTCTTCCACCCGGTCTAGGCATTAGTCGCTCTCAATGGTACCAATTGGGGTTTAGGGACTTTCACCCACGGACCTTCTAATCATGTCCTATTGAATTACATATTTCCGGTGTGGTGTCCAACTCAAGTCATAACAAAGTATGTTTCATCGCATTTACAATCACCATATGCATAAGTCCACACACAAGCACAATATGTCATGGTTTTCAAGGTAAGCATAGGACGACCTTCTTCATGTGGTCTCCTCATACATTTAAGTTCCTCATAAGGGTCTCATGTAATACATCCTATATCCAGACAGTTTACATACTCATTATAGACACATCGTGTGTCGCAACACAACCCACTATGATCACCATATCACCATATCATGATATGAATCATTCACTCTCAATCATACAATGATACAACAACTATGAATCACGCATATGATATGCACATGACTTAGCCAATCTAAATCCAATCCGGGATTTATTCTGCTAGAAGACTTCATGTCACAAGCACGCTTTTTCTCAAGAATTAACTACATCAAAAGGATGAAGGATGTTTCTTTCAAACATTTTATCAGACAAGTAGCGGGCAGACTTTGTAAGGGACAAAGAGAGAAACCGTTAGAAATACGTATGACTTTAAACAAAAATAAATCATCTTTATCATCTAATCTTCCATTAATAACCTAATCAACTAACTCAGAAAATCTGGCCATAACCTTAAGAAAATATAGCAATAACCTAACTAATTTAAATCAGAAAAGCTAGTCTTTTATAGGGCTTTGAAAGAAAATCCAGCAATAAATTAACCAACTCTATCAGAAAAGCTTATCTTTTATAGGGCTTTCAAGGAAAATCCAGCAATACCTAACCCGAAATCAGAAAATTCAGCAACAGGGTTTTCAAGGAAACCCCAACGCACATATTTTCGTGCTCCTAATCGATGCACTCACCCGTAACTATCAGAGGATTGGCTCTCAACCTCAGCTTCTATTTCCTTTTCTTCTTCTTCTTCTTCTCAACTTCACACTCAACAAGAAAGAGTGCTGGAAAATGGAATGTTGCAAGAGGGTTTTCATATGTATGGACTTGAAAATGGTTTTAAATTGGCTTTTGTCTGAAAAAGGAGGGTTATAGGATGTTTTGTGATGATTTTGAAAAGTTTAAGCTTTTAGTAGCAATATAACAATGTTATTTAAGTAATTTGAACTAACGTATTCCAAGGAGTTTAAAAACATCGAGGTCATTTGAATATATTTTCTCAAAATAGACATATACATATCTATGCATAACTTACAATCCAGGTGTCCTATTGACATGCCGTTTTCGCCAGTAACTCCATAGCTTGACTACGGCCACAACAGTTAGGCTTTCGGACCTAACGGATTTTGAAAACTCGATGGTGGAGATCCGCCAGATAAAATAAGGACATAATTGTCATTTCTCAGATTATTTAATTTTAAGTCCGTATCTTAAAATTTGGACATTGGGTTGAAATACAACTTGCGGATCGATAACAGAACAACATTATGATCAAGTCAAAACATTCTCGGGGCCCAAGGACTTACAGCCAATGGCTATCCAGTGTACAAACCAGATTTTGGGGCCTCAGGTCTTACAGATCCCCCCATGCCAAGCCCACAAAAGATCCCTGACCGAACTCGGCTTGATCCAAAACTCCCCCAAAGTTGGCTATGAAAAAATCCCAAACCTTAGACATGAACGGGCAGTGGATGAGCAGATGATCGATGGACTCGGCATCTTCATTACACATGCAACACATGTTTGGGATAACAAAGGATCTCTTCTGAAGGTTGGTCAGTGCCCTTTTCCTCCTCACCAACCAAGTGAAAGCTGCTACTTTGGGCGGCACACCGTAGAACCAAAAATGGAAGGCGTGCTCCTTTTGGGCCACCGAGATGTCACTTCTTAACATTTTGTGGAAAGACTTGACATAGAAGAGTCCGAAACTATGCCCCCTCCATACTATTGCATTGGCCCCCCCGGTTGGCTTAACTGGTTGTAGTTGAATCAAAAGAGAAAGAAGCTCCTCAACCTCAGTATCTGCTAGAGATCTACTGCAAATGGGAGCCCAGGCCACATACAACCCATTGGAAGAAAAGCATTCCACCACTTTGAGACCTCAATCTGGGGTGAGGCTCACTAAAATGGGAAAATCAGATTGTAGCTGGGAACCAACATTCCTCAAATTGGAGCCATATCAATTAGGGACAGTTTACCCAACTTCAAACTAATGGTGATTCTTTGGCATTAGCTTGGGAAAATTTTATGCAACATGATCATGCAAGGAGGTTATTGCTTCAATCCTACGTGTGGTAGTGGGGGCCGGTTTATGCATACTTTGACTATTCCACATTTGGAGGCTATGAAAAGGATCTTGCGACATCTCAACTCTTCATCAGGTAAAGGCCATCTCATATTCCATTGATGTTCTCCCATGCTTTGAATTTTCCACATTTGGAGGTTATGTAAGGACTTGTGATCTCCCAACTCTTCCCCATGTAAGGGATCTTACATGCCACTGATTTTCATCTTCTCAATGCAGCATATGCTTGATTGCTAGCTGTTTCAGCTCACCCATTGGAAGGTGATCCACATTTTGGTACTCTGTGTTTTTTTGGAGTTATCTAGTAATGTGGGAAAACAATAAACTATTGGTGTTGACTAGGTTAAGTGTATATTACATGTTCCATGCAATGGCTAGTTCGGTTAAAGACGCTTCTTGGGGAGTTTGGTATTAAGTTGATCTACCCATGAATATGTTCTGTTCTTATTAGGTGCAGATTCATATTTTGACCAATCCTCCTTTCAATGAAATGATAAAACACACTTAGGTTTAATGCCACTTTTGAGTCAGAAGATAATTCTATAAGAGATGCATTTTCTCTGTGTAAAGTTTGAAGCCAATTGGTAGATCTTCCCACCAAAGGTCGTAAAAGCAGATTATTGATGTTATGAGCAGACCAAGCATGATTGGGCACTATCGTAATTATTGAATTGATCGGGACCAACATGCCATTGTTAATCTTCGATGTATTTTATTTAAAATTCCCTGGTCAGTTTCAATTTCTAGAACCTCTTTTTCTTGTGAATTAAGATTTGATCAATTCTTGGAGTGTGAAATCTTGGTTGAGTGATTACTAAAATGGTGTGATCAATTACAACCTTAAGCTGAAAAGCAAAACTCCAGGTTTAATGGCTATTCAAGGTTGTGGTGTTACTGAAACAATATGATAGTTATAACTGACACAATGTGTTGGTTATTTGTGCCATTTAAGTTGGTTATTCTAGGCATATGCTTGTAAGGTGGTACTTTGTGATGCAGGACAATTAACCACTTGCTCTAAAAGCTCGAACTAATAGAGCATGGCGAATTAATCCCTTTATCTCATAGCTCAGGCCCCACATCTCATGGGTTAGGACCTCAACCAAACCCCCCCTCGTGGGCCCCACATCACATGAGTACCACCTCATGCAAGCCACCCGCTTCACACGGGCCGCCCACCCCGAGTGTGCCCTTGCATCCCACAGGCCACCCCACTCGAGCCCGGTGTGAAAATGTCCTGCATTAATCACCCCCGGTGAGGAGTCTCGAACACGAGACCTCTCGCTCTAATACCAGTTTGATGCAGGACAATTAACCACTTGCTCTAAAAGCTCGAACTAATAGAGCATGGCGAATTAATTCATTTATCTCATAGCTCAGGCCCCACATCTCATTGGTTAGGACCTCAACCGAACTCTCCTTGTGGGCACCACATCTCATGGGTTAGGACCTCAACCAAACTCCCCTCATGGGCCCCACATCACATGGGTACCGCCTCACACGGGCCGCCCACCCCGAGTTTGCCCCTGCATCCCATAGGCCACCCCACTTGAGCCCGGTGTGAAAATGTCCCTGCATTACTTTGCTTTGTTGCTTTTTCTTTTTTTCTTTTTAATTTATTATTAGTATTTTGTTGAGATGTGCATAAGCTTGGTTTGTGTATATCAAACTTGGATTCCACGGTACAAAATTTGAAGGCTGCCTCAGTGCCTTAGATCAAACATCTTCTGGATGTGGTAGTTATAGAAGAAAAGCCAGAGGTCGGTCACCACTTTGGAAAAGTAAAGGTTTGACATCAAGGCCAAGGTGGATGGTCGCAATGTTTGCATCACTGAGAAGTGTTGTTAAAAAACATCCTTCAGAGTCCCAATGGGCACTACGAAGGGAATGTGATACCCTTCGGACTAAAGAATGCACCCTCTGAATTTTAGCGTATCATGAATCAGATTATCCAAGCATTTGACAACTTTACAATTGCCTACCTCGACGATGTTCTATCTTCAGCACCTAATAAATCATGGCACGTGCAAGGAGGGTCCGGGCTTATATCTTGCACCTTCCGATATTTTGATCCCTTCTCTATTTGTTGGTGAAGGTCAAAATCATCAAACCTGCTTAATCTGTCATCTCCTTTATCTACATTTATTCCCCTTTCCTCCTTTGGCAATATCGTGATTGAGTTAGTCCTCGTTGTTGGAGATGGCACTGCTCATTAACAATGTTCCGGCTAAAGAAGAGATGGCGAGGCAGGTTTTGGCGATGGTGCTGCTTGAGGAAAAGCCCCCTCAGGTTTCAAGCTTTGATGAAAAAAGGTCATGGGATGGTCAGAGTGGCGAAGGTCTTCTTCTTGTTGCATTGGACATCCCCTCAATCAAAAAGTGGCTAGATGTGATGACGTGGCTCTATGCATCAGCCAGGGTAAATTAGAAAGTGACATTAACATCCTTGTAAAGAGTCACGGGGGGCATGCTTCAGTGGCTAGGGGGATGAAGTGCATTAAGGAGGCGATCAAACATATTGGGAGGATGGTCGGAGTGTCGTTTGGCAATTGTGAAGAGGTTTTATAGTGTTGTGTTAAATTGTGGAAGAACGTAGACCATAAAAATCTGGGGTTGTGATTGTTCCTCCACCCTTGCCCAGTATGTTCCTGTGCGGAGTTCCACCCCGCACGTGTGGGGGAGTGTTAAAGTCCCTTAATATATATTGATACACCATCCTTTGATAGCTCGAGCTTTTCGAGAAAGTGGTTGTTTGACACTTGTGAAGGGTGACTTGCTTAGAATCGTAACTGAATCCTGGGAGAGGAGTTGCCTGTCATTGGAATTAGGGGCCTCATTCATAGCCATCATCTCGAAAATTGATGGGGGGGAAGTTCCATGTGACTTTCGTCCTACCAGCTCGATTGACCATACAAAAATCTTGTAGCTATAAGATTTCATGTGGTTGTTGCGTGTCTGTGGCAGGTATCAAATTTTGGACCGTGCACTTATAGCCCATGTGTGCTTGGATTTGAGACACAAGGAAAGGAGAAGGGGATGGTGTGTAGGTTCGACATAAAAAAAGGTGTATGATCACATTGATTGAGGCTTCTTAGACTATATGTTGGGGAGATTAGGATGTGGGCAAAGGTGGAGGAGGTGGATACAAGAGTGTATTCGTTTGACGAGGTTCTTGGTGCTGGTAAATTGCTCTCCCAAAGGCCTTTTTTTTTTCCAAGAATCGAGAGGTCTAATGCAAAGGGATCCACTCTTCGCCTTCCTCTTTATAGTGGCGGCTAAAGCATTAAGTAAGATGCTTGATAAAGGCTAGTTAGCTTGGCTGATTAGAGTTTCAGGGTGGGGGTTGCTGCGTCACTGGTCTCTCATCTTCAATTTGTCGATGACACTTCTTTTCTGTGATGTAGAAGTTGAAATGGTGGATAATTTGATGAAACTGGTGAGATGCTTAAAGGTGGTTTCGAGCCTAAATGTCAATATTTTCAAAAGTGAAATGCTCATTGTTTGCACTGGTGATGAGGTGTCTGCTTCTGTTCGCGTATCTTTGGCTCCCTTTGTGTATTTGCAAGCCCGCCAAACATTTGTGAGATAAAAGTAAACGAAAAGGTTGAAAAGAAAAGGTCTAGGTTGAAGAGCAGGCATCTCTCACTGGGCAGAAGGTTGACAAAGATAAAAGTTGCGATGTCGAACCTCTCAATCTATTTCATGTCTCTTTTTACATGTCCAACATTGATGGCAGATAGGTTGGAAAGGCTAAGATGGAATTTTCTATTGCAATGTGTTGCAGCGAAGTATAAATTCCACCTCTTGAAATGGGAAGAGGTATGCAGGTTATATAAGGGGGAGTTGGTGTAAGGAATTTAGAGCAAGTGAACCAAATGTTGCTAGGTAATGGTTGTGGAGGTTCGATTCGGAGGATGTCTTGTGGAGAGGTAATTGTTTACAAATACAGTGTTCGGGAAGGTGGACTGTGGGTGAAGGATTCGTCCCTTTACAAGGCGTCAGGGTTGTGGAGAGGGTCCTTAGTATGGTGAATAAGTTTAAGGAGGGGATCCAATTCTCACAGGGTGATGGGAAATGGATTCGGTTATGAAAGGATTTGTGGATTAGGGAGTGCCCACTCCATTTCGTATTCCTAAGGTTAGCCAAAATTGCTCTAGAATTGGATTTGAACATTGATCGTTTCTACTCAACTGTCAATAATTATGTAGTTTGGGCTCCCCTGTGCTAAAAGAATTTATCAGATGAGGAAGTGGAGGATCCAATCCATCGTTGATCTAGACTTATTTTTATAGCAAACTTTTTTTTTTTCAAGAATTTTAAGTAATGCCACAATGTTTTGGATCAGGCTGATATTTGATTTTTTCCCTTCATCCAGGTCTGTGAAATCTTATCAACAAGTTGGATGACAAATAAACCTTATGCTGGGTCGTAGAAAGGTTTTAATGGTGGGCATTCAATCACCACTGTTTATTGTGGTGGCGTCCACTTGTGCTTTGGTTCATATTCATTTTTGGGCTCATGCCGCATAATGAGTTAGAAAAATGTATGGACGACATGGATATAGAATACATACATCAAGGTGGGCCCCATGTTCAGGGCCATACCTAATTCATTCCCCACCCATTAGGTTAGAGCCGCACTTAATCCAGACAGGATGTGGATTGGCTAGTGAGGTTGCCACTAGCCAATGGCTACTAGTCGATGCTCTGTGGGCCCCACCATGATGTATGAGTTTCATCCACACTATCCATCCATTTTTCCAGATCATTTTATGTTATAAGCTCAAAAATGAGGTAGACCCAAATATCAGGTGGACCACGTCACGGGAGGAAAGAGTGTTGATTGAACGCCCACCATTAAAAACTGTGGGAGCCACAAAAGTTTGTTTTTTCCCTTCATCCAGGTCTGTTTGACCTAATCAACATGTTCGATGTCAAATAAACATTACAGTGGACTCTAAGAAGTTTTCAACAATGGACATTCATTCACTATTATTTTCTTGTGGCGTCGTCCACCTAAAATTTATAGCTACCACTTTTTTAGCATCAAGCCCTAAAATGATATGGAAAAATGGATGGGCGGCATGGATAAAACACATACATCATGGTGGGCCCACAAAGCGATGACCAATAGCCACATGGCTACTGCAACGTCACTAGCCAAACCGCGTTCGGACGGACGCGGATTGCATACTGACCCTGACACGCCAGTTACAACTTGCTACTAGATGCTACTATGTGGGCCCAACATGATGTATTTGTTTTATCCACGCCGTCCATTCATTTTTCCAGGTCATTTTAGGGCATGAGCACAAAAATGAGGAAGATCTTCACTGTAGGTTATAGGTGAGGGTTTGATTCCCCTCCTTGGCTTTACCCGATGTACGTGGTTGTGGGTGATTGCATGTATCCGCAGGGATTAGTCTCACTTCAAAAATGAGGTGGGGACACCGTGTCTTCAAAATAATAATAATAATAATAATAAATGAGGAAGATCTAAATCTCAGGTGGACCACACTAGAGGAAAAGGTGGCGATTGAACGACCACCATTAAATCTTTGCAGGGCCACAGAAGTTTTGGATCAACTTGATATTTCTGTTTTCCCTTATCCAAGTCTGTGTGAGCTAATCAATAGGTTGGATGGAAAATAAACATTACCATGGGCCCTCGGAGGTTGTTAATGGTGGGCATTCATTGACATTATTTCTTGTGGTGTGGTCCACCTAAGATTTTAATCTCCCTCATTTTAAAGCTCATGCCATAAAATAATTTTCCAAAATGGATGGACAACATGGATGAAATACATACATTATGGTGGGGCCCACCTAAGCACCATCAAATGTCCGTAAGCAATATCCCATCCACCTAATATATCCTTCCCTTTTTTTATTTTAAGAAAAAACCGTCTTCTTCAACATGGTGTTTGCTGTTAAAGAGAGGAGAAGGCATGGGCTAACCTCCGATGGGTAACAGTTCTCCGATCACTGCAAGAGGGAAGGAGGGAGGGAGGGAGAGAGAGAGAGGGAGAGAGAGAGAGATGATGATGATGATGATGATGAAGAGGGTGCGTTTCTCCCCTTTGATGCACGGAGCCAGCAACGGTCCATTTTTTGAACATTGCATGCCAGTTACTTCCAATTCCTTTCTCTGAGAGAGGATTTCATTTACTCTCATAATTCATTGCATTTCATTTGCTTGCATTTACTCTCATCCAAACATACTTCAAAACCCATTTACCTCTATTTATCCCTAATTCCTTCCATTTACTCCCACCCAAATGACCCCTAAGGGGATGTAAATTGATAGCTTGTGGTATATCATAGCTGGGAATGTAGTGTCTCATCAAATTAATATAACCACCTTAAAGAGAGCAATTATGGCACTTGTTTGCGAGCATTATTATGATTTTTTTAAAGAGAAAACTGAAATTTTATTAAGAGGCCTGCCAAAAAGCGAGGAAAGAATTCAACGACACTATGACAAAAACAAAGAAGAAAGATTAGTAGGATTGGCGGCTTTTACATAAGAGCCCATTTTGAAACATACTCTTTCACTAAACAAATGACCTCTTCAATTGAAGAGCCCTTGTTTAGAAAGCATCGATTGTTTTGATTCTTTCAAATAACCTCGAAAATTCCCATCACGATAACCTTCCAAACTGCTTAACGGGATTTTCTTGAAATACCTCTATGCCAAGCCCACAAGAGATGGTCAACCGACTTCAGCATCACCCAAGATATATGAAAAAGAAGAAGAAAGTGCTCGTTTGAAGATGGTTGATTGTCTCCTCATCCCCCATGCCCATCAAACTAGATACTTGGAAGAATAAGAGATCTCCTTTGCAGATTATCAATGGTTAGCACTCTCTTCCTACCCCACTCGCCAAACAAAAGCCACATCTCCAGGGGTGGGGGAGGGGGGGAACGGGGAAGATGGCTTAGAGATCAAACTGTAGAATGAGCGAACTGAGAAAATACTCGAATTGTGGACTCTATAAACCATCGAATCTTCTTTGAGAGTCGGAGCAATGAAGAGCTTTATATAATCTAGCAAGCTGAGAAGCTCTTCAAATTCTTCATCCAAAAGATTTCTACAACAAGGAGGCCAAACCACAATTCTACCGCTTAGAGAATAACATCGATCCACAAGAATAAACCAGTCTGTGGCAAGACTAGCGATCCTCGGGAAAAGCTCTTGCAAGGGCCAATCCCCACACCAATCATCAACCTAAAAGCAAATACAATTCTCCTTCCCAAGAGAGGAAGGAGAGAGAGATACGTTTTAGAAACATTTCCTTGGTGGAGACAATTGATACGTTTTTTAAACAATTGCTTGGGGTGTCTCCATAAGACCACTGATGGAATGGAAAGGTAAACGGGGAAGACGGCTTAGAGATCAAACTGTAGAATGAGAGAACTGAGAAAATACTCGAATTGTGGACTCTACAAACCATTGAAATTTCATCGAGAGGCAAAGCAACGAAGAGCTTTATATAATTTAGCAAGTTGAGAAGCTCCTCAAATTCTTCATCCAAAAGATTTCTACAACAAGGAGGCCAAACCATAATTCTACCGCTTAGAGAATAGCATCGATCCATAAAGAATAGACCAGTTTGTGGCGAGACTAGCGATCCTCGGGAAAAGCTCTTGCAAGGGCCAATCCCCACACCAAACGTCAACCTAGAAGCAAATAGGATTCTCCTTCCCGAGAGAGAGAGAGAGAGAGAGAGATACGTTTTTGAAACATTTGCTTGGTGGAGACAATCGCCTTCCAAACGTTAGAGGCACTGTAGAGAGAAGAAAATCTTATGCTCCAATAACCTGTCTGAGTGCCTTATTTGGAAACAAGGAGTTTCGTTTAAAAATTGCTTGCTTCAGAACCAAACCTCAAATGCCACTTACCAAGAAGAGCGATATTCATTAGGCCGAAGTCTTTCAGACCAACTCCTCCATTGAATGGCTTACAAACTTCTTCCCATCAAAGTAAATTGAACTTATTATTATCCCTAGCCCCTTCCCCCAAGAAATCTCTTCTTAACTTATCAAGCCTATTCAACACCGATTTTGGGCATTTGAAAAGGGAAATAAAACAAATTGGCGTGTTGGAAAAGCTGCCTTGATGATAGCTAAATGACCTTCGTTAGAGAGGTATCGGTGCTTCCAGCTCGACAACTTTCTTTCAATTCTTTCGATAACCTTTTCCCAAAAGTGTTTCCCTAGTTTTCCTATACAAAGAGGCAACCCAAGGTAGGAGGAAGGAAAAGCTCTTTGCTTACAACTGAAGACATCCGCCAACTGCAATGAGTCCTCACTTCTCACTTGACATGTGAATCCCCAACAATTCGGTTTTAGAGCAACGAAAATCTTCCGAAGGTTGTCAACCTAGTCCTATTTGCATCTGCATGTTGGCAATCCTGTGCATGCATGCATGCGGTTGGAACATTGGACACACCAAGCTTATGATGCCTTGTTGTTTGTGTGCATGTTGTTGGACATGCCAAGCTTATGATGCCTTTTGTGTGCACGTGCGCATGCTGTTGGACATGCCAAGCTTATGATAACCCGTTTGTGTGCATGGTGAGTTTTTGCTTGTGCATGTTGTGGGGGAGGACACTTCAAACAAATTTGAGGGACCCGTTGGGGTTTCTTAATTTTATTGGAAGGAGTCTTCTTGGGTTTCTTAATTGTATTGTTTCGTATATCCTCCATGGGGAATAGCCCTATGTACAAACTACTAAAAATGAATGGGAAGTTCATCTTTTGGCATGTTGAATCTATATCAAGAATTAGCATTGTGTTATTCAGTCACATCAATTCCAGTTGTTTGAAATGGTATTGCAAGCTAATGGCATCTTGATCATACATTACATATTTTAGTAAGTTAGCATGTGTTTTTTATTTTAGTGATGAGGCTTGGATGCTTTGCATTCCTTCTATTCTCTCAGTCAGGAGTTCACCTTGTTCGTGGAGTTGTCAAGGATGTTCAATCTCAAAAGATAATTCTTAATGATGGAACGGAGGTTCCATATGGGCTGCTTGTATGGTCTACTGGTGTCGGTCCATCTACTTTCATAAGCTCTTTGCAATTTCCAAAGTCACGAGGTGGAAGGTATATACTAATTCCATTGAGCTAATTTTGTGGTTAAAATTCACTATTTTGTCTCCTTCAGCTCCAAATCTTCCATTTGAAGAGAGACATGATCATATATGCATAAAAATATACACAGAATTGAGTGTGTTCTAACATAGTTGCATAAAAGGTATTCAATAACGGTAATGGTGGTTGTGGCGGCAACCTTACGGCCATCAAAGTAAGGCCTGTAACGGTAACGGTCAAACAATTATTTTTTAAAAAACAAAGAAACTTTATGGGCCCTGTCTTAGCCCGTTAGGTCCTGTATCAGCCTGTTAGGCCCCGTTTTGGCATGTTACGGTCCCGTAACTGCCATTACAGCTGTTATAGGCCCATCAGGGGCCTGTATTTTTCAGAACGGGTGTTACTGCCCTTGTATCACATAACGGGTCCCACCACTACCATTTTACACTACGGCCTTTGCATGACAGTTTTTGAATACCATGGTTGTATGACTTGCATTACTTTTGCATGCCTGTGTTGTTCCTATGTATGAGGGAGTTCTTGCTACTGATTGCCACCAATGTTAACAGGATTGGTGTGGATGAGTGGTTACGTGTTCCTTCCGTGCAGGATGTGTTCTCAGTTGGTGATTGTAGTGGATATCTTGAGAGTACGGGCAAACAGCCACTTCCAGCTTTAGCCCAGGTCAGTTTGGAACATTTAGATTCTTTCGGGTTTTGCACTCTTGATATTGATTGGATGCTAAAGTGAAAAACTACATAATCTAGTTCCTATTTCTGCATTATCTCTACTATGTATAATTCCAGTAGGCCTTGAACTTTCTTGCCCCCACAATTAGTTTTCATGGATGGAGAACCTTGACTATTTTAAGGACATGACAAGACAATTGAAGTGAAGTTAAAAGGGTATTTTATAGGAATTTGGAAATGCGGCAGGTGTCCGTCAAACAGGCTAGATTTCAACTGTACAAGCCCAAGAACGGCGTATGCTTTACGCTAAAAAATCCTGGTGTGCTGCACTCTTGATATTGATTGGATGCTAAAGTGAAAAATTACATAATCTAGTTCCTATTTCTGCATTATCTCTACTATGTATAATTCCAGTAGGCCTTGAACTTTCTTGCCCCCACAATTAGTTTTCATGGATGGAGAACCTTGACTATTTTAAGGACATGACAAGACAATTGAAGCGAAGTTAAAAGGGTATTTTAGGAATTTGGAAATGCAGCTGGTGTCCGTTGAACAGGTTAGATTTCAACTGTACAAGCCCAAGAACGGCGTATGCTTTTTGCTAAAAAATCCTGGTGTGCTGCTGATTTTTCTCTCCCTAGTGCTGATTTTCTCTTTTCCAAATTCCTTCATTCTCTGTCTCCACTGCGGTGCCTGTGCCCCACCCCTACTTTTATATAAACACAAACAATTCTATATTGTTCAATTGCTTCAATTGATTTCTTTTAGGTTTATATGCCTTTTCTTGCTCAGCAGCTCTGATTTATGGGAAATTCTACTTGGCTCTTCTGGCGTCTTACTTCTTCTAGGGAAGTTACCAACTTATAGTCGTCAATGGAGGGAGCATATGTTATGGGCTAATAGTACCTATCTACAAACGATGCAAAATAGAATTGTTCCAAAATTGGATCAAAACAGTGAAAATGGTGAAGATATTTTAAGGAAAGAAAATTATATCCAAGGCTAGCTCAGGTGGCTGTGGATCCTGACATAACAATTAACCAATGCTTCTTGGTGGCCAGTGAGGTATGACTCCTTTTTGTCAGATGGATCTTTAATCTTTTTGATGATGAATGTGCAGAATTATTGTCTCTTTTGAATCAGTTATCAAGGGTGGAGAGGGCTGATTCATTGCGATGGAAGGAGATTAAATCAGGAAAGTTCTTGGTGAAATCTTTCTATTCCATTCTCTCGGGGATAGTGTCAATCAGGACAGATATATTTAGCAGGGACAGCATACATTTAGCCATAATCAGGACAACAGCATATATTTAGCAGGGATAGCAGGGACAGCATAATTAGGACAGCAGCATATATTTAGCAGGGACAGCATAATCAGGACAGCAGCATATATTTAGCAGGGACAGCATACATTTAGCCATAATCAGGACAGCAGCATATATTTAGCAGGGACAGCATAATCAGGACAGCATTAGCATATATTTAGCTATAATTAGGTCTTCTAATTATGGCATGATTGTATCAATCTTGTACAGTTACTGATTGTATATATCTTGTACAGTTATTGTTTCCTTATTTGTTAGCCTAGATTGATGTTAATGGCTGCAATTCAACCTTGTAATTAGCCTAGAGTTTCTATATAAACAGACGAACCTCACAATGAGGACATTGAATCTAAAATACTTTCATGGTATTAGAGCCAGGTTTGAATCACTCAGGAATATGAGTCAAGTCATCAAAATGAGGAAGAACATTGATCTCAGGCAAGGATGCAACATGAGTAGAAAAGAAAGACTGATTTTCAAAGAAAACAACATGATGAGAAATACGAAATCTGTTAGAGCATGGATCATAGCACACATAACCTTTGTGTGAATTATTATAACCCATAAAACCGCACTTACTGGATTGGGCAGAAAGTTTGTGTCGTTCGTGTGATGGCAAATGAACAAAACAAACACAACCAAAAGTATGCAAATCAAGATAGTTAGGATGCTGATGATGAAGACGATAATAGGGAGTTTCAAAATGCAAGACACTTGAAGGCAATCTATTAATTAAATAAACTGCCGTGGATAAGGCTTCCACCCAAAATTTAGAAGGAACCGAAGATTCAAGCAATAACGTTCTAACAACCTCCAACAGGTGGCGATTCTTACGTTCAGCAACACCATTCTGCTAAGGTGTATGAGGACAAGAACGCTCAGAAACAATTCCTTTCAGCTTGAGAAAGGCATGAAATTCATGAGACATATATTCACCACCTGAATCGGACCTTAACACTTTAATGCCCGAAGAGAATTGAGTTTCAATATAAGTCACAAATTGTTGAAACACAGAAAATACCTCAGATTTAGAACGAAGAAAATAAATCCAGGTATACCTACTATAATCATTAATGAACGTGACAAAATATTTATAATTTGCATGAGATATAACAGGAGTAATACCCCACATATCACTATGGATCAAATCAAAATAGCTTTCAGCACGACTGCCATGAGCAAGAAAGGAAAGAGATTTACTCTTACCTAATTTACATGTTGAGCAATCAAAAGAGAGATGAAAGGAAAATTGATCTTTATTACCCAACAAACCATATTTTACTAAATGAGATAGAACAATAGAGTTAGGATGACCCAAACATTTGTGCCATACTTCACCCTTATTGTTTACAATAGTACAAGCCAAAGAAATGCAAGAAGGAATGGAAAAATGTAGAGGAAACAATCGTCCAACTTTAGGCCCCTTCGCGAGTATCTTCCCCAATACCTGATCCTGCACAATACAACCATCACGAGAAAAGATAACATTACAGTTGTTATCAACCAATTGTCCGACGGAAATGAGACTAGTAGAAGCTCAGGAGATACAAAAACTTCTTTAACTAATGAATTAATATCCCTAATAGCATGAATAGGTAACTGACTACCATCAGCAATCTGAATGTATGATGAGCCATAATAATGCCGAACATTGGTAAGAGTGTTGGAGGAACTAGTCAGATGATTAGATGCAGCAGAATCAACAAGCCAAGGTAAAGATGGTAGTGTATTGTTACCTTGAAGCCCTACGGCTAAAAAGGCTGAAATGATCATTTGCTGAACAGTTTCAAGAGTAAGAACAAAGGGATTACCAGCTGTAGAGGAATTAGCGGAAGCAGAAGTACCCACCACAGATTGATAGGCATTAGTTTGGCGATTTTGGGGACGAGTCGGACAGTCTTTGATAATATCCCGGCTTCTTGCAATGATTGCAAGATTTCTTGGCACAGTGACCAGCAATATGCCCATATTCGTTGCAGCTAAAGCATTGGACCTTCTGCATATCCCGACCCTTGCCTTTCCCGTGACCTGCATATGCGACGTCATTAGAAGTCATGCGGTTCTGCTGAAAAGTATCTTGTGTTGCAAGACATTGCTCTTCATGAAGTAATTCACCAAAGCACACATCCAAAGAGGGAGGGGGATCACGATTCATCAAATTGGAGCGAGTTGCCTCAAATTCCAGCCGTAACTTCATTAGAAACTGATCTCTCTTGCTTTGTTCATGAACCTCCTGAACAGCAACGAGAGATGCAGCTGGTATCTTAGCATAAATAATGTCAGCAAATTCACCCCATAAGTTTTGAAACCCGGAAAAATAATCTTGTATGGAGAGATCGCCCTGAGTGTAATTGGTGATTTCATATTCCAACTGAAAGCGTCTACCTGTGTGGTCCTGATTGTAAACCTTCTTTAAATATTCCCACATATCTCGCGCAGTCTTGTATGGCCTCAGATTTAGGACAATCAGAGGATCAACAGATCCTAAAATCCATGTCATGACTCTAGCATCTTTCACTTTCCACTGAGCCAATTTAGACAGTTCAGTAGGAGCTGGATCACTTCTATCTATGTGACCCCATAACTCTTTCCCCAGGACAAATAGGCGAAATTGAAATTCCCAGGCAGAATAATTCTTGCTCGAAGCGCACACCAAAAGAATCCGAGTTGCTAGTAGACATGGTGCCCGAAACACAGTAATAAAGACTGATAATATTAAATCCACCTCACCCCTAGTCCAAAAAAAAACCTACAACCAGCAAGTCCAAAATAAAAGGAGACCAAAATGAGAATTTTCAGCAAGAACTGGACACGCCGACAGCCACTAATCACCCCAAAATGAAAATTTCCAGCAAGAAAGAAACTTCCTACCCTCAACAGAAACTGCCAAACAGCAGTTTATAACCCACCAGAATTATCTACACCTTCCTTTGAAGGTATCGACAGCCAAGAAGATCAACAGATTAGTCCCAACCTAACCCAGAAATCTCAGAACAGGTAATAGAAGGCTTTGAAGGTATCCTACACCTCTCCATGCTGATAATACTAGTGCCATTCAGATTGTTGCTAATCCCGTTTTTCATGAACGAACGAAGCACATTGAGGTGGACTGTCACTCTATTCGAGAAGCATTAGACACGCGTATCATTTCTCTTCCTCATGTTTCCACTGACCTTCAGATAGCTGACGTATTTACAAAGGCCATGACACGACCGCGCCATCAGTTCCTTGTGGGCAAATTGATGCTTCTTGATCGACTAGCATCAATTTGAGGGGGGATGTCAATCAGGACAGCATATATTTAGCAGGGACAACATACATTTAGCCATAATCAGGACAACAACATATATTTAGCAGGGACAACATAATCAGGACAGCAACATATATTTAGCAGGGACAGCAGGGACAACATATATTTAGCCATAATCAGGACAACGGCATATATTTAACAGGGACAACATAATTAGGACAGCATTAGCATATATTTAGCTATAATTAGGTCCTCTAATTATGGCACGATTGTGTCAATCTTGTACAGTTACTGATTGTATATATCTTGTACAATTATTGTTTTCTTGTTTGTTAGCCTAGATTGATGTTAATGGCTGCAATTCAGCCTTGTAATTAGCCTAGAGTTTCTATATAAACAGACGAACCTCACAATGAGGACATTGAATCCAAAATACTTTCAGATAGATGGCAAAGTGCATACTTTATCTCTTTGGTCCTATGGAGCTCCCTCAAAAGTGGTGGTGTTCACTTGGTTTGTGGGTTGGAAAACAATCGATAACCTAAGAAAGAGAGGCCTCATCATTATCAATGATTGTCCTTTGTTTTTGCAAAGCGAGGAGTCGGTGAATAATCTGTTCATGCGTTGCCCGTTTTCAAGGGAGTTGTGGGAAAGCTTTTTTGGCTTTTTTGGCATGTCATGGGTTATGCCATGCTTATAGGCAGTGGCATGGTGCAGGTTTTGGAAAATTAGGTAAGAGTGGTGTGGAGAATCTCTTCTTGCAGGGCTTTGAGCTATGTGGGGGGAAAGGAACAACAGATGCTTTCGGGACAATTCTGGCCATCCAAACGAAGTCTTCGTCATAGCGAAAGGCTTCCAGTTAAGCATAGTGGGCTTGGGTTGCATTGTCATGCTTTTTCCATACTCTTTTCTGTTTTTGTATTTTTTCGGCTATGCCGCTTTAATGAATAAATTGTTATCCTTCAATATATATATATATATATATATATATATATATAGGGATATGATACTATGAGGTCGACCTCATGGGAATGGGTTCCATCGTGATGTGTCTCGGACATCCACACCGTGCATTTGGTGGGTCCCCTCTAGGTTATGGGACATCCTAAAAATCAGCCATATCCGGAACTCAAGTGGGCCTCACCATCTGAAATTGTGTGAAATCGTGCCTAAAACATATAAAAACACTTGGTGGGTCCCACCTGAGTTTTAAATACGGCTGGAACTTGGTTTGACCCCTCATCCAAGTGGGACACACACAATGGATGAGTTGAATGTCTAAACCACATCCCAGTGGACTATATAAACACAATCATGAAGGTTTCAATGGGTGGATATCCACTCTCAACTGTTGTCTATGGTGTGGCCCACCTAAGTGATAGATTGGCCTGATTTTTAGGCCCATGGCCCACCATGGAAGGGTGCATCCGAATGATGGTGTGGATGTTCAACACACATTAGGACGGTGCCCACATAGCTTGACCTCATAGGAAGCTCCCATGAGGTCGACCTCACAGCACCATTTCCAGTATATATATATATATATATATATATATATATATATATATATATATATATATATATATAGAGAGAGAGAGAGAGAGAGAGAGAGAGAGAGAGAGAGAGAGAGAGACTCATCTGCGCACTAGTTCTCATGAGAACTCATTTCCAGTGATATGAGCCCAAAATTTGAACTGTTCACCTGATGCAGCATGCATGAAACCCTTAGGGCCCAACTTTTACCCTGATCTGAAACTTTGGTGGGCCATGGAAAAAGGAAATAGTTTCCTCCCTTGATTTGCCTCTCTTTCGTCATGGCCCACCAAAGTTTTGGATCAGGGTAAAAGTTGGGTCCTGGGGGTTTCATGGGGTGCTGCATCAGGTGGACATATCAGATTTTGAGCTCACATCACCGAAAATGAGTTCGCAAAAAGTTCTCACGAGAACTTGTGAGAACTATTGTGCAGCTGAGCATTCCTCTCTCTCTCTCTCTCTCTCTCTCTCTCTCTCTCTCTCTCTCTACTAATCGTAGCGTAGAGGAATTTTATTCGCACATAATCTAAGCCATAGCTTCTAAGCTTTTGAGCTTGTTTGTAAGAGAGCCTCCGAAGACTTCCTCTCACTTGTGTTTTAAATTGTCCAAAAGAGAGCCTGCGAGACCCCCTCCCTCTCCACGAGTCTCTCTTAGTCAGTTCTCTTCTCCTATTCCCTCACACTGAAGACTTCCTTTCACTATATGTTGTTATATATGTAAGATCCACTCCGTCCATCAAGTTTAGCCTCCACCCTAGGATCTAAGACAAAAAATCAGCGATATCCACAACTCCGGTGGGGCACGATAGGAAAATTATGGGGATGGGGTGACAGCTATAGGTTTACATTTGAGGCCACCATGGTTTGTATCTTTCATCAAACCTATCCATCTAATATAACGCAGCAAGATCAAGTAAAAATACACAAATCAGTCTGATATAAATAGCAAGTAGCCTATACCACGTGAACCAAGAAGTTTTCAATGGTAGGCGTTCAATCCACATTGCTTTCTGTGGTGTGGTCAACTTGAGCTTTGGATCTGCCTCATTTTTGGGCACATGCCATAAAATGATCTCACAAAATAGATGGACAGCGTGGATAAAATATATATATATCGTGATGGGCCCCACATAACTCCTGAGATGACGTTCGTCTCTTGGTGTGTCCTGGTGGTGGCAGTACCCAATCTGTGCCCGCCTCTGTAAGTCAGTGGTGTGGCATACCACACACTCCAGATTCCTTGGCAAAGCCTTGGCAGGAACGACCTGTGACTGCGAGGGAAAGCTAGGTGGGGCCTACCATGATGTTTGTGAGATATCAACCCGTCCTTTAATTTTTCTAGGCCATGTTAGGACATGGTCCTAAAAAATGAGACCTATCCAAAACATAAGTGGGCTGCACGAGAGAAAATAGTGAGGATTGAATGTCTACCGTTAAAGCATTTGTGGGGCTAGGAAAGTTTTAGGTCAGGATAAATATTTTTGTGTTTTCAGTCCATCTAAAAAAAAGGATGAACGGGGTGGATATCTCACAAACATCACAATGCCCTCGCTTTCCATGGAATGAACTGCCAAATGCTTTCGCAAGGAATCCGTGTGAAGCAGATTGCGTGGTGTGACTTTTATGTTCTGTTGACGTCATCAAGTTCGGTGGGCCTACTATCTATGATGCATGTATTGTATCCAAACTGTTCATCCATTTGGACCATACCATAGAAAGCAGTGGGGACAGTGACTACCACTGTTGAAACCTCCCTGAGGTCCATTACAATGTTTATATGCCATCCATACCATTCATAAGGTCGTTCTTGTTGAGATGAATTGAAAACACAAAAAATATTATCTTGTCCTAAAACTTCTGTGGCCCCACAAATGCTTCAACGGTGGACATTCAATCCTCACTATTTTCTCTCGTGCGGCCCACTTGAGTTTTGGATGTCTAATTTTTGAGATCCTGTTCTTACATGATTTGGAAAAACGAATGGATGGGTGGATATCTCACAAACATCACAGTGGGGCCTACCTAGCTTTCCCTTGCAAAATCGCCCAAAATCTGTGTCAACAGATTGTGTGGTATGACACACCACCGATTTCAGAGGGGGCGCGAATTGGGTACTACCCGCGCTAGAGACGGACCGTCATGTCAGAGTTTTTGTGGGCCCACCATAATTTATGTTTTATCTATGCTGTCCATCTATTTTGATAGATCAGTTTAAGGCATTACCTGAAAAGGGACTCATGTCGAAGGCTCAAGTGGACCACACCACATGAAGCAGTGGGATATTTAAATCCTACCATTGACAACTTCATGGGGGCCACAGAAGTTTCGGATTAAGCTTTTATTTATATTTCTCCCTTCACACAAGTCTATGTGACCTTCTGAACAAGTTGGATTGTAAATAAACATCACAGTGGGCCTTAAGATGTTTTCATTTACTAGAGTTCAACCCCCCTACTTAATGTGGTGTGCTTCACTTGAGCCTTCGATATGCTTCTAATGCACGACCGATGCATGAACTAAGTAGCATGTGAGATCAAATAGCTGAATTAAGATATTTAACAAAAAAACACAAACATCGCTATAATCATCACAAATATCATGAAAATCAAAAGAAAACCATGCATAATCATAGCCTAAGCTACCAACATCGTAAGACAAAATCATTAAATAAAAAGAAACTAGGATCTAATGGATGTAGGAACATCCAATTAGAAGAGGATATAGTTTATTTCAAAATAGGAAACCTAATACAACCTAGGGTGAAAATTAGGGTTTGGGTAATTTGGGAAAGTAAGAAAATTAGGAATTTTAGGTTTAGGGTTAGGGTTTCGGGGATGGAAGAAAGGGGTTTTGATATAATGATTGTGGGAAACCAAAAGGGACAAGTGGGATTCACATGTGTGGTCGTACGGTCACACATGTGGCGTGGCAAAATGGGTTTAGGTCGGTTAGGGTTTGGATCGTAAATGGGTATGGGAAAGTGGGGTTTGAGAGAAGACGAAAATCTGGGATTAAGAGAATGAAGAACCTGAAGAAAATACCTGGATGGGGAAAAAAAGAGAAGATGGTGTGGGGATAGATGGTGACCTCGTACTTCCGTTGATGAAGATTAGCCTCGCACCAATCTTCCTTCCAAATCGCATGGAAGTATCTTCAAATCGCATGAAGATGAGAGAAGAAAGCAAAGCTTTTCTTTCTTTTTTTATCTTTTTTTTTTTTTTTTTTTAAATCACAAAATCCAATGGGAGAAAGGTCACACGCCCCCCTCTTTTTATAGTTCCAAGAAGTTTTGAAAATTACAAAAATCCCCGTCTTGTGAATTTTAACAAAAATAGCTCTAGTCTAAATAAAATCAACTAAAACACTCATGATGTGTCTAAATATAAAATAATAAAAAACTAAATCCTAAAATATAATAAAGTCTAAAACTGATGTGGACGATCAACGATCAATAGCCCGATCATGTGATCCATGCGATCCAATGGCCCGATTGTTGCGTCCCTCCAATCCAACGGTCTGGATCACTCCATAAAACAGCCCATGCGCATCTTCCCAATGTGGGGACTTCTAGATGCTTGCACATGCACATGGGGTCTTCAGCACGATCACGAGTATTCACCTAGCCACAAGGAGATCGGCGCGTCCCGCCTCCTCCTCTAATACGTAAGAAAGGGTGTACGTGACATGATGTCCTCATCAGCCTCCCTTTCAGGCTAATGTCCTAAAATGATATATCAAAATAGAAGGCTAAAGCCCTAAAATGATCTATCAAAATAGACGAACGACATGGATCAAACATATAGATCACGGTAGGCCCCACTTAGCCCCTAACATGACTGTTTGTTTCTAGCTATGTCGTGGTGGTTGTTGACATCATCAACTTCTGTGGGCCCATCATGATATATGTGTTATATCTAAACTGTTCATCTATTTGGCGAGATCGTTTTAGGGCATGAACCCAAAAATGTGGCAAATCCAAAGCTCAAGTGGACCATACCACAGAAAGTAGTGGGGATAATGACGACCACCATTGAAACCTTCCTAGGGCCCACCGTGATGTTTATTTGCAATCCAACTTGTTCAAAAGGTCACATATACCTAGATTAAGGCTACTAGACAAATATTAGCTTGACCCAAAACTTCTGTGGCCCCAAGAAGATTTCAATGGTAGGCGTTCAATCCATACTGCCTTCTATGGTGTGGTCCACTTGAGCTTTGGATTTACCTCATTTTTTGACTTATACTCTAAAACGATCTCGCCAAATGGATGGACGGTTTGAATATAACACATAGATCATGGTGCCCATAAAACTTGGCGACATCAACACAACACCGAGGTCAGTGGTGTGTGGCACACCATGCAATCCCCTTTGACGAAGATGGATGAGAGTCATGTGTGCGGGAAACGGATTTCGTGGTGTGCCACACGCCACTGACCATGGTGGTGTGTTAACATCACAAAGTTGTGGAACCCACCATAATGTTGTGTTATATCCACATTGTCCATCCATTTTGTGAGATCATTTTATGGCATGTGCAAAAAATGTGGCAGATCCAAAGCTTAAGTCGACCACACCACAGAAAGCAATGGGGATCGAATGCCTATCATTGAAAACTTATTGGTTCATACGGTATGGGCTACATATAGAATGCCTTACACTTATTTATGTGCCTCAGTAGTTGACTCTGTGGAGTTTCAACACGAGTTAGAGCACCCCTTGTGGTGCAAGTGCGCGAGAGTGTGTGGGGTGGGTGTGCATATGTGGGCGTGTGAGTGCGTGAGTGTGTGGAGGGGTGAGCGTGTGTGTAAAAAAAAGTATGGTCTACCTGATATTTAGATCAGATTGATTTGTGTATTTACTTGATCTGGGTGACTTATATTAGATGGATGAGTTTGATGAAAGATACACACCATGGTGGTCCCTCATGCAAACCTATGGTTGTCACCCCATCCTAATAATTCTCCTATTGTGCCCCATGGGAGTTGTGGATATTGCTGATATTTTGTCTTAGGTCCTAGGTTGGAGGCTAAAACTTGATGGATGGAGTGGATCTTACATATTCAACATTGTTTAGTGAAAGGGAGTCTTGAGTCTAAGGAGGGAATAAGAGAGAACCAGGAGAGAGAGAGAGAGAGAGTCGCGGAGTGGGAGGGAATCTCAGAAGCTCTCTTTCGGACAATTTAAAATACAAGTGAGAGGAAGTCTTCGGAGGCTCTCTTAGAACAATCTCAAAAACTTGGAAAGCTACGGCTTAGATTAGGTGCACATATAGCTCTCCTACGCTACGGTTCGTGAGGGAGCATTACTCATATATATAAGAATTTAATTTTCATAGAGATAGGACAAAGTCTTAAACTTAGCCGGTGTTTAAATGTAAAATAATTGTTTAAGAAAATATAGCCTGTTTTTCATTTCGTTGTGTTGCCAATATCTAGATATCCTTTAGATGAAGAGAATGTAAGAGATTGATATATCTCCGCTGAAGGATTGAGGAGGAAAAATGATTTTTGGACTTGATGCATGTGGAAGTGATATAGTAAGGTTTTGTGCATTGTCCGGTCAACATGGGGCCCAAGATCAATGCTCAAGTTAAGTAATTGGGCAATCCACATGTCCAATGCATATGATTGTATGTTCGGTATGTAGGGGGTAATTCATACATAGGTTTGGGTGTATGTTCATTGCTTATTAACTGAATGAGTTCTTTTCCTAATCCAATAAGAAGTTCAAACTTGATTTGGTTGAAACTTGTTTCTCTGATAGATAAGCTAGTCTTGGACCCGAGACCTTGATGTTGAAACGCAAACTGTCTATCACTGATGTTGAAACAAAAACTGTCTACCACTGAAGCTTAGTCCTCAGTTTGGAACCACAGTTCTTGTATCTAGATGTTTTCTATTAATGGATCTATTTTTCTCAATAAAAAAAGTGATGCAGGACATGAAAATTAATTATGATATATAAGATTTCAGGCCTTAGATCATACTAATTTAGAAACAATCACAATAATTCCACATCCCACATAAGATCAAGCATTCAACAAGATGAATCTACGAGGGTTCAAGCCTACACATGTTAGGGCTAAATCAATTAAAAATTATAAACCAAACAATGCTCAAAGGAGAGTAGATTCATCCACACATGCAAACGATTATTCTTCAATCCAAGGGATTCACATGTTTCAATTCGGGAAAACCTAGGGTTGTAAAAGTTGAATAGAACTTGGGATTTAGGATTATCTAAGGTTAGGGTTAGGGAAATAAGGCAAGAGAGGAGTAAAATAGAGGAGAGAGACGAACCCGAGATGTTCCACACGTGTGGACAGCAGCTGGGTCCAGACGCTTGCGTGGGATCCTGCCCACACATGTGTGGGGCCCACGAACCCAAAAAAGGGCAGCTTGGGCTTGGTCGGCCAAGGGTGGGCCACACGCACCAAATCTCAGGCCGATCAGACGTCCGGTTTGTGTATGGTGCTCCACCGAAGTTTCAGCCCTCTTGCAGGGCCTGATTCTGCAAATATGTTGTAGAAGAAGGATTGGCTGCAAAAGGGGGTGGATTTGGAGAGTGGATGGCTGTGGGAGATGATGAATATAGAGGGTAGGAGATGGGGGCAATTTGGGATGGGTGTGGCTTTGCACCCAATTGGATTTCCACAACTCAGAGAATTAGAAAAGCAGGAAAACGCAGAATTTTATTCATAATCTTCAATGGAAAAAAAAACCCTACAAGGGGTTGCCTATTTATAAGAAAAACCTATACCTTAAAAGTCGCGCCATGTGCACACCCTATTACTTGGAGATGAAGTAACAAAAAATAACTAATCAAGCAATCTAAACTATCCATGATATTCCTAATAACAATAATAAGCAAAACTCAAAGTACTAGATCATCTAAAGTAGTGGGCCACGATCATGAGATCCAATGGTGGGATCCACATGACGATCGGGTCCACTCCAAATAACCAAAACACTATCTTCTAATTAGGAGGCCCTCCATGGATGTTGTCATCGATCCAGATCGATGGTGGAGCCCTCCTCCTTGCGTACGTGCATAAGGGGGGACGTACGTGTGTGCAAGATGTCCCCATCAAAAAGATTGGGAAAACCCAAGAGGGTGGGAACCTTATGTGAAATCTAAAGTAAATCTGCTTTATTACATGAGGTTTGATGGCTCACATGAACCAAACTGTCATCCACTTTGGTTGGTTTAGAATTTGGACCAAAATGCGAAAAGCAAATAACCCTAAACCTATCTTTATGGACTGCCAAGAATATAAGGCAGACCTGACTTGGTTAATTTTATCATTTCTAGTATACCAAGATAACCGTACATTGCTTAAACATCCATGTGGCCATAGTCCTCAATATGATAGTGACTTCGATCATGATTGTTTAGGTTGAGGGCCAAATGGGCTGCCCCTAACATGGTGTGAAGGTCCAACATGCCAAGTATGCTGCACTAAATGGATGTTGTGGGATTGTGAAAACCAGTAAGATTCCACAATGCATTTGGATTGCATTAGTGACTACCTCATGTTTGAGCTCAAGAGATACGTGGTTGTGTGGATGGTTCGTCTTTGCTATATGCCTAATGGGTGTTGTATCTGTGTTAGACACTTCAGTTTTAAGTGTAATTGACATGCACCATACTTGGGTAACATAGGGTGGGACCTAGGGCAGTCTTGTGCTTATTCAGCAAGTTGGAATTGCACTTTAGGAATCCACATGGAGGTTTTGCATGGGTGATGCACATGGCACAATGACATGGGCAGTGTTCGTAGTATCAGTATATGTACTTGTACCAGGGGGTATTCTGGTAATTTGAATTTTTTTATTATTATTATTATTTTTCCCATTTGGAGTAAGGAGGATTGTTGGAAGCGGTTTTCTATATCTATGGTTCTCAAAGAAATCTCTTCAGGATTTCGGTGGACATTTTCAACGGTTTATGGGCCGAATTGACTGAGATTAAGGCAGGAATTTTAGGCGAAGCTGGATGGTTGCCAAAACAGACGGAACTGGCCATGGTGTGTGGGAGCATATATCAATGTCATTAGATTTTTGTACGAAAAATCGAATGGGAGTAGGGTTTCCCGGATTATGCGAGCTTTTTCAGAATGGATCACTAAAATGAGATGGTTGATTTACCAATGGAGGAAATCAAATTTACATGGTCAAATGGGCAAGCCAATCTAATCAAGTCTAAGCTAGATTGCTTCCTCATTTCCCCAGAATGGGCATAGAAATTCCCATTAGTGCACCAAAGGGAGCTGCCTAAACCAATTTCAGATCATTGTCCAATTATGCTAGAATTGGAGGACTAGGACCTCCGCCCATTTAGGTTTGAGTTGTGTTGGTTAGAGATAGAAGGTTTTCGGAAAAAGTGGTTTAGTGGCGGTCTTCTTTCTTGATTCAGGGAGGCGCATGCTTACTTTATTCTAAAAATTGAAAAGGCTGAAAGGAAAAATTAATGTGTGGAGAAAAGAGGAGTTGGGGGGTAGAGACGAGGAGACATCAAGCTTACTACACAACATTCAACTTCTCTATATGAAGGAAGAGGTAGGAGATTTATCGGAAGAGGAAACTGCAAGGTGGGAAGTCTTAAAAGCGAGTTACAATGCGAGATTAAGAGAGGATGAAATCAAATGGAGACAAGGAACTCAGGCCCTTTGGTTGAAAGAAGGAGATAAAAGCATGAAATTCTTTCATGCTATGGCGGGTGCTTGTGCGAGAGTTGACATAATCAAGTCATTAATGGTATAGGGGAATAGAGTCGAAGGTATAGATAAGGTGGGCGATGCAATAGTTAAATTTTATAAGGGTTTTCTATGAAAGAGGAGTGGAAGTGGCCTTTGTTACATAATCTTGCATTTGATTCTATAGATCCAGAAGCAGCATCATCTTCGAACCAACCTATTTTAAAAGAAGAAATTGTGAAAGCAGTCTCAGAGTTGGGTAGTGACAAAGCTCCTGGGCCGAATGGATTTCCAATAGCGTCCTATCAAAAGTTTTGGGATTTAATCAAGCACAATGTGGTTGTTTTCATTAATGAATTCTATGAAGGAAGCATCGCTTCAGAGCTTGAAGCCACATTCATTGTCTTGATCCCTAAAAAAGGTGCTAAAAGCGTTAGAGATTTTAGATCCATCAGTCTCCTAGGTGGCCCATACAAGATATTTTCTAAAGTGTTGGTGTCCAGATTTAACAAAATCATTGGGGATTGGGAAGTTATATCTCTGTCATAGGGGGGCTTTCGTGGAAGGTAGGAAAATTGTGGATTCTACATTGGTGGCTCATGAATGCATTGACTCATACAATAGGCGGGGTTTGAAAGGAATTATATGTAAGCCTGACATTGAAAAAGCTTATGATCATGCTAAGTGGGATTTTCTCAATTATGTCTTAGGTAAGATTGGTTGTAGTTATAAGCAGTGTTCGAAATATCGATACTATCGGCCGATATTATCGTTATCGCACCCCTGTGAGACGATACAGTCACGATAACCCCCGGAAGATACCCAAAAACTCAAAATCCAGATATCGGCCGATATATCATCGATATCGCACGATATTTTGACGATATCACGCGATTTCCTCTCCATTATTGTCGGACATCGACGTCATCGTCCGAAAAAATCGGGAAAAAAAAATAGAGAGTGGATTTCGGTACCTGTAGAAGAGATCACCATGATCGGAAGCTTTCATTTGGTGGGCGATTCGAATTGAAGCGTCATTCCTAGGTTACCGCAAATAACATCTCCGATTTTGGAGAGAAATCCGGAGACATCCGATGAGATTTGGGAGATATTTTAGGGTTCTGGTTTCCGGAACCCTCTCTGTTTGAAAACCAAAGGTCGTTCGAGCCTTTTTTCTTGGACGCGGATTAGCTATTGACAGGTTGTGTAGCGAGATCGCTACTGAAGTGATGTCACCAAGTTACGTGGGTCCCACCATGATGAATGTGTTATATCCACACGGTCCATCCATTTGGAGATATCATTTTAGGACATGAGTCAAATAACGAGGGGGATAAAATTCTGTAATGGACCCCACTACAGAAAACAATGGAGAAAGTGACATACACCGTTGAAACCTTCCTAAGGGCCACCGTGATGTTTATTTGAGATCCGACCCGTTAATAAGTTAAAAAAGGCATTATAAAAGGGGAAAAAAATATATCAGCTTAATCGAAAACTTTTGTGGCCCTCAGAAGTTTTTAATGGTGGGCGTCACTCTCTCTACTGCTTTCTCTGGTGGGGTCCATTGGAGCTTTGAATCTTAGTCATTCTTAGGCTAATGGCATAAAATGTTCTCTCCAAATTAATGGACGGTGTGGATACAAAACATACATCATGGTGGGGCCCACAGAACTTGGTGACGTCAATTCAGTAGCGAGTCTCGCTACTCAGCTAATCCGCGCCCTTTTTTTATTGTAATCGAGTACGTGTGCACGGCGCACCACCGAACTGTGTTGACGTCACCAAGTTCTGTGGGTCCCAGCATGAGGTATGTGTTATATCCAGGCCGTTCGTCCATTTGGCGAGCTCTTTGTAAGGCTTGAGCCGAAAAATAAGACAAATCCAAAGATCAACTGGACCACACTGCAAACAGCGGTGGTAGATTGAATGTTTACCATTGAAACCCTTTTGAGGGTCACCGAAGTTTTGGATCAATATGATATTTATTTTTCCTCTTTATTCAGGTCAGGTCTATGTGACCTAATTAACAGATTGTAAACATCAATGTCGACCCAAGGAGGTTTCAACAGTAGGAATTTTCCTACCCACCTTTTCCTTTAGTGCGGCCCACTTTAGTCTTAGATTCTGCTCATTTTTGCTCTCAAGTGCTAAAATGATCTCAAAAAATGAATGGACGAGGTGGATTTCTTACAAACATCACAGTGGGCCCCACATAGGTTTTGAGCGAAGGAACTTGGTAGCAGCGCCCCACCCCAGTGTGGTGGGAAGTGGATCCCCTAGTGAGCAGTGTACTTTGTAAACTTTGTGGGCCCACTATAATTCATGTATTTTATCCACTCCGTCCATCCATTTTACCAGATAAATTTATGGTTTGAATGAAGAGAAAAAACTATTATTAGCCTGAACCAAAACTTTTGTGGCCCCATTAATGGTCAATCACCATTGTTTCCTATGGTATGGTCTACCTAATTATTGGATCTATTTTATTTTTTAGATAATGTCCTGAAATGATATGGAAAAACGGATGAACGAGGTTAATACTGAATATAGTTGTCTTAGTTCAATCGGACAGCGCACAGCTTGGGACCTTATACAAAGGAAATTTATTATGTACACTTCTTTTTTCAAACTTTATGATTTAAAAGTGTGTATTAAGGGCTTTTTTAACAATTCCCAAAGTTTCATTAAAAAATTCAACCATTTTCCCAATGTTTCCCCATGTTTCCCAAAAAGTGCGATAAATTATGTGATACAAACGATATATCCCGTGCGATAACCGATACGTATCTGTATCCCAAGGGTGCGATACATTGTGCGATACCGATATTTCGAACACTGGTTATAAGTGGTGATCTTGGATCCGGTCATGTGCTACTTCGCTAAATTCTCAGTTTTGGTTAACAGTTCTCCAAATGTATTCTATTCAACATCTAAAGGATTAAGGCAAAGGGATCCTATTTCACCATACCTATTCGTAGTGGTTATGTAGGCCCTCAGTAGAAAGATAGCAAGAGGTGTCGAGGTCAACTTGGTGAAAGGATTTAAGGTGGACAACTTGGAATTTCATGTTACACACCTACAATTTGCCGATGATACATTATTAGTCTATGAAGCAGATGTCCTAAAAGTGAGCAATCTTTGATTGATAATAGTCAATTTTGGAGTTTTGTCGGGTTTTAAGGTGAATATTAGTAAGAGTGAACTACTGGGGGTGGGTATTTCGAAAGAGGAAGTGGGGTGATTTGCGAGGATTTTAGGATCTAGGGAAGGTTCATTTCCTACCACACATCTCGATCTTCCTTTATGTATTGGAAGGCCTGCGAAACACTTATGGGACAAAGTGGTGGAGAGATTCGAAAGAAAGTTGTCTCAATGGAGTAGATATTTATCTTTGGGTGGGAGGATAACTTTGATTAAGGCAGTGATGTCAAATCTTCCAGTCTATTATATGTCGTTATTTAAATGTCTGAAATCAGTGTACTTGAATTAGACAAGATTAGGCAGGATTTTTTTGTGGAAGGGAGCAGAAGATAGCACAAATTTCATCTTATGAAATGGGAGGATGTTTGTAAGCCTTGGGACCAAGGGGGTGTCGGGTCGTAACCGACCATTATGGGGCTGTTACAACCATTACGGGGTTGTTATGGGTCATTTTTTTCGTAATGGCCGTTACAACCACATAACACGTAACAATTACCACCATTACCAGTACATAACCATTTTGGAATACTCTGATCCATACAACCATCCATCCATCCATACATACACTGGTACATCCACCAATCCATCTATGTGCACATAAAATGTTCGACTTGCATGTGTTAAGCATATAGCTAGCATTCATTCTAAGCCAGGATAAAATTATGATTCTTTTAGTATGATCGGGCCCTGCAGTGGTAAAACCTAGTGAACTAGGCATACTCCCTCTCTTCTCTCCTAACCAATTCCATTTTCGAGGTGCGAAATCTCTACATGCATGATCTTTATGACTCATACATGCATCCATCCATTCATACATGCGTACATGCATACAAACATCCATCCATCCATGCATACATCCATCCATACATACATACATACATGCATACACATCCATCCATCCATGCATAAATACAAGCATGATCCATACATCCATAAAAAAAAACAATTCAAATAGAAAATATTTTATAAATAAATATATTTTTAAATAAACAGATTTCCATCAAGAGATGGACCCCATTGATCATCAAAGTAACAAATAAGAAGAAAAACAAAACAAAGCAAAACTATAACAAAATAAGTTGAAATTATTTTTTTTTCAAAAATTTAAATAATTACAAAAATAAAAATAAAAAATCGAAAGATCCACATAAATCAATAGATTAGCCAACCCTCATCATCATACTAAAAATCAGGCCCTCAATTAATTAATTTAGGCGAAAAATGGGATTTCCCTAATTTCCTCCAATTTCCCCCATTTCGACTCTCAAATCTTTTGATTTTCTACTCAAATCCATGTCAATGCATGAGAACCATGCGTAGACATGGATTTGTAGTGAAATCCATGCAAAAGAAAGAAAGAAAAAAGCACACTCGTGCTTGCTTCTTCTTCTTCTTCTTCTTCTTCTTCTTCTTTTTTCATTTTTTCACATCTTAGGTGTTCCAGCCTACGGAGCTTTCAAGCTTCGATTTCTCCTCCAAATGATGGATTTGATTCACAATGCTTGAAGAGGAATGGTCGAAATCAACCCCTCCAAAAGATCCTTAAAAAAAATAATCCTCAAAAATCCTTTTTTCTATTTTTTGCCTATTTACACACCTAAAAAGGCCCATTTCCCCATATCAACTGGTATCAGCGATATTATTATCAATATTATTTGATGTAGGGGAGGGGAAGGTTTATAAAGAGATAAGGGCGACATTTTAGCGATACGATATATATATATATATATATATATATATATATATTGCAATATTAGGTCATATATAAGACTATTGCATACACAGTGTATATAACAGAATGATGCACATGATCCTACCCCTTGTGTACCGTGTATTGGAGGAAGTAGTGTGTCATCTACTCATTCCTATACCACGTACCAAAGTGACCTACGATCCAGGTAACCTTGGTCGATTAACTCAGTTAGTGATATTTATTTTCTCATGTAGATTATTCTAGAATGCCATTTAGAATAAATGCTATGAAGTATATAAATTGTTTTAAACTTTCACTCTTTTGCAACTTACCATTGTTAAGAGAAAACAAAAACTTGAATATCAGAGAACATTGAAATTCAATCTCTCCCAAATTTTCTACGAATTTGTTATGAGTTTCGAGTTATTTCTTTTAACAAATTTGTTCCTCTTATGTTCCTGATCCGACTCTATGGTATCAAATGAGTAGTAGCAAGAGACAAAATAATAAATTTGTTTTTTATTTTTCAATTTTAGATATGTCGTTTTCATCTCTTGCTCATTAGATGAGTTGGTGGAGACAATGTAGTGTGTGTGAGTGATTCAAGGTTCAATCCCTGGTAGTGTTACCCAATGTTTTCAGTAGCGTAGCGTAGCGAAAATGCTATGTAGTGTACGCAAATAGCGTAACTCCGTGGTAGCATAAGCTACAGTGCATTTACCACATGCTACATGTAGTGTAGCGTAGATAGCGTAAGCTACTTGAAATCTTATTTTTTAAGTATTTTTTCTATGTTAGTTTAACACCTATTTAAAAATGGTGATGACTTATACCTATGACACTTGGCACTACATTAAACTAATCCGGACCATCCAAATTGTGGTCCATATGATGGATAGAGCACTTAGATTAATCCAAACCATCCAAATTGTGGTCTATATAATGAATTTGTAATGTTTCAATACATGAAAAAAAAAAAAAAAAAAAAAAAGGAAGGTCACACTTAGAGATGTCTAAAGGCTGAGAGAGAGAGAGAGAGAGAGAGAGAGAGAGAGAGAGAGAGAGAGATTTTGCTTGGAAATAAGTGGTTGATGATCCAGATTCATAGTCAAGAACTCATAGAAATTATGCATTTTGTAAATTTTATCATATTTTCTATTATTTTAATTAAAAAATATTAAGGATTGTGTAGCTTACGCTACACGCTATAGAGGGCCAAACGCCACGCTATATGCTACATGTTATTTAAAACATTGGTGTTACCTTTAAAAAAAAAGATATGACGTTTTCCTGTATGTTTTTTTTTTTTTTTTTCTCCAATATTTGGCTACTAGTAATCTTTAATGTTTCAATATGAAAACAAAATGCAAAACTGAAATAGGTCACAAGTGGGGGGTTTTTAAGTTGTATGTTACGGTTTGAGCTTCTTCAATTAAGGCCTTTTCAAATTGTCCTTTAGGGGCTGTTTGGATTGTAAGTTCCTTTAGATAAGTTACTTACGCCATGAGTAGCGTATCTTGGTTTCTACTTATTCAATAAGTATGTTTGGTAAATAAAATACTAATCAGCCAAAAAAGTAGAAAAGTATGTTTGGTTTCCAACATTATAAGTATCTCTCAAGTCCGTTTGGCCCCCCTCACATTCACCATCCATCATGTGTTGCCAAACTTTAATGTGGGTTGTTCATTGTGGGGGCCCCACATTTGATGTGGGTCTTCCATCATGCGGGGCCCACCTTGGATGTGGGCCATTCATCTTTAGGGGCCGACCTTTAATGTGCATTGTTCATTATGTAGGGCCCACCTATGATGTTGGTCATCCATCATGGGGCCCACCATCAACGTTATTGACGATCATGTCGGGCCCACCTTCAATATCCACTGCGTATCATGTGGAGTCCCACTTCTGATGTGGGCCATCCATCATGAGGGGCCCACCTTGGACATGGGCCACTCATTATTAGGGTTGACCTTTGATGTGGACCGTCCATCATGTAGTGCTCACCTTGATGTAGATCATCCATCTTGTGGGCCCACTATTACAAATTGCCCATCATGTGGAGCCTACCTTTAATGTGGACTATCTATCATGTGGGCCCTACCTTCAATGTGGGTTGTTCATCATGCGGGCCTTGCCTTGGATGCAGGCCATTCATCATTAGGGGCGACCTTTGATGTGGACCGTCCATCATGTGGAGCCACCTCAATATGGGCCATCCATCATGTGAGACTCAGCTTCAATGTCCACTGCCCATAATGTGGAGTTCACCTTTGATGTGGACCATCCATCATGTGGGCCCCACTTTTGAAGTGGGTCGTCCATCATACCAGCCCACTTTGGATGTGGGCTCTTTATCATTATGGGTCAACCTTTGATGCGGACTATTCATTATGTGGCCCATGTCAATATGGGGCATTCATCATGTGGGGCCCACCTTTGATGTGGATCATCCATCGTGTGAACCCCACCTTCGATGTGGATAGTCCATCATGTGGGGCCTCCTTTGATATGGACTGTGAGAGAGAGCCTCCAATGACATGGACCATTAGAGACCAACCTCCTTTGATATGGACCATGAGAGAGAGAGAAGTAGAAAAGTAATGAGTCAAAAAGCTAAGAAAATAACTTCTTAAGATAAGTAGCTTTTAGCACATAAGTTACTTTTACGTTGATGCTTACCAAACTAACTTTAGTGAAAAAAGTAAGACTTAATAAAAGTTAAAAAGTAACTTAGTTGGTGGTATCCAAACAGGCCCTTAGCCTCATTGTCTTGTCCTTGTATTTTGTAATTTTGGCATAGATATATCATCCATACCCTCTTAATAAAATTTACCGTCATCTCTCCAAAAAAGAAAACAGGTCATCTCATTCTAGATAACATCCATTACATTTTAAACATAATAGTTTATATAAATTGTTGGTTATATTTTGAATCCCTACCCAAAAAAAAATAAATCTATAATACATAATTACGACTAAATAAAATGAGATGAACTCATTTTTAAGTGGCACCCAAACAGGCCCTAAGTTCCCTGAACAATATCAGCGAGTGCTTTGAGTCTTGAGAAGCTGAAAAGTCATTGGCACACAGGCATTACACACTCACCTGTCATGCATGCCACACCAGTTCTTTCAACACTTATCTCAAAATCGGTGTCCAAAACAGGTCGCGGAGAGACAAGGGAAATATCTGGCACATTTATTGAACCAAATTGGTAAAGCTGGAGGAGGTCATGCCAATGCCGCTGGAGATATTGAATTAGGTGCCCCATTTGTTTATAAGCATTTTGGAAGCATGGCATCCGTTGGTAGCTACAAAGCTCTTGTCGATCTCCGGGAGAGCAAGGTGAGTTCTTCTCAGATCAGAGCCTCTCTAATGCCGCATTTGGGAGCGTAGAACTCTTGCTTTTAGTTGCAGATTCAATGCGATCCCAATCAAATCTTTATTGGGATAAGAAAAGAGCTTCCTGTACTTTTCCCAATCAGTATTTGCATGGAAGTGAGAAAGCAAAATCACACTTAAATGTGATTTCTGTTTCCTATCCCAGTTGTGCAACCAATTGTGATTTTTCCATGCTTCCAAACTGACTGTAAGTTATTGAACCGGGTGGCTAATGTTGCATTCTTACAGGAGGGGAAAGGGTTGTCTCTTGCTGGATTTGTTAGCTGGTTTATTTGGAGGTCGGCATATCTCACTCGGGTAGTCAGTTGGAGGAACAGATTCTATGTGGCAGTCAATTGGGCTACCACATTTGTATTCGGTCGTGATATAAGCCGCATCTAGATCAAAACAGGTACCTGTAAATGTCAATGATAGGCCAGTTTGGCACTATGCACACTCTTAGAGGATAGACATGGACCACGTCTGAGGCTGGAATAATATGGCTATTGCTGTCAAATTATCTTTTTATAAAATGTTTCTTTTTCTCCCTAATTTGATCTGAACTTCATCTGAGGTGGATGATGAGAAGGAGAACAGAAATAAAAGAAAATTTTAAGGTACTTCCTTGATGTTTAGGTGATTATGGCGACAACAGGTTGCATTAAAGCTGTGTTTGGATGCCCACTTGTATTATGATGTTATTGCAAACAATAATTTGCCATTGGATTTTTTGGAATTGCATTTGGTAGGTTCCCAATTAACGCCAAAACCAATTTGAGTTCTGCTAGATATTGTTATGATACATGTATCTGGTCTGATTACAAATACAATGCTGCATTGTTGTTATCATTGGCAGGATCTCTTGGGTTATAGTCGTTTTTTTTTTCCTTTCTTTTCTATTCTTTTTTTTTTTTTTTAAATCCTAACATGCTCACTTATAATAATTTACGGTCTGCTTACAAAAATCTGTATCGCTTGATGCCAATTCTTTTTACATGGGTGGTAGAGTCAAAGCAGTAGAAGAATTTTTCTCATGCAGAAGTTAATTTATGAAAGTTGGAAGTCCTTACAATAGGAGGCAGCTAACATCACAAACTTTTCTTTGGACTAGGCCTTGCTTGGCTGCTGCTTAAAAATGAGTTCATCTCATTTTAGCTAACAGTAATTATCTATTGGAGGTTTTGGTGAGGATTGAAAATAATCTTGATAACCCATAAAAATAGACTATTACCTCTAATACATACTTTTAAACGGCAATCAAATTGTGCCAACTTTGCATTATTGAAGAACATGGGAAGGGTTTTAAACTTAAATTAATGGCAATTTAGGTCATTTACGTTGGCAGATAATAATTCCCAGAAAAAGTAAGACTGATACACGAACCCTAAGAAATTATAGATGTGGCAAGGATTGAACTCAAAATGAACCAAACAAACTGGGGCCCCCTGATTTGAATGGCTAACAAAACGAATTATTTGATTTGATTTTTTAGGCTGATTTGTGGGTATTTAATGGATGGGGCTGCAACTTAGGTTTGAGTCAACCCGAACCTGATTGACCCGACCCAGAGTTCGGTCTTGTCGGGTCAGTTGTCATGTTCCTTGGGTAGGGTTTGGGTTGGAAAATGCCAACCTGAGTTGACATCAGGTTGGGTTTGGGTTGAACAAATACAGGTCTAGTAAGGTCGGGTTGGGAATAATCACATGTATTTGGGTCGGGTCGGGTTAGAGGAATTTGTGTTGGGCTCAAGTTGGGCATGTCGGGTTGGGTTTCGAGTCAGGTCAAGTCCTCTCGGGTTCAGATTGGGTCAGGTTAACCCTCAACCTGATCCTACCTGCTCAAGTTGAACCCCTATTAATGCATGGTCAAAATGGAGGCAACGAATCGCCCAAATTCAACATTCAAACAAATATAATTTTGGATCAGTATCTAGCTAAAGTGGGTCAAACAGCTTGTAAGGTTGTAGTTGAGTTAACGTATGCCGCATGTGCAGCTTTAGAGTTCTTGAATATCAAATTACTCCCCATAACAAGCGAAACTTTTACAACTGCTGCTCTACCCTCTCTCCCACGTCTTGCAAACCACTCCCTCTATCTCAATAAAAGGAAAGAAGGATTATACAATGCTTGGGTGAATGATTGCATGCCACTGGGCAGTTTTTTCAGTTTGGTTAAGTGGGGGCTGTTGTTTGGTGATCCGAACCAACTATATAATGGGCCCACTATGAATTGTCCATGCACCAAAAATGCTCTAGATGGAAATTTATCAAGTCCATGAATAGGCAGCCAACAGAGACATAATTGAGAAATAAGATACAGCAAGGGCTCCCACTCAACCGGTGAAAGGCCATATATTCTATAGCCAGGAACTTCCACTCTTAAGGGATTTCCTGTGGTGTTTGGGGCATCCACAGTGATTCTGATCATATTGAATTTGGATCAGTGAGTGATGGTCCCCACTTGTACAAACCAAAAACCCAAACATACTGTAAAAACCCTCAGCCTGAGCATTATGTAAAGCATCAATTAAAAATAAATGAAAATTTTTTTAAAAAAAATCTTCTCACCATCTTGCAAATAATTCCTGAGTAAGCAGACCGTAGAAGATTAATGTCCTAACTTCACGTGTAGGAAATGAATAAACAAAATGATCAAATAACAGGAAGCTTCGGAAAGTGCTTCTTTCTTCCATTCATCCATGTTTCAAGAGAAGTATCTCCTGTCATGTAAAATTATTACAGCATAAACATTTCTTTCCCCAACTTTTTCTGCCTTTGCCATGAAAACTCCCACCAATCGAAGGTTGTTTCTAAGTCTGCTGAAGAGAAACTCATGAATCAACACATACCAATCACCCAAATTTTATCAATGTAGCTATGTATAGTAAACAATCATGTAACAGAGAAGTATTATCTATCGGCATTTCACCAGGAACACAAGGGACTTGGGATCTTACTCTTGGAATTTGCTGCAAATTTTGATGCTTGTGATCTGTTATTGATTTCGTGACTAAGTGGGGAAGTGCTTTGTATCATTCATTCATGCTTCAAATGAAACGAAGAGAATTGATCACTTTGCCGATACAAGGGCCTTCTTGAAACTCCCTTGTATTAAGGAGCTACTCTCCCCCGCCATGAAATCTCGATTTGACCTTGCGTGAAATTACCATGCTCTGTTTTTCCATTAATTGGTGAAATTTAGAGTCAGTTTGCATGCCACTTAAAATGAGATAATCTCATTTTAGTTGATGGGTTGTGGGAAAGGGGAACCCAAAAAAAAATTGTAATGGTTGGTTATCCATTGATGTATTCCCATGGATTCTATTTGGATGGTCCTGTTTGGATAAGAAATTGGGAACCTCATATTTCTCTTAATAGTTTTTACTTTAAATGTTGTGCATGAGAATTTGACCATGAAGAAGGTTAATGCTTTCTATTTCTAATCTATTTTTCCCCCTTTACTATCAATGCAAAAAAGTCCAAACAATGAAAAACCCTTGAGTTTTCTTTTTCTTTGCCAACAAACAAGTGCTAAATAGTCAGAAAAAAAATAAAATAAAAATGGATTCCTTTTTTAGTGAAGAGACATTTCACTTAGTTTTATGGTAAAGGTTGAATTGGATTTCAAAAAGCAATCATTACCCAGACACTATGGTCAATTGCTCAGGTATAAAAGTTATGGGGTAACTATTCTAAGAGCTTTACGAGATTTCCACTTTCTATCTGAACAAGGTCAATCCAAAATGTGTTTATAGAATCAGACTCCAAAGTCCTGACCCAGATCCTATCTCATTGCCCCTCCTCTGCCCCATGGCACATCTGGTACTTGATTGGAGACATCGAATCAGAACTCCATAAGATAAAATTATAAAATTTATTGTATCATTAGGGAAGCAAATTCTGCTATGGACAGTCTGGTCAGATTAGGGAGCTTGGGTAGAGGCAATGTCTTATTCAGAAGCAGGGCTGACCCTCCAAGAGAGGAGAGCAATCTTGGCTATGGAGAACGCAGGCATAGGCCGCATTTGGAAAAGGTTCATTTGAGCAGCTTCCTGGGTTTGTACTACAATAGGGGTTTGTCTGGCAGCTTGCTTTGACTCGCGGTTGCTGCTTCGCCTGCTGTAAAAGACGGAGGTACAGCCCATCTCATTGGTGTGGTGCATTGTTATATGTGGCCCGAAGGCTGTCGCCATTGCAGTAGGATGCTGCGGCTACTGAGGCTGCTGCAGCTTCTCTTCTGTTGATAGCCTGGTGGTAGTCTTGGTGTTGTGATGTCATGGCTTATTGCTCCAGATGAAGCTGAGGCTCTTTAGGATGTGTCTTTTGTTGGATGGTCTCATCTTGGAGAAAAAGATTGGGAATTTACTAGCAATGAAGAGGGCATTGATGTGCATGGCGGGCGTGTTTCAGGATTGTGGGGCTGATTTCCCCATGTTCCAGTGTTCTGCATGGTAGCCTGCTTAAAGTGTTTTGCCTCCATTGATTTTGGTGTGGGTAGTGTGGTATGGAGTGATGATGGCATGCCTTGATGGCATTTGTGAGGTGTTGTGTCAGGCAAGTCATGTTTGTAATATCTGTAGGATGAAGAGAGCTGTCTCTGGCAGATCTCAATATAGAGCTAATTCGATGACATTTTCTAGCCTTCGGCTGTTTTAGAAGTAAGCTCTGTTTTGCGTGGGGAGGTGCTGGTCACACAGAGTTTTGGTTGCCAGTGATGACCCTGATATTTAGTTTTTAAGCTTCTGTTGGTAGTTTCTGGTATGGCCTATGTTTTAGTTTTGCTTATGTAGCTCGGTTTTGGTTAGGTATGTGTTAGGCGAGGCCCATTTCTTTTGTTGGTGCCCACCAACAGATGTAAATTTTTGTTTATCCAATAAAGTTTCAGGTGGTGTGCTCCCACCTTTTTTTTTTCTTTTCTTTTCCTTTCCTATTATCCAAACAGGGTCTAATAATTGCAATTGGGTATTAGGATGTGTCTGGCTACACCAAGTATCATGAAATTTTATGATATTTTGCACAAAATTAGACTGATTAATCAGGAAATCTTATCATATTTTGTGCAACCAAATGCACCATTTCATCTTTCTTTTTGGTGCGGATTAAACATAATTTTGATAACCAAGAATCATGATCTGAACTCATTTTTAAGAGGCACCCAAACAAGATCTTAATGTCGAAGCAAAACAGTAATAGCCCGTTTGATGGAAAAATCTTTTGAAGAGTTGGGAATTCAAGTTCCAATTAAAACTTTGGTATTGGGGTAGACAAAAGCTTGAGGTAAATAATGTATGCATACATGGGAGAAACAATGCCGGCGCAATTTCAGACCTTGACCTTTTAAAGGGCATATATGGGAGAAATGATGCCAGCACAATTTCAGACCTTGACCTTAAGGGCATATATGGGAGAAATGATGCCAGCACAATTTCAGACCTTGACCTTTTATAGGGCATACATGGGAGAAACAATGCTAGCACAATTTCAGATCGTTGCGCTAGTTTTGGCAGATATTTACATCTAAACCTATTTTAGGGTGTAATAGGGTTTTGAAAGTCCAAGTTCGATAATAAAAATATGATGGCCCAAAAATCAGGCGTATGCAATCATTAGGTTGTGTGAAGTTTGGCAGCAACAAATTTGGGTGCAGGAGCAGAGAATCCTTCCTTTGAAAATGTAAACTAGTATAAATAGGTAAGAAGGGGGAGCAAGAGTGAGTCTGAAGCGGGGATTCAAAGTGGGAGCAGCACCCAGTTAGAAGGAAGGATCCCAATGGTTTAAGAGCTTAGCTTGATGCGCTCCATCAGTCCTTGGGCCTTCGGTTTATTTGTTAGGTTCTTAACAAATAGTGGCAACAATAGCTTGATTGGTTAAGAAATATCCTTTGAAGCATTGAGATTGTCCAAGAGAGGAGATTTTCGGTACATGACACATCTAATGGAGGCCCCACCAAATGAAACTGCCTAGATCACCTAATGATGGGACCTAATCACAAGAAAGCTAGCCCAAGTGAAAACTCTGTTTGCCAAACACCAAGGGGTTTCCTTCTCTTCTTCAAAATGTGTACAAAACAAATACAACATATCCCACCCAACACTATAAAATCACCATAAAATAAAGATGAGAGACCCTAAGTGATTTGCCCTAGGAGCAATCAAACGGGTGTGTTGCTTGCAGCACGTCCAAAATGGCATACACATGAAGATCCAGTCCAGAGCTGGTCCACTCATCAGAAAAGCCATACATGTCACTGAATATAGGCCGATGATGATTTTCTTTCAATGAATGTGGCCCACCCATGAGTGTATTGGCCTGATTTACATACCTGGGCATGTTCTAGTTGGCCCCACCTAATGTTCTGGCCTGGTTCTAGCACACGTCTAATGTTGGCTTCTGTGCTGCGATTCGCATCCTTGATCTCTCCTTGCACAAATCAATGTAGCAGTCCTTAATCAAGATATAACACTCAAAAGCCAAGTATGGCATCACAGGCGGTATCTATCCAGTGGATCTTTGAAATGAAAACGCTCATGGTAGACTCTCCATGCATATTCCTCAAAAGAAAATGCACAAAACTTGTTGATTGTCTTGTCACCATCACCATCACCATCACCATCGCCATCCTTTCCTTGGCTATCTTCCAACATCATCGCAGCCAATGGAACAAGTGGGGAAATGATGTTGTCCATCGACAAAGTCACCAGCAAACACATGGATACACAAGATGAAGAAGAGGATCCTACACTCTCCTCCTTCCCCAAATTCGCCACCGGTCTCCCTCTCACCTTCTTCAACTTCCCATTGCTCCAAACCTACAAACCAGACACATTATCACAAGAGATCCTTTAGTCGATGTTTGGATCATATACACCAAGGGAAAAGAAAAGAAAAGGTAACCATAAGGCCAAAGATTATTTCTATTAACAATATTGGAAAAGGGATTTCATTTTTAAGAGTTTCGTTTGGATAGCAAGTAGAAATCAGAGATTTGTTAGCGAATGGTAACCTAATTAGTACAAACTATAGAAAAGTGCAACTATTGCTTTCTGGAATCTTCCCTTTTTATTTTATATCGAAACATCCCAAACCATCACATCAATGGAAAACCTTTTCCATTTCCATCGAACACAAGAAAAAAACTAAAAGAGTAATGTGAAGTGAGTACTCTTTTCTGGTACTCACCACTCACATTCAACAATGTTGCATTCATGTGCTAGATCCAACCTGCTCACTAGAAAATCCCCACTCATGCATTGCATGTGGACTGTTGGTAAATTTCTTTTAACCATCAATTTCTTTGCATGCCTGATAAATGATCTTTGGGCCAAGACATCCACTTGGTGGAACTCACTTCATGAGCAGCTTCAACATCTCGCACACATGTATGTTGGCAATCATGAGAGTCAGGTAGGGCGCCTGTGTCGCCGTCGAAAGCAGCCATAGTGGTAAACATGGCTCAAAATATCAGCTTGTGCACATTGATTTTCAAAAGCCAATGCAAAAAACAACCAATCCTTCTCCACCATTGACAGTATATCGCCAATGTGTATGGTCATATTGACATCATATTGACTGATATACACACTCAAAACCTATATTTTCGTAGTTTTTTCATGGTTTTAGGTTTTTCCACCCTCCTCTTAAAGTGGGGAACTTTGTTTTAGGAGCCACATTGATGGATTGAAGTCACTTCCATGAAATTGGGGGAACCCTATGGAGGAGGTAAATACATATTTTGGTAATTTTCTTACTAATTTGTGTTAATTTCACCAAAGGGTGCAATGGGCGCAACTTGGCTGGGACCCCAGAACCAGCAATGTGTGGTACCCTGACCATGGGGCACCGCACCTTTAGGGCCATCGAACTGTAATTGCTCGATTTTGAAATATTTAAATTAATAAGCTCATGCTTTGCAAATACTGAAAATTAAACCCTAAACCCTGAACGACAGAAAAGTACACTTGAGGTATAAAAAGACATATTGCCCCTCACACCCTTTATTATTTATTATTTACTGTTATACCCTGTTATAAAGGAGTGGGCGTGCAGAAAATTTGATGAGGCCCACCTTAATCTACGTGTGTGATCAACACTGTCCATCCATTTTGCCAACTCATTTTAGTCAATCAGCCCACAATATCAGTCAGATCTGAATCGCATGTGGATCCCACCACACGAAATAGTGGTGATTGAACGACCACTATTATAAACTTCTTGGGGGCCAATAAAAGCTTTGGATCAAGGTGATGTTTATGTTTTCCCTTCATCCAGGTCTATCTGACAAATGAACGTCACTGCGGGCCTTGGGAAGTTTTTAATGGTGCATTTCAATGACAACTGTTTTGCGTGGTGTGGTCCACCTGAGATATGGATCTACTTCAAATTTTTGCCCATGCCCTAAATTGAACTAGAAAAACTAATGGACGGCATGGATATAACACATACATCATGATAAGGCCTACAACGTTTTCAGCACAAACACTTGAGAAGTCGGTAATCTCAGTGGTGCTTGTTTCCATGACTACTGTTTTACGTGGTATTATCCACCTAAGAGTTGGATCCACCTTATTTTTTGTCACATGCCCTAAAATGAGCTCAGAAAATGGGGTGGACAGGAGGATTTCTCACAAACATCACAATGGGCCCCACTTAGCATCCTAGATCCTTTAACAAGAAATCCGCATTGGCCTCTTCTCATTTGTACACGTCATTGCTGATGACAGAGCTCACAAAACACATTGATTTTCTCACTCTGAATAGCTTGCATACTACACAATCACAATTTTTACCGTGTGGAGCTTCTCTGGCCTATGATGATTTATGTATTAGATCCACATTATCCATCAATTTTTCTAGATCATTCTTAGAGCACGAGTCCCAAAATGAGACAAAGTGGACCATGCCACTAAAAGCAGTGGGGTTTGAACAAACTACCATTGAAACCTTCGCAGGTTTATTTCCCATCTAACCTATTCATAAGCTCACAGACCTGGATTAAGGTAAAACACAACTATTAGCTTGATTAGAGTCTTCTGTAATATGGTGTGGTCCACTTGATACATGGATCTACCTTGTTTTTAGGTTCATACCTAAAATGATCAGAGAAAATAGATGGACGGTGTGGACCTAAGAAATACATCATGGTGGGGCCATGTAAATTTCACACGTTAAGAGGAGAACTCGGAGTGTTGGCATGTGCAACTTCCATGGGCCTTATCATAATGTACATGTCAGATCCACACCGTCTATCCAATTTTCCATATTATTTTAGGGCATGAGACAAAAAATGAGGTACATGTCAGATCCACACCGTCTATCCAATTTTTCATATTATTTTAGGGCATGAGACAAAAAATGAGGTAGCACCGGTTCAACCTTCTCCCGATAACTCGGGTACCATAGAATCCAGAAAATGAACGGTTCAGATCATCATTTAATATGCAATAAGGGGGTCGAGAACGGGCCCGTACGGTACGGTGGTACACTGACACCGCACCCTAACCAAACCCTTGTATATACACACACGAGCCTCTCGCACGTGCTCGCACCTGCCAACATGATGGCCCAAAAATCACCCAGTTCGACTGACGTGGCCCCCGCTATAAAAACATGTACGGCCAAAGAAAACCTTAGATGGGCCAGCTAAACCGTGGACCGCACCTGCCGAATATCCAAACCATCCAATATGTAGGTAGCCCATCCCAGTGATATATTCAGGGAATCCCATCCGTTCAAAAGATGCATCCCCTTAGAAAACCCCTACAAACCAGCCCAATCTAAAACTCAAATGAGCCAAAACAAAGCTAACACATTGAGAGGAAACGCTGACCCTTGATTAGCATGTGGGCCCACCGTATTGTGTATATATAATCAAGGCCGTTCAGACTCTTCTTCTAGTCAAGATGAAGGGTCATGCCAACAGGTTTTATGATTCAGGTGGGTCCCAGTGAAATTCAGGGATGAGATCGTTCTCTCTACTGTGGCCCACCTTAGTTTTGAGCGCCCCCTATCGTGGCCCACCTACTGAGTGGATCACCGTTATCTTTCGATAGAAACATCTACACAACGAGGTCCACATAATGTACGGCTTGGATATTCCATCCGTGTGCCGAGCTGGCGTATTTAGTGGCGTGTACATTAGGCGAGTTGTACACGCGCGTGTACTGATCAAAGCTCAAAGACAAAAAAACGTACTTGCGCAATGTCGCCGATGGTGACGAGTACCGAATCGACTTCCGGTTCGACAGAAACCCAACCCGAGTCAGCCAGCAGCGAGTACTTCCTCCGCCGAACCTGATACTGCAACCCGACTACGTACGGATAAACCCGACCCGGATTCAGACCCGCTTTCGCGCTCCCATCCTCGTCGTCTTCGGGTCCGTTGGGTAACGACACCCACATCAATGAGCAAGCCCTTCCCTTCTCCCGCAGCGGGTTATCGAATCCCACGGCGCACGATAGCGCCTCGACGACCTCGAGGCCGACCTTCTCGAGAGATTCCGCGAGTTCTGTGAGGGAGGAGAGGGAGGGAGAGGATGAGGAGGCGGGGTCGAAGCAGAAGGACCGTCCATCTGCGTCGTGTCCGAGAGGCCACGTGTCGGGAGGGGATTGGTGGGAAGGAGGGAAGAGGGAGAGGGAGTGGAGGTCGGCGGATTTGGGGAGGTGGGAGGGGATGGGGTGGTGGGTGAGCTGGAAGAAGGGAGGAGGACACGTGGTGGAGAGGGATTGGGTGAGGTTGGGGTGGAAGGAGAAGCGAGGGAGAGGAGGGGAAGGGCGGAGGCGGGAGGGGAGAGAGAGGAGGGGAGGTGGGAGGAGGTGGTGGTGGAGGAGGCGGGAGAGAGCATCGGAGGCGGTGGAGGAAGGGAGGTTTTGGTTGGAAGGGGTGGGTGGTGGAGCTGGTGTGGCCGTGTATGAGGAGGAAAGGAGGAGTTGGTGATTGGTTTGGGTTGAAGAGGAAGAAGCCATCGATTGGAGAGAGAGAGAGAGAGAGAGAGGAATAGGGTCTTTTTAAATGAAAAGAAAAACTTTTATACTCTTTTAGAGTGTGATAGATGATACACGTGCTTGCAGAGATTAATGAGAAACTGAATAAGGTTACATTTTTATGAAAACCCACTCACCATTTTGACAAAACCACCTAAAATAATAAATTTTAGGAGTGAGTACCTATATTTTTTATTTGATTTGATTTGTACCGCTTTCTATCACCTAATTTTTTAAAATAATGAAAGCATAGTCGTGTGGGAGTATTGTTATTCGCTGATGCGTACGGACTTCAAAGTAATAAGATCTACCTCATCTACTGAATGTGCATTGGGTGGATTCAAAAGTGAAGTGGACAACCCCAAGGGGAATGATTGAGATGAGAAGTCTCACCATTAAAATCATACATATTGTGTGTGTGGGATCCATTGTAGTATGCATATTTCACCGGTTGTCGTGTCGCAAACCAAAATGCCCCCGCGACACTTTCTTAACAAACGCGCACACACCACCACACACTCACACCGTAGTGGAATTTCACCACCCATGGGTACTCGAACCTTCGACCAGGTGTTGAAACTCCTAAGAGTCTACCACTGGAGTAAGAGTAAGGACCCACCCTGCAACACTTGATGTTGTAAGAAGCATGTTATATAGCCTTTGAAAACTCTAATGGAGCCATGCATCTAGTTTTAAGATAATTCGCAGCACATATGAGAAAAGAAAAAAAAGAGTAAATATATATTTTATTGCTTTCTCAACTCCCTTCTTCCATCTATCTATTTCTACTTTTACATCTCTACATCTCTTCTTTTATAATTTCTTTAAGGCAATATTACTCACATTTGAAAATAGAAAGCTAACTTCAACTAAAACTTGAAATAAAATCTGCAAAAAATAAAAATAAAATAACTACTAATTTAAATCCTAATTCTATCAAGACTTGAAAATTAAGTATAGTAGATTTTTAACAGCTTTCCTTAATCTTGACTTTCACTCATCCCTATCAGTCTTTTACCTGAGAAAGATATCCACCATTTGACTTTAGGTTTGCAAAACTGATTACCTTATATTTTAAGGACTTATGAATATAAGATAGCTGATATTTTACTTTTGTAATGAAATAGTAGCTTTTCTCATGTTCATGGAACCTTCATTTGTTAGATATGGGTCTATTGATCTTTAGACTCAAGGAATATAAGCTCTACTTGAGTTATATCAAATGCAACAACTATCATTGCCATCTGAACTAAGCATGAACCATATTCAGTGTTTATAATTCATGTTAACTGCATATTGTGCCAAAATTCGAACTAGTGTATGCTTCATTTTGACCTTTGGCTTCATATGATTAATGTATCTTTGAATCCTTCATCTTTAAAAATTAACTTTCTTCCATCCACATATACTCTCACATTTTCACCTATCAATTTCAAATTTAAAAATTTTCCAACTTCACATCTTGATGCTTTAAGATATCGCATTTCATCTATGTAATCACATAATAATTCATGTTAACCGCATGTTATGTCAAAAATTGAACTGGTATATGCTCCATTTTGACCTTTGGCTTCATATAATAAATGCATCATTGAATCCCTTTATCTTTAAAAATTAGCTTTTTCCCATCCACATATACTTTCACATTTTCACCAATCAATTTCAAAATCAAATTTTTTCCAACTCCATATTTTGTTACTTCAATATGTTGTATTTCATTTACAAAATCACATAAAAACCGATTAATAAATTATTATTATTTTTGTATCTATAAAACTTTTTAAGTTTAGACTCTTTTCTCATCCTTATCTTCTCTCAACAAAACCCTCTATTACTTATTATTACTCTTCATCCAATCAAAATTGATGCAATCGAAGCTCAACAAATTAAAATATTTTCAAACTTAATAATACACACCTTTAAAATTTCAGATCACATGATCATAGTATTTACTTTTTATGTCTTCAAAATTTTCTTTGATAAGTTTATTAGACTCTCCACATTTCATGCTTTCCCATTTTAAAAAGAAAAGAGTATTTTTAACATCAACATCCTTATCACACTCAACTTCCATAGATTGTATCACATTGGCGCTATCTTCTTTCACCTTATCTTTATTTTCTAAAATATTAAAGTGTCACAAGATATTTCCCTTTCAATCTCATTCAATTCTTGAAAAATCTAACCTGGTGGTTTGTCTTTATAAAACCCATCTACTTCAAAGTCACCTATATATCTAAGCAATTTATTCTTAATTGCTAAACTTTATTTTTTTTTAAATTATTCAAATTTATTTTAAACTTGAGATAGATAAATCAAATTCTCTTGCGTTAAACATCTAATATTAACATATGTAGGTATGACATCCTACCCGTCCATCTGTTGTGAATCTTTATATTCAACTTGATACAAAGCTCAAGTAGGCCACTGCACGGGTACAATGTGATATCACTTGAAGAAGCCAATGTACTTGAGTTTTAAGATCAGGATTACTTTGAGATGTCTCTTCATCCTGATCGAGCTCTGGATGAATGGATTGGATGCAACCTGTGAAAGTTTCTATTGCAGGCATTCCCATCCATTACACATGGTGTGGCCCAACACCCACCTAATTTTGTGGATGGCCCAGGTTTTTGGGCTCAAATCCTAATAGGAGGTGTTGCAACCGATGAATCGACAGGATGTCTGACAAACAGCACAATGAACTCATACAGAGATGTTTGTATAACTACAACAGTCATCCTATACAACCACAGATAGATCAGGTTTTCCCTTTGTACGTGTAGGAGCATGAGCATGAGCATGACAAGGAGCATAGTTCAGTGATCCATCCAAAACGTTGACATGATGGGCCTCCTATTTGATGACAGCTGGATCTAAAATCCAAAATCCATGGTATTTGGTTCAAAGATTTTGGGTTTCCAATATGTAACTTTTTATATGGGAATCTTACTTTATTTTCCTTTTAATGTTTTCACCGGATGATGGTAAGTGCTTTCCCCTTGCTTTTTTTGTAATTGTAAATACCTTCCTTTCGATGTAGATTATTACAAATACCTCCCTTTACTGTAGAGTATGGTTGAGAATTTCATACCAAATGTCAAAAAATACCCCTATTTTAAAAGTTTATTTTACTTTTGTGGGAAGTACTGTGTTAAATATAAATGGCATCTAACTTATACAACAAGGTCCCTCCGTGAATATTGAAGGGTTTTTTCATAAAAAATCAAGCTAATCTAATCATCAATTGGGCCAAATCCATGTGGTGGGCTGCCAATTTGTTAGGGTAGAATTATTTTAAGGTTTTTCATTTAAGGTAGGCCGAGTGATTATGTTAAATGGGTCAAAAATTGGCATATATACAGGCATTGTGGTGGGCCTGCATGTTTACAACTAGTAACTTCATAGGAGTGAAACATTTAATTTTTCAAAGATCACATGCTAAGTACTTCAATAGTTCAAATAAGCAGGGAGGTGTTTATAATTGTAAAAAACTAGGGCAGTTTCTTACAATTATCCAAATTTTCTTTGTTGCCAACTCATGGAAGCAGTGAGAATTTTTATGCGAGATTTTTGGTGCATGGGAGGGGCCCATTTTAATAATGATTTTAATTATTGAGGAGACCTTTGCTAAGCTCAGATGCGTGTCCAAATCAGCTAATGCACATGTCACAACATATGCCAGCATGGCACATGGGGAAAGTATCCAAGCCATCCATTAATAGGCTACCACTATGTAGATTACCTAACCCCAAGAGTCAGGTCAGCCGTCCACTAGTTAGGTGGGGCACGATTAACTAAAAAAATGTACATTGTGAAAAAAATCAACCGGAGTTTACTAATGCATCCACGTATTTCTAATATCATGGCATTCCTAATCATTTAACCATCTTTATCTTTTGGATGTAGCATCTAGAAGGTAAGATCCACATGATGGATGGCTTGGATATTTCACCTTGATGCCACGCTGGCATATGTGGTGGCCTGTACTTTAGCCTACCTGTACGAGCGCGTGGGCCTTGCAAAGCTCTGTTAAGAAATGAGCGCCAGTTGGAAATTAAAATCCCCATCGTACTGTTCTCGCTATCAGCGCAGCATTGTCTTGCGAGAATACATCGCGAGGTATATTTAATAAGTTACAGAGGGACTTTAGCCTTTTAATGCGAGTCATATTCGCATGATCCAAACCGTTTATATGACGATTATCATGCTGTACGGTGGAAATTCAACAAATAAAAGCTTTTAGTTGGAGTACTTTAACGGCTTTTTTTTTTCTTTGATATGAACTGTCATGATAGCCTTTTTATAGATCAATGGGTTTTAAAGGCTCAATCGGACAATTATTTAAGGATCCCCAATCCATGGTAAGCCTTATCAAATAAACGGTTTGGATCATTGAAAGAAATAACTCAAATCCAACATCTTAAGTCCCGTATGTATTAAGCAAACCTTGTATGAGGCTCAAACAACCTGCAACAAAAGTCAGGGGCCCCTGCATCAAAAGTCAGGGTAGCCAATGCATCATGTGGGCCGCACTTCGCAGAAACGAACAGGTAAGGATTTATTTTAGCTGTTCCTATGTTTCTTGTAATGTATTCCAGTTGATGGGGACGGTGGATTGCCTACGGATGCGGGCAGCAGAGAGATTGCTAATGGAAAGTGCTCTGTGCGCACCACCATGATATATGTTTTTTACCCTCACCATCCATCTGTTTTTTCCTTATCATTTTAGGACATGAGACAGAAAATTACAGCTCTCCGTATCTCAAGTGGAGCACACCACAAGAAAATAGTGGTGATTGAATACCCACCGTTAAAAACTTTCTAATACCCACTGTAATGTTTACTTGTCATTCAACCTATTAATTAAGTCACATGGACGTACACGTACATGAACGAAGGGAAAACAAAATATTTACTTCATGTAAAACTTTTGTCACCCCAAGAAGTTAATAATGGTGGCTGTTCAATGAATACTATTTCTATTGATGCGGTCTACATGTGATTTGGATTGGCCTCTTGTTTAGGCTTGTGTCCTAAAATGAGATTGCAAAATGAAGAAAAGATACCATTAAACATATACATTATGGGTGGGACTCACATAGCACCATCTAATAGCTGATAGCTTTGCTAGGCAATCCACGCCCAGATAATGGCTAAGAATAGCCTGAATTTTCATACCAAATGATCTTTAGTATAAAGCTTCATGGCTTAATGATAGACTTGTTTCAACACTTAAATCATGGGATCAAGTGCCAATCTAGGGTTGGTGTGTGTTTGGTACAAGCACAATGTGCTGAGATTTGATAAGACTTGGGATGCAGTCTAAGTTAGGCCCCCTGCAAAGCATGTTTGAAAGGTGTTCTAATAAGTAAATACAAGATTAAGCTGGCGCGGCGCTGATAGCATCCTATCTCCCAGCAATTCGACCGTTGGCATCGTGGGCTCATTGTCATTTTGTAGTTATAACTCATCTATGTGGGCCCCACATTGTGGACGGTTTAATTTGACAGAACAGCAGTTCTAACAAGCCATTAGATGCCAATAATAGGTTTCCTTGTGAGCATTAGATTATCTCACCCATCTATTGTAGTGGGCCCACTTTTTGAACGGCTTATTTCAAGCTGCATATCTGACATTGTTTACGATTTCTGTGCACGCGCGTGAGCATTCAACTCTGCCAGAGTATCAAATTCCTCGAGAAAAACAAAAAAAATATACTCAGGCGGAGTCTGCTGGATGATACGCAGGCACTTAGAAATTTATCTAGAAATTGTATAATACAAAAAATTAAAATTAATCTGTACAGATTAAGTGTCCCACTTTAGATACATCATAGACCAAAATTTAATTTACTTTCATCATCTATCTATCGGATTGGTGGACTTTGCTGGACGGTTAAAAATGAAATAATCCACTGGCCTATTTCAACAAACGAGTATGCATGAATCAGAGGTTAGTATTATTCAACGAGTATGTTTTTAGGAAAGTGATTTAATGACAGTGATTTTCACAATTTAGTCGGTTTAATATGAGTTAAATTATTCCACGTGTACAATTTCTGAGTGCATGCATATCAAGCGTAATATGCAGCTGGAGTATTAAATAACTCCCTGAATTCTTTACAAATGTTTCGCTTGGATTTTTGGAAAAGCTGCTCGGTGGGGGCCCGGGGGCGCCGTGCGATGGCAGTCGAGAAACTAATTTGTGCGTTTGCCACCCCACAATTCTACAATTCAATAGAATGAGGAAGCCGTCCACGTGGCACGTGGCCTGCATGCATGACAATCCGGATGGTTGAAATCATTGGCCCCAAGATCGATGGAACACATGCCAAGAATCTTCCATCTGATGACCATCAAAATGGACGGTCAGGATGAAAATGGTCAATTGCCAAATCCAACGGCAAAATCATACAGTTAAAGTCACCTAATTAGTCTGAATATTATTTTACACTTAATCAACGTCGGCGGCCATGATTTGGACGGTCCTGAATGGAGTACCTGTTTGTACGCTGCATGTGACGTGGAATAGATTTCGAACTTGGCACCGAACGCACGTAGGAGTTTGCAGGCAATCAATCAATCCAGACCATCCAAATCAGGAAGCACTTTACCGCTCATCTAATGGGCACCTATCATGGATGCTTCGTGTTCCCAATATCACACGTATGGTATGACCCATCTCCACCATTAACTGGATTTATTTTCCACCGTTGCTTCAAAATCCGTTGATTGGTTGGCGAGGATCATCTGATCTACGTATATTTTGAACCGTTTGCCCTTTTTACAATGAGAGCCTCTGCCGTATTCTGGTACGGTATGACCCTCTATTTGAAACCACATGCAGCGTCAGGAGACCTCTTCTGGTGGGCCCATCCATCTCCCAAGATGGGTAGCGGATTGCGTACTGAGTAAACTCTGTGGGGCCCACTGTGACGTATGTGTCTAATCCACACAGTCCATCCGTTTTACAATCTCATTTTAGGGCATGGGACCAAAATTCAAGTATATCCAAAGCTCAAGTGGACCACACCATAGGAAACACGTGGCACTGAGAAGGCTTCAACGGTGGATGTTATTATCCCCACCGTTTCCTATGATGTGGTCCACTTGAGCTTTGGATATACTTCAATTTTGGTCGCATGCCTGAGCTGGTAAAACGGATGGACGGTGTGGATAAGACACGTGCATCACGGTGGGCCACACGGAATTTACTCAGTACGCTATAGCGTACGGAATTACTCAGTGCGCCTCCCCAAACATGGGACAATACCCACATGCAGCGTCAGAAGACCTGTTCTGGTGTGGTCCATCCATCTGCCACGCACTGTCGGACACGTGGCTTGCGGTTGGTGTATCCGAACCGTCCATGAGAAAAACTCATGTGCCCTCGTGGAGTGTGATCCTTTGGTAAGTTCGGGTGGAGCACACTTTCCTTACGTATGCCTCTTACACGTGCCAACATGATAAACACGTGCTTGCTCGAAGCCACTCATCATGTGTGTGTCACTGTATTCATTACCCCAGAAATATCATCCGCTGGGCTACACGTGTGCATTGTATACGGATCACTGGTTAACTTCTGTCAGCCATCCATTTCCATTTTATCCACGTGGGCCACCTGATGAGAATGACTTTCCTACTTTTTGACCGAACGATTTGAATTGGCAAAGACACGTAATGAGCGCCTTGAATCTTTTCCATACACGTTACATTGGCCCGTGTGAAGGGTGCGTACTGAAATGTCTACCGTCTTTTTTTTTGCTGTGGTAAGTGGTGGCATTTGCATAATAGCTTACTTAAGATAAGTTAGTTATGGCATGAGTAGCTTTATCTCGGTTCCTTTTTATTAAACCAGCTAGTACATTTTGTAAATAATATTCTCACCCGCTAAAACAGTAGAAAAATTATTTGGCTTCCAACGTTATAAGTAATTATCCATCAAATCTGTTAGTTACCCTCATATCCATCATCCATCGTATAGGGCCAACCTTTGATGTGGACCGCTTAGTTGTGGGGGCCCAACCTTTAATGTGAGTTGTCCATCATGCAGGGATTACTTTGGATGTGGGTCATTCATCAATGTGGACTGACCTTTTATGTGCATCATTCATTACGTAGGGCCCATCTTTGATATTAGTCATCTATCGTGTGGGTCCCACCATCAATGTTATTTTCCATCATTTGGGGCCCACCTTCAATATCCACCACCCATCATGTAGAGCCTGCCTTTGATGTAAACCATCCATCATGTAGACCCCACCTCTATTGTGGGTCATCCATCATGTGAGTCCCACATTGATGTGGATCTATCACGTGAGACCTACCATTACTAATTGCCCCTCCTGTGGAGCCCAACTTTGATGTGGACTATCCATCATGTGTGTCCCACTTTCAATGTGGGTTGCCCATCATGCGGGGCTTGCCTTTGATGTGGATCATTCGTCATTAGGGGGCCGACCTTTAATGTGGATAATTCATCATGTGGGGCCTAGCTTTAATGTGGGTCATATATCATGTCAACCCACTTTGGATGTTGGCTTTTTATCATTATGGGTCAGACTTTGATGTGAAACATCCACATGTAGGCCCACATTAATATGGGGCCATCCATCATGTGGGGCCCACCTTTATATAGACCGTCCACCATGTGAGCCCCACCTTTGATGTAAATAGCCCACCATGTAGGGCCTCCTTTGATATGGACGTGAGAGAGAACCTTATTTGACATGGACCATGAGATGAAAAGTAGAAAAGCCATAAGTTGAAAAGGTAAAAGAAATATATTTTATTGGTAAGTAGCTTTTAGCTAATAAGTAACTTTCACGGTAATACTTACTAAAGTGGCTTAAATAAGAAAAGCAACTTAATTACTTAATATAAGTTAAAAAGTAACTTATTTGGTAGTATCCAAATAAGCCTTTAATTTTGCGGGTTAAGACATATCCAAGTCTTAAGACTGAGTGGAGATGCCTCGTTTCAACACTTGAGGTCTTGGCCTCGTTTCAACACTTGAGGTCTTGGTATCGATCCCTAGTGGGGGTGGCTAACATGGAGTGTGTGTACACCTGGGTGTCTACTAGCAAGCTAACCCAAAAAAAAAAATATTTAATAGTCTTAAAAAAAGGTTCAGCCCTCTAATTTTAGGGTTTAGATTTAGCAAAGGAAAAAAAAAAAGCACATATCTCTTCACACTCATTATTTATAATAATATGGAAAATAATCTTAATCTTGATCATACAAAAAGATAGACCTGCTTATTTTAATACTACTTCTCAAATTAGGCATATATATATCAAGTATGTCTAGCTAAAAATAATATTACATTATTGAAGAATTAATTATTTTTGTAAGAACATAAGCCAATTGATTTTTAGAAGAAATATGAGATACGTACATATATGAAACCAATGAACAAATTTTTCACGAACCAAAAGATAATTAACTTCAATGTGTTTGGTATGTTCACAAAAGACAGAGTTTAAAGCAATGTAGATTGATTATCACAAAAGAAATATGTCATAGTGGACACATGAACTCCAAATTCTGAAAAAAGCAAATGAGGCTATCCTCACACGTGGGCATGACCCATAAAGCTATACTTGGCTTCTATATGGGAGCGAGCGACAATAAACTGTTACTTACTTTTTCATGAGATAAGTTCGTCACCAATGAAAGCACAATAACTACTAGTAGAGCCCATGATTAAAGAACACCATTTTCCTGAAAATGACTTTAGATTGCATAATACGATAAATGGCTTGAAGGTGACAAAGGTAAGGGGATTGCATAGCTCAAGTGGCAGACTGAGTGAAAGATACCTTGTTTCAACACTGAGTATCTGGTATCGATCCCTAGTGGGGGTGGCTAACAGTGAAGTGTGAACTGACAGCGGGGTCTACTAACAAGCTAACAAAAAAAGGGGGGGTAAGGGGATTGCATGAACCAACTCAAGAGCTAACTGCAAAGGCAATATCATGTCGAGAGATAGATTAGCTTACCCACGAGGCAACGATATGGCTCAAGATCTTTAAGAGGAGCAAACTCCATTATGTGAAGGTGATAGTTCACTTCAATGTGGGTCTCAGCTATTTGAGATCGCAGCATACTAGTCTCACGAAGAAAATTAATAGTATACTTGCTGTTATGGGGAAATCTGGACAGGGTCAAACAAGGTCGGCCCGAGCCATCCGAACCAATTAATAGGGCCTCGGAAGGAGAACATAATGGGCGCAAGCGGACCTCTGGACTACGACCTTAGGCTGGGGGAGACGAGCTCTCGTTCTCGTCCTCATCCTCGTCCTCGTCCTCATCATTATCCTCATCTGAAGAAGGTTGGTCGAGCCGAGCTCTCGTCTTCGTCCTCATCCTCATCCTCATCCGAAGAAGGTTAGCCAAGCAGAGCTCTCGTCCTCATCCTCGTCTTCATCAAAAAAGCTACGGTCCCGGATCGAACGACTCATCCTCGACCTAAACGCCGAGAGCCAAGTCCTAAATAAGCACGTCTAACAGTCTCCGAGCCCGATGACTCGACTATGAATTCCGACTACAGGTACTCAGCCGCGGACCCAGATAGGACGAGGTCTAAGCCCGGATCAAGATACTCCGAGTACTGAGCTGGAAAATCAGTCCGAATTGGACGTGGCCGAAGATCACGCCTGGAGATACGCTCCATTAACACTCCCTCAGTGCGACCTCGACTGCCGAGTCGCCAACCTAGCTAATGTCATGCAATGATGATGTTAACCAGGTTCTTAGTTAAGTCCATTCATCCAGCAGATTTGGGAATCTGATACACCCCACGTATCAAATGCCATGAACTAGTTGCGAGGCCAAGACCCTCCAATGTGTGAGGCCGAGACCCCGCGATCCTTGACCCCGTCGGGTTTCCCCCATCCCCGACTTCAAGCACATGGAGGGTGCTGAATGTGGGGTCGCTCGCGGTCACTACGGGGAGGCGCGTGGCCGACAGCTCGGACATAGTGTCCCATTCCACCATGCCCTACTCACGAGACTGTGGATCAATATTCTATCCGGTATCGATAGGCTACACGGTGGTGGGGTGTTCCAGATTCCATACATGTGTGAGCAAACAAGGTTAACAAACTAGGTGGGTCAGCCAGTGGACTGAACCGCACGAGCTCAGGCAAGTATGTGGCGGAACGGCATCGGGTACAAGCGACCCATGTAGCCTAACTACTGCCGCCCACACGTACTCGTCCAAACCCATGGGTTTAGCCTCAAGGTGGTCTTACCAACGGAACCACCTTCGCTCTCCTCATGTTCTTGACCAACCCAGGGGTAGGAATAGTGATTCATAGCATGCCAACTACTAATATAACATTAAACATATTCAACACCATGCTCTCATGTTGTTCAACATACAACTCAAATTTTTCTAGCAAGCAAACTATTAATATCATGATTAAGGTGTATGTGTGTGGTGTGGGTTGGTGAGGAAGTTAAGCACTTCCTACACCTCAAGGAATCAAATACATAGAGCAAATGATTCATACACAATATGAAGTAACACATATGAGAAAAGAAATCAACCAAACATGAGCATGTAATCATCCATACACTAATCATGAGAGAGGCAAGATTAACATCAAAGAGGAATAAACATGTCATTCATACAATTCCAATAATATGTTATCCCTAGGTTCCTCTAGATTCTTCCATACAATATACCAAGCAAACAAAATCATTAAACTCCAACTATAATTGGTGTTAGGCCACCTAAGGATAATAGTCCGCACCTTAAGGGAAGATTTTCATTCTTTGAGATCTTAGGATTTGGGGATTTGGGTAAAACCACCATTTCCTAAATCAAAATCAAGAAAGACAACATTAATGCCTAAAAATCTACAATAAGTTACTCTATTGAAGGGAAATATACCATTTTTACCTCCGCTTCTTGGCATGGGTGGGTTTGGTGGAGGTTTCCTTGGAGAATGGGTAGAGAGTTTGCAAGGTTGAGCTTCCTTGGGCCCCATCTCCTACCACATACTCCTTTCCCTTCTTCTTCCTCTCTCTTTCTCCTCCTTTCTCCTCTTCCTCTTCTCCCTTTCTCTCTTTTCTCTCTTCTCTCTTTCCTTTCTCTAGGGTAAATTCGTATGAGGAGAGGGGTGCCCCAAATGAGGCCTTTATATAGTCTCAGGTTTGGTGTAAATGGCCTTAAGGGATGGGTTTTCACTATACTAGACCTATGAGAGGGTCTTTCTAAGCTCTAGGGCCCACTATAGGGTGTACAAGTCAATATACACCGTAAGATAGCTAGCCCTAATGATGATCTACGTATGGATATGATCGGCCCGCCATTTGAATGCGCCGATCGACAGATATGATACGAAGTCTGTTCAACGGTCACCGATAGTCGATCAGGGCCGCGACTATACGGATATGAGCAGGGAAATATCCTTACTCCATGGGTAAAGTTTGGTCACAAACTGACGGTCCGAAATCCTCAACTTTGCATAAGAGTGGACGACTCAATTCACTTAAGTTCCAACTCCTTCCTTTAGGGTATTTGCACTTCTCATGCACTCGTCCTTCGGCTCAAGTTGACCGGTTCTGGACCGTACCCAGGTCCGATTCCCGCGATGGACGTCAAGCCCAGTGAGATTTATGCTCCCCTCAATTTTTATAATTTTCTGACCTTCCCATATCGCGGTATAGCCCGCACGGGCTGCTGCCAAGTGTAAATGGCCATTTGGCTTGACGGCCCGCACTTGGCCCAATCACAACCCGACTGGTCTACTCTAATGGGCTAATCCTAACTTAATTTAGTTATGGCACCAAACCATGAGTAGTTTAAACAAACGGTCCTGCGGCAAATCCTGTGAGGACGCCTCAGTACACTGTTCTGGTTGGACGGGACGTTACATGATTAACCGGACTTATGCGGTTCTTCACTGGTACACCCTGTGTAAACTGACATTTAGTGCTAATGGTCATTAAGTAATATTTAGGTTAATTAAATAAAAAATAAATAAATAAATAAAAATTGATGGATTTTTTGAAAATCCAAAACAGTGAAAATCAAGGATGTTACAGAACCTAGCGGACAACATCAATCTTCTTCGTTGTTACATACCAAATCGGCTCCGATAGGGCCATCCCAGCGGACTCGAAGCTGAGGAGGAAAGTATAAGGAGTTACAAAACGAAGTCCAGATGTTGAAGGACGAAATCAGCCGAATGAAAATGCAACAAAACCAGCAACTACCTCTTAACATAATGGAAGCCACCCGGGCACCCGAGGAACGACCGTAGCAAGTCAATTCTTGGGTCAGGGGGTCTCAGGCACAGTCCGCACAAGCTCCCAACCCTACACAGAATGCAGTGTCTCAGAATCGGTCCACCCGAGTACCAGAACCTACTCAGGATACGGAATCATCTTATGTGTCCGCAACTTTAGCTCTGGCCCCCACTGACCTCCGCCATCGGCTGGAGAGGAGAAGACAGGGTAGAGCGCCCGAGGTGGTGGAGGCCTCCCAAGAGATAGTAGCTAAGAATCAGAATCCTTGAGAGGCTCAACTTAAGGAAATCCACGACCAAATCATGACATTACAGAAGAACCAACAGCCTACGTCCATCCCGACTGCAGTCCAGGCGATGATGGAAGAGACTGAGCCCCCCTTCACCTCAAAAATCATGGATGAGGTGATGCCGCGGAAGTTTAGGATGCCTCCAGTCATCCAATACTCTGGATCTGCAAACCCATCAGAACATGTGGAGTCCTATCGTTCGTGGATACAGATCCAGTCGGTCACGGATACAATGATGTGCAGGGCTTTCTCGATAACCCTCTTTGAGTCTGCTCGGAGTTGGTATCGGCAGCTTAAGCTAAAGTCAATTAGCTCCTTTGCGGAGCTCAGCAGATTATTCCTTACCTAGTTCATCTCTGGTAAGAAGAGTCAAAAGCAGACTACTCATCTGTTTACCCTCAGGCTGGGGAACAAGGAGTCATTGAAGACTTCGTCGCCCGCTTCAATGAAGAGGCGTTATTAGTGGACGACTACGACAACAAGATGGCACTTTCTGTCATGTTTAACGGACTCAGGGAGGGGAAGTTCATCTTCTCATTTGGGAAGAATCCGCCGACTACTTTAGCCGAGCTCATCAGTCGAGCTCAGAAATACACCAATGTCGAGGAGTTCTCCAACTCCCGCAAGAATGTCCAAGTTGCCGAGTAGTCATCCAAAAAGAAGAGATAGAGAAACGAAGAGCCTCAATCATCCAGCAAGAAGCCAGACGATCAAGCATCTCATGATCGTCGACCGGGCAGAAGGCCTAAGAGCAAATTCCGCTCCTACACCCCCCTCAACACATCTCCAGAACAGATCCTATTAGACGTCAAGGAAGAGAAACTCCTGCAATGGCTAGTTTGCATGAAGGTCGATGCAAGACAACGAGACAAACGCAATTACTACCATTTCCATCGTGACCACAGTCACAATACAAGCGACTGCGTGGATCTCAAGGACAAGATCGAAACCCTCATCCGTAAGGGTTATCTGCGACGATACACCAAGGAAGAGAAGTCTCGGAGAGAAGAGCAACCAAGCAAGACTGCGGAAGAGCCTGCCGAGATCCGCACCATCTATAGCAGTTCATCCGGTGGAGGTAACTCGAATAGGGCTCGCAAAGCTTACTCTCGGAGCTCGGACCCCGAGCATTATGCCCACCTGACTGAAAGGCTAAGGAAACAACTCCGAGTGAGCCCCTGCAATTTGACCTTCACAGAAGACGATGTGCGAGGAATTCAGCATCCACACGACGATGCCCTGGTATTGGTTATAACTAGAGCTAACCACAAGGTTTACCGCATCCTGGTCGATACCGCAAGCTCGGCCAACATCATCTATTCCGAGGCGTTTGAGAGAATGGGGATCGACAGGTCATGCCTCCGACCTCTAAAGACCCCTCTGCACAGCTTTACTGGAGATAAGGTGATCTCCAAGTGAGCCATCTCCCTCCCCGTGATAGCAGGGGAAGGGCAGCATCAAGTCACACTTCTGGTCAACTTCCTCATTGTGAACGTGTTGTCAGTGCACAATGTTATATTGAGCCGACCTTCCCTTAATGTAATGAGGGCGGTCGTGTCCACTTATCACCTCATGATAAAGTTTCCGGCCAAGAGACGAGTCGGATACCTCCGAGAAGATCAGCGCGAAGCCTAGCGATGTTACGCTATGGCGGTGAGAAAGGGTTCGATAAAGCAGGCCCTCACCGTCAACGTCCTTGACTCCAGAGCTCCTAAAGAAAATTCCTCCACAAAGAACTTAGTGACTGTCGCACTCGAAGAAGCCGACCCGAGCAGAATGGTTCTGCTCAGATCGTCATTGAATTTCAAGCAACGGTCTCAGATGCTGGCTTTCTTACAGCAGCACAAGGACGTCTTTGCCTGGTCGCACGAAGACATGCCGGGCATCTCTCCTGAGTTTATGGTTCATAGGATGAATGTGGACCCAGATCATATACCGGTGAAACAGAAGAGGAGGGCATTCGACCCTAAAAGGTACTCGGCCATAATAGATGAAGTGTCAAAGCTCCCCAGCGTCGAATTCATCCAGGAAGTGCATTATCAAGACTGGATCGCAAACATGGTCCTTGGGAAGAAAGTCAACGGGAAGTGGCGGGTCTGTGTAGACTACTCAAACCTGAACAAGGCCTGCCTTAAGGACAGCTTCCCCCTGCCTCGGATTGATCAACCGATGGACAATACAGCCGGACACGAACTGCTATCCTTCCTGGACTCTTACTCCGAGTACAATCAGATCACAATGCATCCTCCATACAAGCAGAAGACGACTTTCGTCATAAATAAAGGTCTTTATTGTTACCGGGTCATGCCCTTTGGCCTGAAGAACGCCGAAGCAACATTTCCGATTGCCAAGAAAATTGGTCGGACCATGGAGGTTTATGTTGATGACATGTTAGTGAAGAGCGTCAAGGTGTCCGACCACATTGCGGACCTCGGTGAAACTTTCTTGATTCTTCAAGAGTACCGTATGAAGTTGAACCCGCAAAGTGAGCCTTTGGATTCGGCTCCAGCAAATTCCTCAGTTTTTAAGTTAGTCAGAAGGGCATCGAGGCAAATCCTGAGAAGATCAAGGCACTACTTAACATGAGCTCACCTCGGACCACAAAGGAAATTCAATGTCTCACCGTTCGAGCGCTCAGTCGATTCATATCCAGAGCCACGGATAAGTGTCTCCCCTTCTTCCAAGAATTGAAAGGTCATAAGAAGGTCGAGTGGACCCCAGAGTGTGAACAGGCATTCCAGCAGCTAAAACAGTACCTGGGCTCATCACCCCTGTTATCCGAGCTAGAAGAGACCGAGCCCCTATTCCTATACCTAACGGTCTCTGCCTCGGCTGTCAGCTCTACACTTATCAGGGATGTGGGGGGTAGGCAACACCTCATCTACTATGTGAGCAAAGCAATGGTACCCACCGAAATCAGGAACCCAAGTATGGAGAAATTAGCACTCAGCTTAGTCTTCTCGGCACAAAGGCTGCGTCTGTACTTCCAGGCGCATACTATTGTTGTCCTGACTGACTCCCCCTCAGGCAAGTCCTTCAAAAGCCCGAGGTGTTAGGTCGACTGACCAAGTGGGCAATAGAACTTAGGGAGTTAGACATCCAATATCGTCTGAGAACTATAATCAAGGGCCAGACTGTGATCGATATTATAGCAGAATTCACTACTCCGAATGTAGAGGTGACAAACGCGGGTGCGGAGGCAGTTCCCGCGGCCCCGCCATCTCTCCCGCGTATCCCGGACATGGAGTCAGACGGAGAGCACAGATGGATTCTTTTTATGGATGGGTTGTCCAATTCCAAACGCGTCGGGGCAGAGATTATCTTGGTCGCGCCCAATTCAACCTCCATCCAATATGCTATCAGGCTCGACTTCAAAGCTTCTAATATCGAAGCAAAGTACAAGACCTTACTGGCTGGACTCAAATTGACAGCTAGTCTGGGGGTTCAATCTCTTGAGGTACGATGCGATTCTCAACTCGCTGTGAACCACATCTCCACCGAGTACGAGGCCAAGGAAACTAGAATGGTGGCTTATCTTTCCGAGGCCCGAAAGCTTATAGAGAAGTTCTAGAGCTGCATCATCAATCAGATTCTGAGGACAAGGAACTCTTAGGCTGACGCCCTCGCAAAGCTAGCTAGCCTCAGCCGCAGAAGGAAAGATTCCTAGGATCATTCCTATGGAATTTTTGGATAATCCGAGCATCAACCGGGCTAATCAAGAAATGATTAATCCAGTGGAGAGCACTCCGAGTTGGATGGACCCGATCTACAATTACCTCACATCTGGTGAAGTCCCCCAAGACAGGCTAGAGGTCCAACGTCTGAAGGTCAGAGTTGCACGATACATAGTCTTGGACGGGATCCTATACAAAAAGGGGCATTCACAGCCCTACCTCAAGTGTCTCCAACCCGACGAAGCAAACTACATGATCCAAGAGATTCATGAGGGAATTTACAGAAATCACTTCGGTGGCCATGCCTTAGCTCTGAAGATACTCTGTTAGGGGTACTTCTGGTCGATCCTTCAAGAAGACTTCAAGAACTATGTCCGAAGGTGCGACAAATGTCAGAGGTTCGCTGTCATACTAAGGCAGTCTGCGGAGGAGGTGACCCCCATGAGCGGGTCGTGGCCGTTTGCTTAGTGGGGGATCGACATCATCGGACTTCTGCCCACTAGGAAAGGACAGGTCAAGTTCGTTATCGTAGCGGTCGACTACTTCACCAAGTAGACCGAGGACGAACCCGTAGCAAAGATTACAAGCAGAAGGTGACTGACTTCGTTTAAAAAAATATCATCTATCGATTCGGAATCCCTCACACCATTGTCTCTGACAATGGGAAGCAGTTCGATAATGACAGATTTCGAGACATGTGTAGGGGGCTCGGCATTTCAAATGAATACTCCTCACCTCGTCAGCTGCAGTCTGCCCAGCTCAGAGGCAGGGGCCTCCCACTCTCCCGAGGCCCAAAACCACTTCCCCTTCCAATCTTTGTTGGAAGTGGGGAGTTGGGTTACCAAACTCGGGGTACATGGGGGTCTGGCAGAGAAGTAATACCGTGACAACTCGTTCCTATCGTACTTAGCCATGTACAAATACAAGAACTCGTCCAGCGTCAACCTCTGATTCTTCACCCAGTACTAGATGATGAATGTGGAGACTATGATCCGCCAGGCATTCAGGGCCATCTAGCCCGGGGCTACTTTCAGTTGTGCAATAAGCTCGTGTATAAATGGATAGATGGGAAGTTGGAGCCCACACTGACGGGCGCCAGTGAATACAGCAATCTCCCCCTCAATAGGAAGACCCGCTTGATCAATGGGAGAAGGAGCTCAGATGTGCATCGAGTTCAGAATCTGGTAGTCTTCGCGAATCTGGGCCATCTTGACTTGACCAGAACCGAGCCCCCGGGGACCAATGGCTTTGGTCTACCTCCCGATGGGCCTGCTTTCGGCCGTCCCACATGATCTCTAAGTGCCCTCTTCGACCTCTTGCCTCGACTTTCAGTTCTCGGACCCGCAATTCTCTCGGTCGAGGGGTTAAGCGGTATGGCCTCAAAGGGACCTTCAGAGTCCCCGGGCCCTGAGTCGGTGCTCCCCGGTTCGGAGTCTGTCTCCGCTCCTTGGACTTCCTCAACTTCATCAGAGTTGCTCGACATAGTAAAAGAAAAGGTCTAAATGGTGGAAGACTCACTGCGCTGAAGGCGATTCGCTCTGGCAGAAAATCCCTCTACTCCGGCAACTTCCTCAAAGCGAAATCCCTTCTCTGGTTATTGGAAACCCTTTATCCAACGAGAAAAAACCACTTTTCGGCAGAGGCGATTCGAAAATAGCAAGGGAATAGGAAGCAAGAGAGCTAGAATGCAGGAGAAGGAGAATGTGAATGAGAGCGAGAGGGGTTTATATAACCCTCCCATCACTCAGCATCATCATTGCGGACAGCTGTCCCCAAAGCCGAAGAGGCGCACTGTCATTAGGGAACATTTAAAGGGAGTTGATAAGTTCGAGTCCGTGTTCCCAGGTCCGAGTCTCATCGGCATTAAAAGCTATTTATGGCACAGGCGGCCTCTCACCTCTCTATGAGCTTGTGGCATCGTTTCCTCTGCTCTACCAATTACGAATCGTAACCGTCACCACGTGTCCTTTGTTTAGAGATCGAAACACGAAGAGTCATAGCCATCGTACTGCACACGTAATTCGAAGCGCGATCGTTGCAATGATTGCACTCCAATCATCCCAACCGTCATCATAAGCAGAGATGTGAAGGCGTCACCCCATTTCCCTAGGCATTTACTCTCTAAGTTCGAGCTCGGACTAAAAGAGTAGGAGGCTTCTGTTATGGAGAAATCTGGATAGGGTCAAACAAGGTTGACGCAAGCCATCCGAACCATTTAATAGGGCCTCGGAAGGAGAACATCATAACGGGCTTGAGCGGACCTCTGGACTATGACCTTAGGCTGAGGGAGAGGAGCTCTCATCCTCATCCTCATCCGAAGAAGGTTGGCCGAGCCGAGCTCTTGTCCTCATCCTTATCCTCATCCTCATCCTCATCTGAAGAAGGTTGGCCAAGTAGAGCTCTCGTCCTCATCCTCGTCTCCATCCAAGTCCTCGTCTTCATCCAAAAAGTTACAGTCCTGGATCAACCGACTCATCCTCGACCTAAAGGCCGAGAGCTAAGTCCTGAATAAGCATGTCTAACAGACTCCAACCTCAATGACTCAACTATGAATTCCGACTACTGATACTCAGCTGCAGACCCGGATAGAACGAGGTCTAAGCCCGAATGAAGATATTCCGAGTACTGAGCTGGAAAATCAGTTCGAATGTGGACGTGGCCGAAGATCACACCTGGAGATACGTTCCATTAAGACACGATGTGCTACACGATCCAAAAAATTGTGGAGTATCACCACGATTGCAATATCCGCTTGATTGAGTAGATCATACCGAGATTGACGGACACGATCCGCCTGACCCACAGGTATGAATACTAGGGGACCCCATTGCAATAGGTATACAATATCTCACACCCTCTCTCTATATTACGCGACTTAGACCCAGATTCTCTAGCCTGACTTAGGCATTGGAGGGTCCCCTGTTTAAGTCAGGGTCTCCTTTGCTCACCTTTCTGTGGGTCCGTTTCGAGTTCGCAACATTAAGCGGAGGGTGGTCTAGATTTTGACCTCAACACTTGCCATTAGAGATAAATATTCTAACTTAAGAAAAATGCAACTTTTATGATAAGAAAATAGGTAATGGGTTAAGATCTTTGACTTTAAGGAATAAGGCAAGAAAATTCTTAATATTATGAACTATCTCGTATAATAATATCATTAATATATATATATATAATAGTCGTCCCAAACATTGTGTTAAAAAATTTTGAGTGATTAGAAGAAAAAATGTGAACAAAATTGAACTGTAAGATAATTGTGATAGAGCCCTCAGACCAAGCATGAGAAGATTGCTTTAGTCCATATACTCTAGAGGAAATGTTCATATAAATCTTCTCTACCAAATTCTTAAGGGCATGTTTGTTTTTTCATTTCGGGTTTGCACTCTCCCTGAGCATTTATTACATACTCAGAGAAATGCCTTGGTATTGTAACCAGACAAAATCACAATTTTTCTCGTTTAAAATAGCCGGGTGGGATTACAAATGCCCAAGCATATGCATTGCACGCGTTTGTTTTTGGACGCTAACCCACAGGCTGGGGAAACGTACGTGCAGCAGCAGATTGGTTGGTGTACTACACATAATCCTGCTTCATACATGTCCTTCTGTCCAGTCAACTTGATCATCAATAACCTGATTCATACACGTCCTCCGGTCCAGTCGGCGAAAAATTACATTATGATAGGAAGAATATATATATATATATATATATATATATATATATATATATGTTGTTGGACGCTCATACCTGCAAGGGAGCTTTGAGAGGGACGGAGTCGTCCGTTTGAGAAGATGACCGACTATATAGACATGGTGGCATACTTGAGCGTGCTCTCACGGACCACAGTAGCTGTCATCCTGTCTTCGAGACGTCTGTGAGATCGCCCGGATCGCCTGGTGATTTTCCAGTGAAATCTCTGGCGCTACATTGTTCTTTCCCATACGTTCCTGCACGCTGCCCTTCCCACCTGTCAAACGAGCGAAAGGGTCATGATGACCATTTTTACAGCAAACTCACCACACTTTTAAAAAAACAAACACGCCCTAAAGACATGTTTATATAAGTCTCATTTTTTAGATCTCTAAGAATAATGACATTTTTTATATCTAAATGTTATAGTTACTAATAACGATGAATTGCTATGGATAAAATAACACACATTATCCATGCCATCAATCCATTTTTTTCAGACTATTTTATGGCATGAGGCCAAAAATGAGTCATATCTAAATCTCACATGGACCACACCACATGAAAGAGTGGTGATTGAACACTCACCATTAAAAACTTCTTAGGGGCCACAAAAGTTTTCGATTAAGCTGATATTTGTGTTTTCTCTTCATCCATGAGTGCATGACCTAATCAATAGGTTGGTTGACAAATAAACATTACATCGCCAGTTTTTTCTTGCGTTGTGGTCTACTCGAGATTTGGATCTCCCTCGTTTTTGGGCTCATGATCTGTACTGATCAGGAATCCAAATCTGGCTAATGATCTGTAATGATCTGAAAAAATAGATGGACGGCTTGGATTTTTTTTTTTTAAAAAAAAACGTATATATCTGCAGGGCCCCTGGACGGCAATTTCCTACCTCTAGTTGGGGGAGCCCATCTAACAGAGGGCGTGGATTGTGTACTGAGTAACTCAGTGCGTCCATCGTGATGTATGTGTCTTATCCACACCATCCATCCATCCATTCTTCTGGCTCATTTTAGGGCATGAGTAAAAAAGTTCAAATGGATCACACCACAAGGAACAGTGGGAATTGAATGCCTACGGTGAAAAATCCTCAGGACGCTACAGAAGTTTAGGATCAGGCTGATATTTGTGCTTTCCATTCGTCCATGTATGTGTAACCGTACGAACAGGTTGGATGACAAATAAAAATCATTGTGGGCCATAGAAAGGTTGCAACGACACTATTGTTTCTTATGATGTGGTCCACTTGAGCCCTGGATATGATTCAATTTTGGAATCATGCCTAAAATGAGCTGGAAAAACAGATGAACGGCATGGATAAGGCACAAACATCACAATGGGCCCCATACTCACATCCACTCCGTCCATTAGTTTCAGGAGCTTAAATTGAGACATGAGCCTAAAAAATGAGGTAGATCATCCACACTACGGAAATAATGGGAATGGAAACACCCACTATTGGAAGCTTATTGGGCCCATTGTAATTTTTATGTACCATGCAGCTGGCACAGAGTGACTAGGGCTGGCCTGACGGCCTAGCCCATTGACAGCCCTATGTATTATCCTTAGATCCACGCTGTCCAACCGTTTTGACAGATCATTCTGGATCAAGATTCCAAAAATGAAGCAGATTCAAATCTTAGGTGGACCACACCACATGAAAAAGTGGGGATAAATCCCCATTATTAAAAACTTCTTAGGGGCCACCGACATGTTTATTTGCATCCATGCCTTTTGATAAGGTCAAAAAGACCTAAATAAAGGTTCAACATAAATATCAACTTAATCCAAAACTTTTGTAGCCCATGAAAAAATTTAATGGTCAATCTTTATTATTTCCTGTGGTATGGTCCAACTGAGTTTTGGATCTTGCTTTAAAATGATCTATCATAATGGTTGGACCGCGTGGATGTAAGGAAAATACATCACGGTAGGCCTAAATACATTCAGGCATCCCATCCCTGTAACACGTGGATTGCCTCAAGAATTCTTGAATGGCAAATGCTCAATTCACATTGGTTACTGCGCTGTGATCCACTTGAACTTTGGATATGCTTCATTTTTTTGAAGTGAGCCTAAACATTATATGATAAAATGGATGAACGGGGTGGATAAAATACATTAATGACAATAGGCCTCACAGAGTCTACTTAGCGTGCTGAGTTACTCAATGTGCAATCCTTCCTAACATCCCAACTGTGGAAAGTGCTTATCTTCTACATTGAAGGCACTGAAAATTCCTGTGTCGTTGCTTTTAATCGTTCCATGTGGTCTGCGATCACACCCGCTTAGGGAACACCCTATTTTAATTGGATTGCGCACTGCACAACATAACTTTTAATGCAGGGAACACCCTATTTCGAATAGATTGCGCACAGTACAACATAACTTTTAATAAGTGGAACTTCTCTAGTCTCATCATGAATTATGTGTCATATCCACACTGTCCATCAATTTTTTTAGACCATGATCCTAAAAATGAGACACATCCAAAGCTCAAGCGGACCACACCACAAAAGGCGGAGGGGATTGAATGAAGTGTCGTTGAAATCTTTCTGGGGCCAATCATGAGATTTATTTGTCATCTAGTATGTTCATTAGATCACACAAACCTGGATGAAGGGAAAACAAAAATATCAGCTTCATGGTAGCTTTTTATGGTCCCAAGAAGTTTTCAATGGTAGGCATTCAATTCCTACTTTTTCCCATGTGATCCACTTGAGCTTTGGATCTACTTATTTTTTGGGATTGCTTCCAAGAATGATATGAAAAAAATGGATGAGAAGTGTGGATCTAAGAAAAAAAGATGGTAGGGCCTAAATAAATTTCACATGTCAAGAAATTATGTTCCTAACACTGGTACAACACACTCAGTGACACAGGAAGGCTACCAATGAAACTTGCATGGCTCTCATGATGTATGTGTTAGATCCATACTGTCCATCCAATTTTCCATTTCATTTTATGGCATAAGACTAAAAAGAGGTGAATCCAAGACTCAAGTGAGCCACACTGTAGGAAACAATGAGAATTGGATGCCTAGTGTCCAAAACTTTTTGTGGAGCCATAGAAAGCTTGGATCAAGTTGATATTTGGGATTTCCCTTCATTTATGTATATATGACCTTGTGAAGAGATTAGATGGTAAATAAATCTAACATTAGACCCTAGGAATGTTTTAACAGTAGTCGTTCAATCCCCACTACTTTCTATGTTTATGGTCTACTTAGATTTGGATGTACCTCATTTTTAGGCTCATGTTCTAGACTAATCAAAAAAAATAATAGATAGTGTGCATTTAACATATAGATTATATTGGTGTTAATACACTAATTTATATACCTTATTTGTCAATCACGTGAGTCTTTGTGTCATGCAATTGGTTAAGCGATTGGAAGTGGAAAACCGAAAACACATGTTAAGGCGGAGCATCAAAAAGCAAAGAACGAGCATATGCGATGCCTAAGTGACCCTAACCTCGACCAAAAATAACTAAACCTCTAAATAATCATAAACCTAATAAATATGCATTTTATTAACCATCTTTTAAGCCATATAAGCCTAAATTGGTCGTCCTTAAATTGACTTTAGAGGTCCCGTGTTGCCGGAAAAACTACACAATTCGAGTAACCTTCAGTCCCACCGAACCCACCTTCAGTTCGACCGAAAACTACTAAAACAGGACAACAGGCTGAGGCAAAATTCTGAGTTATTAGGCTACAACTGAGTGCCACCTTCAATTTCACCAAAGACCACCTTTGATGCGACCGAAAGCGCTCAAGTCTATCTAGTGGCTTTCCTGTTTAAATTCGGTGCGACCGAACCTACATTCAATGCGACCGAAGAATAGTCGTTTCTACCCTTTTTTTTACTGTTGGAACTTAATTCATTTATATATGAGATCCGGTCTTTAAACATTTAAGAGGGTTTTTGGTGTAAATGAGCTCAAGTAAATTCTCAATTATATTCCACATCTTAAGCCTCATACTCTATGAAATTTGATTCATCTTCTTGAGCTTTAACATTTTAATGATAATTCCAACTTCCATGTTGAAGATGAACTCAATCTTTACTATTTTCTATAGATTAGACCTAATCGTATTGATATACGATTTGTCTAAATCCCTTAGAAGACTATTTTTAGTAAATCTCATAGGCATTACAACTTTTCATTATTTATAAAAGATTCTTCCCGACACTAATTACCTTGTTTACCACATTGGAGCATTACATGTAACGTGTTTAATCTTGGAACCGAAGCCTTGGCAAAGCATCGGCACCATGATCGAGGGAGTAAATGGGAGTTGATTGAAGCACGGAAGAGCATCAATTAAACAACCCAAGATGACGCATCAACGGGGCTTAATTTGATAAGTGTCACTAAGTGAATACATACTCTATTTCCTTGTGTAGGATTGAGGTTAAGAATCTGTGACCAAAACTTGAATAGGTTCTTGTATTGGACTTAGGCTCTTGTGTAGGGTAGAATTCACTAGACACGGATGCGTTCGTATTAGTCTCTGTGTAAGCCTCCAACAAAAGTAAACGTAAGTCCTTGGATATTAGGACCGATGTTGTTGGTTAGCGTATAGAAAACCAACTCAAGTTTCTTGTGGGAGCCTCCGACAGGAATATACGTCAGTAGGTCTTTATGTAAAATAAAGGTTCGTGGCAAGCATATAGAAAACCACGTAAAGTCTCCTGTAGGAACTAATCCTTATATGGGATTGTAAAAGTTTGAAGTGAACCTGATTTAAAACCTCTGATAGTGAAATCCATCACACTCATGCATTAATTGAGTCCGTCAGAAGTAAGAGTAAGGAAATCGAACCACTATATATGCTTATATTTGGGATTGTCTTTGAGTGATTATTTGATTATGCTTGAATGTTTAATTATATGCATATATGATTAGATGAATGTAAGGAGTTAATAGATTATGCATCCCATACACACATGTGCACCATCGTATATAAACTAGTTGCTTAAATGTCACATATTTTGTAATATATGTGATTGAACTCTCTATTAACTTATAAGTCTTATAATTAATTGTCTTACTTAATTTAATTTATATATTTTTTAAATAAATAATTGTATTTAATTAGTTAAAATTTTATTTGATCATAATTACTCCATTTTAAGATATAGTCATACTTCCTTAATTCCGAAATCGAATTGCGTACCAAGTTACTCAGTACGCTTTTATCGTACTGAGTAAACTCAGTTGGGCCCACTGTTAATGTATATGGTTTATCCACACCGTCCATCCATTTTTAATGATAATTTTAGAGGTTGATACCAAATTTGAAGTGAATCCAAAGCTCAAGTGGACCATTACACAGGAAATAGTGTGAAATAATGATTTCTACCGTTGAAATCTTCCTAGGGTCCAAATTAATTTTTATTTGTCATCCAACCTGTTCATAAGATCACAAAGACATGGATGAAGAGAAACCACAAACATCAGCTTGATCCAAAACTTCTTTGGCCTCCAAAAAATTTTCAATGGTAGAGGTTCAATCAAGCTGTTTCCTGTAGTGTGGTCCACTTGAGATTTTAATTTGCTTCATTTTTGGGATCTAGTCCTAAAATTATCTGTTGATATGGATTAACGGAGTGAATAAAATAAATAAATAGCAGTGGACCCCACACAGTTTACTCCGTACTCTAAGGGTGCTGAGTTACTCAGTACGCAATCCGCTTCCCTTAATTCCTTCGATCTTTTGTATATAACTGCAGTATCATGTTACACGCAACTTAAGTTGAGGTCAAGGAAGCTGGAGGAGTTAAAAGTGATGTTATGTAGTGAGCAATGGGAGAAAAAACAGGTGAGTTTTGTGAGGTGGCGTCGTTTCCGCACGGCTGATTTTTAAAATGTATATAAGCGCCTATCTGCTAGACTGTTAGTTTTGCACCATTTTAAAAATACCATGACTCTTCAAACAGGCATGGCATATGGCACGGTTGTATGTAATTCAAAGTTCAATTTGCCAACTCACAGGGGAACATAATCGAGAAGAAAATATCAACCACGCGTTCGTGCCGCACGTGATCATTATGAGTATTTTAATAGTGGCAAACTAGCATGGGAGTCCACAGCTAGGGTTTACTAGCAAGTTGCGGCCTACTCACACGGAGAAAGACGTGGAACAGATTAAATATAAGCCAGGATTTTGCAGGGAAAATCTTAACCGTAGATTGGGGGAGCGGGTTAGGCCTCACCCAAAATGGTGTGGCCTTGACCGTGGGACCTACTTGATGTTTGTATTATATATCCACGCCGTTCATCCGTTTTTCCATATCTTTTTAGGGCATGAACCCAAAAATGAAGTAAATCCAAATCTCGGGTGGATCATACCATAGGAAAGCAGTAGTGATTGAACTCCCACCATTAAAAACTTCCTAAGGCCCACAGTAATGCTTATTTACCATCCAACCTGTTGATAAGGTCACACAAACCTGAATAAAGGTAAAAAAAACAAATATCAGATTAATCAATAACTTTTGTTGCCTACAATAATAAGTTTTTAGTGATCAATCACTACTTTTTCCTATGGTGTGGTCCACCTGAGATTTGGACCTCCTTTATTTTTGGGCGCATGACCTAAAATGATCTATAAAAATAAATAGATGGTGTGGATATACAATACAGACATCAAGGTGGGCCCCATGATCAGGGCCGCACCGTGTTAGGTGAGGATCTTACGTAGACAATATGAAACAAAGATAACGGTCCACATACCACGTTGCAAAAAGTCAGATAATCCAATCTCTAAGTCAGTTTATAGTAATTTATTTTGGTAGGTATAGATTATTTAATACTTATATCCAAATTAAGAAAGGAAATTTAGTGAAAGTGCGTATAAATAAGATACCGACGCGTTGGACAGTCATGTGTCTCCCATGATAGAGCCGACCCACATTACACCGTCCACTTGGAAGGTTTGACGGTGGATCAGGACCGTTCAAAATGAGAGTTTTGTCTTGGATGGCCTATAGTATTCCTTTCTCCCATCTTTTATCCCTGAATTGCAACCTTCAGCTATTTTGTTTGCATTTCACCGTCCATTTGAAGCCCACCAATCGATTCTTTGATAATATCATTTTTGGCTGACGTTTCTAAAAGTGGGCCATACTTGTTAGGCGCATTAGGTGTATGGTCTGATCAACGGTTTTCCACTCCATGTGTGGTGATTTTCTGTTTGTATAATAAGCTTATTGAACGTGTGTAGGGCCCACTTTGATGTATGACCCACATCCACTCCATCCATTGGATGCGTCCCCTAAATTTCACTTTCTGGCCCAAAAATCAGGCTGATCCAAAAGACAGGTGGGTCACACCACAGGGAATAATTGGGATGGAGACAGATCAATATAAAAACTTTCCAAGCAGTATGTTGGCCCACCGAGATGCACGAAGGATGGACACACATTGTAAAATTTGGGTGGGCCATACCGAGTGATCTTGGAGGTTTTAGGCGTGATTTTACATGTTGTTTCCAACGTCAGTTTTAGAGGGTCGCACATGATCATGGATGGACTGGATGTCATGCATAAATCACAGTACTTCTATCCACACCGTTAATCTATTTTTCCATATCATTTTAGAATATTGGAGCAAAAATAAGATAGATTAAAAGCTTAAATGGACCACACAGTGGGAAATAAATTCCTATCGTTGAAAAATTCTAAGGGACCACAGAAGTTATGGATCAAGATGATATTTATTTTGTCACTTCATCCAAGTGCATACGACCATATCAACAGATTGGATGGAAAAAAAATGACACGGTGGACCCCGAAGGTTTCAATGTTGGGCATCCTTAGCACTGATACTTCCTGTGGTGTGGTCCACCTGAACCTTTGATCTACCTTATTTTTGGTCCAGTATTTTAAAATGATATGAAAAAAATGGATGAACGGTTTGGATAGAATTCATACATCACGGACTGAGGGGCCTCCTGCAAACGTTGCAGAGGAACTTGTGTACACGTGAGATTCAGTTAAGCTACATATGGCCCACTGCGTTGTTCGTGAGAAATCCATCACATCCATCTATTTTTTCAGTTTATATCAGGAGATGAACCCAAAAATGCAGCACATTCAAAACTCAAGTGGGCCACATGATAAGAAACAGTGGAGATTGAATACCCAACGTTAAAACATTCACAGATGTCAAAAGTCATGGATCAGAGTAATATTGCTGATCTTCCTCCCAGTGGGAATGACCAACGGTTTGGATGGCATATAAACATCATGGATGGACCGGGAAGGTTTTAACGGTGGTCATTTCCATCCCTATGTTTCTTGTAGTGTTGCCCACTTGAGTTTTGAATCTGCCTCATTTTTTGGCTAAAGTCCTGACATGAGCAGGAAAAACAGATGAAAGGAGTGGATTTCTCGTAAACATAGCTGTGGGACCCAGGTAGATGGGCCATGTTCTATCAGAATGATACCTACAGGCAAGGTACCACAATGTGTGGTACGGTAACATCTTACCCCGCTGTAATTCTACTTCTCTAGAAGATCTGTACCATTGAAGTGATGAGCTACCCGCTTCATGCATATTACCTGGTACAAAAATCAAGGCAATCCACTCATCAGGTGGGCCACACTGTTATAGAGAAAATCGACCTATAGTTTTTACGGTACTGATTTCCTAAACGTTCGTATTACAACGTGTAGATTCGTGTGATTGTTCAGTTTATAAGTGGCCTCTTAGAAAGGACTTGAGTATAATCAGTGGGGTCCACCTTGATTTATGTATTTTATCCACTCTATCCATCCATTTTAGGTCAAAATGAAGAATATCCAGTGCTCAAGTGGACCACACCATAGGAAATAGTGTGAATTGAACGTCTACTGTTGATAATTTTTTGGGGGCCACAGAAGTTTTGGATCAAACTGATATTTGGGTTTTCCCTTAATCCATGTCTATGTGATCTTATGAAGAGGTTGGATGACAAATAAACATCATTGTGGGCCCTAGGAAGGTTTCGACGGTAGAAATCATTATTCCCACTGTTTCATGTGGTGTGGTCTACTGGAACTTTGGATATGCTTCAATTTTGGTCTCACGTTATAAAATGAGGTGGAAAAACAGATGGAAGGCATGGATAAACTACAGAAATTCAGTGGGCCCAACAGAGTCTAGTCAGTAGAATGAAAGCTTATTGAGTTAGTACGCAATCCAATTTCAGGTTTGGTGTGCCCAATCAGTTGTATAAGAAAGCCCCATCTACACCCCCACCCATGTGCCAATGTGGCATAAGTTTGAAAGTTCCTACTTCCAACGTATCCATCAAGTGGGTCCCACCGTGAGGATTCTCCAACCCAAAATTTAAATGATGTACCGGTCATGATAATCCAAAGGATGCTGCTTTTGGGCCAGGATCTATTCAATTCAAGAGGTAGTGATGGTCCAAGAGGAATTACAGGGCCATGCTTATTATCAAATGTACTATTTTCTGACGTGTAATATTTGGGAGATTAGGGTTGTCAATGGGTCGGGCTGAGGCCCATCTAAACCGGCCCACGACGTAAATGTCAGGCCGGAGCTTGGCCGGGGCCCATAAAAGGACAACACAAACTTGCCCACACTCAAGCCCAAGCCTAAGCCTATCCTACCACTTTTGTGCAAGATCCTGACTGTTCATTATTCATGCCCCACCATTCAGAATACATTATAGAAATGCCCTTGAAACCATAAACAGGCCAGGCCAATGGGCTCTTAGATGCAACTTAAGATGAGAAAGTTAAACAAAAGGGTTTAATATTAGGCCCGGTTTCAAAGTAGGTCAGCCGTAAGAACTTAACAATCATTGGAATATTTCTATTATTTTGTTATTGAAATCAAACATAAGATATTCTGCTCTAATACCATATCAAGTAATTACTTTTTCTAAAAGCTCGAACCATCGGAAAATGATTAAGGCCAAGATGAGTTGGCACTAGGAGACCTCCCGAAAAATTGGCACCGGCTTGGCCTGAGTTGTAAAGGAAGTCAAGCCCAGAGACCCAATGGTCCAAATCTGTCCCATTGATATTCTTGGAAATGTTTCAATAATCCAAACTGACAGCCTTACCTTCAATGTGTGTTATCCAAAAGATATCTCATATTTTCAGCACCTTTGTTATTGAAGCCGTCTTTACCCTCTTCTGACCTTAACGCCTTCAAGTAAGGTTAGTAAGGACAAGCTCGCCTTCAAGTAAGGTTAGTAAGGACAAGCTCGATTGGGCTAGCCTAGTCCTAGTTGATCCTTTGCATTGACTCTTTCCCTGACCTCACCCTAACCCTAATCAAGTTGACAAGACCCTAGGATTTTTTAATGGTAGGCATTCAATCACCATTGTTTACTTGTGGTGTGGTCCACTTGAGATTTGTATTTGTCTCATTTTTTGGATCGTGCCCTAAAATGATCCAGGAAAAAAGATGGACAGAGACAATAAAGCACATACATCATGGTGGAGCCACGGAGCACTGTCTAGTAGCCACCTCTATATGCATCATCCGTAGGCAATCTGCGTCCCTTTTAGGGCAGCCCTATAAGGAAAAGGATTTAAATGATCAATGGCTTAAAGGCATTCTAGCTAAAAGTAGGGGTGTCAGTGGGCTGAGCTTGGCCTCACAAAATGAGAATTTTGAATAGGCCCACTCCGACAGGCCAGGCCAAAACAGTTCAAAATCTGGGCTGAGACCAATCCAAGCCCATCTTGTTGACAGCCCTGGTTAAAGAATTCTTTTTTGAGCATCCTCCATCAAGGACAGTCCCATCATATAAATGAACTGGATCATTCAAATATGACTCAAATCCAACAACTGTCACATGTATGGTGGATGGTAACTACCAATAGTCTTAAAACTGTCCATCTTTATTATATAATGCTCGCTTATTTGATGGTTGGATTGGGCCAAAGGGCCGAGCCAAACCTTTCATCATTAGCCTATGCTCGGTCTGATTGGACACCATGCCTAGATTTTAAGGCAGCCCCAGTCAGCATTCATCACATCAAATCAAAAGTTAGGTGGTCCAAACCACAGCCCCACATGTACAGAATCCTGTGCATCAAACAAATAAGGGCCTTGCAATTCCTCCTAAGTTCAGTATTCATTCATCCATTGAGGGACACCAGCACTATGGGTGGACCACAAAGCATACGGCGTCCACAACTATTCATCTTCCTCCATTATTCTTTTTCCTTCTATTCACTGCAATAACAATATCTACCATTACTGTTGACATTAATAGCACCAACAACGACGGTAAACTTGACTGTCGTTGTGTCAGGCCTGCTGAGGTAACCATGATTATGGTTTAGGCCATAGACATGGAAGTTGACTTCCTAGCGTCGCAACCACGGACGACTATACCCACCATGGTTGGTGCTACCAAAGATGGAGAGGAGAGAAATAGGGCTTTGGAAAAAAAAAAAAAATACCAAGTCCGCCATGTCAAATGCACACTCGAACTCTAATACCACTTGTAGAAGTTGAATCTATGCATATGTCCATAGGGATTTGGATTTAATGGTGTGTGCTTGATCCACTATGTACTTTGTGTGGAAGTTCACAGAGGAATTGTTTGGATAGTGGTAAATGGGGCAAGTAGTAAATGATGTATTATTTGTGCTTGGATGCCCTGAATTTCTAATAAATTATTTACTACTTGTAATAATTTACTAACTTTGCCCCCTTTTCATTTGTTAATAAAAATACGTGATTTCATTTGCCAGTAAATGCTTTGCAAACAAAGAGGGTGCAATGGCTCTTTTTTTTAATTGGCTATGCAATTGTTTAGCCTTATAAAAGAGCACTTGAATTCATGGGCCCCCTTCGATGGCTCGCCTAATTTTTAGTTTTATGTGAGGATTAACCCTAATATTTTCTAAGATGGGCTTAACCAAATGATCCACCCTAACATTCACTCTCATATGTAATTTGATCATTATTTGCTCAATTACCTCTCTAAACTATCTCAAGTGTAAATATACAATTACAGGATATAGATCATTTATAGGCTATTCAAACATTGAAATTAATTTACTAGCAAATCATTTACAACTTAAAGCCAAGTAAAAGCCTTTAAATGATTTACTGGTTAATCATTTACAATGTAAATCATTTACCACCATCCATGCAATGCATGAAGAACATGGATTGAGACTTGAGATTCAAAATCTTCCACTTCGTTTCACTAATGATCGATGGGGGTTTTTGACACTTGAATCACATGATTGAAGAGGGGACCGAAACCCCTATATTTATAAGGTTGATGGGCGCTAGAATCTTTCACTGTGCCTCTCCCCATAGAGAGGATTTTGGGCCATATAGAAACTCAAAAGTTCAAGTCATTTCAATGCTCCATAGATGTATCCAAAGACCATACACTCACTCATGTGGGGCCCGCCTTATGTCAATTCTAATCATCAAAATCGTCCATTCCACTACCCACATGGGTAATGTCATGTGTAGGTCATGATTCTGACATCTTGTTCAAAGGATTATATTTTAAATAACATAATTTCTTTAAAGTGAAAATTTTATCATTTGCACTTGATGAGTACCTTCTTGAATACAAGGTTTCAGATCTTCTAACTCAACAAGTTAGCTTCATGTCATGTAAACATCACCTTATAAATGACTAATTACAATTTTAGATAATTTGAATTCGATTTTTCTTTCTTTCCCTATTTGTTTTCTTAATTCATACTTAATTTGGCATAATAGTTTTTTATTTTATAGAATAATCCAAGTTTATGGACAATTTCAAATTCCATATCTACTAGTAATAATTGAAATACATAACGCTCTTTTAATGAACGTCGTAATTGATTGCAACAAATATTTTAATTCTAAAAAAGAAAGGGCAATAGCTCAACAAATCACCTTAGTAGTGAAAGAAAAGAAAGAAACCCCGAACTAAAAGATAATACCATCAAATATTTGGCATAAATGATCTATCCACTGTGAAGTAGATTATTGCGAAAAAAATGCCCGCACGTGATCAATATAAGTAAAGCCAAAATAGAAAAAATGGTTAAATAAAAGTCAAAAAGTTTAAACTAAAATAAGAGACAAGATGCACAAAGGATTTACATGGTTCGACAATATACATACTTCATAGGGTAGGAACATGGAGCTTTCTCCTTCACTGGAAACAAGAAAAACAAAAATATTATGTTTACCTCTCTCCCACTTGTATAAAGAATCTCACACCAAGGAATACCTTAAGAGATTGATATAATGGAATACATCTCTCTAACTATAGTTTCCTATATATAAACCACACCTTCAGGAGAGCATATAACCAAGCCCCTTCCAACTATGCTTCATAGTACATGGGCGTACGTATGGTTGTACACATAAAGTGATAGAAAGAGAGAAGAAGAGGGAAAGAGAGTGAGACATCTCTCACTAAGAAATGTGTCATGATGAGAAATTATCACCGCCATAATATTCTTCCACTTGAAGGCTAGTTTCTATAAAAGTGTATAAAACACTCCTAATAACAACTACTCAAACGTTACAATTAGCTAAGTAACAACAAGCCCAAGAGAAGTCGTGCGCCAAACAAACTTTTTCCTTGCAGTAGGATTTGTCAGCGTGTTTGTTACATTGTTGACGATGTGAATCTTCTGCAATGAGATCTGAGAATCTTCCACCACGTCACGAAAAAAGTGATATTGAACATCGATATGTTTGGTTTGAGTATGAAATACTGATTTTTTAACCAAGTGTAATACGCTTTGATTGCAATAATAAATCGCCATAATTTTCTACTTGAATTTTAAATTCTTTTAATAACCTCTTAAACCAAATAGCTTCATTGCATGCTTATATAGGTAACATGTACTCTGCTTCTGTAGTAAACAAGGCTACCACTAACTGCGGTCTTGATATCCAACTCTATCTAACTGCATCGCTGGTTAGAGAAAAAACATCACATGAAGTAGTTCTTTTTTTTTATCACAATCTCCCATAAATATGTATTCAGAAACTTAACCAATTCTAAATTTTGGCTACTATAACAAATAATCATTCCAAAAGTACCATTCAAGTAACTAGAGATCCACTTTACAGCAGTTTAATGATTTCTACATTGGTTATAATGTAGAGGTATTTTCATATAGGGCTCGAGTGAGGTGGCCTGTGGGATGCATGGGCATACTCGGGGTGGGCTGCCCGTATGAGACGGGCTCTACTTGTGTGAGGTAGTACCCATGTAATGTAGGGCCCACAACGGGGGTTCAACAGAGGTTCTAACCCATGCGATATGGGGTCTGAGCTATGAAATAAAAGAGTTTAATTTGCCATGCTCTATCAATTCGAGCTTTTAGAGCAAGTGGTTAATTGTCCTGCATCAAAGTGGTATCAGAGCATGAGGTCTGGTGTTCGAGACTCCTTACTAGGGATGATTAATATAGGGACATTTTCACACTATTGTGCAATGTCTAGTATGGTGCATATCATGGCAAACATAAGGCTCCCCACCACTAATGAATATAGTACTTGATACATATTTGCTTTCCCGCTTCTGTGCCAAGACACTAATCTCAGCCAACATGCCGCAATGGAGTATTTACTGATTAGGTTAGAATTGTGAATGTTAAAACAACAAAAAACTCTTTTAATGCAATCCCTTCTAAGTTATCCAAACTTTCATGTTATTATTATCTCTAATTGTGATGATTCCAATAACCTGATTAATGACACACAAATCTTTCATATTAAATTTCTTCGTCAAATAAACTTTTAATGTTGCAATAGTATCTCTACTAGTACTTGCAACCAACATATCATCCATATACAATAACAAGATAATAAAGCCACCATTATCAAAGTACAAATACAGGCACAATGGTTTGCTTCATATATTTGAAATCTCAAGCTCATAATGAATGAATTAAACCACCTGTACCATTACCTTGACACTACTTCAAATTGTAAAACAATGTTTTCAACCGACAAACTAGATTATTCTTATTTTTTTCAATAAATCCTTTAGATTGAGTCATATAAATTTCTTTTATTAAAAGTCATATCTAGGCTAATCATTAACTTGTGAATAGTAGGGTCCCATAATCTGTACCACTTTATTTCATATGCATAACAAAGAAAAACACACTTTTAATATCTCGCATCCAGCTTAGTCCTGTTTTATTTCGGATTCCATATATAAGCATCATGACCAAAACTACGAGTGAACGAATAATTAATTGATTTTTCAAACCATACCTCTTTATGGATCTTATAATTTAGTACAATTTGTAGGAGAATGATTTACCAAGTAATAAGTCGTATTAATATCTTCCACCCAAAAACATTGCTTGAGCCTACTCAAACTCAGTATGTTCCTAGCACGGTCGCTAACTATACAGTTCATACGTTCTATAACTCAATTTTGTTGTGGAGTACCAATGACCTTGAAGTGCCTCTCAATACCATACTCAAATGCGTGTGTGTGTGTGCGTAAAATCCTTCAATGTGTATTCTCCTCCATTATTAACTCTTAGATATTTAATTTCTTTTCATTTTGATTTTCAATTATTACTTTAAACTTGAATAAACAAATAAAAGCATCAAATTTTTTTCTTAATATATAAACACATACATTTCTATATAAATTGTTAATAAAGAAAACAAAGCACTTCAAAATTCTTAAATATTCGACTAAAGCTTCCTAAGTATAAGAATAAATTAAATTTAAAATATCCTTATTTTTTGTAATGGATGAAAGAAAAAGAATTCTATGGAGCTTTCCAAATAGACAATTCTCACAAAAATTTAAATTAATATACTTTAAATCAAAAAGAAAATTTTAATCAATAAATATTTTAGTCATTGCTTGCTCATGTGGCCCAACCACCTATGTCAGATTGTAGCATAGTCTATTACGACATCGGCAACGATAACATCACTAACCACGATATCTCCAATCAAACAATATAAACCACTTATTAACCATCCTTTCGACACCACCATCGCCCTTTTAATAAATTTCAGTTCATTCTTTTCATCAGAAATTTTATAACCATTTTCATTGAACTTTCCCAATTATAGAATATTCTTCCAATGGTTTGGTACCTGTCGCATACTAAAAAGTATACATATGATATTATCAAACACATTAATTATGACATCTCTAATTCTCACAATTTTACATGTGCTAGCATCACCTATATAAATTATGCCACCATCACAAGATTGATATGTGTAGAAACAATCTATGTGTGGAGTTATGGAACGAAGCGCCCGAGCTCCAGATCCATTGTTGTGGTTGCATATCACACGCATACAACATGAGCCTCACAAATTTTAACTTCATCACTTCAATAAACAAATGAGAGCAATTTTCATTCTTTGAAACTTACCCTCCCTACCACAATTATTCTTAGAAACATTATTTTGTAAAATTCAATTTTATAAGAAATTTTGTAATACATATCCATTTCCCATTTTCTTCTGCTTGGAATAGGTTTCAAAAGCTTTATCCAATGGTGAGAATTTTCACTTGCAAATATGCATGAGCATTGTAAGATGTGGAGGCAAAAAAGATAGTGCTTGTAATAATGAAAGAGATGCAAAATAATGGGCCTAGTAATCCATGATTCAAAAAGCACAATTACTAAAGCGAGCTGTGAGATTCAAAGGATATTTGATGGGAAACCAATTCACATGGAGGCAGATTACCTGGTGACCCACTGTGATGTATGTGTTTTATCTACACTATCCATTCATTTCGCCGGCTCATTTTCAAGCATAAGCCCAAAAAATAAGGCAGATCCAAGCTTGATGGGACCACACCATGGGAAACAATGGGGATTAAACAGCAGCCATTGAAAACTTCACGGAGGCTACACAAGTTTTGGATCAAGCTGACATTTGTGTTTTCCTTTCATGCGGGTGGGTGTGACCTTATGAACATGTTGGATGGCAAATAAAAATCATTGTGGGCCCTAGAGAGATTTCAACTTTGTGCATCATTATCCTCACATTTTTGTGGTGTATTCCACTTGAGCTTTAGATCTTCCTCGGTGTTATGGGGTCCACCATGATGTATGTGTTTTATCTATGTTGTTCATCTATTTTTTCAGCTCATTTATGATACTAGCTCAAAAACAAGGCAGATCTGAATCTCAACACACCACAAGAAACAAGTGATTGAACTCCGACCATTAAAAACTTATCGGGGGCCATAAAAGTTTTAGATTAAGTTGATATCTGTGCTTTCCCTTTATCTATGCCTACGTGACATAATCAACGGGTTAGATACCGACAAACAGTACCATGGGCCCTAATACATTTTTAGTAACGAGCATTCAATCACCACTGTTTCTTGTGGTATGGTTCACATGAGATTTGGATCTACCCTATTTTTGGGCTCATGCCCTGAAACGAATTGGAAAAATGGATCGATAATATGAATAAAACACATAAATCATGGTAGGGCCCAAAGCACTATTTACTATTGAGACTTGGGTTTTTGAGGGGCCACTATCGAATCCGAGTCTCGATGGGGCAGTACATTTGGGTGTCAATGGGCCGGGTTAGGGTAGGGCTGGGCCAGGCTCTGTCTAAGCCCAACCCACAATTTTGAACCATAGTCCATGTCCGACCCCTGTCCGTGGTGGGCCAAATTGTCTAGGTTGAGCCCGGCCCGATTTGTTTATTCTGGGCCCAGCCAGAATCCAAGCAAAAAATAAAACATTTAGCTTGGTATGGAGAATAAAAGCTTAAGTTTTATAATACAAAAACACCATGAATATATGGGAACAGAGAAAAAAATAAAATAAAATAATGGTACCAAGTTGGATTAAGGGATGAGCAAAACTTGGGCTATTTAAAATGGAATTGAAAGAGATGGAAGCAGAGTTTACCTATATTGTATATTCTTAAGTCTGGTATCATATATATATATATATATATATATATATATATATATATATATATATATATATTGTATATATCATCTATATATATATATATATATTGGTCTAAGTAGGAATTAAATGGCTATAGTTGAAAACTTCTTTGCAGACTAAGTTTAGGATCAATATTTTCCTTTTATTTATGTCTGCATGACCTTATGAACTAATTGGATGATGACAAATAAATATCATTGTGGGCCTAAGAGGATCTCTACGGCGGATGTCATTATCTTCACTTTTTCTTGTGGTGTGGTCCACTTGAGGTATGGACATGCTTCGATTTTAAGCTTATGCCTTAAAATGAGCCGTTAAAGCGGATGAATGGCGTGGATGAGAAACATACATCACGACGGCTCCACAGAGTTTACTCATAGTCAGTCTGCAGTCCGGGTCCCCACCTAATGACCTGCACGTATCTTGCACGTGCGTATGATGCTGCGCACGCTTCCGAGGAATGGCCGCTTGGAGCTCTCCTCGCGCGATTCACACCAGCATTCCTCGTATTACTTTCGCCTGCCGAAAGGGAGCGGATTATATGCGGCCCGGCCTCACCCATGACAGTGCGGTCCTTACCATGGGGCCCAACTTGATTTATTTATTTTATATCCACTCCGTTCATCCGTTTTTAAAGATCATTTTAATACATGATCCATAAAATTAAGAAGATTCAAACCTCATGTGGACCATACTATAACAAAAAAGTTGTTATTGAATGATCCACCATTAAAAACTTCCTAAGGACAACTATAATGTTTTCTTAATTTTTATTTTCCATCCAACTTGTTGATGATGCAAAAAAATTCTGAATAAAGGTAAAAAATAATGTAATCTTGATCCAAATTTTTTTTTTGGCTCATAAGAATTTTTTAATGGTCAACCAAGACTGTTTCATAAGTTGTGCTCCACTAGAGATTTTTATCTGTTTCAATTTTTTTTAATATAATAAATTTATATTTAAAAACTTATGGACGGAGTGGATATCATATATATACAATGAAGTGGGCCCCACGGTAAGGGCTGCACTGTCTTGGGTGAGGCTTGGGCCGCACCTAATCCGCTCCCTGCCGAACGAGACCGGCCATCCAACCTTTCGTACCTGGCGCTCTTAGGCCGTCCCCGCGAACCTGAAACTACATATACTCCGATAGTGTACGAAGATCCATTTGCACGCACGCAGATTTGTAATTGAAACATAAGAATACTTCAATCCAGACTGTCCAAGTCATGTAAAATACTTCATATGGCGTTGGTCCAAAAAATAAGATTCATCAGAACTCCAAAAAATTGAAATTTATTGTCGAATTTGGGCTGCTTAATATCTTCATTTCAGACATTCATCAGATGGACACCAAAAGGAAACCTACGGTCATTCCTTCATTATATCACTTTGGGTCAAGACCCATCTGCAATGGAATCCATGATTTAGAAGGTCTGGAGTGTGGTAGATGCGTGATTACCGATTTCTATACTCTACAAGCGCATACACTAATTTTCTCAATAAAATGAATAAAAGAAAGAAAAAGAAAAAGAAAAAGAGCAAGGTAGTACGAAACTCCAATGTTAAATCAGCACCACTTTTAAAATAGTGGTGTCTGATATTCCTCACATGTGGAACGGATATACAAATATCCAGACCATCCAAATTGAGGGTCCCATTTTAGATGGATCATATGTCTGAAATCACACTGACCAAGAGATTCTAAACATCCATTTAGTGGAATGGTTTAAAGTAGCAAAAAATAATGGTCTGAATTCAAAGCGAAAATCTACGGTTGAGATTTTCTCATCAGATTTTTCTTTTCGATCATGATCCATCCATAGTTGCATAATCGATTTGGACGGTCTGCGTTTCCTTATAACCATTCAATGTGTACGGTTGAAGAGTCACCACCATTTTTTAAGCGGTGAAAAACTAACCAGGTGTAATGGTCCACCCTGAAATTGATGATTCATCCGAAGAAGGGTAGTTATTTGATACTCCGGCTTCCGTGACACTTGATACTCAGGCACCTGGATTTTATACACTCAGCATTCATTAAATCATTTTGAACCGTATAAATTTTGAATCTCAGTGTTGCTAAGTCACAGGTCCAAAATCAGATTGGTGGAACAATCCTAACCTCCGATTTATGGACACTTTGAAAAAGGACCGTGGGCTGCATTTAAGTTTTAACCGTCCAATAAATGTTCCAATCCAATGATATGAGAAGCAAATAACTGTAATTGGTTTTGATACATCTAAGCTGAGACCCAGAATTTGGAAAGTTTACTTAATATTCCACCTAAGCAATTTCTCATTAATTTCTAAATGCATGTGTATCAACCATCACACTCTACCAGAGTATCAAAGCTTTTTCTGGAAGTAGAAAGAGTCGCCGTATTCAACGAGAAGAACAAAACGCAAAATCCACCGTTCATCTCATTTCTCGCCTTTCCTTTCCACCATCAAAACAAAACAACAGTCACCCTCCATTTGAATCTCCACTGCCTTTTGGGAAAGAAGGAGAGAGAGAGAGAGAGAGGCCATGTTTGCCAAACGCCTTCTGCAGAAGGCCATGCCCCATCAGGTAAACAATCTCAGCCGTCCCTTCTCCTGCCTTTTGTAGATGGCATGATCTGCAGTTACCTCATGTTTTCCTATTCGTAGTTACATGACACTTCCTATCTTCTTTTTGGAATTTCTTTTGATACCTGATTTACTACAAAAAATGGAAAAAAGAGAGGGGAAGACGAAAAGAGGGAATTTTCTGATATAAATTCATTTGCTTTTTCTGGACATGAATCCAAGAATGTCGTGATTGGATCGCAAGTTAAACTGGAACGATCATCAATTTGCTATAGGACGATGAAATTCATGTTGGTTGTTTCCCATTCGCATGTGGATTGGCTAACCGATGGGCACCTTTATAGTAGGATATCTGGATCGTTCGTCATGTGGGCCGTGTTGTGTATGTCAAATGGCTTGAACGTGTCCGCGGTTTGATCATCAGGTGGGGTGCTGTTTTTATGTTGAATGTAGACCGTTGGTTGATTCTTTCCCGTCGTCTGCTTCACCGAATGACTTGATCCGCCTGATAACCATTACAAATGTATGGTGGGGCCCACATGATGAACTGTCCAGATCCATTGGCATGCGTTTCACATTGGCACATTTGTGGAGTGTAGGGTTTTACTCTTGTCCTGTGAGTAGCCATCACATTTCTCTTGAATGGGATGGCGCCAAATAAAGAGGGAGAGAGGTCAACTACAGAGGAATGGGGACGGATAATCAGATAGTTTTCTTAATGATGTAAAGGAGGCTTATGGGTGCGTATGCATTGGTAGTCTTAAACTTGTCACTTTTGGCGCAAAGAGTTAAAATAAGATTGTATGAGTAGTTTCTCCAAACTGGTAGTGTTGTTGACAAATCTCCTCTCACGGTGGAAAGAGTTAACTGAGATTTTATGTGGAGGTAAGGTTGTGATGTCCCCCTCCTAGTTGTATTGGCCTTTCCTCATATAGAAAAGATAGTGCTGGTAACATCCACCACATCTAAAAAAAAAAGAAAAAAAGAAGAAAAGAAGAAGAAAAAAGACATTTTGAAACATGATTGTACTAATGTTTACTTAAATTGCCAACCCTGCCTACGTTTTGTGTACCAAATCCCATGATCGGATTATGGTTTATTTGCAGTCTGTTATGTGTCATTTGTAATTCGGATCGGTTTTTTTTTCCGATCCGAAATTATGTTTCTATACTCCTAGGATAGATTAAGTTGTCATGCAAATTTACATTTACAACCTAGAAATGTAGGAACATTGACAAGTAAGAGTGTGAAGTTAGTAGATGCAATGAAACAGAGAGTTAACATAGTTTGCATTTAGGAGACTAAGTGAAAACGGGCAAAAACTAGAGAAATTGATGGCTATAAACTCTGGTATCTATGAAAGGACAATAATAGAAATAAGGTAGGGATAATGGTGGACAAATATTTAAAAGATAAAGCTATAGATGTTCAGAGTGTAATTGATTGGGTTTTATTAATAAAACTTGTGTTGGGAGAGGGGATGATCAATGTTTTTAGTGTATGTGCGCTGCAGGTAGAGTTAAGAGGATAGGATCACGAAACAAATCTGGGAGCTATGGACGGACTGATGAAAGGAATTTTAGACGGATAGAGGATATTTAAACGAGGAGACTTAAATGGTCATGTAGGAAAAAGAGCAAGGAATATGAGAGGGTGTATGGAGAATGTGGTTTTGGGAGAAGGAATGAGATGGGGGATGCTATCCTCGATTTTGCTATGGCATATGATCTGGCTCTAATAAACATGTACTTTGAAAAAAGAGATGAACATGGGGAATATGGTATTGGGAAAGGAATGAGAAGGGGGATTTGATCATTTGTTTCAGTATGGCATGCGATTTAGTTCCAACAAGCAAATACTTTAAAAAGAGAGATGAACATTTAATACCTTCCAAAAGTGGGTCATATACAAACTAGATAGATTTCTTTGTATGATTAATATGTAAGAACTATACCATGAGAGAGTTTGACCCCTCAATCTAGGTTAATGGTTTGGATGTTTACATTAAGAGATGAAAGAAAAGGAGTGAAATTAATAGGTGTCAAAGTGACGGAATTTAAAAGAAGTGAAAACAAATGTTATTTAGCAATAAATTGACGGAAGAAGGAAAGTGGAATGTCGAGGAAGAAGTAATGTTTTGTGGAATAAGATGGTTGAGTGCAATAAGAAGTAGCAACAGATGTTTTAGGAGTAGCTAGAGGCAAAAACCACTGATATATGGAAAATTGGTGGTAGAGTAATGATGTAAAAAAAGCTATTAGTGATAAAGGTTCAAGTTTCAAAGCCCGGAAAGAGAATTGAGACGAGGAAATTTTAGAACAAAATAGAAATGCCAAAAAGCTTGCTAATAAAGTAGTAAGTGAGGCTAACTTTAAGGCTTATGACGATCGTTACAATTGTTTGGGACAAGAGGTGATAAAGATGTCTCAAAACATGCAAACATGAGAGAGGAGGGGTGCGGATCATGTTAGATGCATTATAAGTGATGAGTAGAGGGTATTGGTCAAGGATAGTGGAATCAATTGAAGGTGAGAAAGCTATTTTTAGAACTTGTTAAATGACAACCACTTTAGAAACATAGGGATAGAAGGAATCATAAACTCAGAGACCATAAATACATTCTTAGGATTAGGATATCTGAAGTACACTCTCTTAGATATATCTGAGTGAATGCCTCCGACTCTTTGAACGACAACTTGTGCACCTTGCTAAATTGGCACCCGACGCACACAGTCTTTTAGTTGTTTATAGTTGATATGGCCCTGTGCTTTAGTAGATATGATGAGACGATGGTTTCCTCCCCTTTGTTGAAGAGGCCTCTCGGATGAGGAAGCTAAGACATTGATTAGTCTTTTGGAAAGACTCTCTCTAGCTTGGTCTGAAGAATCTTTCGAGGATTCTATGGTGTCGCGGAGCCATACTTTGGGAAGTTTCATTGTTTGCTCTTTCTACAAGAAGCTTACCTCCTCTCCTCGCCGCCAAGTCACAACTTCAGATTTTGGAAGTACAGGGCTCCCCTAACGTTTGCAACTATTGTTTGGCCAGTTGGGAGAAATAGGGTGTTAACCGTAGACAATCTCATAAAACGGGGAACTAGTGCTTCCAAATATTTGTATCTTGTGCGAGAGGGATGTAGAGTTGATAAATCATTTATTTATGCATTGCCCCCTCTCAAGGGTGATTTGGGATTTCTTCACTTTCAAGCTCAACATATGTTGGGTGATGCAGGGCTTGATTGCAGACTTCTTGGTGGCTTGGCATAAAGGGGGTGTCACTAAAGATGGGAAGATGGTGTGGCGTCTTGTAGCCACGGGAGTCTTATGGGCTATTTGGGGTGGGAGAAATATAAGATACTTTGAAAACAAATCTGAATCTACTGATTTGGTTGTTCGGAAGTTTGTGACGTGGGTGGTCGATTGGGCCTTTGGGATGAAAGATCTTGACACTTTTGTCCTTCTAGCCCTTTTAGGGTTGTAATTCTTTTTGTTTGTTTGCTTTTGTATTCTTTTCCATCTCCTTTGGAACGACTTCTTAATAAAATCGTCACTTTGAAAAAAAAAAAAGGGGACCCACTGTGCATGCCAGAGATCTATCGTCTTGTGCCGACAAGTCTTGTTAACATATGCTATACTAGCAGACAATCCATATAGCATCTTCACCTTTTACCCTTCCGCAAGCACTAGGCCACGAACTTTGGCATTTGCTAGAAGCTTTGCGGAAGATGGAAACAGGAAAGGCACTTGGACCAAATGGTATACTTGTAGAGGTTCGTTAGTGCATGGGGGATACTGGGTTATTTTGGTTAACAATGCTGTTTAGTAAGATTGAAGACAAATGGTGGAAAAGTGCTGTGGTACCTATCTATTTATAATAATAAATGCAATATACAGAGCACCACTAACTATATTGGGATTAACCTTATGACCCATACTAGAGCTGTACACGAGTCGAACATCCTCAAGCCTGACTGGCCAACTTGGCTTGGTTCGGTCAACAGCTTAGGCCAGCTCAAGCCGAGTTCGAGCCTGTGCGACATTTTTTGAAACACATAGATTGCATCTTCCATCTCCCACACTTCGAATGCAAATCGGTAATAACACTTTGCATGCATTTCATCAAACACTCAGCGAGCAGCATCAAGATTAAGATACGAGGGCAATCCTATACTGTAAAGTTTATTTATTTATTTATTTATTATTATTATTATTATTATTTTTGTTTCTTCAATCTTCCCTCGAATACCTATTTTGGGAGTACCCTGTTATGAGGGCAGTCCAAGAAACAACATTTCGTTGAGGCATTTCATCAAACACTCGGCGAGCAACATCAAGATCAAAATGACTAAGTCATCGAGCCGATTCGATCCGAGTCAAATTGAGTCGGGGTTCGAGCCAACTCGAGTCGAGCTCGAGCAAGCTCTAACTTAGCTCGAAAGTTTTTCAAGCTCCAAAAACCAGTTCGACTCGGTTCGAATCTAGTTTCGAGCAGAGGTGAGTTGAGCTTTTCCGAGTCCAGTTGAGCGAGCTAACCGAGCTAACTCGACCCGTGTACAGCTCTAACCCATACAAAGAAACTTTGGGGGAGAGGGATTGAGCAAAGACTAATGTATGAGACAAATATATCAGAAAATCAGTTTGTTTTCATGCAAGGGAGGTCTACTATTGAATTTATTCTCCTACTTAGACAATTGATGGAGAAATATAGGGAGAGGAGGATCTCCACATGGTCTTTATCTACTTGGAGAAAACATACGATAGGGTCCCTCGAGAGTTAATATGGTGGGTGATGGGAAGGAGATGAGTTTCAAGAGGGCATATTGATATGATTAAGGATATGTATGAAGGAGTAGTAATAGATGTGAAGACTACTTGTAGAGATGACAAGTGAGTTCCCAATTACTATAGGCTTACACTAGGGGTTGACATTGAGCCTATACCATTTTGCATTGGTCATAGACGAGTTTATGAGGCATTTGTAGGTAGAGTTCCCATGGTGTATGTTGTTTGCAAATGACATAGTTTTGGTTAACAAGACGAAGGAGGGCGTAAACATAAAGCTAGGTTTATGGAGGGGTGCTTTAGAATCTAAAGGATTTAAAATTAGTTAGACTAAAATAGAGTATATGAAGTGCAAGTTTAGTGACAATGGTAGTGAAAATGAAGAATTAGTTAAGAGTCTTGGCAAGAAGTGATGCAGGACATGGAAAATTAAATATGATATGCAAGATTGCAGGCTTAGATCACACCAATTCAGAAACAATCACACAAATTCCACATCCCACATGAAAATCCAAACATTCAATTAAAGGGGAATCTATGCGGGTCCAAGCCGACACAGGCTAGGACTGGACCAATAAAATTATAAACCAAACAATGTCAAAGGGAAATAAAATCAACTACTCATGCATAAAAATCAGTCCCTAATCCAAGGGATTCCTTAATTTCAATTCAAGGAACCCTAAGGTGATAAAAAGGGGCAAATCAATTAGGGATCATGTAATATAGGGTTAGGATTCATGAAAAAATGGCTATGAGAGGATAAAAGAGGATAAAAACCTGAGCCAAAAGATGATCCCGCGTGTGGACAACAACAATGGCCCAAACGGACGTGCGTGTGATCCCGGCCGCACGTGTGTGGGGCCCACTATTCAGAAAAAGGCCACCTTGGCCCTGGTCAGCCAGGGATGGACTCCAAAACCTCCAAATTTCAGCTCGATCCGATGTACGGTTTGTGCGTGGTGCTCCGCCGAAGTTTCAGCTCGCCTGCGGCGCTTCAATGAAGAAATCTGATGCAACAAAAGGACAAATTCAAAGTACGGATGGTGGGGGAAGATGGAAAAAAAAAAGATGATGGAAGATGGGGGTGAATTGGGATCGATGTGGCTTCGCACCACGGTAGTTAGCCCTTCGAAAAGGGAGGGCTTCGCACCCACTTTTGAATTCTTCCACAACTCACGAAGAGAGCAGAAAAATAAAGCAGGAATTTTTTTATTAACTTCAATGAATGAAAATAACTACAAAGGGTGCCTATTTATAGGGAGATCCATATATCCAAAAACTCGCACTATGTGCAACACCTATTACTTGGCGATGAAGTAAACTAAAATAAAAACCAAACAAGGAAATCTAAAGCGTTCACGATGTTCTAAATAATAACAATAAGCAAAACCTAAAATATAAAACCAATCCGACGAGTGGGCCACGATCATGAGATCCCATGGTGGGCTTTTCTTGACTATCGGGCCACTTTTCTGAACCAAAACTTGTCTTCTAGATAGGAGGCCCTCCCTGGACGTCGTCATCGAGCCAGATCGATGGTGGGGTCCTCCTTCTGCGTACGTACGTGCGTAGGGGTGGTGGTGTGCGGGCGTGCGTGTGCACGATGTCCTCATCAACTCTCCCCGGCTGCGAAGATTTCGCCACTGGCGAAATAAAACTCCTGAACCGCTCTAGGATGTCTGGATCAAGTCTCTGAAGCTCCTCCTCAGTGAGCCACGCGCTGTCCGAAGTTGGGCGTGACTTCCATTTAACTAGGTATTTCTGAAACCCGCCATCCGACGTGGAAATTATCTCATGGTCCAAGATATCCTCTATTTCCTCTCTGGGTGTGTGAAGGCTAGGTATGGGAGGCAGAGGCTGGGATGAAAGGTCGGGAAGAGGCCATGGATCAAAGGGTAAGGTTGGGACATCAGGATGGGTGGGCGAAGGGCTGGACAAAGTATCAGTGGGTCCCTGAAAAGCAACTAGATCCTCCACGTTGAATGTGGAACTAATTCCCATGGAAGGTGGAAGATCTACCTCATACGCATTGAGACCGTTTCGCTTTATAATTTTGAAGGGCCCAGCGCTACGCGCGTGTAACTTACGAACGGCCCCTGGAGGGTACCGCTCGGGCCTGATACGGACCATCACAGAGTCCCCAATATTGAACTCTTTGAAACGTCTATGTAGGTCTGCAGAAAGTTTGTAATGCTCATTACTAGTAGTGATCTTTCGCCTGATTTCTTGATGCAATGAATGTATGTGATGCGCAAAAGACTCTGCAGACTCTGATGGCCTATGAGACAATGACATGGGGATAAGATCAATAGGTTTCCTAGGCTTATAACCAGTAACGACTTCAAAAGGACTTAGACCTGTGGACCTATTGACAGAACTATTGTATGCAAACTTGGCTATGGGTAGTACGACGTCCCATGTCCTGGTATGCTCCCCCACTAAACATCGAAGTAAACTCCCTAGGCTCCTATTAACCACCTCAGTCTGAGAGTGGTAGGCAGAAGAAAACTGGAGCCTAGTATTCATCATGTGCCATAGTGTCTTCCAAAAGTAACCCATGAATCTCACGTCACGGTCAGACACTATGGTTTTTGATAACCCATGCAGTTTGACGACCTCACTAAAGAACAGCTTGGCAACATGAGATGCGTTGGATGTCTTAGAACAAGAAATGAAGTGGGTCATTTTAGAGAAACGGTCCACGACAACAAATATGGAGTCATGCTTTCGAGTAGTCTTGGGAAGTCCAAGCACGAAGTCCATACTGATGTCCTGCCAGGGATGAATGGGACTGGTAAAAGTGTATATAATCTTGTATTCTGTTTCCTCTGCTTTGTCAATTGACAAGTACGACATTGCCCTATAATTTTGGCCACGTCCCACTTGAGGCTTGGCCAATGAAATCTATCCTCCACTAAGGCAATGGTCTTGTCACGACTGAAATGACCCGCGAACCCCCTTGGATGTAACTCCCAGACAAGAAAATCGCAAAGGGAAGTGCGTGGTATGCATAAGCGGTCACTCCTAAACAAATATCCGTCCAAAATCAAACACTCACTGTTAGCTCTTGATGGACTCTCTAATAAAGACGTATACACAACTCCAAAATCTGGACACTCAGAATACTCTTCTTTGATGCGCTCAAGGCCCGTAACTTCAACGTTCATGGAGTTGAGTAATGCGACTCGACGACTCAATGCGTCGGCAGGCTTATTCTCTACACCGACCTTGTGCTTAAGCACAAAAGTGTACTCTTGAAGGAATTGAACCCACTTAGCATGCCTGGGGCTTAATTTCTTTTGAGAGTTCAAGTATTTTAAGGCCTCGTGATCTGAGAACAAGACGAATTCTTGCGGTAACAGGTAATGTCGCCAATGGCGTAGTGATTGCACTACCGCGTAGAATTCTTTGTCATAGGTGGAATATCTTTGCTTCGCCTTATTCAGTTTCTCACTAAAAAAGGCGACAGGGTGCCCTTCCTGGCTAAGTACTCCCCCTATGCCGACTCCTGACGCGTCACATGCGACTTCAAAAGCTTTTGAAAAATCTGGAAGTCGCGTAACTGGAGCTGCTGTCATCTTGACCTTTATCTCCTTGAAGGCCTTCGAGGCGGCCTTTGTCCATTGAAACTCTCCCTTTTTTATGCAGTCCGTGATGGGAGCCACAATGGAACTGAAGCCTCGAATGAACCGCCTATAAAAGGTGGCTAAGCCATGAAAGCTGCGCACCTCATGAATATTACGGGGTTCAGGCCAATTAACGATGGCCTCGACCTTCTCGAGATCTGCCGATACGCCCTCAGCTGACACAATAAAACCTAAGAAGATCACACTACTAGACCAGAATGCGCACTTCTTTAGGTTGGCGTACAACTTCTCGGCCCTAAGGATCCCACAAACCTGCCTCAAATGGTTGAGGTGTTGCTCCTTAGTCATGCTATAAATCAAGATATCATCAAAGTATACGACCAGGAACTTCCCCATGAAGGGTCTCAACACTTGGGTCATCACACGCATGAAAGTGCTTGGGGCATTAGTTAACCCAAAAGGCATAACTAGCCACTCATATAGCCCATCCTTCGTCTTGAAGGCCGTCTTCCACTCATCACTAGGGCGTATACCGATTTGGTGATACTCACTTTTGAGGTCGATTTTTGAGAAGATAGTAGCATTAGCCATCATATCTAGCATGTCATCAAGACGCGGTATGGGAAATCGATACTTGATTGTAATTTTGTTGATGGCCCTACTATCAACACACATCTTCCATGTGCCATCCTTCTTAGGTGTAAGAAGGGCGGGCACGGCACACGGACTCATGCTCTCTCGAATGAAACCCTCCTCTAGGAGTTCATCAATCTGCCTCTTCAACTCAGCGTGCTCCTTCGGGTTCATTCTGTAATGTGGGAGGTTTGGTAGAGTTGCCCCAGGGATTAAATCAATGGCATGCTGTATATCCCTCATAGGGGGAAGCTCATTCGGTAAATCATCAGGAAAAACATCATGAAACTCATGTACTACCTGAATGGCCTCAGTGGGTAATTCTACGCTAGTATCTGGTACACTCTCCCTAGCCACAAGGGTGTATATCATCGAGTCCGCCTCCGTCTCTCGCTCAAAGTCTTTGGCATTCAAAATATGGAGCGGTTTGGACTTGGACTTCGACTCCTTCACTTCTTTTGGGCCGCTCACACCACTCTGTGTGGTGAACTCTTGTCCAGTTGTATTCTTGGGTGGTAGAGGATTTAGCTTGACCTTCTTGCCCTCAAACCAGAATGTACACACATTTGAACGACCAAATATGGTAACATCCCTGTCATAGAGCCACGGCCTACCCAGAATGACATGGCTCACATCCATAGGAACAACATCACACCAAATTGTGTCTTTATAAGATCTGAACTGAATAGGGAGAAGACAGCGGTGCGAGACTGGAATGGATGTTTCATCAACCCATGAGACTCTATAGGGCTGAGGATGGGCTTCCAGCTTCAAGCCCAAACGACTCACAGTGCTAGTCGATGCCACGTTGGCACAACTACCACTATCCACGATCATCTTACAGCTCTTTTCCCCACATTTTGCATAAGTGTAGAAGATCGTGGTGCGGCGCCAGTCATCAGTGTTCTTGGCTTGAGCTAGGGCGCAACGCACAATTGCGAGGGTCAAAGACTCTTGTGCTCCCTCTTCCTCATCACTAGGGGTTCCGACTGGCTCATATTCCTCCTCCTCACTATCACTCTCTGGGGGCACTACTTCTACTTGCCCATCAATAAGGAGTACTTTGGTGCCCTCTCTCGTGCCGCACTGGTGAGCAAAGTGACCAAACCCCTGACACCTAAAACACCTAGTGGCCCCACTTCCACGTGAACTAGACCCGACAATCTCTTTACCCTTATCATCCTTAGGTCTGGGTTGAACATTAGGGGAAGGTTTGTTTTGGAATTCTGTGTTAGGTCTAGCCCTAGAGGGGTTGACCTTAGTACCAGATTCGCGAAAGTCAAACCGCCTCCCCACAGATGCTTTAAGGTATTGCTCGACATCTAACACTAGTTAGTACAACTGTTCGATAGTGTCTATGTCTTTGGCGAGCAATTCTCTCCTAATGTCAGGACGGAGGCCCATTTTAAAACGAGCAAGGGTGAGTACGGGGTCCTCATCAACCTCACAGCGGGTCGAGTACTCTTCGAATTTCTCAATATAGTCAGCAACACTCATGGAACCCTGTCGAAGAGATTGCCACTCCTCAATCAACCGCATGCGATAAGAGAAAGGGAGGTACTTCTCTTTCAACGTTTCTTTCATTTCTCCCCAATGGACTATTGGAAGTTCCCTCGCTCTTTCTTTTTTTCGCTTAACCGTCGCCCAAAACCTCTTTGCTTGACCCACAAGCTTCATCTTGGCGAATCGGACTCGTCGAGCATCCGACATATCATACCACTCAAAATAGTGGTCCATATCCGCCAACCAATTTAAAAAAGCTTTAGGGTCCAAGTGGCCATCAAAAGTAGGAGCATCTACCCTAACTCCCTTGAGAAGTTGTGCATCTAGGTCATATTGATCATGATGTCCCTCACGGGGTGGGTGCACAGGTACGCGCCCATGACTAGCTCCTTGGCCGCCTCCATTCCTTGGTCTAACCTCCTGGCCAACCACCTGAGATTGAGCATCCTCCCCAGTGGTGGGGTTTGCCCTGAAGGAGGCCTCTATTTCTTTGAGGCGTTTATCTATGTGTTGTTCCAAATGCTTATTCAAGGACTCAACTTGCTGGGCTAACTTGGCCACTGTTTCTTGTAGTTGCTCCATGTTCAGTGTGGGGTGCAAATCGAAGCTGCGACCCGTACGTGTGGGCATACACTGACTTGCTCAACCTAAGGATTTGCTATGACAACTATATGCGTCTAAAAACTAAATGACCCTACGAGATTCTATATGAAGGAGACTACACACTGTTACTAAAATTCAGCTATATATGATGGACTGAATGCATGAGGGACTCAAACAAACTAAACCCTAAATATGTGGTGAATTCCCCTATAAGAACCCTAGGCTCTGATACCAAATTTGATGCAGGACATGGAAAATTAAATATGATATGCAAGATTGCAGGCTTAAATAACACCAATTCAGAAACAATCACACAAATTCCACATCTCACATGAAAATCCAAACATTCAATTAAAGGGGAATCTATGCGGGTCCAAGCCGACACAGGCTAGGACTGGACCAATAAAATTATAAACCAAACAATGTCAAAGGGAAATAACATCAACTACTCATGCATAAAAATCAGTCCCTAATCCAAGGGATTCCCTAATTTCAATTCAAGGAACCCTAAGGTGATAAAAAGGGGCAAATCAATTAGGGATCATGTAATATATGGTTAGGATTCATGAAAAAATGGCTATGAGAGGATAAAAGAGGATAAAAACCTGAGCCAAAAGATGATCCCGCGTGTGGACAACAACAATGGCCCAAACGGACGTGCGTGTGATCCTGGCCGCACGTGTGTGGGGCCCACTATTCAGAAAAAGGCCACCTTGGCCCTGGTCGGCCAGGGATGGACTCCAAAACCTCCAAATTTCAACTCGATCCGATGTACGGTTTGTGCGTGGTGCTTCGCCGAAGTTTCAGCTCGCCTGCGGGCCGAAATCTGGAAACCTGCTGTAATGAAGAAATCTGATGCAACAAAAGGACAAATTCGAAGTACGGATGGTGGGGGAAGATGGAAAAAAAGATGATGGAAGATGGGGGTGAATTGGGATCGATGTGGCTTCGCACCACGGTAGTTAGCCCTTCGAAAAGGGAGGGCTTCGCACCCACTTTTGAATTCTTCCACAACTCACGAAGAGAGCAGAAAAATAAAGTAGGAATTTTTTTATTAACTTCAATGAATGAAAATAACTACAAAGGGTGCCTATTTATAGGGAGAACCATATATCCAAAAACTCGCACCATGTGCGACACCTATTACTTGGCGATGAAGTAAACTAAAATAAAAACCAAACAAGGAAATCTAAAGCGTTCACGATGTTCTAAATAATAACAATAAGCAAAACCTAAAATATAAAACCAATCTGACGAGTGGGCCACGATCATGAGATCCCATGGTGGGCTTTTCTTGACTATCGGGCTACTTTTCTGAACCAAAACTTACCTTCTAGGTAGGAGGCCCTCCCTGGACGTCGTCATCGAGCCAGATCGATGGTGGGGTCCTCCTTCTGCGTACGTACGTGCGTAGGGGTGGTGGTGTGCGGGCGTGCGTGTGCACGATGTCCTCATCAAGAAGTGTCCTAAAATGATCACTTTTGATGTCTTGGGTTTATAATTCATGAGAACGGAGAGATTGAGAATGATGTTCCCCATAGAATTCAAGTTGGGTTGAAGAAATAGAGATGTGCTTTTGGAGTTTTAGGTGATCGTTGTGTAACAATCAAATTGAAGGGGAAATTTTAAGGATAGCTATTTGGGATAGAATGTTGGCAGTTAAGGAACAACATCTTCATAGGATGAGTGTAGCTGAAATGAGGATGTTGAGATGGATGAGTGGCAATATAAGGAAGGATAGAATTAGAAATGAATGCATTCGAGGGAACTTAGGAGAAGCATCAATATGTAATAAGATACGGGAAAGTGGACTTAGATGGTTTGGTCATGTGCAATGAAGACCAAAACCTATGTTGATTAGGAGTGAGTTAGTGCAAGTTGTAGGCTCTAAAAGAACAAGGGGAATGCCCAAAAGGATGTGGGCAAAGGTAGTAAGAAAAGACTTTGATGACTAACTATCTAGCTGAAGTTATGGCCTTTGATAGAGTGGAAGAGAGGAATAGGATCAATTTAGCCGATCCCAGTTACTTCGAATGAGGCTTAGATGATGATGTGTTGGAGTCAAGGTATTTCGTAATGGTAATGGTGGCCGTAACAGCCATCACTGTTACCTTTATGATACGGGCTGTAACAACTGGTACAATCTCTTTTTTTATTGAAAAAAACTGGAAAACCTGTATATCCTAATACTTGTGCTATTTTAATTATGAGAGATGATATCTATAAATTTATATGCTTAAATGTTTTGTAAAATATTCTGTGACCATTATAAATTACAAAAGAGTTGATTATGACTTCTTTTGGTGGCCCTTTACTTTTTTGGAAATGCATTTCTTGTTTCTAGCAATATTTCATCTGGATTCCATTCCATTTATCTTCACAACAAAAACGTTCACATGGTCTAGATACATGTTAATTAGTTTATATGTCTTTCTTCTCTATATTTATTTACATTGACATAGATTCTATCTCTTTTTTTCAAAGATGAATTAAATACTTCCTTTTTATCCTTTAACCAGTATAATGTGCAACATGGGCTTCTGACCCCAACAGACTTGGATCCACGAATTGCTTACCACTATGGTATACCGTCTACTGCATCTGTTTTGGCTTTTGACCCCATCCAGCGCCTCTTGGCTATCGGTACATTGTGAGTTCAAAAATCATCTCTTGGTGCTTTTTCTTATTGATTACTGCTTAGTATATAATATTGGTGTTTATGACTTCATAATATTGCAGAGAGCTTCTCCGTCCATTTATTTCTCTCTTTTAACAAGGTTCAAGAGCAATTCATTACTTTGTTCAAAAAAAAAATACCGTAGGGAGAATATTCTAGAGCAATTCATAACTTTATTAAAAAACAAAATATTATACATAGTAGTTGCACCATGCATTGTAGTAGATGGGTTACATAGTTTCCGTACCTTTTTTTAGTCCCAAACTTACCAACATACTTAAGATAGGTAATGTAAGTACTTAACCATATCATGACGTGTCTCATATTCTAGACGAATGTTGTTATTTATTTTTTATTTTTTATTTTTTTTGAGAGATGACAAATAATTCATTAAAACTAGCAAAAGAGAAAAAGAATAAAAACAACTCTAAAGGAAAAAGGACGTCAAGGGCAATGCCTTCTTGATTGCTTTTACACATGGAGCCCATTCAAAAAGAAATCCCTTGATATTTCCAATGACCCTGTTCTTTCCAAATGGCCCAGAAGATAGCCGTCAAAAGGATTCTCCCTATTGCTTTCTCTGCTTTGTTCCCAACTCTACCGTGCCAGGCCCACAAAAAGGTGCTCAACCGATTGAGGCATCGCCCAAGGCAAGTCGGCCATATTAAGAAATTAGGTTCACGACTCCACACCTTATACGCGAAGGAGCAATGAATGAATAAGTGATCAATCAACTTTGCGCTCTCCTTGCAAATGAGACAAATGTTTGGGAGCACGAGAGCTCTTTGCTGAAGGTTATCAAAAGTCAACACTTTCTTTCTCGCCACCAACCTCACAAACACTGCCAATTGCGGGGGATTGCCATAGAGCCAATGCTGGAGAGGAAGAGGAAGGGTAGAACTACAAAGGCCTGACGATAAAAGAGTATAGAAAGATCGGACCGTGAATTTGCTAGAGGGATGGATCGACCATTTCGTACTATCAACTTCTTCGCCTGAGGGGGACACATCTTTGAGAAGGTCCAGAAGGGCAGCAAATTCCACAATCTCATCCTCTGTCATGTTCCTTTAGAACGCGTGACTCCACACAACTGCATTACCAGACATAGAAAAGCATTGCTGAGCTTGAACATTTCAGATTGGAGTCAAAGCTACTATCCTTGGAAACACCTCTTGCAATGGTCTGCCGCCACACCAAACATCAATCCAGATGGATCCGATTACCGTTCGCCATATCAAATGCTACACCACAACAGAAAAGATGCTTTATCGCCACTATAGCCTTCCACACAGTCGAGGCTCGGTACAAAGAAGATGGCTTAACTGACCATCCTCCCTCCTGCTGCCCATACTTGTTAACAATAATGTCTTTCCAAAGCCCTCTCGTAGAAGATTGCATCTTCCAATGCCATTTTCCCAAAAGAACGACATTAGTAAGTTCCAAGACCTTAATCCTCGCACCCCTTTTGAAACTGGTGGACAAACATCTCCCCATTTTAAAAGGTGGAACTTATGCCCATCCTTATCGCCCTTCCAGAAGAAGTCTCGTTGCAGCTTATCGATTTTATCCAGCACTGACTTAGGGCATTTGAAAAGGGAGAGGAAATAAATCGACATATTGGAAAAAGCTGACTTAATGAGTAACAATTTGCCCCCGTAGGACATGTACTGACATTTTCACCAAGAAAGCTTCCTCTCAATTCTTTCGACGACCTTATCCCAAATATGTTTGGCAGGTTTCCCTATGCAAAGAGGGAGTCGTAGGTACGAAGAGGGCAAGGAACCTTGTTGTGCAGGATGCCTTGGATTCTGCCAATTTGAGAGTCAATATAGGGCTTTGTTGGTCCAACCCATAGAGTGCGAGTTTTCTCATTTTCAAAACAATATTCTGTTAGTCTGACTGATGGTGCGGTCGGTTCGACCAACGTGCTCCGGTTTAGTTACGCGATTTTGCAGAAGTCAGAGCATTTAAGCCTAATTGCAGTTAGGGCTTAGTAATACGATTATTTTCTAAGGGCAAGGGTTTTGCGTGGTGAGAGGGTTCTCTCCACTTATATGGGCTTGAGAAGAGATTTTCTCAAGGGGCTAGGGTTTTCCTAGGTGCGCATCGGAAGGGGAGATCGAGTGATTCTGTAATCGGAGAAGGTGGGTGGTGCAAACTCTAAAGCTTTTGATTATAGTGGAGATCTCTGTCGCTTTGTGCCGTGGTTTTTTCCCGCAAGGGTTTTCCACGTAAAATCGGTGTGCTATGTGTTTGCTTGCTTGATTGTTTGGTCATTTTGGTTATTTTGATTGTTCTATCTTCGTTGAGCATGCTTCCATAAAGCATAGGATCAACGATGGTGTTAGATCCAAATTTCTAATACCTAGGGTTGATCCGGGTTTGTTATGGCTTGGAATTACATCATAGTGGTGTGAGAGAAGAGCCGGTTAACTCCAACAAACCTTTTTTTACAGCCGAAAACTTCCGTAAGATACAATAAATCTTCATTTAGAACATGAATACCTAGCAGCTCGCTTTTAGACTCGTTAATCTTCAGCCCGGAGATAGCTTCGAAACAAACTAACATTTTGCGCAAATTGTCTACAAACCAACATTTTGCGCAAATTGTCTACAAAGGTAAGATCCACATCACATAAGAGGAGTATCATCTGCGTATTGAAGATGACTGACTTGAATACCATTTTCCGCCACTTTGAAACCTTTTATGAGCCTGTTTTCCTCCGTCCTGTGTAACATTTTTCTAATCGCTTCCCCACTGATAACATAGAGATAGGGGAAGAGGGGATCTCCTTGCCTTAACCCTCTTGAAGCCTTGAAGAAGCCCTGAGACACCCCGCTAACTAAAATTGAAAAGTGAGCAGACTACACACACTCTCTCATCCATCCCCTCCACTTATTGCTACACTTTACCCATTCTAGCATATAGTCAAGGAATTTCCAATTGACATGATCGTACATCTTTTCTAAGTCCAATTTGCACACCACTCTGCTAATCTTTTGTCTGTGGCGGGAATCTATGTATTCGTGTGCGATTAAGGCACCATCGAGAATTTGCCTTCCTGAAACAAATGCCCCCCGGTTTTCAACAATGATCTTGGAAAAGACCCCTCTAAATCGCAACTCTAAGATCTTAGAAAGAATCTTGTAGTCGTGTCACAAATCGTAATAGGGGTTGAATTGTATCGAATCACAAATTGTGTCGTGAATTGTTAGTTTTTTTAAATTTTATTATTATTTTTTATTTTTTAAATGATTTTCTTAAAATGTTGAAAAAAAATCCGAAAATATAATTAAATCAGAAAAAAATGAAAAAACACATCAACCATCCTTTTGCCATTAATATGCACCAAGTAATACCATATCCTAGTAGTGTTAAAGGACTCTCGTCTTTCCTTTATTTTTTTTATCTTTCAAGAAATTTCCCTTAAAAAACATACAAGGATCTTTTAGTAATTTATGTTCTTGTTACCTTTCTTCAATGTAGAATCACATTAGAAAAGCAACAATTGATTCTGTAGACCGACGGGAAAAGACATTTTGATTTCTAACCATCATTCCATGATACATACAAGTCAGCATGATCGTCACCATCCCCATGAAAACATTCTAGATAAGTCGTACATTGATTTAGTGTTTCACCAAATAAGAAGTAAGAACTCATAAAAAAAAGCTCCATCATGTAATGTTGAAGAGAATATATAATTAATATCATTTATTCTCTTATAAAGAGCAAAAGAAAATCATTTACCTTTTCAAAATGATTCTTGAATCCCCTACCAATTTAAAAACATAAAATGAAAGCCAAATGTGTTTTTTTTTGGGTTAGCATGTTAATACACACCCCACAGTTAGTACTTACCCCACTTTTAGCCACACCCCACTTGGGAATCGATGCCAAGACCTCAGTGTTGAAACAAAGTTATTCTCACTTAGTATACCATATGAGCTATGGATCGGTGTAAAGCCAAATGTAGAATTGTAGGATTCATATAAAAAGGGATTCAAGGTGGGATTCAAATCTTTTTACCTGAGATTTGACTCAAACCATAAGTCGCAAATTGTAGTATTTTGATAACCATGCTCCATACTTTTCAATGTTCCCTTGGCTATCATGCCAGCATCGCAAAGATTGGTAATAGGCCTGTCATCTGGTTGGTTTTGAGTTGGATACTAGTGTACATGTATGTGGACCTAAACTAAGGGAATTAGGTTCATGTCCTATCAGGTTTGAATACTGTAATATGTCTACCGATCCGAATATGATCAGATTCAGGTTTTCTATCAGGTCCAAGCAGGTCTAATTTTGAACACAAATTAAGATTTGCAATGGGGTTAAGATCTGAAATTGGGTCTAGAACTGGGTTTAATCTGGATTCAGGTCCATACCATAAACTTGCGTTTTGTATGATTTTTAAATGATAATATGATTAAATAAGGGATAATACTAAGAGAAATCAACCCTAAAAAAATAAAATCAGATTAGAGTCCAATATCCATCCTGATTGGATTTGTCATCGGACTCGAGTCTATGGACCCAAATCTGACCCAATTGTTAGGTATGAAATCTGGACCCAAATACGATTAAAGTGGGTCGGATATGGAAGCTTTAACAATTAACGGGGTCATGACTTGGGTATCCAAGATTGGGTACCAATTGACAGCTCTAATAGGCAACGTAACCATATTATGATGTCTGATGCTTCAGTCTTATGTGTGAAATCTTCATCACCTCATATCCATTCTCATCCATTGTGTGTGTGTCATATTTGGATATCATAAACTTAAGTAGCTGGGCATAGTTACACACACCATACTCTCGGAAGTTCTTGAAAATTACATGTCACTCCAATGGAGTACTACCAAAGTCCCTAGGAGTTGTATAATGAAGATAAGAGTTTTGGTTTGGATCTTTATTAAGTACTGGTCATGTGGCATTCAATTAAAGAATCCTGCAGGAAATAACGCAATACACTGGTAGAATTTAGGTGCATTCATTCTTCTAAGTATGTGTGACTTTTAGAACTTGAGGATTATTCCTTCAATAACCTTGCAGTATTGAGGACTATAAGGACAAGCTCGTGATCTGATCTCCTTTTGTTGCATATATGAGCCAGCCAATTCACTTGCAATATGCTCTCCTCCATCATTTGGTCTTCAAATTTAACGCTTTAAATTGATTGATGAGAGTCTAATAGAAGATTTTAGTCACACTAAATTTTTTAGTCTTCATTAATGTACATGGGAGATGCAACTTCAAGACCATGGAATGGGTCTCCAAAAACTTGGCTATGGTTCTTTGGCGCATTCCTGTGGGCTCTAGAGTCTAGAGGCCTTCGCACACAAGAAATAAGCCCAAAAGGCCCCTGCTCTATGCATTGAAGAGTTTGTAATCAAAAGTGGGCAAAGTTGTATGAACGAAAAAAGTCTTAAAAACTTGGTTGATTACCTGATTTCAAGGACTTGTGTATGAGTTTTGAGGAAGTTTGGACTGTTAAAATAGGCCCTCATACAAGTCATGCGATGAAACAAATTAAAATAGTTTTGTGCAACAGGTTGTGGGAAAGTTTTTGGAAGTCATGAACAAAACATGCTGTTTTTTTTTTTTTTTTTTGAAGACACAGGGTGTCCCCACCTCTTTTTTTTTTTAAGTGAGACTAATCCTTGCAGATACATGCAATCACCCACAACCACGTGTATCGGGTAAAGCCGAAGAGGGGAATCGAACCCTCACCTATAGGGAGCAAACCTACTGTGAAATATGTTGTTAGTATCGATATAAAAGGATGTCTATGTCAGAGCTGGAGTTGGGAGACTTTATCGGGCTGCTAAAGCTGCTAAGGAACATCCATCCTTCTTGGAATTTAGCAACCCCCCCTTTGTCTGGCTTTTGGCTAGGGGAAGAATCCTAACTATCGACAATCTGCAGTGACGGGGCTTGGTTTTGCCAGACATCTGTTCCCTCTGTTAGAAAACTGCAGAATCTATCAGCCACCTCGTTGTCCATTGTTCTTATGCTGGCGAGATTTGGTCTGTTATCTTCAATAGATTGCACCTCCTAGGTGATGCCCATGAAGCTCGCGATCTCCTCTTTCTCTGGCATGGAAGATGTGGAGGTGCGATCTCTAAGGCATACTGGTGCCTGCCCCCCCCCCCCCAAAAGCCGATCTCCTGTGATGTGATCGATTGGATGTCTAGCCTCCCAGACTCAGATTCTCCTGCTCTCCCCTGCTAGTTGTGGTCAGGGCTTGGATTCTGTCCAAGCTTGAGTTGTATAGTTGGGTTATGCCCAGTTTTGAGTTGTATAGTTTTGCTAGGATTTTGTTTTTGTTGTATAGTTGAACTAATTATTATTATTATCATTATCTTTGTTCTATTTTGTTTTTGTGTTTTCTTTTGTTTTTGTTTCATTGTTTTCTTTTTCTTTACGTCTTGTGCTGCCTTCCATCTCTTGGCATTTTTAATAAATTGTTGCAATCTTCTAAAAAAAAGTATCGATAAAAAACAGGTTTGTTGCAAGTGTTTTTAGATTTAAAAGAGGCATAATGCTTTTTGTTTAGAGATTTAAAACTAGTATGTATGTATCGAAAGGATCCCAATTGGGATGAGGCTCAGATGACGCCATGACGGTGATGATGTATATGCTGTTGTTTAGGTGTTATCTTTCAAAAAGAAAAGAAAAGAGGCTATTGTTTGGGACTTAGGTTCTGTATCCATCCGTATGAAGCTATAAGGCCTAAAAAGGCTGGAGACAAGTGCTATAGGAGAGAAATTAGTGATGCAGGACAATTAACCACTTGCTCTAAAAGCTCGAACTGTTAGAGTATGGCGAATTAATCCCTTTATCTCATAGCCCAGGCCTCACATCTCATGGGTTAGGACCTCGGCTGAACCCCCCTAATGGGCTCGTAGGCCCCAAATCACTTGGGCCGCCCACACTGAGTGTGTCCTCGCATCCCACGGGCTATCCCACTCGAGCCCGGTGTGAAATGTCCCTGCATTAATCACCCTCGGTGAGGAGTCTCGAACACTAGACCTCCCCCGTGGGCCCCAAATCACATGGGTCACCCATCCCGAGCGTGTCCCCGCATCCCATAGGTTACCCCACTCGAGCCCGGTATGAAATGCCCCTGCATTAATTAGGAAGTATTGAATTAGAGCAAGTGTCTTCTGTGACTTATGGGGCATCCTATTTTAGAAAGACTTTTTTTTTGCTATTAAGGGTCTAAATCTGGGTTACTTTAGAGTAAAGTTAGGGAGCATAGGTGTCAATTCATGATTGATATTTTGTTATTATAAGAAGCTTTTGTCCTGCACATCTTTAGGATTTATATTTAAAGAGGGAGGGATATAACAGGAAGTTTATAAACTTATACACCCATTGTTGGCATGCATATTTGCACACATGCCAAATGAGCTCAGAAGACTCTAAAAACTAGTCCCTATCCCCTTGACTCTCTATAGCCATAGCATTACTCTCTCCCGTGCACTGTTGACAGCGAAGTCGCACAATAAAATATGACTTGGGACTGTTGGCCAGCTTTAAGGGTTCAAATGGTGTCTAAATGTAGTGATTTTGGTGTCATTGGAAAGCTTGTCAAATGATATCTGCAACAGACTCAAGGTCACTCAAATCCGAGATGTAACAAGGGAGATCCGGTCAATTTACCAAAGGTGTGCAGGGCCAATTATGTGAGTAGTGTAGGTCATGTGACTTGGGACTTTGGGCCTACTTTTAATGGACCAAATGGTATCAAAATGAAATGATTTTAATCTCATTTGAAAGCTTGTCAAATTATCTTTGCAACAAACCCAAGATTACTCGAATTCAAATTGTAACGAGGAATATTCGGGCATTTCTTTGAGACTGCGTAGTGTTGGCATAACCAATGGCGCAGAGCCATTGGTGCCAAGTCAATGGCACAGAACCACTAGTGCAGTGCTATAGAGCCACAGATGCAGGGCAACTCACGCAGGAGCAGAGCAAAGCACTAGTGAGAGTAATTGGCTTCCTCTAGTCCAATCAGGGAGCACCACGTCAGCGTAACCGCCTAACTACCTTTTTGGCTGGAAATCAAGCATATAAGCCTATAAATACCCCTTTTGAGTCTCCTTTGAGTGGATGTTTTGGGGACCTTAGGCGGTGATATTCTCCTCCTTTGCTAAGGACAACCTTGCTAAGCCAGAACATTCTCCATGTTAGTTGCAAGCTTCACCTAAAAGAAAGCTCAATGTCTGCTGCTGAGGCTCTGTAAAACAAGCTGTAGAGGCCCTGAAAATAGTTGCTAACCCTATTTTGCGGCAGAGGCACTGAAAAACAAGCGCTAACCCCATTCTACCACAGAGGCCCTAAAAACAAGCGCTACCTTGTTCTGCATCGGAGGCCCTGAAAAACAGGTGCAGAAGCCCTGGAAATAGGCGGTAACCCTGTTCTGATACCAACAGCAGGTGCTACGACTGGAACATGTTCCGTTTCACTTCTTCATTCGCATCCACATGCACAAAGACCTTTACGTGATGAGTGACGATCAAGAGTCACGACTTTAGTTTAGCCTTGGAACCTCGTTACTGCATGAGGCCTTAACCAAGGTATGCAAAAAACGGTTATGTTACGGCTGTTACAAACATTATGTGAAGGGAACGGTGGTCACCGTTACACGTTACAGGGTTGTAATGGCTGTAATGGCTGTTACTGAAAAAAAAACAGCTTGTAAAGGATCCATAATGGCCCTGTAATGGCCCCACAACAGGTGTAACTGCCCCATAATGGTCCGTTATGGGGTCGATGCAGGATTTTTTTTTTTTTTCAAAAAGAAAAAAGAAAAAAAGAAGCCGTAACAGTCATTACAGTACTGTTACGGAATACAATGGTCCTAACCTTGGCAACTAGCCCGCACTAGTTGCTAGACCTTGTGCGCTAGGCATCAAAATGTTCTGCTCCCGTTGAAAAGGATATTTGGGTGCAAATCTTGTTTACAGCGGTGTTAATAATGTCAAATATAATTGAAGTCAGAGAAACTCTAATAGAACCATATTGCCGTAAAGAGAAACTCTAATAGAACTAATACGGAGCTTACTGTGCGAACGAGAAGTTGAAACTTCGGAATCTTATTTCCGTCTTTTTTGAGAAGACTACCAAAATAAAATTTCCTACATATTGGAGTCAACGAATAACACACACACACACACATACATGTGCACATATATCACTGCTTGGCAGCTTTCTTGCATTAATTTTGTAGTTGTATGACAATTTTCTTGGCTGGCTGACTACAGGGATGGTAGAATAAAAGTGATTGGTGGTGATAATATTGAAGGTCTTCTCATATCTCCAAAGAAGTTGCCCTACAAAAGTTTAGAGGTTTGTAAATATTTTGTTCATAAGTTTAACAATTGCTGTTGTTTTGTTCAACCTACTCTATCATTCTGGATATAAATAGTTAATAAACAGTATCCTTATAGATAATTTTGGGCAAACGATAGTTTTTTCTTATCTTTATTTATTATTTTTGCTGATTTATGCTTGTTTCAGTCAAAATACTGCAAATATCACCCAAATATTGACGATACATCAGCAAAATATCGCAAACATTGGGGTGTATCTGTGTGTACCGATGATATTGTTGTCGATACATGGGATTTTGTGAATACTTTTAATTTTGCGTTGCCCATGTGATACCAATAATATCAGCCAATAATTTGACAACTACCACTGATACATTGAGGATTGCCACCCCCCAAAGTTGCATCGATCATGGCTGTTGCGAACAATGTTTTAAATATTGATGATATCGACTGATATATCCCACGATATATCTTGTATCCCACCTGTCCGGTACGAAACATAGAGGTAGTGCCAAAATATCCCACATGTTCAATCCGATGGGCATTTTCAATTTCCGATCCTTTTTTTTTTTTTGTTGAAATTATGTTAAATTGATGTCAAATGATTACTAATCCATCGGTTTTTCATGTTTTGCATGAAAAATCATGGAGTTGGAGCTTTGATTTCGATATCCATTGGTTCTTCATGTTCTCCATGTTTTTTTTTTCCTCGAAATTTTCATTCGACTAGCTGTCAATTGAGGCCAGTGTTTGAAATATCTGTATCGCGTTAAGTATCACACCCTTGGGATACTGATACGTATCGGTTATCGCATGGGATATATCGGTTGTATCGCGTAATGTATCCCTGTTGTTGGAAATATGGGGAGACATTGGGAAATTCGTTGAAATTTTCAACGAAACTTCAATGATTGTTTAAAAAGACATCAACACACTCTTAAAAATCAAAATATTACATAAAACAAGTGCACATAATAGGTTTTCTTTGTATAAGGTCCTAATCGATGCGTTTTCTAACTGAAGCATATTCAAAGTCTATTCATATAGTTTATAAATGTATGAAGACGTGTGGAAACACAAGCAATACATTCAAAAGCAAAAGAAGAATCACTAGATCAAGTTACATACATGTTTGATTTTATGTTTGGATGCAAAGATTGCAACCAATTTGCGAGAAACTGGATTTTTTTTTTTCAATTTTTTGCAACTCAGCCCATCTCCTCTAGATCTCGAAATCGAAGCGCTCCCAAACCATGATTTATCTGACACGGATTTAACATAATTTACAGAGAGAAATGATTGAAAATCGAAAATGCTCATCGGATTGAACATGTGGGATATATCCCACTCCTTGTGCGTTTTGTATCGCACAGGTGGGATACAAGATATATCGTGGATATATCGGCTGATATTGTCGATAATAAAAATACTGGTTGAGACTAATTTCGAAGTATTTAGGAGTATTTGATTAAATGATCATCACAAACACTCTAATTTCAAAATTTGAGTGTAGGTGGTCCAATTTGGGAAAATTGGGGAAAATTCGAAATTTCCCCAATTTATGCTAAATTGCTTGTAGTGTTGCACTCCAAACATGAAATCAAGCGTGTATGAGGGCTGGCCTACTAATTTGTTTAGTCCTTGTCAATTTTTGAAAAATAAAAATCATTTTTTAATTAAAAATTAATAAAAAATTATTTTTGAAAATTTCCTTAAACAGCTATCAATTGAGACTAATTTCGAAGTATTTAGGAGTGTTTGATGAAATGATCATCGCATACACTCTAAATGTTATGCATTCAATTTAAATATTGTTGCATTAGTTCGGTCAGACAACGTGTAGCTTAGGACCCTATACAAAGGAAACCTATTATGTGTACTTCTTTTTGAGATGTTATGATTTAAAAGTGTGTATTTAGGCCTTTTTTTAAACAATCACTAAGGTTTAATTAAAAAATTCAACCATTTCTCAATGTCTCCCCATGTTTTCCAAAAAGTGCGATAAATTACCCGATACAAACGATATATCCTGTGAGATAACCAATACGTATTTGTATGCCAAGGATGTGATATGTAACACGATACAAATATTTCGAACACTGGTTGCGAGCTTCGTGGCAACAATCATGGCTAATGCAATTATGGGCTTGCGACAGGTGGGTGTTGTGGTGACTTTCTAGTGGAGTAAGCAAAACGAATTTTCATGGAAAATTTTCTTATGAAAACAAATAGTCGTAATAGTTTTCATTCCACACAATTCCATGGAAAACACATTTCCATTTCCACAAGTATTCCAACATTTTTTTCCTGGTTTTGAAACATGGCCTGCAAGAAATCTTGCAACGAGCGCAATGGAAATGCCATCATGATTTGATGCGGCAACGTCATAGTTTCCTAGGAATCGATGATCTCCCAAACATCCTTTCCATTTCTATTTCCAGGTATTTCTGGAAAAAAAAACTATTTTAGAGATTTCAAAAATTTTCACAAAAGAATTTTAACACTCTCAAACTAGGCCTTAATGAGTGATACTATAAACACCATATCTCCATTATCGATATCTTTAGAGACTTATTACTTCTTTTACTGTCTTAGGGCATACTTGGATGTTTTTGCTTTTGGCAGTGGATGAGATTCGCTTTCCTAAATCAGTAGTGAGATAAGAACGATTCACAGCCATTCCTGTTGCATAGTGGTGAATAGAAACTTGCCTAGTACGAGTTCATTTTTTTTGAGATGGCCCCAGCTACAAAAGTGGATTGATCCTGCTGAGAAGGCATCCTTCTTGATATATGGGTACATCCAAGTGGGCCCTAAAGATTTGAATTCATCAAAATAAGAGGCAGGGTTTAAGGAAGAGAGAATAAACACCTTTAATGCTGCACCCTAGACCCTTCCATGGTTGCACCATTTTTTAATATTATTGCTATAATTTTTACCTTGTGCATATATGTATTGTCCTTGAAGAGATTCAGTGCTCAAGAATGCAAAATATCTATAGAAAGACACCCTTCACTATCAATCATCTAATTGTATTTTAGTTCACTTTAATCCGTCTGTCGGTAATCAATGCCCCATATGATTCCCAGATGTGGATGCTCATACAAACACAATGTGGAGAGAAATGTTACAAATCCCATTTCTATAAATCCAGAACATGAATAAGGATATGGTTGTAGCATGTCTCAGACACGTTTTTTTCCCCTTTCTTACTACAAAATATTGTTAGGTCTCTATTGAATTCATAATGATGCATTGTCCATATTGTAAATTTTCAATTTATATAGTGCTATGGAGGGTACATGACGACTTTTCTTTTCTATCCTGCTTGTGTTCTATTTTCTTGCAAGCCATAGGTTTATATATATATATATATATATATATATATATATATATATATATATATATATATATATATATATATATATATATATATATATATATATATATATATAAAATATTTTCTTGAGATCATTTTCTTCATTGACAGAAACCTATCATCAAATTTTTATTTTTATTTTTTTCTTTTTAGCCCCGGGGGGGCGCGGGGCGGGGGGGTTGTCTTTTTATTTTTATTTTTAAAGTCTTGATTTTCCTTTGAGATCCATTTTGTTGTCTCTTTTGTTGTATTTGAAAGGTTTCATTTGAGTATTTGTTCTCTTTGATTTTTTTTTTTTTTTTCGTAGAAGATGCTTATCATGGGGCATTTGCTTTTTGTATGGCAATTTATTAAGATCTAATTGTGGTTACTGTAGAGTATATGGTGATATATGAATGCTAGCCAACCCTAATTTGACTTTTTTTTTTTTTGGGCTCGAAGACGGTCTTTTTTTTTTGGGCTCGAAGACACTCGTCCATTGTGGGATGTGTTCTCAGAGATATGAATGACGATAATTCCCTCGCCTTCATGGGCTGATTTAAAGCAGAGGTTTACCAATGCCGAGTTGCTCGCTATTAAAATTGGGTTATCTATTGTCCTTAACAGATCCTCCTGGCCTATTGTTGTCAGGCGATTCGTCTCAAGTGATTTCTTGGACTTTGGATCTATTTTTTCCCCTTGGAAGTGCTCTTTTCTTGTTCATGAGATCAAGAATCTCATATTGGGTGTCAAATAGTTTTTAGGCATCTTTCTGGAGATGCCAATTCCATTTAGGGCCTGTTTGATTTGCCATAATTCATGTGAATTGGGATTAAAAACATAATTATGGTTTTTCCAAAAGAGGTTGGAAGGGAGGTGGAATTCCACCTTGAAAATCAGGTGAAATTCAAATTCGAAATACATGTTTCGAAGTCAAAACTCCCTGGGCCCCACCATGATGTATTTGTTATATCCATGCCGTCCATTCATTTTTTCATGTCATTTTAGGGCATGAGCCCAAAAAATGAGGCATATCCAAAGCTTAAGTGGACCACATCACAAAAAACAATGGGGATTGAGCGATAACCATTGAAAACTTCTTGGGGGCCGCGGAAGTTTCGGATCATGCTGAATTTATGTTTTCCCTTCATCCATGTCTATGTGACCTTATGAACATGTTGGATCTCAAATAAACATTACGGTGGGCCCTACGTAGGTTTCAATGGTGGGCGTCATTATTCCCACGGTTTCTTGTGGTTTGGTCCACCTGAGTTTTGGATTTTTTTGGGCTCATTGATGTAGGATGCATGCATATGGCTAAATGGTGAAGTGAGATCAGTTAACAAATTATATTAAATAATCAAAATCACAAATCATGCCAAAATCATCAAATATCTCAAGAATCCAACATGAAACTATGAATAGTCTAGACCACAATTAACAAACTACGCCACACATGATCAATGAATACTAGAAATTAGTATCTAATGGATGTGAGGATACCTAAATAACATAGGAGTAAGCTTATTTCAAAAGGGTAGAACTATTACTATGTAGGGCTTACTCAATTAGAATGTGGGCTAACCTAGGTTCAAGGAATGGGAAAAAAGACAAATTAGGGTTTTGACGGCTTAATTAACTAAGGGATTTTGGGTATTAATGAAGAGAATTAGGGATTTGAGTGGGTGGAGGTTTGGGGTTTTAAGTTATTTAGGGAAATTGGGATTCTAGGGTTTGGAAGATTTGAGGAAAATTGGTAGGTAGGGGATCTAGGGTTAGGGTTTTAGAGAGGGATTTAGGGGTTTTGATGTGGGTTAAGAGAGAATCCAAAAGGGAAAAGGCCTGGACTGTATGGCCAGCTTAGGGGCTCGCACGTGTGGCCATACGGTCGCATGTGTGGGTCGTTGGCTAGGGTTTTGGGGTTCTTAATGGTTGGGTTCAGTTGGGGCTGAAGTTGGATGATGAAAAGTTGAAGAAAGAGATGATTTGTATGGTTTTGGATGGGAAGAGAAGAAGAAAAATGAAGTTTTTGAGGAAATACCTTGTTTTTGATAGAAAGAAAGAGAGAAGGAAATGATAGATGGAAGGCTCACACTTCCGTTGAATGGGAATGGAATCACACCACACCTAATCTCTAAATCGTATGGAGAAGCCTTCAAATCGCATGAAGAAATAAAAGGAACGTTAAAATATCATGAAACAACAACATAGATAGGTTTACACACCCCCTTTCTCTTTTATAGTCTTAGAAAGAGACTTTTACAAAAAATGTCTCTCAGGAAAGAATTCTCATAAAAAACCCCTATCTCAAGTAAAACTCCAAAGATAATAAAATAAATGACAAAAAAATACTCAAAACAAATAAATCTAAACTATTCGTGGCCAAATGGGTAATCCAAAATCAAGACGGTCCATTGCGCGCGATCCAATGGTTTGATCGATGCGTGCACTTGATCCAACGGTTCTGACTCCTCAAGAATGCAACCCACATGCATCTTCCTAGTGTAAGGTCTTCAAAGATGCATCAAATGCATGTGGGGTCTTCTAAATGGTCCACTCGACCCACTTTGGCCCGTGTAGTGGTCATCCATCCAGAGGGAAACTGGTGATGATTTCCTCCTTTGGTAGACCCTGAATGGTGCTCTGATGTCCTCATCACTCATGTTGTAAAATGATACGAAAAAATGCATGGGCAACATGGATATAAAACACACATCATGGTGGGGCCCACAATTTTGCCACCTATTATCTTAGGGTCTTGTTTTATGAGGGTCTTGTTTTTTGAGTGAGGGCCTGCCAAAGATGTCAACATTTTACATCCGATTTTCCAAGGTAAGTAATAAATGCTAAATTCCAGTCAAATTCCATGTTAATACAACAAATCAAACAGGCCCTTTTTGCTTGAGGAGGGTTTTCATGGACCCTCTGTGGTGTGATGGCATCTATCCGTTGTCTTGATGGATGAATGCTTTGTATTTTCCCCTTTGTAACGAATTTCATTCCTGATAAAATGTAACATCCGCTACAACATGCTTTGGTTAAAACACGCCCTAGAAATGTTGCGTGAGTATCCGTACCAGTATCGGCACTGTATCATGTCTATCCTGGTCAGTTGAGCTTTTGCAAGTATATGGTTATCTTAGATTTCCATTGGAGGAATGTATTCTTGTGGGGTCAAGCCACAAAATCAAAGGTACGTTGTCGTAAAAATTAAAATTGTTGACAAGTCCAACATCCTGATCTTAGTTGTAGGATCCTTCTAAATAAGCGTTGCTCCTGCTTTGAATCATGCTTCGGACTCCCTCTCCTGCTCATGCTCCCTGCCCATTTATACTTAATTTTACATTTTGGAACAGATGCATGATATATGAAAGGGGCAGATTTATGCAATCTTAAAAAAAAAAAAAACAAATAAAATATCAGCCTTATACATCATAAACACAAGAAAGAAATAAGGTTAATATAGCATTAATTATGGCCATTCATCACAAACACGAAGTATTGAATCTTAAAATCTGATTTTAGTTGGATCCGATGAAAGATAGAACTTTCGTCTTGCAATAGGTCCGTCTAACGATCCAAGTGGATTTTCTGATCTAGAAAAATAGGAATTTCCTGGATTGGGAAATCTGAAAAATTCAGAAAAGAATTGGTGGTTCTTCAAATTTAGATTTGGGTGGTGGGTTTTATGTGGGGTTGAAAATCTTTTGATATCTAATGATTTAGATAAAAAGAAACAAGATCGACTTCTAGATCTAAAGATTTTAGGAAAAAAAGAAGAGAATAAAGTTAAAGAAAAAGAGTACTTTGAGAAAAAAAAGAAGAAGGAAGTAGGGGATGAGAAATCACTTCCCTGGGCCTCACGCCCTCTTCCAATCATTGGAAGTCGAAGACGAAATCGTCAGAAGCAAAAAACTCTTTTTTTTTTCCCTTTCATAAACATAACATAATATGCTTTAGGCTTAGGGCAACCTTTATAAATTCATAATTACATGAAATTACCAAAATACCCCTATTAAAAAAAGTTTTTTTAAAAAAAGAAATTTGCACAAAAATTGTGCGCAAACTGTCTCAAAACTAAAATAAACCAAATGTTCATAAACTAAATTCAAATTTAAGATGTCCGATGGGCCCCGATGATAGCACCATGAAGGTGGCGTAATGAAGGTGGGCCGTAACGATCCAACGGTCCAATCACACCATCCTCACGATCCAATGGTCTAAATGTCTCCTTTAAGCAACTTGCACATGTTACGAACACATGTGTAAGGTCTTCAATCTCTAGAGACCCGATTCGTATCCGTCATCTAACCACATTGACACGGATAACGCACGCCTCCGGCGTTGATATACTTTGAATGGCCTGATGTCCGCATCAACTCCCCTTGGTTGAGAAGATCTTGACTCCGGTGAGATAAAACTCTTGTGCTTTTCTAACAAATCTGCATCAGTCCCTGCAACTCTGCTTCCGTTAACCATGTACAGTCGGATGATGGTCTGTTCTTTCACTTCACCCAGTACTTTTGAAATCCACCGTCTTGAGTGGAAACAATAATTCCTTTAATTTCTTCTCTTTTCTCAGGTATAGTAGGCATACGTGGTGTGGGTTGGGAAGAAAATTCAGAAATTGGCCAATGGTTTGGAACAAAATTAGGGTCTATGGGATGGCTTGAATAAGGCATTAGATCCTCCACATTGAATGTTGAACTAATCCCCATGCGAGGTGGAAGATCTATCACATACGCATTGGACCCAATCTTTTTCAGAATCTTAAATGGTCCAGCACTGCGTGCTTGTAACTTCTTAACAGTACCTTGTGGGAACCGTTCTGACCTCATCCTAACCATTACATAATCACCCTCATTAAATTCTTGAATTCTATGATGTAAGTCAGGGTCCATTGTGATTCCCTGCCCAGTTGGAATCACGAAAGGCCTGAAGAGACAGAGGACCTTTTGTGTACCATAAGGCATGATGAATAGTCCCCTTAAGATATCTTAGTACTCTTTTGGTTGCAGATCAATGAGAGGAAGTGGGACAGTGCATAAATTGGCAGAGTTGGTTGACAGAGAATGAGATGTCTGGACGGGTGAGGGTGCAGTATTGTAATGCCCCAACCGTTTGCCTATATTCTGTCACTTGATCAGCAGTAAGTGGCTCATAGTAAGGGACAACTGAAGTCCTGATGAACATGGTGAGGGAAAAGGTTTAGCTCCTGCCATTTTAGTGCGATGGAGAAGATCATTAATATATTTAGTCTGCCTTAAGTGTAAACCATAAGAGTCCCTGTGAGCTTGAATGCCAAGAAAGAAATGCAAGTCACCAAGGTTCTTCATCTTAAACTGAAGCTGGAGCTGACTGATGAGGGAAGAAATCATGGTCTAATGTGTCCCGGTCAATAAGATGTCATCAACATAAATGAGAAAGAACAAATGAACATCATTGTTGTGATAAACAAACAAAGAGGAATCCACAGTGGATGAGGTAAAACCAAATTCCAAGAGTGATTGGGACAGCTTCATAAACCAGGCCCGAGGAGCCTGTTTCAGGCCATAAAGCGATTTCTTAAGTCTGCAGACATAATCAGGAAATTCTGAGTTAACAAAACCTCTAGGCTGCTCCATATATACTTCCTCCTGTAACACTCCATGTAAGAAAGCATTAGAAACATCCAGCCGAGTGATAGTCCAGTCAAATTTAATGGCAAGAGTAAGAACAATCCGAATAGTTGCAGGCTTGATGACTGGACAAAGTCTCAATATAGTCTATGCCACTTTCTTGTTGATAGCCAATAGCTACCAGCCTTGCCTTAAATCGATCAACCTCACCCGTTGAGGTTTGTTTCACATTGTAAACCCACTTGTTATCAATAATAGTATGGTCAACAGGTCTAGAACAGAGAACCCAGGTTTTATTGGCCATCAAAGCATCATACTCCACTTGCATGGCATGACACCAAGCCGGATCAAGAGATGCTTATTTGTAAGAACTAGGTTCAAGAGGTACCATAGTACTGGTTAGAGCAATAGGTGGGTGTTTAGTGGAGTGGAAGGAGGTGAAATTAGGGAACTCACGGGTTCTGAGGGTGCCCGTTTGGGATCTAGTAGTCATAGGATGCAATTTTGGAGGTTGAGTGTTTATAGGAGGCGATGAAGGTATGCTAGGTGCAGGGGTAACTGAAATGGACAAAGGAATAGATTGAGATGGAGGGTCAGAAGTGGATGTATTGGTAGGAGGAGAATCTGATTCGGTAGAGGAAGGTGTTTCAGTGACTGTAGGAGAAGGATTAGGATGAGAAAAAATTGGAGGAGAACGAGATGAATCAAAATTTGAAATAAAAGGAATGGGAGGAGATGTACCTATCGAGGAAGACATGTTGTTAGAGGTAGAGATGGATTGCACTTCTTCAGCTGTAGGAAACTTAGATTCATTAAACACAACATGCCGAGACACATATCCTGTGAGAAGAAGGGTCAAGACACCTATACCCTTTTTGATTGGAGCTGTAACATAGGAAAATATACCTCTTAGTTCTAAACATCAGTTTGTTAGAGGAGTAAGTCCGTAGTAGAGGATAACATGCACAGCCAAAAGAGCGCAAGGTTGAATAATCAGGATCTGTACCAAACAACTTAGAATAACCGATATTTCGAACACTAGTTGTAAGTAGCCGATTAATGAGAAAAATGGTTGTAAGAAAAGCATCAACCCAATAAGTAGTAGATAAGTGAGATTGAGCCAACAAAGATAACCCCATTTCTGTGACATGTCTATGTTTTCTCTCAGCCACTCCATTTTGTTGAGGTTTGTGTGGATAGGTGACTCTATGATGAATCCCATTGTTTTGAAGGAACAATTGAAAGTGTTTGGACATGTATTCCCTACCTCCATCAGTTTGAAGTTGCTTAATTTTGCAGGACAATTGATTCTCAATTAGGAGTTTAAATTTACCAAAGCAAACATATACATCTGATTTGTTATGAATAGGATAAAGCCAAGAATAACGAGAAAAATCATCAATAAATATAACATAATAACGACAACCACCAAGAGATTTGGTGGAACAAGACCACACATCAGAATGAATAAGCTCAAGAGGAGAGTTAGAAGTTCGCATAGAATTAGAGAAAGGAAGTTGTTTACTTTTGCTAAATTGGCAAGGTTCACAAACATCAGAGTTATTTAAAGAACCAACAAAAAGAAGAGAGTGTTTGTTCAACAAAAACGATACAACTGAATTGGAAGCATGCCCTAATTTAGAATGCCAAACTCAAATAGGTGCTTTAACTTCTACAATGGCTGCCATAGCAAGCGGCTTATTGAGATCTAAATTCTGCAACTTGAGAGGATAAAGTCCACCACTACTCCTGCCTTCCAGCAATGTCTGCCCCGTGTGATTGTCCTTAACAAAATAGTGAGTTCTAGTGAGTATAAAGAAGCAATGGTTATCTAGACAGAATTGATTGATGGAAAGTAAATTTGCACAGGCTTGAGGACAATGAAGAACACGATCTAGTTTAAGTTTGGAAGTAGGAGTGTGAAAAATGGTAGAGCCAGTGTTATAGATACTCAAACCTTGTCCATTACCAACAACAACATTCTCTTGACCAGTGTAAGGTTGATGGAGTGTCATCTGCTCAAGATTGGACGTGATGTGCTGATTAGCTCCATTGTCAGCAAACCAGGTCTCTTCACCTTCTTGTGTGGCATTAGAGTGTGCAACCATTGCAACCAGTTGAGCTGGAGGATGTCGGCCTTGGTAAGCATAGTCCATGCGGTGGAAGCAGTCAAGAGCTCTATGATTAGACTTGCCACAGATCTGACAGGGTGATCTGGGGGTGCTGAATGGTTGCTGCTGTTGCTGATTGGGTTTTGGAAACTGATAAGGCTGCTGGTTGGACTGTTTAGGAGGAGTTGGAGAGTGGTAAGGTGTTTGCAATGAGGGCCGGTTTGATTTTCCAGGATATTTGGGCTTGCGGTTAGTGAAGTTTTGGTGCTGGGAATTTTGGTTGGAGCGTGGAGGAAAGTTGTTTTGCTGGGAATTTTGATGCTGAGGTTTTCGGGCAAAGAAGGCAAAGTTATTGGTGTCAGGTGAAATGGTTTTGAGTTGGTGCTCAAGTAAGAGTTCATTGGATAGTAGTTTAGCTTGAAAATCTTCAAAGAGATAGTTCTATCTCGAGAAGCAATAGAAAGAGATGTGATAAAAAGAAGGAAAGAAGGATTCAAACCAGAGACAATATAATTAATTAGATCATCATCATCAATGTGTTTCCTGGCTGCACCAAGTTCTGCTACAATCTCCTTTGCATTATCTAGAGAGGTGGAGCAGTTTCTAAAGCCTTGAGATAGGGACTGAAGTCTTCTCTTCAGATGGCCAATCCAAGATTTGGACTGAGAGGCAAACTTGTTGGATAAAGTAGTCCAAGCAGCCTTTGCAGAAGTGATGCCATAAACCGAGGGTGCCACCTTATGAGAAAGAGTGACATTAATCCAACCAAGAACAAACTGATCCTTTTTGTGCCATAAAAGAAAAGCTGGATTGAGATTAGAGGTCTGTCTTCGCTGATCATCTGAGAGGAACTTATTTGGGCACAGTTCTGAACCATCCACGATGCCCATCAAATCATTACTTTTGAGTACATGAACAATTTGTGATAACCACATGAGATAATTCTCCCCATCAAGCTTAGCCGAAACAAGTTGACTCAGGTTAGGAGCAACAAAAGCAACAACATGAGAGTTTGAAGAAGAGGAAGCCATGAGGATAGGATAAGAGAAAATATATGGATCAGACGTGAGTCAAGGGCTCTGATACCATGACAGAGATTGAATTGTTTGGAATTCTGGCTTCATGACCAGATCCTAGAGGTATATTGTATATATATACACTTAGGATATTGTAGGTTACAAGAGATTTGAATTTACAAACAAAGAGGAAAATAACAACATAATAACAACCCTAACAAACATTTGATTTGAAATTTAAAATACAAAACCCTAATAAACATTTGATTTGAAATTTAAAATACAAAAGAGATTGTAGATCAGGTTTGTTAAGGTTGTTGGAGAAGATCAATGGATTTGACTGTCTTTATCAGTGATCTCAGTTAAAGTTACGGATGTTTTCTGCTTAACACTGACCTCATCCTAACCATTACATAATCACCCTCATTAAATTCTTGAATTCTACGATGTAAGTCAGTTAAAATTTTGTATTGTTCATTACCAGCATTTATCCGCCTCCTAATCTTTGCATGCAACTCGGCTGACTCTGAGGTCGTTTGGGTGACTGACATAGGTAACAAATCTATGGGTAGTCTAGGTTTATATCCACTAACAATCTCGAATGGACTCATACTCGTAGACCTATTAACTGAACTGTTATGTGCAAACTCGGCGACTGGCAGGACTAAGTCCCAAGTTTTAATGTGTTCACCCACTAAACATCGCAGTAGATTTCCGAGACTTCGATTCACAACCTCAGTTTGGCCATCAGTTTGAGGATGGTAGGCAGACGAGAACTGAAGTCTCGTACCCATCATATGCCATAATGTCTTCCAAAAATAACTAGTAAACCGGACATCCCTGTCAGACACTATGGTCTTAGGCAAACCATGTAATCCAACCACCCCCTCAAAGAAAATCTTAGCTATGTTGGACGCATCTGAGGTTTTAGAACAAGGAAGAAAGTGGGCCATTTTTTGAGAAACGGTCCACGACCACAAAAATGGAATCGTGCTTTTTAATTCTCTTGGGAAGTCCGAGCACGAAATCCATACTAATGTCTTGCCACGGTGCATGTGGCACTGGCAATGGCGTGTACAATTCAGTATTCTGCTTCTTCTGTTTTGCCAATTGACATGTTCGACATTGCCTTAAAATTTTGGCTACGTCTCGCTTGAGACTTGGCCAATAAAATCGATCCTCCACTAGGGCGATGGTCTTATCTCGACCAAAATGGCCAACAATACCTCCAGCATGAAGCTCCCAAACAAGGAAATCCCAGAGGGAGGTGCAGGGAATACAAAGTCAGTCTCCTTTGAAAAGGAAACCATCTTTCAGCACGAACTCGAAATATGTTGGGCACCTAAGAGTGACACATATGTTCCTCCAAAATCTGGACACATGGGATACTCGTCTTTCAATTGCTTGAACTCGACAACTTCTACACTCAAGAAGTTGAGCAATGTCACTCTCCTACTAAGGGCATCGGTTGGTTTGTTCTCGATCCCGACTTTATGTTTCAGGACAAATGAATATTCCTGAAGAAACACTGCCCACTTGGCACGCCTTGGGTTAAGCTTCTTTTGGGAATTCAAATACCTCAAAGCCTCGTGATCAGAAAATAAGACAAGTTCTTGCGGTAGAAGATAATGACGCCAATGACGTAGCGATTGCACTACCGCATAAAATTCTTTGTCATAGGTGGAATACTTTCATTTTGCCTCATTCAGTTTCTCACTGAAATAGGCAACTGGATGACCCTCTTGGCTTATTACTCCTCCCATACCTACGCCTGAAGTATCACATGCTATTTCAAAGACTTTAGAAAAATTTGGAAGACGCATGACGGGAGCCTCTATCATCTTGCCCTTAATATCTTTGAATGCCTTAGCTGCGGCCTTAGATCATATGAACTCTCCATTTTTAATGCAATCAGTAATGGGAGCTATAATAGTGCTAAACTCTCGAATGAACCGACGATAAAATGTGGCTAAGCCATGAAAGCTTCTCACTTCATGTATGTTTTGTGGTTCAGGCCAGTCAACTATGGCCTTGACTTTTTCTGGATCTGCTCAAATCTCTACAGACGACACTATGAACCCTAAGAAGACAACCCTATCAGACAAGAACGAATATTTCTTAAGGTTCGCACATGACCTCTCCGCCCTCAGGACACTATTGACCCGCCTCAAGTGGTCGAGTTGCAGTTCTTTAGTGGTACTATATATGAGTATGTCATCAAAATAAACCACTAGGAACTTTCCCATAAAGGGTCTCAAAACCTGGGTCATCATACGCATAAAAGTACTGGGTGCATTAGTCAAGCCAGAGGGCATGACCAACTACTCGTACAACCCATTCTTCATCTTGAAGGCTGTCTTCCACTCATCTCCAGGGCGTATGCGTATCTGGTGATACCCGCTCTTGAGGTCTATCTTGGAAAAAATGGTGGATCTGGCCATCATGTCTAACATATCATCAAGCTTCGATATCGGAAATCGATACTTGATCATGATCTTATTAATGGCCCTACTATCCACGCACATCCGCCACGTACCATCTTTCTTAGGCTTTAATAGCGCTAGAACGGCACACGGACTCATGCTCTAACGGATGAAACCCTTTTGCAGGAGATCATTTACCTGCTTATGCAACTCTGCTTGCTTTGCAGGGTTCATCCTGTAATGAGGAAGGTTCAGTAAAGAAGACTCCGGGATGAGATCAATGGCATGCTGGATGTCTCGCATAGGTGGAAGCTCATCTGGTAAATCCTCAGGGAATACATCACTGTACTCCTCAAGAACCGAAGTCACCTCAGGGGGTAATTCTACTTGAACCTCGGGTGTAACTTCCCTAGCCTTTGGGGCGTACACCGTTGAATCATCCCGTCTCTTTCTCAAACTCTTTTGCATTTATGATATGTAGAGACTTCGGAATAGATTTCCTCACATCCTTCCTTGACTCACTCGTTTTCACATCCCTAGCCTTGTCCATGTGGCTCTTGGGTGGCAACGGATTAATCTTGATTTTCTTGCCCTCATGCGTGAATGTACACACGTTCGAGCGATAAAAAATCGTGACATATCCATCGTATAACCACGGCCTCCCTAAAATGATGTGACCTACATCCATAGGTAAAACATCACACCACAACATGTCTTTATATGAACCGATTTGGATGGGGACTAAACACTGCTGGGACACAGGTATAGAAGACGTGTCAACCCAAGAAACCTTGTAGGGTTGAGGGTGAGGGATGGGCTTGAAACCCAAACGAGTGACTGTGCTAGCTGAGGCCACGTTGGTGCAACTACCACTATCCACGACGACTTTGCAATTTTTGTCACCGCTCTTGATAAACATGTAGAAAATTATGCTTCTGTGCCAATCATCACTCTCTTTGGCCTGCGCTAAAGCACATCTAATTACAGCTAGTGGTGCAGTCTCTAGTTCTTTTTCTTCATAATCACTGGCACCTCTATGGGTGATATTCCTCAACTTCATAATCACTTATGTCATCCGCATTTTCATTTGACTCGTCTATGACTAAGGCTTTCCCGCGAGTCTTTGCCATACATTGGTATGCGAAATGACCTATACCTCTGCACTCATAACATCTCAAGTGACTACCACTGCCAGGATTGGCACCAAGGACACCTTTGCCCTTATCATCCTTAGGCTTAGGCGGTGTACTAGCCTGTACCCTACGCTGACTTCCAATGTTAGGTTTGGTTCCCTGAAAACCAGATCTAACAGTAGAGTCTCGGGACTCAAAGTGCCTCGTGACAAGAGACTTAGGTAAAGCTCTAACTCTTGTACAACTTGGTAAGCTTGATCCAAGTCACTCACTGCATGGGTCATATGCTCATACTGTATATCCATGCGAAGACCCACCTTGAAACGCGCCAGTGTTACTAAGGGATCCTCCTGAATATCACAGTGCATCATATACTCAAATTTTGCGATGTAATCTGCAACCGACATAGATCATTAGCGTAATGCTTGCCATTGATCTAGGAGCTTTTGACGGTAAGAGAGAGGAAAATATTTTTCCTTTAATAACTCCATCTCTACCCAATGCGCGACTGGGACACCTCTTGATCTCTCGATCCTACGCTCCGTATTTGTCCAAAATAATTTAGCTTGACCCACAAGTTTCATCTTTGCAAACCGCACTTGTCAGTTCTCAGACATCTCATACCATTCGAAATAATGGTCCATATCCGCTAACCAATCAAGGAATGCTTTTGGGTCAAGACGCCCATCAAAACTAGGAGCATCTACTCTAACACTCTTTAAGACTCTCTCATCGACATCATAACGGTCTTGATACTCGACAGCGGGCTGCGGATTTCGCGCCCCTCCACGTCCTACCCCTCGGCCACGTGCTCCACGACCTCTACCACGATTTCCTACCTGTTCCTCAACTACTCCTACTTGAGACTGTTCATCCCCTCCAATTTCGGGGATTTCTCTTAGGGACGCTTCTATCTGATTCATACGGGTATTCGTGTTCCTAGATTGCGCCTCAATGGCGGCCAAACATTGGTTGATCGTGTTCATCATCTCAGTCAACTGTTCCATATTGAAAATCAGGTGTAGACCAAATCCTCTACCAGTGCGAGTGGGCATACACAATAAGACTCAACGTAGGTTTCCTAAAACACGACTCTAAGAGATTGTTTTGACACAAGACTATGGACACCGATGATCCTAACCTTTAGAATGATGCAACTGTGGAAAAATTCAGATCTAGACTTTTTTTTTTCAATGCAAATCTGAAAATTTTAGATTGAGACTATATGCAATGCATGAAACCCTAGAAAAAAATAAAATAAAAATCTAGACTCTTGATAACTCGATCTAAGACGACCCAATGCAAGAAACTTGGCTCTGATACCAATAATTGATGTAGGACGGCCTAATCCAACCTCAAATGAGCATGGTATATGAAAGGGGCAGATTTACGCAATCTTAAAAAAAAACAAATAAAATATCAGCCTTATACGTCATAAACACAAGAAAGAAATAAGGTTAATATAGCATTGATTATGGCCATCCATCATAAACACGAAGTATTGAATCTTAAAATCGGAATTTAGTTGGATCCTGTGAAAGATAGAACTTCGTCTTGCAATAGGTCCGTCTAACGATCCAAGTGGATTTTCTAATCCAGAAAAATAGGAATTTCTTGGATTGGGAAATCTGAAAAATTCAGAAAAGAATTGGTGGTTCTTCAAATTTAGATTTGGGTGATGGGTTTTATGTGGGGCTGAAAATCTTTTGATATCTAATGATTTAGATAAAAAGAAACAAGCTTGGCTTCTAGATCTAAAGATTTTAGGAGAAAAAGAAGAGAATAGGGTTAAAGAAAAAGTGTACCTTGAGAAAAGAAAGAAGGAGAAGGAAGTAGGGGATGAGAAATCACTTCCTTGGGCCCAGTGTTCGAGTTGTCGGTATCGCTACAAGTTTCGCTGGGCAGAGATAAAGATATAATATCGTTATCGCCGATAACCGGAAATGCAGAGAAAATGGTGGAATTTTTCAGTGAAACTTCAGGACATGCCTGAATACACATATTTACATATTGAGGAATAAAAAAAATTACCAAAAGAATGCATTAAATGATAAGTTTCCATTTAATAGGTGCCAAAAGGATGTCCAAAGCTCAAGTGGACCACATGATGGATGGATTGGATCTCATCTAAATTTGCCATGCTGGTACATATAGTGCCATTTGAGCTCCTTAATGTACACAAATTACAGATGGAAGTGCATAGATCCAGTTGATCTTAACTGTTTGATTTTGCCCATTGAATTTGTACTTTTGACCAATTTTCAGATTTTATTTTATTTTTCTTTTAGTTTGTAATTGTTTGGTGTCCCATGATTCGGTGATCCAAAATGTTTATTTGATGGGCCTCATCACCGATGCTTCATGCACCAAAACTCTCCCACATCAAAATTTATGTGAACCCCACAAAGGTATCAATGGCAGGGCGTTCAATCCTCCACTGCTTTTTACAGTGTGGTCCACTTGATTTTTGGATCTGTCTTATTTTTCAGATCAAGACTTACGAAGAGCTCACCAAGTGGAAGGACGGTTTGGATATAACTCATACCTCATGATGGGACCCACAGAACTTGGTGACGTCAACACACTGGTTTCTGTTAGACCAGCCAATCCACTTCGGAAGCGGATTGCGTACCGAGTAACTTAGTATGCTAGGCGTACTGAATAAACTCTGTGGGGCCCACCGTCATTCATGCATGGTATCAATGCCGTCCATCCGTTTTATCATATAAATTTATATCTTTAAACCAAATATTAAGAATATCCAAATCTCAAGTGGAACACACCATCGGAAACAGTGTGAATTGAATTCTACCGTTGAAAAGTTCTTGGTGGCTACATAAGTTTTACGTAAAGATGATATTTGTGTTTTCCTTTCATCCATATCTTTTTGATGTTATTAACAGTTTGGATGAAAAATAAACATCATTGGGAGCCTCAGAAAGGTTTCAACAGTGGAAATCAATACTTCCACTGTTTCCTGTGGCATGGTCTAGTTGAGCTTTTGATATACTTCAATTTTGGCCTCAACCCCTAAAGTGATCTGTAAAAATGTATGGACGGTGTGGATAAACCACATGAATTCACGGTGGGCCCAACAGAGTTTACTCAGTACCATAAGAGGGTATTGAGTAACTCAATACGCAACCGCTTTCATTCGAGTTCGGGATCTCACCGTATCCCACGCGCGCGGAGGATCCGATGGCCATGGAAAGGCCACCGTGATTTATGAACTTTTTTCACACCGTCCATTCATTTCTTCATATTATTTTAAAACATATCCAACAAATATATAATATCTAAATCTCAAATGGGCCACACGATGGTAATTAAATTAATACCGTTGAAAAATTCTTAGGAGCCACAGAAGTTTTAGATCAAGCTTATATTTGTTTTTTTCTCCATCCAGGTGTCTATGACCATATCAAGGGGTTGTATGTAAAATAAACAATACAGTGGGCCCTAGGAAGGTTTCAACGGTGGGCATCCTTAGCATCATTGCTTCCTATGGTGTGGTCCACTTGAGCCTTTGATATGCTTTATTTTTGGTCTAGTACTCTAGAATGATATGAAAAGATGGATGGACGGTGTGGATAAGATTCATACATCACGGTGGTCCCTCAGTGGCCCTTGGATCCTCCCCTTGTACCGAGCTTCGAATGGACCGGGTAGTACCTGATCCGCGCGCCCATCCGCTGAAACAGATTGGCTACTGCCACTGGCGGATGGTTGGTGGTCGGTGCTCTGTGGGCCCCACCACGATTTATGTTTTTCATCCATGCCATCTATCTATTTTTATAGATCATTTTATGGTATGATAAAAAAAAATGAGGTATATACTAATCTCAATTGGACCACATTACAGGAAACAATGTTGAATGAACTTAGACCATTAAAAGCTTTTTGGGGGCCATAAAAGTTTTGGATCAAGCTGATCTTTGTTTTTTCCCTTCATCTGGGTCTGTATGGCCTAATTAACAGATTGGATGTCAAATAAACAGCACAGTGGGCCTTAGGATGATTTAAATGGTGGATATCCAATCACTATTATTTTCTTGTGGTGTGGTCCACCTGAGATTCGTATCCCTCTCGATTTTGGGATAAAGCCCTAAAATGATCTGTAAAAATGGAAGAACAGAATGGATAAAATACATACATCATGGTGGGGCCTAGAAAGGTTTCAACGGTTGAAATCATTATACCCACCATTTCGTATGGTATGATCCACTTGATCTTTGGATTTGCTTCAATTTTGGGTTCAACCCCATAAAGTGGATGGAAAAACAGATGGACGGTGTAGATAGACCACATACATCCAAGGTGGGCCCAACTGAGTTTAGTCAGTACGATAAGAGCGTACTTGGTAACCGATTTCCCACGAAAACCTTAGAAAAGGCCAGTGCGACTGCAGAGGGTTTTTCGCTGGAGGGAAAAAGCAAAAAAAAAAAAAAACCCGAAAGAGGGTTTTGCGGGGAGACGGTGAGATGCGATGGGTTTTGCGGGAGATTTCAAATCCCTAAATTTGTATCAGCTCTGTCGATCGAGATTCGAGAAGATCCTCCTGTTCCGACTTCCGATTAACCAGGTACGTAAATCACTCGAATTTTTCCCCAATTTTTACATATTCATGCAATTTCAGCCTCGATATTCCGAATTTTCTTCTGATTTATTCACGCGGCCCCGATAATATCGCCCGTATTTCGATAATATCGCCCATATAAAAAAAATCGCCGATATTTCGCCGACAACTAAGAGAGAAACGAAAAAAGGGGTTTTCGGTGTCGCAGGGCTGGCGACACCGATAATATCGTCGATATTATTGACTTTTCGGCGACAATTTGAACACTGCCTGGGCCTTACGCCCTCTTCCAATTACTGGAAGTCGAAGATGAAATCGTCAGAAGCCAAAAGCTTTTTTTTTTTTTTTCTTTCATATACACAACATCACATGCTTTAGGCTTAGGGCAACCTTTATAAATTCGTAATTACATGAAATTACCAAAATACCTCTATTAAAAAAAGTTAAAAAAAAAGAAATTCGCACAAAAATTGTGCGCAAACTGTCTCAAAACTAAAATAAACCAAATGTTCATAAACTAAATTCAAATTTAAGATCTCGATGGGCCCCGATGATAGTGCCGTGAAGGTGGTGTAATGAAGGTGGGCCATGACGATCCAACGGTCCGATCACACCATCCTCGCGATCCAACGGTTCAAATGTCTCCTTTAAGCAACTTACACATGTCACGAACACGTGTAAGGTCTTCAACCTCTAGAGACCTGACTCGTATCCGTCATCTAACCACATTGACACGGGTAACGCACGCCTCTTGTGTTGATATACTTTGAATGGCCTGATGTCCGCATCAGATGCTTCCCTGCTCTTGCACCTGAACGCGTTGCTGCTTTGCTTCATGCTTCATGCTTCATGCTTCATGCAACTATAATCCTGATCCCCGCTTCGTGTTTCTTTGGTTTACAGGCTCATTGACCATTGTGGTCATGCATCTGTGAACTAATAGATAACATGTAATGACAAATCAATAATTGTGTTAAACTATCTTTCTGAAGCATTTGAGAACCAGATGTGATTGGCTGTGTGCTTCTATATATAGTATGTTGAAGTAGATGTGATTGATTGCATGGTGCTATATACAATATTTTTAATAATCAAAACTGTGGTTAACGATAAGCTCTACGATTTCCTAGAAATCTTTTAAGGGTGATTTATTCTATCTCGCTGGGAAAACTATTTTACATTTCTCCAACTGAAAAGTTCAACTTGGTTGTGGGACAGTTTCATCAATTTCTACTATAAATATCTCCCCAAAAATTTAGCTTAATTACCCCGAGCATTGTTGAGAAAATTCTGAGTTTTGGGGTTTCAAATGTTTTATGCTACAATACTCCGATATGTCAAATAGGTCAAGTATCCGTTTAACATCGAAGATTTTTGAACGAATTATCTTGAGCTTCCTTTACCATTGAATTCCAATTATAAATTGTAGTATGTAATTTAACCAATTTGAGAGACCATAAATCTGAATGTGGAAAGATAATTATTGCTACATGTAAGTTGATAAATAAGCATAAAACCAAGTGTAATGGAAGTAATGAATTTCTGCGGGTCCCATAAAGAAAGACTTAAATTCTATTTAGTTCAATGCAAACATGTGGTGTCTCTCTTTTTCATTATTATGGATGAAGCTTAATTCATTTTTATTTCATGTCTGATCTTTATGGCAGTTCCTACATAATGAAGGATACCTTGTAAGCGTCTCAAACGAAAATGATATCCAGGTATTTGTACATGTATTAGATCTACAATTGGTATTTTTGCTTCCAACATCATGAAAGTCTTTAATTCCTCCTTTTTTCATTAATGCAAAAGTAATGTCAAACCAAGAGCTTTTGGATGTGAATGTATCTTCCTTTGAATTATTTGATATGATGCTGAAATCTTAAGATTTATGTAGTATTAAAATTCAAAACATGCACAAATTATGGGGATTCATACTTGAATCTTTTTTCCCCCTTTTAGAGAATTAGTAAATCCTAAAATTTTGTGGTGAATAATTTCATCCCACTGAAGTCTACAAAATTTGTCAAAATTCATGTCTTCAAATTTCATCCTAAAATACTTTATTAAGAGACCAATGATTGATTAAGTCTATCCGCATTCTACTAACCATAGCTACCAAGTTGGATTTCGAGATTTGACAGATGGACATGAAGACAACCTTCTTTAATGGTTTCATAGAGGGAGAGATATACATGGAGCAACCCGAGGGATATTGCCAGCCTGGACAGGAGTCAAAGGTGTGCAAGCTCCAGAGATAGATATATGACTTCAAGCAAGCATTTAGAAGCTAGAATCGTCATTTTGATTCTTACGAATTTGAAATGAATTTTGAAGAACCATGTGTCTACCTCAGATCTACTGGAGTGAAGTTGTGTTTCCTAGTCCTTTGTGTTGACGACATTCTTTTGATTGAGAATGATATTGGATTCATGATGGAGGCTAAGGTATGGCTCTCATATGAAGGATTTAGGAGAGGTGACTCATATTCTTGGTATTAGACTCCATCAGAACCGAGCTTCACGCCTATTGGGCCTCTCCCGGGCGACATACATCGAGAAAGTGCTCAAAATTCTTCATCACCAACTCTAAGAAAGGTGATGTGCCTTTCAGGCACACTATTTCTATCTCAGGGAACGACTGCCCAAAGATCCTAGAGGTGCGAGAAGCCATGGTTGGGGTTCCCTGCAAATCTGATACATGGAGCTTGATGTATCTCATGTTGTACATGAGGCCTAATATTGCTTTTGTAGTGGGAGTCGTGAGCCGATATCAAAGCAATCCTGAAATGAATAATTGGACGACATTGAAACATATCATGAAGTACTTGAGAAGGATGGAGGAACTTGTCCTGGTTTATGGGCATGAGGATTTGTCTTAAGTCAGATACACTGATGCAGACTCTCTGGCAGATGCTGATGGTAGGCTTTCAACGAGTGGGTACATCTCGATGACAAGTGGTGCTGTGAGCTAACGTAGCAAGTAGAACTGCAGAAGTGCATCATGAATTCTACTATGGAGGTAGAGCATTTGGCTGCTAGCGAAATGTCCAAGGAAGCCGCATGGCTCAAGAAGTTTGCTTCAAAACTTCGTGTTGTCCCAAGGGTAGATAGGTCGTTGCCTATTTTTTTGCGACAACACGTGCAGTTGAACAATGCAAGGAGCCACGATATCACAACAGAGTGAACCACGTTGACCACAAGTACCACATAATTCGAGAATTTGTTGAGGACAAGATGATAGAGGTTTTGCGGATTGCTTTCACAGATAATATTGCGGACCCTCTAAGGCTTTACCTAATCGTCTTTTTAATGCCCATGTTTATAGTATGGGACTACGTGTGGAAGTTAATTGGTTTGAGGGCAAGTGGGAGATTGTTAGGGTTGCGCCCTAAAAAACCAATATTATTTGACCTTGATATATGATATGATGCACTTTTTTAAAAAAATATTCTTAATTAATTCTTATAAAACATGTTTGTGTGGGTTGAGAGGCATCGCCTTTGATGCTCTTGGGCATTAGAGATTAGACAATGGCTTGGTAGCCAGGGGAGAGTTGTGTGCCATGGATCTCATTGCCCTAGTAATGACCATACAGGTTCCAGAGCATACCTGTGTCATCATTGGATGTCATCTCATGTGATGGGACTGGCTTGGTGTTAGGATGGACAGTCTTCGCCCATTGGGGCCGACTTGGTGTCGGATTGCCTCCATCCCTACCCCACGTGTGTAAATGGCCCATGGATGGTTCCCTGGATTCGACATTTGGTCACTTGCATAGGCATGGATCACTTACAAGTATCAAGATTGGGAGACATGCCTAGACCAGGGTGTCCCAAATCGGTTACGTCTAACGATAACGGCAGTTACCGTCACGCAATACGGGGCTGAATCAGGGAGGTCCAGAAAATGGAATTGAAACGGTTGTTACGGGGACCGTAACAGCCGTTACAAGGCATAACGGCCGTTACGGGCCCGTAACATCTGTTACGGGTAGTAACCCTAAAAGAAAATAGAAAAAAGAAAAGAAAGAAAGAAAAAATAAATAAAACTAATCTGAACAGCGCCGCTGCAGCTTCTTCTTCTTCTTCTTCTTGCTGCAACTCCCCGCGGCGCTGCTGCAACTACTCCTCTTGCTTCTTCTTCTTCTTTCCCCTCTGGTGCGGCTCCCTCTCCACCCTCTCTTGTTCCCTCTCGTTTTCTCCTTCTCTCTTTTTCCCTCTCTTTCCCTCTCATTTTTTCTTTTTCCCTCTCATTTCTCTCCCCCTCTCTCTGTTTCGAAAAAAATGAACAGGTGGCGTGGCTATCTTATTTTGTTAAGTCGTCCGCGGCGCATGCCGCTTAGTGCACTGGCACTGTTTTAGTGCATGCAGCCCACCTTGATTTATGTGTTGTATTATATATCCATGCCACCCATTAGCTTTTCCTGATCATTTCAAGGTATGGTCCCTAAAATGAAGCAGATCTAGATCTCAAGTGGACCGCACAGTAGGATTGAATGCCCACTGTGCACTTGCATTGTTTAAGTGCGTGTGGCCCACCTTGATTTATGTGTTGTATTTTTTATCCATGCCACCCATCAGTTTTTCCTGATCATTTCAAGGCATGGTCCCTAAAATGAAGCAGATCCAGATCTCAAGTGAACCACACAGTAGGATTGAATGTCCACTGTGCAGTTGCATTATTTTAGTACATGCGACCCACCTTGATTTATGTGTTGTATTATATATCCATGCCACCCATCAGTTTTTCCTGATCATTTCAACGCATGGTCCCTAAAATGAAGTAGATCCATATCTCAAGTGGACCGCACAGTAGGATTGAATGCCCACTGTTAAAAACTTATTTTGGCCCACTGTACTGTTTATTTATCATCAAAACTGCTGATAAGGTTGCATGGACCTGGATCAAGGAAAACATAGGTCGCAACTTAAAAATAAAAAATAAAATAAAAAAATAATAATAATAATAGAAGTTTTAATTGAGGGAATTCAATCCCTACTGTGTGGTCCACCAAAGATTTGGATTTGCCTCATTTTTTGGACCATGCCCTTAAATGAGTTGGCAAAAAGGATGGACAACATGGATATACAACAAATGCATAAGGTGGGTCCTATGTTCAGGGCGTCATTCACTAGTGGTCCACCTAAGGTTTAAATTTGCTTGTTTTTTGGATCATGCTTTAAAATGAGCTGGCAAAATAGATTGACGGCACGGATATACAAATACATCAAGGTGGACCCCAATTTCAAGGCCTCACCCACTAGTGGTCCACCTTAGATCTGGATCTTCCTCATTTTTGGACCATGCCTTAAAATGATTTGATAAAACAGATGGATGTCATTGATATACAGTACATACATCATGGTGGGCCCTATGTACATGGCCGTAAAAATTGTCCATGAGGCATACATTAACTCAAAATTTATAAATTAAATTATGGCACTATTGTTGCCAAGTCACAATTCCAAGATTAAATGGTTTAAATGATTTTCACCGTTAATTTGCAAATACTTGTTTTTTTGAAATAGGATCATTTGATATTTTTCATTCCTCACTGTTCAATACATATCCACCAATCTATTAGTGAGATAAGTGCCAATAGATTGCATGAATTTAACGTTGATTTGGGGCATCAAATGGTCCACCAAATCAACTCTAAATCAACAACGCTATTTACTGGAATATAATTTCAATTTTTTTCTTAAGATTTATTGGGAAAAATTATATTAATTTGTTAGATATATGAATTACATAATTGGACATACAGTCCCTAGATTGTATGTTGAAATAAAATGTACACAAGTCACAAGGTATGTAATACAACAATACCTACAAATATGAGATATTTTGGTAGTAGATTCATTCTAATCAATTCATATAGATATTATATAGTTAATTAAATATAAAAGATCTATTGCCAATACTAGGTTGTCAGGTTCATAAATTCATTAGGCAATCTGATACAACTTCTCACCAAAGAGAGGACCGTTATGCCACCATAAACATGTTCCAAATTATAAATGAATGCATATTTGGGATATTTAGAATATTTCGGATTTAATGGATATTTTTCTATAATTTTTTGACCAAAAAATAAAAATAAAAAATTACACCGTTACACACCCCGTATTGGCTGTTACGGCCCCGTATCTGCCAATACGGGGCATATCCGTATCGGTAATGGTGGCCACCGTTACGCCCACCAATACCGCAACGGAACACCTTGGCCTAGACTTGAATAGGCTTGTGGGTGCACTAGCTTCGTCAAAATCCTGGGGTGGGTTACACCTTAGAGAGTGGAGATGACGTCCTCTCTCTAGATTTAATTCGTCAAAAGTGGTCACTAGATTTAATCCGTTCAACACACTTTTGGGTTGCTAAAATCTATCAAAAGTTGTTTCTAGATTTAATCCATGATGGACCAAGACCTCTAAGATCAGATCCATTCCGTCAATTCTCTTCATCAAGTGGATTTAAGGCACCACGTGAAATTTAGGGTTAATTAGACCTCTAACGAACAAGTTATGGCCCGATCAAGTTCTGATGAATCACAAGAGTTGGATTGTGCAATATTTGTCCAACACACTAATTGGGCGTCCACACATCATGGTATCTAGCGTTGGATCATCCATCCATCGATCACATAATTTTGGCCTAGCCTGTAACCACATTTTCAACGGTTATCCAACAGCCAACGATCGAGATCTCGTGATCATGAGGGCATGCCCACAAAGTGGGGGGCATACATTGCCACACGGGGCTAGACACATGGTGCCAACACCCACTGTTCGTGGGTGGGCTTGACACGCCCCATCATGTATGGCGTTCAATAAAAACTCCCACAAAAGTGGGCCATCATTAGCATATCAAGATGAACGGTCGTGATCGCAGGGTGGGCACATGGTCTAATAAATTTAACTAAAATTTCCCAAAATTGGAAATATCCAAAAAAAATCCAGTTTTTTCATTTATTAAAATATTTTAATCGCACTAGGATATTGAGAAATTTCTAAATAGTGTGGTTGCTTAGGCATTAAGTAAGAGAGGGAGGAAGTCAAGTCAAAAGAGGAAACAACCAAAGGAAAAGATGTTCGGGGGGACTTCATCTCCACTCTCTAAGGTATAAAAAATTCCTAAATCAAGGGGATCCCAAAACAAGAGGACTTATAGCAATATCTAAATTAATTAATAGAGGAAACCGTTACAATTATGACATTAATCAATTGGGATATGCAAGGAATCCTATTTTAATTAGAACAGAAACTGGTCAGAGGGAAACCTTGTGCAAGAAGTTTCCTTCGTAGAAAACATATGGAAGGGGGTGCCATATGTCACCCATTCAAGTCACACAAAAAGAATTGTACGGTGTTGTCCTTATGGTAGGCCCCACCAGAAACAGAGAAGGGGAAGCCTTGCCACCATAGACGAGACCTATATTGTAGACTCTCCTCACGGTCAGAAACCTCTTCCACTAATTCTTGTCAATCTCATTCAAAACAATGTGACCTTGATCCTATGGATAGTATGGACTTCGCCATCTTAAATCTCATATTTGTGATAGCATCCCGCTGACTCCGGGTCATCCATGATGGCCCACATGAGATCTAGCACATATACATTCAAAATAGTTAGAAACAATGGTTCATTTCATCAGGTGGATGAGAAACATAAAAAGGGGAACCAATCATCACCATCCATCCAGGGCCAACCCATATAATCCAAGGACACCACAAAATAGGGCAATCAACTTAATACATCCTATGCAAAAACCATCTCAAATGGGCCACAAAAACATGATAATCCAAACTATGCAAAAAATCGGATCTAAAAAGAATGCACTCGAATGTGTCAACTTTGACAGGCTGGATATCCCAATCTAGAAATCCGACTGACACGAAACGAAAACCGGTGGGATCCTCATCCAGAGCACTACAATCTGATTGGTTTCCATCGCGACAAGATGTCGATGGAATTGCTTGATTGATTCAAAAACTAACGGATATTGCGATACGAGACCGCTCTAATACCGCCTATTGGGTCCTTAGGGTATAAGCTTAGCGGAATTGCGTCCAAAAACAATCTTGAAGTTTCTTTTTATCCATTAAAGCTGCTTTGATTGCTCTTGATGATAATTTGATGACCCAAATCTGATGGTCCACTTCATGATTAGTATGGGATCTGATGGTCCACTTGATGATACTCTGATGACTGTAAAGCTCCTTTTTTTTTTTTTTTTTTTTAAAGGTCTAGCATTATGAGTAAAATATTTTGTGAAACATGCCAACTTGCTAAACATTGTTGTTCTTCTTATCCCAGTAGCACTAATGGTAAATATAATGTGCCTTTTACCATTATTCATTCCGATGTTTGGGATCCCTTTCCAATTACCTCTGCTTTTGGTTACCGATATTATTTTTCCTTCATCGATGATTGCACCTGCACTACACTTCTGGGCTCCATCTTATGAACTCTAAGGATTAGGTATTCTACATCTTTTGGGTTTTTCATAAGATGGTTGCCAATCAATTGGAGGCCAAAATAATAATATTGTGTTTTGATAATAGCAGTTAATACCTTTCATCAGCATTTCAACACTACTTATCTTGAAAATGGTATTGAATTTCTAACCACATGTTCTTATACTTGACCAAAAAAAAAAAAAATAATAATAATAAAAAATAAAAATAAAAAATGGTGTGCTAAGAGAAAGAATAGGCACCTCCTTGAAGTGGTTAAAGCTCCTCCTAGAAATGAATGTCCCCAAGATCCTTTGGGTTGGTGTAGTCCTAAGTGTTGCATACTTAATTCATAAGATGCCCACGAGGAATCTAATGGCCATCTTGGTGTGGACATCCAATGATGCACTGTATCTCTACACTGGGGTGGGTGGCACACGAGGTGGGGTCTGTGAGATGCAGAATGGCCACAGGGTGGGGCCCACTGTGGGACCGTGTGATTCGGAGACCCGTGCGACGCAAGGGTTGCTCACGGGGAGGTCTCACTTGGATTTGCCTGGGAGAGATTGGATATAGGGATAAATCAGTCCTTCCCCATCAACGCTGGAGCTTTTGGTGCGCTGGTTGGTTTTCCGCTATCACAAGGCACTCCTTCAAGCTTTGGAACTGGATAAGACCTCTTTTTCCTATTCCTCAAGTTTTTGGATGTGTGTGCTCTGTTCATGTTCATGGATTCCATCAAGATAAGCTTAATGCCAAGGCAATCAAATGTATCTTCTTAAGTTAAATGTTTGGTTCCTAAAATCCTGGGAAAGAGGTTTGTCTTAATGAATGTTAACTTCTTTGAAGATATTCCATTTTTATCATCTCAAGGAAAGTCTCTCGTTTCTCCAAGGGGAAGTTTTCTATGGTTATTTGCTTACCTCTTCCCACTTGAATCTTCCTCTCCATTGTCCTTCGTTGATGTTGTATCCTCCTCCATGTGAATCTCCTTTAACTCAACCCTCTGGTGGCCTAGAAACATATATCAATGGAAGAGATAGGATACCGGTCTTTCCCTCATTGAACTCTCTATCATCTGCTGCTCCAGACTTAAGTTTCGCTTCACATTCTGATATATCTATATATATATATATATATATATATATATATATATTTGCATTGCATAAAGGAAAGAGTAGTTTCCTTTCACCTTCATATTGTGCATTCCCCTCCAACAAGTCTTCTGTCTTAATTCCTTCTAGTGTTTGCCAAGCTTTGATGTTTCCTGAATTGAAGCAATCTATGTTGGATGAAATGAGTGCTGATGAAAAAAATATCAGTTGTGTGATGCTGTTCAGCTCCCTCCTAGAGAAAGGGCCATTGGATGTAAGTGGGTTTTCATAGTCAAATATGAACCCACTGGAGAGGTCAAACACTACAAGCTCATCTTGTGGCCAAGGGGTTTACCCAAACACGCAAGGTGGTGATTTCTATGAGACTTTTGCTCATGTTGCCAAGTCGAATACGTGCTTGTGGCACTCTCTTTAGCTGACAATTTTTCACGGCCTCTTCATCAGCTTAAAGTAAAAAACTCCTTCCTCCATGGAGATTTGCATGAAGAAGTATATATGGCTCATCCTCTTGGTTGTCTCCCAACTGTTGGCAAGGGTTCTGTGAAAGCTCCACAAAGCCATCTATGATCTCAAGCAATCTCCACAGGCATGGTTTGAGCACTTTTGTCATGCGTTGCTGAAGTTCGACTACACTTAGAGCTGTGCTGATCATACCCTCTTCTTTAAGCATGCCATGGGCCTTTCTATTGTCATTATATATGTGGTTAAGATCATTGTAACTGGTGATGATCGTGCTGTCATCCAGTCTTTAAAGTCCGTGGTGCACAATTTGATATTAAGGATCATGGATCTCTCCACTATTTTTTGGGAATTGAAGTCTCAAGGACCAGGCATGGCATTGTGATCTCCCAAAGGAAGTACACTCTTGATCTCCTTTGTGATAGTGGTCTCCTTGTTGCTCAGCCTATTGACACTCACATTGAGCAAAATCATCTTCTAGAGCTTGATAGTGGTGAACCTTTGGCTGATTTTGGCTTGTATCGATGACTAGTTGGCAAACTCATCTATTTGAGCATTGCTCGTCTAGATATGGCTTATGTAGTTAGCGTAGTAAGCTAGTTCATTGAAGTGCCTGGCACTAGTCACTTAGATGCTGTTTTTTTTTGCATCCTGAAGTTCCTCAAAGGCCCAGCTTGGACGGGGGATTCTCTATTCCAAGAACAATCATCCTTATGTTGAGGCCTATAAGGATGCGGACTGGGCAGCTTTCTTTTCAATCACTGCTCCACTTGTAGTTATTGCACAGAGAATCTAGTCATGTGGAAAAGTAAAAAAATCTATTGTGGCCCACTCTAGTGCTAAAGCTGAATGTAAGGCTGTGGCTTATGGTGCATATGAACTGCTTTTGTTGATGACCTTATTGACAGAGTTAGGTCTCCCTGTTTCTTCACCTATGAAGCTTCATTGTGACAATCTCACATGATTCACATCTCTAATCCGGTTTATCATGAATGCTCCAAGCATTTCAAGTTTGATTGCCATTTTATTCATGAAAAGGTGACATAAAAGGATATTTGCATCAGAAATCTGATGATCAGCTTGCTGACTTTTTAACTGAGGGGATTGGTTGTCATCATTTGCTGCGCATGTGTTCCAACTTCCAAGTTGGGCATGATTGATATCCATGCTCTAGGAGGGGTACGTACAAATATGTGCATGCGTGCGTGAGTGTGTTTGCAATTGTAATCCTGTTAAGTACCATATGTTTTTATTCCTCATAAACTATGTAGTGTTAGTCATTTGGGGCTAACACAATAGTCTTTTTGCCTAAACTCTCTCTCTCTCCCTCTCTCTCTCTCTTCTCTTTCACTGCTTTTCCTTTTTCCCCCTTTCTCCTCTCTCCATTTCTACTATTATACATGTCACAATGCATTTTATTTATTACTTTTGGAAGCCTAATTCAAATTCAAATTGTAATTTAAACTCATTATGGAAATATATTCTCTCAACACCGTTTTCTACCCTTTTCTATTTTCTCTTCTATACATCCTCCTCTATATCCATCATAATTGACCTCGCTTTCTTTAAGGTAGTAATCATAGATGGGCCCACATCATGGATGGTCCAGTCCAGATCAATGGCTGGTCCTTCTCTATTATAATCAGTGTTTTAAACAGCCATGCTATGTAGCGTGTAGCTTATGCTACATAGCGTAGCTTAGCCTTAATGTTACATAGCTCTTGAAAGTAGCTTAAGTCGCCTGTTGCCTTACGTTACATGCTACATGGCTCACATTACAAGCTATTTTTCATTGCAACATTAAAATCAATTAATGTTTCAATCGTTTGTTACATTTTTCTATTTTCACTAAAACTTAGTCAATCTTTTCAATGCTTGTAGTAAAATAATATAAGCAACAATATTAAATCAGTTTTATTGCTCTTCTTACCTTTATACTTTGCCCCATCCTATTACTTTAGGTTGCATTTGTTGGAATGTTTAGGATCACCTGATCAAAGTAACTTTTAAGAGGGAGGACAGTTGAAATTGGGCCCCACATGAAAGATGATCTTGATCATTGATGACATTTATTATAATCAATATCGATTGTGGACCATCCATTCTCCTAGATACTGATTAGATGATTAGGACCATCTGATCAAAGTCACTTAAGATGGTCAAAGTCACTTTTAGTAGGATGAGCAATCAAATGTAGGCTCTATATGATGGATGGTCCAGCTCATCGAGTCCAAATTCTCTATTATAATAAGTTTGGATTGTCCATTTTCCTAGCATTGATTGGATGGTTATGATCATCCGATCAAGTGACAATCAATGGTGCGCACCGACATGATGGATACTCTATATTTATGTCTAGTTTAATAAATATTGACTATGTATTTCCTATCCATTGATAGGAATGTGAGCATCATCAGATTGAAATAAATTTTAAGAGGGATCAGCAATCATAGGTTGCTCCACATGAATGACAGTTTAGGTAACTGATGAGACCTTTTCTAGTATATGGTATGGACTGTCTTTTTCATAGCCATGATTGGTAGGTCAGGATCATCTAATCAAAGTGACATTTAAGAGGAATGGGCAGTCAAAGGTGGCCACATGATGGACAGTCCAATCACTGATCTAACCTTTCTAGTATAATGGATATGGATTGTACATTTCTCATCTGTTGATAGGATGGTTAGGGTCATTAGCTCGCAATGCTTTTTAGGTGGGATGAGCAATTAAAGTTGGCCCTATGTCTTGGATGGTCAACAAGGTACAATCGGTTATGTATGTGAGACATCCAATCCATCTAACAGGGCCCAATCACAAGGACCGCCTTTTGCAAAACTCAAGCATATCCACTCATCGAGTGGACCACACTTTTATTTTGCAATTTATCAATGGCTAGAATTTTTTGTCTATGGTATGGCTTACCTGATGAGTACATACGAATGAAATTTGCACCAAGTGACCCTCATTTTAGGGCCAATATATTGGAAAGGTTGGATGTCACATGCACTTAACTAGTTAGAAGTTATTTGTTGGGTGGACCGTACATTGTCATCCAACTTATTTCACTTGAGGCTTCTTTTTTCATTATATGATACTCTGGTGGAGCATAACACTTGATACACTTGCACTCAGAGAATTGTACATGTGGCATTTATTAACTGAAAATTAACCAATTAAATTATGAGACCCATTGTTGCTAAGTCACAATCCCAAAAATCAAATTGTTTGAACGATTTTAACAGTTGATTTGTGGCACTTGTTTTTCAAAATAGGACCATTGGATATTTTCATTCTTCACCGGCCAATAAATGTCCACCGATCAGGGGGCTAATTACATTAGGGGGATGAGTGCCAATAGATTGCATGAATTTGAGGCCGATTTGGGGCATCGAGTGGTCCCCCAAATCGTCCCAAAATCAGCGACGCTATTCATCTGAATTTAATTTCAATTTTTTCTTAAAATTTGTTGGGGGAAATGATGTCAGATTGTTAGGGATATGTATTAGTGAGATGGTTACTATAGCTTGCATGAATTTGGGGCTGATTTGGGGGCATTTGAGTGGCCCACCAAATTGACGAATATATTCATCTGAATTCTATTCTATTTTATTTTTCTTATAATTACTTGGGTGGAGTGATGCCAAATGCTTAGGGATATGCATTAGTGGGATGAATGCCATCATACATTACATGAATTTCGAGACTAGTTGGGGACATTTGAATGGCCCTCTAAATTGACAACATTATTCATCTGAATTTAATTTCAATTTTTTCATAAAATTTCTCTGGGCATTCTCATTTTCCTGGTTTGCATTTCATAATAATCAGAACCATCTAACAATTATTTCTTCAATAAAAATGTTGAGCATATCGTAGTGATAGTTTTTTCCCCTATTGTTGATGATGTTTAGCCATTGGTTTAACAGCTCTTACTTTTGGTAGGTTTGGGATCTGGAACAAAGGCGTGCTGCTGATTGTTTAGAGTGGGATGCCAACATAACTGCTTTTTCCGTAATTCAGGGAACCTATTTCATGTACTAGCAACATTAAACAAGTCTATTGCATCTCTTTTAATCTATTAGCTTCTTGGAAATGATAAAAGAAGTTGCTACATGCCATTATAACACTATATGTAATTGCATATAGGTATGTTGGAGATGAGTATGGGCTGCTGTCTGTAGTGAAATATGATACTGAAGAAGGAAAGCTTTTGCGGTTGCCGTATTACGCTCCTGCAAATGTTATTGCTGGTAGCTTTTAGTGTATTTGTGGTTGATAGGTTAAAAAAATATTTCCTTTTGCTTTACTGAAGTGTTTCTAGTTTCTTTGGTAACATTTTTGTAATAGCAACCATCAATGCTGCGAAATGAAACAAATGGTGCAATTTGTATATTCTGTTATTCATAGTTAATTGTGCTTCACAGATTTTATTGATGAGGTTAGTTGTGGTTCCCAGATCATGTTTATTAAGTGCTGTGAGGGTATAGAGGATTGAGTTTTGCTGATGCAGGACATGAAATTAAATATGACATGCAAGATTTCAAGCTTTAGATTATACCAATTTTAAACAATCACAAATTTCCACGTCCCACATGCGATCAAACATGAAACAAGGGGAATCTATGGGGGTCCAAGCCTACACAAGTTTAGGGTTGGATCAAATAAAATTATAAACCAAACAATACCCAAAGGAGTGTAAGATTTATCCAATCTTGCAAAGGATTGTTCCCCAATTCAAGAGATTCACCATGTTTCAATTAGGGAAAAATCTAGGGTTTGCATAAGTTGAAAATACTTAGAATTTGGAATTATCTAGGGTTAGGGTTGGGGATTTAAGGCGAGAGAGGAGAAAAAGAGAAGAAATCCAGAACCTAAGACGATCCACATGTGTGGACAGCACCCTGGCCTAGGTGCACGTGCGTGAGTCCCTGTCCGCACGTGTGTGGGGCCCACGGAATCGGAAAACGACTCCTAGGGTTTGGTTGGCCAGTGGAGGCCCACTCTCACAACAATTTTTGTGTCGATCTGCTGCCTGGTGTGTGCGTGGTGCTCCGCCGAAGTTTCAGCCCCTTGGAGGGTTAGAATCTGAAAATCTGCTGTGGAAGAGAACTTGGGTACAAAAAAGGCGAATTTAAAGATGGGAGGGTTGTGGAAGATGATGGATGTGGGGTGTAGGAGGTGGAGACGATTTGGGATGGTTGTGGCTTCGCACCACGGTAGTTAGCCCTTCGAGGAAGGGAGGGTTTCGCACCTAAATAGCTTCTTCAACTCAGAGGGATAGAGAAGAAGAAAAAATGCAGAATTTTATTCATAAACTTCAATGAAAAATACCTACATGGGGTTGCCTATTTATAAGAAATCTCTAAACCCCAAAAGCCGCGCCATGTGCGCACACTAATACTTAGAGATGAAGTAACAAAAATAACAACTAATTTACGCAATCAAAATCGTTTATGATGTTTCTAATAATGATAATAACCAAAACTCAAAATCCTAGATCATCTAAGGTAGTGGGCCATGATCATGAGATCCAATGGTGGAATCCACATGATGATCAGGTCCATTCCAATGCTTCATAGCACAGCCCCCTAACTAAGAGGTCCTCCATAGATGTTGTCATCGATCCAGATCAATAGTGGGGCCTTCCTCCTCCTTGAGTATGTGCGTAGGGTGAGGGGCATGCGTGTGCGCATGATGTCCCCATCATTTGCCGTCTAGATTTGTAGTCTGTCACTCTGAATGTGGTAATTTGCAAGGGCAATTGATTGAGCAATCTTATAAGTACAAACGTGCTGAACAAAGTGGGAAGCAGTGTTGTCAAAATTGTTATCTTATCGCAAATTGTAATAGGGGTTCAATCGTATCGAATCGAAAATCGTAAGATTTTTTAAAAAATGATTTTCTTAAAAATGTGAAAAATATAAATAAATCAGAAAAGAAATAAAAAAAAACTTAGCAATCATCCTTTTGCCATCAATATGCACCAAGTAATACCATGTTGAGATAGTGTTAAAGGATTCTTACCTTCTTTTTTTTTTCTTGTCTTTCAAGAAAATTTCCTTAAAAAACCAGTCAAGGATCCTTTAATAATTTATGTTCTTGTTATGTTTCTTGAATATAGAATCATATTGGAATAGCAGCATTTGATTATGATATTTTGACTTCTAACCATCATTCCACAATGCATATAAGTCAACATGATCGTAACCATCCATAAAAGCATTCCAGATAAGTCATAAATCAATTTGGTGTTTCGGCGTCGCAGTTAAGAAGTAAGAAATCTCAAAAAAAAAAAAAAAAAAGTTCTACGATTTAACATTAAAGAGAATATATATCATCTAATCTCTTATAAAGAACAAAATAAAATAATTTACCTTTTCTAAATGATTCATTTTTTTAAAGGCTTTTTTCTAAATGATTCTTAAAGCCCCCTCCAATTTAAAAACATAAAATGAAAGCCAAGTATAGCCTAAAATAGAAGAAAATAGGTATAATTTGATTCGTAAATCGTAGGATTCAAATCATAAAATCATAAGATTCATATAAAAAGGGATTCAAAGGTGGGACTCATATCGTTTTGCTTGAGATTCGACTCAAATCGTAAATCGTAAATCTCGAATTGTAGGATTTTGAAAACGCTAGTTGGAAGGATAGTCTTGCTTTAAAATGGGGTGGGAACACCCTGACGTCATAAAAAAAGTGCTGAACAAAGTAATATTTAGAATGCAGAACATACAAAGATTATAAATGGGAAGGATAGGGTTAAATGATTTTTGAATTCATGCTTTATTAGGAGTCCAATGGATGCTAAAATATGAAATTAAGAAAATTTAAAGTATTAAGTCAAAGTAAAATGGACATAGAAATAACAAACATGATTCTACAGTTTTCACCTCTAGCGTATAGTATGAGAAAAACCAAAGAAATTTTGGTGAAAGATCCATGTGGTTACTCCTTAGGAGGACCTTAGGGGCATTTTTTGTGTAGCTTTAAATCTAGGTTGGTGGCCATGTTTTAGAAATTGAATTCAGATTGTAAATCAACATGGGAGTCCAATAAAATCTAGGCAATATTTTTTCAAACTACTTCAGAATAGCTACAAAATTATGAAAAATCGAGAAAAAATGTGTTCATTAGAAACTTATTGTATGTTAAGCAATCTAGTCAATCCACCCAAGGAAACTAGATCATGGTTTCAAAATAACACGTTCATTAATGGTTAACATCATGACCATCGGCATTATCATCTTTGGCATCCTCGGCAATTGGCATAAACAAGATTGCGCGTAAGTTTCATTTGTTATTTGGATACATGGTGGTCCGATGCTTGTAATAACATAAAATTCTTTCACTATTTTTTCTTTGTCAAGAAAAATAGTTCAAGGATTTGGCCTTCTAAGAATCACCGCATTCAATCATTGCCATCAAAGTTCCTACAAGGTGCACCAAAACAAGGCGCACAATGTTGGAAGCGGAAAATTTGAACTTGATTGAACAACATATTAGCCTTGAAATTTCTTTCTTACATTGTTTAGGCTTCATTTTCATTTTTGGATTTTTTTTTTCCCTCTTTTTGGGCTGGTACGTAAGGGTGACTTCTTTAGAGATTGGTCCATGCTGTTAATCTGTGTGAGTGCTTTGCCTCTTGTGGGTTGTATTGTGCCGTTTCAGGTTTTCTTTCTTAATAGAAATTGCTGTATTGATAGAAAAGGTACCCCCACTGCTTAATAAGTCAAATTTAACCACAAAATTCCTTCCTTTTAAATTTTTTATTTTATTTAAAAGGCAAAGGAAATTTTATTAAGAGAGGCGCCTAGATGGTGCACTAAACTATTCACGGAGCAAAAAAGGAAAATAAAAATCCATGGGAGACTTAACACATGAAACCCAATCTCTTGTAAATAACTTCGCGCTGTTGAACCCCTCCCTTTCTAAAGAGATAGAATTACGGAAACATCTCTCCCTCCAAATCACCCAAAGGGTCGCCAACAATAACAACCTCCACACGCATCTTTCTTCCTAAAGCCGACATCGTGCCAAGCCCATGTTAGGTCTCCCATGGACCTCGGCATCACTCACGCTGAGTTGAAGATCCTAAAGAGCCTTGCCCATGGCTTGCGAGTGAATGGACAATGCAAAAACAGGTGATCAATTAATGATGCATCCTCCATGCACATGACACATGCATTAGGCAAAACCATTGACCTTTTTTGAGGTTGTTAATGATCAACACCCTTTTTATGCCGACAAGCCATGTGAAGGCCGCTACCTTTGGGGGGGCATTATAGTGCCACACGAAAGTCGTGGGCATCCTCCTTTCCTCTCTAGGGGACCAGAGCATCGAATAGAATGACCAAACCGAAAACTGACCCAATTTTTTCCTTTTTTAAATCATATCATCTTGTCCCGATCCCCTACGGATGGGAAGAAGCCTTGGGGTTGATTTTGAAGTGACACGAACTCCCCGATTTCCTCCTAGTCAAGTTCCTACGACAAATGAGGCATCCACACCACCGCATTTCCAGAACTTAAGAAGTAACTAGAAGAGTGGTATTGCTTGTCCACATCGATCCAAAATCGGATTCTCTCCCCATTGCCAAGGGAGAACCCGATTACTTCTTTGAACTTTTTCTTTAAGCTTGACACCCCCCTCCAAATCCCTAATGCCCGGTATAAGGAAAAATCCGTTGTCCACCGGCCCCCTACCATACAACCATACTTATTTGCGGTGATCTCTTTCCACTAGGAGTCCTTCACCCCATATCTCCAAAGCTACTTTCCCAGCAGTGCTAGACTTGCCATCTCCAAGTCCCGAATGCCATTTTCACACAGCTTGCACACCTCTCCCTAGCCCAAGAGATGGAATTTCTGCCTATCCTCTGGTCCTTGTGATGTGAGACAATTAACCATTTGCTCTAAAAGCTCGAACTGTTAGAGTATGACGAATTAATCCTTTTATCTCATAGCCCAGGCCCCACATTTCATGGGTTAGGACTTCGGCCGAACCCCCCCTCGTGGGCCCCAAATCACATGGGTACCGCCTCACACGAGCCGCCCACTCCGAGTGTGTCCCCGTATCCCACAGGCTACCCCACTCGAGCCCGGTGTGAAATGCGTATTAATCACCCCCGGTGAGGAGTTTCGAATACGAGACCTCCCTCGTGTGCCCCGCCCACCCTGAGTGTGCCCCTGCATTCCACAGGCAACCCCACTTGAGCCTGGTGTGAAAATGCCCCTGCATTACCCTGCCATAGGAAATTGTGCCTTAATCTGTCCAGCTTGACCAACACTGATTTAGGGCACTTGAAAAGGAACAGAGTACAGAGTCAAATTTGAAAGAGTTGCTTTAATGAGAGTAAACTTTAAAATAGAAAATTTGATTCATTTAATATGAACTCTCTCTTCCCCATCTAATGGAAGATGTCATCAAGACATCACAATATGTAATCAAGCCATCAATCATTTCTAGATCTCACGTTCAGTTATCTGTGCCATTTAATTCGCTCATGTTTTTGTCACATGCTGAATATTCCATTCCAATCTTGACTCAATCAGATCCTACGTGCCCTTGCAAAGTCTGAAGCATCAGAAAGGTGTCCTATCCTGTCCTGAACATGTACAAAATAGGCTTGGGATCATCTCCAAGGACCCAGAAAGCTGCCTGGTGGAATTCGAGCACATTTTAAATGAGTTTTCTAAGTCCAAAGGACAGTTAACTCCATAATTGTCACTGGTCTTGCCTCTGTCTGTATAAAATCATCTTTAGCCATCTAGCAAGTATTGTCCAACAATTTATCTATAACCTAAATGATACTTATTCAATAGAAGAAAGTGGCTTTGTGATCTTCTTGGAGACAAGTCACCTTGGATTTCTGCACAATAATATTTCCTTCTTGAACATTGAAGAGATCGCTTGCTTGAGATTGTTGTAACATTATTATAATGTACTTTATTCTTTTAATCAATTTGTTAAAATTTCTCCACGTGGGCCAAATTAGTTGTTCCGTGTCTCTAACCTTGTCTCTTATGTTGTGAAATGTGCCTTGTTTCGTTAGTTGTGTATGTAACTTTAGGTTCCCGTCTTGAAACATGGGTTACATGAGTTTACACTCGAAATTAAAGTGACAGACGCAGGCAATATACCAACATTGGAGTGTTTGAGTAGCAGAGTTGATGATTCAACATGGTGCTTATCCAGGATACATCAATTGAATGTATCCTATTTTTATTTTGCTATTTAATCAATGTACCATTTGACTCCCCTATAATATGCTGTACATTTATCTATGTGAAATGGAGTTTAAAAATGTTCCAAGCTCAAGAGCTGCATTGTGTTAATTTTGTGTTTCTTTCACTTTATTTTTATATTAGGTAGCCAAGCTATGGTAAACGTACCAAAAGTTTAATGGTTGCTATTTTCATATTTGGGTGAACATCAATACAACATCTTACTTTAATTAATGTCAATCTGTGGATTTTAAAGGGTTAAAGAGTCTGTGATGGTGTAAGTTGATATAGGTGCTGCCTCTCGAGGCCTATGAAGCTGATTACTTCTTATTTCATGTGCCCACCTCATTTATTCTTTTTTTTTTTTTTTTTTTTTCTTTTTTCTTTGTAAATCAAATACAGATGCAAATCTTATTTTGTTTAGACATATACTTATTGCTGCCATTTCTTCACTATTCGACAGAAGCAGCTGGCATTTCGTTGCCAAATAATCAATCTATTGTTGGAATTCTCCCACAACCTTGTACCTCTGGGAATAGGTAAGATACAAAAGCTATTCTAGTTCTGTTCTCTTTTCTCGTCTTGAAAATTTTCGCCATTCTTTAAATTTTTTTAATCACTGTATTTAAACCTTAATTATTTTCTTTTCCTAAAATTCCGTTTACATTGGGAGGCATACGGATTATTATGTTGAAACTTTAATTATCTTTCCAGTGTTACCCATTTAGATTTCTATAACCTATTGCCATTTTTCTTGCTAACAAGGTAGTCGTAATACACGGTCTCGTCTCTTGGATTTCACAGCTCTTCACGACTCTCCATTTAAACCTTAGTTTGCTTTTGTAGGTTTGACTGTATATGTAATTTAATGTTTACCACAGGAAAATAGGTCATAATAAAAAGGAATCTGTACGGCGTGCATTTGTAACCATCTATTAAACGTTTGCAACCCATCCACTGTGTATGTGGTATGCATGGGCGGCAATACGGAAAACTGTGGGCCCCATTGTGGGTGAACTTAGCCCGAATGTCACACTGATTGGGCAATTGACTGTCTGATTTATTGTTGATCATTTCCTTTAATCCTTCTATGATGTCCCTTGGTTATTATTTGCAAGGTTAATGTCTCGGGATTAGTTCGATTATTGGGCTTTATGCTCCATTCACAATGGGTTCATGATATAGACAGTCTGGATTACATATGTTCTGTGCGTATGATCGCTGGGTTTGCCACTGTTTGCAACCACATTTAATGCCCAACATTTATAACGAAGAATTTTTAAATACTGCTACTCATCTTTTTGAAAATTATTTTCCTTGTGCAGAGTGCTAATTGCGTATGAGAATGGGCTTATTGTTCTGTGGGATGTTTCTGAGGCTCGGGTTGTACTTATGAGAGGCTATACGGATCTCCAATTGAAGGATGAGGGAATGGTTGGTTCACCAAGCAAAGTGGGTGACGAACTCGGGGGCCATTCATCCGATTATGCAGAGGAGAAAGTCATATGCTCACTTTGTTGGGCATCAACTTGTGGGTCCATTCTTGCTGTGGGTTACATAGATGGAGATGTATTGTTGTGGAACATTTCATCTAGTTTATCCACAAAAGGCCCACAAGTGGGAGTACCATCTAATAATGTCGTTAAGCTACAACTGTCTTCTGGAGAGCGAAGGCTCCCTGTCATTGTCTTACATTGGTCTCCAATTAGTAAATCTTATAATGACCGTGGGGGGCAACTTTTTATTTATGGTGGTGATGAAATAGGATCAGAAGAAGTCCTCACAGTGCGTTCTTTTACTTGATTTAATTGTTCCATTTTTTCTATTTTGGCACCCAAATTTTCATCAAACTTTATGCTGAATTCCAACAACGTCCATCTCCATTTCAGTTTTTGAATTAATATCCTCAATGCATGGCCTAGATGGACTTTCTGCTGCTTGTGCTACTTTGCATATACCATGTTTACTATTTCCTATTGTTCTTTAATATAAGTATAGAACTATATATTTTGACCCACAAAAAGGGTTTGCACTCGAATTTCAGTGTACATTTTAATGCAAAGATTAAGCTATTTCGCTCATTTTGTCACTTACCAGAGTGTCTGAAACCTGTCGAATAGACAATAATCTGTTAACCATTATTAACTTATGATGGTAGAGAAATATTATGTACAAGTGTTGTTACTTTTCAAAAAAATAATAGTATTGTTTAGTTTCTAAATATGATTAGGATAGTGAAGAGTACAGTAGCTTCCATAATTATGGAAAAGTGAAATGTTTATTGTACATATAGTTCAATACATAAATGGAATTCAGGGTAAATGAGCTTGTAGAGACTGTAGTGCGTGTGAGTGATCCAGGGTTCAAGCCCTGGTATCATTACCTTTCCAAAAATAAAAAATAAAAAATAAAATAAACATAGATGGAATTCATATACATTTGTTGATTTCCTTATGCAGTACTTGTGCCAGAGAAGAAAGATTTGAGATTCCGATGGAAGAACTAAAGTTCCACAAATTTCAGATCTGAAGTTCTTCAGTGGAGAAATGGCGTCACAACCTCAATGGCGCTTAACCAAGAATCTTCTTTTGCCCAGAACTCTATTACTGATCTGTCTTCTATTCCGTGGATATTCCTAATCTTATTCTTCATGAATTGCAAAATCTCAGCTCCCTTCCTTTCTGGACATGTCATCTCATAAAATCAAAGAAAGGAGAAAAAAGACGGTAGATTCTCATCCATTCCGCTTCCCTCAAATAAATAAGTAGAGAAAAAGCCAGAAAGAAAAAAATGATGCTCAAGTACCCTTAAACTCTCTTGCAGACCCTCAAAATCTCTATTCCTATAAATCACATACCCATCTTATGCAGATTTTTAAGGTCCAGGTAGTGGTGGCCATGTGTCAGATCCAAAGCTTTTCATTGCTCCAAACATAGAATCTAGATACTTAAGCAAATTCAGATCCCAAATAAGGTAGGGATGTTTGATGTTTCCCTTCTTTTCTAGGCCATTTCTGTCTTTGAAATCCATATCACATTTTTATTGATTTTCCATTTTCTTCTTTTTTTCAAGAGATCTCCTCTATCTCCAGATAGGACAGATTTTCGATATCTGATGAGTTGCAAGAGCATTATCCAGGGGTTTTGCAATGTGAGGTTCCAAGGTCCCTTCATATCTTCACCCAGTTATCCCCAGCTAGAATAAAGAATGGTGAGGTTCTATTATGTTTAGACTTGAGTTTCCATGGCTTGAATTGGGGGGGTGGGGACAGGTTTTCTCAGTAGGAATGTACTCCCGTACACCACATCTTTGTGCCAACTTCGCACATGTGCATATGATCTGAGCCTTACATGTCTCCATAGTATTGAATAACTCCTTGACCTCTACCCATCTTTACAAATTTCCCAGTTTGCTTGTTACCAATGTTCTTAATATCGATACTATCGGCCGATATATCGGCTTATATTATTATTATCATTGCCCATCGAGACGAAACCCATCTGATACCCTCGGAATTTTATTTTTTTAAAAAAACCAAAATTCTTTTTATCGTGCGATATATCGCATAATATCGCACAGTTTTTTTTGCGAAATCGCCGATATTAGTGATACTATCGTGTTGTATCCGCAGATTTATCGAAAAATCAGAAAAAAAAGAGGGAAAATCTTTCATAAGAGGGGATTTCGGTACCTGCGTGATTGGAACCATGGGGCCACTCGATCAAGAGGTAGCTGTCTGCCAAAACTCTGGGGATTTGGGAGATTTTTTAGAAAAGTTCTAGAATTTTACCCTATCTCTGTTGAGGATGCCATCTTCGGAAGCTTGAAACGAGCCGCAGCTTTGAGGAAGCGGATTGGTTGGTGTACCACACACCAGCTATATAGCTGGTGTATTGACGTCAGCAAGTTCTGCGGGTCCGATCACGAGGTATGTGTTATATCCTAACCGTCCATCCATTTGGCAAGCCCGTCTTAAGGCTTGAGCCGAAAAATAAGACAAATCTAAAGATCAGTTGGACCACACTGCAAAAAGAAGGGGGTGATTGAATGTCTACCATTGAAACCCTTTTGGGGGTCATAGAAGTTTCGTATCAATATGAAATTTGTTTTTCCTCTTCATCCATGTATTTGTGACCATATTAATAGATTGGATGGAAAATAAACGTTATGGTGGGCCCTACAAATTTTTAACAGTGAAAATCATTATCCTCGCTACTATTTTTGGTGTGGTCCATTTGAGCTTTGGATATGATTCATTTTTTTTGTGTAATGCTCTAAAATGATCTCTAAAAATGGATGAACGGTGTGGATATAATAAATACATCATTGTGGGGCCATGAAACTTTGATCTCCTTTGAACCGTTCGTACAACTCGGAGCTCGAGGAGCGTTGACGCTCGTCTTCGCACAACACGTATCTACACTAGCTATATAGCCGATGTGTGGTACACCAGCCAATCCGCTTCCCAGCTTTGAGTGGCCACGTGATGTATGGGTCTTATCCACACCGTCCATCCATTTTTTCATATCATTTTAGGATATAAACCCAAAAATAGGCAGATCCAAGATCAAGTGGACTGCACAATGGGGATTAAACTCTTACCGTTGAAAACTTCTTGGGGCCACAAAAGTTTTGGATGGAGCTGATATTTGTGTTTTCTATTCATCCAGATCTACGTAACTTTATGAATAGGTTGGATGGAAAATAAACATCACGGTGGGCCCGAGAAAAGTTTCAACGGTGAGAATCATTATCACCGCTGCTTCCTGTGGTGTGGTCCACCTGGGCCTTGTATCTTCCTCATTTTTAGGCTTATACCCTAAAATGATGCCAAGAATGGATGGAATGTGTGGATAAGACCCATACATCACGGTGCCCAATCAAAGCTGTTGCCCGTTCGAAGTTGGAGACAGGCTGTGTAGGATGCCATTTGGATACTTTTTTAATGGATGCGCAGAGACCAACAAACGGCTGTCATGGGCTCTGTGGGGTCCACATTGATGTATATGTTTTATTCAGGCTGTCCATTCGTCTTTTCATATAATTTAAGGACGTTGCATGAAAAACTAAGCAGATCAAGATCTCAGGTGAACCACACCAGAGAAACTGGTGAATGACAATTAAAAGTATTTTATAGGCCACAAAAGTTTTGGTTTACACTAATCTTTATATATTTCCTTCGTTCAGCTTTGATTGACCTTATCAACCGTTTGGATGACAAATAAACATTAAGGATCTACTTAAAGTAGGCCTTGATATATTTTTAATGATGAACGTTCAATAATCACTGTTTCATGTGATGGCTTACTAATGCTATGTACCAGTAGCCAATAATGTATGTGTTTTATCTGCGCCATCCACCCATTTTGTCAAATCATTTAGGGCATTAGCCCAAAAATGAGGTTGATCAAAATCTCATGTGGACCACACTAAAAGAAATAGTGGTGATTGAAGGTTTCATGGTGGGCCCTAGGAAGGTTTCAATGGTGGGTGTCACCATCCTCACCGTTTTTTGTGGTGGGTCCACTTAGTTGTGTTTTCATTTGTTTTGATACATTTATAAATGTTATAAATTATATTTGAATATAGTTGACTTAGTTCAATCAAACAGCGTATGGCTCATGGCCCTATATAAAGGAAACCTATTGTTTGCACTTTAAAAAAAAAAAAAAAAGATGTTATGATTTAAAAGTGTGTATTAAAGTCTTTTTTAACCATCTCTGAAGTTTCATTGAAAAATTCAACCATTTTCCCAATGTTTCCCTATGTTTCCCAAAAAGTGCGATAAATTATGCAATACAAATGATATATCCCGTGCGATAACCGATATGTATCTGTATCCCAAGCGTGCGATACATTGTGCGATACCGATATTTCGAACACTGCTTGTTACAAAGATTGCATGTAAGATGCCATCCTACAACAGATAACCTCCTCTACATCCTAGCCAGACTGTGGGCTTGCAGTAAGGACAGTCAAAGATGGAAAATCAATAGAACTTCAAAAGAAAAGCAACAAATGAGCCGGAAATAGTATGTCCAAGATTTATTTGAGTTACTTTGACTTTTAGACTAGATGCATAACTGAAATTGCGGAACAAGAGTTAATGCAAGAGTGCTATTAACAGAGTTGTAGATGCACAACTGCCATTCTGGGAAATTGCAAATGCATAACTGCAATTTCCCCTTTATTTAGCTTAAAATTTATAGAACCTAAAGGTGCGTTCATTTGGTCTGCTATTTTTTTTGTCAAGTAGCAACACTTTAGAAACATCACTAATAAAATATTTGTTCTTTTAGTTGGAATGAGTAGTGCATACTGTGGATGTGGAGCTGAAAGTGTTCACAATCTTTTTCTTTTTTAGTATTTCTGCTTCTATCGTTGAATGTTGCCTACTAATATTGTACCTGACTGTCACAGGTTTTGACTCTGGAATGGTCATCTGGGATAGAGACTTTAAGATGCATTGCTCGTGTGGACCTTACTCTTAATGGATCTTTTGCAGACATGATTTTAATAAATTCCGAGAGAACGGAGTATAATTCCACCGCTGCTCTCTTTGTATTGACGAACCCTGGACAATTGAATGTATATGATGGTTCTAGGTTATCTAAGGTGACATCTGAGGAGGAGAAGGCTTCCATTCGTGCAGAGCAATTTCCATTGACAATACCTACTGTTGATCCATGTATGACTGTGGCAAAGCTCATCTTACTATCCTCAGATAGGAACTCTTCAAAGGCTCTCTTAGAGGTACCTCATTTCGATATGTAGTCAGTCCTTAAAGATTCAGCATGTCTCGACTTTCAAAGTCCTTGATCTTTTTATTCAGCTCCATTCATGATTTTGGTTTTCTCCTGTCATGTAGATGTCCTCAGCTATGAAATCTGTAGCAGCACATACTCTTTCTGCAGGAATGAAGTGGCCTTTGACTGGAGGCGTTCCCAGCCCTTTGTCCGTTGCTGATGATATTGGTGTCAAGAGACTATATATATCAGGCTACCAAGATGGATCTGTACGAGTATGGGATGCCACATATCCAGTCCTGTCACTTGTATCTGTATTGGGAGGGGAGGTTAGAGCCTCATCATGGACAACCCATAAAATATTTATCTTTGAAATGTAATAGAGGGATAGCTCTCTTTTGATTTTGATGAATGTTGATAAAGAAGTGATGGTTAGGTTATTTGGGAGTATGGCCTGTTAAAGCAACATGTATTATATGATTGTCAGGTACCAGGTATCAACGTGGCTGGCATAAGTGCTCCAGTATCAGCGCTGGACTTCTGTTCCATCACTATGAGCTTGGCTGTTGGAAACGAATGTGGTCTGGTGAGAGATGTTCTTTCCATAGCTACGTTCTTCTGATTTGGTGGCTTAGTAAAATCTGACCATCTATCATTTTCTGTTGTTTTTTTTTTTTAGGTTTGTGTCTATAAACTTTGTGAGAGTTCCAATGAAAAAAATTGTCACTTTGTGACTGAAGCTAAACACGAAGGTGATCTGCATGGAAGTAGGCCTCTCTAGTAGCTGGAAATCTGTCATACTTACAAATGGTCAAAATCTAATATGACAATGATAGAAGTAATTGCTAGCTAACTGAACTGGAACTGATACAAAAATATAAATGCTAGATAGTATTCATAATTTGTCACCTGATGGCTGTTACTGCAAGGCATGAGGTTCAATTTCTTTCTTTCTTTATTTATTTTTAAAAGCTGTCACTTCGTACTACACCTTTGAATCATGGTCGAGATTTATCTTCTAGTACAGTTTCTTCTATTTTATAAGAGGAAATATTTTATCATACATGTTTATATCGTGGGGAAAGGAGAAAGAAACTATGTTACTTCATGAAGTCCATTAAAATCTAGTGCAATAGTCGACAAAGGATGCAGCAGGTTTTCATGCAGTTCTTAGCCGGATGTCTTCTTTCAAGGTATCTTTCTCATATTGGAAGTACCCCATTCGCTCTGCTGGCTACTGTTGTTGATGGACAGTTTGATCCTTCACACTGGGACATGGACCCCACTGTTGCTTGTGCTCAGATCTGGCATGATTCATTGTTTGATTGGATAGAGGCCCACAGGTTCAATTGGATAGCCCATCCAATGGTCCAACTGAACTCTGCAGCCCACAGTCAATTGGACGGCCAGCTACATTGATATTTCAAGCAAACATTTGTGTTCAAAAGCTTGGGTTTTCATTCCAAACTGTACTTCAACCACCAGTTAGGTTAATTAGCAACAGTAAACTACTTTGCCATTCTTGTCAAATTTGAAACCTATATATATATATATATATATATATATATATATATATATATATATATATATTATGGAGAAGATCATTCATTTCTTGATAAGCAGTTTTGTACTCAAACTTCTACTATCCTTCTATGGAATCTAAAGAAAAGGTATAGGTTGCTTCAAGTGAAAAACAAACAATTCTATGGAAACCACCAATTAACTTAACACATCAAACAATTCTAGGCCGAGGTGGGCTTTATCTCGGGTTTCAAAACATCCCAAGAGGAAGTAAGGATTTCTTATTTACAATATGCGGATGTCACTATATTATTCTGTGATGTAGAGGTGCCAAAGGTAGATAATTTGAGGAAAATCTTGGAGGTGCTTTTGAGGAGGTTTCTGAATTAAAAATAAACATAAGTAAGAGGGAAATGTTAGGCGTTGGTTTGGCTAAGGAGGAAGTTCAAGAATATGCAAATGTTTTTGGTTGTGGAGTAGGGTCTTTACCTTCTCCTTGCGCTTATACCTTTGTGTTTGGGGAAGCCTGCAACTCACTTGTGGAGTAAGGTGGTGGAAAGATTTGAGAGGAAGTTGTCAAAATGGAAGAGTCATCATCTGTCAATAAGAGGGTGAACTACACTCATGAAAGCAGCCCTCTCTAACCTTCCCCTCTATTTTATGTCTTTGTTCAAATGTCCAAAATAAATTCCGGATAAGTTAGAGAAATTAAGGCATGATTTCTTAGGGAGAGGGGCCAAAGAGAAACACAAGTTCCATCTCCTTAAGTGGGAAGAGGTATGCAAATCGATCAATGAAGGAGGTGCAGGTATTAGAGTATTGGAGTCGTTGAATTTGGCTTTGCATGGGAAACGGTATTGGAGATTTGGTTTGGAAGAAGGCAAGATGTGAAGAGATCTTATAGCTTCCAAATTGGAGGGCTTCGGTATTTGGAGAGCCAGAAACTCCCTTTTCAAGCTCAGATATGCATTTTCTCTTGGAGACGGTTCTTGGATTCGTTTTTGGGAGGATATTTGGTAGGGGGATAGAACATTGATGTCAGATTGTCTTTTGATGGAAAATTTAGCTATGCCGAGAAACATTATGTTTGATAGTTGTTTTTCATGGAATGGGGATAGTGGTGTGTGGTGCCTTCCATGTCGAAGGGATCTTGCAGATGAAGAGGTGGTGGAAGTTGCAACTTGTTGAATCAACTTCACAACCTTCATCTAATCTCCGGCTCCAAAGACTGTTTGTTTTAGAAAGGCTGTTCATTTGGGAAATTTTCCATGCGATCCGTCTACAAGTTGATTCAGTCATCCTTTTGCCGTCCTAGTCAGAGTTCCAAAAATTCTGGTTTTATGGAGTTCCTCCTAAGGTAGCCACTATTGTTTGGTTGGTGGGGAAGAAGAGAATCTTAACAATTGACAACCTTTAGAAAAGGGCTATGATTCTTCCTAATGTCTGTCTCATGTGTATGAGGGAGGCAGAATTGATTGACCACCTATTCATTCACTGTTTTTGTGAGGAAAGTTTGGTGTGCCTTTTTAGCACGTTTTAGAGTGCTTTGGGTAATGCTGCAATCAATTGAAGAATTACCGAAGGCTTGGCACGATATGAATCTCCCTATGGACAAGTTAGCGGCTTGGTGTTTATTCATATGGCAGTCTTATAGAGTGTATGGTGTGATTGGAATAGGTGGTGCTTCCAGATTAAGCAGCGATCTTGGGAGGAGGTAGTGTGGATACCAAAACGCAATGTAATAGATTGGGTTTTTGGGGTTAAAGATGTAAATGCTGGAAGTAGTGGAATCCTTGCTCAGATTGTAATATCTTCTTTTGGGTTGTATTCTTTTTTTCCCTCCTTTAACGGCTTATCAATAAGCATTTTTATTTATTTTTGTTACCCTTAAAAAAAATACACATTAAACTGTAACTATGAGGCCATCAAATAGGATGAAAAGAATTAATCAATTTTCTAATGCTTTAAAAAATATGTGCACCGAAAATTGTTCATTCTTTGTAATAAGCCTCTTTTGTTGTATCTCTTACTCCATACAAATTCATCTTTCGTACTATAGTTTCTTCCAACATGAAAGTTCAAAAAAAAAAAAAAAAAATCTCAAAATCCTCACACGAAATAAGAAAAGGAAAAGGGAAGATGCATCTAAACATTTTTATTTTTATTTTGGTTTTGAACTCGAAATAAGAAGAGGAAAAGGAAAAGGAAAGATATCTTTCTGATATTCTTGAAATAGTTTCATAGAAAGATAAATATTTACAGAACACATAAACTTTCATCTTGAGATTTTTTTCGCCCGAAGAAAGTTGATTTTTATGAAGACCTCTGCAGGGTTTACTTGTGATGATTTTCACTCCTACTCTCCCTGCACCTACCCATGTGGTGAGGGTGTAGAATCCATGTTCATTGGGCAACCCATGCCATGCACGAACTATGGCCTAAATGTCAGTCACCAGGTTGGTCATGTCAATATTACCTAGATCCCAAAACCATTAGTGAGTCTTCGTAGAAACCCATAATGCTTGGAAGTACACTACTAATGAAATTTCATTAGTAAGGTTCCACCATGAAGTGCACTAGCAATAATGTTATCGAACCATGTCAATGTTTGAACCTCAGTCTTCTTGAAGTGCATTATGCTATTTTATTTTCAAGAGCGAGACATCTCTACTCAAGGAAAATGAAACACATTTAAGGGCATCATGTAATTATATTTATAAAATTGCGTTCTATATTGGTAGAGGCGGCAATATCTTTGGAACAACCATTCTCAGAGGAAGAATCAAGAAAGCAATGGTAGAATTGGGTGGTGACAAAGCTACGGGTCCAGATGGTTTTCCGTTGGCGTTCTTTACAAAATTTTGGGAGGTGGTGAGGGGAGTCGTGTTACGCTTTATGAATGAATTTTACGAAAAAATTCTATAATTGTGGAATTAAGGGCCACATTTGTAGCTTTGATCCCCAAAAAGGGAGCCAAAAGCCTAAAATATTTTAGTCCTATCAGCTTGCTAGGTGGCCTATATAAGATATTGGCGAAGGTCTTGGCTTCTAGATTTTGAATGATGTTGGGGGACGTTATCTCAGTTTCCCAAGGGGCCTTTGTGGATGGTAGATAGATTGTCGATGGCTCCTTATTGGCCAATGAATGTATTGACTCGTGTGAGAGGAGGAGACTAAGGCATTGTTTGCGAACTTGGTATCAAAAAGGCATATAACCATGTGGATTGGGATTTCCTAGGCTATATGTTAGGAAGGCCGAGATGTGGGATCAAATGGCATGCTTGGATTCAAATGTGCATTAGGACAGCTAAATTTTAGATCCTTGTTAATGGCTCGTTGAATGGCTTCTTCTCAGCTTCAAGAGGGTTGCGTTAAGGCAATCCCCATATCTATTCGTATTAAGGCCCTGGGCAAAATGATAGAGAAAGGAGAAAAGATTAGGTTGGTGGAAGTTTGTGGGGTGGACAGATTGAATTTTCCGATTTTTCTTCTTCAATACACGGACGATGCTTTGCTTTTTGTAAGGCTGATATTTCAAAGTGCAAAACCTTCTTTCAGTTATTGTTAGTTTCGAAGCAGTTTCCGGTTTGAAGGTCAACATCAACAAAAGCGAGATTCTTGGAGTTGGTCTTTTGAAAGAATAAATTCAAAAATTTGCGTCGATTTTTTGTAGGGAGGGGTCCTTTTTGACCACTTACCTTGGGCTTTCGTTATGTATCGGAAAACCAACAAGACATGTGGGACAAAGTCATCGAGCGTTGTGAGAGGAAGATATCCAAATGGAAATCGAGATATCTATCTATGGGTGGGAGAATGATTTTGATAAAAGCGTTAGTGTCGAATCTTCCAGTTTACTTTCTCTTTTCAAATGTCCAAAGTGGGTTTTAAATGTTTTGGAAAAGCAAAAGAGGGATTTTTTTATTTTTTATTTTTGGAAAGGAGCGGAAGAAAAACATAAGTTTCATCTTGTGAAGTGGGAAGAAGTGTGCAAACTGTGGGATCGAGGAGTAGGATTGAGGAAGTTAGAGGAGATGAACTTAGCGTTACTAGGGAAATGAGTATGGAGGTTTGGGGTGGAGGGGGGAGCTAGATGGAGGGAGATGATAATAGGAAGAAAATACGGGGTAGATGATAGTGGGTGGTGGACAAAATCTATTTCCTTGTATCAAGCCTCTTACTTATGGATGTCAGTGGTGTCCTTTAAACAAAGGGTTTGGGAAGGGATAGGTTTTGAGTTGGGGGACAGAAAAAACATTTGATTATAGGAGGATAGGTGTTTCGAAGATACTAAGTTGAGCGATAGGTTTCCAAGATTAGCGGGGTTAGCTAGGGAAGCAGATATGAAGGTAATTAGTTGTTTCTCATGGAGGGGAGAGGAAGTTATATGGGCTCCCCCGTGCAGAAGGATTCTAATTGAAGAAGAATTTCATGAATTAACAGGGTTTCTACAAGTGTTGGCGAAGGTATCTCCAACGGTTTCAAGTACGGTCTCTCTCAGATGGTTAAAAGATAAACCTGATAAATTTTCAGTCAAATCATTGTATTGGGCTCTAACCAAAACTGGGGCAAATGAAAGGATACCTTCAACATCCTATGTATGGCGATATGGTGCCTCGTTGAAGGTAGCAGTTTTTGGATGGCTTGCCGAGAGGAACAAGGTGCTAACAATCAACGACCTTTGTAAGAAGAACATGGTTCTCCCAAATGTGTGCTTTCTCTGTTACCAAGATGCAGAATCAGTGAATCATTTGTTCCTTCACTGCTCTTTCGCAAGGGAGGTGTGGGGCCTTTTCTTTCAGCTTTTTGGAGTGGTTTGGGTGCTTCCGGGTTCAATAGATAATTTTCTTCTCTCATGGCGTGGAGTGGGTTTAGGGAAAACAGGGAAAATGATATGGAGGTTGAGTATGCTAGCGGGTTTGGGGGCATTACGGTTAGAGAGAAATGATCGATGCTTCAAAAACAAAAAGGGGAAAGCGTTAGATGTTTTTAGGAGGGCTAAAATTTTTGTAATAGAGCGGGTGTCGGGTTCGAATACTTTGTTTCAATTACTGTTGGGGTGGCAGTACTGCTGTTTTTCTGCTTATTCTATTCTTTTGTATATATTGGCCGCGGCCTTTTAATGGAATTATTATCTTTCAAAAAAATTTATTTACAGAATTGCTTTATTATTTTCGAGCTACTGTTTCTAAATATGAAAACTACAAGAAACCCCATCAGTCAGTCTTCTTTAATTGGCAAAATGAATACATCACATTAGTAATGTTTGCAAATATAACTGCACTTGAAAAGTTGTTTATTCTACGCTTGCATGCAAGTTCATGTTTTGTGCTGCTTTTATTGTCAGTATTCTCAATATTATGTCAACATGGTGATTATCATCCCAACTTGTTTTGCAGTTCACATTACGAATCATGGAAAAGGATTTTGTTGCATGGCGGTAATTTCGATCCTAAATTTGCCCATCCGAACATTTCACTTTGCAAATTCTGGAGCCAAACTTGCTGTGGGTTTTGAACGTGGTCAGGTTTGAATAATTTTTCTCATAGCTTATTTCATAATTTTGCTTCATTCTTTGTTATTTTGAGTTGATTAGTTGTGATTCTAGCTAGACTGTTAATAAGGATCGACAATTTGATGGTCCTGCTTGCAGGTAGCAATGCTTGATGTGGGTTCATTCTCCATTATGTTTCATACAGACTGTGGTTCTGGCTCGAGTTCCCCTGTCATCTCTGTTGTTGCGAAAGAATTGTCACATATTGATAGCCTAGTCAACAGTCCAAAGCACAAGGAACCCAAAAGTCCAAGGGACCAGGAACCCAAAAGTCCAAGGGACCAGGAACCCAAAAGTCCAAGGGACCCTGCTGAGGGTGTTCTGTTTATTTTATTCAGGGATGCATGTATTGTCACTATTGATAGTCTTACTGGTAAAATGACCTGCTCTCGACCATTGCACCCGAAGAAAGAGTCAACTGCAATTTCCATGTATGTCATAGGCAAGTAAAATTTTCTCTTGGTGATGGAAATTTATTTGCTGGATAGTAGCTGAAGTTTATATATTTATGTCGGGCTTATGATCGGTGCTTTACTGGGAACCTTGTGTATTCTAGATGGAAGTATTTCAGTCTCTGGTGTTACAAGTGAAAAGAAACCACAGCAGTTTTCCCAGGACCATGACATCGAAAAGGGATCTGATCAAACTAAGAGTCCGGGTGGAAATAAACAACAAGAAGTTGAACTACACTCCTCCGATGGAACTACATGTTCAGCAGAGGGATTATCAAATACACTTATTTTACTCTGTTGTGAGGATGCATTGCGCCTGTACACTTTAAAATCAGTGATGGAGGTGCCTCATTTGTCTGATGTAATTTTATCATTAATGGCAACATATTTTCACTTTGCAAACTAATATCATTTCTTTCCATTTAAGGGAGACGGCAAAGCCATCCGTAAAGTGAAATTTGTAAAGCCATGTTGTTGGTCAACAACCTTTAAGACGAAGAATGAGAAAGCATGTGGACTGGCTTTACTGTATCAGACTGGAGTGCTTGAAATAAGGTAATTTACTAAGTAACACTTCTGCTTGCCCAGCTTGCAATAATGATATTGGCATGATGAAGCAACTGATGAGCAACAAGCTTTTTTATTGAGAAAGACGCAATATGATTTCTGTGGGGAAAAATTTAATCTTGACGGTCGATATTTCGTCCAAAGGGAAGAGGCGATGTACCGCCCATTGTGGCATTATGGGGCTCCACCCAAGGTTGTTGCTCTCACTTGGCTCATGGGATGGAATAAGGTGTTCACCATTGTTAATCTTCAAAAGAGGTTGATGGTGCTTCCAAACATTTGTGTGATGTGCTTCAAGAATGAGAAGTCGGTCGATCATCTCTTCACCCATTGCTCACCCAAGAAATTTGAGAAAGCTTCTTTGATTTATTCAGTGTGTCATGGGTGATGCCGGACTCGATTGGGAATTTGTTGCTAGCGTGGCATGGGGTGGAGTGAGAACAGTTGGAAGGGCAATCTGGTGGCTCTCTTTGCTGGCTGGAATTTGGTTCATTTGGGGGGAGAGGGACAATCACTCTTTTAGGAACCGTAGCAAAAGGGCTACAAAGATTTGTAGTAAGGCTAAGTCTCATGTTATGGTATGGGCTTTAACATCACAAGTAGTGGGAGATATCTCTTCTTTTCCTCTTTGTTAGCCTGATTTGTAACTTTCGGCTTTGGCCTTGGTCTTTTATTAATAAAATTTTTAAAAAAAAGAGAGACCATGGAAGTATTTTGTGATAATTTATTCGCAGATGATGAATATTTTCTGTCTTTGAGCAGGTCTTTGCCAGATTTAGAAGTGGTAGGAGAAAGCTCTTTAATGTCAATTCTAAGATGGAGTTTCAAGGCTAATATGGTTAAAACTATGAGTTCTGCTGATAGCGGGCAGATTACATTGGTGAGTATATTACCTTGTCTTGTTGCATGCAACATGCTAGAGCAATTCATCTTTATTGTTCTCTATTGCTAGGTCATCTTGATTTGATAATGAACCGCTTGAATTTTTATCTGCAAATTCATGAGATTGCAAGTGTTGTTAAAGGTCAGCATGAGCCTTTAATCAGAAACAACTACTCTGTTGGAGACTACAGAATCTGGAAACACGAGCCTTCTGGTGGCTTCTTGGTGAAATCTCATTTACATGTTTTGACATTAGAGGATAAAGAACCATTTGCTGGTCCTCTGTGGAGATCCCCAGCTCTTCAGAGTGGTTGCTTTCCTATGGCTTCCGATTCTTGAGGTCTCGATAGTTAACAATTAAAGAGGACAATGGCCATTCTAACTCAATGTTTGATGTGTACAGTGAGTGGGGAAGATGGATCTCACCTCTTCCTTTATTGCTCTGTGGCCTCCATTTGGAACCAATTTATCTCAGAATTCTGCATGTTGTGGGCCATGAGACAATCAGCAAAAGAGGAATTCTTTAGCTGGAATAACGGCATTTACCGTGAAGCATGTACTTAGGAGTCTGGTTCCCTTTGAAATATGTAGGGAAATATGGAAAGAAAGAAACAATTAGATATTCAATGATTCTTTAGAGACTCGATTTCTGAACGGGCAGTGTTTTCTTCCAAATTTAAAGGGTAGCCTACATCTGAAATTCTGAAAGATTGGTTGGAGTTGGTTACTGGTGATCGTATCTCGGCTTGAAGTTCATCTTCATGGTGTCCACCACCTCCTGGAATGTTCAAAATGAACTTCAGCGGCCTTTCACGTACTGATGGATCCAAGGTGAGTATTGGGGGAAAACTTAGGGACACAGTAGGAAGGTTGGTACTCACGTTCTATGGTCCTGTCCCCTATTGCAATCAGCCAAAAACAGAGGCTCTAGGTATGAGAGAAGCCCTTTGAGTCTTACTGTTTCACAAGATCATGCCGACGGTGGTTGAAGGCCATGCATCTCGATTCTTTAGCTGGACCAAAGATGGTGAAGAGCCATGGTGCCTGCACTATATTCTTAATGATATTAGAGCCATGGTGCCCGAACTAGATTGGACCGGATTCATCTCTTAGCTCCTCCTAACGAGGTGGATAAGCTCTTTTGGAAGGTTGGGAGTTTGGGGAGGTTTTCGGTTAGATCCTTTTATGCCCTTATTCACACTCGGAATATCCCCCTCCAGGATGGGGCCGACTTGCATAGTAAGGGTGTGCGGCTTTTGGTTGGCTTGTTGGGAGGAAGAAAGTCTCACAGTCGATGATATTCACATAAGAAGTATGGTGCTGCCCAATATTTGCATCTTTATGTATACATGACGAGGAAACGATGGACCATCTGTTTGTGCATTGCCCGTTTGTGGGGTCGATATGGGTGGACATCCTGTCTTGTTTCCGTTTTCTGTGGTCATTTTCGGGTGTTGTGGGAAGAAAGAAATGCTAGATGTTTTGACAATTTCTCCAAATTAGCAGTTGGTGTCTCTTCTAGGGCAAGGATGCTTGTTGTCAATTGAGCTTCATCTGTATTAGGGTGGGGAAGATAAGACTTCATGTGTCTTTGGTGTAAGAGGGGAAGTCTGACATGGTTGAAGAGTTTCCGGGAGACATGCAAAGGGCGGAAGCGGCGGTTGTTGAAGATGGAACACCAGAGTTCATGCCCGAGGAGTACCGATCCTTTTTAAAGAAATGTGTCATGAGGGTAAAGGGGAGGCAGAGAAACGGATGGATGTTTCGACTCTTCTTTTTGACATGTGGGAGAGAGAGCATTGTGGTAGGGAGGCGAGAATTATTGCTCGTCAATGGAGAAGATGTTTCTGATGCAAAAATGAATATATGCTCGAAGCAGATTTTGAATGATCTCCAAACATAGGTGCGTGTGCAAAGAATGCGAAGTAAGTGGAAGATGTGATCTTTCTTGCACATGTGGCCCTAAGGTGCAACACGTGGGACGGAAAGCAAATACTTCTCTTGACTTTACGTCCCAAAGGTGCTACCAGTCCTGGCATTAGAGTGAAGGATATCTCTGAGATAGCGTCAATGCCAAATAATAAGAGTCTGCAGTGGCAAGTCGCGAGGATGTCACATGCGGAGGGAATGATGGAGGTATTTTGTGAGGAAGATGTGCATGATCGAAGCTGCTCAATCAGGGCTAGGGCTAGGACTCGGAAGGGGGAATAGCCTAGTTTGGATCAACAGATTTCCTGATAGCATGTGTTGGAATCCAAGATTCTTGCCCATTAGCAAAGATCAGGCCAAATATATGAGTAAGGAAGACGAATCATGACTCAAGAAATTTGGGGATTCAATTGCGAAATTCGGGGGGTCTGGAAAGCACGGAAAGAAGATGTCAATGGCTCCAGGAATGCGACGAATAAAAGGGGTTACCAAAGAGATTGCAAGAATGATAGGCATGTTGTTTGGTGACAAACTAGAGGATTATGTGGGCATGTTCTTGTTTGTGGAAGAGAGGAAGACAAACCATGCTTCAATTAAGGAAGGATGAGGATAGTGGAATAAATAAAGATAGGGCAGGGGTGGAAGACAAGTCGATTTGAATTTGGGGATAATGTTACAATTCAATTAAGCAGGATAGTTTGGGACCAGTAATTAAATGAAGATCGCCTGTTGGAATATTCGTGGCTTGGGGTGTGTGTAGAAGAGACTTCAAATCAGGGATTTATGCAGAAAATATAAGATTAAGATGGTTGCTTTCTAGGAAACGAAAATGCAGAGTATAGATAAGGCAGTGGTAGATGCGTTGTGGGGTAGTAACACGAAGGAATGGGAGTATATTCCAGTGGATGGCCAAGCAGGGGGAATTTTACTGATATGGAATTCAAATATCTGGAAAATATCAGACTCTTTCAAAGGGCAGTATTCTATATCTCTTTTATTGACAAAAATTTCCATAGGTTTCCAGTGGGCTTTCACACCAGTATACCAAACAAATAGAACAAGGCAAAGACCTCAATTTTCGGATGAGTTGAGCACATGTCATAGCCGATGGGTGGTCCCTTGGTGTGTGGCAGGGGATTTCAATATGGTAAGATTTCCATTTCAATAGTCAAATGAGAGTAAGACCACATGCAATATGAGGGCATTTTCAGAATGGATAGAAAGCAATGGTTTGGTTTACCCATGGGGGAAGCAAGGTTCACATGGTCAAATGGTCAAGCCTGTGCCACAAAGTCTAGGCTCGATCGTTTCTTACTATCAACGGATATGATGGATAAGTTCCCTTTTTTATCTCAAAGGTCATTGCCTAGACCCATATCTAATTATTGCCCGTTCATGTTGGAAATAGATGAAGAAAAGTGGGGCCTGCATCCGTTTAGATTCAAGCTTGCTTGGTTGGAGGTGGAGTGATGCAGAACAATTAACCACTTGGTCTAAAAGCTCGAACTGTTAGAGTATGACGAATTAATCCCTTTATCTCATAGCCCAGGCCCCACATCTCATGGGTTAAGACATCAACCGAACCCCCCTCGTGGGCTCATGGGCCCCAAATCACATGGGCTGCCCACCCCGAGTGTGTCCCTGCATCCCACGGGCTACCCCACTCGAGCCTAGTGTGAAACGCGCATTAATCACCCTCGGTGAAGAGTCTCGAACACGAGGCCTCCCCCGTGGGCCTTGCCCACCCCGAGTGTGCCCCTGCATCCCCCAGCCGGCCCCACTCGAGCCCGGTGTGAAAATGCCCCTACATTAATCACCCCTCGGTGAGGAGTCTCGAGCACGAGACCTTCCGCTCTGATACCAATTTGATGCATGATAGTGAACCACTTGCTCTAAAAGCTCGAACTGTTAGAGTATGGTGAATTAATCCCTTTATCTCATAGCCCAGGCCCCACATCTCATGGGTTAGGACCTCAGCCGAACCCCCTTCGTGGGCCCCAAATCACATGGGTTGCCCACCCTGAGTGTGTCCCTACATCCCACGAGCTACCCCACCCGAGCCCGGTGTGAAATGCGCATTAATACCCCCGGTGAGGAGTCTCGAACACGAGACTTCCCCCGTGGGCCTTGCCCACCCCGAGTGTGCCCAGGCATCCCACAGGCGACCCCACTCGAGCCCGGTGTGAAAATGCCCTTGTATTATGGAGGGATTCCCATAATTGATTCGGGAGTGGTGGTCGTCATCTTTGGTGCAAGGTAATGCTGGTAGTAAATTGTTTCAAAAGCTTAAGTTGTTAAAGGCCAAAATTAAAATCTGGCAGAAGGTCTTCAGAAGCAGAGAAGAGGAGTCAGTCAATTTGCTATAGTAAATTCAAAGGCTGGATATACTAGAGGAAAGCTGGGAATTATCAGAAGAAGATAGAGGGTGGAGAGAAATATACAATGCGAAACATAATGCAAGGTTACAGGAGGAAGAGATTAAATGGCGGCATCGCTCTCGTGCCTTGTGGCTAAAAGAAGGCGACAAAAATACAAGTTTTTTCATGCAGTAGCAAGTGCGCGAGTAAGGGTTAATAAGATGTCTTCAGCGGATGTGGAGGAATGCATGATGGAAGGAAGAGAGTTTGTGTGGTGATTGTGGGTTTCTATAAGAAATTGTTGCTAAAGGAAAATTTGAAAAGACCAAAAGTTAGAGAATTTGTCATTTGATAGGTTATCTTGGGGGGGGGGGGGGGGGGGGGGGTTGAATTGTTAGAGGTAACATTTTTAGAAGAGGAAGTGAAGCGGGCAGTTGATGATTGGTGGTGACAAAGCTCTTGGGCCGGATGGATTTCCAGTAGCATTCTATCAAAAAATTTAGGAGTTGGTGAAAAAACAGGTGATCGAATATGTCAATGAATTTTATGAGCTAGGTTCTATGGCACCACAGTTGGGTGCTACATTTATAAGCTTTAATTCCAAAAAAAGGAGCAGAAAGTTTGAAGGGTTTTAGGCCTATAAGCTTGTCAGGAGGGCCATATAAGATCATGACTAAGATTCTAGCATCCAGATTCAGGTCGGTGATATCTAAATCTCAAGGGGATTTTGTTTCAGGCAAGCAGATAGTTGATAGCGCGCTAGTGGCACATGAATGTATAAATGAAAGTTACAAAAGAGGCTTAAAAGGGGTGGTTTGCAAACTAGATATTGAGAAGGCTTACGATTATGTTGATTGGGAGTTTCTAGACAATATGTTACATCATTTGGGATATGGCCAAAGATGGCGATGTTGGATTCGAGCATGTATTCAGTCTCCTAGATTTTCAATATTGGTAAATGGTTCCCCAAATATTCTTTTTACATCCTCAAGAGGTTTTAGGCAAGGGAATCCATTGTCTCCTTATTTGTTTGTGGTAGTGATGGAAGCGTTAAGCAGAATGATCGGAAAAGGGGCAGAGTTGGGTTTAGTGAAAGGTTTTACGATAGACAATTTGGACGTTCAAATCACTCATCTTTAGTATGCGGACAATACCCTCCTTTTTTGTGATGACAATGAAGAAATGATAGACAACTTGTGAAGGATATTAATCTGTTTCGAGGTAGTTTCAAGGCTAAATTTAAACATTTTTAAGAATGAGCTTTTGGGGGTTGCCATTTCGAGAGAAGACGTGAGATTATTTGTAGAGGTGTTCGGGTGTAGAGAAGTCTCTTTCCCAACTTCATACCTATGGCTTCCTCTATGCTTGGGCAAACTGCCAAAACATTCGTGGGACAAAAGTGATTGAAAGATTTCAGTACAAACTATATTCATGGAGAAACAAGCATCTTTCTTTGGGTGGTAGATTGAACTTGATCAAGTTGGCAATGTCAAACCTCCCAGTTTACTTTGTCACTTTTTAAATGCCTGAAATTTGTGGTGGACAAGTTAGAAAAAATTAGGAGGGATTTCTTGTGGGAAGGGGCAGAGGATAGACACAAGTTCCATCTGTTAAAGTGGGATGGGGTATCTAAGCCTTGGGATCAAGGGAGGGCGGGGTTGTGGAAATTAGATGATATGAATGTAGCATTATTAGGGAAGTGGGTTTAGAGATCGGGGTGGAGGGTAGTCTTTGGAGGGAGGTGGTGGGGTGGAAGTATGGGCTACGGGGAGGGAGGGACTCAGGACTCGTCTTTTATTTGGAGATCTGTAGCTCTTGTAAAAAATAAGGTTTGGGAAGGTATAGGTCTTCTGCTAGGAAATGGGTTAAAGGATATATGGGTGGGAGAGCATAAATTGAGTGATGCTTTTCCAAGGCTAGGTCGAGTGGTGGTGAATATAAATGAAAGGGTGGCGAATTGTTGAGAAGCGAGTGCCGAGGTTATTGTTTGGTCCCCTTTGTGCAGGGGGAATTTAGATGATGTCGAATTTGAGGAGTATGTTAACTTGCAAAAGCTTTTGGCTCATATTCGCCTAGTTTTGAGTGAGCCAAACGCACTCACTTGGAGGGAAGAAAAGTTCTGAAAATTTTCAGTTTCATCTTTCTTTAAAAAGATTTCCGGAGGTTCAAGGTACGAGGAGATTAATCAAACGACCCATGAATGGTGATATGGTGCTCCAACAAAGGTTGCGGCGTTTGCATGGCTAGTTGGCCGGAACAAGTTTCTTGCGGAGGACAATTTTGACAAGCGTCAAATGATTCTTCCTAATGTTTGTTTGTTGCGTATGCGTGAGGAATCAGTGGATCAATTATTTATCCATTGCGATTTCACAAGGGGAATTTGGGAGTCTTTCTTTAAGTTATTCGGAATTGCTTGCGTCGCTGCCCAGTTCAATTGGGCATTTCTTCTTTATGAGGCAGGGCATTTCTTCTTTATGAGGCATGAAGGAGTTCATGGAAATAGAGCTTTGAAAGTGTGGCGGCTATGTCTACTGGGGGGGTGGAATTTGGTCGATATGGTTAGAGAGGAACAACCGATATTTTCGGAATCGGTCGTGGCGACTTTCAGACGTGTTCAATAGGACCAAAGGGAATGTTATGGAGTGGGCGTTGGCGGCCAAGGTGGTGGGTCGTTTTCCGGAGTGTTGGTCAGCCTTGTAATTTAATGCTTCTTCATCTATTCGGATGTAATATTTGAACAGTTTTTCTTCTGTTTCAGTTCTCTTGTAAATTTCTGGCTTCGGCCATCTTTGTTAATGTATACCCAATGTTTAAAATAAAAAAATGTTGACATTTTCTCTCGTCTCTTTTTGTTATACTAGCGGCGTTTTATCCACCCTAAAGGAGAGCCTTTTTTTTTTTACACACGCACCCGAAACACAAACCCATGCAAGCCGTAGTTGGATTTCACCACCTATGGGTATCGAACCCAAGACCTCCTCAAAGTCTACTGCTGAGGTAAGGACTCGAACCCACCGTAAAGGAGAGCCTGAAACAAAGGACCAGGAGCAACTTGGTATGAGTAAAGCTTTTCTATTTCAGTTAAATGTAAGCCTAGAAATGCTGAAAATCAAAACTCACTTGACTGGATAGTAGATTCTGAATAAAATGACTTGGACATTTTATCTTGTAACTGAAAAAATACACACACACACAAAAAAAATAAAAATAAATAAATAATAATAAAAAATAAAAAATAATAAATAAATCTTATACACATTTGGGCTTGGGTTGATTTCCCTAAGGATGACAAAGATGGCAAAAACATGAGCGGCCATGGTCAAAGGTTGATGGATGCCACGATTGAGACAATTGCTAAAATTCTCAGTCAATCTTCCATCGACCAATAATGAAATGCTTGCAGAATGGATGAAGGTTTTGTGATCAAAATGCCTTGATAAACATGAATGTAAAGACAATCCGCTTTAAAAGCTGTGGAGCTAAAAAAAATTACCATCATTATCAATAACCCTCTTAAATGAGATAGGATTCTACCACACTGACATCATTAGAATCTTACGAAATTTGTTGATGACAACGCATCTAATCTTTACTCATCCCACAATCTAGCTTGTGTTCTCTAGTAAAAGACTTCCTCAGTGAAGGCGATATTTACTTCCTCTAACAGTGCCCTTCAAATATCTGAGAATCGGTGCACTTTCAAACAACTTTGAAGGAATATTGGTTTATGCATAAACTAATATTATTTTTGGGCTGGTGAAAGTGACATACTGTTGTCCAATATCCAGGTAAATCTTCTATACAAAAAAACTCCTTCATAAACATGTACTGGTTTGTTGACTTAAACAGGCACTAGGGTGGATAATTCTCTTTCTCACCTTTGGGCTGGTCTAGAACATAGTTCCCAGAGTGAGAAACAGATGTTGGGAACAATGTGAGAAACAAATGCATGAAATGTCTCTTTTTAACTACACTTATGACAGTGATTGTCATGAATCATGAAACAAGTGTGAGGTAATGGAAAGCCAGAATCCTAGGTTTTTGCTAGGGGAAACTGGTCTTCTGGTAAATAATGTCTAGAGTGTTTTTTTTTTTTTCCTTGGCTTTTATTCTCTCCATTTTCATCCACTTCTGTTATTGATAAATATTTGAGTGGTCCACAATATTTCTTTCAGATTTAAAAAGATCTTTCTTTCAGATTAAAAAATAAATAAATTATTACCATGTATATATGAACTGATTTTTCTACATGAAAAGGTTGATCTTTTAGTGAACATTTTGAAGGCAACCAAGGTCTATTACAGCAGCCATATCTGTTTGGTTTTCATTTTCATCATATGCTTATTTCCAAAGAAGTGAAATAATATGTTCTGGAATATCTTTTCTTGGTTGTCAGCCAAGGATATTTTTCTTTATTATTTTTATCATAGTTCTTGAGAAATTTAGAAAAAAGAAATCATGATCCATACCCTAGAATATTCTGAGTATTCACACACAAGCACATGTACTTGTGTTACTAAATTATTCTGTGACTGTTTATTTGGTCCATAGCTACAATGTATGGCTTCCCTGCTTAAGATGTAAATTCTTCTAACACTCTTCTTCTTCTTCCTTCTTCTTCTTCTTCTTCTTTATATAATCTTGAGGCACTCACAGGTAAATGGGTGTGAATTGGCTTTCATCTCTCTTTTGGCTGTTGAAAATGACTTCAGGTATCTTTCATTATGTTGTTTAGTTCTGACTTTAGCTGCAAGTCAATTGTGGCATGTAGTTTCTAAGAGAACTGAATGGCTTCTTCTAGGATTCCAGATTCACTGCCCTGCCTTCATGATAAAGTTCTTGCAGCTGCTGCTGATGCTGCAATTAATGCCTCTTTATATCAGAAGAAAAAGCAGGTTTACTCTCTTACACTTTTAGGTTTGTATCGCCAGATGTTGCAATTTTGTAGGAGTTCCCTTCTGTAGCGTACTTCTGTTGCTACAGGGTTCTAGCCCAGGGATTCTTGGTGGTATCATCAAGGGATTTAAAGGGGAAAAGGCGGGGCATACGACAGATCTTACTGGAAGTCTTCTTAAATATAGTACTATCGAGGATCTGGAGAGCATATTTTCAAGGGTTCCATTCTCTGTCCCATCCATGGCTCTCACTGATGATCTAGGTGGTGTGGAACTTGACATAGGTACTGCCATCATTAATGGTGGGATTCGTAATATAAATGCAATTTCTGCTTTTGATGAGAATTCTCTCAATCTCTCTCACTTGCCATGCATGTATTTATGCATTCACTCTGCCTACATGTGTAAATATGTTTCTTTATATATGCAGCATAGTCACAACAACACTAGATTCCTTTCATGTAGTTTATTACTTTAATCACATCTTTTTTTCTTCTTGTTCTTCTTCTTCTTTCATGTAGATGACATTGAAATTGATGAAGCCTCACCCACTGCACCAGCTTCATCTTCGATAGGAAAACATGATAGAAGAGGTAGACCAAACACTTTTTTACCTCTTCCAAATGTTGTTTCAACTCCAAATTCAACTGACTTGTTACTTTTGTGCTACAGATGAGGAAACGGAGAGAGAGAAATTGTTCCATGGAACAGCTAGTGACATGAAGCCCAGATTAAGAACAGCTGAAGAAATCAGGGCCCAATATAGAAAGGCTGGGGTAAATCAGATAATATGTAATCCAGTAAGCAATCAAGCCAGTTTATTTCACATTGTGTTGTCTAACATGATAATATATTCCAGGATGCCTCCTCTGTGGCGGCAGATGCAAGAGACAAGCTCGTTCAGCGTCAGGAAAAGCTTGAGGTAGGGTTTTATCTTGGTGAATGTTTTAGATTGGAAGGATGATAACATTGCCATATTTCATGAAAACACAGAACAGCTAAAAATGACTGACTGATGGTTTTTTGAAGTCACCATATTTACGGAAATTGGCTACAAAATACCAAAACAACCCTTTAAATATTATTAGATGATGCCCTTGTGTAAGTATAGTAATATTCTAAAAAAGAAGTATAATAATATGCTTTTTAGTTTCCATAAGCAGAGATGTCTACATCGTGATATTTCTTAAAGAGAGAATTTGTGGAATTTGGGTTACTTTCTTGGAAGAGAATTGCAAAAATGGTGAGTTCCCAAACTCTACTCTGCCAGCACATGTCAACTTGGCAAGGGTCCTGGATCTGGGCTGGTAATCAGTTGTGCCCAAAAAGTACATGTCATGACCTGAAAACTAGGCTGATGTACATTGGATTGGCCTGATTTTTGGGAAGTCAAATCTTCATGGTAGGGCAATGGTATGGACGAGTTTAATGCCATGCACATACCATCTGGACCCAAAACTTTAATTTGGAGGCCTTTGGGTGGTTGTCCATAGTTTTCTATGATTTGGCCCACCTTATGATTGAATTGGCCTGTGTTTGCATTCTGGTTGCACATCATGGTGGGGTCGACCTGTTGGACAGGCTGGATGCCATGCAAACTCAATGTGAGCGCTAGAAAAACATCTTGTTGTCCCAATAAACTAGAGACCATGGTGATATCAAAGACTGAAGAATCATCATCATCATCATCTCTCCTTTTTTTTTTATTTTTGTGTGTGTGTGTGTGTGTGTGTGGAAAGCATTTTCATGTTTGTCCATGGAGTTGAGGCCATGCTAACTTATCATGGAGTCAAGCTCTATGGTACCACGGTGATGTGTGCATGAATTCAAACTGTGCATCAGGTGTGCTTCCCTTGTTTGGCCCTGAGCCAAAAAACTAGGCTGATCCAAAACTCAGGTGGGTCCCACTATGGTATTGTAAATATTTTTCCTTTCATGAAGCTATTTCAAGATTTATAGCAAGCAACTGGTGTATTTATTTGGGAAATTTGTGCAATGTGTTTTTGTGAAACTTTCTAAAGTTAATTCTTCAGTATTTGAGGAAAAAGAAAAAATAAAAAACTGACGAACATTTCCTTTAAAGTTGTTGGTTACTGCCATTGTGTAATTCAACAGGAATTTCCTCGAAGTCAGATTTTCCTCACGGAACTTTCAGTTTACAATATTTCCCAGTGATGGTATACTATTTTTTGCATTATTAGACTAGGGATTTTTCTTACCAGAAATTTTTTTTTTTTGGAGGCTTTCTGAAAGGAGAAATCATTCCACTCTTCTCAGATTTGTAATTATTTTCCAGAAGAGTTTGCTTATCCGCATGCTTCTACAAAACTATGTAAATTTCCCTAATATTTTACCGGAGCTTCATTCGTTTTTTGGTCAGTTGTCCATGTTTTTGCAATCCAAACCATTGATATGATGGTCCATTGTGTATAGACCATGCTCAACGTCTCCTTCATTGGAAGGTCCGAGCCATGCATGCAATCATTGGCCTTTCTGAATTGAATGTGAACTGTTGCTGTATTTTCTTAAAAGCACCTCTATGTGGTGATCATCAATGGGAGAATTAGCTCTCATGGGGGAGATTTTTTTTGACATGGTCTATCCACTATGGGCCTATCAGACTCTGGATCAGCAAACCATTGGCCCCACTTATACAGACTCAAGGTCCAAGGATGATATTCATAGCCTCAGGTCAAAGGATTATTTGATTCTTCTCTTTCACAAGTTGAGAGTAAATTATAGATTATGAGTTATTTAAATATTTCTAAGCTACTTAAAGAAAGATATTTGTAGAATATCTTTTATTCAGCAAAGCCTCTTTGGTACTCTACCCATTATATAGATTTCATTCAAGTAGTTGATAATAAAAATACCCATTGACGATCATTCCTTATATTTTCCTACCAGAGGATCAGCAGACGTACTGCAGAGCTTGAAAGTGGGGCAGAGAACTTTGCAGCAATGGCAAATGAACTTGTCAAAACCATGGAAGCTCGGAAATGGTGGAAGCTATGACAAGCCAGCATCATCTACAAATGGCTGGGTTTGTTTACGAGTATCCATTCAGGTCCTCAATTACAGTTCCTCTGCTCGCGCACTTCAGATTTATGTGAAGGCCATGGATTATTCTCCGATTCTGCAATCAAATGTAGTTTCATGGCTTGTACTGTTCAGATGGGTTTGGAAATGTTTGTTTCAAGAATGTAAATTTGTGTAACTTATCAAAACTCATGATAGTTAACTTCTCAAAGCCACTACCAAAGGTGATTATCTTTCTATTTGATTCTCAAGGCCATTGTATCCCATATCTTGTTTTGTCGATGTCTGTATTTTGCTGTCAAATGTATCAAATACAAATGGTTTTGACAAGGGAAAAAGAAATTTATTTTCAGTGAAATGGTAATTCATAGCATTTTCTTTAAATTTCAAGTTGAGAACTGATGGTGAATGCCTGCTAAGTGTATGGGGCGGCAGCAGCATGGCTGCGGAACTTACTGTTCCTTCACATATTCTAATGAGCCCAGACCAAGTGAAGGTATAATTCAGAATTTTAGTGGTGATTTCTCAAGGGCAATGGGTTGTAGCAGTTGGCGTCTGCAATTTTTCGAAAGCAGTTTCAGCAGGCCGGCATGATCTGCATTTGCCTGTTTCTGCAGGATGGCTCTGAATGGGACCAGGAGGCTGAGAGATGAAAGAGGTGATTCGGTCAGGCTTGCACGCTAATGAGGCATTTGTGAAAGTTTGTTCCGTCCATTAGGTGGATCTCACCATGAATATGTCCTGGCCCAGAAACTCAATTGTCCACTCATTGAGGTGGGTCCCACGGCGAACATGCCCTGGTCCAAGAAATCAATTCTGTGCATTTATCAGGTGGTCAACCTGGTCCACTCATTAGGTGGGCCGTGTTCGTTTAGTATAGATATTTAGCCATCATTTTTTGAACCATCATTTCTCACACATTGAATGATCACTATGCACTGCTAAGACCAAAAGCGGCGAAGGGTTTCTAGCCATTGGATTTGTTAAGATATCTTGACAGTGTGGAAAGTAATTTGGATAAACGGTTAGATGGTTGATCAGAGTACTCATTGTTGACAGTTGGACCTTAGGATTGGATGTATGGATGATTACACTGTCACATGATCATCGGTGATAAGCATTTTCTGTATCTTTGGAGGAAGGATGCACTGGCATCTCTGGCTAGTGTTTCTCAATCAAGGTTTGAAGTATCATCAGTATCAGCCAGATACATGTTTCATCCATGAACGATGTGGTTGTATCAGCCTGATACATGGCAATACAGAGCAATGCGAATCTGTTTCAGTGGTGATACCGTTTGATTTTTAATCCTTGCTTGCTCTCAGGCCAAAAACCCTCTGTAAATCTCTTTTGGTTGTGTGGGCCCTACTAATCATAGAATGAGGACCCACATCTCATATTGAGATGTCCACAACACTGGTGGAAAACTAGTGAAGACTTTTTCACCTTGTATTTCAAATCTGAGATTCCTTTGCACTTGACATGGTATCTACACATTCTGGCTTTTCTAACGACCCACTTGTTTAACATGCTAACCCATGTACGTCCTTCAATTGTCTATGGCTCAAAAATCTCATGATCGGATGATCCTAACCACTGGATCTGTTGCAACTTTTTAATCATTATTGATAGTCCATATAATAATTTATTTATTTTTTTTCTATAGATTTGACGTTAGGGTTGCCATATGGATGGCATTTTGAGAAGGTGGCCTGGCCCACCGAAGAGGCAAGTAATAATTTGTTGAATGGTCCGGATCTGCGAGGACATGATCGTATTGTGCAGTAAACATGGGTCGGCAGTGCAAGCTATTATTCAAGAGATTACAATTCAGAAGACACATTGGTCGGAAGTTTTAAGTTTGAATTTTGGACTAGCTCTGACCCAAAAGGCAAAACTATGTTGGAGGGTGTGGTGGATGCTAGAAATATCACATTAGATGAGAACTGATCCACCTATAGCTAGCCGCATGCTAACTTAGCACTGCAACCTATCTTTCCTGCTAATGCTTTACAATGTAAATCAGGCCAATCCAAGCATTATGTGGGTCACGCCTATACATTGAGTCAAGACTCTGATCATCAGCAATTTTGACAATGTGGTCCACCTGATGAACGGACTTGGCTCAATTTTGAATGAAGTGATGTACATGATGGAACCACCTGCTTCAAACCTGTGACCCTCCGAAAGAGGATCACACCTGCCAGCGCCACGTGCACACACTTGCACACACACACACAGCAGATTTATATTACTTTAAATATTATTAATGTGGTTATTAAATATCGAGAAGCTGGCCGAGTCTTCGAGTCAACCCAAGCCTGCTGGATAGTGAGTTGAGTTTTCTAAATTTTGAAGATGTATACTCAAAGGGGGTTATGAGGGGGCAGCATCGATAACAAGACGTCTTTAACAAAAACCAAATGGTAGCTTTGAATCAATTTCAAATACTGAGATAGCAGCTATTCCTTTTGTACATTTGAGTCGCAAAATAATCATACTACAAAACTGGAATCCGCATGTCATAAAAATTGCAATGTCGGGCTTACAGTATTTGAATTGTGATGACATTCATGCACCCTTGGTAGCTTGAGGCGAACACTATGATACAGGACAAGCATTCTAGCGGATCATGTCAAGGTCTGACCAACTGAAATTTTCGTGCAGACCTCAAATAAATTCAAAACGCATAAGAAGCTTTACAGAATTGTACTTTTCTCCCTTGTGGTCATAAATTGGGATGGCCCGAATCCCCGATTTCAACTCTGACACAGGCAAACATGTCTGGCCACCAAAGTCATCCTTGTCAGACCTATCATGCTCATACACTACAATCCGAAGCAATGCTAGTTCAGGAACAGTCAGTGGGAATATAAACTCTTCATCCCAAACGGGAGCCCAGTCGTCCACAATAACTTGTGTTTTCTTCGTTATCGAATCAGCAGGCACTCCTGCTATCCCGACCTGTTGACAGAATGATTAGTGGCTTCCAGGTTACCAGCTTTTCAATTTATGTCATTTCAAGATGTTCACAATTTTTTATTATTATTACTATTTATTTATTTATTTATACGGAAGGTCCAATCTTAGTTCACATTTTAAATATTCCTTGTGAAGGTTTGTTTATACCGCACTAGGACCCACATACAGGTACACATTTGGATAGTGTACACATATAAGGGGTCGTTTGGATGCCGGTAAAGTCCTTAAGTTGTAAAGGGATTACAGGTGTTTGGATGCATTTGCCTGTAAAAGCTTTATAGGCCATAAATAGATTATAGCTTTTAGCTGTAATATGAAACTTGGTAAAATGAAATGTTTCATATTACAAGTCTTTACAGCTAAAAAGGCATTATACATGTTAAAACACAATGGTTAATATACACTTATGATACATGGGGCCCCCCGTAATGAGTATGGTACATCCAATCTATCCATCATGTATGTCCCTTGATGCTCTCCTGTGGCCCTAAAAAAACAGCTTGTCCATTATCAAATGGATACACGAGGGAAGGATGGGACGTCCACTGTTAAAAATTTCTAGATTGCATTTGGGGCCCACTGTGATGGGGGGAAGACATCTAATCCGTTTAGTGTGTGCATGCTTTAATGCTCTCTTAGGGCCCTAAAAAATCAAGTCTTTCTTATGTGATTTGCAGATTTTGGAGGGTTCACCTGCCAAGTTCTATGGTATGAATACCTACTTTATTTATAGTAAACACTTTATAGGCTAGCCAAACACACAATTTATTTACCTGTAAACAGATTACCACTTATAAAGCCAGACGGAATAGCATGTAAACCGATTACACCTGAAACTCTTTTCAGGTGTAATGTGTTTACAACTAAAAATTACAGGCATCCAAACGACCCCAAAGACTTCTGAGCCGCTTATCAGCTGGGCCTCACCGGGATGCTACCCGGTCCAGATATCACATGGATTAGTTGGATGATCCTAACCACTTGATTTGATTGAAAAAAAAAAAAAGGACAATTAAAAAGTGCTTCTTAGTGCGATTATCTGATTGACCTGATTCTTGGACAAGGTTACATACACAGGGGCCTACATGATGAGTGGCTCTGATCTCTCATATGTGAGTGCTGCTCACCTGTAGTATTAGGGATCGACATTTGGATATACCCCATATTGAAAATAGAATGGAATGAGGCCCAAACCTGATGCGCTTTTTTGGGCAATTTGTTGTATCCCACAGAGTGTCAATGAAAGGATGCAAAATGCTCGCATCTGAAAAGGACTGATTAACCAGAAGCAGTTGTCCGCTACAAACTATATTTATGCTTCAGAAATTTTCTTATCCAATTATTCTATTGTAAATTTCATATATTTTCAAAGGCAAAATGCTTGTAAAAATGGTTTTAGGTTAACCTACAATTGGTTGTAGGGGATCAGTTCTCTCTGAAAAATCCACCCCCAGAGTGCGGTGTGATGATAAAGGCCTAGAACCGCTGGCATTGCATTCTCATTCTGGGCAGTTGATGCACTGACTGGGGCCATTCACAATATTTGGTATGTCCAACTGGCCCATTATCAAACTACTTCCTCTTCATGGCACCAACTACAAATTCGTGAGAGATTTAAGTATATGTAATTTTTCCACACCAACCAAAAAATGCACAACTAACCAAGGAAAGCATGCATGTGTCAGTTGATAACCAGATGTAGACCTAAGGACTAAGAAGTGGACACTTGAGCCATCTTCAATTGAGTATTGACTATTAGAAATTTACCTTTGTATAGAAGTCTGGTGGGGAGTATGAATCAAAGTGTGTTTTACTGAAATCCAAACGCCACCCATCACCCATATACACTCTCACCTGTTTAGTCTCATGGAAAGCTCAAATCAGTGTTGGATAAAGGAAATAACTGCCGACTCGACACAGTCATGTGTGGGCAGTAGATTCACCTTCAATGTTTTCTTCACTGGTAGCTTCGCAGAAGGATCAAAGACCTGATTATGTGGACCATTCTCCATCAAAAAATCAGGCTTTTTCACATAACCACACCCTCCATTAGCTCTGAAAAATCCATGCATCAACCAGAGTGACTTGCCATATCCCTGTCAGACGAAACCCATATGGACTCTAAACACCAGCATATTTTTGAGAAAAGCATTTATTCTAAGCTAATTAATTTCAGCATGTGAAGATAAGAAGGCTTCAGTTAATTGTTTATAACAGACATTTTCTTATTAAGAACAAATTATTTAACAAAATCAATAACTTGTGTGAGACTCCCGACCTTGCGAGCAATTTAACAAATTATTTAACAAAGTCAATAACTTGTGTGAGACTCCCGACCTTGCGAGCAATTTCTAGTTTGGTCCTAACAGCCAGGCTTTAAGCAATCGGAAAATCTTTTCCCTAATCATGAGTAAACTTAAACACATTCAAACTGCGGAGTCTTATGCCAGGAAAATGTGTTCTTTTCTTTTGATCTTTATGAAAACATGTTTTCTAGCCCCATGTGCAACCTCTGCGCACAGGCTTTTACATGCAGCAGATATGCCAGCCCGACAACATCTGACTGATGCATAAGTTGGCCCCAAATATGATGATGACTATACGAGAAATTGAGATTTGGTCAAATAAGTAGGTGGGCCACTCTTAAACAGAAATAACAAAGTTCTAGAAAATGCCAAATCCTAATTAGTGGACTCGCCTGATTTTTTGTAAGTTGTGATCTTGATGGTGGGGGCCACCTTATGCGCCATTTGGATTTCTCCCAGATTGGCATGAGGTTGCATGTAAAAGGTGTGTGTTAGCAAAACTTCTGCAAAACATAGATCCAAACAAAAAACATTTCCCTAAAAAAAATGCACGCAACTGAAGATGAGGATGAGGAAACAAAATTTCTTCTCACAAAACCAACATGCAGGAGAAGGAAAGTGAACTGTTCTTTCACTTTTCTCATCAAGAAAGATGATCTGCCTATAACATGGGATCAAATGAACCCATATTTGTCCATTTTATAACAAAATCAATACATGGTATGAAGATGAATAATGTGAAATAATACCAGACAAGGGCTGCCGCCAAGTAAAATATGTTAAATTGAATAGAGTTTTAGACTTGTAAGCCTGTGATACTTTTGATGGTAGAGAAATTTTTACCGACTATAGTTTCAATGAAATAAAAAGCTTTTGTTGATTTCCTGTTTGGCAATTAGTTTTAAAACAGCTAAATCATGCAAAATGATAGGATTACAGAAGGTTTTCTAGGCAGTTAAAAGGGTAATATAGGTGAAATTACACTGTTTAGGTGAACCTGTGTGAGAAGCCAACTCCCTGCTCTTCTATCCCCAAAAGAAATGAAGCTTACTTTCTCTGTGAAATGATGTGTTAGAGCCAGAAGAACTGGACAGTAAAACCATCCCTCTGTCACACAAGGCATTATGAATACCAACTCATATCATCTATTTAGTAGGCATTATTTTGGATAATTTGAATGAGGCTAGTTCAAGAACTGCTCAATAGACTAGTTCTGTAACAATTTCTTATCATGGGAAACATGTCTTCATAGCAGTGGCATTCGATAGCTTAGTTTTCCCCATTTAATTGCATAGTCCACATTCAGATCCATCCCACATTGATCCTTTAAATGCATTTACCTTTTTAAATGTGTATCTAAAGACTGAAAATCTTCCTATGGGGGCTCTCAAAGTTTTAACTCAGTTTGAATGGTAGTTGGTCTAGCAAGGACAAATGTTTTAAATATTGACGATATCAGCTGATATATCTCACGATATATCTTGTATCCGAACCGGTGTTTTAAATATCGACGATATCAGCCGATATATCCCACGATATATCTTGTATCCCACCTGTGCGAAACGAAACGCACAAGTAGTGCGATATATCCCACATTTTTTATCCAATGAGCATTTTCGATTTTTGATCATTTTTTTTCTCTCTTCTATAAATCATGTTAAATTAGTGTCAAATTGTTACAAATTCATGATTTTTCATATTTTGCATGAAAAATCATGGATTGGGAGCTTCAATTTCAAGATTTGGAGGAGAAGGGCCGGGTTGTGGAAAATTGAAAAAAAATCAATTTCTCGCAAATCAGTTGCAATCTGCATCCAAACATAAAATCAAACATGTATGTAACCTGATCTAGTGATTCTTCTTTTGCTTTTGAATGTATTTCTTGTGTTCCCACACTTCTTCTTACTTTTATAAATTATATGAATAAACTTTGAATGTGCTTGCATCAATTCAATTAGACAATGCATAGATTAGTACCCTGATGCAGGACATGGAAAATTAAATATGATATGCAAGATTTCAGGCTTAGATCCTACCAATTCAGAAACAATCACACAAATTCCACGTCCCACATGAAAATCCAAACACTCAATTAAAAAGGGGAATCTATGCGGGTACAAGCCGACATAGGCTAGAACTGGACCAATAAAAATTATAAATCAAACGATGTTAAAGGGAAATAAAATCAACTACTCATGCATAAAAATCAATCCCTAATCCAAGGGATTCCCTAAGTTCAATTCAAGGAACCCTAAGGTGATAAAAAGGGGCAAATTAATTAGGGATAATGTAATCTAGGGTTAGGATTCGTGAAAAACGGCTATGAGAGGATAAAAGAGGATAAAAACCTGAGCCAAAAGATGATCCTGCGTGTGGAAAGCAACAATGGCCCAGTCGGACGTGTGTGTGATCCCGGCCGCACGTGTGTGGGGCCCACTATTCAAAAAAAGGCCACCTTGGCCCTGGTCGGCCAGGGATGGACTCCAAAACTCCCAAATTTCAGCTCAATCAAATGTACGGTTTGTGCGTGATGCTCCGCCGAAGTTTCAGCTCGCCTGCGAGCCGAAATCTGGAAACCTGCTGTAATGAAGAAATCTGATGCAACAAAAGGACAAATTCGAAGTACGGATGGTGGAGGAAGATGGAAAAAAAGATGATGGAAGATGGAAAAAAAGATGATGGAGGATGGAGGTGAATCGGGATCGATGTGGCTTCGCACCACGGTAGTTAGCCCTTCGAAAAGGGAGGGTTTCACACCCACTTTTGAATTCTTCCACAACTCATGAAGAGAGCAGAAAAATAAAGCAGGAATTTTTTTATTAACTTCAATCAATGAAAAGAACTACAAGGGGTGCCTATTTATAGGGAGAACCCTATACCCAAAAACTCGCACCATGTGCGACACCTATTACTTGGCGATGAAGTAAACTAAAATAAAAACCAAACAAGGAAATCTAAAGCGTTCACGATGTTCTAAATAATAACAATAAGCAAAACCTAAAATATAAAACCAATCCGACGAGTGGGCCGCGATCATGAGATCCCATGGTAGGTTTTTCTTGACTATCGGGCCACTTTTCTGAACCAAAACTTGACTTCTGGCTAGGAGGCCCTCCCTGAATGTCATCATCGAGCTAGATCGATGGTGGGGTCCTCCTACGTACGTACGTGCGTAGGGGGGGCGGTATGAGTGCGCGTGTGCACGTGATGTCCCCATCATACCCCATATAAAGAAAACCTATTATATGCACTTTTTTTTTGTAATCTTCTGATTTATAAGTGTGTATTGATGTCTTTTTTAACAATCATTGAAGTTTCATTGAAAAATTCAACTAATTTCCCAATGTTTCCTCATGTTTTCAACAACAACGATACATTATACGCTACAACCGATATATCCCACGTGATAACTGATACGTATTTGTATCCCAAGGGTGCAATACGTAACGCGATATCGATATTTCGAACACTAATCCCACCCATGCGATACGAAACGCACATGTAGTGCCGATATATCCCACATGTTCGATTCGGTGGGCATTTTCAATTTTCGACCCCTTTTTTGTTGAAATTATGCTAAACGACATCAAATGGTTACAAATTCATTGGTTCTTCATGCTTAACATGAAAAATCATGGAGTTGGAGCTTTGATTTTGATATCCATTGGTTCTCCATGTTTTTTTTTGAAATTTTCCTTCAACCAACTATCAATTGAAATTAATTTGAAGTGTTTAGGAGTATTTGATGAAATGATCATCACATAGACTCTAAGTTTAAATTTTGAGTTTAGGTGGTCAGATTTGGGGAAATTGGGGAAAATTCAAAATTTCCCAAATTGCTTCCAAACATGAAATCAAGCATGTATGAGGGCTGATCGACTGATTTTTCAAGTCCTTGTCAATTTTCGGAAAATAAAAATCATTTTTAATTAAAAATTAATAAAATACTAATAAAATATATATTTTTCAAAATTTGCATTCAACCAAACTGTCAATTGAAACCAATTTCGAAGTATTTAGGAGGGTTTGATGAAATGATCAACACAAACACTCTAAATGTTATGCATTCAATTTAAATAGATTTGTATTAGTTCAATCAGATACTTAGGACCCTATACAAAGGAAACCTACCATATGCACTTCTTTTTTGAGATGTTACTATTTAAAAGAGTGTTTTAAGGTTTTTTTTAACAATCTTGAAGTTTCATTAAAAAATTCAACCATTTCCCCATGTTTCCCAAAAAAGTGCAATAAATTAACCGATACAAATGATATATCCCATGTGATAACCGATACATATATGTATCCCAAGGATGCGATATGTAATGTGATACTGATATTTCGAACACTGGTTAGGACCACATGCAACTTCCCTTAAAACTTCAAGTAGTCTGCACTGTTGTGTGTAACATTGATTGTGTAGATTGTGATGAATGACATCTCGGATTATGATCATCTCAAAAAGTACATTGTAAAAATGTTCAGAATAAGTAACAATTTGGATACTGAAGCACAGGTGCTAACCTGCATATTGAATGCGACCATTTGCACTCCATGCGCCCATGCGACCAATGGATTGTAGTTTGAGGAGTTAAAGCGTGTTCCCTTTGGATATACCCTCAATAAATTCTTTTGGGTGAACCTAGAAACAAATAACAAATGAGACCAATCTATTGACATACATATTGCAATCTCTTGGATGAACACGCACAAATTGTTGACTAGAGCCATATAGTACATGCATTCACAGTACATAGAAGCTGAAACATGCATTGGTTTAGAAAGCAAATGAAAGCTCCTCTATAACTATACTAGAATCTTCATTAACATGTCATGTTGTGATGTCTTTTAAAAGCTTAGCCTATGATTTCGGAAACACACACAAATCCTTTTTGTGGACCATTTGAATGCCACCTAATGGATTTAGGGCACATTTGGATGCACGGAATCCAAGGCAACACAATAATTATCCAATGATGATTTCCATGAAACTATTGAAACATGGATTCCAGTTTTGAGTTCATGTTTGGGTAGTAAGTGGAAATCTCATATTCCTCTCACAAACTCACCTAGTTTCTTGTGCTAAGAATCCAAATTCTGGAAAAGTGTAATGATTGCTTGGTGGAATCCACCCTTTCCTTTGCTATCCAAACAGCATAGTGTCACATCAAAGGAAAACCCTTTTTTTCTTTTCCATTGTTTGACAAGGAATTCATGGTTTCTAAACATGGCTTTAGTTTTTCTTGGTGTTTAGGAAATCCCCACTTCCAATTGGGTAGCAAGCTCACTGGAGTTCGCCACCGCACCAGCACTTTATCTCCAGTTGTGCTCAATTCTTATATTCTAAGAATTGATCTCAATGGCCATTTAGCTCAGTGTAAAAAACTATTCCTGAATGAAGCATTAGGTAATTGATCCAATTTGTGCACAAACAAATCTCAGTAAAGTGAATCTTTTGTGAAACGATAACATTACCGGACAAGATCAGTTCCATGAGACGCTGCACCCTTTACAAGCTCTTGCTCACTCAAGCTCAAACGCCTAACTTCATCAGTGCATGTCTTCAGTGATTTCTTCAATCCACCCTTCTTTTTCCCAGCTCTAATAGCAATCAGACGCTTGTACTGAGGTGCAGAATTTTTAAGCAGTTTGTTGTCACTATCATCAAAATCTTCTTCTTCCTGTTCACTCCTGTTCTCATTCTGCCAGACAAATAGAGCAGAATATGAAGTGGGACCTTAGGGGTCAGTTTCTGGAAAATGGAGTAAATTTTGAAGTTTATCAACAGATTTACACAATTAATGTTATTTCACAGGATACCTTATCATCAGCATCAGATTCAGCTTCAAGGTCCGGAGGCTCACTCCCCCATATTTCTTCTTCATCCCAAATATCCTTTTCCTTTTGGGATTGTTTCAACTTCACCTTAAAGGGCTTAGTTTCAAGGTATTCTTTTGGTGGTTTGGTTGAAATAATTATCCGATTCTTCAATGCCTCTGGTGAAGGGAGTTCTGCTAAACAATCTCCCCCGGGGTAAAATAGCATTTCTCCAAATGTTTGAGTGAGCATCTAAAAATGAATTTATTTACAACAAAATTAGGTGGTGAACTCAAGCCAATAATAGTAATAATAAAAGAAAAGTGAGCTCAAAATAAAATGGGTGATAAAAATCCATAGAAAAATGAATTTTCACCTCAGCCACTTTAGCCTGAAGATATGGGGTAAGGTGGTCTTCAAGAGTAATTACAACGGGATATGGAGATGTGACAAATGCATGCTCCTTAATGGACCTTAAACATTTAATGAGTTCCACTGGAGTAGTCAGCGTCCTACAGTTAGTCAGAAATCTGAATCACTTCAATTGAAAATGAGGTGACAAACTAAATTACACCTAAAACAGTGAAGTCTATTCAAGCTTTCAGAAATTTTGTAAAAGTCAATGAAAACTGTTATTTGCATTCAGAATTCTGAAATCCAGATTTCAACAGCAGCCCACTCATTGGCTAGCTAATAAGCATTGAAGGCATGTAGATCAGGATACTCGTACAAAGTATATAGCTTTCAGTATCAAATACAAATGTTTTCAGAAATTTTTATTCCAAAATGAAGTGGAAATTTTCGATCAATTTGATTCATGTATAAACAAGAAATCAGGATGCGGTTTTTAAACTTTACCCTAGCTATGATAACAAATCTCAAGAATTTTGACATTTGAAGAATAATGTACACAAAATTGCTATAGGTCTGCAGGTTGCATCGACACAAACTCATTTTTTAGGGGGTCCAATAATATGAGTGGTACTCCTCACCCCATCTAAAAATTCAAATCATGATTCTCACACCAAGCATATCGAATTTGATTGCCACTTCATCCGTGACAAGGTGATCTCGAAGTTCAACTATCTTATCAGAAATCAACTGACAAATTTACCAAATTGCTAACAAAGGGCACCAATTGTCACCATCTGAATTGCATGTGTTTTTTTTTTTTTTTTTAAAAGAAAATCATCCATTCATAATCATCAACAAAGTTACAGGAAAAGGGTTTCGGACACACACGGGCAGACAAAAAGATGCCATGTACCGCCTATCGTGTGGCTATACAAAAGAACAAAGAGAGATAAGTCAGAAATTAAATCTCCCTTAAAGCTCCAATACCCACTCTATTGAGGAAACAGAGCCCCCTGATCAGCCTAGGAAGGTCCGACCGCCTATCCGCCTGGAAAGATCCCTGATTGGTCGCTCCCAATCGAGCAAGCCCATCAGCCGGCCCATTGATTTCCCAGGGAATAAGAGAAATGGAGAAATGACCTTCCTTTTACAGATTATTTATTCTCGATATCCAGTAATCCCACTTCCAGTGAAGGACCGACTTCCCCTTGAAGGCATCCACCACAAAGGAAGAATTTGACTCAATGTGCACATCCTGCAGACCCCGTTCTATACTAAGCTGCATCGCATCATGGAGAGCACGAAATTCTGCTCTGTTGTTTGAAGCTTGACCGTAGCCCGAGTAGAACGCAAAAATAAGGTTTCCATTGGCATTTCTGCCAATGCCCCCTCCCCCACTCGGGCCGGGATTACCAGCTGCAGCCCCATTAATGTTAACTTTCACCCTGCCTGCTTGTGGTTTAGACCACTTAACAACAAGACTTGAAGGAGGCGGAGTGGGTCTGTGACAGAGAGTGGAGAGCGATCTAGTTCGGAACATGGGTACCCTGGAACATCCTTCCTAGCAGCCATTTGACATTGTTGATAACCTTAGTGCTAGAAGGGACGGTCCCATCAAACTTGGCTGAGTTTCTCATCTTCCATAGTTCCCAAACAATGATGCACAGAGTTAAGCGATAAATAAGATGAGATATTCTACCAGACTAAGAGGAATTCCACCATGAAAAGAAGAGATCTACAGTTGAAAAAGGGGAAGACAGGTGGATATCGAAAATATTCATGAACTCTATCCAAACGGTGGTGGCAATCGCCCCAGAGTAGAAAAGATGGTCCAACGTCTCCGGCTGAGGAGAGTAATTTGTCTCACTGACGCAGCACCAGCACTTAGAAGCCAGGGAGATACCCTTCGCCTGAGTCCTATCATCCGTGGGGACGGCCCGGTGAAACAACCTCCAAGTGAAAATAGAGATTTTTTTGGGTAGATTTTGGTGCCAGATTTGCTTGGCCCAGTCAAAAACCTGCCCAACAGATCTACATACCGTCCATCCTGACTTAACTGAGTAACAACCGGTCCGATCGAGTGGCCATATACGGCGATCTGGCTGGTCCGACGTGCAAATACCAGAGTAGATAATGTGTTCCTTGATACCTGATGGAAGTAGGTTGAAAGCCAGCGATCGGTCATTAATGCCATCGTTGGAGATCAGATTGTTGACTGACATATATAGAAGGTCGTTGGGAATCGGACGATCAATCAAATCAATTAGTCAGCCCTTCCCTGTCCAATTTTCATGCCATAGGTTCAAGGTGCCATGACCCACCTTCCATAGAATGTGGCTATTAAGAACCGGGTATAGCGCCAGAATATGCTTCCACATGGGGGAGAGGGAGGGCGTGGATGTGGCCGGCGAGGCATCTTTCAGTGTGCATGTGTTGCCTCTCCCTCTCTCTCTCTCTCTCTCTCTCTTTCTTGCCTTTCTACTAGATGAATCCTTATTTGAGGCTTCAATCCATCGATCTACCAAGGAAGTCACCATCTCCACAATCTCAATTATGGAATGGAAAAGACTAGATAACTTGGATCCCCATGAGAGCCTTAACGAGGAGATCAAAGAAGCCTGGACCCTCTTATCTGATTTGAGGGAAAAGGGGGCTGAGGTCCAAGATGTATAAAGAAGTATATTGAAGTTGATCAAGATCTGATCTCTGATGGATATCCTGAGAAGTGATTTATGTATCGGTATTGATGCATGCATTGCACCCTTGGGAAATGGAAACACATCGCATGTATTATGGGATGTATAGTTGTCTAAGGGAAACATTGGGAAAATGATGGAATTTCAACTTCTAGAGATGTTAAAAGATATATGATGAAACACTTAGAACTCAAAACATGTGGGAAAAAAAGTACACATAGTAGATTTCAATATATATAGGGCCAAAACTACTCATCGTCTAACATAAGTGATGCAGTTGTATTTAAAATGAGTTCATATCATTCAAAATCCTAAATATCCTACGATACAAGTAATAAAACAATAAGAATGTTAGAAACATCAATCAATATTCTTTCTTAAGTTTTCAAATTATTAGGCTATTTTTAAAAACTAATATTGTTTCAAAATGATATCATATATTAGTAATAATACACTAATTGATACAATTGGAATCTGGATTTCAGTGCATTTTGTTAAAAGAATAATTTCTAAATTTTTTATTATTTTAAAAAATATTTTTATTTCCAAAAAAAAAAAACAAAAACAAAACAGTGTGGCCAGTCTATAGATCAAACTACACTCATCAAAAGACAGAGATCAGCCAACTATAGTTGATCATTATATTTTTTAAAGAAAATTGAATCTGAATTATTTTTGCTATTTTAATTAAAATTATTTTGTTGAGAATTCGAGAAAGTGTTGCCAATCATCGGCCTACAAGTAGTGTCATATAATTTTGTGACACTATACTTGCATTTTATGCAGGTGAATATGGAGGAATATTGGGTTTTCTCCAAATTCTTCCATTTTCTCTAAATTAAATGGGATTTTTTTAAATTTTTTATTTTATTTATTATTAAATTTATTTATTTTTACATATCCCCACTTCAATAATGGAGTATTTGCCAAATACCCACATGGAAATATTAAATTTGCAAATAGCTACATAATTAATCATTCATTATTAAAAATAACCACATTCTGTTACTTTTTCAAAACTTTTGTCAAGTACAACTAGAAAATAATGAAAATGCCCATATTATTAGAAAATTACCAAAATATCCCCTTAGTATTTTAAAATGAAAAACCCCGTCTCGTTGTCCCCTAACTATCATTTTGCAACCCTTCGATCACATGAATAGGATCATCCAATTGAGATGAATTTTAACCTTAAATAATCCAAGTGTAACATCCCTTTCTAATGTATCATCCTATCCAAATTAATAGCCCACATGTAATTCATCCTTAACATTATGGAGTGCCCCTTTTTGACGAATTACCTTGCCCAAGTAACTAGCCCATAGGCAATCCACCATCACCATCCATTTTGTATTGCCTAATCAGGTGGATAGGATCATCCGATTAAGATGAAATTCCAACCTTAAATAATCCATGGTGGGACACCTTTTCGAACATATCATCCTATCCAAATTAATGGCCCAAAGGCAGTTCATCCTTTCCATCCATTTTGCATGCCCTTGATCATATGGATACAATCATCCAGTTGAAATAAAAATTTAACCATGGGGCACCCCTTTTCAACCATGGATACAATCATCCATTATGGAGCAACCCTTTTTAACAAATCAACCTATCCAAATAACTAGCCCATAGGCAATCCACCATCACCATCCATTTTGCATGCCCCCAATCAATTACATGGATAGGATCATCCGATCTAGATGAAATTTCAACCTTAGATAATGCATGGTGAGACACCCCTTTCTAATGTATCAATTCTATCCAGATAAATGGCCCATAGGCAGTTCATCCCTACCATCCATTTTGCATGCCCTCGATCCAATGGATATGATCATCTAATTGAAATTAAAAACAATCCATTATGGGGAACCCCTTTTTAACTAATCAACCAGTCTAAAAAACTTGCCCATAGACTATCAATGTTATTGTTGAAGGCGGAAAATAGAAAAATTGAATCACTTAAAGATATGCTTAAGGCGCGTTACGATGTCGCTATCTGTAAGGGGATATTCGTATCACGTGGATACGAATATCAACCCTTACAATCCATTTTGCATGCCCTCAATCACGTGGATAAGATCATCATCCAATCAAGATGAAATTTTAACCTTAGATAATCCATGGTGGGACACCCCCTTTATAACATATTGTCTTGTCCAAATTAATGGTCCATAAAAGTTCATCCTTACTATCCGTTTTGCATGGCCTCAATCTTATTGATACCGTCATCCATTTGATATGAAAATTTAACCATGGACGATCCATTATGGGGAGCCCCTTTTTAGAAAATCACCCCATCCAAATAATTGGACCATAGGCAATCCACCATCACCAACCATTTTGCATGCCCTCAATCACATGATAAGATCATCAGATCGAGATGAAAGTTTAGTCTTAGATAATCCATGGTGCAATGCTCCTTTCAAACGTATCATCTTGTCCAAATTAATTGCCCATAGGCAGTTCATTCTTACCATCCATTTTCATGCTCACGATCATATGGATATGATTAGCCAATAATAATAAAAACCATGGAAGATCTATTATAGGGTGCCCCTTTTTAAGGAATCAACCTATCCAAATAACTAGCACATAGGCAATTCACCATCACTGTCCATTTTGCATGCCCTCGATCAAATGGATAGGATCATCCAATCAAGGTGAAGTTTTATCCTTAGATAATCCACGGTGGGGCACCCTTTCTAATGTAGAACCATAATTTGAAAATTTGTGTATGCCATTTCTGTAATTTCTAAGTAATTTCCAAGTGACAACATAACATCATCACACTCTACCAGAGTATCAAAGTTCCCTCTAGTAGAATAAGCTCATTCAACAAGGGTGGTGTGTGTATTAGGTGGTCAACTGGTCAGATCTAGGTTGGGTATTATAGTACCCGATACCCAGGTTAAATGGGTTCAGATCTTGCTAGGTTTGGGTCTCGTTCGTGAAGACCTGGACCCAGATTTGATCGGGTTTAAATACCCATCAAGTCTTTAGATATAGGTTTCTAGTTGGGTTTACGTCAAAAGGAGTATTTACATGGTCACCCACTTGATGGATGGATTTAGATCATACACACATGTGCCACTTTGACACAGATCGTTATTAAAACTAACCGGACCCAATCTGGACCTGATCTGACCCAACCTGGCCCGATTTTAACCAGGTCCTATTTGATGGAACCGACCTAAACCTAACTGGACATGGATTTAATCAGCCCCAAAAGATGAGTCCAGACCCGACCCTATTCTTGATGGGTCCAACAATTGGACCCAGACCCATTATAATCAGCTTGGGTCCATTGGGTGCCCACGGGTCCAGGTACCCATTGATAGCCACAACATATATAGCATCCAACCTGTCCAGAAGGGTTGTCCCACCATTAAATTTGAACGCCCCAAAAATCAGGCCATTCCAACAATCATGTGGCCCACCACATGAATTTCAGATTTTTGGGTAGTGGTTAATTGTTTCTATGGCAGCCCACCTAATGATTAGATAGCCCTGAATTTTGGAGCATGGTTGGATAGGATACACACAACCTAGTGGTCCCACAATAAGCATGATAATACGGAGGCGAATAGGTCTCTAGGCCACATGAATAACTTTTCTAAGCATCTGAATAACTTTTCACACACAGGTGAAACACTTGTAAAAACAATCCTACTATACAAGAATTGTAGAGGGGAGAAATATCAAATCATTTCTTTACAATAACTCTCTAAAAGACCCCAGAAATATCAAATGAAAAGCAAAATCATGAATAAACAAAGCCCATTTCCATTATTCCAACACAAAATAGCAAAGAAAAGCCAATCAAAACACTGCAACATCAATCTATACCTAAGGGGGGAAAAAAAGGCTAACTAAAAGTAAACTCATCACAGAAACAACAAAACCCAATGAAGATTTTTAAGATTCCAATCAGAAAACCCAAATCTTCTTTGCAATAACAATCTTCAATACCCAAGAAATCCCAACAAAAGCAAAATCATCGTAAAATAAGCCAAACACATTTGAGATTTTCCCAAGACAGAATGAACTCCTCTCCTTAAATAATCACAAAGAAGGGGGGGGGAGTTAACAACCATTAGCAATGTTAATAGAAATGTGGATTTTTGCAAAAGTAAGGAAGTAATTGTGTGGTTATTTGCAAAATATAAATTTTAAAGTGGGTATTTGTAAATGCCAATTATTAATGTGCAGAAATCCCAATAAGAAATACTAGCATAAAATCCATGTCAATGCATGCAAAACATGCACAGAAATGGGTTTCTAACCTGTTTCTACCCAACCCATACATATAATAATAATTTTTTTTTAAAAAATGGAAGATGAATAATCAAAATAAAAAATTTCTTACAAAATGATTTTTGGCCCATTTATGCTCTTGGATCGTGATTTCTCCACCCAAACTGCAATCTCAGCCAAAACAACTCAAATAGAGTTTCCTAAATCCTACCATGAATGAGTTCCCTAGAAAATTGAGAGAAAATATGCTTTTTTTTCCCGATATTTTTGGTTTTTTCCTCCTTTACCTGCTTTTTCCAAGTATTGTGGATACATTTTGCATGGATTGATAATACTAGGGAATCTATATAAAGGAGGGTGACGATATCTTCCATTATATGGGGTGATATATCTCGTAACATATCAATATATCATGATATATTGTACTAGACATGTGTGTTGTTAAAAGATGTCTTAAATCGGGAAAAGTTTGACTAGCCCTAAGAAAGTTTGGATCGAAGTCCAGCAACTATGTATTTGGAATTCCCGAGATCTTCGATGAGTCGAAGGACATGCTCGACAAGTTGAAGGTCCTTCGACCAGTCGAAGCTCTAGCTCGACTAGTCAAAGGTTACGCAGATTGTGTACGGATTGTGCACAGACTGCGTAAATTTGAGGCGGTTTTCAGGAAGGTGCGAAAGTGGGGTTTCCTAAACTAGAAATAGGAGTCCTTAGGGCCATTCTAAGGCTTAATAAAGGTATTCTAAGGGTTTCTAAAAGGGTTTTAGGGTTTGCAAAGGGTGTAGCAAGGGTGAGATTCGAGGTTGTTCGAATCGGGTAAGTCCTCTCTCTTTGTAATTTATGCTTTCATAGTGGATTTCTGTCGCTTTGTGCCATGTTTTTTTTCCTGAAAGGGTTTTCCAAGTTAAATCTGTGTGTTCTCTTGTATTTGCTTAGTGCTCTTGGATTGCTATCCTAGATCCATCTCTGTGTGATTCCACAGCACAAATCCCAACAATGTGATATTCCACCAATATGGGTAATTTCACAATTCCCCCAGTATTTTGTATCGATGACCTCCTATAGCTATAATATCGGCTGATATATTGGCCGATACTATTAACAATTAGAACATTGAACTTGAGGAAGATGAGTAATATTTGTTGTCTCATCTTCAATCAAGATCGGATCTATAGTACATATCTTGAGGAAGATGAATCCTCACTCAGTCCCATAAAGCATGGCTGGTCTTATAGTCATCCTATAAAATTTCCCTTCAATTTGAGTGATACATGATTATCACATATAACTTGAGAGGCATATCTCCATTTCTTCTACCCCCCTAGATATCGGGCAACATCCTTCTTGATCTCTCCACTCTCATGAAACCTAGGATATCAGAAGTGGTCAACGGAACTTCTTGGACAACAATTTTAAATAATTCCTTGTTCCCACTCATATTGTCACTAAAATTGCACTCCATATACTCCATTTTATTATTACTAATTTTAAATCCTTTACATTATAAAGCACCCCTCCAAAAATTTAGCTTTATGTTTATGCCTTCCCCCCTCATCTTGTCAATCAAAACTAGGTCCAGCGTTCACAATGTCAATATTATTGGTATCGCAATCCAACGATACAAAACCCGTCAGAAGATACTATGAAATTTTTTATTGTACATAAATATCCAAAAAAAAAAAAAAATCAATTTTTTATTGTACTTAAATATCAATTTTGTTTTTTTTTAAGAGAGAAACTTTCAACAAGGTGGATTTTCATACCTGTAGAAGAGATTGCCCTAATTTGAAGTTGCATTTGGTGGGCCATTCAAATTGAAGTGCATTGTTCAAAGGTTAGTGCAAAGAAAATCTCCAATTCCCTTTTTTCTTCTTTCTTCGAATAGATTATTGCTTGAAAATGGAATGGATTTCGAAAGATAATGTGAAAAAATTCGGAGAAATCCGGATATGAAAGAAATTAGGGTTTTAGGGTTCTGAAAGGCCGGAACCCTCTATGCTTCCATAAGGCTTCCGAGCCTTTTTTATCATGCGCGGTCGAACGCAGATTTCATGCAAAAGCTTTTTACGATGGGATGCTAGTGGGCCCCACTGTGATGTTTGCGAAAAATCTGCCACGTCCATCTATTTTGCGAGCTCATTTTAGGACATGCGACCGAAAATGAGGTGGATCCAAAACTTAGGTGGGCTGCACAAGAGGAAACAGTAGGGATTCAATGACCATCGTTGAAACATTTTTATGGCCACGAAAGTTTCGTATCAGGATAAGTTTTTCGTGTTTTCACTTCATCCTAGTGGGAATGACCTCATAAACGGTTTGGATGGCATATAAACATCAAGGTGGAGCCCAAGAAAGTTTCAATAGTAGGAAACTCTTTCCCTGGTTGTCCCTCTTGTATGGCCCGATTGAGTTTTGGATCCACCTCATTTTTCGTCGCATGTCCTAAAATGAGCTTGCAAAATGGATGGATGGGGTGGATTTCTCACAAACATCATAGTGGGCCCCACCTAGCATCCCCGCACAAGAACTTCCTACGAAAGCGTTTTGTAGAAAATCCGCATTTGATGCAAATTGAGAGCCTTGGAAACGGACGGTCCTGTTAGGGGCACTATAGGGCCCACCATGATATATGTGTTTTATCCACACTGTCCATCTATTTTGATAGGTCATTTTAGGGTACAAGCCCAAAATGTAGGTAGATATAAGGCTCAAGTGGACCACATGACAGGAAGTCGTGGTGGCAATAATATCCACCATTGAAGCTTTCCTAGGGCCCACCGTGATGTTCATTTGCCATCCATTCTGTTCATAAGGTCTAACGGACCTGGATGAAGGGAAAACATGAATATTAGCTTGATCCAAAACTTTTGTAGCCCCCCAAAAAAATTTAATGGTGGCCATTCAATGACCACTTTTTCATGTAGTGTGGTCCACCTCATATTTGGATTTGCCTCATTTTTTGGCCCATTCCCTAAAATGATCTGTCAAAATGAATTGACGGTGTAGATACACCATATTACGTCGAGGTGGCCCCACAGTCAAGGTCCCACCATATTACGTACATTCTCTGATGTGGTCCACTTGATCTCTCGATCTGCACCATTTTTTTCGTAAGCTTTAAAATGATCCGAAAAAATGAATGGATGACATGGACACAATGCATGGGGCCCACACAATCTGCCTCATTTTTTGAGCCAAGACCTATAAAAAAAAGAAAAAAAAAGAAAAAAAAAAGGAAGTAAAGATGTCAACATTAGGAATTGGAGAGTGGATTAGGTGAGACCCAATACTCACCCAACACGGTTTGGCCCTTAATGTGGGGCCCACCTTAATATATGTATTCCATATCCATGTTGTTCATCCGTTTTTCCAAATCATTTTAGTGTATTATCCAAAAAACGAGGCACATCCAATTATCAAGTGGACCATACCAAATGAAAAGGTGGTGATTTATTAATGGGCCACAAAAGTTATGAATCAATCTGATGTTTGTTTTTTTCCTTTCATCCAGGCTTATGTGAACTTATCAACAGATTAGATGGTAAATAAACACTATGAAAACATTAAGGTGAGCCCAAAGAAGGTTTTAATGGTAGGGCCTTCAATCAATACTGTTTCCTATGGCATGGTCCACTTGATAATTGGATCTGCTTCATTTTTGGGATGTCTTCGTAAATTAAGGTGGCAAAACAGATGGATGGTGTGGATATACATGTCTTGATACATTTATAAATGTTATGCGTCATATTTGAATATAGTTGTTTTAGTTCAATCGGAAAGCGCATAGCTTAGGACTCTATACAAAGGAAACCTATTTTTTGTACTTCTTTTTTGAGATTTTATGATTTAAAAGTGTGTATTAAGGTCTTTTTTAATAATCCCTGAAGTTTCATTGAAAAATTCAACCATTTTCCTAATATTTCCCTATGTTTCCCAAAAAGTGCAATAAATTAAACAATAGAAACGATCTGTCCTGTGTGATAACCAATACGTATCTGTATCCCAAGGGTGCGATACATTGCGCGATATCGATATTTTGAACATTGACTAGGTCATCTATAAACAACATACACCACGAGATCTCTCTCTTTTTTTTTTAGGGATGACAATTTTATTAAAAAGTAGCAAAGCCAAAAGAATACAAAGAAACGAACATAAAAAAACACCCAAGAGACGAGCCATAAAAATGGCCCACTCCTATGAGCCACCACTAAGGGAAGCCAATGCCCAATCCAAAACCAAGGATTTGGCTGCAAGGAATACCCTTTGTGGGTTGCTGCTAGAATTCTGAAAGCATCTTGAATTCCTCTCCTTCCAAATGGCCCAAAAACCAGCTAAGAGAAATAGCTTCCACTTCTTCTTGCCCACATTCCCTTGACCATCATCGTGCCATTGTCTAAAGAGGTCTTCAATCGAGGAAGGAAAACCTCGAGAGGAACCCACAAACTGCAGGATATGCACCCAAACCTCCAACCAAAAAGGACACATAAAAAAGAGATGGCAAACAGATTCCTCATCTTGTCAGCATAACAAGCAAGCATTGACAATAATAAGGCCCCTCTTTCTCAAGTGATCAATCGTCAATGCCCTATTCCAGCTCACTATCCAAGCAAAAGTGGCTACCTTAGTTGGATGACTATAAGACCAAATGAAAAGAGTGTGGACAATACTGTCATTACTAAAGACTTCGGTCTAGCTTCCAAGGAGCATAGAGAAGAAAGACTTAACTGAGAAAATTCTAGATTTGTCCTCGAGCCAACGCGCCACATCACCCCCCCTCCATAAGAGAGACCCCTCCAACTGGGATAAAAGAGCAAACAACTCTTGATATTCCTCGTCATTAAGATCTCTATGGCATAGAGTCCACATCCTTTGTTATCTTGAATGGAGATGTAACTTTTCACCAAAGAGTTGGGATCCAAAGCCACTTGAGCAAGCCTAGGGAATAGCTCTTACAAGGGCTTATCCCCCAACCACACATCCTTCCAATACCTTATCCTTGCCCCGTCACCTACCCTATATCCGACACCCATATGGATCACATCTTCGAGCCTGCTTTCACACACCCGAATCCCTATACATAACTCTACCGTTAGGTCACTACTCATCCTGATCCACCCCATATTTTCTAGCCAGGACCTCCCTCCATAGGTGGTCGACTTCCACCCCAAATCTCCAAATCCACTTCCCCAACAAAGATACTTTCATACCCACCCCCCAAATATATATTTATATATATATATATAAAATAAAAAAATAAAATGTTCAGTCTCAATTCTTTAACCTATTTAGCACCCCTTCAAGGCACTTAAAAAGAGACATGAAATAAAGGGGAAGGTTGGAGAGTGTTTATTTGATAAGAGTAAGTCGTCCTCCCAACAATAAAATGTCCATTCTCAATTACCTTTCAAAACACTTAATAACCAGATCCTAAAGGCACTTTTTCACCTTACCAATGCACAAGGGAAGGCCCAAATAAGTGGATGGGAACGATTCTACCTTGCTACCAAACACCCGAATGAGATAAACTGCACATCCTCCTTGGGTTATCCAATACCCAAAATCGTCAATTTCTGAAAATAAACTGGTAAGCCTAAAACCATTTTGAACCAAAAGATCACCTCCCTGAGTTGTCGATTTGAGTCACGTCCGGCTCGCAAATGAGGATGGTATCACCCACAAACGGGAGATGTGACACTTGGAAATCTCCCCTATCCACCTTGAAACCTTGGAAGAGACCTTTGTGAACCCCTTTAGAAAGCATTATTCCTTTTCTTGTCCCCAATCTATTGTAAAGATCATCGTAAGCCTCAAGTTTAGCCTCACTTACTACTATCTTAGCAATCTTTTTGAAATTTCTATATTGTTTAAGGTTTCCATTGTTTCTAGTCGCTTGCTAGGCTTTGAAATATGAACGTTTCTCATTAATAGCTTTCTATACATCATCATTTAACCACTAAGTTTCCTTATATGATTGGCTTTTCCCTCTTGATACTACTAAAATAGTAGATAATTTCTGCAACTGAACATAAAGAGAGAAGAAACCCAAATATCAAAGTGTTGAGTGGTGTGGTGCTAAAGGGTTTAATTGTTTCCCTTTTGTTGAGGTAGATGTATGAAAGAATGGTTGTCCCTTTCCTTTGTATCATTTTACAAAGACGAATTCACCAGGGAAATGACAAACATAAAGAACAAGGCAATCATCATTTTGGAAAGATCTGTTGAGGTCCATTGCTTGACTAGGCTGAGGCACTTAGGTGCAAGGTCCGGTGATCTGGAGCATCCTTCCGGTGGGCCCCAACATGGATGTATGATGCACCAATGCTAGAAAATCATATCATAATATGCTCGGCTTCAATGGATGGTTTTTTTTAAAAAAAAATGGATCATGGCCTACAACAAAAATGGGATGGCTAGAATCATCATGCCAATGTGGTGTTTGTTCAACTGCTTATTGTGACAGCCTGACAGGTTCACCAAATGGATGGCATGAATGGTCAAACCACGTCAACACGTAAGCCCATTGATTAACATATATCGTTTTCTACATTTTATTTATATATTAATAAAATAGTAGGCCCACTTTTCTGGGGCTCTTGATGATTAGGTTAGCCTATTATTTAGAGGAAGGGTATATAATGATTGGCCCATGCCAAAGGATGTCTAAGATCTCATGTAGGTGTGCCATGTTCTCGTGAGTGACACGCCCTACGCAAGAAGCATTTAGTTGGATGATGCTAGCCACCCGATCTATGGCTCATATAAAACAGACAGTTGTAACAAACTGAATAACATTCCAAGGATTAGGATCATCCAATTAGCATGTTTTTTGTACAGTGACCTTGCAACGGTGGTAAGGAACAAATAGACATTCTGGATTGATGTGGCTGTCCCACATGACAATTAAAAGCTTTGGGGTTTGGGGTTGTTACTAACATCCCCATTTCTTGGGGACCTTAGCATTCCCCTATGTAGGTGGCAGCTGATCACCAAACTTTTGCTGATCAATCATGAGAATTCCTGTTTTGAATCTTGTGATTGGCAAAGTAGGCATCCAATAGCTTGGACAAGGTTATGATGATGATGATGATGATAAAAGGTGCCCTGGTAATCATGAGAAATCTTGTTTCATATGTACTTATTGAAATCAAATTTGTAAAGCCGTTTGGGACAAAGCATATGAAGAAGAAGACAATGATACATAATCAGAACAAGCCTGGAACAAAGCTATACTAATGAGCATGTTAAGTTCTCTTTTAGGTTTAGGCCTTGTTCAGTAAATATTCCAACCCTAAGGGCCTGTTCAGGTGAACTTAAAATGAGTTAATCTCATTTTATTTAATCACATATTGTGTATTAAAGATTAATTTTTAGGTAGGAATTCAAGGTTCATCTGGAGTGCTGATAGATTCAGATCAAGTGTAGAATGACTTCAGCTTGTGCACGACATGAGTGTATGAATGGCAAGTCTTATTCACATAAGTGGCTCTCTCCTGACTGTCTGCGTAAAGTTTATACATTCCAATGTCAATGTTTATCATTTTTCTTAGAGCGCTCCTTTCCATCTCAAGGTAAGCACATAAAAATGTAACTATGCATCTCATTTATTAAGGGAAATGCAACTAGATGAGGACAGCACCATGTTTGAATCATAGTTTGAAAACTCAACTATGTTTGATATCTAACCTGGTTGGGTCAACTTGAAGACTCGACCAAATCTTTAATTGAGTTGAATCAATATTTTAATAATTTAGTATTTAATGTGCATTTAGAATCATTGGAACTAATAACATAATAAAAATACCCTAGTAGTATGCAACAACATTGCATGGTGTGCCAGTAACATGTTTGTTCCTTGATTGAGAGATTGCCTGTTCAATTCTTGTTGCATGCACTCTCTTTTTGAAACAAAGAACCTTTGACCAGGTCAGAGACTCTGTCAGGTTACACTAACTGGTATCAAATCAGTGAGTTTTTATGCTGACTTGAGAAGTCAAGTTGAGTTTGGCCAGCAAGTTTCTATGAGGCTCTACTCAAAATCTGGCTGGGTCAAGTTGACTCAACTGACTTCACTGAGTTTTAGTACTATGGTATGAATAGGATGATTTGGCACATTAAATCCATACCTTCCATGAAGAATATGAACATTATCTTTTGTAGAGTTTGGCCACATATCCAATTCTATTACTCTTACTCCCCTCGTCAATGCCTTTATGATTGGGACATCGCTGCAGTCACTGCTGAGTTGATTCCCAGTCAAATATGAATTGTGGCCTGTAAATATGTAATAATGGGACAGCGGAGCATTCATATCATGGTGCACCTGGAATGATGGTAATATAGTAAGTAAGAAATAGTTATAACGACCACAGTTACCAAGTTCCAATAACAATTTCTTTAGAAAAAAAAAAAAACACAAATAGAATATAGGATCTCAAGATCTACAATGGGCTATTGCACCTTTGTGGGTTGGAAATCTTGTTTCTTTAAAGAGTAAAAGAAAAAAAAAAAAACTGTTGTGGCAAGATTTAGGTGAAAAGGCAGAATATAGGGCTCTGCACATGGAATGTGTGAAATCATGTGGGCCTGCATCCTGTTGATTGAATTGATGTCAAACTTCCTATACAATTGTATGGTAATAATAAAGTAGCAATTCATAATGCTAAGAAGGTGACACCAAGAATCGATAAAGTAGCAATCACCATGAACAGACTAAAGATATTGAGGTTGATTGCCATTTCATCAGGGAGAAGGTGACAGCCAAGATAATGCACAATACATATTCCTCATGTTAAGTGTGAAGACCAGCTTGTTGATTCAGTCATATGAAACAGAACTCAGAATAATCTTAAATAGCTAGGCATGATAGATTTATGCTCTAGCTTGAGGGGGAGTGTTGTTAGAATGGTTTTTTTTTTTTTTTTTGCTCTCTTTTATTAGAGGCATTAGAGTCTTTTTGTTCTAAATTGTTACTTCTGTAACAATGTTTCCTTTTGAGGGTATTTCTGTTCATGTAAAGATTTAGTGAAAGAATAAAAGGTTAGTCCCTACAATAAGAGAATAATGATATTTTTAAAATCCTAATCTTTTCTTCTTCTATCTTATCTTCTCCCTTCTCTTTTCTTTGTTTACTTCATCTTTCCAATCTCTTAGACTCTTACTATGAATCTTTCATCTCAAAACATTTTTTTTTAAAAATCATTTCATCATGTAAAAGGTTTATAGAGGACTATTGAAATATTTGTTTAATCTTGAAGATTAAAGTATAACTATGCTATCATAGTTAATAGTAAGGGTATGAGTACCCAAAAATCAGGCTCCGCATCATCCTCAAAATCCAAATTCTCAAGCAAAGACTGGTTATTGGATTACTGCACATAAATAAAATCATATTAAAATACTTCCAAAACAATATCAAAGTGACATATGCTACGTGACTCACGATAAATTCTAAATAGAGATCTGGAGTTGAAAATCCTAGTCAATAAGGTTTATAGGGAACTATTGTAATAGATGTTCATTCTTTGTGAGGATTAACATGTAGCTATGTTATCTAGTTAGGGTATGGGTATTGAGAAACAAAAAAATGGGTTATGCATATCCTCCAAATCCAAATTCACAGGCAAAGACTTTATTGGATTAATGCTCATAAAATCATATTAAAAACTTAAAATGCTTCCATAACAAGTCAAATTTGTTGTGACCCAATAAATTTAAACTAGAGCTCTAGAGTTGAAAATCCCAGTAGATTTGGAATTAACACCTAGAGGAAGGGGGATCATTATCCAAGTATCCAATTCAGGTGCTCTAGTTTTTTGGAGGATGTGATTTCATAAGTGTAGATGAACCAATAGAAGTTACATGAACAGTGACGAACTCTCTTCCAACTGACATGTTTGGAATCAAGTATCATCATTAACCAACTTAAAAAGTTAGTGTAGAAGACAGTGAGGAATCTTAGGCATAGGATAAACATTAACCACCTTTAAGTGTTACTCTAAGAAAGGCCTTGGAAGTTGTATGTGTTGTTAGTCATGCTTTCTGTTTATTCACTTGCAATCAGGTCATTAAATTCACATAAGTGTATACTAAGAGAAAATAGATTGGGTTTTTTTCCTCTCTCTAAAAGATGGTTTGGCATTTCACAAGTCAATGGTGAAGATCAATTCTAGTCAAAGGTGAAAATGCATTCACTGGGGTTGGCTACTACAAATGCAAATCCATTCATATAATTGTCCCACAGGCTTCCACAATTTTGCAGCTAGAATTTCGAGTGCCATGAAAGGAAGAAAAGAAAGGCCTAGCACTCCCTCAATGTCAACATTTAATCTTTGAATATTCAACATCAAGTTGCTTCAAACATGTGCACCTTCAAACTAAGGGTCTATGTGGTAGTAGGGCATAAAGTATATTTTAATAGAAAATTTAAAATAAAGGTTTAGTCTTCCCTTCATTGCATTTTAGTGTTACAAATGGAAAAACTATTAAATAGAGAAATTTTCAGTGTTATTTTTTTTGTAATATTATAGTTTGGAGCTTTGCTAAGTCCACACATGTATACAAGTCAGCTAATGCACATGCCACCACATATGCCAGTGTGGCACACAGTTGAAATATCCAAGCCATCCATCAGAAGGGTACCACTATGTAGATTCCCTACCCCAATAAACAAGTCGGTTGACTAGTCAGGCGGTCCACAATTAACTGAACAAACGTATGGTTGTGAAAAAATTGGTCAAAGTTTTCTAACCTGTCCACTTATTTCTATTATCATGGCACACTTATTGAGAGGACTACCCTTCTGACGCAGGATAACTAATCACTTGCTCTAAAAGCTCGAACTGATAGAGCGTGGCAAATCAATCCCTTTATCTCATAGCCCAGCCTCACACAAGCCACCTGAATCCCACACGCTAACCCACTCGGTGTGAAAATGCCTTTGCATTAATCACCCCCAGCGAGGAGTCTTGAACACAAGACCTCTTGCTCTGATAACACTTTGACGCGGGAAACTAACCACTTAATCTAAAAGCTTGAATTGATAGTGCATGGTGAATCAATCCCTTTATCTCATAGCCTAAGCCCAACATCCCATGGGTTAGGTCCTCGGCTGAACCCCCTCGTGGGCCCCACTTCACATGGGTTCCACCTCATACAAGCCACTTGCCTCACACAGGTGGGGCCCGCCTCACACGGGCCGCCCACCCCGAGTGTGCCCTCGCATCCCCTAGGCCATTCCACTCAAGCCCGGTGTGAAAATGCCCCTGCATTACCTTCTCTTTGGGCAGTACCATCTGCACACGAGGTCCACTTGATGGATGGGTTGGATATTTCACCTCTCTGCAACACTAGCGTATGTGATGCGTGTGCATTAGCCAACTTGCACATGTGTGTGCGCTTTTCAAGGCTCAATAGTTTGATACCTCAAGGACAAAACCAACGGAGGAAAAAGTGTAACAGCAGCACCTTTCGAGTAAATGTTCCTACCAAAACGTGACCCTAAATCAATTTTTTGTACTACATAACCTTTCTCGTGAAGGGATAAAAACCAAATTAACGAAACATCAAAATATGCAGATATTCTCAGGTAGACAAGAGGGTGTCAATGACATGCAAATACACAAGTGAGACAAAGCAACAAATGAGCAAACTAGACCTATACACCTAATTGAGAAATTATCCACAGAGAAAATTCTAATAGTGATCTGGAAAAAAGAGCATTCTCGAGTACAAACCATACACTAGCACTGGAGTTGGCTTGTGTAGACATACATGATGACGAGTATCATTGAGGAGACTGTCAGAATGAGCATTCCATTCAACAATTGGTGCCTGACAAGAGAAGTGATGGCAATATTGAGAATAGACAACAAGAGTAAGATCTCTGAAGATTCCAAAGATAACAACAAAAGAGTTTTTATTTTATTATTTACAAAGATTCTATGAAACAACAATTCTCAGAGAATACACTAAAGGGAACCATCAGGAGACACTCAAAAATGATTCCTAATACTTCTAAAGATCCAATTGGAGCAATTACGTAGAGTGCATGCATCAGATGAAAATATAAACAAGATAATGAATAGAACTGACAGCAAAGCCAAAATTGACAGGAGTTAGTGATATGTATTTTGTAAAAAAGTGAGCAGAAAAGGAGGAGAAGTACTCAATATCAAAAGAATTGTGGCACCCTGAGGTTTTAGCTCCTAGAAACACACAATAATATCCCTCAACCCATTGGCACACTGAGATAGGGTTCAGAAACATTTCATAACAGAGGAATAGAAATGTCATGCTCAACAACAGAGCTAGTCTGCTGAGAACAAGATTACATACATCTCGGGTCCATGATTTAGTAGTCTCCTTTCAAGTCTTTAGCATGCTTTTAATAAGCTACAGGTCCACACACGTGTGCACAAGTACACAAGTCTGCAAGAGTGTAAGTGACTAGTGATTATCACACACATGCATGCACTCACACTAAACAAGTATACAAATCTACAAGAGTGCAAGTGACTACCATCACCTGAATCACATTAATTTATAATTGGGAAATTTTCTATTTGTGACATATGTCGATACCCTCCGTCTCTCCCTTACCTTTTGATTTTTGTAGCAGGTGCCCTCAGGTTTGTGATTGATGGCAACAGAGTCCCTTGAAGTATTTTTCTCTTCATCAACCCTCAAAAATGAGAGAGAGAGAGAGAGAGAGAGAGAGAGATGGCTTTTAAAAAACAATCTCTTGAATATATATATATATATATTCAAAATTGGCTTGCACTCGACCTCAGGATAAGCTCCCGTGAGGTCGAGCTGTGTGGGCCCCACCGTGATGCATGTCGACCATCAACACCGTGCATTTGATGGGTCCCCTCTAAATTATGGGATATCCCAAACATCAGCCGTATACGGAACTCAGGTGGGCCATACCATCTAAAATCATGTGAAGACACTGTTAAAACATATAAAAGCACTTGGTGGGAGCCCACCTGAGTTTTGAATGCTGTTGAAACTTGGTCTGAACCCTCATCCAAGTGGGACACACATAATGGATGGGTTGGATTTTCAAACCACATCTCGGGGGGCCCAAAAAATGATTATTAATGTTTTAATGGTGCACGGCCCCTCCCCACTTTCTGTATGTGGTGTGGCCCCCACAAGTCATAGATTGACTTGATTTTTGACACCTAGGCCCACGATTGAATGGTGCATCTGATTGATGGGGTAGATTTTTGAAACGTATCACGGTGGAGCTCACACAGCTTGACTTCATGGGACGGACTCGTAAGGTCAAGCGCATAGTACTGTTTCCCATATATATATATATATATATATATATATATTCAAAATTGGCTTGACTCTTGACCGTTTCCCATTGATACCGATATGACTCATGCGATGCCAGGTCATATCAAGATAATATTTTAATATATATCACCAACATCAGAAGGAAGATAGCATTGGATCTCAATCGGATGGGTCTAAAGATCATTGGGAAACAAGTTTGAAAGTGTTTCCATCAGAAGAGGAATCCACCGTTTAATCGCTTTAGAGCCACATAGATCTACTGAAGGATCAAATGGATTGGAAGATGAATCAATGGACCTGCAGAGTCAAAGGAAAAGTTGATGACTAGATTGACCAACATAGTAATGTTGGGACCAATACTTCAATTCACCAGGACCAATAATGGATACATCAATGGACGAATGGTTAGAACCACATTTACATTGGCAAACAAGAAGATAGGTCTCAACATCTAAATTGAAGCAGCTTTGGGAACATTGAGTATGGCACGAACAATAGAGCAGAAGTTTCAAGATCGAGGAAGGAATTTAAAGTTGCAAAAAAGAGTTGGCTCCCACAAAGCACTAGTGGAAGCAATATCGTCTACAAAGGACTCTGGCAATTGTTGTGCCTAGCCAATGCATAGAATTGTACCACCTGTAATATAATGACAATTTTTTTTATTTTTTATTTTTTATTTTTTTTTGGGGGGGGCGGGGGGAGGATTTTTTTTTCCTTTCTAATTATTTAATCACAACTGATCATCAAGTGGGTCATTTTAACCATTTTAACCAAGATTTTTGATAATATGTCTGTTGATCACCAATCCAAACCATGAATTATCGATCCGAACCATCCAAATTGAATAGAAACTGATTAATTTTCAAATCTACCGTTAAAATTATCATTTAATAGATGTATCATCAAGATTTTGAGAATTTCCCATATTGGATCACTTGATCTTTCTATAGACAATCGTTAAATATGTTCCTAGACACGATATCAACAATGCCATATAAAAATCTTGACTTAAACAAGGATAAAAGGCTAAGATCTGAGGCCAAGAATTATTGAATTGTTAATTTTAGCATATTTTGTGGACTATAGTAGAGTATACTAGATTCTTATTTCATGACCCTAGTAGATCTTCAATACCATGATTTTAAAATATTTTAGTATATGTAAATTCATAAAAATTATCCAGATATATTATAACCATACATTTGAGCATGGCCCATAGTATTATACACATTAATTTTTTTACCTTGAAATTATTTTTCCTATAATCTTTGTAATAAAAGCTTCATTTTGATATAATGATTGGATATAAAAACTTTTGGTTTGGCCCACACGATCGTGGCATGTACACACTCGATTAATACACCCTACTTCATATGAACGCATGTGTACAATCTTTGGTGCACTGCTGCCTATATGAACACTTGTGATTTCCTTATAAATAACCATGATCATTTTGATCAAGAAATCATTCTTACAAGAGGGCATAAGATATAAAAAATCTAATCATGCGCTTAGATTAAGAAGACTGTACTTGTGGGACCTACATCTCCATGGCACATACACACATTCGTTGTACCCTCATTTACCCTAAAACCTCTCACCATTAAGATAAGAGTTACATGCACTTAACATGTGTTTATCACATGTTACATGTACATGTTAATGTAAGAGGGCTTTGGCGCCTCTATATAAGGTGTAAAGCCCATATCCTAGTCCATGCCGTTCCTTAGACTCCTGCGATCCTCCCTGCCGAATTTCGGCAACCCGCGACCTATAATCGGCATTTATGCACGACCCTAAGTCGCATTCCATAAATCTGAGTCGACTCGACCCGAGACTTGTACCATTGCGACTGCGCCTTCGCCACGGTTCCAACGCCACGTCTTGCGTACCGATGCGATACCCAGGCCAGGAGTTGTGGGCCTGCATCTATTTTGAGGAAACGTCCCGCATTGTAAATCCCGAGAGAATCTCTACCATCCATCACATTAATTAATCAAATACTAGTCAAGTACACATCTCATCACAACCCATGATTTCTTTCTCCCCAAGACAAGCAACCCTCTCCAAAGTCAACCCTCATGTTACTCACACCCATCACTCCATCCCATCCCTTTCATCCCATCACCTTCTCTCTCCCTCTCATTCTCTCCACCATTTTCCAAGCAACCAAGAGTGGACGTCCAAGCTTCCCAAAGAGAGAACCAAGTGTGGCACACTTCCTACCCCCCTCATCTCTCATCCTAGCCCTTTAACCTCCATCATCCTCCGTCAAAATCGAAGCCGAGGAGCTTAGCATTCCAAGGAGCCTAGAAGATTAGCAATCGGTGGGTGATTAGCAGGTTAGATTGTGTTTTTTATGATGGGCCAAGTGGGGCCTACCGATTGATGGTATGGATCTCACTTTGGACCCTAGGTGTGGCCGATGGCCCACCATGATTCATATGATCATCCCATGATGGGGCCATTCTCCATGGACCCTATCATGATGTTTATTTTCCCATTTATGGAAAGGTCATCTAGATCTTACATCTTTTGGTGGAAAAGGATCTCCACCGTTAATTTTTATGATTTAGGGCCCACATGATTTGGGACCCATTTTGATGTATGTATTGTAATTACATGGCCCACCTAGGAAGGGTTCATAGTGGCGGAGCCCCTCCCCTCCACACGTCTCTCTCTCTCTCTCTCTCTCTCTCTCTCTCTCTCTCTCTCTCTCTCTCTCTCTCTCTCTCCCCCTTTCCTTGTTGATGGCCCACCTCGATGCATACGTATTTTCATCCTCACCGTCCACCCAAGTGGGACCCACCATGCATGCGTTGTATCCAGCATCCAGCCCCATCCAACAGTCCCACCTTGCTGTCCATTTGGACGGACCTGGACGAAGGTAAAACACAAATATCAGCTGACCCAAAGCTTTGGTGGGCCACCACGTGGACCCACCTTAATGATATGTGTATGTGCACACCGTCCAGTCTGCTAGACGGTGGGATCCATCGTGATGCAGGTGTTTCATCAACACCGTCCATCTGGTGGGACTCCACCTGATTTATGGGTTTTGCCCACATAGCCCGTCCGTTTTAAGGGCGTGGGACCCACCCCACACGTGCTGCACATGTGGGGGTGGGCCCACCTTAATATTTGTATTGTATATTCACACTGTCCATCTCTGGACGGTGGGGACCACCCAGCAATATAGTTGTTGTATTGACGTCAACAAGTTCTGTGGGTCTGATCAAGAGGTATGTGTTTTCATCCTAACCGTCCGTCGGTAGGACATAGGACCCAACTGTGATGTATATGTTTTACTCCACACCGTCCATCTATGTGTGACCCACCATGATGTATGCGTTGATCCACACCGTTCAAATAGGTGGAACACTGCTGGACCATCTGTCTAGCAGCCGCAACGGCCCACCTTGATGCAGGTGATCTATATCCTCACCGTCCAATCATTGTAGAGATCATTTTGTGGCATTACAAAGAGAGAGAGATAGATCTAAATTTCAAGTGGGACCCACCGTTATGTATTTCATCCACGCCATTCAGCAACCATGGGTCCCAACGTGATGTATGTGTTGTAATCCGCACCGTCCAGCCATGGACGATGGGACTCACATGATGTATGTGTTTTATATCCACGCCATTCGTCCGTATTGCTAGACGTGCAGGGCTCGCCTGCTGTGCACGCAGGGCCCACCTACTTTATGTGTAGGGCCCATTGTGGCCGTATGTGTGAGGCCCACTTGATTGCGTACATGAGGCGCGTGTATGCGGCCCATTGTGATGTATATTAGGCCCGTGTGAGAGACCCATCGTGATGTGTATGAGGCCCTCAAGCGAGGCCCATTAAAATGTATATGAGGCCCTTATATGAGGCCCAATGTGATGTACATGAGGCCCTTGTGTGAGGCCTATTATGGTGCATATGAGGCCTAGGTGATGAGGCCCAATTGTGATGTGTGACCCCACCATGATGTATGAAATGTTATTTGTGATGCCCATCTTTGTTTCTTAAGTAGTATTCAGGCCATGGGCCCCATTGTATATTAGATTTCTTAATGGGCCGCACTGTAACACCCCGGTCCCAAAGGTAAGATATTGTCCGCTTTGGCTATGTAGGAACAAAACTGTGAGGGTGGACATTGTGCCAACCCGAAGCGGACAATATCTTACCAGAGGAGTCGGGGTGTTACAAATTGTATCAGAACTCTGGGCCAAATGTGGGCCTTTGTCCTTAATTGGAAAGACGCGTTTTGCGAGTGGTTCGCTAACCGCTTCCACCCGGGAGAACAAAGCCGTGAAGGTGGACATTGTGCCAGCCAAAGCGGACAATATCTTACCGTTGGGACCGGGGTATTACAAATGGTATCAGAGCATGATTTGGATTAAAGTGGACCTGGGATATGGTAACACGACACACTCTGACGTACTCTGACTTAGGAAGGGGGACATTGTGGTAGCCAAAGCAGACAATATCTTACCGTTGGGACCGGAGTGTTACAAATGGTATCAGAGCTCTGGGCCAAATGTAAGCCTTTGTCCTTAATTGGAAAGACGCTTTTTACGAGTGATTTGCTAACCGCTTCCACCTGCGAGAACAAAGCCGTAAAGGTGAACATTGTGCCAGCTAAAGCGGACAATATCTTACCGTTGGGACCGAGGTGTTACACACTCTCTAGGGAGCAACGGTGGTTAAATGTCCATGGTAGTTAAATGACCACATCATAAGTCTCTCTAGGGCCCGTTGTTAAGCCCATGACTACCTTACCTTATTGGGCTACCCCAAATCATTGGGCCCCCCCATAAGTGCTAGGCCCATTCTTGATATGAGTAGGCCGTCTAGGCCCATCCTTGATATAAGGAGAGTACATCATCATCATATAACATGCTTAGTATAGCTCCACGATCCATGCCCATGCGCATCATATGTATGCTTAATATAAGGAGTGATTGATCATAGCATATGCCATTGGGCGGATTATTATGGGACTCCTTGATAGGAGGAGTTACCCACATGAGCGTGCGATACGCGTAAAATTGCTACATGACTGGATAGTGTGATTCATGCATCTCGCATTGTGTGACATGACTACTGTACGCCCTAGCGACATCAGGGTCGTAGCCTCTATAGGTATATCGTGGATAGCAGGATTGGACACCAGAAATCTTTCTCCACATGGGGTGTGATAGATATCCCTGGGTGAAATTCCCTAAACCCTTATGGTACCAGGAGGTTGCTCCAACATCTAGACGAGTGGATGCATGAGCGCCAAGTGTCGAATACCAGGAAGCCGTGCTTCCCACTGTGTCGTGGTCAGTTGGAAGGGGGTGCAGCCTTACCTGCCTGAGATGATGGGGTAAAGCTAGGCTGAGTTTGACCAGCTCGAGGAATGGGTCACTATCGACGAGTCGGGCCCAATATTGGCAGGCGGATAGTGAGGTCTCTTCCACTCACCTTGTTGCACGCGATAGGGCAGCAATCTGGTTTGGAGTGTACTAGACCACGGTGATATTCCAAAGTTGAGCTGTATTGATATGTGGATTCAGATGAGGATTGACATGCTTGCATTGCATCTCGCATATAACATTTGGCTACGTAGGCCTCGCATCGCATGGCCTCGGTATGGCCGATAGCATTCATGTCTTATATCGTATAACCTTGGTACGACCGATTGCATTCATGGACTTACCAACATGTTTTCGTATTGCTTTGATATTGTATACTTGACACTTACCTTGCGCATATACTTACACCACCCTCTAAGCTTTCTATAAGCTTATGCACGACTGTTGCATGTAGGTAAAGTTGGATCGCAGCAGTGCTGAGGTAGGAGCATGTGGCAGATCATTTTGGAGCTTTCGTCTATCTTTGTATTTCCCTTTCTGCATTGTACTCAAAGTTTTTGATATAGTAGATATGTGGTGATATTGTTTTGTGACTTGGTAATGCTTATGGTTACGCTCCTATATCCAAAAAAAAAAAAATCATATTGAAAATCCTCCTTGTAGGGTCCCAAGATCGGAATCTGGCATATGGGTGCTGGGAGCCGAAAATGAGGCACTACGGAGGCTGTCAGTGCCAGATTCGGCAATCGAGAATTTTGTGAGCCCGGTTTCCGAGTTTGGGGCATGACATAAGGAATACCAAACCACTTCTTGTAAGCACTCACAAAGAAAGAGGGAGAGAGAAAGAGATTAAAAGATAAGTTCTATGAGCTTACCTTCTGATCCAAACCATTTATCAAGTGCTCTAATACTATATATCTTAGATATTTTAGATCAAATCTAAGTGGGCCCCACCACAAGATCATGTCTATCATAATAAATCATTTGCGCTTCTCGTATCTTATATTGTGCTAGAATCCTATAAGTGAAAAATCCATTATAGACATTAGTGTAAAAGTGGGCCCCACATAAAATTAATTGTACCTTTAAAAATCTTATTCATTAAGTGTAAATATGGATTGAAGACCTTATAAATCTAGATCCAGATTGTTAAAATTAGGAAAAGATTATAATAATGATATAGATCGTTAAATCGACAATCGGGTCCAATCCAACCGTTGACCAAAGGTTTAATAAACTAATTAAGGGATTATATTTAAGAAAATTAAAAATCTACTTGATCTAATGTTAAATCAGATCATCTGATCAAAGATCAATCAAGACCATTAGACCAAATTCGTGAAAAATAAAGAAATAAATGATCGGATATGATGGATCTAAACATCCAATTGTCTTTAAGGTAGATCTCAATCCGAAACAAAGATTAATACCTTTGATCTATGGTTAGAAACATGGTAAATGGACTATCTACGGCTTAGATCTACGAAATTAGGGGACTTGATTGACTGATTTAATGGATTAATGTAACAATCTTAGGATCTTACTCATTTTTACAGGATTTTTAAGAAAATGGACACTAAAGAATAAACTAAATTGATGCTTTATATTCTAACCATGACTAAAAAAGGAAACTTTATATGGATCGTAGACCCGAATGCAGTCATTAGATCCATGAAGAAATTATCAAAAGGTTAAAATGGTCAAATAAGGAATGAACATTTTGGGTAAGTAGTCACTATCATGGAAGGATTTTCTCGCACGCATTGCGTAACATTACATGCTTACTTTTGCTTAACTTTTATAATTTGTTGATATCTAATTAAGTATACAATTGGCTTATATTTAATGTGTCATTCTGAGAACACCAGACAACTTGGGGATCGAATTATCCCTTAAATTCTCGGGCAGAGTTCCTAATGAAACTCGAGTTGGTACCAATAGGGCCTCTTCCTTAGACTACAGTCGAGGCTGGGGAAGGAGTTTGGCCATCTCTAGAGTGGGCCACTCATTGTCAAACTATACAGTTACACACGATACGTGAGATACCTCAAGCCAGCATTTGTGCAGGATGTGAGTAAACTCCTGCACGTGTTGGGCTCCTATGGGTCTCGGTCGGATGGGTGTTGGCAGGCTGGACGCTTTGCGCAGCTATGGCCCTGGTTGTTCATTAAAGAAATTATTTATGTGGTAATGTGGCATGCTAAGATTCTTGTACATGCACTTGTATCATGCCTATGTTGTGAATCATGCGTACAACTACTTGCTGAGCTATTAGCTCATTTTGTTTATTGGAAAACCATCCAGACAGGGAAATGAACTGGAGTCTCCATGTGTGGAGTGATGACTTCGAAAGGCGTGCTCTTGAAAATTTACTGCGAGAATAAAGAATTTTTCATTTTATATTTATTTCTTTTAAATAATGATGTATGAACTTGTGTTGGATATTAACCACTAGATAATTGATACTTTTGACTGGATGTGACACCACCAATTGCCAACAAAGAGGAAGGAGACTTGGTAAGAGGTGGTACAAATTCAAAGATTGACATTGTTTCCAACTTGATGACAAGTTCTTTCAAGCCCAAGGAGAATTGATGGATCTGGGAACACACATGAGTAATTAACGGATGTGTCCACTCTACACAAGGTATTCAATTAAAGTCCAGGCCATCAGAAAACATATCAAGGCCCAATCAAGCCCATTCAATGGTCAAGGTCACTGATGTGATTGATGCAACAATCAGATTAAAGATCTGGAACATTTAACCATGTGGATTACTAATCTGGACTAATTTGGACTGTTTCAAGTGCGTAGTGTGTGTGAGTAATCCAGGGTTTAGTCCCTGGTAGTGTTACCTTTCAAAAAAAAAGAAAAAAAGATTACTAATCCAGTCTATTTCAAGTGTCCAAACCGATCAGATGGGGAATGTGGACCAGATCAAGGGTTGGATGATATGTGAACCCGAGTCAAGGCCTTGATGAAACACACATCTCACTTGGACTTACCCATATATTTTGGAAAGTTCCCGATTTAGAGTCAAGTCATTATTTGTTTATCTTATTTCGCTTTTTGATTTATATCTTTTAAATAGTTGTTTCCCTATTTTAATAACAGTTCGTGTGTCAAATCTTTTAGTAATTTTATTATGTTGGAGGATGTCAAAATAATAAAGTCTAAATTTGTGTAAGATCTCTTTAAGTCTCTATCTTTTGTATTTTGACCCATATAAAGTCCTCTAAGGCCATATGTAAGAAGATATTTGATGAACATTTTGACTAGTAAATGTAGAGTATTTCTTCTTCCTTTCATGCAATGAGAATTATTAATCTTTGCTGAGATGTCATTGGAACCGTTCATGTGATGCCATAGAATTGGTAGAGTAGTACCACTACCACCTAGTTATCCATTATTTCTATTTCCTACATGCAGAAGAATGTGAAGGATTCTTAGCACAAGATCTGCTGAAGAAAGGTTCCAAATTCAGTTGGATGGTTTTCGATTGCATCAGAAAATAAAATCCCAAACAAGAAGAAAAGGGGGGGGAAAAAAGGCCCAACAAGTATTTACACTGAATATTGGTCCATATCAATCTGTATCAAACCAATTCAGCATGAAGTATGACTATGGCCAGTTCACATATAAATATATCATACAGGCAGGTACCAATATGCGATAAGTATGGTCCACTACGCAACATATTGGCCATTATTTTGAACCATGTTGGTGATGACCCTATTGTTTATGTCATGTGCATTATGAGTCAATTACACTATGTTCCTCAATTCATCATGTTTCCATTCTCCAGATCATTCACAACTTAAGAAGCCCTATCTAGGAGGCTTTTACTGTTACACGTCCTCTCGATTTTAGTTATGAGCTTATGTGGATGTTGATTGGGCAGGTGATGTCATGGATCAATAATCTACTATCGACTTCTCAATTTTTCTTGGTAATCTTTTATTTCATGGAAAAGCAAGAAGCAAAATCGTATTGCTTGCTTCAATTATCCACTCCAACTCCTAATGCAACCCAAGGGTGGTCCTGACCAAGATATCTAATAATTGATTGGGTCCATGAAATATTCCAATCAGTTAGTGCAGCCCATGTGATGGTTCAATTCACCCACATGATGGTCCACTTTGATTTATCAGCCCATATGGTCCATGTTGTGGGACTATTTCATATATTATTTTGATAGAAAAAACTAGCTTACTTGGAAATAATCTATAGCTACCCTTATTTTCTAGACCACTTTTTGGTACCCAATGACATTCAAATGACACAAAATTGGTCCTACTTGAAATCCTGTTAAGTTATGATGCAAGACCGATCCATGAACCAAATAACATATGAGATCAAGTAGTTGAATTAAGACAATTAATAGAAAGAAAAAAAAGCATTGCCATAGTCATCATGAATCCCATGAAAACCAAAAGAACGCCATGCATAATCATAGCCTAAGCTACCAACATCGTAACAAAAGATCATTAAATAAAAGGAAACTAGAATCTAATGGATGTAGGGACATCCAATTAGCATAGGGTATAGTCTATTTCAAAGTAGAAGACCTAATACAACCTAGAGTAAAAATTAAGGTTTGTGTAATTTAAGAAAGTAGGAAATATATAAAATTTTAGATTTAGAGTTAGGGTTTTGGGAATGGAAGAAGGGGGTTTTGATATAAAGATAATGGAAAAACCAAAAGGGGCAAGGTGTAGCCGTACGACCAACCTGAAGGATTCACAGGTGTGGTCGTACAGTCACACGTGTGGCGTAGGATGGATGGGTTTAGGTCGGTTAGGGTTTGGATGGTAGATAGATAAGGGAAAGATGGGTTTAGGAGAAGATGATGGCTTAAGATGGGAGAATTGAAGAACTTGAAGAAAATACGTTGAGGGAGGAGAAAATTGATGATGATGTGGAGATAGATGGAGACCTCGCATCTCTGTTGATGAAGATTAGCCTCACACCAATCTCCCTTCCAAATCACATGGAAGTTTCTTCAAATCTCATGAATATGGAAAAAGAAGAAAGCAAGAGCTTTTTCTATGCCCACCCTCTTTTATAGCTCCAAGAAAGTTCAAAATTTATAATAAACACCCTATTTTGTGATAGGATTTAAGGGTATCTTAGTCATTATTAATATTATATTAAAATAGATGGTTGGGATTGGAAACATAGATGGTTAGGAATAGATTAGGGTTTCTTTTGCTTTGGGAAATACATACATATAAAAACTCTTTTATGAATGATCCATGAATAGTGAATTAAAAGAAAAGGCTCTCTTTGTTTTTCCCTAATCATGTATCGGACAAACTTTGGGGATTCGATCTCCAATCAGTGGTGTGACTCAACTAAGAGTTCCAGGTTTTATGCGACTTCAAACCCAAAATTCAAATTAGGTATTGGGGTTGTTGTTTCAATTCAACAATTGTGACAATCACAGTGCTACAGCACATTGTCTTCCAGAAGCAAATCAAACACATCGAGATTGATGTCACATTGTTTATATGCATTTTTTATTTTGGAATTTCAGGGAAGCACATTTCATGTTATCAAACATGCTCTCTTCTAAAATCAGATCAATCAACCCATCGTGTATGGGCCATTGGACAAACCTTAACTGTCCATTTTCATCATGCACATGAGCGGACTCCTTATTTTCGGGCCCGCACATGCTCATTATCTGCCCCACCTAATGGATGACCAGGGTCTACCGCACATACGCCACATGAGGCATGTTGTGTCCCACCTGATGAGTGGGCCAGCCTGATTTTTAGGCAAGGACACATTCACTAGAGAGCCACATATCAAACAACCCAGATCTCACATGTGTATGCCACATGAGCACTACACTCATGCCGGCCTGTGGAAGACGTGCGGTTGCAAATAGAATCTCTCCTTCCCTCAACAAGATAGGTCCACACCAAACATACCCCAGACCAAAAACAAGCAAATCCACTCATCAGGTAGGACACATGTGTAGGAGGAAAAAAAAAAAAAAAGATGGTTAGAAAACTACAATCTATGATCCATCCTCAACATATGCATGTGGCCCACATGATCAATTGACCAACCTAAGTTTTGGGCTATCATGGACCCCACCTAGTGAACGGACTGGATCTAACAAATATGCACATACATTAGGCCCCACCCAAAGAAAAAGAGCAGAGGCATGCGAGAAATAGGAAATGAGGACCTGAGAGATGATGGGAGCATTGAGGTCGTCACAGAAGAGGTATTGGATGAAATCTTCGAAATTGAGGACGGGACGGAGACGGCGCATCTGTTCAATGACCCACTCAGCATAAGCGACGGTGGCTTGGGTCTCGCCCTGGAATTCAATAAGGAAGCGCTGGAACTGAGGTGCCGTCATCTGGTCATAGCCTCGGGAGAAGGCGAAGAATGCTTTCTTGAGGTCAGGTGGGGGCTCTGCCTCGTTATTCCGGAACTTCCTCGTGAAGAACACGCACATCGTGTAGTCTCCCATTTTCTCTTACCTTCTTCTTCCTGATTTTTTTTCTCTCGTTTTCTGAAGAGAGAGAGAGAGAGAGAGAGAGAGAGAGAGAGAGAGAGAGAGACGGGAATGTTCTTCTTGATTTTCTGTTCTTCTCTCCTTTTCTGAGGAGAAAGAGAGAGAATTCAAGGAGGAATGGTGGATAAAAGGGGCGACATTTGCGGGAGAGTCTGGTGGTGGAAGTAGCTTCTTCGTCTCCCTTTTTTCCCGCCGTTGCCGTTACCTCCCGCTCTAAGAGAGGAATATGTGTTACTCGGGTAACACGTTAGTGGGTGTTTTCTCTAAACGTGGGGCCCACCTTGATGTATATGTTCTACATCCACGCCGACCATAAGTTTTTTCAGATGATTTTAGGACATTTTTCCAAAAATGAATTAGATTCAAGTCTCAATGAACCACAAGTAGGGATTGAATTCTCACCATTAAAAAATTGTTGGGGATCACAGAAGTTTTGGATCAAGTTGATATTTGTGTTTTACCTTCATCTAGGGTTGACTCACCTTATCAACACGTTGGATGGCATATAAATATTACGGTGGGCCCTTGAAAGTTTTTAATGGTGGTCGTTCGATCATCACTTTTTCCTATGGCGTGGTCCACTTGAGATTTGGATCTGCTCCATTTTCGGAACCATATACTAAATTGATCTGGAAAAACTGATGGACAGTGTGGATATACAATATACAAACAAAGGTGGGCCCCACGGTCAGGGAAACACCCACTAACGTGTTGTCCGGGCAACACCTAATCCGCTGCCGTTAGCTCTCTCTTTCAATTCGATTTGTACGTTGGCCACGTGTGTGTTTTCACGGGCTGGGCTTGAGTTGGGCTTTCAGGCCTGGTCCACAAGACCTGGACTTCTGGGTTAGGTGAGTTGGGATTTTCACCTGAGGAAAGAGATCCGTGGATTGAGTTGAGCCCCGGTTTTTATTATACTCATGTTTTCAAGACTCGGACGAGTCTGACGTGACTCGTAGAGTTGACTCAGACTTGGCTAGGACCAGTCCGGTTCAATGACCCAAGTCACCTTCGACTCAAGCGATTAGGGCCAATCAGTCCCAACTCAAATCCGGACTGAATGAGTAGGTCCTAGATGCTGAGACTTTTAACCATGTTCTACTTTGAGAAGGGATTAAAAACTGGTTTTGGTTAACCATGATTCTATTCAAGATTGAACCAGTCTTCTAGTTTTTTAACCACAGGCCTATCACATCACATTTTAAATAGGGCTTAGGAATAGGTTAATGGAAATTGGCATTTTAATAATTGGTTATTACTAACTTTTCCATTTATAACCTAACGAACGCAAGAGGATTTGGAGACTTCTCCAACAGATTTCTAGTTTTATGTATGTCTTTGCTTTACCCCAGTGGAATTTATATGGGGATTTACATTATGTATACAAAGAAAGAAATAAATGAAAGGGGCCGCTGGATCAGGCGTGTCAGACGGTCCTCGATGAGTAGATTTGAAGTAGAGACCCGAATGGATTGTGGGTAAGGGTGGTCAGGGCGGCAGTAGGGTTGGAGCAGACCGATGACCACAACATTTGGAAGGCCCTGGAGGCGGCAATTAAGACCATGACAGATCTCACTCAAGTAACAAAGGCATAAATGAACCGCTATGATACTATGATAACCTAACGAATAGAAGAGAAATTAGATAATTCTTCTATAGTTTTTTATGTCTCTGCTTTACCCCCAACAGGATTTATATAGGGATTTATATCATATATACAAGAAAAGAAATAAATGAAATGTAATAGATATGCATATACATGAAAGAAGAATTGTATATATATGGAAATGAGTTTATCACCCATTGCCCATCAAAACTATCATTTCTCCCTTAGAATGAGGTATGAATTCCAACAACTTGTAAAATCAATAAGATCGAAACCTCAATAAATGATTGAAGATGAAGGCTAAAATAGAGGAAATCGATTGAATCATCTTCGAAGAGGTCTTGATTGGTGTTGACACTAGGAAAATAAGTTTGTCATTTTCATTGCAAGTTGACATTACAGAATTAGGTTGGATGATGGTAGACCTATTGATCTTCAATTGGAGTGGCTAATAATTCGTTGGAAAACTTATCAAATGCCCTTTTTTTCGATGAATCCAAGATAATTCAAATCCAAGTTTTAATGAAGCAGATACTAAGGTTTTTGCAAGAACGTGCAGTCTTAGCAGTTGGTCAGTGCACTGAATCAATTGATCAAAAGAAGGGTCAAGATTCTTCGATTGTAGAGAGATGCAAGGGAGCACCTTAGGCTCATTGAAAAGTTTATCCAACTGTCTTTCAACTAAGTCCAAGATTACTCCCATCCGATTAGTATCGGTGGAGATCTAGCCCGATCACTAAAGGTGCATAAATATAATCAAGCAAATAACATGAGTTGCATCATCAAAGACTTTGGGTCCAAATTTTAAAGGTCAAATGAACTCTAATAATATTGATTTATTACTAGTTTAAAAGCTTATCGAATTATCTTTCCAACAAGTTCGATCAGACTTGTAACGAGTGAGATATGTTCTCCCAAAACTACAAAAAACTTATTGTGAACGATGTTGTCAAGGGTTATGGGGACCACTTCAAGGTAGTCCTCTGAAATCAACCAACCAAAGTGCGCCACATGTCTGCCCTCCCTTACTATAGTACAATTGCCACCTCAACCCCTCTACTAGGGTGTTACTGCTATTTCACACACCTTCAGCCAATCGAGATGCACTACCGATCCTAGAAGCTTTCGGATTACCTCCAACTTTGTCTATAAATAACCCAAAGGGAGAAATATTCAGGACTTTTCATCACTTTAGTTCTCAAAATTATAAAATAAGGAGTTGTCTTACAACCCTCATTATTCAAATCTAGTGGGGCACCACTTTGTTAACACTCCCTAATTCTTGGGATTTTTAATGCGCCAATTAATAGGCACCCTCTATTCTTTGAAAATGTAGGCACGACTCTGTCGGCAACATGGCCCCTTTTCCAGGACTTAAGGGGCGTCACTCTGTCAAAGCCCCCATTCTCTCACAACTGCGAGCAATGCCCCTATATTGTGCCCCACTATAGCTTCAGTTTTTCAAAAAGTGGCACCTCAAGGTATTGTATTGGCCAATAGGGTGTTGCTCCCCTCCTCTCCCAATGTGGCCAATAGGGTGGTACATTCCTGTTGAAAAAATGATGAATCTTGTACACAATGGAGGATAAAGGAAAAAGATAATGAGACAATCAGATCAATCAGGTTCATTGCTCAACTTGAATAGTCAATTTCTCAAGACAGATTTGTTGTCATTTTTCCGGTAGTTCCAGCAAGTGCAAACGAAAGAAATTTGCAAATTATCTTTTAAGTCAATGAACTTTTAATCCAAATTTCAACACAAAAATTCACACATTTAAGCGTTGAATAGATCTTTAGTTTTGACACCGGTATGCCTTTAAGACGTTCAGAAAAAACATACCAAGATGTCAGATTCAAGAGTAGCATAACAAACAAGTGTGAAGTGCGAAGTCCTAAAGGAGATTTGAACCCTGGTTGTAAAAGCAAAAACTCACTCTTACCATCTAGCTAGACAACTATTTATGAAAAATTTTAATAATCAATATATTTATTTATTTACTAAAAATAAATTTTTATTTTTGAAATTTATTTTTTATTATAAAAACATGATAATTCTCTCCCTTTTGCACAACTTGTAGTACTTGAGGAAGGAAAGCTCCTCCTTGTCACGCTAAGTTTGCAAGGAAGTGGCATCCTTCAGAGAACGACGTCCTTCTATTGCGTCTTCAGAAGCTAGGGAGTGAAGATCCTTACATTTCCATTAATGCAAATATGTGTAACCCCCTTCTCATCTCCCCTCGTTTGGGATTGTTATGGATGACACCATTCCTTTCTCAATATTAAGGCTATAGGATGCAACGCTTCTCTTTCTTACTCGTCAAATACAAGGGAGTGGTGCCCCCTCCCATTCTCATTTATGGGGTGCAAGGGCAATAACCCTCTAAGGTTGATTGGGCTCCCAAAGAATAATGTCTTTCCTCCTTTGTGCTTTTCATGTCCCTAAAGGCTTATGCCCATTTCTCCATGGTTAGACTGTATAGTGGGTTGCTTTGCAAAATACTTGTAATTGTCATTGCTCCTCTAAAGATAACACTTCTATAAAATACATCGGTATATTTGATCAAAGAGTTTGATAAATGATATTCCATTTTTAATAATCTTCATCAAGAAACTAATGCAATCATTTGGATCAGCATCGTGACCTAGATGATCCATCTCCCTTGAATTTGAACAACAATGCTTACCATCAACAATGCTCGAGTGACAAATGTTTACTTTATCAATGTTGGATAGACGACTTACGCTACCTTGGCTTGCCATTATATGCTCATTGTTGGACTAGTCTACAGCTTCGGAAGCTAGCATTCACTCATATAATCTTTACATAATCTCTTTAAAATAATCTACAATTTTTTCATGTATTAAGGTACAATACTCGACAGGCTATGAACAAATAGATATGTGCCTTGACTTTCTTATCACAAAGTCCCATGCTATTCAAGATGACAAAGCTACATACTCCTTGTCTTTTATGCTGACAAGGTTATGCGTTGACCCTTTCCATTGCCATTGTGATGTCTCTATGCCAACATCACTTGAAATATATCAGTATTATCTAATACTAGTCAATTATGCAGGAAGTCATATATGACCTCTCTAATCTTTAAATTACGTGACCATTGGTCTTCTAGGTAGCACTCGATATTACTTGCCCAAGTAGTGAACATATTCTAATTAGTTGAATGATCTGACACTGAAGTTAAACGACCTCCAACACAAGAATATTTGCATAACATGCATCCATTGTATCATGCATGCTCATTTTTTATATGCATACAGTATTTTTTTAAAGCTTTATCTTAGAATTAAGGATATTTTTATTTGAATATAATTAAAGCATGTGCTAGACTATATAGTCTAGAATGTAATGAGAATCTACATTAATAAAAGCCTTTCGATTATGTGCGTTTTTTTTTTTTTTTTTTTAATTTGTATGTTAACAATGTCTGTGAATGTTCCATAAATGTCTATGAAAAATTAATATCAATCACAAATTACCGTGAACAATTAGATATTTTAATACATTAATTATTTGTAAGAGTGAAAGCACGTCTAATTTGTTTTCCACAAGGATGGAATTCTATTTAATTTTTTATTCATACATATATTGTCTCATTCATCATATGAATAAATGAGACTTCATTTTTCATTTCATTTACCAATCACTAAGTTAAGATTTATTTCATTTACCAATCGCTAAGTTAAGATTTTATCTCGTACATCATCAATAGGGTTAACATTTATTCAATAGGTTGCTGAAGAACTACACTTTAAATAGAAGATAACTAAAGCTTACTTAACTTTAGTCAGTATGTAATGCAAAGAAAATCTTACTACAAAATCTCTCACACGAGAACAAATTATGAATTCGCCATTTCATTTGAATGAGCTAATATATTGACGCTTATCTTAAGTCAAAGATTATTTTTTCATGATACGTAGTTAAAACTTTATGGTGTATTAGTAATAGAAATATAAAAGTCTCCAAATTAATAGATCATCCTAAAAAGAAAATTTATGTACTAGAATTTATGCGATGTCTATTTTGTATTAGCTAGTTAAAATACATTCTAAATAAATTTTGGTCACAATTGTCATCGTTGCTTGCTTAGTTTTACTATCTTATATTCTTTAAGAGCCTGTGTAGTGCATGCCATAACACTATTATCAACATTGTTAGCAAATATAATTATTACGATATGCAAATACATAGATTACAAATAAATAAATAAGCTACTACTTCTTAACCAGACACGAGACACCTTGTATTCACACTGGATCCCAAAATAAGGTTGATCCAAAACCTAAGTGGGTCACACCATAGGGAACATTTGACATGGGGATTCCTTTCATTACTTATTTGTGGGATCTAGATTGTTGTTCGTGTGATGCCAAATCTATTCATGTAATGAGCCTACTATGATGAAAAGACACCCCAAATATTAGGCCATTTCAAAGTTAAAGTGGGGCCACACCATGTGAATTTAGACATTTTAAGTATGATTTACCCCGTTCTTATGGTTTGGCTCACCTGAGTTTTGGATTAATTTGAATCTATTTTTGGATTGCATCCAAACATGAGATGAAACATCCAATTGACTATGTAGATCTTATGTACATTAGTTGGTCCCTCCGTATGTGTATACAAGTCATGCCTCTCATGTGGACTTAAGTTCCCTATGCATGTGCAGGTTAATGTGTTGATAAGGGAAGGGGATTTCAATTGTTGATGAAGTATGATGATTAAAAGAAGAGCACTTAGAAAACTATACGTGTCATGGTTATATGGTGTTTTGGACCATCCAAATTATTGACTCAACCATGGATGGAGCATAATTGAAAATTTGCACTCATTCATCATGCACACGATGAAATAAAAAAGTATCTAGTATTAAATGCATTACTCTATCCATGCGATAGGGCCTTTTTGACCTATTTAGATAGAATGTAAACCGGAAAAGGTAAAGAGTTTACATCGACGAAACATCTCCACTTATTTGGGAAACATCCATGTAAAGGCAAAGCTTTTTTTATTTTTTTTAAACTTTTCCCTCCTCATAAAGAAAATTTGATATTTTTTTACAAAAAATTAAATGGAGGGAAAAATGAGTTTGTCTTTGATTTAACATTTTAAATAGTAATTTTAGAAAGATAATGTTTTATTTTCTAACTTTGCAATTCAAACATTTCAAATTCAAAGAAAAAATATTTTTTAACATTTCTTTTTATTAAAACAAACAACGTGAAGGGTTTGCTTCTCCTAGTAGTAATGTCAATTAACCATCTACTTAGGTCACTTTTTACTTTCCTTGCATTTTCTTAATTTACCTTCAATCCAAATAGGCTAATTTATACTGTCACTAACACATAATGTAGCTACTATCGTTCAACTATAATCATTATAAAATAATTATATCCAGGCAACATTGTCCACTCAATTTTATGACACGACCCAAGCAGCCTTAAATCTATAACTATTTAAACATTCACAACTCGTATAAATATATTTAATTATGATAATTATTAAGTCAATTTGTGTGAGTACTCTAATATTGATTCTGTATAGATCTGAAAGTAGTTTGATTGTCCTATTGGCAATAAAAAATGAAGAAGAAGAAGAAGAAATGTTGATATCACTAATAAGTACTATTATCACTATAGCTATTGTTTGTTACTATTAATACTAGATAATAGTAAAGTAGAAAATTAAAGAGATATTTGATCATTTTTCGCTAACAACATCATCAAATTAGAGTCAATACATCCCAACACTTTATTATATAATACATTATTAATAATACTAGTAAATAGTAAAATAGAAAACTAAGGAGGCATGAGATTATTATTATTGTTGTTATTATTATTATTATTATTATTATTTTATTTTTTTATACACACACTCCGTGGTGGGATTTCACCACCTATGAGTTTCAAACCCAAGACATCGTGTTGAAACTCCTCAAAGTCTACCACTGAGGCAAGGACTAGAACCCGAAGGCATGAGATTATTTGTTGCTAATAACATCATCAAATTGAAGTCAATATATATAATACGTGGGGACTATAGCCATTAAATCTAAGATTCTGAAATCATGTTTCAATCATCTAAATCATTTATATTATGGGTTTGCTATAAATGATGATACCCAAAAACTCTTAAATTAGAATATTTCAAGACTTTGATCATTTATTTATTTATTCCTTTGAATAAGAACTGTTTCTTTACCCTTTGTTATGTGTATAGTTAATTGAAAGTTAAAATCTTATAATTTTTATAAGTTTTGAAGCAACCACCATTCGTGTGCATCTCATTATAAAAACTGTTTGGATCACTGAATATGACCAAGGTCCAATGGATATAATCACAATGGATCCTATTACAATATGTTAGGATGCATTGTTGCAAACCTCTCGAAAAATTCCAATACAAATGTGATGACATTCAAACATTACTGATACAAATAAAACAGTTTTATCTATTAACGATAATTATTACAACTTGATATTTTGATAATTGGTAGTAGAGAATTAAAAATGAGAAGAAAACCCAAGTACACAAATGCAATGAAACATCATTTACTTCAGCTGCAATCAACTGCTCTATTTGTCTACAGCTTGTAAGAGTAGAAGCACTTGGAGAAAGTAGTAGGATGCACCACCTATAGTGGCATATCGTAGCTTGGTGGTTCCTTCGACGGTTGGGAAATCATTGTCTTTTGAGCGATTGAATCCTCCAGCTAACCATCCCAAGTTCTTATAGCCCCCCTCATGCAACCTTTTGATGGCCATCATAGATCTAATAAAAGAAAAGGAAAAGAAAAGAGAAAAGCTATTAGAAATGTTCGAGACTCAGGATCGCCAACATAAGATGATAACACAATTAAAATTGTCATTCATCTCTATTCCTCCATATAAAAAACATATTTTAATAATTACACTTCAAAAATTATTAAAGTTTCAATTTTTGGCGTTAAATGTTGAACATTGAGAATGTTCTTTTCCAATATTATAAAACCGTCTATTCTAGTAATGACCACCATCACTCTTTCGACGAAAGTTTCTAAAGATGGCATATTGCGGGTGGTATTTATAATATAGTTAATCTTATCATAATAGCATCCTAGAATTATCATATGTGCTTCAAAACCACACAAAACCAGCCCCTAGTGTGTGGTTTTCAAGTAGTAATGTGGATATTGACTTTTGTTTTTTAAAATAATATTCCCCTATATTTTTTTACATTGGACATGAAGAAGAAAATTTTCAACTTTATAAATAAGGATGGTCGAAAATGAGAGTCATGTTGCACACACCTTATTTATTTTACAAATTAAATTATTATTTATAAAAATAAAATAAAATAGTTTCTAATTAATTTTTTCCTACTAAATTATTTTAAACCAATTTCTATAAATTATAAAGTTGAATTGTTTTGAAAGTTAGCTACTTCATTTTGGATTCCCAAATTGTTTGGAAAAAGTATAAAATTCTCTTACTCTTAGTTATGTCTTTCTCTATTATGTTTGTGTTTCTAATCTAGAAGAAAACTAGCAAACATACCAATCTTCATCTGGGTCAACTTAGTAGTAGTGTAGTTAGCAGGATTGTCAATGGGCTGAGATGGCCCATCAGACTCTTAGGCCGAGTTCGATTTGGGCTGGATTTGGGTTGGCATACATGCCTTGAGAGTTGGGCCTCGGCCTAAAAGTAAAACCCATTTATTAACTAGGCCCAGATTAGGTTGCGTAAAAAGGCTTGTAGCCTTGCCAGGCTTCTTCATCATTTTCATGGATAATTCAAAAGTTACACCTCCTTTTTTTAGTTTTTCAATGTATTTTTTTAAATATTTAATGGTTAGTTTAGATTAAGCACCTTATTAATAATAAATAATAATTTCTTAGATTACTATTCTAATTCCAATTTCAATAGTAATTAATATTATCTTAGATGATTATTTTAATTATAAATGTGGTAAATAGATTTAGACGTTAGCTAGGATCTTGACTCAGGTTGAAGGGCATTTATTAAGTGGGTCGTTTATTTAGTGTGTTGGCCCACTTGCTTAGCACAATCCCAACCAGCTCGTTTAGATCTTTGAAGGGCATTTTCATAATATATCCTGCACATATGTGACATATCACATATTTTGTTCCTTTCGGTAGATCTTACGTAAACGCCAGTGGGGCCCACCTGAAACACCTACATCTATTGCTGCAATGGAAGGTAGTGGAATGATAATGGTATTGATTAATGAGGTATATTTTTTAAAATCTTTTTCAAAAGGTACTAGAATGTAAATTTCATATCAATTAGGTATTATTTTGTAAAATTTCTTATTTTGGTTTTCTTTTGCAAGCTGGCTTAGACTTGGCCCACACTGTTGCAAGCCCAACACATTGGCTCTTGGATGGGTGTAGGGCCGAAAGTTAGGTGGGTTCAACCCGATCGACCCGACATTAGGTTGAGCTCGGGCAGGATGTATCGGGTTCAGTCTCAGGCTTGGGCTATACAAACACCAAACCGATAAAACTTGGGTCCGGCTCAGGTTGAGGTCTTGGGTTGCTTGACCCAACCCAAACCCAGTCGATATTTAAGTTACTTATAAATTATAATTGAGTGCGGATTGTTTGTGTTGAAAGCACAAGGAAATTCCATTGCCGTCGAGTCTCATTGGTCTACATCATTTTCAATGACTAAAGCTAACAAGATATGCTAGATTACTCTCTCCTAATTGGATTGCGTGCTACACAACACCACTTTTAAAGGAGTAATTGTCCCGTATTTTAGTTAGTTTGTCTAGAAAAAATAAAATTTGTTACGATAAATAACTACATATATAATGAATAAAATCATAGGTACCAAAAATATGACATCTATTGAAATATGTATTGACATATAATAGAATATATAATAACAAAAATATTAGCATTGGGTTAGGGTTGAGGTACAGGAACCATGGGTTGGGCTAGGGCTGAGCACCGACCCGACCCAACCCAACCCGCCCGACTTTCTGCCCTAGATGGGTGCTCGACGGACAGTAACAAATACATTTCACTCTGGGGGCATTATAAGTTATACTGCTGCTAGTTGCATTGGAACACCTACAGTCCAATCAATTGATCTGAACGGTCCATTAAGTGTAGAAAATATTTCATAGATTTCTATGAAAAAATTTCACTTGTTGGATGATCCAATCCATCCTTGATTTTGATTTGGCCTTGTTTTCTACAGCCAGACTTTTCCGAGCCATGGATGGATTGTTACAATTGCCTAACAAAAGTGATTATTTAGAATCATACGCGAAATGTGATGGCCCCTAAAGAATAGATGGATCAGATTATCGATTTGACCTATACACATTCTTGACCGTCCATATTAAAGACCATTGATCAAATGGTTATAGTTTTCATATCACTATGATGTTTGCATGGTAGCCTGTAAAACGTGCACTGGATGTAACCAATATTCTAGATCAACGGATTGGATTATTTAAGTGGCCCCAATGCAACTAGGAGCACTATCACTTAGACTACCCCGGAGCACGGAAGCATTTCTCTGTATTCAGATGTCTTAAGCAATTTACACATGTTTTTATGGGGAGAAACGCTACAGTTATATCAGAGCACCATAAGTTTTAGTGCAAAATCCTAGTTGCATTGGGACACATGGACAGTTCAAACAATCAATTAAGACCGTTCATTTGGTCAAGCACACATTTCATGGGACAATCAATGGTCTTTAACATAGACGGTCAAGATTATTACACAAAAAATGATTAACCATCGATTAGACTGTCCAAGTGAACTGATGCAAGTTGGAGCACTATAACTATAGTGATCTGAGCCGTAGAAGTTAAGTGCTCCTGGTTGTATCGGTTCACTTGGATGATCGTATTGATCCATCTGAACCGTCCATTAAGTTTGGAACACATTTCATGGGCTATCATAGTCACTGATCGTGTGATCCAATCCATCTTTACAAATCCTTCCTATTTTTTATGGGATGGCTACGATTGCCTAACGAAGGTGGTGCTTTAGAATCATAAGCAATCGATGATGACCCCTAACAAATAGAAGGATCAATTTCTAGCTTCAAAATATTTTTATATAAATGATCTTGACCGTCCATATTTAGGGCCATAGATCAAATGGTCAATATTTGTTAGATTAATGCGATATTTTCCTGGTAGCCCCTGAAATGTTCTTCGAACCTCACGAACAGTCTAGATCAATGGATTGGACTAAATGTCCGAATGTAACAAGTATAAAAGGACTGTAGCATTTCTCATTGCTAATTGAGCCTGCTTTGGGCTCGACTAATTTTTCATAGGGCCAGGGTCGGGCCTAAATAGATTGGCCCATCTCTTTTGGGGTGGATGCCCATTGCGTACTGAGTGAACTCTGTGGGGCCCACCGTTATGTATATGTCTTGTCCACTCCGTTTCAGGGCAACAGCCCCAAAATTGAAGCATATGCAAAGGTAAGTGGACCACACCACATGAAAAAGGTATGAATCGGGCCCAAGGAAGGCTTCAACGGTGGACGTCATTACTCTTTCATGTGGTGTGGTCCACTTACCTTTGGATATGATTCAATTTTGGGCTCCCCTAAAACGAGCTGATAAAAAGGATGGACGGCGTGGACAAGACATATTCATCACGGTGGGCCCGACAGAGTTTACTCAGAGAGAGAGAGAGAGAGAGAGAGAGAGAGAGAGAGAGAGATTGACCTGAGGCCTTCTCCACAGGCAAGAAGCAGCTTAGAATCCTTGGAAGGAACCAAGCTCTCAACCTGGCTTAAAAACTGATCGTTGATGGTGGTCAGTTTTTGGCCCGTCCACAACCCTATATATCCGAAATGGACCCATTTCTTCAGAAGTGTGATGGGACCCACATCCGTATCCTCCACGAACATCGGCACGTGCAGTGATCCCGGCACACGTGCCTTCTCCCTCTCCCACACGGGCCGTATGTCGAGGAGTAGGAAGCCTTCCTCATTTAATGTGGAGGCTGCATCCTTGGCCGGCACGGCCCGAACGGTGCCCGATTGTAACAGTTCTCGGATCCCACCTGCAACTGCATACACTCCACTCCTTCTCACCGTACGAACGGCGGAGACGTGTGGTGTAGATTTTCCAGGCTTGAATATGCAACTAGATAACTGGTCTACACGCATTGCCATCTCTCTCTCTCTCTCTCTCTCTCTCTCTCTTATCTACTTGCTACATCACACGACTCCGTGCTTGTTCACCACCATTTTGGAAAGGTGAATGGATACATACGATGCGCTCGAGGTGTGTGGGGCCCACCTGTGATGTGTATATGGAATCCAAATCGTGCATCGTATGAGCCTCGGCACATTCACTGTACATCCCAAGATTGGTCCAGCTCCAAAACTCAGGTGTGGCACGCCACAGCGGCAATGTGCAGTCATTTCTATAACTTATATATTTACTTGTTGTGGCCCACCTAAGTTTTGGAATACCTTAAATTTCCGTATGTCCCTTCATCCTGGTTAGAGGTGGGCATTTTGAACCCAATCCGATGGATCCGACCCGACTCGGTACCGTTCCGAACAGAACCGACGGCTTAAATCAGCTTGATCGAGTCTGTCAACCCAGATCCGATAGTATTTCGGGTTAGGTTCGGATAGAGGTTGATCCGGACAGATCCGACCCAGATACCCGAACCAAAAGGATCCAACCCGAACCGATCAGACCCGACCCGAAGCCTAAAAATAGTAGACTGTAACCTTGCTTTTGACTCAGATGATAATCAGGCCCATCTGCTTGCATCTGCTTGCATACACGTGCCCGATTGGCATGTGCAAAGGTCGAGTAGCATTTATCGTTTTTTCCGCTCAAACCCATCCTTTCGTCGGACGTAAACCAGTCCGTATTACCACACGCCAGCTACACTAGCCTCAAGCTAGGTGGCTAGTCCGTGCGAGGGACGGATTGGTTGCTCCCCTAGTCAGTGCTTTGTGGGCCTCACCATGATGTATGTGTTTCATCCATTCCGTTCATACATTTTTACAGAATATTTTATGGATTCATAAAAAAAATGATAGGTATGTAAATCTTAGGTGGACCACATAACAAGAAAACAATAATAATTGAATATCTACCATTAAAAATTTAAAATCCTTCTAAGGTCCACTCTACTATTTATTTGACATCCAATCTGTTGATTAGGTCATAAAGATCCAGATGGATGGAAAAAATAAATATCAGCTAGATCTAAAACTTTTAAGCCCAAAACGTTTTTAATGGTTAACGTTTATTTAACAGTGTTTCCTTTAATGTGATCCACTTGAGATTTAGATATATCTCTTTTTTTTTTTTTTTCATTTCGTAAAATGATCTATAAAAATAGATAGAAGGCATGGATGAAACACATACATCATGGTGGGGCCCACAGAGCACCGACCAACAGCCAATGGCCGGTGGCATCGTGGCAGGGGGAGTAGGCAATCCGTTTCCATGCAAGGACGAGACTGACGCTCCTCAAGCTCCGAGTTGTACGAACGGTTCAAAGGAGATTAAAGGTATATGGGCCCCACAATGATGTATTTATTATATTGACACCGTTCATATATTTTTAGAGATCATCTTAGGGTATTATCTAAAAAATTATTAATATCCAAAGATCATGTGGACCACACCATAAGTAGCAGCAGCGAATGATTTTCACCATTAAATATTTCATGTGGTCCACTTGATAGTTAGATCTGTCTTATTTTTCATCATAAGCCTTATGACGAGCTTACCAAATAGATGGACGATTTAGATATAACACATACCCCATGATAAGACCCACATAACTTGTTAAATTCATTACAGCAAGTCCTCACCCACTGTATATATAAAAAAAAGAAGTCAGAGTTCTTTCGTGCACTGCACGTTAATATACATGTTCGGTAAAAACATAAGCACAGTAATAGATAGTTTTTGTATAGCCATGTGGGGCCCACCTTGATGTATATGTTTTATCTAAGCCATTTATCCATTTTGACATATCAATTAAGGCATTGAGAAAAAAATAACATATATTAAAAGTTGAAGTGGGCCACATTATATGAAAAATTAAATTAAATTTATACGGATCCGAATCGTACCTAACTCGATCAGACTCGGTTTCTCTGACCGAGTTGGACTCTGTTCGGGTCAGACGAATTATGCATCGGATCTGTTCGGGTCAGGTGACCCGGATTTAATTCCGGATCTGATCGAGTCCGGGTCAAACCATGGTCATATCGGATCTGATCGGGTTGAACCTAATCCGCTCCGATCCGGACCGATGCCCACCTCTAATCCTGGTAGGGCGGGCCTGATGCATGGGTTGGATGATATATACGTCGCAAGACTGCGGACCTCATGTTCCATCTGTAGGTTTATACGGTGGGTGTCCCCCTCCCAGTGTACCCTCTGGTGCGCCGCGCCTACGCTATGGGAAGGGATTTTGACCATGCCAGGACTGAGGTATGGTAAGAATGTGTAAATGGATAGAAAGTGTCAGATACTTAGAGGGTTGGAAGTTTCAGGTACTTGGAGCCCATGACAGTAATCCGACCAAAATTTGAAAATGTTTTGGACTAAAATGTTCCTCCTTTTAATTTGATCTTTGTACACAGCTTTTTTTCTTCTTTCTTTACAGTTTTCCTTAGGACTTCTTCTTTCTTTGAAAAAATGTTTTCCCATGACCCACCACCACTCCTTTTGAATGCATTTTCTGGCATATGTTCACCACAGTTGATGCAATTTTCCAGCCGACCCCCCCTGATTGACCCGTTAAGACCTGCACAGAGAGATGAAACAAGAGACAAAGGAGTCACTGACTTGTGCAAGGGACCCTCTGATGCCTAAGTCAGGACCTTGGGTCTTTTGTAGGGTATGATCTCTTTAGGAAAAGAGTCACCAGTCGAGTATTAGGGTATGAGTGTGCGTACCTTTCATTGGTTGGTGATACCTCTATTTATACAAAAAAGGAGATGGTGGCGTAAGGAGTCTTTCTTGATACGCTGGAGATGAATCTGTTCAGATCTAGGGTCTTTGTAAGATTATCGCAATCTGAGGTTCTCCGGATCCGATCCGATCCTTCAAAGATCTTGGGAGAGATCTTCGGGCTGTTGGAAAGATCTTCAGACTGTTGACCTAAGGATAGGTCGTATATCGAGCTTTCCATGGAGTCGTCATTCGCCTTCTCTCAGAGGTCGCCCTGAACTATAGTCGAGTTTTGGTTGACCTATAACTGAGCTATGGCCGACCTATAACCGAGTTATGGTCAACGTATAGGTTAGGTCGGCAATTGGCCATTTAAGTGGACTTATAGTTGCATCCTCTTTGAGGGTCCTTACAGTTGCGCCGACCTCCTTAAAGATCAGCCTGTGTTTGGAAGTGGATGCCCCTTAGGGCTCGAATCTCAAAGGGCCCGACTTAACTATTTTTCACAAAACGGTAAGCCCCCCTTACTTTTCGAGCTGACCTATAGTGGCTCAGAAAGTAAGCCTAATGTGGTTTAGGTCGGGATTAGGTCGAGTTGTGGAGTCATAAATGCCAAGTATGATGGCCAGCACACTACTCGAGTCGTGTCAGTAATTAAGCATGGCATGTCGCTTCGTAGTTCGAGGTCACATGGGGCGTCAGGCCGTCGTTTTGATGACAAGCAAATGAAGGCGCAACACGTGACTTATTTCTCGATATTAGTGTCGAGTAGCGCATCGCGCCACGTATTGGCAGGTGGTAGTTGAAAGGACGTTGTACGGCCCAACATTGATGGGCGTACTCAAGCGACGTCGTGCGGCTACCCTATATAAGGGAAGCCCTAACCCTTCATCGTCCTTCATTTGCATTTCGCCCTTTGCGTCCAGTCGTCTTCCCTAGCGTCGAGATGCGATTTTCGGCAACTATAATCACTGGCGTTCGGAAGTCTATCATTTTCCCCTGTGAGCTCCAATTCCTTGCCCCCTCCTCCGTTCTTTTTCTCTTTTAATCAGCGACTCTCAACATCCATAAAGAGTCGTAATGTCAGACTTTTGTAGTTCACGAGAGGGCGCCTCTGGTAGCGAAAATGGGGCCAATAGCCCCCGAGTGATGTTGAACCCACTATCTCCATTGGTAATGATGGCGGACGTCGACTTCCTGATGTCCCGGGAGATGGAGCTATCCCCGGTCGAGAGGCCGGTGAGCATAGAACATGACCCTTTAGGTGAAGATGACCTGGAAGAGTCTGCTGAGGAGGGTCTGAGGGGTCCTATGCCCTCTCACAGCTGAGGAACTGGCCTGGATCAGACTCGAGTATCACATTCTTGAGTCCGTAACTCTTCGGCTCCCTTCGCCGAACGAGCTTCTAGACCGGCCTCCAAAGGCAGCTATCGTGATCTTCTAGGTCGCCCTTCAGTGCGGCCTACGGCTTCCTCTACAAGGTTTGGTGAGGCGATTGCTCGCCCTCCTAAATATGGCCCTGAGACAGATGATTCCTAATGGGTGGATGACCCTGATTGGTTGCGCAGTGATGGTGTGAGTTTGGAAGTATGACTGTAAGCGTCGAGAGGAGACAACCAAATGCCACTGCTAGTTTTTCTAGGGTTGGATATCGTGTCTCGACTGAAACTAAGGCTTTGTTGACGTAGTATACTGGGAGTTGCTTTTCCTCATGTTCCCTAATTAAAGCCGAGCTGACCGCTGCATCAGAAACAACCAAGTATAACAGTAGGGATCCCCCCTACTTGGGTTTAAAGAGCAATGGGGGTAACCTTAGATATTGTTTAAGCTGTTGGAAGGCTGCCTCGCATTCTTCTGTCTAGTCTACTACTTGTTTCCCCTTCAACTATTTGAAGAAGGGGAGATACTTGTCTGTAGCTTGAGACACGAAGCGATTGAGGGCAGCGATTCTCCCCTGTGAGACGTTGAACATCTTTGGTCGTTTTTAGCGATTGCATATCAAGGAGAGCCTTGATCTTCTCAGGGTTCGCTTCAATTCTTCGTTGGCTGACCAAGAAGCTGAGGAACTTTTCCGACCTAACCCCGAAAGCACATTTACTCGGGTTTAGCTTCATTTGGTACTTACAAACGATGAGGAACATTTCCTCCAGGTCAGCGATATGGTCTATAGCTTTGATGCTCTTGACGAGCATATCGTTGATATTCACCCTATCTGTTGAGCAAACATCTTGTTGACCAATCACTGATAAGTAGCACTTTCATTTTTCAATCTAAAGGACATGACTTGGTAACAATAAAGCTCTTTGTCGGTAATAAAGGCGGTTTTTGTTTTATCATGTGAATGTATTACAATTTGATTATGACAAGAATATGCGTCCATGAAACTTAGTAGCTCATGCCCAACCATGCTATCGACCAATTGGTCGATCTGGGGGAGAGGAAAGTTATCTTTGGGACAAGCCTTGGTCAGGTCTGCATAGTCCACACATACCCGCCATTTTCCATTTGCTTTCTTTACGAGCACGATGTTAGCTATCCAATCCGGATAGTAAACCTCCTTGGTCAACCCGACCTTAAGGAGTTTGTCGACTTCTCCGTCGATCACTTCGTACCCTCTGGGACCAAGTGTATGATGCTTCTGTCGAATTAGTTGGTATGAAGGGTCGACGTTCAGCCAGTGTACAATGATCTTGAAGTTGATGCTAGGCATGTCTTCATGAGACCATACAAAGACGTCCACGCTTTTTCCGTTCTAGCTCATGACGTAGGTCGGAAGCGGGCAAGGTCGCGGTTTTCGAAATGTGAGAGGGGATCGGCCTGGTCAAGCTATGTTGTTGGCTCTTCTGAGAGAGTGGTCAACTTCTCGGAGAGGTTGCTCGCGTGCAGGAAGGTTGAATAGGGTTATTTCCCGTTTATTCATCTTCCCTATTGGCTCTTTGCACATGCTGGGGCTGCAAGTTTTCCAGCATCTGTCTCATGTAGCCCATATTTTCTCTGAGCATTTTGACCTCCTTTTCGAGGGAGTTCAGCCGACCTCCCTTTACACAGGACAGTTGACCCTATCTCCCAGAACAGGAATTCGCTTAGTGTTGCGAGGACGAAACTTGGTGATTTTTCGATTGCTCAGGTTTTGAAGGCGGCGGTGTGTGCCCAAGTTCAACTGGAGCTGCAACTGGGGAGGCTCGAGTTCGGTTCTTCCCTCTCACCATTATAGTTTGCCTAAAGTTTATCTAGTAAAGCAGGAACAACTTAAGACGTCGTTCCTATAGACGGAACCAAATTGTTGATGCAATTTTCCGGCGAACCCTCCCTGATCGACTCATTAAGACCTGCACAGAGAGAAACAAGAGACAAAGGAGACCTTGACTTGTACAGGGGACCCTCCGATGCCTAAGTCAGGACTTTGGGTCTTTTGTAGGGTAAGAACTCTTCAGAAAAGAGTCACCACTTGAGTATTAGGGTGTCAGTGTGCGTACCTCACATTGGTTTGGGATACCTCTATTTATAGGGGAAAGAAGACGGTGGCGTAAGGAGTCTTTCCTAATACGCTGTAAATGAATCTGTTCAGATCTAGGATCTTTGCAAGATTATCGCGATCCGAGGTTCTCGGGATCTGATCCGATCCTCCCGAAGATCTTGAGAGGGATCTTCGGGCTGTTGGAAAGATCTTTGGACCATTGGCCCTTGGGTAGGTTGTATATCGAGCTTTCCATGGAGTCGTCATTCGCCTTCTCTCAGAGGTCACCCCGAACTAGAGTCGAACTCTGGTCGAGCCATGATTGAGCTCTTGTCGAGGTACGACCGAGCTATTGGTCGACTTATGGCCGACCTATAACTGAGTTATGGTCGACCTATAGGTTAGGTCGGCAATTGGCTATTTAAGTGGACTTATAGTTGCATCCTCTTTGAGGGTCCTTATAGTTGCACCGACCTCCTTGAAGATCGGCCTGTGTTCGGAAGTGTATGCCCCTTAGGGCTTGGATCTCAAAGAGCTCGTGTTGTTTAGTAGAGTTAGTCCATTCCATAAGTCAACCTAATGACTTAACTATTTTTCACTCAACAACCACCATCAACTTCTCTAGCATATGGGCAAGCCACTAATATATGGAAAGACATTTTAAATGAATTCTTTATTATTATTTCTTATAATAGCATTTTCTTATAGATGGAAGCTACTTTTGGGTGTGGATAGAGAGGAATGGTGGTGGTTGTTGTTGTTGTCATGGGGAGAAGTGATTGTCAAAAAGGATTTGAGGTAGGTAAGTGTAAGACCTGTATCCTATATCGTACCGTTCCATAGGCTTCCGTGGTCCTCCCGGTCGAATTTTAGCGACCCGCAATCTGTAACTGGCATTTGCGCGCGATTCTGAGCCGTATCCCGTATTCCAAAGTCGGCTCGACCGGAGACTTGTACCCTTGCGACTACGCCGTTGCCGCGGTTCCAATGTCACATCTCGCGCATCGATCCGATACCCGGGCCAGGAGATGTGGGCCCGCGTTCAGTTCGAGGAAAACGCCACGCTTTGTAAAACCCAAGAGAAATGTCTCATCAATCGAGTACATATCAATCAATCATATCCCATCCCCAAGTACAACCACTCCTCCCCTAAAGTTAACTCTCTCTCTTACAACCAAGTACACCCATCTATCACTCACCATACCTCTCCCATCACCTCTCTTTCTCTCTCTCATTCTCTCTCTCCATTTTCAAGTAACTCCATGAGAGCAACGTCCAAGCTCCCCAAAGAAGCTAGGTATGGCCCACATTCCTACACCCCATCTCCACCATCCAAGCTTCATCTTGATTATTGAATCTCATCCATTGGAGCTCTAGAATGCATTGATGGAAGGAGAAGTCCAAGATCAAAAGTGGGTGATTTTATTATTTGATTTTGTGATTTGAGGGCCCACATATGTGGGATCCATCTAGATATATGTATTATATAAGGAGGGCCCATAGTAGCGGGGTCCCTCCCTTCCTCACCAATCTCTCTCTCTCTCTCTATGTGTGGCCCACCTGATGACACATGTATGTTATCCATGCCGTCTACTGAGTGGGCCCACCCGACAATTCGTTTAGACGGACTTGATTAAAAGAAAAACATAATTATCAGCCTGTTTCAAATTCTGGTGGGTCACGCTGATGTGGACCCCACCTCATATTAGCGGGATTGACGTTAACAAATTCTAGTGGGGCCCACCTTGTATGCACGTGTTGAAAATCCAGGTCGTCCGTCCAAGGGACTGGACGATGGAACCGCCAGGAAGTATGTGTTTCATCTCTGCCGTCCTCAGACCCACCTTGATGTAGGTGTTTTACATCCCTTCCATCCGTCCAGACTTGGGAGGTGGGGCCACTGGACGATGCAAATCCATTCAGGTCGCTCGGTCATGCACCCCACCTGATGTGTGTTGTCCAGACACGTGGGTCCCACATGATGCATGTGAGATATCCACACTGTCCAATCTCTGGACGTGTGGACTCCACCGTGATTAACAATCCGTTGGACCCACCTATGACGTAAATCCAGACCGTCTAGGGGACGGTGGGTCCCTGCAGCATGTAGCTGCATTGACGTCAACAGGTTCTGCAGCTCCACCATGAGGTATGAGTTACCGTACCGTCCGTCCATTTGGACGCATGGGGCCCACCCCACACATGTGACATGTGTGGGTTGGTGGGACCCCACCTCGATGTATCTGTTTTACATCCGCATTGTCCATTGGGACGGTGCAGTGAGCCAGCGTAATGTATGTGTTTTATGCTTTCCGTCCATGCATTTGGGACATGGGGCCACCCCACACATGTGACACGTGACCTTGGTGTATATATTGTATAACCACCCCGTCCACTTGTCAGGACGGCAGTGTGGACCCCACTGGGATGTATGTGTCTTATGTGCTGCTGGGGCACCACGGTGTATGTGTTTTATCAACACCGTCCATCCAAAGCTGTTGGATTGGTGGGCCACCACGTGGCTTCACTTAGTGTATGTGTTTTATGAATACCATCCATCCCAGCCGGTCACACCACCTTAATGTATTTACTTCATCCACACCGTCCAGATTATGCCGGACGGTGCTGGACAATGGTTGGACGTGCTGGACAATGTTTGGGCAGTGTTGATTTACATGGGCAATGTTTGGGCAGTGCTGATCATCATTAGAGTGTCATGTACCCCATAGAATGATAGTGTACAGTGATACACATATTACACCTTCAACTATTGAAATGATTTTGGTGTGGTCCAAGTTCACTTGAGGCCCATTGGTGCGGCCCATCCATGCAGCCCACCATGATGTATATTTGAGGCCCATATGATAGGGCCCACTTGCCCTATATTTAAGGCCCATATGATGGGGCCCACCTGCTTGAATCTGAGGCCTATGGGCAAGGCCCATTGTGATGTATTCGTGGCTTATAGGTAAGCCCCATTGTGATATATATTAGGCCCATGACGCATGACCCATTTGATGTATTCGAGGCCCAGATACGTGGCCCATTCGATGCATATGAGACCCATGTGTAGGGCCCACATGTTATGTGTTTGAGGCCCATGTGTAGGGCCCAGCTGTTGTGTATATGAGGCCCACTGGTGTGGCCCATTGATGCGGCTCACTTATTGTATTTAAGGCCCATGGGTCGCGACCCATTATGATGTACTGGGGCCCGTGGGTTGTGGCCCGTTGAGATGTATTCCCGACCCATATGACGTGGCCATTGTGATGTTTTTGTAGCCCATTTAATGAGGCCTATTATGATGTATTAGGCCCATGGGTCGCGGCCCATTATGATGTACTGGGGCCCGTGGGTTGTGGCCCATTGAGATGTATTCCTGGCCCATATGGCGTGGCCATTGTGATGTTTTTGTAGCTCATTTAATGAGGCTTATTATGATGTATTAGGCCCATGGGTTGTGGCCCGTGTGATGTATCTAAGGCCCATGTGTAAGGCCCACTCGTTTGGTATATGAGGCCCATGAGTGAGGCCCACTGTGATGTGTTCGGGGTCCATGTGATGTGGCCCATCATGATGCGTATTAGGCCCATGTGATGCAGCCCACTGTGATGTGTATTAGGACCATGTGATGTGACCCATAGTGATGTGTATGTAGCCCTTGTATAAAGCCCATTGTGATGTATATTAGGCCTTTGTGTGAGGCCATGGGCCCACTTTACATTTGGCTCTATATGGGCTACTGCTTAGGGGCGATGTTGGTTGAATGTCCACATTGATGGGCAATGATGGTTAAATGTTCTGATTGTCGAGGCAGATTCTAATTGTCGAGGCCAATTGTATAGGCCGATTATCGAGACCGATTATTGGTGCCGATTGACGATACCGATTATGACTATGTGACAGCATAACATCATGATACATGCCCATATGCATCATCTGCATGTTTGTTATGAGTTGTGGTTGATTATTGCATATGTCATTGAGCAGGTCGTTATGAGATTCCCTGATAGGTGAAGATTGTCTCACATGAGTGCATGGTGTGCGCGGGATTGATGTATGACTGAATTGTATGATTCATGCATCTTGCATTGCGTGTCATGATTACTGTACGCCCTAGCAACATTAGGGCCGTAGCCTCTACAGGCATATCGTGGATGGCCAGATGGGATACCGAAAATCTGTTACTAGCATCGGGCCGCCATAAATGGCCCTGGGTGAAACTCCCTAAACCCTCTTGGTACCAAAGGACGATCAATGTTGAGACCGAGTGGATATATATGACTACATGAGGGCCTTATACCTATAAGCCGCGCCTCCTACTGTGTCGTAATCGGTTGGAAAGGAGTGTGGCCTTATCCGCCTGAGGGATTAGGCAATACTAGGCTGAGTCTGACCAGCTTGAGGAATGGGTCCGCTATTGATGAGTCGGGTCTGATATTGACAAGCCGATAATAAGGTCTTTTCCATTTACCCAGTTATGCGCTTGATGGGGCGGCAAGTGGCGTAGAGTATACTAGACCCCGGTGATGATCCCAGAGATATACAGTACTGATTTATGGAGCAGGAGTTGCATACTCAGTATTATATTCATTCATTTATTCATTCACTATCCACTCGGGCTGGTGGTGCCCAACTAATTATTATGTGTACTTTCGCAATGGCTAGGATTTCGGTTGGGACGCGCGATTAACCTGAGATCAGGAGCTTACCACATTGAGTCAATATATCCAAATTTAGGTATAAGACTGGTTTGGATAGAAGTCCTTTGTGATAGGCCTCATAGCTTGCAATACCATGTACTATCATCCCGACTTCACACTGCAGCTTAATCATTTCATTCGCACCACATATTGCAATTGCATTACATAGCCAATTTACATTACTTTCTCAGTATATGACATTGCCTTACTATGTCTTTTCATCGCAGATCTTGAATGAGGATGATGATATTTTTATGGACTTGTCAGTATTTCTGCGTACTCTGATATTGTATGGTTCATGGATTTACTAGTATTTCCGTTTACTCTGATATTATATTCTGAGCACGCATATACTTCTCACACACTTACACCACCCTTTAAGCTTTCTATAAGCTTATGAATGATAGATGCGTGCAGGTGGCATTAGGCTGTAGCAGCGTTGAGCTTGGAGCATGCATCGGTCTTCTGAAGTTTTAATTTTCGATATATGTATTTCCCTTTCAGCATTGTATTCAAATTTTTATATTAGTGGATATGTGATAATGATGTTGTCTTTGTGATTTGGGTATACTTATGGTTATGCTTCTTACGAGTTAAACGTATATTGAAAAAAAATCCTCCTTGTAGGATCCCAAGATCGGAATCTGGCATATGGACGCTAGGAACTGATAATGGGGTACTACGGAGGCTGTCGGCACCAAATTCGGCAATCGAAAATTTTGAGCCCGGTTTCTGAGTTTAAGGCGTGACAGTAAGGATAGTTGTGGTTATCATGTGAAACACAATGAAAGAAATAAAATTTAAATTTTGTAATGCATTATCTTGGAAGAAAAGGAGCATATATATCTTTTTAATGGTTGAGATTGTGTGTTAAGGGTTTAGGTTGTGGTTCTCATATATTAAGGGTCTAGGTTGTGGTTGTCATGTGTTAAGGGTCAAGGTTGTCATGTATTAAGGGATTGGGTCGTAGTCATGTGTTAAGGGTATAAGTTATCATTTGAAGGGTTGACATTGTCATGTGCTAAGTGTGGAGGTCTTCATGTTACAAGTGTCAAGGTCGTGGTTGTAATGTATTAACGGTTATGGTTGTCATGTTATAAGGGTTGAGGTCGTGGTTGTAATGTAGTAAGGGTCGAGATTGTAGCGTGGTAAGGGTCATGATTGTAACGTGAAAGGTCGATATTTTCACGTGCAAAGGGTCGAGGTTGTCATGTTTTAAGGGCCAAGGTTGTGGTTGTGATATGATAAGGGTCGAGTTCGTCATGTTATTAGGGTCGATCTTATGGTTGTAATGTGTTAAAGTTCGAAGTTGCCATGTTATAAAGGTCGGGTGTCATGTGAAAGGTCAATATTCTCATGTTTTAAGGGTCGAGGTTATGGTTGTAATGTGTTAAGGGTTGAGGTCATTATATTATAAAGGTCGGGATTGTGGTTGTAATATAGCAAGAGTCGAGGTTGTAATGTGGCAAGGTTTGTGGTTGTAATATAGCAATGGTCAAGGTTGTAATATGGCAAGGTTTGTGGTTGTAACATGGTAAGGGTCGAGGTTGTAATGTGGTAAAAGTTGTAGTTGTAATGTGATAAAGTTTGGGGTTGTGGTTGTAATTCGGGTCGTGGTTGTAACATGGTAAAGTTCGGGGTCTGGTTGTAATGTGGTAAGAGTTAAGGTTGTCATGTGAAAGGTGGATAATCTCATGTGCTAAAGGTTAAGATTGTCATGTTATAAGGGTAAGTTTTTAACGGTAGGTTTTCAATCTCACAACTTTCTATGGTGCGGTCCACATGAACATTTGATATCCCTCGTTCTTGTGCTCATGCCCTAAAATAATCTTTCAAAATGGATAGACATTGTAGATGAAATATATACATGACAATGGGTCCCACACAACCATCTATATGTAGATAGGTCCGGTTACCCAATCTGCTTACGTGACGCCGTAAAAAAGCCTTTTAGGCAGTTTTTACTTAAGTTATGTTCCACCCACCATGATATTTTTGAGAAATCCACTCCATGCATTCATTTTGGAAGATCATGTCAAGACACTATACAAAAAATTGGTTAGATTTGAAACTCTGGTGGACCACATGACTGGAAATGTGGAAATGAATTGTCTACCATTCAAACTTTTCTAGGCTCTGCTATATTTATATGCAATCCAAACTGTTCTTAAAGTGGCCCAAATACATATAAACTCCTTACCATGGGGATGGATGGAAAGAATAAAAATATTAGCTTGATCCAAACCTTATGCAGCTCAGTGAATGTTTCAACCATGGGTTTATGATCTCTACCATTTTCTATCATGTGGCCTACTTGAGATTTGGATTTACCTAGTTTTTGGGCTCATGTCATAAAATGATTTGACAAAACATGTGAGCGGTGTGAATTTCTCACAAACACCATAGTGGGCCACACAACGGTGATCCTATCTGAATTCTTGTGGTCACGCTGGCTCAACTTAAGTTACTGGGGGTAATGTGTCAGGTGGCTAGGCAGGACATTTGTTTAATCTTTTCTTATATTTGGGGCATTTAGAAATATCACATTGCTTCTTTCTTTCTTTCTGTTTTTTTTTTTTTTTTTTTGTTTCCCTTCCTTTTTTGTTAAAATCCCTTATGAAAAAGGCTTGATTTGGTATTGAGCATAACATGGGGACACATGTAATAGACGGGTTGGATGGCACTCGCAACAAGGTGGGCCCCCGCAGCTCGTACATATGATAACCACCTACATTCGAACCAATGTGATCATTTCAGCTTTGGAAATACTCATGAGGGATACATGGGACACGAGTTTGGCTATTTCCAGACGCGTATTCATCTAACTGGGGCCTACCGTGATGTTTGTGAGGAATCCACCCGCACATCTGTTTTTCAAGGTAAGTTAGGACATAGGCCCAAAAATGAGACAGATCGAAAACTCAAGTGGGTCGCACGCGAAAAAATAGGTGGGGAATTGCCTACAGTTGAAACCTCACTGAGGCCCACCGTGATGTTTGCATGCCATCCAAACCATTCATAAGGTTGAACTGAAAATACAAAAATATTTGCCTGATCCAAAACTTACATAGCCATGCGAATGTTTCAACGGTGGACATTCAATGCTCACTGTTTCCTCACGTGCAGCCCACTTGACTTTTGCATCTACCTCATTTTTGTGCCCATGTCTTAAAATGATCCGGAAAAACGGATGGACAGAGTGGATTTATCACAAACATCATGGTGGCCCCCAGCTGGCATAGATACTGCCTGTTTGTTGGGTCACATTTTGATGTCCGTCTAGTGAACTACCCATATCTTATTCAATTTGGCATATTCGCACGTGCACAGGCAAGTAAGTGGACAAGGAAATTCCCCTGTTTGGCTATTTGGATACAAGTAGAATTTTGGACCCGGTTAAGAAAATAAAAAGATCAAAATTGTTATATATAAAAGTAAATTTTGTATGGTAATTTGCATGAGATTGCAGGCAATGTTCTGCATGTTGAACACGTCAAGATATTGATTTTGAACCCTGTTTGGTAAACAATTCACCATTATAAAATTTAAATTAAATAAAAAAAACACCACCAATTAGATGTCCACAAATTTTGCTATTTTATTATGTAATTTCAAATTACTTGTTAGTTTATGATCCATATAAAGTAAGGCGGTCTGTTCGATTGTTTCATTTTGAATTACATATTTACATTTAAGGTTGTGGACTAGGAATCAAGACGAGGTCCTGAGTGGTGGACTCTAAGGAGTTTCAACACAAGGTCTTGAATTCGAAACCCATAGATGGTGAAATCCCACAGTGGCATGCGTGGGTGTGTGTTTAAAAAATAAAATAAAAAGACCCCGTTGGCTCTAGGTTCCGCCATTGTCAGTGAAATCAGGGAACTCAAACCAAATGTAGCCTTGAGAGACAGTAAGCTATAGACCAGGAAAAACTAAAAAAATAAAACAAAACAAAAACCACCCTGCACGTCTTGTCCCAGTTCAGGCCTCAACTATCTTGTTATTTTGAGGTATTATGAAATGCTCAAAATACCTCTAGAATTTTCAGTTTGGATAGGTGGGGCCCGTATCTCAGTGATGGAAACTGTTCATATCATGGGCCCGTGGGAATGGCCATTATCCATGGGCCCCACTTGTACAAACCCAAAACACACACTGAACAATCTTTCCTCGATTCTCTTTTATGCATACAAGGTCTTTGAAGGCAGCGGGACCTCATGTTCAGCAGCCGGCTACTCAAAAGTCAATGGAGGCCCATACCCCATTTGTCAGTCCTTGAACCACAGACTCCGGGAAGAACTTTCACACCCTTGCATTGGAGCCTAAGAAAGGCCAGCTTAGATGAAACAAAAACATCATATGTTTTCTTATAATACAAGAAAGGAAAGAACGAAGAGTTCTCCATAATTTTTGAGATTAGGCTGTAAATACATGAATAGAAAAAGGCGTGGCCATCAATCCCTCTTAGCCACTGTTGCGACTTAAAATAAAATCATGGTTTTACAAGAATAATACATCACCAAAATGGGAGGTCATGCTGAGAGTTTGATAATCCCCACACGCACCTGTACATGCGTCACACAAACCAACCTGGAATGTATGTGGGAAATTTTAGCCGTGGATAAGGTGGACCCACCATGAATACGAGATGATGCAAAAATTAGGCTGATGCACTCATCAACGGGCATGTCTAGTACAAAGTACATGAACGGTTAAAGTTATTTATTTATTTATTTAAAAGCCCTCATCAATTCTACACCATCAGCATACATGTGCCCTCCGTGCTGCATGGGCCAACCCGATTCTTGCAGCGGATCATCTTCGCCATGGGACCCACAGTGCACGGCTTGGATGTCCCACCAATACTAGATTGCAGGTCTGTTGCATGTACAGGGCATGTGGAAGGATTGCATGGGACAGCCAAACCTCAGGATCTATGTTAGAGATATACAATGCTCAACCCAAGAATATCTACGAGACAGTTGGGTTGTCTTTTGTACAAATAGGGTCCTTGATTCAATGATCCAACCCGTTGATATGATGAGCCTCACTTTGAATGGCCCATCAATAAAAAATGTCTCGTATGGTAAAATTCTAACAACTCAATTGGTAAATAGACAGCTTAAGAAAGAAAACAGATACGGTCCACACACACAAAAAACAAGAAAACTATTTTGATGCGTTATTTTCCAATCTGGGAGATCCTTTGTGTTTGGGGTGTCCATGGTTGGGCCCATAATATCAATGTTTTGAATCACTGAACCCTGTACCCCGCTTGCAGAAAGTGAAACCTGGGCATACAGTAGATATTCTTGGGCCAGTATCATATAGTATCTTAAGTGAAATACCTAGATAAAGAACCACCAACCCAATGATTGAATGAATAAGAAAAAAAAAGAAAAAGAATTAAATCTACATAAAGAAAACTTTGGATTTTTGTTTTTTTGTTTTTTGGCTTACACCAAAAGATAAGCATCCTATAAATGATCAAATTCTTGGAAATCTCTTCCTTTGTCTTCTTTCCTCAATCTCGTTCATCCAATCAGATAGCCAAAAGAGACCCTTGTAACCATAGTATGCAGCTGCAACTACTGCTACAACTACAACAATAAACACAAAACATTTCCACAAGGTCGCACCGATTGCCTGTGCAACAAAGAAAAGCACTGACTTTAAGCATTCGAATAAATAAAACAACATTGGACTGATATTAGGTCTGGAAAAAAGGGGGGGGGGGGGAGTTCCCTACTCATGGCTCAGTGGTGGACGGAGTGCGTTTCAACACCAAGTTCATGGGTTTGACTGCCCATGTGGTGTGTGTGGGTGTGAGTGTGTGTATTAAAAAAAAAAAAAAAAGTCCGAAAAAATGAACAACATTAACCTTCCATTTTGAAATGTGACCAGATGCATCTTGTACCCGCTCACGTCTCTTTTTACGCTTTGGCACATGTCCACTATCTGCAACCTTACTCTGCAGAAGAAAAATGAAGTGTGGTTTAGCTAGTGAGATCCGCTAATCCCAAGAATGACACTAGAATGCTCATAAGGCTGCATGCAAGGATATTTTGTGGATGAATCCCTTATGACAGAGAATGTATCTTCGTATAGGAAGCAAATGCAAATGCATTATTTATAATAGCAAGAGCATTATATTCGCAAAACACACAGGCATTGTAATGTTTTTTTTACTTCTTTTTTCGAATCGAAAATGACTATCCCGATCAATGCAGTGAGGGTGTGTTAGGCAATGATACCCAGATACTTATATATGTTCAATGTACCGCATTGAACACAAAATGGTAGTGATCCTAGTAACAGATAACATAGGGATACTTGTTGGGCAGTGTGCAGGTGGGTGGTTGTGCATCCACACATGAATGTGCTGTGTGTCTGTCTCCATCCGTGTGTGTTTCTATGCGTGTGGGAGTGTGTGCAAATGTTGTGGGAGTGTGTACACTTATATAAAAGTTGTTTCACGTTAACTGCTTCATTAAAATTTTCATGCTAGAAAGAAACAACAATATCTAGACCTACAGTAATACAACAAGTCAAATATTTCCAGTAAAACTCATAACACCAAATATGAATAGCATGATGCCTAAGGGATATATACTGGACTTTTTGAGGAAGGAGAGACATGTCCCTGTTCCCATTGTTAGCATGGTGTGCCCTGAAAAGCCAATGATATGGTTATGATCATGATGCGTTTGGTTTTGCCCTGTGTGCCATAATTAAATGTGTGGGAAACCTCCAGTACATATGGCTTATGGGTTCTAAGAAGGGGTTCCTCCAGTTGTCCTAGGAGAATGCGAGTCCAGACATAATGGCCCCTAGCCAATGAAGAGTTGTGTTTCATGGATCTAAGTACTCAAATTCTATGATGATAATAGTGGGTCATCTACAACCAATGATGAGTTGAGATGGAAGGTCTTTACATTGGACTACATGACAAGTTGGTGCCTACAGCCTACCCTACATAGGAGTATGAGTGCTCACAGATATGGGTTCTCTTGTCCTAGGCCTGACTGACCACTTGCATTGGAGGATCGCATTGAGTCTTTGGTCTAGGAGGCACATCATGTCCGGATTAGACGGATTAGATTGACTTGATCATGCAACTAGCTTTGACTAGTCCTCAGCAAGGTATGCAAAAACAGTTACGTAATGTCACGCACGCACGATAATGGTAGTGGCCGTTTCGGCCGTTGCTACCGTTATGGAATACCTTGGTCCTTGGACTTGAGCTCATGTCGGGACTTCATGGTCCTAGTCAGTGTTCAAAATATCGGTATCACGTTACGAATCGCATCCTTGGGATAAAAATACGTATCCGTTTTTGCACGGGATATATTGTTTGTATAGTGTAATTTATCGCACTTTTTGGGAAACATGGGGAAACATTGGAAAAATGGTTGAAGTTTTCAATGAAACTTCAGGGATTGTTAAAAAAGACCTTAATACACACCTTTAAATTATAACATCTCAAAAAAGAAGTGCACAAAATAGGTTTCCTCTATATAGGGTCCTAAGCTATGCATTGTCTAACTGAACTAATGCAACTATATTAAAATTGAATGCATAACATTTAGAGTGTATATGTGATGATCACTTAATCAAACACTCCGAAATACTTTGAAATTAGTCTCAATTGAAAGCTCGTTGAATGGAAGTTTTGAAAAAAAATTATTTTAATATTTTTTTAAATTAATTTTTAATTAAAAAATAATTTTTATGTTCCAAAAATTTACAAGGAATTAACAAATCAATAGATCGGCCCTCATACATGCTTGATTTCATGTTTGGAGTGTAACATTGCAAGCAATTTGGGCGGCCCTCATACATGCTTGATTTCATGTTTGGAGTGTAACATTGCAAGCAATTTGGGAGAAATTGGAGAAATTTTGAATTTTCCCTAATTTCCACCAAATCGGACCACTTGCACTCAAATTTCGAAATTGGAGTGCATGTGATGGCCTTTTCATCAAATACTCCTAGATACTTAGAAATTAGTCTCAATTGATAGCTGGTTGAAGGAAATTTTCGAGAAAAAAATGGAGAACATGAAGAACTAATGGATATAGAAACTAAAGCTCCAACTCCAGGATTTTTCATGCAAACCATAAAGAACCAGTGGATTTATAACAATTTGACACTGATTTAACATAATTTCTCCAAAAAAAAAAAAAAGATCGGAAATTGAAAATGCTCATTGGATTGAACATGTGAGATCGCACAGGTGGGATACAAGATATATCGTGGGATATATTGGCCGATATCGTTGATATTTCAAACACTAGTCCTAGTGTCATGTGCTATGGCTCACCATGCGAAGTTACGATAGTAATTGAAATACGGGTGTGGTTAGGTGCATACTTTAGGATACATTATAAATATCCCACATACTCCAACATGGGATCCACAAGTTACCTTGAGGAACTTATTTGTAGCTTAGATCTTACTGATTGGTTTTCTAGTTGGACCAGACATTAAAAGGTTTTCAATGTTTAATCAAAGATTTATAACCATTGATCTTTTGTTTTAACCGTTAAAAGTATTTTATCATACTTGATGGACATCCAATGGTTGAGATTGTGTGGTCCACCTCTTAGGTCGGCATAGAATTTTGGTCGGATACCACTAGACAATAGAGGGATTTGGTCAATCTTGGTGCATGGGTAAGGTAGGTATACAAAATTTTGATGGTGCAGGGTAAGGAGCACCATAGTTGGTGGTTCCTTTGAAATCCTAGTTCCTCCTTATAAATCCTATCTTGAAGGGATAGAGCATGAGAGAGACCTAGACCCCCCTCTGGAACATCCAAGTGAGAGAGAGAAGAGAGAAATAGAAAGAAAGAGAGAGAATCATCACCCTCTCTCCTCCACGTGTGTGGCACTTCTTGGGTTTCTCTATGTGTGCACCCAATCCTAACCCAACGCAAGGAGCGCTCTCTGCTCTCCTTTTTTTCTGGTATTGATTGGGGAGAGACTCCTTACGTTGAAAGAGCAGCGCCAAACTACATAATGATTGGACAGCATAAATCAAACATATAGATTTTGTTTTTTCTCTTCTAGAAACTTGATATCTAGGGGATACTTATTGGAGTTCAATTAAAATCAAGAATTTTAATTAATTTTATGCTCTCATTGCATTTTGAAAAACCCAACTCAACACCCATATACGTGTCCATATCACAATCTGTATCTAGGCATCATAATTATAGCCAATGTTTTCCATATCATTATCGCGTAATGTATCGCACCCTTGGGATATGGATACATATCGGTTATTGCACAGGGATACATTGGCTATATCGCGTAATTTATTGCTGTTGTTAGGAAACATTGGGAAATTGGTCGAATTTGTCAATGAAACTTTAAGAATTGTTATAAAAAAAAATAAATTTAAAAAGAAGAAGAAGAAGAAGAAGAAGACATCAATACACAATTAGAAATATATTTTAAAAATCCCAAAAAAAAAGTGCACATAATAGGTTTCCTTTGTATTGGGTCCTAATCTATGCGTCGTCTGACCAAACTAATGCAAATATATTTAAAGCCAATTCATAAAATTTATAAATGTAGGAAGGCATGTATGGAAACACAAGCATTACATTCAAAAGCAAAAGAAGAAGTAGAAAACTAAAAATATACCTGTGGATTTTGAAATATATATATATTTTAAAATTTTTATTTTTTATTTTTTTTTCGAAAAATCCCAAATTACCAAGAATGTGTAGATTATATACATGTTTGATTTTGTGTTCGGACACTAAGATTGCAATCGATTTAGAAAAAACTGAAAAAATTTCAAAATTTCCCCAATTTTCCACAACTCGCCTATCTCCCCCGAATTTCAAAATCGAACTCCAAACGATAATTTTTCATGTAAAACATGAAGAATCATGAATTTCATACCATTTAACACTATTTACAACATATATGAAAAAAAAAAATCACAACGAAAAAATACACGCATTTTATAATCTGGTCTCAAGAAGCTTTCGATGGTAATTTTGAAGAAATTTCGAAGTTTTCTTTCAACAAACTAGAGTGGACTGGTCGAAATTACCTTATGAAATACTAGGAAGAAGTTTTTTTTTTGTAAAAAATTTACAAATTTTTGAGTATTCTAGACAAAACAGTGCCGATTTTCTTTTATCCCATTCAATAATAATATATCGCACAATCCATTAAGAATTTATAGAAGGGGAGTGTGGATAATATCGTGTGATATGTTGCACGACACCATGAAAATGGATATTAAAGCTGGGTTTCATATTGCCCAGCTGGGATGACAGATATATCATGGTATATATCGGTGATATCGCAAAATACTGAAAACACTGGTTATAACGAGTTGCTTTGGACAATTGGCAAAATAGGATTCCTAAAGCCCAACCCAAAATGTCTAAGAGAAGGCAATGATAACGATCCTAAAGATAGTCACTTATTTCATTTAAAGAGAAGAACAAACCAACATAACACAAAAATGGAAGAGACAGTGAATGTGATGGAATTCCTAGCAACCCCCTTCATTCACTGAACAATCCGCTTTGGAGTTAGCTTCACGAGAAACATTATGAAATAGCACTGGAAATCCAGAGGAAATGTTTAAGCTCTTCTAGGATATTAGCCAACTTCCATGGAAATACATTAGACGAGGCCCACTGGATCACATTCATTGAATCACCCTCCCACCTCATGGGGAGCGCTGATAAATTTCTTTGTTGTGCTTACATGTATGAGCAAAGTATGGGCTTATGCTTCATTCACATCTCACCCACCGGAACAGCCAGAAAAGGCCATATGACATCTAGCCATGTGGTCATGAAGGGTGGGGGTGCAGCTACAAAATTAGGGATTCTATTAAAAAAAAAAACAAGAGTCAGCCTCCACCCTAGGCTTAACCTTTTTCTCCCCTTTTTGAAACCCAGACAAAATAATCATTGATCTTTCAACTCTTATGAAATATTGAGCAGAGGAAACAGAACATGTCACCTTAAGCAGTCTCCTGGTCATCAGTTTTAACTGAAGCATCCCCTCTATGATTCCAAATAATGTATTGATCATTATTGTTAAACCACTAGACTCTAAAGCATTCACTCCTTCTCTAATCTCATCAACAAGCCGATGTAATCTGTAATGTATATTAAGGGACCTCATCCTAGACACCAGCAGTTAATTAATCTACAGTAAGTGCACAAAGATAAGGGCTTGCCCTTGATGAAGACCTGCAGCTACAAGGAGCTCATAGGTATCACCACAAGTCATTCTCTCTGTATCTTATCAGGAACGCCTTCCTCATCACCAACCATTATACTTCCCCCAATACTCTATCTTATGCTTCTCCACATGTACAAAAACCATATTTAGATTCTTCCTTCATTGTATAATTTTCAACCAATTCTCTAAGAAAGTAGTCACAAGGGTTGACTTCCATGGCATGAAGCCAAACTGATTCTCTGATGTCCTTGCTTCTTGCTCTAGTATTCGCTCCAATACCCTCCCCCACAAGTGCGGCTCATAAATTTGATACCCTGACAATTTGTACAACTTTGTGAATCACCTTTATTCTTATAAATAGGTACTACAATGCTTCTCTTCCACTCATTTATCATTTTCACCATCAAAAACTTTTGTTGAGTACTTGCTGACCATATCAATCCAGTTTCTGTAGCATCTTCCAAACTTCTGTTGGTATCAGTGTTTTAAATAGCAAATAGCGTGTGGCGTAGCACTCACCCCTCTGAAGCATGAGGTGTAAGCTACATAGCATGCAGTGTGAGCTACGCTACTAGATTTTTATTCAAGGTTGCGCTTGGTTGCACCAATTTCATGATATGTTGCACCAAATTATACTGATTAATAATGAAATTTAACAAAATTGCATTCTATTTGGTGCAACCAAATGCAACATAAAGTAATAGGAAAGGACGTGAAAGTATGAAGGTTACGAAGAGCAACGAAACTGATTTAATATTGTTACTTGTATTATTTTACTAAAAGCATTGAAAAAGTTATCTAATTTTTATTGAAAATATAAGAATGTAATAAATCATTAAAAACATTAATTGATTTTAATGTTCCAGTGAAAAATAACTTGTAATCTAAGCTACATAACGTGTGGCGTATAGTCTATGTAGCGTGTAGCGTATGCAAATTATCATGCAGCGTAGGCTACATGCAACTTAAGCTATTTTCATGAGCTACGTAGCGTTAAGGCTAAGCTATGCTACATAGCATAAGCTACACACTACATAGCGTAGCTATTTAAAACACTGGTGGGTATATATTAATGTCCCTACAATCATACTTGTTAGAGCTACCTTGGACTCTACGATGATGCATGTCCTCCCGACCACCTAGGGTTGGAGGTTCCTTCTAATTCTACCCCCGCCGCCACTTCTAAGAGTATCTTCATCTCTCCATGATTTCACCATCTTTCACCAAGACAGTTCAGTCAGCACTCTTAATAGTTAATACTAGAAAACAATATAATGTTAAATATATAGTTATTTGGATATTTAGAGAACAAGTACAAAACCTTGGTCTCTATCCATACCAGGTAACGTGATTTGTAGTGTTAATCAAGTAAAAGAAGACAATAGCTGTGAGGAGATAACAAAGGCAAATCAATCATGGCATGCACAACCATACAACCTCGACAGCAGATCCTCAACTTTGATATAAGTTCCTCAACTTCGGCAAGACCAAAACCGCTTCATTCTTCATGTCCATGATATACTTTTACCTTTATAAGTGAGGCAAAGTGAATTACATAATTTTGCATCTGAAAGAATAAATCACCCTTGTTAATCCATTTCTACCAGCTTAAAAGGACCATGTCAGAGTTGCAGCATTCTTAAAGCATTGAGAAGTGCACATGTCAAAATGGGTGAAATCATAAACTGAAGCTGGACTTGTTAACAGTTTGAGATAAACATAATGACATGAAACAAATGTGGAAAGCAATGACAATAATATAGTATAGTTGCAGGCAATGCAGGGAATGTATACAAGGAAAGTTTCTAAAAGTCGAACAAGAAATAAAGAACTAAAAGCAAGCAAGAAAGATGATAAAGATGAACAATGATTGGTGCACAAATGAACAGCAAGATTTTGGTTGACAATAAAATCAATTACCTCAATAACTTTAGTTTTGCGGAACTGTAATTCTGAGCCTATCGCCTTCAGTTTACCTGCACACTCTGAATTGCATGGAAGAAGTCCAAGCCCAAACTGATTTTTTGAGATATTGCTGGGATTTCGACCAGCATTACAGTGTGCGGCTTGAACATCTTGACACAGCCACTCCTTTTTCAAATTTTGGCATGCACAACGAACAACCACCTGGCAAGACATACGTTGGTAAAGCACAAAAAAAGGGAAAAGGAAATTGAAAATGTGGAATTCCTTTTGTACAAGAAGTTATCATCTTTTGCTTAAATTGGCATGAACTGTTGGACATAGGCCAGTGGGGCCCACTGGTGGGCAATCACTAGTGGGTGGGTCCCATGAGGTTTGGTCTCCTTTGATTAATCATTTTTCTTTCTTCCGTTTGAAGTTGAATTTCAAAATCAATTTTAAATTAAGATTTAGATGAGGAGATAAGGATAAGACCGGATAATTTCTGGTCTCATCCAAACTCCCCGTCCTTCCCTATAAAGGAGAAGAGGCTATCTCGTGAATTACATATTAAGCAACAACAAGAGTAGAAAGAGGAAAGTGAGAGATTGATATTTGTCCATTTAGCTTGACCTTGGTACAATCTAAGCCATAGATCGTAATCCGAGGCCATCTATACCATAGAATCGGAGGGGCGATTAGACCCATCTACTCCAGTAGTGGTTAGGTGGACCGTTAGAGCTGGACCGTTCATCTTCGACTTTGTGGAGGTCCCATATCGTGTAGACCGTTATATCTTGAGGGCTCACTCTTCTGCACAGACTTTCATGAACTTAATGCACAATGGAACTCTTATATATAGAGATCATGGAATTGACGTAATGTATGTCCACATTACAGTTTCTTATGATACACAACTTTTCTCAATATATATCCAGCTACTCGTATTATTCTAAATGCAGCTTTAAATAGGGTGAATGATAGTAATGTACTAGCATCCGATATCCGTGAGCTATTTCCATTGAGGATGCTAAATATCCAGAAACAGAACAACTCAATTAGCACAACTGGACAATCAAACAATTGGAATGAATTTAGAGAATAAAGATGCACACTCTGTAACTCAAGAGAATACTCAACTCATAGTTGCCAAGTTCCAGTTTGGTTGGCAGTATATAATTCATGGGTTCCCAATGAATTCATAGCACTCTATTCAGTTTACATATAGCATGTTCAACTCATGGTATCATTTCTCTAAGTTTGGTGCTTAATGCTTCAGTTCTCACATCTTACCCTAATCTATTCAAATCTTCTGAATCTTAGATTTTCATCACATCGAACATGCTTGAATTTTGACGAATTGGGATAAAGAAACAATTTAACGATTTTGGGCTAATGAACATCTTTTAAGAATGAACCCAATGGTTGAAAACAAACATAGAGAAAATATGAAAGAAATTGATATAAATTGGAAATTTTGAGACATTTTCATGGAAGATTAATAACTTGTACAAACTTAAATGACAAGATAAAACAATACCGGTATTATTACCTTTTTACTACATCTCTCAGGTGACAGGCATTCACCAGGATGGCATATTTCAGGACAAAGGTGTGAGCAGTTTGGTAGCTTCCTGCATTGATAATATAACATAAAGGCAACTCTAAATCATCATTAAGAAGTTACCCAAAAAAATAAAAAACTGCAGCATGGGGCACATGCAAAAACATGCAAAACTATAATTTGAAATTGTGTCAGGTTTGTAATTCATTCTAGAATCTGAGAAGTTCACCACATGCATCAAAGGAGACTGAAATATCATTTGCAAAACATTAGTTCAAACATAAATCGACATACTAAACATACATTAGGAAGTTTCTAAAGGGCCAGTATACTCTTAACTAAAATGTATAAGCACTGAAACAAAGACAAAATAGGAAATAAATCAGGATAATTTGCAGCCAGGAGTTCAGTATAAGAAGTATCTATATAAAATGACACATTAAGCATCAGGTGTATGTGTATGTGTGCCTGTGCTCATGGGACTGAAGGTGTTGTTTGCATAGAATAGGATCAATCCAATTCCTGGTACAGATAGAATCAGTCTGTGTGCTTGTAATATTTGGCATTGGTTATTATGTTCATTGAGCGTACTTCGTGTGACTTGTGTCATGTGAGTACAATATGAGGATTCATTATACATAAATAATTATATTTATTGTACAATATAAGGATTCATTATAAACAAGCATTGATATTCATTTACTCATGAAATGAATTGAATGACTGATTGATAGAGTAAGAGGAAGTTTTAAAACTGGCTTGCTGGAATTGATTGGGTCAATAGATACCGGGTCTAAACAAGAAGAACAGAGGGAACAGTGGTAACTTACGGAATCTGGTAAACCTTCATCCTCTTTGTTGATGCTTTTCCTGAAGAATGGAATAAGGCAGAGTTCTAATCGCACAACAGTACTAGAATCAGAGATATTTGGTTTCATTCCGAGGTGTCCTAATGAAAGGATGGGGTAAACACACTTTTCGTCGTTCAGGTGTGGCCATTGGAATCTTGGAGCTTGAACCCTCCTCTGTCAGAGGCGACACTTTTTCTTAGTCCATGTGCATCCAGTCCAACCTCTCATTTTGTAGCAGAACCGTTAATCTGCATTCTTCCAGTAAGTCATATGATGTTAACTTCTGTGGAGATTCAGCCTCGTCAACTGAAGACAACTTGATAATTTGCAGGGGAGGCAGGATTGAAGGTTAGTTTGGGCTGTCAAAACAATCATTAGGGGAAACCATTCCAGTTTTTAACTTTAAGGAGGTCACTGGGAAATAGCAAATTCTCACAAAATTATGATTTATCATACAATTTCTCAGGCCTTCCTCTCGTCAGATTAATCACCCACGTGAAACCAGGTTTGGGTCACATGAACATCTATCCGTACAATGTAATGAAGAAGGCCCCATTTGGGCAGACTAATGGAGGAAGATGAGAATGGTTACCCTCTTGAAGGAGACTGTCTGCCCCACCAACTTAATCAAGACTATCAAGGAAACAGGGAAGGCAGTGGAATTAAGACCGGCGCCGCTATGGAGGACCTTGACACTCTCCAAAGAGGCTGAGACTGATCAACTTGGGGTCGAAATGGAGGAATCGGGAAACACTACTAGAGTAACCATCCCAAAGGCAACAAGCAATTACAATTAGAGCAAAGGGAACACCAAGAAAGACGATTCACTACCATTCCTAACCTTAGTTAGCAATGTTGTCAAAATTGTTATCATATCACACATCATAATAGGGGTTGAATCATATCGAATTGCAAATTGTATCGTAAATCGTAAGATTTTTTTCTATAATTTTCTTAAAATTTTGAAAAACAAAATATATAAATAAATCACAAAAAAAATTAAGAACCTAGTAATCATCATGTTGCCATTAATATGCACCAAGTAATACGATGTCATGATAGTGTTAAGGGATTCTTATCTTTCCTTTTTTTAAAAAAGAAATTTTCCTTAAAAAACAAAGAACGATTATTTAATAATTTATATTCTTATTACCTTTCTTAAATGTAGAATCACGTTGGAAAAGCGGCATTTGATTTTGTAAATTGAAAAAAGATATTTTGATTTATAATCATCATTTCACAATACATATAAGTCAACATTATTGTAACCATCCATAAAAACATTCCAGATAAATCATGTCAATTTGGTGTTTTGACCAGCTAAGAAGTAAGAAATCACAAAAATAAAACTCTACGATCTAACATTGAAGAGACTATATATCATTTAATCTCTTATAAAGAACAAAATAAAATAATTTACCTTTTCTAAACTATTCTTCTTTTTTTTTGTAAAGATTTTTTCTAAACAATTCCTAAAGCCCCACCAATTTAAAAACATAAAATGAAAGCCAAGTGAAGCTTAAAATAGCAGAGAACAAGTATAATTTGAATCATAAGTCAGGATTTGAATCGTAAATCGGGATTCAAATTATAAAATCGTAGGATTCATATAAAAAGGGATTCAGAGGTGAGATTCAAATTGTTTTGCTTAAGATTCAACTCAATTGTAAATCGTAAATCGTAGGATTTTGACAACACTGGTTGCAAGATCCTTCTAACCAGTTGTCGCTCTCACTTTGAATCACACTTCAGACTCGCACTCCTATTCCTGCATCCTACCTATTTATACTTGAAAACATTTACCCAAACATGTTGCTGCTTTGCTGCATGTTTCGTGCAGCTAGTGTTCCTACCAGCTCTAGTGCAGTGGAATTTATATTCCTGTGCAGATCAGAAATCTTGTCCCACAGCTTGTTTTAGAGATCCCTATCCCTGCTCCACTCCATTTCCATCGGGACTGATTCTTAGTGCCAATAATGAGATGATGATTGTTTGGACACTCAGTACAGAACACATATTCGTCATTCTCCTTCTCTGTCAGATTCCTCTAAATCTCTGCGACCACACCACCTAACCACCATGACAGTCTATTCCATGGGAAACGAATATATTTCTTTATATGGTTACCTGGTATGGCCTTAGGGATACTTGATGTAGGGCTAAATCTTCGCACCAGAAATCTTTCCAAAACCTAGCGCACATCCCATTTCCAGTTTTCCACACAAATGCCTTTAAGAACATCTCGTCAATGTGAAAAACCTACCTCCATAGCCCCGAAGCCCAAGATTAAGAAGAATCCTTGCCAAACCACTCCCTTAACCAGACCGCATATAAGCTTTCCATAACTCGCTTCCACATACCTCATTCAGTTCTGAACCATCATAACCAGTTCCCAAGAAGAGTGATGTTCATAAATTTCAGAGACTTGATCCTAGCAACTCTTTGTGGTTTAGGCTTCCTAACTTTCCCCCATTCCACAAGTGGAACAGTGCTCAAGTCCCTCTGGATTCTGGATCCTTTCCAGACTTGCAATGACACGAATAGGACAATAAAAAAAGGGGCATACAATAAACCAGCATGTATGGTAGTGCTGAGTTTGAAAGGGTAATACAACCCCCAAAGGAGCATAACTTCCTTTCCAAAATAATAGCTTGTTTCCCACTCAACTATTGTCCACAATTGTGTCAGGGTCTTGCCAACGCATTAGGTGAATTGAGATGCATAAACATGAGCTTCCCCAGAAAACAGCCAAATATTTTGGTAAAGGCAGCAGCATCCTCATCCCGAAGCTGGATACCCAGAACCATACTTTTTTAAAGGTTTATTTTAGACTTGACACTGCTTCAAAATATCTGATCGCCTTTAGCAGATTATCCACCTTTAGGTTATTCACATCACAGGACACTTAGCCTCGTCTACAACTGGAGATGAGAGAGCATGAGATTTGCACGCTTCAATCTAAAGCCATTGAAATTGCAGAATTCCTATTCCTGTATCTTAAGCCACTAAAAGGTCTTTTAGACCAAGAAAGCTAACTTTATTCCTAGGTTGTCTTTTCCAGAGAGGGAATGATCTTTGTGTTTTTCAAAACCTAAAACTAGAAGATGAAGATTGAAGAGATCTTTCCATTGCTAATCTGAATGTTGATTCCATCTTTGCGGAATGTTTTACATCGAAGGAGAGAAACTATGATCCTTGTGTGGAAGATTTGGTTCTTTCTAGAGAGTTCTATGAGTTTTTGGTTATTTCAAAAACCTAAGCTATAAGAAAAGGAAATTAGAAACAGTTGCCTCATTTCCCTCTTAGAACCATGAAACATTGTATGGATGAGAATATTTTCCATAAAGACAAGAGAAAAGAAAGAAAGAATAAAATAAATAAATTGATCCTGTCAACCATCTCCGATGATACAAAATTCTCATGATTAGTGATTACTACTATCACCACGCTACTCACATCATCATCCAATATACACAATGCGTATGGAAAACATTATGATAAGGTCTGTATCAGCATGCCATGACATCTTATAGTCCATCTAACTCCTCTTTATCAAAATGTATTGATTTAAATGACGAACAAGGAGTTGCTGGTCAGATAAAAAGGAACAAATGAATGGCGTAGGAAAACAATGAAATTTATTGTAGTTGAAAGAAATTGGAGGGGCAAATATGATTTACCTATGGCAGGGACCGCCACATGAACGCATACTTTGTTGCTCCTTGGCAAGCATGTTGTTGTAGTATGTGCACTCAAAAACATGGACCATAGAACCACAATGACAGGCTCGCTTAACAAGTACTTTACAAGGTGGACAGCTTCCAGGATGACAAGGTAGCGGGCAGGGGTGTGGACATGTAGGCTTTCTCTCCTGAAAATAAAATTGAATTAATGAAAGACAGAACTTACAGCAATTTAATATTGTGAATGACAACAATTTTTCTCTTGAAAAACAAAACCGCCATTGGGAATTTGACATTTCCAATTATTACTAAATGATAACTTTTAGGAGTTGAAAGGTGAAGATGTGATTTTTTCTTTTTCTTTTTTAAAGCGTTAAGAGTGTTGAATGTCATACAGCTGGCCTGTTAGGGCCTATTTAGGCTTTATCATACATGTTATTTGAGCTGTTGGGTTTTATTTTTCATATGGGCTAGTGCTTAGTTCCAATAGGAACAGTCTTTACTTACATTACTCGAGCAAGGAGGGCATTATTATAATTTTCAGATATTGTTTAGTACAGCCATAATAAAACTTAAGAGAATGGGGCGTGTGGAGGCTATCCAAGTGCAGCCGCCCCCCCTCTTCTTCTCCCCCTTCTTCTTTCTCACTGACTTTTTCCCCTCTTTTTTTTTTGTTAATCCTTCCCCTTCACACATTTTCACATGGTATCGAAGACAGGTTGGGAGTGATTTGCATCCTGAATCTCCTCTTTCAAATCCTTAATTTCTGGATTAAGATTGTAGACCCCCAAAACCCTAGTGTGCTAATTGGACCTTAAGGAAAGAGTGTTCCTCGTCATTTTCGTGCAGAAATCAGCATGTTTTCTGTCAAGCAAATGAAATCACTCGCAAAAGGGATAGTAGGAGCCTTGACTTGAAGATGAAGGCTTGCTGATTTTTCTGTTAAGGTGATGCTTAAGTTGTTTTCCTTTTGTTACTCTGTGTTGGAACTTGGAAGCAGTTTATATATATATATATATATATATATATATATATATATATATATATATATATATATATATAGTTTCATCTATCCATTATATTGTGTGAAATGTATGAATGATGTTAAAGTGGGTTCTAGTTGATGAGAGGCTGAAATTTTCTATATGATATTGTGGCAAGGTATGGTTTTCCTTTTTTATCTTTATCTTTATCTTTTCTTTTCTTTTCTTTTTTTTTTTCTTTTTTTCTTCTTTTTTTTTTTCTTTTTTTTTTTGAGAGAGAGAGAGAGAGATAGTTGTGGCTAAGTATAGTTGTGCATGGATTTGATGATAGATCAATGTTTATGTTTTTTTCATAATAGTTGAGGTAAATTGGTTTGAAGGTGGCTGGTCCCTCATCACTAGGATGAGTGTCTGGACCTTTGTTTAATGCGTCCATAACATTCCGTGAAACTGAATGGGAAGAATTATCTTCACTGGGCTAAATCTGTTAATGTTTTTATTAGCCAAAGGAAAAGGATCAATTCAAAAAATCCAAACCAGAGGAATCTGATCCTAGATATAGATAATGGATGCGTGATGATGTCCATATCTTATGGAATAGCATGGAACCCGAGGTGAGTACTAATTGGTGTTCTTGAACACTATGAAAGATGTTTAGGATACCGTGAAAAAGATGTACTCCTCAGAGCAGAATATCTCTCAGGCCTATCAGTTATATGGGGAGATTTTCTCATTCCATAAGGGGTTGGTGAGTATTTTACCAAACTATCTAGCATGTGGGAAGAACTCTCAATATATCATCTATTACTTCAAAGGTTATACTTATGAAGAAACAATTAGAGGATATGAAAGTGGTGAAACTATTGTCCTTCTTGAAGAATTGGGGTTCGTTGTTCAAGGTCCAGTGCCTTTACATTGTGACAATTAAGCTGCTATACATATTGCTAACAATCCAATATTCTGTGAGAGAACAAAGCATACAGAAGTTGACTTCCACTTCATTCGAGGTAAAGTATCTTAGAGGGAAATCTACAGTCCGTATATCTCCTCCCATGATCAGGTTGCAAAATTATTCACCAAAGCTCTTGGGAAGTCTCAATTCGAAAAGCTTATATCCAAGCTAAACATGTATAATAGCTATGCTCCAGCTTAAGGAGTGTTAAAAGTGTTGAATGTCATATGGCTGGCCCGTTTGGGCTTTGGGGGGCTTTATTGTACATGTTATTTGAGCTACTAGCTTTATTATTCATGTTGGCTAGTGTTTAGGCCCACATTACTTAAGCAAAGAGGGCATTATTATAATTTTCTGTAATTTCCATATATTGTTAGTGTAGTTCTCTCCCTTCTCCTTATATTCTTTCTCCCTATTTTCTGTGAAATCCTTCCCCTCCACAGGTTTTCACATGATGTAAAAATAAAAAAAATAAAAAAAGATTTTAAAAAAAAAGGAGACTAGAAGAAGAGAATATAATCAAGACCTTTTGACAAGGAAGAAAGCACTCATCACAAGACTCCATGAACTCAATTTTCCCAGTATCAGTGGCTGCTATAATTTGCTTTTGAGAACTTTCACACACATCCAAGGTTGAGGACCGATTATTCAGGACATGGCAAGGTTTCTCACAATAATGATTGCCACATTGAAGAGGGTTTCCACATAAGTTCTGACAGGCAAATGTTGCTTTAGCAGAGCACAGCATCTGAAAACAAACATCAAGACAGTAACAGAAACATGGTAAAAAAATGTTTGAACATTAATTGTTGTTAAGGTAACAAATATATATATATATATATATATATATATATATATATTACAACAAATTCAAATGTTTAAATAGTTGTCAAAGCTAGATAAATAACTAACCAGCCGTTCTGCTCCGATGTGTTGGCCAAGGCATGATCTCCAAACAAGTTCTTGACAAGGAGGGCATGGTGACCCAGGGGAACATTTGGGCTGTTGATTTGATTTTATTTTCTTCGGTTTCAGTGTGAATTGTGGATTAGGAGCAGGCTTAGGACCATGGCACCTTATTAGCACAAAAAAGTTCTAAATTAAAGAGAACTGATTGTCACATTGGAAGATAAAATTATATGTTAAGCATGTCCACTAGGATTTATGAACTGCAAATCAACGATTACCAAACCTTTGTTGACATTTATGACCACATGTGAATTCTTCTTCGCAAATTAGAAGGCAGGGTGGGCATGCTCCATAATGACACCTGTGTGACTGGCAAAAGACATAGGTATTGGTGGATGCTTGAAATCTTACTTCCACTGCAAAATGCTAAAATATTATTTACAGAATAGCAATAACATTTTCTGATCTCTTAAAATGATGATTACAAACATGGTGTGGGTGGGTGTTTCTTTTGTGTGTGTGTGTGGGGGTGTATTATACCATACACATAATTAACAAAGAGTTTTAACAAGAAAACTGGCAGGGGTTATTTCTAACACTCAAGGGGCATTTGTGGAGGGTCACCAAATTCTGTATAGTGTTCTCCTTGCTCATGAATGAGTGGCATTTGTGGAGGGTCACCAAATTCTGGATAGTGTTCTCCTTGCTCATGAATGCATCAATTCTAGGCATAGGGACAGATTGAGTGGTGTGGTGTGCAAGCTGGACATTGAGAAAGTTAATGACCACGTCGATTGGGATTTCTTGAATTACATATTGGGCATAATCGGTTGTGGTCTCAAATGGCAAAGTTGGATTAAGGAATGTGTTTCCTCGGCTTGGTTTCAGTTTTGGTCAATGGTTCGCCCAAAGGGTTTTTTTTTTTTACCTCAGTCTTCAAGGGGGTTGAGGCAAGGGGATCTACTTTCTCTACTTTTTTGTGGTGGTAGCTGAAGAGCTAAGTAGGATGTTGAGCCAGGGGCAACAAGTTGATCTCTTTCAGGGCTTTAGCATGAGTAGGGAAAGTACTCTGATCTCTTATCTCCAGTTTGTGGACGACATGATTTCGTTTTGAGAGGCCAAAGAGGAAAAGATCATAAATTTAAGTACGATTATCCGGTGGTTCAAGGTTGAGGTTGAAGGTAAATATTCAGAAAAGTACCATGTTGGGGATTCATTTGCCAACGGAAGATCTCTCGAGGTTAACAGGGGTGTTCGGATGCGAGGTGGACTCCTTCCCATCCACTTATCTTGGGTTGCCATTGTGTATCGGTAAACTAGCGAAGCATCTTTGGACTATTGTGATTGAAAGGTTCGAAAGGAAGCTATCAAGATGGAGAGGTTGATATTTATCCCTTGGGGGTTGTATCACTTTGATAAAAGTGACTTTGTCTAGCTTGCCCAATTTATTTTTTGCCCCTCTCTAGGTGCCCAAAATCGGTATTATCTAAACTTGATAGGTTGAGGAAGAATTTTCTTTGGCAAGGTGCAGAAGGAGATCACAAGTTTCATCTCCTAAGATGGGAAGAAGTCTGTAAGCCATATGGCGAGTGTGGGGTTGGTATTAAAATCTTGGTGGTAATAAAAGAAGCTTTGTTAGGGAAATGGTTATGGAGGTTTGGGACGGAACTTAACACTCTTTGGAGGGTCTCGGTTGCTTCCAAATATGGGAGTGAGGCAGGTGGGTGATATACAAAGAATTCATCCTTGTATCGGGCCTCAACAATTTGGAGAGGAATCCTTAGTTGAGGTTAGATGATCTTAGGAAAGAAGAGAGAAAGAGAGAGAGAAAGAGAGAGAGAGAGAGAGAGAGTTTTGAAGAAAAAAGTGTCTTGTGAGTGTTAGGTCCCTAAACCCTAACACTCTTTTATCATAATGCTATAGCACAAATACATACTCCTCAGGAGAACTGAGCATTGTGCACATGCATATACCCAAAAAACTCATACATACAAAATACCCTACCAACTCTTCATACTCACCTTCAAGTTGGAGCACAGTTGATCATGCCCAACTTACTAGTGATACAATGAAGAGCACCCCAACTGAGAGATTTAGTGAGAATATCGGCTAACTGTTCGTCAAGGTGAACAAAAGGGGTAACAATTTCCTTGTTAGTGACTTTCTCCCGAATAAAATGACAATCAACCTCAATGTGCTTCATGCACTCATGAAACACCAGATTGTTGGAGATGTGAATGGCAGCTTAATTGTCACAATGCAATGAAATGGGACTTGAAAGAGAATAGCCAAGTTCTTGGAGAAGGGTGCGAAACCAAACTAGTTCACATGTTGCATGGGCCATTGCCCTATATTCAACTTCAATAAAAGATCATGCTACAACGGACTGCTTCTTGCTTTTTCAGGTGATTAGATTTCCACTAAGAAATGTATAATACCTTGATGTATATCACCTATCATGCAAACTACCAGCACAATCAACATCGGAGTAACCAGAAAGATGGAGATGATCATGCGATTGAAATGGTAAACGTTTACCTGGAACAGATTTGAGATATCAAAGGATACGATACACTACAGTCAGATGTGATGTACGAGGAGCATGCATGAATTGACTAACAATGCTTACAACATAGGATAGGTCTATTCAGGTAATAGTTAAATAGATAAGTTGACCAACTAACCGGCAATACATCCCAAGATTTAAGAGGAGTTCACCGTCATCAAGGGTGATTTTTTGGGTAATGTCCATTGGCGTAGGATCAAGCTTGCATCCAAGCATACCGGTCTCGGAGAGAAGATCAAGCGTGCATTTCCTATGAGAAAGCACAATTACGGTTTTGATCGATCAACTTCAATTCATAAGAAATAACTTTGATATCGAACTGAGTCTTGAGCAAGGACTTAATGGCCACCATACCCTTGGTATCATTGCCAGATAACACAATGTCATCAACGTAGACAATAGGCAACATAATCCCTGTGGGCTGCCGATGAATGAAAAGAGTGATCCGCGTGGCTTTGAGCAAATCCAAACTCATGAAGAGCATAACTAAATTTATTAAACCAAGCCCGTGGGGGCTATTTGAGACCATAGATGGACTTCTTCAATCGACACACAAGCGAAGCATTTGATAGGGAAAAACCAAAGGGTTAATGCATATACACTTCCTCGGCAAGGTCACCACGCAAGAAAGCATTATTCACTCCCAATTGGAAGAGAGACCAAGACAAATTTACAGCCAGAGAAATCAACACTCAAATAGAGTTGAGTTTAGCCATAGGAGAGAACGTCTCGAAGTAATCCACACCATAGGCTTGAGTATAACCCTTGGCGACCAACCCTGCCTTATAACGGTCAATTGAACCATCTGGAAGATACTTGATGGGGCATCCAACAATCTGATTACCTTAAGGTGGAGGAACTAACTTTTAGGTATTGTTCTTCTTAAGAGCTTACATTTCTTCCATAATAGCCTGAGCCCAATGAGGGTTGCTCGTGGCTTACTTCAAGGTAGGAGGGACAACCGACAAAGATATGGAAGCTGCAAAAGACTAGAGAGGGTGAAAGATGTTGATAGGAAACAAAACTACCAATGGGATGTTTCATACATGAGCAAGAAGATTTTCGCAAGGCAATGGGAAGATCATCATGAGATGGAGGGTGAGAGATAGTACCTGAGCCACTATCCGAAGCAGATGGAATGATAGGTGGCTAAGCAGTAGAGGATTTAGTTTGTCGATGATACACCAGAAATAGCTTAGAGGAGACAAGTGATGTAGGAGGATCATCAAGAAAAGAAACATGAAGTGGTATAAAGTTAAGCTCCCCCTAACGAATAAGAGGCTCATGAAGCAATCACCCTTCATTGGAAAAATAAGGAATCTCTTCAAAGAATGCCACGTTTGCTGAGACATATCTTTTACAAGTCAAATGATTATAACATTTATACCCCCTTTAAGATCAAGAGTACCGTAAGAAGATGCATTTAATAGCTCGAGGACCTAACTTGTTGTTACTACCATCAAGGATTTGAACAAAGCACACACACCCAAGGACTTTCAGAGGTAAGGGAAAAGGTTTATCATGCGGATGCAAAATTTCAAATGAGGATTTATGTAACAATATTCAGGATGGTATGCAATTAATAAAAAGAAGGTTTATGTGACATAGGATAAATAGCGGTTAGAGACGGAGTGGATTCATAACTATAATATGTTCCCAAATACCATGATACTCAAGAGTTAAGGCAAAGGAATTGCTTGCTTCGAGTGCCTTCACATTGCTTCCATGCATGATCATAATCCCTTGTATGATAGACTCACAAGAGTTTCAACACAAGGTCATGGGTTCAAGTTCCCATTGTGGTATAAAAAAGCCATTCTGGTGTGAGTGTAGGTGTGAGTGCATGTGTGAAAAAAATCCCTAGTACGGTAGGAGGGAAGGGGTTGATAGAGAACTAGTTCATCCCATATACCCCGGAAAGCCGAAAAATATTCCTTCAAGGATCTTAAATGTTGTTGAAACTTAACAATATCAAATATCAACTTAAAAACTCTGGATATATTCTATGCCTCTGAATACATGCCATGAAGGGTGTCTCAGATTCTTTTGGCCGAGGTTAGGAACATGATAGAATTGCTCACAGTCAAGTCAATCTATTAAGTAGCTAACCCATGACTTGGTAATTCCCTTTGGTCCAGGCATGAAATTCCGATCTGATAGATCTGGAGGTTCATCCAATATGTCAGAAAGTCTATCTCTACCCCCTAAAAACAACTTCACGGATTGGGCCCATTGTAGGTAATTGTTACCGTTCAACTTAACTGTAGTAATTAATAAGGGATTTGATTCTAAAGATTCCACAAAGGATCCAGAGGAGATTGTCCTCCTTAAGGGTCCACGAAGAAGAAACTCAAGCAACAAACAACTCAAAGGAAGCACACACTGTATAAGAGTATATTCACACAAATTTGAGTTCTAGATGAGGGCCTGGGGTCCAAAAAATGGCCTTAGAACTGAAAAACTATGCCAAGAATCAGAAATGGACTTGAATTAGGTGTGAAAACATCTCACACACCAAAAACACCCACCTAAACATACACTGGAAGCTCTAGTGTAAGTCCAGAACCCATAGGTCCCCAAAAATGGCCCAACCGGACCACCTTAGGTCTCATAACTCACTCAAATCTCCCCCTTAATGAAAAACAACTCCTTGGACTGTCAAATAGAGTAAAACCAACCATCACATGAAGAAAATTCCAAGAAATCTCCACCAATTTGAGTAGAATCACAAAAAAAATGAAGATTTGGAGTTTTTCTATTGGATGAGAAAAGTGGCCCCAAATATACCTCAGATGGGCTCTAATATATTCCAACAAAAAAAAAAACACCATAAATCTTCTAAAATCAAGATGCTTCAAACCTTGCTCTTCCTAATTGAAAATAATCTGTATGGATTGTACAGTGCTAACGTCAGCAAATCCCTATAGGTCTGATCAAGTCGTAAGGTGCTCTAATACCAAGCTGAGGTTGGATGATCTTAGGACAAAAGAAATGAGGAGAGCGAGAGAGGAGAAGAGAGTTTTGAAGAAAAAGTGTCTTTTATTATAATTTATAGCACAAATACATACTCCTTGGAGAACCGAGCATTGTGCACATGCACACACCCAAAAAACCCATACATACAAAATACCCCCACCAACTATCTATATCCTTGCTATGAAGACAAATTTTGAAAAGGGTGTGGGGTTCAAGCTTGGGGATGAGGAAAGGATCCACTTTTGGGAAGATGTTTGGGTGGGTGACACTCATTCATGTAATTTATATCCTAATATAGCTCGCCTCTCACCATCTCGTGATATTTTAGTAGCGCAGTGTGCAACCATTTTTAGGTCCTCAACGGTGTGGACCCCTCCTTCCCACCTCTATCTGTCAGATGATGAGGCCAATGTGGTGGTTTTTCTCCTTTCTAACATCCAACGTTTCCATCTCTCCATCAGGGAGATGGATCATCTAGTTTGGAGGATAGAGCCATCAGGATGCTTCTCAGTCAGATCTCTTTGTAATATGTTGTCTAAAACTGGAGGGGGTGGAGAATTCCTCTATACCAAACACATCTAGTCCTATGAAGTCCCACTGAAGGTTGTAGCGTTCTGACAGTTGTGGTGGAGAAAGATGTAGATATGAGAAGAGAAGCCAGATCAGAGAGTTGATCGCAACATCGCCGATGAATGCGGACAGAGATGTAGATCCAGTGAACAGAGATGGCCAGAGATGGTGGTGCAAACGCACAGGTGGATGCACGTTCACCAGCAGATGTAGATGGAGATGAATGGTTTTTGTTGATGGGTTTGCCTATCACAGTTGATGGGTTTGCTACTCTATGAATGACGACAGTGCAGGCCAGTGAGGTTGATGCAAACGGCACAATGACAAGAGTTGGAAGGCGTGGTGATGTGGATGCACTCGAGTAGTGACAGAGGTCAAGTCAACCGTAATGGCAACGACGGACGAGGGCAATGAACGGCGTGTTGCACTCCAACAATGGTGGCGAAGATGGGGATGGATGGTGGTCGGGACACGATAGATCAGAATCGTGTTGCTCTGACACCATGTTAAACAAGAGAGACTACATTGTGGAAAATTATAACATGTTTATTTCATTAACAATATGGAGAATATATAGAAGAGATTAGAGATCTCTAAAGATCTAGAAAAATCCTAACAAATATGCATTAACAAAAGAGGTAGTATCCTAATCTACCCAATGTACTCTAACATAAGACAGACCACATAATTGCCCAATTCAACAATGTGTCCTTAGATATATGTATGTTGAAAACACCTAAAGATATTAGATATGTCATTCCCATTATTTTAATATTTGGGTTCTTACTGTTATACTTCTCAAGATTATTTTACTAGAGAGAGAGAGAGAGAGAGAGAGAGAGAGAGAGAGAGAGTATGATAGGATCCCTAGAGACATAATTTGGTAGGTGTTCGGAAAGAAAGGGATCTCAAGAAAATATATTGCCATGATTAGGGAAATATATGAGGGAGCCATAAAAAAAAATATGACCACTGGTGGAGAGAAAAGTGAGCTTCCAATTGTTGTACGCTTACATCAAGGGTCAGCATTGAGCACCTATCTTTTTTGCATCGGTTATGGATGAGTCAACTAGGCGTTTACAGGAAGAGGTCCTGTGATGTATGTTGCTTGCAGATGACATAGTTTTGATTGATGAGGTGAGGTAGGGGAAAAACATAAAGCCGTAACAAATGAGGGATGCTTTAGAATCTAAAGTTTTGAATTCAGTCGAACAAAAACAGAGTATATGGAGTGCAACTTTAGTAACAATAGAAGTCAAAATGAGGAATTAATTAATATTTTTTCTTGAGGGGTTTTGAATAATTTTTTTAAAAGACTGCCTGGCAAAAACCCAAAGCAGAAAGAACCAGAAACAAAAAGATTACAACGCCATGATAGAACGAGCTACATTGATGTCCACTTTAAGAATCGAGACAGCCCATTCCACTACATCCTTTTTAACCTTCCAGCAAACTTGGGTGCAAGACGATGACCTGTTAGAAAAGCAACAGAAGTTGCGCAAGACGATGACCTGTTACAAAAGGAACGGGAGTTGTGCAAGACTAATTAATTAATATTATTGATGAAAAAGTACCCCAAACTGACAATTTTCAATATCTCGGTCGATCATTGATAAGAGCAGAGAGATTGAGAATGATGTTTCTCATAGAATTAGAGCTAGGTGGATGAAGCGGAGATGAGCCTATAGTTGCATGAAAAGCGAAGTAGCAAACGTATCGGGAGCTAGAGTAGGGAAGTGTCTATTTTAAATTTAGCAAGTACAAAACAGCTAGGAAGCAGGAGTAGGAGCACAAGTACGAAGTGATATTCGAAGCAGAAGCAGAATCTTGACAGAAGGACCTTGCAACTACGGATGGGCTTCTGAAAGCAATGCTTGTGAATATTCCTATTCACATATTATCCATGTTTCGATGCCTGGTCAAGATTATGGACAAGATAGGAAGCACATGTTTTAAAATGTTAGCAAGTATAAACCAGCTAAGAAGCAGGAGTAGGAGCACAAGTAGGAAGCACGATATGAAGCAGGAGCGGCACCTTAATAGGACTTTGCAGCTAAGGATGTGCCTCTGAAAGCAATACTTGTGAATTTTCCTATTCATGTGCTATCCATGTTCACATGCCCCAGTCCAGATTATGGACAAAATAGAAGCCATTCAGAAAAAGTTTTTATGGAATGATAGCAAAGATCAGCACCAATTCCATCTCGTTACTTGGAAGGATGTCTTCAAACAGGTGGAGTATGGGGGAATGGAGATTGGGAACATTAGAACTATGAATACAGCATTACAGGGTAAGTGGTGGTGGCGGTTAGGAAATGGAGAGCCCCCACTTATTAGAAATGTGCTAGCATTGAAATATGGTGTTTTGGACAGTGGCCAAGATATCTTGTGCACATCCGAGAGGAAAGGGTCTGTATTTTGGCAAAAGGAGTATCTTCGGTGCAACCGTTGTGCCTCAGCAATGCATGTTTTATGGTGGGAAATGGTGAGAAGATTAGTTTTTCGAAAGATCTATTGTGTGGAGAATCATGCTTAGCAAGAGCTTGAGAGGCTTATAATTGATTGCTGCTGACAAGGAGGATAAAGGATTATTTCAAAAAGATTAATCATGAAATCATCTGGGATGGATTAAGGAGGCTAATGGGGTTTCTTCTATTAAATCCTCAGTCTGCTCATTCTCTTGATAGAGTGGAATGGAGAAACAGGATTCATGTGGCCAACCCCAATTAGTTGGGAAAAGGCTTAGATAATTATGATCTTTAGTCCACCCTTGGTAACGGGATATTGTGCTAGTCAGGCCCCATGCAGAAGTCTTTGGAAAGTCCACGTCCCTGTGAAAGTAAAAGGCCATTCTTCTGCATGGTGGGTCTAGGGAAAAGCCCCGCAATTGACAATATAAAAACGTGAGGTATTTGTGATGGCAAATAGGTGTCATGTTTAACAAAAAAGAAGAAACAGTCAATCATCTATCGATTACTTGTCCAATTGCATGGGAAATCTGGCCATGGGTAGTAAATTTGCTCAGTTGGGGGATGCCGAAGACAATAGCTAATATAGTGGGTGAGTGGTCAGCTAGCACTTGGGGTCCTATTGGAAGATTTCTGTGATCTTGCTACTTTGTGGGGAATTTGGCTAGAAAGGAACAGCATCAAGGTATTAAAAAACGGTCACGTAACAGACATAATGGCCATTGTGTAACAGTAACAGTCGTGCCCCTTACACAATATGGGGTCGTAATGCCCTATTTCAAAAAAAAAAAAAAAAGGCCCGTGGAGGGCCAATATGGGTGCCATAATAGCCATTACAGCCCGTATCATAATGGCCACAAGGCCACCGTTACTATTATTGAATACCCTGAACAACAATTTACAAGGGAAGAAGTGTGAGACCAGACCCAAGTTCGCATGTGTGCGTGTGTAAGTATGCATTTCATTCATTTTGGTCCCACGGTCCTACCGGTCAAATTTCGGCGACCCGCGACCTTCAGATAGTGTTTGCAGTCACCCTTGAGTTCGGTCATGTATACCCGACTCGGATTGACCTGAGATTTACGCCATTGCGACCGCATTGTCGTCGCGGTTCTAACGACGCGTCTCGTGCGAAAATCCGACGTGTCCATCAAAAGTTAAGGGCCGCGCATCTTTTAGACCATTGATCGCGTTTTTTGTGGGACCCATATGATTTGCACGTTTCCCCATGTATATGTTTGCCAATGGTGATGACATCACCATTTCCATGATGACATATGGCCTAGTCTAGCAATGATGGACTCCCTTCTCCAAACTCATCATGACTCTTTCTTTTTCTCTTTTCTAGAAGTCATCATGAGATTATTTCTTCCCCATGCAATTTCTCTTTCCCAATCTGAAATTTTCTGAAATTTCTCCTCTAGGGAGAGAGAGAGAGACCACCGCATCCTCTTTTCTAGCAAATGTAATCATCACTTTGAATAAAATTCCCTTCTTTCTAGCAAATGCATCTCATTCCTCTCTCTCCTCCCTCATTTCTCTCCTTCTTTCTCTCTTGCAAAAAAAAAAATTTCAGCCCCTTTTTCCCTCTTTTTCAGCCCCTTCTCCTCCTTTTTCCCCTCAATCCCTCTATTGAAACCCCATCTCAACCCTTCATCTTGCTTCCTTGGACCCTTAAAAGTTTGGAGTGGAGTTTTGATAGAGATCGTAAGGTGGGTAACTATGATCTTACTAATCTGATTTTCTACCCTTAAAATCTTCTTATTTCTTTTGTGTGGATCATATGGGGCCCACCAATCCATGGTGGGGACCCCATTTGACCCCATGAATGTAGCTTTTTGGCCCATCCTACATGCATATCATGAAACATGATAGGGCCATTCTCCATGGACCCCATCATGATGTATTATATCATCCACCTTATTTCAAGGGCATCTAGACCCTAAAAGTCATGTTGGGATGGCATCCCAACCACCCATTCTACTCATAGATCATGCATGCATTAGTTTAATGTTGCATGTTCAAGTGACATTGTTGTACGATTGAGATTGACTCTTGAGAAGGCCCAATAGTGGCAGGGCCCTACCCCCATGGCCGGATTACTTTCTTTTCTTCTCTTTTCTCTGATGTGTGTGTGGCCCATTTATTGGGCCTAGGATGTCCCAAAATAAATAAAAATAAAAATAATCCAGCAAGGTGGGACGCCCTTACCTCCCAACTCCATGATCTTTGGACACCTTGATCGATGCATGCAAGTGTCCTAGTCTTAGTCTGTGATCTAGACATATGTGGGGCCCACTGAGGAAGGCCACACACCCTTTTTATGGCTGAGATTATTGAGATATAGGCTGATGTGTCCAGCCATGTATTGCTGTCCAAAAATCTGGACTGTTGCATGGACTGTCATGTTCAATCTTTGGCATGGATTTTTGGATCATGATTTCCATTATTTTCTTTATAATTATGGGGTGTAATGAGAAGGTGTGGACCCCACCTTGAGGTGTGGTGGGTCATACCTCAGATGGCCCATGAAATGGTACCCAAAAAGGAGGCCCATAGGGGTGGGCGGTCCACCTTGTTGGGCTGTCCAGCCCACATGTATGGAGGGAAAACATACACTTCAGCTTGGTTTCTCTGAGGGATGGGCCACTTTTGTGGACCCCACCTTACTGTATTTTATGAAGAAAATACTAAACCTCCATTTTCCCCCTCCTGGATGAAGTTTGGGCCCACCTTATTGGGTAAACAATGCATGGACAGCAACATCTCTTCCTGGACAGATTGAAATTCCTAATTTAATTAAAATATTTATGAGTATCCAAAAATCATAAAATTTTGCAGAGAGGTGGTCCACTCATGGTAGGACCCACCTACAAAATTTTGGGGCCAATGGACACCTGTACACACCATGGTGGTGGCTGGACCGGCCCATTACAATATGGTGTCCAGATCAGTCCGATTTTCAGGACAGATTGATTTCTTTAAATAAATTAAAATATTTCTAGATGTCTAAAAATTCTGAAATTTTGTGGAGGTGTGGTACACCCATGGTAGGACCCACCTACCAAATTTCAGGTCCAATGGACCCCTGTACACACCGTGGCAAGGGCCGAACTGGCCCACCACGTTGGGACGTCCAGGTCAGTCTGATTTTTTGGACAGTCCGTTTCATTTAAATAAATTAAAATATTTCTAAGTGTCCAAAAATCCTGAAATTTTGTAGGGGTGTGGGCCACCTATGGAAGTGTCACCCTGTAAAATTTCAGACTCAACAGACATTTGAGCTGGCCGTGGTACGGCTGGAAGTGGCCTGCTAGGCAGGGACGCCCAGGCTGGAGCGTTCAGCCTGCTTCGTGGGCCCACCTTGATGTGTTGTATATCCCACCACCCATCCATGTGGGGTCCTTAGGGGATTGATCATCATCCCCTTTTTAATTCAATTGGGGCCCATTGGGTGGATTTTTGGGCCAGACACCCCGGGCCCATAGGGCTGCCTACACATGGGACATCCCTGCCTTAGGCTACTGTTGGGTCTGCATTCCAACGGCCTGACCCATTTGATATATGTATTGCATATCTTCACTCATCTGGTGGGGCCCACAGTGATGTGTGTGGGCCATCAGGAATTAATTATGCTAAGAAATACTTCTATTGTTGAACTCCAACCCACCTAGGAATTTGGGTGAGCTAGAATTTGGCATTGAGCCCAATAATTGTTGCCTATAGATGTTCTTTGGGGCAATATGGCCCACTAGATTTGAGGAGGATTTAAGTCAGTATCTTACCATCTTAATTTTATATTTTTTTTGGGCTTAATTAGTGCATGATTAAAGGCCCATCCCAAATGGGATTCTTTTTGGGCTAGTCTCTTAGTTAAGTATGGGCCTTATAGCCTTGGTTGGGCTGGAACTTTTGATAGGCCCATTGAACCCTTGGGTGCTATATTTACCATGTCATTGTGATGGGTCTTATGGGCCAAATACTCAAGTAGTTGGGCCCTTGTTTGCCCACTATAATAAATCCATACTTGGGCCGAGATGTGAGGCCCAACTTACTTGTGTTAAAAATATAAGGATTTCCCATATGTTGGGATAATGGGCTGCCCATTAGGCCCACCACAATGAGTGAACCCATGACCCTTATGGTTGGGCCCTAACCTTGCTTAAGGGCCCACCAGGTTGCCTTTGTTTTGGGCTTAGTGTATGGCCCACTAGGCCATGGATTGATTGTGCCTTGGACCTTTCTTTGCATACGTAGCAGGCTACCTTTTGGGACCCAGTTGAGGTTGGATGTCCTCCTTGGTGGCCCTAAGGTAGGCCCATAGAGGCCCTTATAGGTGGTTGAAGGCCCACCTTGGGCCTGGCTAGGACCGTTCCTCCTTAGGATTTTGACTCTCTTAGTTTGTGGGCCATCCCAAAGTACTGGGCTCCCACTAGAGGACTTCTCTTCTTCTTAGAATACCTGTCTATGTGCCTAGACCTTAACCCTCCTTGGGACGGAGGATTCCATATTCCACAGGTAGCACACTTACATTTTTATGACCCATATGCATCATCTGTATGAATTGATTGCATTGTGTGGTGGTCATTGAGGGATGAAGTTTCTCCCCTTATGCACATTGTAGGTGGGTACAGGGGTCCATTGGACCTGAAATTTGGTAGGTGGGTCCTACCATGGGTGTACCACACCTCCACAAAATTTCAGAATTTTTAGACATCTAGAAATATTTTAACTTATTTAAAGAAATCAATCTGTCCTGAAAATCGGACTGATCTGGACACCATATTGTAATGGGTCGGTCCAGCCACCACCATGGTGTGTACAGGTGTCCATTGGCCCCAAAATTTTGGAGGTGGGTCCTACCATGAGTGGACCACCTCTCTGCAAAATTTTATGATTTTTGGATACTCATAAATATTTTAATTAAATTAGGAATTTCAATCTGTCCAGGAAGAGATGTTGCTGTCCATGCATTGATTACCCAATAAGGTGAGCCCAAACTTCATCCAGGAGGGGGAAAATGGAGGTTTAGTATTTTCTTCATAAAATACAGTTAGGTGGGGTCCACAGAAACCAAGCTGAAGTGTATGTTTTCCCTCCATACATGTGGGCTGGACAGCCCAACAAGGTAGATCACCCACCCCTATGGGCCTCCTTTTTGGGTACCATTTCATGGGCCATCTGAGGTATAACCCACCACACCTCAAGGTAGGGTCCACACCTTCTCATTACACCCCATAATTATAAAGAAAATAATGGAAATCATGATCCAAAAATCCATGCCAAAGATCGAACATGACAATCCATGCAACAGTCCAAATTTTTGGACAGCAATACATGGCTGGACACATCAGCCTATATCTCAATAATCTCAGCCATAAAAAGGATGTGTGGCCTTCCTCAGTGGGCCCCACATATGTCTAGATCACAGACTAAGACTAGGACATTTGCATACATCGATCAAGGTGTCCAAAGATCATGGAGTTGGGAGGTAAGGGCGTCCCACCTTGCTAGATTATTTTTATTTTTATTTTTATTTATTTTGGGACATCCTAGGCCCAATAAATGGGCCACACACACATCATCATCCATACATCAGAGAAAAGAAAAGAAGAAAAGAAAGTAATCCGGCCATGGGGGTAGGGCTCCGCCACTAATGGGCCCTCCCAAGAGTCAATCTCAACCATACAACAATGTTACTTAAACATGCAACATTAAACTAATGCATGCATGATCTATGAGTAGAATGGGTGGTTGGGATGCCATCCCAACATGACTTTTAGGGTCTAGATGCCCTTAAAATAAGGTGGATGATATAATACATCATGATGAAGTCCATGGAGAATGGCCCCATCATGTTTCATGATATGCATGTACGATGGGCCAAAAGGCCACATCCATGGGCTCAAATGGAGTCCCCACCATGGATTGGTGGGCCCCATATGATCCACACAAAAGAAATAAGAAGATTTTAAGGGTAGAAAATCAGATCAATAAGATCATAGTTACCCACCTTACGATCTCTATCAAAACTCCACTCCAAGCTTCTAAGGGTCCAAGGAATCAAGATGAAGGGTTGAGATGGGTTTTCAATGGAGGGATTGAGGGGAAAAAGGAGGAGAAGGGGCTGAAAAAGAGGGAAAAAGGGGTTGAATTTTTTTTGCAAGAGAGAAAGAAGGAGAGAAATGAGGGAGGAGAGAGGAATGAGATGCATTTGCTAGCAAGAAGGGAGTTTTATTCAAAGTGATGATTACATTTGTTAGAAAAGAGGATGTAGTGGTCTCTCTCTCTCTCTCTAGAGAAGAGAAATTTCAGAAAATTTCAGATTGGGGAAGAGAAATTGCATGGGGAAGAAAAATCTCATGATGACTTCTATAAAAGAAAAAAAGAAAGAGTCATGATGAGTTTGGAAAAGAGAATCCATCATTGCTAGACTAGGCCATATATCATCATGGAAATGGTGATGTCATCACCATTGGCAAACGTGCACATGGGGAAACATGCAAATCACGTGGGTCCCACCAAAAATGCGATCAAAGGTCCAAAAGATGTGCGGCCCATAACTTTTAATGGACAAGTTGGATTTTTGCATAAAACGCGTCGTTGGAACCGCGACGATGATGCGGTCGCAATGGCGTAAGTCTTAGGTCAATCCGAGTTGGGTCTACATGACTGAACTCAAGGGTAACCGCAAACACTATCCGAAGGTCGCGGGTCACCGAAATTTGACCGGTAGGATCGCGAGACTAAAATGAATGAAATGCATACTTACACACACACTTGCGAACTTGGGTCGGGTCTCACAATCCTCCCCACCAACAAAGAAATTTTAACCTCAAAATTTACAAAAACTAGAACAACTATATGCATAAACATCATCCTATATATCAATCGTTAATCAAGAAAAGGCAATGCAAGCAATCAATCATCGAACAAATGGGGATAACGCTCTCTAATCTCGGCCTCGCGTTCCCAAGATGCCTCGGCCTCCGAATGATGACCCCATTGCACTTTCACCAAGGGAATGACCTTGGTCCTGAGGACCTGCTCCTTCCGATCAAGAATACGAATCGGCTGCTCAATGTAGGAAGCATCCTCACAGACCTCAAGCGGCTGCCAATCAATCACGGGAATAATGTCCGACCCACATTTCCGCAACATAGACACATGGAATACATCGTGGATCGCGGATAACCCAGGAGGTAAGGCAAGCCTATAGGCCACAGCGCCTACGCGCTCGGTAATCTCAAAAGGTCCAATGAATCTCGGGGCGAGCTTGCCCTTCACACCAAAGCAAACCACGCCTTTCATAGGCGAGACCTTGAGATACACCATGTCCCCGACTGCGAACTCAAGGGGTCGACGCCGACGATCAGCAAAACTCTTCTGCCGGCTCTGAGCATATGCGTCTCACCGAGTTCGCGTACAACAACAGCTATCAGGCGATTATCGGCATGGCTCCTTTTGAGGCACTTTATGGCAGACCGTGCAGATCTCCTAATTGTTGGACCGAGGTTGGAGAGCGTCGTCTCTTAGGTCCCGAGCTTGTGTAGCAGACGTCAGAGGTTATTGCAGGAGACTCTAGACAAATATCTTAGTAGCAAAGCGTGGAGTAGAGTTGAGCAGTGAGGACTCTAGTGTTGCTGATTTCTCTCTCTTTCCTTATTACCTTATGTATGTTCTTTTGAACCTGATGTAACTTGTAAAAGTTCAAATTCTTAGTGAATTTTGTAATGTGTGCCCTTTGTTATTCTCAGACGTACTCGCTGTGATCTTGGGTATGCTCATATTGGAAAATGATTATACTATTATGGAAATCCTCCTTGTAGGATCCCAGGATCAGAACTCGCCTCAAGAGCCGAGAATGGGGTACTACGGAGGCTGTTGCAGCCAGAACCGGCCATCGGATTCCTTGTGAGTCCGGTTACCGAGTCTGGGGCGTGACAAGAAGTTGCGGACTTACAAGTGGTAGAATTGGCAAACAAGATCTTCAAGGTAATAGTGGACTGGATAGGGTTGCCTAGGATCTGAGAAATGTTACAGTACCCTATTCTCGACTGTTAGGATGGAGGCAGTGAATTGGAACTCAAGGTCTGATAAAACCTCTGAGTTTTAGGCCCCTCCATTAGGCCACTTCAAAGCCAATTTTGATGGATGTTCGTTTGGAATTCTCTAGGACAATTGGGAACCAAGATTCCAATTATGCTGAGGCAGCTAACCTTCTCCATGTGACAAAGTTGCTGGTGTTGAACAATTTGATGCCTACAGTAATCAAAGGTTACTCCAAAAACGCAATTTCTTGGGTTGCCATAAGTTAAAGTCTGTGGAGAGTATCTGAGATGGTCGTGGAAGTCATAGACATGTGCAAAGGTCATCTAATTTCCTTCAAACACATTGGGAGATAAGTGAAAGACAACGCTGATTTCCATGGGAAAGCAGGAGCTTCCAGACAATATATATATATATGTGTGTGTGTGTGTGTGTGTGTGTGTGTGCAACAGGGCTTGAGCCCCACATGGGTTTTCTGCAGCAAATTGTGCCACATGATTGTACTAGTATTTGTATTTGTATCCTGCTTTTCTTTTTCTCCTTAATAAAATTGATATTTCCCTTCAAAAAAAAAAATAATAATAATAAAGGACGAGCTTAGCTTTGGCCTAGCATGTGTGGCCCGATCAATTTTCAGCCTAGACTTGGACTCGAGTCAATTTTGCCCAGCCCAACCTGAGTTTATGTGTACACATTTTATATTCTACAAATATCCCATTCTAATCCTTGATTAAGCAACCCATGCATCTTGAATGTAGATCACTGATTTCGTCCTCTAGGTTTCTATTTCTTTGTGCATGTAGCACACTCGATCAATGGATGGATTAGGAACATTGAAGTGAGAAATAGGGATTTATTCATTCTTGGGCCAGGTCAAGTCGTACCAGGCCTGGGCCCAAACAAAATTTTCTGGGCTCTGGATTGGGCCTGCTGGGCTCGAGCTTTGGATCTCAAGTGTCGAGTTGTCACCCTTACCTAAAAGATCTCAGATCGAGGTCATGAGAAGATATATGAAGCTTGTTGACTTTCTGTGGATAGAACCTCAGAAAGGAATGATTGGAAAAATAGAATTCATTAAGTCTACCACAAATAGCTAGGAGCCTAGGACAAGGCTATGGTAATGATGATGATGGCAATCACGACGACGACAACATTGATGATGATGATGATGATGAAGATAGTTTGAAACAGAATTGGAAACCAATAAAATAGTCATGTACCTTGCACCTTGAGCCATGTCTGCACAATGGAGAAATATGACAGGGTTTGGAGCATCTTGGTGGCTTTTGTTGTGCTTCAGTCCCACAAGGAACCTGAGGTGGAATTCATTGAAAAAGAAAACCAAAGTAGAGCATCATTAGTCATCATCATCATCTTCATCTAAGCCTTATCCCAATTAATTAGTAGAACATCATTAGTAAATTGATTTAAAAAAATAACAAAAAGAAATAACTTTCACTCAATTGTAGCTTAACACATACTAAAGTTGAACCAAATAGCACTTATTACATTATAGAACAAATCCAGTGTGTATCAACAAAATCAGCAACACACCAAAAGTATGAAAGTATAACAAAGACTTGTGCAAGAATTCAACACAAGCTCTAAAGAATCTAAAGAACAACAGTGAAAGAACAACAGTGAAAAAGAAAATTAGGGATAATGTCCAAGAATTACAAGGAAAACAAATGGAAGTCCTTTAAACATGCAATCACCAACTTATGTAACAGAACAGGGTATCCTATTTGTTGTGAAAGGGAGATTTCTTGGTGGAAAATTGTTAGTTTATTTCCATACAAAAAAGGAGTGTTTCTTCTTCTTTTTTTCAGCATATTGGTGAAACCTTTATCTAAATCAGGTTTGGATTTGTAAAGTCCTTCACGATTGAAACAGCTGGAAAATGAATGGAGGGTGGGATCAAAAGACAAAAGCTGATGGCTGTGAAGCACTTCACATGGTTCATGATGTGTGCCAGATCACTCTCCAATCAGAAAAGAATGGATTCAGAAGGTGACAAGATCAGATTGCAAAGAAGCCAGGTGGATCTCGCATGAAGCAATCTTCAAGATTTACCAAAAAAGAAAGGTCCATTGGACTGACATCCAGATTATAAGATGAACGTAGAGATCCCATCCCTAACACAAATGGTATACAGGTATTAGGAATAGTTGTGGTACCTTGTTACAACTATCTAGGGTTGCCTCTATGGATCCTATTTTTCTAATCATAGCTGAAACATGAATTATCATTATCATCATCATCATCATCATCATCATCATCATCATCATCAATATTATTATTTGAAGGGTACATGAATTCTCATTATTTTTTGGCAAAACTTCTATGACTGGGAAGGTCGACAGATCCAGAAAGTTCTTGGTCACAGAACTTTTGCTGAAGCAATAAAAAGAATCATGTTTTGGTTATGATTGATAAAATAGGATTCTTACAGGCAACCCTAGATAGCTGGTACAAGATGATCATGATTAGATGAGAAATTTTGGATGCTCACAATTCCTAACAATACATGTAGCATACATTTGCATGAGGGATGTGATCTCTACATTGATCGTATAATAATAATATGGAGCTTGGTCTAATGCACTTTTTTTTTGGTAAATCTTCACATTGGCGTGATGTGCAGATCTGCCTGGCTTACTTGCGATCTGATCTTGTCGCCTTCTAAATCATTCCTATCTGATCAGAGAGTGGTCTGGCAAAACAAGGATCCAGCTGGAGTCCTGGCTTTTGGATGGCTAGTGAACAAAGACAATCCTCACCATCGACCATTTAAGAAATTGGAAGATGCTTATTGTCAACAGGTGCAGCATGTGCCTGAGGAACACAGAATCAGTTTATCATTTATTCAATCATTGCACATTTATGCCAGATATGTGGTCATGGATGTTAGCAATGTTCCGGTAGGATGATGCCAGAGTCAATAGCTGCATTTCCAGCCTTGGGATCAGGGTTGTGGGAACGGTAAGGTGGGTGCTATGGAAGTTGGCTTCCTTGGCAGGGCTGTTGACAATTTGGAAGGAATGAAACAAGATGACTTTTTACAATAAAATGAAAACAATGGAAGCAGTATTTCAAAGAGTAAAGGGAAGGGCTAGCAGATGGGATTCAGCTCTTAATCTCTTGGCTAGCTATTGTATTGATGAGATTTCTACTTCAGGTGTGGTCTGATTTCTCTTGGATAATTCCTCATCATCCGTCTCTTCCTGTGAAGCTTTCTAGTGTTTTCTTTTCAGTCTAATTCCTTTGCCTTCTTAGGAAGGAAAAAAAAAACAAAAACAGTTCTATGACCAGCTACCCACCTAAGATCAACCCTACTCCTTAACTCGAGCTCAGGACTTTACGCGCATCGCTTCCAACAGAAGATGGATATTTCTCTCATAAAATGGCACAGAAGCACATCACTTGAATATCGGCAAAAGTCGCCTCAAATATGCCACTAAACATTTTCTACCCACTGGTTCAGCTCCAATAGTTATGCGAAGACAAGACTGTTTAGCATTGAAAGAACAACATTTACACGATAGTTTCCTGATATTATCTTTTTGAAAACCAGACATAAAGGTATTTGATTATTTTTTTGTATTTTACTTAAATAGGGTGCCACCTTAAGTCTTTGTTAAAGGAGATTAAGAAAAAGAAAAGGCTATTTTGGGTAACATAATAAAAGAGGGTATTTATGTTAGACGTACTTAATTAAGGATCAAAAATCCTAATGGGTATTTTGGACAACTATATGATTTGGCCAATTGGAGGAGGTTGTAAGAGGTTATTGTCTGTTCAGAAGCCTTTTGAAGACCTAAGAATAATCGAGGAATGGGTTATTTCTTTATATATAAACTTTCTTTAGAGAGAACAGAATCTTATGCTAATGTTCTAAAGAAACTTCATAAGAAGGAAAAAGGGCATGTGAGGAGACTTAAGTCTACCTGTTTTAGAAAGAAGAATGAACACTGTTATTGTTTCAAAGAGACTTCATGAAGAAAATAAGGGGCATGTAAGCCACCCTTCTTGGATTTTAAACCCCTTGATCTGTAAGCTTTGTCCACTTTCCCAATTAAGATCTTGATCTCTAATTGCTTGGTGTTTTATTTTATTTTTCCATAAGCAGGGGCAGCCTGAACGCATGCTGCCTCTACCACAAATTATGATGTACATTCTCCCACTTGGGAAGATGTCACAATAGCCCACCTCCCTAGTGCAATGGAAGCATTTTCCCTAGATCATTGGCCTTCTTGATCACCAACTAAATACATCCATTGCTCGAAATATCCCCGATATTATCTGTATCTCCAGCTCGGCGATACCGATAACACTAGTAGTATCAGAAATCCCAGATATCGGTGAGGTATCACTAAGTATCACCAATGTATCGAGATTGCCAATATTTTTGACTACGTAAATTCTAGGCGCCGCTTTGTATTAGAAATGTATCGATATCGCCAATGTATTGCCAATATTTTTTACTATGTAAATTCCAAGTGTCAGTCGTATTGCTAGCGTATCAATGATATTTCAATAATATCATCAATGTATCCATATTGCCAAAATTTTGTTCATTAAAAAAAAAAAAAATTTCATTTCAATTTTTTTTATAGGTGCATGGTTGTATGCAATGTTCAATTTGTCAATGATAGCATTGATAATATCACAATATTATCGTTATCATAAAATGGATGATATCGAGGCCACAATCTTTCATTTCCTTTCCAATTGTCGATGATTTCTCAGCAAAATATCATGTGTTGTCGATATTATAAAATATTGATGGATGTTTAGTGGAAGGTTGAATGGTTGGATGGATGGATGGGATGGATGGAATGGTTGAACAGATTTCTTACGACAACACATTCTTTTAGCCCCCCATTAAATGAAAACTTATTATGTATGCATTATTTTTGCAATTTTTTATTCCTAACTATGCAAATTTGTGTATTTTAGCATCTCCTAAAGTTTCGCTGAAAAATTCCACCATTTCCCCCATGTTTCTCCAATGTTTCCCCCATTTCCAGTTATCAATGTTATTGTGAGTGATATCGATATTGTTTCTGCATCCTCGACCATCGAAACTTGTAGCCATACCGAAACTTCGAGCGCTGACTATATCCATGTAAGTATAAATGCTTTCGGTTTAATTTCTAAATCATCATTCTTGACGATTTGTTCAACCTTCACAGTTATAACCAATGTTTTAAATATCAGCCGACATATCCCACGATATATCTCGTATCCCACCTGTGCGATACAAAACACACAGGTAGTGACGATATATCCCACATGTTCGATCTAATGAGCATTTTCAATTTCCAAACCCTTTTTTTGTTGAAATTATGTTAAATCAGTGTCAAATGGTTACAAATCCATTTGTTCTTCATGTTTTACATAACAAATCATGAAGTTGGAGCTTTGATTTCGATATCCATTGGTTCTACATGTTTTTTTTTTCAAAATTTTCCTTCAACAAGCTGTCAATTGAGACTAATTTCAAAGTATTCGATGAAATGATCGTCACATACACTCTAATTTCGAAATTTTAGTGTAAGTGGTCCGATTTGGGAAATTTGGGGAAAATTCAAAATTTTCCCAATTTCTCCCAAATTGCTTGCAATGTTGCACTCCAAACATGAAATCAAGCATGTATGAGGGCTGATCTACTGATTTGTCAAGTCCTTGTCAATTTTCAAAAAATAAAAATCATTTTTAAATTAAAAATTAATATAAAAAATTATTAAAATATTTAAAAATTTTGAAAATTTCCTTCAACCAGTTGTCAATTTAGACTAATTTCAAAGTATTTAGAAATGTTTGATGAAATGATCATCACATACACTCTAAATGTTATGCATTCAATTTGAATATAGTTGTATTAGGACCCAATACTAAGGAAACCTATTATGCGTACTTCTTTTTTGAGATGTTATAATTTAAAAGTATGTATTAAGGTCTTTTTTAGCAATCCATGAAGTTTCACTGAAAAATTCAACTATTTTCCTAATGTTTCCCAAAAAGTATGATAAATTATCCGATACAAACGATATATCCCGTGCGATAGCCGATACGTGGTTGTATCCCAAGCATGCGATACGTAATGAGATACCGATATTTCGAACACGGGTTATAACTTGCAGTTTAAAACTATAATTGGAGTTGTGGGAATTGTGTTGGCTAACTACATTAATCCAATGGCCAATTAGTGTGAGCCAACAATGCAATTGACATAACAATTGAGAACATGGGTTTGTTCTTTCTTTTTTCTTTTTTTTTCTTTTTTTGAAAGGTGACTACTTTTATTAAAAGGGAAAGAAGATTAGGGGTTGATCTTCTGAATCCAACAATCAAATAAGCATCAATGTTTTCTTACAGGAAAAAAATAAGCATCAAATCTTCACAGCAACATGATGTGTATTCACTTAAATTTCACAGGTAAAGTTGTTTCTAATCAGGTTGCACAATGCAGTGTAAGGCCTCATCAACATATCAAAATCCAATATTATTGCCCCAGTTCTAACTTTGACAGTTTCAAAGTTGAAATCACTTGAAAATATTTACATAACTACAACAAAACACAATTTCCCAATCCCTCTTGAAACATGAGAGCTAAGATCCATTTGGTAAAGAAAATGGAAACGCAAAAAATGCAATTAAACCCCACCTCGAAGTGTGTTTCCCCACATGAACACGAAATGGAAACCATCAACGGACAAGGAGCACAGACACCCCTACAATGGAAAAACAAATTATTAGTATGAAACATACTCATAAATAGACGACAAGTACAACAAGCTATATACATTAGAAAAACCTGAAAACTGGAACAAAGAACTCGAGTCGATAACCAAATGCAAGAAGATACAATGCGACACTAGAAATGAACAAGCATTGCTAAGAAACTAGAAGGAAATGGTACAACAACTCTAAAATTACACAGCTCTCTCAATATGTTTCACAATGGAACTCCCTTGTTTTAATGGCTAGAAGCTTTCAATATGTGGTTCACATCATCAAGGGACTAACATTTCTCCCCACCGAGCAACTTTGCGGCTCATTTTCCAAGTACAAGGAGCTCTGATCTTTGGTTGGTTATGCTTGTTCATGTCCAAGCTCCAAACATCCCAAACTTGGCAGAAGGTTGATTGTTTCATCTTTGATGATTATAGTGATACTCAGAGCTTAAGAGGCATTTGATGAGTAGGTCTTATGTGATTTGCCTCGCTTCACTCCAGCAACTCAGGAGGATATCTGACAGAGATGCAATCGCAACCCGCTTCCTATCATGCTAATTAATCTGAGACGTCTTACTACAGGTGATGTAGGACGGATAGCCTAAACTATAATTATGTGAATGAATTAATAAACGGATTATTAGAGTAAATCAAAAAAGAAAATATTGACAATCTATCACAAATCTAAAGAAATCAAGTAATCATTTATGCTCAAATTCAAGGTCACATCACAATCCTGCAAATGGATCTTAAGATTATGGATTGGAAATGGCCCAATAGAAGGTAGAACTTCCATCTAGCATTGGATTTGATCAAAATATGAGGATTCACTTGCGCTTTGTTAGGGTTTGAAAGAAATAGGGTTTAGAGACTCAAGTTTTACGGAATTTAGGAGATTAAGGTTTGGAATTATAGGTTCTAGGGTTAGGGTTTTTTACATTTTAGGTTTAGGATTATGGGATTTTAAAGGAGAAGGATCAAAGACCAAAAGAGGGAAAGAAGGGGGGATGGGGCTGGCTGTACAATTGCATCCGTATTGTCATACAGACGGGAGGGGTGGTCTGTATGGTTGTGGGGTTGGTAGGCTTTTGGGGATGGTGGGGATGGGATTTGGGAGGAAACAAAAGAAAAAGGAAAGAAATAGAGAGGGGGAAGAAAAGAAAAGTGAAAAGAATACCTTGGGGGGAGAGAGAGAGAGAGAGAGAGAGAGAGAGAGAGAGAGAGGAGATAGTTAGAATCACTCCATGGCTTCACACCAAACTCCAATCACAAGAGGCTCTTTTTCTTTCTTTGCTTAAAGCAACAAAGAAGAAAAAATTTATCTACAATCAATGTTATCATGTGCAATTGCACATTCGCATATGCGCACATATGTGCAGAAATCGCATATGTGACAGTGGCATATGTGATTTGTACACATATGCGATCGCATATGCCACATGTTTGAGAATATGCGATCACATATGCGATGTATGTGATCGCATATTTGCCGACGGTCAGAAATCTGATCGTTGGGATTTTTTTTTTCTTTTTAATCTTGATTTTTTGTCTATAAAATGGGATTCTAAACACTCCTACATGCACTCAAAGTTCAAACTCTCTCTTTATCTCTATTTTCTACTCTCTTACACTCTCTCTTACATAATTCCAAGCCCCAAGCTCCACTCCATCCATATTTCTTTCAAGTTTGAAGTTTCAATCAAGGGACAACTAGAACTACAAGGATTCAAGAGACAAGATAACCAAGCTCCATCCATTGAACTCTCTTTCTAATTTTTCAAAGTTCTAAAGATCATAAATTCATAATCATATTCACACAACACACCCACCACTCTCTTTCTATCTCTCTTTCTCTCTCTATCTCTCTTTCTATCTCATTCTCTCTAAAAGTTTCATAATCATATCCAAGTTCTAAGTTTTAATATTTTTTTTAAAGTTTATTATTATTACTTTGTTACTTACAAGTTACAAGTTACAACACAACTTACAAGTCTACAATATTCTAGAATCAAGAGTCAAGACTCAAGGGTCAAGGCAAAAGTGAAGATAGGAAGTGAAGAATTTGTGTTTTTGTAAATTTGTAATTGTAATTGTGTTCGTGTAAATCTCTCTCTCTCTCTCTCTCTCTCTCTCTCTCTCTCTCTCTCTCTTTTACTACAAGTGTAAGTGTAACTCTCTCTCTTTCTCTTTCTCCATTTCCTTTCCCTTTCTACTACTAGTGTAAGTGTAAGTGTAAGTGTAGGTGTAACTCTCTCTCTCTCTCTCTCTCTCTCTCTCTCTCTCTCTCTCCCCCCGATCGGTCTCTCATTAACTTTTTGATAAATTATCCAGCTGGGACAATGTTCTTAAAGTCCGTGGATGCATTGGGTCATTCACACACAAGAGAATACTTGTTTAGTTTACTAAATAATGTAATTGAGGAAATAGGTAAAGAATACGTTATACAAGTAATTACAGACAACGCAGCCTCGTATGTAATGGTCAGTCGTCGTCTTATGGAGAAGAGACGTCGTTTATTTTGGACCCCCTGTGCAGCCCATTGTGTTGATCTTATGTTAGAAGATATAGGTAAGTTATTTACAAATGTAATTGCAAAGAGGGCTAGAAGAATCACAGTCTTTATGTATAAACATGCCATTCTTCTCAGTCGAATGAGAAAACATATTGGGGGTAACTTGCTACGTCCAACAGTCACCCGTTTCGCTACAGCTGTTTTAACACTATAAAAATTACATGCAAAAAAATCAGAACTTAGAAGCTTTGTAGTGTCGGCTGATTTTACAAGTAGGCCTTAGTCAAAGAAGGCTGAAGGAAAACAGGTTCAACAAACAATCCCTTTGCAAAGTTTTTTGACACAAGTAGTAAAGGCGCTAAAGCATCCGAGCCCTTAGTCACTGTGTTGCGATTGGTGGACAGGGATGAGAAGCCTGCAATGGGTTACATATAGGATGCGATGGAGAGGGCGAAAAATAAGATCATGGACCATTTTAACTATAGACACCGTGATTACAAGCCAATTATAGATATTATAGATAAAAAATGGGGCAGTCAAATGTCATCTCCATTGTATTCGGCTACTTACATCCTTAACCCAGCCTGTTTATTCACTTCTGCTGATCCAGCAGAAGCACTTATTATGCATATGGTTGGATTTATTGATGTGTTGGAAAGAATGATTCTAGATAGAGAAGAACAGGACAGGATCTCAACTTTACTGGACTTCTATACAAAGAGTGAGGGGATATTCTCAAGGGATATCGTCATCAGGTATCGGACAATGAAATTACCCAGTAAGTACTATAAATGTCAGTCTTAGTGTCTTACAAAGTTACAAATAGTTTTTTTTACAAATTACAATATAATCTACAAAGTGACTCTAACCTGACTAAACTGTTTTTTCTCAGCTAACTGGTGGGCTGCCTATGGAGTGGACCCGAACAGGAAGGATCCAGCTCTAAAAAACTTGGCTATGGGGATTCTTGGACTCGCGTGTTCTGTCAGTGGTTGCAAGTGTAATTGAAGCATGTTCGAGGCGATAAGATCAGTAATTGTAAACTTCAATTTTTTAATGTAAAGTTAATTACCTAAATAGCTAATGCCAAACGTGCTTTCTTTCATGCAGATTCATACCAAGAAAAGGAATCGCCTTGAGCAAAAAAAGCTCAACGACTTGGTTTTCGTCCAATACAATCAAAAATTGCGAGAACGATTCCAAACTAGGAAAGAAAAGCCTAATTTCTTTGACCCCATCTGCTTAGATGAGTTGGATGCAGATAACGAGTAGCTCGTAGAGACGGAGGACCCGGTATTTGCTGGAGAGGACCTGACATGGGTGCAAGTTAAAGATGCCGCATACGGATCGACACCTGGAGAAGGTACCACTCGAAGGCGAAGGATGGGGGGAGCCGAGGAGCGAGTTGTAGCCGTCACCCGTTGAACAGATTGAGGAGATGGAAGAACGAGATGATGACAATGATCAAGATGAAGATCCACCATTGGATGTTGATGAAGTATTAGTACATACAGATGATGAAGAAACGGAAGAAGAAGAAGTGTATGTGGAAGAAGGAGATGACTCGGATGATGATGGTGGTTATGACGATGGTGGCGGTGATCAAATGCCACAATGGCAAATAGATCAATGTATATAGTATATGATTAGATAAATAATAAATAAATAACTTCTTCATTTTGTTTACTAAGTGTGTTGATGTTGATTGTTGAATGTTGAATGTTGATATTTGTTAACTATATTGTAGAATGTTGAATTGTTGATGAATGATGACTTAATATTTAATTCATTATGTAATTGGTTTTATTTTACTTAAATTAAATATATTGCAAGGGCCAAGAGCATATAAAATTATTTATCTATTAACTTAGGAAAGTTCCCCCTCCTTTCTCATATTTTATTCATTTTTATCTTAATTTCTCCCTATTTTTCTGATTTTTTTAAATTTTTTTAAATTTATATATGTGTGTGTGTGCGCACGCGCGCGCGACCGCATATGCGATTGTGCAATTGCATATGCGCACAGGCATATGCAATCGCAAACGATCACATATGCGATTGTGCGCATATGCGATTGCACAATCGCATATGCGATTTGACAACATTGTCTGCAATCTCTCCTTAGGGCCCTTTAATAATCTTTTTGTTTTTACAAAATACCCTCATTGCATATAAAATGTCTAAAACACCCTTATTTCAACTAAATTATAAAATAAACCAAAATACCTAAAATAAATAAACAAAATAACTAAACCAAGCCATCCCAAGGCTCCATCGTGTCCAACGAGTCCACGATCAAGATGGTCCACAGCCACGACCCAACGATCCACATGCAAAATCCAACGGTCCAACACTCCCGACCAAGCAACCCACATGCATCTTCCTAGTGTATGATCTTCAAAGATGCATGATTATGTATGTGGGGTCTTCAACGGGGTTGGGAACTTAAATTGGGCCCACTGAGCCCCTCGCAATGATCATCTAGCCATAACAAAACTGAGGTAGCTTTCCTCCATCTCTGATAAACTCTAAAAAGAGCTCGGATGTCCTCATCAATAGGGTTCTTCCTAAAGGGATCTTAGACCTGCCATCTCCATCCACCGATATAAAACCTGGAAGCATCGCCAACCAACTCTATGGAATCTCCTATCGTTAATTGTAACTGTAAAGAAGTTATGCTTGTTATTTAGTCTCACCCATCCATTCCAACTACATTGTATGATAAAGCCTGTAGCCAAAGAACAAATTCTCCCATTTCCTCACAGATGGATCTTCATATCACTCTTTGCAAAGAAACATGGGAATTTGTATTTCCCTCCAGAGGCTCTTACTTCCATTTTAGGGCATTTGACCTATCATAGTGGCAGCAAGCCAAGAACTGACTACATGCTACGTCCAAAGAAATTATCAAAGTGGTAGTTGGGAAATTTTCCCTTGGCCAAGTGACAATATTTTTGTTGGATGTCCTCCAAAAAGCCTGATTAAAATACAAATCTAATAACTTTGTTGAGAGATTCAAGGCAAGGTATTAAATAACAGAAATGGTGGCTGTTACCATTAAGATACGGGGCATAATGGCCTTTAAAATAAAAAAATAAAATAAAATAAAAAATAAAAAATAAAATAAAATAAAATAAAAAGAAGAAGAAGAAGAAGAACCAAAATAGGCCCCTTACAGCCTCGTAATGCGTGATGGAATCCACTGTTACCTTTACATGACGGACGTTATGTAACCATTATGCACACCATGATTCCAAGCTCATCTGGGCTATATCAAGATTCAGGAACATCCTCACATGGAATTGATTATGACCTTTAGTCCTATAGTCAAAATGAGGAATGCTTGTCTTGTACTTCCATTAGCCAATCAACTAGTCTTTGTTTCAAATCAATGAGAAGAATGCCTTTTCATGGTAGTCTCAACGAGGAAGTCTATCGAGACAACCATCCAGTTTTGTTGCATGGAACTCGCATCATTATGTTTCCAGACTTCATCGTTCTAAATATCGCCTCAAACAGGCATCTCGTGCTTGGTTCGAACCTTTCTACATTGCATTACATGTCAATGATTATACAAGAAATGTCTTTGATGATTTGCTCTAAAACTGCCACACCACTTTTCGGCTTAGGTGGATGATTCTCAACCTTTTTTGTTTGGCTTTTGGGGTCTTTTTAATAAAATTATCATTGCCACTCAAAAAATATAAATAATCGTTGGGAATGACTCCATGGTGATGGATAGCCGGTTTTACATTTGGAATACAGTATCAATGACTAGGCAGCGTAGCATCTACACTGGTCTTGAGATCTCTCATACAAGTTCAAGAATATGCATCTTGGGCTGAGGAAGTATGCACTGGAACTCCTGGAAAAATTCAGCATGCATACTTAAAACCTGCTGGTACACTGGCAGTTCTCAACAAATGATTCGATGTACATATGGACATTTCAGTATCAGATCCCTTTGCTTTTTGAAGGATGGCTGGGCTAGGGACACTTCAATATCTGACCTTCGCTTGGCCTACATCACCTTCCTCCTCAAGCAAGTATATCAGTTCGTACATGACCCTGATCCAGGATGCCAAGGGAAGCATGTATTCAGTCGAAAAGACAACCGATCATTGTCTCCATTAGCCTATTCTTCCTTCCTCAGATTTATCCTTGTTTTTCTTCTCTAGTGCCAATTGGTCCAGTTATCCCAATACTCATTGTTGATTGTAGCTGGCCCCAATCTAATGTCATGAGCTGGCAAGAAGCAACAAATTGTTGCTCGCTTAAGGGCTGAAACCAAATATTGTGTCATGGTAACTGCAACTGCAGAAATCACTTGGCTTAATCATTTGCTAGGTGAACTTGGTCAGCCAATTACACCCTACACATTATAAACAGACAGTTCAATGGACATTTCAGATAACCTGTCTATCATGCTCGAACCACACATGTGGGACTCCTTCATCATTTTATGCGGAAAGATTGAACTCACAAAATTCACCCAGCGTATGTCTCATCTAGGATGCAACATGCTGCCAAAAACACCCCTATATCAGCGAAACTCAGAATTGTGGCAACACTAATAAAATTATCCGATGATATTAAATATTCCATTGAAATCAACACAGGTCCTATGACATCATTTGACAATTCCAATTTCCCTTCGTGAAATGTTGCATACGCTAATCAAATCTTCTAAAATACAACCATTTTTTCTATAATGGATTATTTATTAAAAGCCCAAAATGAAAATACAAGAAAACAGAAGACAAGGGATCATCCAGAATACAACAGATGGAGAATATCTTCTCTATTGCAGTGCTTCAAGACCGAAGATCTGCAGGCCAAATCAATAGCTTTATCCCGCAGTTAACAAACACTTCTTTTTTCGCTTCAGCATTGCAGAATACATGATTATTACCTATTTCCAATTTGACCAAAAACCTGCCAAAATGAAAGGGGCCATACTGCTTTATTTTTCTTACCCAGCTGGACACCCTCCCAAGCTTCAATGAATACCACGATTGAATGCAAATGACCCAATAAACCTCAAAGGATCTCCACAGATGGTAAAGGGTGCAAATTTGCAAAACATGAACAGGTGGCTCACAGATTTAGTTTCCTTACGACATAGAGGGCCGCCATTAAGGATCATCATGCCACAGTTCCTAAGATGATCTATAGTTAAGACCTTATCCTTATCAACAAGCCACACAAATGCCATAACCCTTTGGGGACCCTGATAAGGCCAAACCTGAGCTGTGGGAGCCTTCATCTGGCTTCTTCTTTCCCCCACCATAAACTCATAAAATGCTACTGCTTTCACTTTTCCATCTCTACTTATCTTTCTTGTAAATCTAGATGCTGATTATATAGAAGCTGAAGCAAACTGATCAGCTCCTAGAATTCACTATCCAACAATTCTCTCCACGGTTGAATATTCCACATCACCAAGTTGGCATTACTAAATAATTCATCTCCCACTAATGCTTCCTTATCTCTAGCCACCTTATAGAGCAGTGGGAAGGCTAGTTTAAGGACCCAATCTCCACATCAATGGTCTTCCCAAATCTGATTGTTGAACTGTCTCCTAGAACTTATTCGACATTTTGCACAACCGCTTCTTCAATTATAAATATAGCCTTCCAAGCTCCCAATGCCCTATATTGAGAAGAGGCCTTCGTGAACCAGCCAAGCATTTGAGAGCCATATTTGCATTAGATGATGTGAGGCCAAAGATGGTTCAGCTCCATACCAAATCTCCAAAACCACTTCCCCAAGAGTGCCATAGCCTTCAACAAGTTAATACATGCTCCCCTTCTTCAAATGATTCGTAGACTTCCTTCCATTCAACCAGGTGGAATTTGTGGAAATTCTCTGTCCCATTCCAAAGAAAAACTCCTTGGATGCTTTGAATCCTCTTTAAAACCGACCCCTGGCATTGGATGAGAGACATAACATACTAAATATAGGGACATGTTGGCAAAACCCAATTTGATTAGAGTGATCGTCCACCCAAAAGATAGATATCACCCTTTCCTTGCCAAGAGCTTCCTTTCAAATCTTTTGATCACCGGGTCCCACAAGTGTTTAGCTTGCCAACACAGCAGGAGACCAAGGTCCAAGGCATGTTGAAGGTAGCTTTTTGGATCTGCATAAAAAAGATGCAAGAAAAGAATCGACGTCTTCATTTTCCAAATGGATACCAATAGTCTCATTCTTTTGGAGATTAAGTTTCTGGCTCAATTGCACTTCAAAGCATCTAAGCACAATCCCAGATTCCAGACACGTCCCATTCACATTTTCAATTTTGAAGCCCTCACTGAGATTCACTGATTTAGACATCCATCATCCCGCTTAGCACTTCCACAATTACAATTTACAACAACAATGAATGGAGAGAGCAGATCCCCCTGTTAAAGCCCCCTAGTGCCTCTGTAGAATCCCTTAGGCAGCCCATTAATAAGAATCGAATAATGAGCAGACATCGTGCATTCCATCATCCATATCCTCCAATTATCTCCAAATGCCATCCTCCTAAGCAAGTAATCCAGAAACTTCCAACCGTATGATCAGATGCTTTTCCATGTCCAAGTTGCAAATGATCCCTGGTTTGCATGCTCTATTATCTTGAATCAAGGCATTTGTGAGCCCTCAAAGAACCTTCAAGAATCTGCCTCCCACATATAAACACCCCTTGAGATTATGAGATCACCTTTCCAAGCACTGATCTGAATCTTGTAGCCAACACCTTCACAAGGATTTTACATGGACTCCCAAGCAAGCTAATTGGCCTGAAATCTTGTGACTCTTACACTCCACCTAGAAAGTATGAAAGAAGTAATTAGGTAGCTGTGGAGGCCAAGCGATCTATCGTTGCCCAGCTCTTTAATAGCTGCAAGCACCTCATCCTCAAAAAGGCCTATCCAGCCACTCCGTTTCCTCGTCTGTCAACTGATCGAAAGGTACAGTATCTAGCTGCATTGTTCTCCAAGTTTCACCAAAGTAGCTTGGAACAAAAATCAATAATAGCCCTGCAAATGAGTAGACGTTTTTCAATCCTTATTCCATTTACCACAAGGCTTTGGATCCTATTACATCTTCTTCACACATCACTAGTGAAACATTGGTTTTCAGCACAGTCGAAGCACAAGGGCCTCGGGACACCCAATTGATACTAACCACTTTCTAAGGGCATGCGGCATGACTGGAGGCTTCAGGTGCAATTTTTTTATTTTAATATATTTTATATTGCACATGTAGTACGCATTGATCTTTTTAGCATACTAGCACTACAACTAATTTTACTATGATGTAATAGAACTTATTTAACAAAAACAAAATGGAAAAAAAAAATAAAAATTTATTGCGTAAATTAGACACAGCTCCCTGAAACACACATCCACTCAAGCATTCCAATGAATCATCATTCCAATTAAACCATTCAAATTCTAAAAAGCCATTCAAAGGAATCAAATCATGATTCAAAAGCATTCAAATGTATCAAGCCAATAAGGGCAGCCTTCATTTTTCTCACATGACTGGGTGAGCTGCATCTAGGCGCTCAGTGCACACCTAAGGTTGTTGCATCACCTGGAGCCAGGCCAGGCAAGGCCTAAACGCCCTAGCACACATTTATAGTATCTGAAATAAACCCTACTTGAAGTGGGAATGGCATTAACCAGCTTCTTTCTCCAACTTTGATCGACTAACCATACAAATTGGAAAGGATTAACAGAAACTGATAATGTAAGATGTGTGTTTACATTTTTTTTAGCAGCCAATATGGCAAAAGAGTTGTTTAAGAGACGATAGAACTGTAGCATATGTCAGTCTTGTGAAGGCCACACTGTACAAACACTCAACCTTTGAATAAAAATACAGGATGATGTGTGTTGATACTTGATTATGAGAGGACATACCTGTGGCATGGAGAAGGGCATTTATGGTTATTACACCGAAGCTTCCTGCCACAAATCTGAACTTTGACAAATTAGTACTACTCGCAATATGGTTAGGCATATGAAGATAAAGTAGTGGGAAGAATAGTGACATACACCTCTGAGCAAGATGGGCAGTCCCCATCACAACAGCGGCGTTTACAAGCATGGCGCCCACAATCCCGTACCTTCTGACATTTTCTTTCACAGACTAGATCTTGATAACACGGTACCTACAGTGTACAGTTGTGCATTTTGAGGGAAAAACTACTGATCATTTTTTTATCAATAACGAATATATATATATATATATATATATATATATATATATATATATATATATATCTATGCCCACAGGGAAAAGGCTAGAAAAAGCAACAAAAATACAAGGATCCATTAAGGAAATGGACCAAAAGAGAAAACCAAAAGGCCTCAACTTAAAGGAATACTCAAGGCCCCTCCCACAATAACAAACATACTTCTCAGCATTCTATTAACACTGCCCTTCCAATTTCTAAGCAGGTCAAACCTGCAAATACTATTGAAAGCATTGAAAGCAAGGCCTCAATTAACCAGAGATAATTTCACATTGGACACCATTTGAACAATGTCCGGCAAAGTGCCCCCAATAATTCTTTTGTCCCACTCATTCCAAATCCCCCGCATATTTGAGCAGGGGCATTTTCCGTAAATATTTCCATAAAAACTACTTGTCATCACTCGAAATCAAAATAAACTAATTTCATAATTTCATAATTCATAAAGAATTTTCATATTATCATCAATGGTTATAGATAATGACCATAGTCACCTTATAAAACAAAGCATTAACATGTCCGGAAGTTCACATAGAGAAAGGTCCTCTAATATCATTCAAAATCAAGGACTTGAACAACATTTCTCCAAAGATACTAGAGAAAAATGTTGGCATACTTCAGATTATAAAGGTCATTTGAAGGTGCTACACAGTTAATGGGGCTAGAGAATGCCACAAGTTCAATTGAAATCCTATAGGCAGCAGAAACAATGTGGCAAACTGAAGTAAAAATGAAAATATCTTACCTAGTGATGGATCCACACATAAGATGAAGCCACCAAGAAGAGAAAAAACTACGTAATGGAGATTCCAAAGGCCCATTTTCAAATTTTATCTTGTTTTTCACTTCTTTCTTCATTTCAACCACGATGGAAGCTTACAAACTAATTTTAGACTAGATCTAGGCCTATTTTGAGGAAACACAAGGTTCGAAGAAAGCTGGACAATTTTGGAAATATGGAAGAATGGTAGAACCATCACTTTCTTCACTTTTTCATCTTCCTTTTGTTGTATTCATATCTAACAGGCCTTAATCCACCAGATCATGCTTGCTTTGTGTTCGAATAGGACCAATTCGGTAGACTTTCAACAGATCAAGTGGACAAACAGCATTTATTAGAGAATGGTTTGACACATAATTGAATACCTGTAAAAACACAACCAAAAATAAAAATAAAAATCATAGATTCTGATGTTTTACATTTTTTTCCTACTTTCCCAAAATTTTCAAGATTTTTTTAAACAGCAAACGGCTGATACAGGTCCAACACGCCCCGTATCTCATTTTTGGACCCTGCCAATACACCCACAGATACCGTTATTCAAAGCCTTGTCCCAGACCTTAGATCCAAAACCTGTACATCATCAAACCCTTCCCATCCCATCTCAAATCCTAACTGTAAAACTCTTACATTTAAATATGAGTTCAGATCCACCGGTTGGCGAATCTATTTTCAGATCTGTCTCAAATATGTCCCTTGAACATTGTTTTAAATAGTAGTAGCGTGTTGCGTAGCGTTCAACCCTCTGTAGCGTGTAACGAAATAGCGTAGCGTGTAGCGTAAGCTACACAATACATCTATTTTTTAATTTTTAAAATATATATATATATGATAAATATTAAATAGTAAGAAAAAAGCAAAATATATAAATGTTACATTCTTCAAAATAAAAATCCCAAAGTTAAGAGCATTAAGTACAATACAAATGTCACATTCCTCAAAATCAACATCTCAAATTCTCAATAATTAGTCACTAGACTCTAGTGTCTAAACTCTAAAGGTCATCTATATCTAATAGGTCATCGTCGTTGTCATCATCCTCATTCACTTCGTCACCAGGTCTAGGCCTTTCATCATCAGCATCAGCATCTACATCTGCATGTACATCATCCACACCATGAACACTCGTTCCTATATCTCCTTCCTCTCTTATATGAGTAAGAAATCTTCCCATGGGACCACCTACACATTTATTTTAAAAAAAAAAGAGAGAGGGAGATTCATTGGTCTTTTACTTTCTTTGTTAAAAATGTTCACGTAACTTAGTCTATAACTATAAACACTTACTTCAAGTAGTTGCCTTCCTTTTCTTTGAGGAAGGTGAGGGGCAAACTCCTTCAGAAATATTAGATGTCGATGGTGCATTGCTGTCAGCTGGATCATCAAACTCCGGAATAGTTGTAATGACACTAATATCAAAGGCCATATTTTGATCTTTGAGCCACGATGGATCAGTTAGGAGAACAAGGCCTTCTTTCTCAGCAATCCATTCATCATCTGATTCAATGTGGTCCACCAATATTGGATCCATTGCCACCCTTCTCTTTATGCTTCTTTCTCTCAGTTTCATATTATACATCACATATACTAGAGAGTTGAGTTTTTGTTGCTCTAGCCGATTTCTCTTCTTTGTGTGGATCTAATCATGTGATGATCTATGTCAGTCAATTATCAAAGACTTGCTAATCTACTAAATAAAAATTAGCCAATTTAGAATATTGAATGGTACAAAAGTCACCTGCTCAAAAGTACTCCAATTTCTCTCACAGCTAGAAGAACTACATGTGAGGCTTAAAACTCGTACTACAAACTTCGTAAGCTATGGAGTTCTATCTCCAAAGCGTTCCTGCCAATCAGCTACATAAATTAGTTATAATTTATAAATTAATTAAATACTTACACCAATTATAAAAATATAATTTACATAACAATGAAAATATCAAAATATAAAATTATAAATTACCTAGGGAACGCTTTGTCATGGTTTCGAGTGCAAGGCGAGAGCCAAAATCCCCTCTTCTCTTCTCATATTCATCCAAGTGAATATCAGCATCAGCATGCTCTTCATGGGAGATCATCCTATCCATGCACTCAAACAAGCCCCTTTTCATCTCAGGGTGTGTAGAGAACTTATCTGAGTACCGTATTTGAGGATTCAAATAGTATCCGGCTGCATGTAGAGGACGATGAAGCTGAGGAGTCCATCTTTCATCTATTTTGTTCCAAATTGGAACATATCTCTTTTTTACATCATTGCAATTAAATGCAATTTTCACCTTCGCTGAGTCCATCAATTCATAAATGAACCCCATTGTTGGCCTCTCTTCCGAATCTACTTCTCTTAAAACGCTTAGCAATGGCATGGTGCTCTTAACACATAAGGCAACATTAGGCCAAAACTTCGGATCAAACATTATAATAGCCCGTACCTTTATTCCTTCAGGTTTTTTAGTCCAAGAACATGAGCACCATTATTCCGATGCAAACATGGCTATAAGACCATTCTTTTGCTTGTAAATACTTCAAGGGTTAGGTATGATGTTGCAAAGTGTGTTACTGCCAGCCGTAAAAGCTCATGGTTATTCGTGAAGCTTCTCATCATGCTCAATACAATTCCATGCCCATAAATAAACTTGGTCACTGTCCTTGCCTTTTCAAGCATTTCAGAATATATTTTCATTTTTCCAATATCCTCCAACATTAGATCAATGCAATGTGCAACACACAAAGTCCATTATATCCTTTTCCTCTTATCCATCAACTTCTTCCCAGCACTCACATAGCTTGAATGGTTATCCGTGATAACCTGGACCACATTTTCTTTCCCAATTTCCTCCACAAGTTCATCAAGATACTTGAATAACAAATTTCCATCTTTCATTGAATCTGAAGCATCAATAGACTTGTAAAATATTTTTCCGATCGGAGAATTAATCAAAAAATTAATGATGCTTCTATTCTTTCCATCCATCCAACCATCAGACATAATTGAACATCCATAAGTTTTCCAGGAAGCTTTGTATGCTTTCATTAAACTATCAGTATTAGCAACCTCCTCTTTTAGTATCCATGTTCTCATCTCATGCATGGATGGTGGCTTCAATCCTGGTCCAAACTTGCCAATAGCTTCACACAATGCTGAAAAGTATGGGCTATTACACAGGTTGAATGACAAAGCATTCCCAAAAAAAAATCTTCCAATCACCCTGCATACTTCTTTTCTTTCTTCCTTCTTCCACCTTGAATTCAATGTGGATTGACGTTGCTCACTGCTAACAAATTGATCCATAGGACCCCTTGCTCTTGCCATTGGTTGATTACCAGAAGATCCACTACCAAGTTGGCTGCCAATGAAAGCATCATTACTCACACTAGCGCTATCACTTGCAAAGCCAGAACCAGAAAGATATGTCGATCTCCCTCTCCCAATATCTCGAAACACCTCATTTCTTTTATTTTTTCCATCATGATATTCCTTTAAAGCCTTTCTACACTCATCTTTGGCTTCTTCCGTCACTTTTGGGCACGGCTTTATCCCATTGTGGGTTCCGGCCAAATAATGCTTTAGGCGAATCACGCCTCTCGTACATCTTTGACAGCAAAATTTGCATAGCACATAATTTCTATGAGATTATCCAAGTGGATTATCAGCCACATATTTCCATACAAAATCTCTCTTTTTCCTTCAAACATTCTTCTCTCCTTAGTTCACTACTTGACCCAAAAAAAAACACATCACAAACAAATCAGTGAATCACAAAAATCAACATACGTACACCACTTACACTCATACGCACACCACAGTGGGCCCACCATAGAAAACAATGCAAATCCACCCCTTCACGCACCTCAGTGGGCCCCACGTGGGCCACACCATAGAAAATAATGCACATCCACCCCTTCACGCACCTCAGTGGGGCCCACGTAGGCCATACCAAAAAAAAAAGTATAAAGAACAAAAAACCGACGGTAACCATCAATTTAAAAGGGAAAAAATGAGAAAAATACTGAAAATACCAAGTTATTTTCATTGTACATCGAAAAAATTCAAAAAAAAGGAACGAGCGTACCTATTTTTGTCTCAAGATGAGATTGAATTGATGAAAATTGCAAATGTTGAAGCTCCACAGTGATCGGTTTGCGTCTGGAAGTAGTTTTTCCAACTCAAGATTGAAAAGTGGGGAGAAGAGCAACGTTAGCAGCGTCGGTTTGCGCCTGGCAGCAGATTTTCGACCTCAACATTGAAGGGTGGGGAGAGCAGCAGCGTCAGCAGCATTGGTTTGGGCCTGTAAGAGGATTTTCGATCTCCAGATGGAAGGGTGGGGAGAGGAGCTACGTCGGCTGCTTCGGTTTGGGTGTGGAAGCCCTATCGAATAGGGTTTTTTCTTTTTTAACTTAAGTTGTGGCTTGTGGTGTGAGTTCACCATTGTTTCATGCAATGAAGTGGTGTGAGTTCACCACTGTTTCATGTAGTGAAAAAACAAAAACAAAAATAAAAAATACCAGACAAGTAGCGCACGCTACCTGCACTACACACTACGTATCCGTAGCGTACGCTACGACCCCTATAGCGCACGCTATAGGGGATAAACGCTATTTGCTACGCTATGTAGCGATTTCGCTATGCTACGCTACGTAGCGTACGCTACGGGCGCTACTGAAAACACTGCACTTGAAATTGATATATTTTAGATCTGTGACCAGATTTCTAGTTGGAACTTGGAAGCATTTTATACATCATTTGTGAATTGGGCAACTGCACTTTGGATTTCTATGTAAGTGCCCCACAACTTAAAATCTACAGTTGGATCCGTTGATCTGTGCAATCTATGAATTAGAACTATTGACATGTACTTGGGACAGCTGTTAGCACTTCAAATTTTGGAACTGAGCTTGGATCCTCTGAAAAGAAGAATAAAATTGGAGATCTTTTGTTCCATGCTCCAAACTTGCCATGAAAGCACTCTGTGTGCAGATCTGTGTCACTATGCAATCTCTGAGTCAGATTTATTCAAATATGCGGTGAAGGCATGTCAGGTGCCCTCTGTACCAGATCTTACTACTCAAAATTCACATGCGCAAAGGAGTGGGACTTCGTATAATCCTAAGATGGCAAGAGATGGCCAACTAGGCCACTGGAATTCCCGACTGGCAACAATTGAGGGCCAGCAGCATTAGACAAATATGCAAATGAGTAAGAATGATTCTAAGCATCGTTAAGCTAATGGTGTTCAAGAGTCAAGAAATCGATCTCCAAGCCAAGCTGGATTAAAGACGTTGGGTACAGACGATGCAAATGATGGATATGAGCATACGAGAACTACTCAAGGTATATCAACCTCCACATCCCAACCAATGACCATAGGCCCACATCATGATTATCCTAGTTACACCAAGGCAATCCAAACTGCTCACATTAAAGGCCCAACCAAGCAGATTAAAGCCGAAATTGAAGATTTCACAGGTTTTTTGGACTCCAATGCCTTCTATTATTGGTTGGGAGCATTGGAGAATCACTTCAAGTACAGGTGATAATGGGTCAGGCAACCCAACCCGGTAGGTTCTGGGCTTGGGCCCCTAGACTTGGCCCGAGTACTGGGCTAGGGTTTGAAATCCATGCCTGATGTCTAGGTTGCGCTACACCCAGGCCAATGATTAATGGCCGAGTCTCCAATTGGCCTGATCCAATCAACAAGGAGGTCACCATTATACAAAAAGGAAGGATGGTTTAAAGACACTTTTTTCCTTTGTTCTTTTTTTTTTTTTTTTTTGAAAGATGACAAAGTTCAAAAGAATCTTTATAACTAAGGACCAAAAAGCAAAGGGCAATCTTCTTGGCCAAAATCCCTAAGATAAGAAGCCCAACTAATTACATCGAGTCTTGCTCCCTTATAGACATCCTGCTCCAGCCCACATTTGTTCAAAAAACTCTGGTTGTCTCTTTCTCCCCATATAGGCCAAATAACCGCTAAAAGGGCTAACCTCCAAATCCTTCCTTCCTTCTTCCCACCCCTTCCCCCATGCGAAGCAAAGAAGAGGCTTATGATAGTCACTGACATAACCCAAGACAAGCCCAGCACTGCCAAGACTCTATCCCAAACCTTCTAAAAGAATGGGCAATGAATGAACAAATGGTCCACCATCTCCACTTCCCACATACACAATACATAGCAGTTAGGCAACATCATTGATCTCTTTTGGAGGTTGTCACTTGTTAGCACCAAGCAAAGGCTACAACATTGTGGGGGATGCCATAAGACCATATGAACGGCATGAAAATAGTGCAAGCGCTAGCTAGCATCTAGGACTTGCCGAGTGAGCTATCAAAAGAACGGACCATAAAGCGTCCAAACTTCTCCAAGTGCCAAATCATCAAATCACTGACTCCCATGGAGGGTGAAACACCATGAATGCGATCCAACTACCACACAAACTTGTGTGCCACCTCATCCGTCATATTTCTTCTACGAGGAGGGACAAACAACATCTTGCTACCAATGGGTGAAAAGCATCGATCTAATGTTATGTCTGTTTTGGAAAGAAATTCCGAAGACATCTCCCCAATCTAGACATCCTCCCAGAATCTGATTTGCTTTCCGTCATGACACAAGAAACATACCTCTCTCTTAATCTTTCTGTTAGCCCAACAACTCCATTCCACAAACAATGCCCTAGACATCAACAATCCTTTCACCCACCAATCCCCTTCATTCACTCCAAACTTGCTAGCATCACCTCCCTCCATAAGCTTCCTTCCTCCGTACCAAACCTCCACAGCCATTTCTCTATAAGTGCAGAATTCATTAGCCCCAAACTTCTGAGCCCTGCTCCCATTTAACGATATGGCTTGCAAACTTCATTCCACTTTTTTAATGATAACCACTCTGAATAAAAAAAACCATGTTGATGCTCCCAACAGATGTAAGATAATTAGATGCACAACATCATGCCTTAGATTAGGGATGTTAAGCTCATTTTTTAATTTTCTTAAATTTTTTTATTTTTGCTAATTTTCGGATGAACAGTGACCAGTGAGGAAAAACCCCAAAAAAAAAAACGTATTTTTTGTGTTCAATATTGAATGTTGATGCGTCCAACCGATGTAGGATGATTAGATGTGCAACACCGAGTGTTTTCAGTAGCGCCCATAGTGTAGCGGTAGCATACGCTATGTAGCATAGCGAAATCGCTATGTAGCGTAGCAAATAGCGTTTATCCCCTGTAGTGTGCGCTACAAGGGTCGTAGCGTGTAGCGCAGGTAGCGTGCGCTACCTGTCTAGTATATATATATTTTTTTCACTGCATGAAACAGTGGTGAACTCACACCACAAGCCACAACTTAAGTTAAAAAAGAAAAAACCCTATTCGATAGGGCTTCCACACCCAAACCGAAGCAGCCGACGCAGCTCCTCTCCCCACCCTTCCATCTGGAGATCGAAAATCCTCTTACAGGCCCAAACCAATGCTGCCAACGCTGCTGCTCTCCCCACCCTTCAATGTTGAGGTCGAAAATCTACTGTCAGGCGCAAACCGACGTTGCTGACGTTGCTCTTCTCCCCACTTTTCAATTTTGAGTTGGAAAAACTACTTCCAGACGCAAACCGATCACTGTGGAGCTTCAACATTTGCAGTTTTCACTAATTCAATCTCATCTTGAGACAAAAATAGGTACGCTCGTTCCTTTTTTTTGAATTTTTTCGATGTACAATGAAAATAACTTGGTATTTTCAGTTTTTCCTCATTTTTTCCCTTTTAAAATGCCGGTTACTATCAGTTTTTTGTTCTTTATACTTTTTTTTTGCGGTATGGCCCACATGGGCCCCACTGAGGTGCGTGAAGGGGTGGGATGTGCATTATTTTCTATGGTGTGGCCCACATGGGCCCCACTGAGATGCGTGAAGGGGTGGGATGTGCATTATTTTTTATGGTGGGGCCCATTGAGGTGCGTGAAGGGGTGGATGTGCATTATTTTCTATGATGTGGCCCACGTGGGGCCCACTGAGGTGCGTGAAGGGGTGGATTTGCATTGTTTTCTATGGTGGGCCCACTGTGGTGTGCCTATGAGTGTAAGTGGTGTGTATATGTTAATTTTTGTGATTCACTGATTTGTTTGTGACGTGTTTTTTTTTTTTGTCAAATAGTGAACTAAGGAGAGAAGAATGTTTGAAGAAAAAGAGAGAGATTTTGCATGGAAATATGTGGTTGATAATCCACTTGGACAATCTCATAGAAATTATATGCTATGCAAATTTTGCGGTCAAAGATGTACGGGAGGCGTGACTCGCCTAAAGCATCATTTGGCCGAAACCCACAATGGGATAAAGCCGTGCCCAAAAGTGACGGAAGAAGCCAAGGAGTGTAAAAAGGCTTTTAAAGGAATATCATGATGGAAAAAATAAAAGAAATGAAGTGTTTCGAGATATTGGGAGAGGGGGATCGACATATCTTTCTGGTTCTGGCTTTGCAAGCGATAGCGCTAGTGTGGGTAATGATGCTTTCATTGGCAGCCAACTTGGTAGTGGATCTTCTTGCAATCAACCAATGGCAAGAGCAAGGGGTCCTATGCATCAATTTGTTAGCAGTGAGCAACGTCAATCCACATTGAATTCAAGGTGGAAGAAGGAAGAAAGAAAGAAAAGAAGTATGCAGGGTGATTAGAAGATTTTTTTTGGGAATGCTTTGTCATTCAACCTGTGTAATAGCCCATACTTTTCAGCATTGTGTGAGGCTATTGGCAAGCTTGGACCGGGATTGAAGCCACCATCCATGCATGAGATGAGAACATGGATACTAAAAGAGGAGGTTGCTAATACTGATAGTTTAATGAAAGCATACAAAGCTTCCTGGAAAACTTATGGATGTTCAATTATGTCTGATGGTTAGACGGATGGAAAGAATAGAAGCATCATTAATTTTTTGATTAATTCTACGATCAGAACAATGTTTTACAAGTCTATTGATGCTTCAGATTCAATAAAAGATGGAAATTTGTTATTCAAATATCTTGATGAAATTGTGGAAGAAATTGGGGAAGAAAATGTGGTCCAGGTTATCACGGATAACCATTCAAGTTATGTGAGTGCTGGGAAGAAGTTGATGGATAAGAGGAAAAGGATATATTGGACTCCGTGTGCTGCACATTGCATAGATCTGATGTTGGAGGATATTGGAAAAATGAAAATATATTTTGAAATGCTTGAAAAGGCAAGGACAGTGACCAAGTTATGGGCATGGAATTGTATTGAGCATGATGAGAAGCTTCACGAATAACCATGAGCTTCTACGGCCGGTAGTAACACGCTTTGCAACATCATACCTCACCCTTTGAAGTATTTACAAGCAAAAAAATGGTCTTATAGCCATGTTTGCATTGGAACAATGGTGCTCATGTTCTTAGGCTAAAAAAACCTGAAGGAATAAAGGTACGGGCTATTATAATGTTTGATCCGAAGTTTTGGCCTAATGTTGCCTTATGTGTTAAGAGCATCATGCCATTGCTAAGCGTTTTAAGAGAAGTAAATTTGGAAAAGAGGCCAGCAATGGGGTTCATTTATGAATTGATGGACTCAGCGAAGGAGAAAATTGCATTTAATTACAATGATGTAAAAAAGAGATGTTCCAATTTGGAACAAAATAAATGAAAGATGGACTCCTCAGCTTCATCGTCCTCTATATGTAGTCGGATACTATTTGAATCCTCAAATACGGTACTCAGATAAGTTCTCTACACACCCTGAGATGAAAAGGGGGTTGTTTGAGTGCATGGATAGGATGATTCCCCATGAAGAGCATGCTGATGCTGATATTCACTTGGATGAATATGAGAAGAGAAGAGGGGATTTTGGCTCTCGCCTTGCACTCGAAACCATGACAAAGCGTTCCCCAGGTAATTTATAATTTTATATTTTGATATTTTCATTGTTATGTAAATTATATTTTTATAATTGGTTTAAGTATTTAATTAATTTATAAATTATAACTAATTTATGTAGCTAATTGGCAGGAACGCTTTGGAGATAGAACTCCACAGCTTACGAAGTTTGCAGTACGAGTTTTAAGCCTCACATGTAGTGCTTCTGGCTGTGAGAGAAATTGGAGTACTTTTGAGCAGGTGACTTTTGTACCATTCAATATTCTAAATTGGCTAATTTTTATCTAGTAGATTAGCAAGTCTTTGATAATTGACTGACATAGATCATCACATGATCAGATCCACACAAAGAAGAGAAATCGGCTAGAGTAACAGAAACTCAACTCTCTAGTATATGTGATGTATAATATGAAACTGAGAGAAAGAAGCATAAAGAGAAGGGTGGCAATGGATCCAATGTTGGTGGACCACATTGAATCAGATGATGAATGGACTGCTGAGAAAGAAGGCCCTGTTCTCCCAACTGATCCATCGTGGCTCGAAGATCAAAATATGGCCTTTGATATTAATGCCATTACAGCTATTCCAGAGTCTGATGATCCAGTTGACAGCAATGCACCATCAACATCTAATATTTCTAAAGGAGTTTGCCCCCCACCTTCCTCAAAGAAAAGGAAGGCAACTACTTTAAGTAAGTGTTCATAGTTATAGACTAAGTTCCATGAACATTTTTAACAAAGAAAGTAAAAGACCAATGAATCTCTTTTTTATTTCTTTTTTTTTTTTAAATGTGTAGGTGGTCCCAGGGGAATATTTCTTACTCCTATAAGAGAGGAAGGAGATATAGGAACGAGTGTTCATGGTGTGGATGATGTACATGCAGATGTAGACGTTGATGCTGATGATGCAAGGCCTAGACCTGGTGACGAAGTGAATGAGGATGACGACAACGACGATGACCTTTAGAGTTTAGACACTAGAGTCTAGAGACTAATTATTGAGAATTTGAGATGTCGATTTTGAGGAATGTGACATTTGTATTGTATTTAATGCTCTTAACTTTGGGATTTTTATTTTAAAGAATGTAACATTTATATATTTTGCTTTTTTCTTACTATTTAATATTTATCATATATATATATATATATATATATATTAAAAAAATGAAAGTATTGTGTAGCTTACGCTATACGCTATGCTATTTCACTACACGCTACGGAGGGTTAAACGCTACGTAACATGCTACCGCTATTTAAAACACTAGCAACACCATGCCTTTGATTAGGGATGTTAAGCTCATTTTATAATTTTTTATGATTTTTGGATGAACAATAAGGAAAAAATTCACAAAGAAAAAAATAATAATATTGAATGTGGATGCTGCCAACAGAGGTTGGATCACTAGATGTACAACACCATACCTTAGATTAGAGGTGTTAACCTCAACCTATAATTCTTATAATTTTTTAAATTTTTGTTGATTTTCGGATGAATAGTGACTATGAGGGAAAAACTCAAAAAAATTGTCTAAGTATTTAATGTGAATTATTCTAATGGATGTAGGATGATTACATGTACAAAGGCATGAATGTTAAACTCATTTTATATATTTTTTTAAATTTCAGATGAAGAGTAGCAGTGAACAAACATGTAAAAAAAAGCATGTGTGTGTGTGTGTGTGAAAAAAAAAACAAACAATAAACATGTAAAAAAATTTATTGTTTTTTTTACTTCATCTTGATAACATGTATAAGTATAATAATTATATTTATCTGTTTATACTTTGGGCAGCTAAAGAGCTTGATTCATTTTCATTTAGCAGCTTCAAAGTTAGACAACTTAGACTTTACTACTCTAGAGTTAAGACTTTATTTTACATTTTGCATGTTAGTTTGCATTAGACTTCTAAGGAGTGATGAGAAAATTGCTGGCCATTTAGGATCTAGAAATGGAACTAGAAGTGAGATATCGGATGGCAACATTTGAAGAGGATTGGTTGTACTAAGCACTCAATGAAGTGCAACTATTGTGGTAGATTGATAATAGGTGGAATCACATGACTCAAACAATATTTGGCACATCTAAAGGTCCAAGGTGCTGGGTGCAACAACGTGCCGAGAGAAATGATGCACATGATGTAACAAAATTTGGAAGAGTCGAAGGGAAAAAAGTTGTCCTATGGCAACAGAAGCAAGATGTTCTTGATGTGTCCAAATAGGGGGTGTTTGGTCCTGATTATATGGGCGCTAATAAGCATGAGAATGTTGACTCCAGTAAGATTCATTTAAGGCTTACAATGGCTATGAGAGAGAGCGTGTGCACACCACTAGTGAAGATAAAGAGAGCTGGAGCATGTTTGGTAGGAGGGAGTCAGTACGTAATATAAGGGGGCAGTGGGAGTGACACTAGGAGTGGGGGTTACGTTTAGTGGATTACGGCATTGCCTTCAACCCAAAGGAGACTTCTTCACTCATTCCCCCCATGGTTGATGATCTAGATATGGTGGAGCTCGAGAGACCCTCATCTAATCCGACTCTCTTTAGAAATGAGACGACAAAAGAGAAAGTTCAAACAAATGTGGACCATAAGTGTTGTTGAAAAGATTGGCAGAGCAACAGCCAAGCTATTCATACATGGCAACATAGCTCCAAATGCCGCCAACTCCATATACTAACAAGTGGTGATCGATGCAATGGCATAAGGAAGTGAAGGAGTGAAGGCACCCACAGCCAAAGAGATTAAGGGGAAATGGACAGAAGTAAAGTATCAAGATGTGAAGGCATACATGGCTACATTTAGACCTACATGGTAAACCAAAGATGCATTATCATGATCAATGGTTGGACTAGCCTGAGCAGATGCAGCATGATCAACTTAATGACATACTACCACTTGGAAACGGTGTTCCACAAATCAATTGACTAATTAGAAGCAACAAAAAATGTTGAGTATATTTTCGCCCCAACGGATAAAATGGCTGATGAGATTGGAGATGAGTATGTAGTGTAGATTGTGACCAATAATGAAGCAACATACAAACCTATAAGAACAATATTAATGGTGAAGAGATAACATTTATTCTGCTCATCATGTGTTGCACATTTCATCGATCTCATATTAAAAGATATTAGAAAAAAAGTAGAGTTGCAACATTACTTGAAAGGAGAAGATAGGTGACAACATTAATCCAAAACCATAACTAATCGCTATAATGAGAAGGTTTGCGAACGGAAGAGAGCTAGTTAGGGATGCAGCCACTAGATTTCATCCAAAACCATAACTAGTTGCAATAATGAAAAGGTTCATGAACGGGAAGAGCTACTTGGGGTTGCAGCAACTAGATTTACGACAAACTTTATAGCCCTTAAAAGTTTGCACCAACACTGGGGAGCGTTGAGCGAGATGTTTGCTTCCCAAGAATTGTTGAATATAAAACATGGGCGAAAGACATCAGGGACACTAGTTGGGGTTGGAACGACCATCAGGGGCAACAAGTATTGGAAGAAGGTCACAAACATCCTTAAGGTGATGGAACCCTAATGAGACCTATATCTTGTAAAATCCAACAAGATACCTACCACGGGCTTCTTCTACAATACCATGGACAAAGTGAAGCTAACTATTCATCGTGATTGTAAACATTACACAGATTACTGAAAGATGATCGACAAGCGCTGGATGAAATAGCATCACCACAATCTTCATGCAACAATTAAACTCTTTATCATTATGCTCTTATTATTGTTAGTTATTACTCAATTATTTTTTTGATTTTTTTTTTTTTTTTGAAGACACAGGGTGTCCCCACCTCTTTTTGAAGTGAGACTAATCCCTGCGGATACACGCAATCACCCACAACCACGTGTATCAAGTAAAGCCAATGAGGGGAATCGAACCCTCACCTATAGGGAGCAAACCTACGGTGAAGACCATTCGCCCAAACAAGTCTTTGTTTTTATTATTGTAAGGTAGGATACTATTAAAATTCGAGATACAAATAAGATTATTCATTTGTCGAGGATGATGAGGTTCATGTTGGCCTAAAGAACATGATAAAGAGACTAAAGCCCGACCTGTGTATGCGGATAATGATGCTAAACTAAGTGAGTACAAGTCTTTAATTTTGTTCTTTCATTTCTTAAAACACTACAAATGTTTTAACATATTGTATTGTACACAATTGGAAGTATACACACTTTGACAAGGCAACTTCGAAGACGTGCTTGCACAAAAAGTAGTCTTTAAGACAACTCCTGGTAAGAAACTCATGTCTTATTTTTTATTTTTTTTTTTGAAAGATTGGTGGATGTCTTATTACCACTAGTTTTTAGGAAACTCATGTCTTATTAGTTCTTAATTATTACTATTATTGCGGAAATTGTCTTATTAGTGATGTCTTATTACCACTAGTTTTTTTTTTTTTTTGTCCAGCTGATTGGTGGATGCATTTTAGAGAAAGCGTAAAAGCTCTCAAGACAATTGCAATTAAAGTTTTAAGCCAAACAACTTCGTCCTCTAGCTATAAGAGGAACTGAAGTTGTTTTTGCACTCGTCCAATCGAGGAATAAGAATAGATTGCAAGTCACAACATTATATTGACTTTTCTACATGCACTACAACATGAAGCTACGACCAGGAAATGCAAGGTATAGTGAATCTAGCCTGCGAAGGCGACTGTTGTCCAATAAGCTTGGACAACATTTATGATGAAGAGTCGCTCCACCCTTGGTTGGAACAAAGGGAGAAACAGGTGGGAAGAGTACAGTGAAGAAGTTGAGGTGTAAGGTCTAGTGATACACGCGAGGAAGGTGGATTGAACCTAGGCTACTCAACAAAAGAGTACAAACAACAGCAGCGAAACCAAGACAAATGATCATGATAGTGATGGTGATGATGCGTTTGCTTCTGGTGTCGCTCAGCACACAAGGGTATAACATGCTACAGATTGTGAGGACAATGAGGATCGACAGGGTAAAAGATGTCGAACTTATGAGTGTACGAAGTCACGATACGACCAAATAAGGGGAGCACTATGGAGAGGCTAGCACTAGCGGCACTAGAGGAAATGGAGCACCAGGAGGTCAAGGACATCAAATGGCTTGTAAACAGTATGGATATGACCATGGACAAGATAGGGAGCCTATTGAGCCACTTTTATGTTGGGCTAGTCTTGGTCAATATATTCCATATGGATACACATATTCATATCCAAATTTGAGTTCTTCATTGATGCAATCTCATTCTCAATTTCAATAAAACAAGTATGGGCATTAGTACCAGGGGCAACCACAATATGAGTACGACTATGGTGAGCTAGGTGGGTATGACAACAATACTGGTGGATATTCTTACTGAAGGACAGGGTCGACACAGTAGATGCCTAGTAAAGATCATGATCAGTCATCCTCGAGTTTTGTTGACTTGGTCTTTCCCTTCAATTTTGCTATCATAGATATGCATAAGGTGTGCTAATGCCACAGTCGCAGCTGAATTATAACAAGGACATGGAAGTTGAGCAACCGCAAGTAGCAAGATTTTCATTCTGGAGGTGATTAAATGGTAGTGAGGTTTTACTTAAAAGTACCTCTTCCTCAAGTAAGTACTTTTCTACACACAAGTTTTCTTCACCCACCACTCACCAAGCACCCACTACCGAACTTGTGGTAAAAATAATTCCTCTAACCAACCATCAAGGAAGGTACAACCAAACTACAAAACTCACACTGAAGAGTTAATAAAATAATACTATTTCTTTCTTCTTCTTTTTTCCTTGAGGATGACAAGAGAGAACAACAGTCCAAATTCTGGACCAATTCAATTGATGTACGTGAGATAGGTAATAGTAATACCCTATAAATGAGATATTTGGTATTGCATTCAAGCTAATATATTCATCATTTATATAATTATATTAGATAATTAGGAAATTAAATATAGGAGTTTTGGTGTCAATCCAAGGCTATTAGGTTTATAAAATCATCAGACAAGCCAAAATAGCATTGTCACCAAAGAGCAGACCATTAAGCCATCATAAATATAGTAAAAAAAAATACATATTTGGAATCATCTAAATATTTGGATTTTTTAGATTTTCTTTTACCCAAAAATAATAATAATAACCGTTATAGGAGCGTAACAGTTATGTGTAATGATATCGGTGGGGACCGTCATACACACTAATACCGTCACGACACACCACCCTCTAAAACCTATAAGCCAAGATTTTGGCTAAAATCTTATAAAGCCTTCCAATCAAACTAATAAGTCTAAAGTCCCAAAGGCAATCATCTTCCTCCACCATCCGGATGATGGCAATGAATGAGGCTCCCAATTCCAAAGAAAGTCATCCTCTCTCACTAAATTCGGCAAGAAAATTGAATGGATCTTCTTCCATTATCCCCCAAAAGACTTGGTAGAAGACAATCGGAAAAGCATTCGGGCACGGGGCCTTATCCGATGATAAAGAACCTACTACCACTTTAATTTCTTCCATCGAGAAAGGTTTTCAAAGCCCTTCTATTTCTGCTACTGTAATTTGGTTAAACGATAGTCTAGCCAAGGCCACTTCCAATAGCTTCCTGTAAAACTACATGATAGTATCGCAAACCTTAAGCCTATCCTTCACCATCCCACCTTTAACCGCCGGACTAACAATCTGTTTGTTTATGGCTCTTGCACATGCTATGCCGTGAAAGAATTTCACGTTTCTATCACCTTCCTATACCCACGTAGCCTAAGATCTCTGTTTCCATTTGATTTCATCTTCCTTCAATCGGCTTGAATAGTCATTAGACATCTTAACGTTCTTCGCTCTCTCGTCTGCAGATAGCCTTCCCCCCTTCTTCCTTCAAATCTAATTCTCGGATTTCCTTAAGGATCTTCTCCGTTTCAGCTTCCCTCTATCCTAACACCTCCCTTTTCCAAGATAATAGTTTTCCTTTCAGTTTGAGTTTCTAATGAAGTTTAAAACCCGCAAAACCCTCCACCCAAAAGGATCTCCACCAATTGTTGACCATGTCACAAAATCCCTCCACCTGAAACCAAAATAGCTCAAATTTGAAGGGTTTCGGCCCCCAATTCTCTTCAGTTACCTCCAACACAATCGGACAACGGTCGGATATTGGACGAGGAAGACCACTCAATTTTACTAGAGGAAAGTGCTCCACCCGATTAGCTGGCCGAGCTTAGACAATTGTGACCTTGTCCTGACCAATGGTCCATGTGAATTTGACATCTCCCAAGTCCTCCAATGCATTCCTATCTACCCAATGAGAAAATCCTTGCGTGCTCCGCAACATGTTGCCCCATTTGATCTTTCATAAGAGAATCGGACGACATTAAAGTACCCCCCAAGCACCACAGCAACTGTCATCTACTCCTAATGGAATTCAATTCACCCCAAAACATCTCGCACTAATCAGCATGATTGGGCCAATAACAACTAAGAAGATCCACCATAAGCCCAAAGCCGCATATCTCTAAACCATCGAGATCAAAAAGGAACCACTCCAACAGTCCTTCCTCCACTCCTTGAGGTCCCACTCTAACTCCTTTCATCCCCAAATGGACTCCAACATCCCCATATCCATCGCCCGAAGTTTAGTTTCTTAGACCGCAACGATTTGGGCCTTCATCCGACAGAAGTGGTCCTTCATCTAAGATCTTTCATCCTAACTAACATCCCAAACTACTCGCGTTCCAGCCTAGGATCTCCATGGGTACACTAGCCGAGCCCTATTCCCCTTCTTAGCACTTCTGGAAGAGTTGCATGTATCATCATTGATCGTAGAGTCACGCCAACTCTCTCCTCTCCTTTGGAGTTAACTACGACTTTTCCATGGTCCTTGCTCGAGCCTTTTGAATGCCTCTTTCTTCTACAAAGGGTAAGAGAGCAATATAATCCTCTTCACAATCACTAAACATGACTCCAACCATCTTCCCTCCATGGTTGTGAGCATCTCCGTCATCGCTGATCAATTTCCTAAGCCCTTTTGGACCTCCCTCCATGGCGCAAGAATCTCTCGCTTCCTGAATAGGAGAGATATCCAACGCCTCTAGCATGAGGTTTTCCTCATGATCAACTCATATTCACCACTATGTAGTTTAAAGGCACTCGTTGATTTAGGCCATGTTTCAGTCATCTAAGATCTTTCATCCTAGCATCCCAAACTACTCGCATTCTAGCTTAGGATCTCCATGGGTACACTAGCCGAGCCCTATTCCCCTTCTTAGCACTTCTGGAAGAGTTGCATGTATCATCATTGATCGTAGAGTCAACTCTCTCCTCTCCTTTGGAGTTAACTACGACTTTTCCATGGTCCTTGCTCGAGCCTTTTGAATGCCTCTTTCTTCTACAAATGGTAAGAGAGCAATATAATCCTCTTCACAATCACTAAACATGACACCAACCATCTTCCCTCCATGGTTGTGAGCATCTCCGTCATCGCTGATCAATTTCCTAAGCCCTTTTGGACCTCCCTCCATGGCGCAAGAATCTCTCGCTTCCTGAATAGGAGAGATATCCAACGCCTCTAGCATGAGGTTTTCCTCATGATCAACTCATATTCACCACTATGTAGTTTAAAGGCACTCGTTGATTTAGGCCATGTTTCAGTCATCTAAACACTTTATATAACGGGACTCGTAGTAGATGGAGGAAACCCCAAAAATTTTATTAGATTGGACTGAACATTTGATAATTTAACTCTCTTTCTAACAAGGCAAGCCCTAGCCCAACCTGACCCTATAACACCGGGGCCTTTTGGCACGATTAGGGCCAAGGCTTGGGAAACTAGGGGCCGAACAAGGAGCGACCTAGGCCACACGTGTCACAGCTAACATCAATTGGTTCCAGTTGTCTGAGCCTGTCAAGATTCATTTTGCAACCTTAGAGCTCAAAGGGACATCATTAAACTGGTAGCATACAATCATGCGCAATTTAAGATGTTCTGACTTCCACCCATCTTGACTTGGGATGAGATGAAGGCGAAGTTGAAAAGGTGCTTTAGGCCTACGACAAGAGAATTTGGCTATCGAAGAGTATACACGAAAGTTCTACGACTTGACTATCAAGTGTGACACAAATGATGCTCAAATACAATAGGTCGCAAGGTGTTGTCATGATAAGAATGGAAATACAATGAGAGATTGTGGAAGTCAGTCCCAAGAGTGTGGACAAGCTTATCAAATAGCACAAGGTCACATGAGCAACATGAGAGTTTGGCAATACAACCCTTGACAGATTAATAGAGAAAATCATATCGTGCATCATCAGACACTTTCTGACAACACATCACCTAAAATAATAAAAATAAATAAATAAATAGAGGAAGAGTAGTTCATCACGATCATGAATTTGGCCCTTCTCCCAGCAATTAGGGGTTGGCTTTTAAATGCTAGATTGGAAAAAGTTTTACAATCGGCTACCCACCAAACATAAACCTTCCTCTTTTACCTAGGCTATTGGAACCAGTCACCATAGAAGCTCACAATGATGTCACTAACATGCAAAAACATGGACCCACCCAGTATTGACCCCTAGTCCAACTATTACATCCACGCCCAAAGGGCAAGCAAGCAGTATTTTCCACGTGTAAAGTGTGGAGATGTCATGAAGGTTATTATAGATGGTGATTGGTGGGAGCAAGGTGTTCCATAACTGTAACGGTGGACGTAACAGCCACCACCGTTACTGTTATGATATGGGTCGTAACGGCCATTACGGCCTTTTTTTTCTAATCTATTTCAGGGCCATTACAGGTCGTTTTTTCTGTAATGGCCGTTACAACCATTTCGGCCCCATAATGCATAACGGTCACAAACGTTATCATTAGAAAACAGCTATTACAGCCATTACATAACCATTTTGGCATACCATTGGTTGGAGCAACATCAATGTAATCTCGCAAGAAATTATTGACAAGTTGAAGCTCAAGACTAGAAAGCACTTGACAATAAAAAGTTGCTTGGGTTGACGACACATCCATACCAATAACTAAGAGGTGCTTGGGGAACTCCTTGTTGGGGCAATATGGAAAAACCCTACAGTGTGATTTTATGCCTATGAAGGTCAACTAATCCTTTTAGTCATCCATGGCTATTCAACAAGAAGGTTAACCATTCAAGTCACAAGAATATGTACACTTTGCTTTTGGTGGAAAGCATATTAAACTTAATCCCATGTGGGATGAAGGGACCAAATAGAAGCTCGTCGTTTCATCAATCCTTTGTGTGGTACAATTCATGGAAGAGAGCCAAGAAAGAGTGATGTACACCCTCATGAGGCATGACTATAAGCAAGAAACCATGGAGGAACCTTTCACTCTGCCACCTAAAGTTCAGGACATTGTACCAATTTCTGGATTTGTTTTTAGATGAACTACCTGATGAATTTCCACCCATGCGTGAAATCCAGCATAGATAGATTTGGTTCCAAGAGCATCTTCAACGAATACAGCAGCCTATTACATGAATCTGATGGAGCACACCGAATTCCGCTGTCATGTGGAAGATTAGCAAGCAAAAGGTTTTATCCATGACAACCTTATATTGTGTTTCCTGCGTTGTTAACAACAAAGAAAGATGGAAACTAGAGAATGCACGTCAACAGTCATGCCATCAGCAAGAAAAAGGCCAAGAGTCGTTTTCCCATCCCACAATTGGACGATATGCTGGATATGATATCCAATGATACGATCTTTTTAAAGTTTTGACTTCAGGAGCAGGTATAACTGGATTAGAATCCACTCAGGAGATGAATGAAAACAGGATTGCACGAGTGGTTGTGTTGTTCAAACTAACCAACACGCCCAGTACCATCATGCACATAATAACACAAGTTTTGAAGTGTTCATTGGGAAATTCGATGTGATCTAGTTTGATAAAATTCTTATTTATGGCCACTATCACGAAGTACGTCTAATTCACCTTCAACAAGTCGTGACGGTTCTAAGTTAGGAGAAACTTTTCATTAATTTCAAGAAATGCACTTTCATGTGCCCTACTGTTCAGATTCGAATGTCAACTGAAGCTATAAACCTTACCTAAAGAAGGTTCAATCCATCCTTAATTGGCCAACTCTGACGAACTACACAAGGACCAAAGTTTTCATGCACTAATGACTTTATAGCACAGACTCATTAGAAATTTTAGTACCATTGTGAAACCTACAGAATGTATGAAGTCAGGATCTCTCAAGTTGACCCCATCGACAGCTACTGCCTTCAAAGAAATCAAGCAGAAGATGACTAAGAGCCTATCCTTCAAACTACCAGATTTTTACAAGGTCACTGAAGTGTCTTGCGATGCCTTTTATCTAAGCATTGGAGGGGTTCTTAGGAAAAAAGGGCACCCCTTTCAGCAAGAAACTAAATGACAGGTAAAAGGTACTCTACCTACAACATTGAGTTCTACATAGTTGTGCAAGCCTTCAAGAATTGGAAGCATTACCTTGTGAATTGAGCGTTTGTGCTATACTCCAATCACAAAGCTCCAAGATATTTGAATTCCCAGAAAAAGTCCAGTGCTTGACAAGCCAAATAGAGAGCATATATCCAAGAATTCAAGTACATTCTCTTCATTAAAATTAATTAACATGTGTCAGCATGAAAATAGAGGTACAAGTCTATGACCAGGGTCATGGCAACATGAGAGACGAAGATGGAATTTTTTAAGATGCAATTAATATAGTGTTAACATTAATGGTCCAGCTGGAGTTATGGCCACATTGATAGAGTGGAATAGCAGAAAAGGATTCATGTAGCTGACCCCAATTAGTCGGGATAAGGCGCAGATGATGATGACAATTAACCTAGTGTACTACACCGGGCACTACAGTTCACGCATTCCTAACTGGAATAAGGACACAGTTCCTGAGGAAGGTACTGTAATTTGGTGTGTATGGTCGATGACAGTTTCAAGAAAGTGAGATACTTGAGACAATTTGAACAGCTCATGAATGCCAATCCAAGAAAAGAAAACCTATGGCATAAATTGGAAATAGTGATTCCTGACTGCCTTACCTCTTTCTTCAAGCTCCCACACCGGCAAGACTTCATTACAACCGTACGGCAAGTCTCGACACAAGGACCACGATGGCACCGTTCAGGGCATCTATGAAGGCCACAGCTCAGCATCTTCTCACAAGTGGACCCACACGTGGGTACGGGCACATCGCAAGACACCCCAACATACTCTCTTTTGCCACAAGGACAAGACCGCTTCCCCTGAAGGGGGCAGTCACCGCATGGGCCGGAATGGCACCCCTGCCCGCACGCATGCTTCCCACACCCAAGCATTGCACCACATGGGCTCTCGCACTGGAATACACTCCCGCAGCATTCTCTCTCCTCCTCCGTCTTACCGCAGAGGCAGCGGTGGATCCCCTTCTCCCGGCAGGGGGGGCAGGGCCCGTCATGGCACTTGTGTGAGCAGCGGTGGATCCCGCAAGCCAAGAGCTTTGAGCAGGGCCCACTACAGGAGAAAACCTTGAGCGCGCATCTCCGGACGTCTTCAACAGAGCCGCAGAAGCAACGGCTCCGGACGAGCTTCGGGCAGGGCGGGCAGGGGCCTGGGTGGCACAAGAGCAGGCAATCGTGGCCGCAATTGCCACTGAGAGGTCGACCACAGATCTCGCCGCAGGAGTGAGGGAGGATCCAGGGATCAGCGGGCGGATCCTCCAATTTCCCGCAGAAGCAGCGGTAGGTGCGAGGGATGGCGGAGAGCGAGTAGACGGCCCGGCATTTGGGGCAGTGCCAGTTGGAGGAAACGGGAGCGGACGGGAAGTGGTCGCGGGAGAGGCGGGCAGCGGAACGCTGGGCGTCGAGAGCGGAGGCCTGGCGGGCCCAGCTCTGAATGCAGAAAAGGTGGAAGACGGCATGGCAGCTGGAGGAGCATGACCAGACAGGGTCGGCGGGGCGGATGCGCTCGAGGCAGATCAGGCAGGAGAGGGCGCCGGTTCGGGAGGAAAGGAGGAAGGATCGGATCTTGGAGAGGTCAGCTTGGGAGGAAATGCCTGAGGTTTGGAGGTAGGTTTGGAAGATGGATTCTTCGAGGGAGGAGATATTTATGGTTTTCGCTGCTCCAGCGATGGAGCTGCTGCTGCTGCTGCTATCGGTGTCGGAATCGTCTGAGGAGAAGGAAGGAGCGGTTTTGGGTGGCAAAGAGGCAGAAGCCATTCTTCAAGTGGATGGAGAGGAAAGGATTGCTTCTCATACTACTAAATTGTATTGGATCAGGCCTCTATTTTGAGGTGTGAGGCCCATTCTGATATTTTACTTGACATCCTATCCGTCCTTCCGAGGCATTGTTATTCTCCTTGGCTACAGGTGGTCCACACCATGAAAAATGGTGTCTTAAACGGGCGCGGATTAGGTGAGGTCGGGTTGACATCTTGCTGGATGATGCCACTTACAGTAGAGACCACCTTGTTGAATATGCTGTATATTCCTCGTATGGCCTCCTTAGTTTTGGATCCACTTAATTTTTGTAATCATGCCCTAAAATGATCTGGAAAATAGGATGGACGGTATGGATTTCTCAAAATCTGTCCGCGAAAGCATCTAAGGAAGTTCCTACACTGGTATGTTTGGTTGGGCCGCCGTGATATTTGTGAGATATCCATCGAGTTCATAGTTTGGGAATGACCTTAAAAACGGTTTGGATGGAATACAAACATCAAGTGGAGCCCAGGAAAGTTTAAATGGTAAGAAACTTTTCTCCCAATTTCTCCTCGGGTATGGATGTCTTTAGTTTTTGAAGTCTTGAGTTTTGGATCCACCTGATTTTTGGATCCACCTGATAGACGGGTGAATTTCTCGCAAAAATCTTCCACTGAAATCGGTGTCCGTTAAGTAAGTAGATCCAACTGTCGGGTCGAACACAGTAGGAAACAGTGGCTGATTGAACACCACTGTAAAAAAACCCACCCATCCAACCCGTAGATAAAGTTAGACAAGCCTGGATTAAGTGAAAATGCAGATATCAATAATCCAAAACTTATGTGGCTCGTAAAAATTTTTTAATGGCCAATCACCACTGTTTCCTATGGTGTGATCTATCTTATGTATGGATCTGTTTCGTTGTAGGGACCGCGGCCTAAAATGAGTTGGAATAACGAATGGACAGCATGGATATAAAACACGCGTATCAAGTGGCCACTATAAAAGCCCCCCATGTAGAGAGCAGTCACCCAAACCTCACCTAATATGCGCCTGTCTTGAACTGCTAAAGGCCCACCTAAGTATCTGAGATGGCTTGTGTGAACACCTCCCGCACATAGAGCAATGGCTCACCCTTTGCTTTAGTTCAAAATTTTGTTGCACATGGCTCCTGGTGGCAATAAATATAGATTTATTTAAAATTACTTGGTTTCTTTGAATGTGTAATACATTTCCTAAGGTTGATGGAATGATATGTTTAAATATTTCAAGCATTTTGAAGTCGCTACTAGCCAAAAGTAAGACTTCAGAATCCATAGTCAGCTAGAATCTGTAAAATCACCTGAGGAGTGAGGATTTCTCAAGTGACTTCTGAATTGATCTGCGTCGTGGATTCTACGTAAGAGGTCCAGTAACGAAAAATGAAGGAATTGGTCTCTACTTTACAATTATGTACGTTTTTAAGGGGGATTCAAGAGACTTTCAATAACTTACATAATTAAATAATATTATAGTAGCCTATAGGCTCTCAATAGACAAAAAGTTTAAATAACTAAAGATAAATGTCACGCCTCGAAATTCGAGTACAGAGTGTGCACCCTCATACCCGAGTTTCGAGTCATAACTCATACATTATGTACTTAACTCACTCCATTATACGATTATTAAGACGCAAAAGTAATATTCTTCTTACATTCCAGTTAGGTCCATTCACAATCATTCATATAAAATAATTTAAGCATTAACATTCGTCTATTCTCAACATATATAAACATTCAATCATAATAAATTAAGCATCATTTATCGATCAATACAACTTACCAATGAGTATTTGCTACAGACCTAGAACAATTCAATTAAATAAAATCAATCAAATGCTTAAAATCCTATGACTAACACCATCATTTATTATATATGAATCATAATATCCTAACAAGTAAATTCTAATTAAATAATTAGGAACGGTCCAAATACGTCAGTTCCTCTTATGATAGATACCGCCACGTCTAACGTCTCATATAGGTCATGCACCAGTTCAGCCACAACTTTTTGTTCATGCGTCAACTTATCAGCTAATTGCTCATCTGTATAGTTTTCCATCAATAAAAATATAAGCTAGGTAGGCTCAGTGAGAAAACTCAGCATGGTTCATGCTTATTCAAATTAAGATATAATAGAAATAAAGTATGTACAATGATATGAATCCAGTAGTGTATGAATGTATCAGATGTGATGATTGTCCATCTGTTTGGGTTGGAGATCGTCAACTTACATCCACCCGTTAGGTAGGCTTCCACCTTCCGGTAGTCTTGGGCATAGCCAGCATCTAGTAACGATCTGTTACGATCGATGTTTCTTTCAGAGAGGGCCCCCAGGATCGACAATACAATGTTTTTATATCATGGATGATGTATGAATACATCATTTTCATAACTGTCATAGTTACTTGTCTTAATCATAGCATTTATATGTGAATTTAATGTACTATTATCATAATTCATGCAATTTGGCACATATTAGCATGTGATTTACCGTAGCATACAATAACAAAAGTTTTTTAAAAAAAAAATCAATAATATCGTAACAAAACACTTCAATCAGTACATCGACCAATCAAACCATCACAAACATTTTATTTTAATTCCAATGAACACGAGATACGATGAGATTACTTACCTGGGTCTACTAGTGAAGAATCCACAAGATGATTAGGTTAATATGAATTTAAAAATACTTTCAATTATATCCACAACATTATTATATTATACTGTGGGGCCTGCCTTTGATTATCATCTTAGGTGGTCAAACCCTAAATAACCAAATAATTGAAATAATATGTTCATTAAATTAAGTCATCAAATTTTAGTTTTTTGAAAATTCTATTCAAACAACTATTAATTGATGCTGTCGAATCGAGAAAATACATTTTAAGATACACATATCGTTGGACATAATTTAACCAATTTAGACAGATCTACACCCATCATTGCCCACTCCTTGGTTAACCACTAGAGAAGACCCATGGATTTACTAATCGAAACTATTCATCTGTTCAAATTTCTTGATGTTTTTAGGAAAATAATTCTAATTAAATGATTTCTCAAAAGTTGGACTTTTACACGGAGAGTGTATAAATTTTCTCAAAAGACATAATCATCAGATATATGAATAGGAAATTGTTAAGTATGAACATTGGTGAGTTGTTTTAATTTAAAAGTAATATCTTAATTCTTATAAGTTACATCTTACAATGTAAGAAGTCTGATTTAAATTGTTATTTGCACAACTAACTGATGGTTAATATATATAGTTAACCCGAACAGGAGAGATCCAGTACTACAAAAGTTGGCCATGAAAATTCTTGGCCTTACATATTCTTTAGCGGTTGTGAGCACAATTAGAGTATATTCGAGTCGGTAAGTTTTACAATTCACTTGTAGTTTACTAATTGTAAAAGTAAACGATCATCATCATCTCATCGCTAATTCACTTTCAATTGAAATTTTAGAATGTTATACAGATTCATGAAAAAAGAATTGTCTTGAATAAAAGAAGCTCAATGAGTTGGTCTTTACGCAATACAACCAAAATATGTAGAATCGATTATAGGCTAGGCAAGAAAAGCTTGGTTTCTGTGATCACATCTACCTATATGATTTACAGGTAGATATTAAGTGGCTTGTGGAGACAAAAGATTCAGTCTTTGCAGGCGATGACCCGACCTGGACCTAAGTCGAAAATGCCAGTTTTTATCAGTACCTGACGAAAGTTCTTTATTTGAAAAGCAGAAGAGAAGGCCAGGCAGTAGCATGAGGCCTAGTAGCAGTTAAGGCCAAGAAGGTGATAATGAGATTGAAGATGTACAAGAAGAAGATGATTGACTATTAGATGTGAATGAACAACTTGTGCAAATCGATTATGAAGATGAAGTATACGTTAAAGAATGAGATGACACCGATAATAATAACGACTTTAATGATGATGGTGATGTGCAACAATGGGAGAGGGGTCAATGTATATAGTAATAGTAGTGTTATTAGTATAAGTTACTAGTTATTTAAATTGTAATTTGTATGTTGTAAGTTGGTATTTTAGAATCAAGATATCACATTCATTTATCAATAAATTTTTAATAAGTTGTTGACTTTGTTATTATTAGTTATTACTTGTTAATTGTTATTTATTAATTAATTAGAACTTAGAAGATGACTTAGTATTAAGTGTGACTTGTTGAGTATTATACTTATGTAGCTTAGGCACTAATAACAAAAATAATAGATTACAAATTTATAATGAAATAGATAAAAATAACAAATTAAATCACTTATACTAATTTGTAAAGTTTATCTTATTTTTATAGATTTTTTTCTTAATTTCTCTTTTTTTAAAAAAAAATTATAACAAAAATTGTGTGCAATCACTTATGTGATTGTGCGATTGCTCACACAGGTGTCGCATGTGCCAATGTTATGAATGCATGATGCATTAACTTAACTGTTTCATCTTGATTAATTTAGTAAAGCATATTTTCATGACTGGCATGGTACTGACATTATGAACCTTTTACAACCTTAACATGCTCACCTAACCGGTCCAATGAGGCGTGTACTTATATCCAAGATGTCACTGGTACTCACATTAAGAACCTTTTGCAATCCCGACATATTCACCTAACCGGTCTGGTATTGCGGCAATCCTAACATGCATGCAAATGAGCAATTCTCGCATGCTCATATATCGATCGTGTATGACAGTAACATTATGAATATTTTGTAATCACTACATGCTCACATAACTGGTCCGGCGTTGGGGTAGTCATGACATGCATGCAGATGGGCAATCCTGACATGCCCATGGATGTGATGCATGGATCTCACACAACACTAGCATTGGGAATCTTTGACAATACTTACATGCTCACCTAACTTGTAACACTTGTACCCCTTCCCGATTAGGCTATGACTCAATCGACTTTTCAACAATTACCCAATGTACCTAGAGAAATCATAACGTGCTTTCTCCGAGAAAATAATATTAAGAAGGTTTGAAACTTATATCAGGATGATTGTCCCGCCGATTCGAATCTAACAATACCTTCTGCGCGCGGATATGCGCACCCAAACCTAAGATAACATGTGAAGAACAATCTAAACCGTTTGTGCGCTAACACCAATGTAAAATTCTTATACTTGCATCACAATGATTGCATTAAGATGATGTCACAATGACACCAACACCATAGAGATCACTATTCTCTTTAAGGCTGAACAAACCCTAATCACACCTATTAATCATGCCTCAACTCTTATAAAAGTACCTTCATTAAGAAATTAATAAAGTAATCAACTTTATTAGCAAACAACCAAAAGTTGTACTTAACATAAGGGGAGGTAGATCACCTAGGCCCCATTATATCAGCCTAACAAGCTTCATGAGCCATGGATCATAATTAACCCCTATAAAGTATCCTTAAGTTAAGGATAATAAAGTGTTGAATTCTAAAGTAAAAAAGACCCTTGAAATAAAGAGTTGTGGACACCTCATCCTCTTATAGAAAATCATTAAGGACATTAAACACCATTTTATAAACATATGGTATGCTCTCTTGTGACTATAATGGAGGGGGGGCGTTAAGCTCTCTATCAACAATAGGGTAGTTGTTCACCTTTGTCAACTCAAATGAAGTAGCAGACTAACAGTAAGGGTAGAGTTGTTCTCCTTGTTAACTCCTTGCTTGTGTCTTTGACAAAGTCAACCGAGCCTAGTAATATTGTAGCACAAATTAAGGCTAAATAATTAAAAAATTAAGACAATAAAGGTGCTTAACACCTTTTTCATAAAAAGTTAACAACAAGCCCCATAAATCAAGGAAAAGTGGGATACCTAGCATAACTTTTTATTTTAAAGTAAAAAATTATTTATAAAGGATCATTAACATCCTTTAAGCACTCTTAATTAAGTAATTAGTAGGACAAATTTATCTTGAAACAAGGTGTATCACCCATCTCATTAATTTCTAGAAAACTCTAGGTTAATTAACCCTTATCTTAAAATGAGTTGCTGGGCTTGAATTTTGGACACAATAGTGTCCAAATCTCAGCTCCTAAATATCTCTATTCCAACCCTCTTTCTCTTTAAATCATCATTTTTGCAAAATCCAAACAACCTTTCTTGAATCTCACACCCTTAACCACCACCAATATAAAGAAATAAGGAGAAGAAAGAAATAAGAGAATAACAGAAAAAGAGTTCAGCCTTCACCCTCCAACCGTCCAATTTGAGGGCCACCCTGAACGCCTATATCAGCCCTAACATCCACCCTTATGTCCATTCCCTTGAGATGTAAATAAATTTTCCCCCACCTTGGTTTTATGCATCTTTATACACTCTTACTATCGTGGTGGGCCATTCATCCTCGAGCTCATCGAACGTGACTTTTAATCTTAAGTTCATGAGCAGCCCACACAAGAATTCATGACGTGGGGTGGAAGTTTGAATGGCTATGCTTTAATCTTAAGTTCAGGAGTAGCCCACACAAGAATTCATGACGCGGGGTGGAAGTTTGAATGACTATGCAAACTGTGGGACGCCCGAGCATCGAGCTTAGTTATGTTTTGTACATTAATTCTTTCTCTCCTCCTGATAATCTATTACTTAATTAGGGGCTTAAGTGGACCCCATAATGATGTATACGTTTTATCCTCATCGTCTTTAAGTAGACCCCACAATATGGGACCCATGCGCTAATCCGAGCGTGCCAGGTTTGTTGTTTAGTACAGTGGTTAACATTGATACCCTTTTGAATAATTCAGATTTGGGGGGCGCACAAATATTTGCTCCTAAAGTTGTTATCATGAATGTATACTTGATTGATGTCATGTGTGTCAAATTTGGGGTTAATTTGATTTGTCTAATCTCTTCATCCGATTGATACAATTTGGATCAGATTTGTTGTCTAGTACAATAGATAACACTGATACATTTTCAAATGATCCATATTTGAGGGGTAATGCAGGTGCATTTTCATGCAGGGCTCGAGTGAGGTGGCCTGTGAGATGCAGGGGCACACTCGAGGTGGGTGGCACACATAACCCATAGATTTGGGGCCCGTGTGAGGCAGGTGAGTTGTGTGAGGCAAAGCTCATGAATTTGGAGCCCACGAGGGAGTGGACCCATGGATTTGGGGCCCACAAGGAGGGTTCGGCTGAGGACCTAACCTATGGATTTGGGGCCTGGGCGATGAGATAAATGGATTAATTCACCATGATTTATCAGTTCGAGTTTTTTTTTTTTTTTTAGTTCGAGCTTTTAGAGCAAGTGGTTAATTGTCCTGCATCAAATTACTGATGTAAAACGGGTTACAGACACTTTCATGTCCAAGATGGATCAGAGAAGGCCCGATCAGAAGCAAAAGTTATCAAGACCGTCAAAACCTTAAAACAGGCATATCTCGCAAACCGGAATGAGTTACTTGATGTACCATATATGATTTTGGAGTAGAACAAGTTACTTTAGCCAACTAACCCGGCATAGCGAGGTTGCCCATACCGAATTTTCGAGATTCCATCATATCGATGGTCGAATTCTATGTTTATTTCCATTTTTACTATTTTTAGTAAGTTTTAGTTTGATTATAGCTCTTCATCCGTTAGGCTTTAGGAGTTGTGTCCAACATGAAAAGTCTTTAGAAAAATTAGGAGAATTACGTGGTTATGCCACATAGGACACTTACTATAAATAGAAATTTACTATTTACAGTAAGTTATGAATTTTATGGAGTTTTAGTTATGGTTTACTTCCTAAACTTCTTCCATATTCCTATTTAAAGGGTTGTAGACTCGTATATCAATATTCAACAAGTTTCTTTCATATATCTTAAAATTGTTTCTATTACTTTTCCTTGTGAATATTGATAAACGAGTCTACTACCCTTTAAATAGGAATACTAAGATTTGGAAGAAGTTTATGAATTAAACTATAACTAAAACTCCCTAAAATTCGTAACTACTATAAATAGTAAATTTCTATTTATAGTAAGTGTCCTATGTGGCTTAACCACATTATTCTCCTAATTTTTCTAAACACTTTTCATGTTGGACACAACTCCTAAAGCCCAACGGATGAAAAGTTATAATCAAACTAAAACCTACCAAAAATAGTAAAAACGGAAATAAACATGTAATTTGACTGTCGATATGATGGAATCTCACAAATTCGGTGTGGGTAACCCCGCTATGCCTGCTTAGTTGGCTAAAGTAGCTCATGCTACCCCAAAACCATATATGGTACGTCGAGTAACTCATTCCGGTTTGTGAGATAAGCCTGTTTTAAGGTTCTGATGGTCTTGATGACTTATGCTTCTGATCGAGCCTTCTCTGATCCATCTTGGACATGAAAGTGTCACGACCCGCCATACATCAAGGGGCCCACAGATATCCAATTGCTCCTAAATTTGGTGTGATGAATATATACTTGATTAATGCCATGTATACCATATTTGGGGTTAATCTGATTTGTCTAACCCCTTCTATGATTAATATAATTTGGACTAGGTTTGTTGTCCAGTGCAGTAGACATCACAAACACCCTTCTGAACAGTCCGTATTTGTGGGGACCACAAACGTACAATAGGTTTCAAATTTAGGGTGATGAATGCATACTTGGTTGTTTTCATGTGTACCAAATTTGAGGTTAATTTGATTCGCCTAACTGCTTCATTTGGCTAATGTAATTTGGACCTAGTTTGTTGTTCCAGCCAAGTGTGGCCCTTTTATGGGTCTTGAAATGTTTCATCAATAGACATTCAATTCTCATTACTTTTTATGGTGTGTCCCATAGTAGTGGGCCCGAACATAAGTGGGCCATGAACTTAAATTAAAACATATCCAAAGTTTAGGTGGGATGCCCATGAGGGTTGGTCTAGATGCCCAATGTTTGGGCTCAAGGGCCGGGCATAACGTGATATTTTATTTGGCATCCAATCCAATGATAAGGTCACTAGGAACTAAATGATGGAAAAATAAAAACATCAGTTGATTCAAATGTGGGGCCCACTAAATTTGACCTACATGGGCCATGGGTCAAAAACTAGTTCAATTGGAGGTTTGCTGTAAATAAGGGCTGTGGGGCCCACTTAAACACTAAAGAGCACCTAGCAATTATCCTCAATTGGCTTTAAGTTTAGGTCCACTTTAGACCTTAATTTGGGTTCTAAACTGGCATTAAAGGAACCCACAACCCATGGGCCATGGTTAAAAAAAAATATCGCTCAAAAAACTCACGTAAGGGCCTAATATAAAGCCTAAGTTTATGCCTCTAATTGGATTTGGGACAAGCTTTGTAACCATGTAGTCTAAGAAATCAATATGACTTTTTTGGTCAAAACTATCTCTTCGGGCCTAAACTCTTAAGCCCAAAGAAGAGAAAGGGGCGTTCCATAAACCCAATTATAAGTGGGCTTGGACCATCACTTAGGTCTCTATGTTCATCTCAAATTAACAATTTTCTAATTAACCCCTATGAGTAGTATAAAAGGTGTAAGGACGAACACGAAGGATGGAATCGCAATTAGAACTAACCTATGAACTAATTGGGATGAATTATTAGTAGTTGGATCATCTTAAGACAAGGAGATTCTTAGCCATACTAGTAATAATGAGGACTCCCACTAAACAAAAAAGGTAACTAAGGTAGACATTATCTTAATGCTTCTGGAGGTAGGTAAAGATAACATTAGTGTAAAGGTGAACAATGACCGGATTAATGATCATGATTAAGGAAGAGGACTGGTAAATGAGTATGGACTAATCAAGGTACGTGATAGTATATTTGCATATATTATTAGTTCATGTATCATGAGCATGTCGAATTATGAATAGCATGATATATTTGCATAGTAGATAGTATGGTCTTGATTATGCATGGACATCACTTACATATGATGATTGTTGTATGGCATTAAATTATGTGCATGACACCAGTTTAGCTTGAGTCCCCCATAGTCATACTGTATGATATGAAAACTATTTGATAGCCGGTATATTGATGATGATATGATTTGTGTATCTCTATAAAGGGCAGGACACTGAAAATGCGAAATAGTAGGGGTAGACAAGGCCCATTGGGTTGAAAGTCCCTAAATCCTGATGATACTTAAGGATACCTCTCCAGCGGGTTGGGTGGACATATAGGTTATGGATTTGAAGGCTAGATTAGAATGAGTGGGTTTAACCTGCTTTAGGGTTGAGGTGCGAACATGGAGCAACTTGACCCCACCGACAAGGAGAAACACAAATGAGTTTTCGTTAATGGTGTGCCTAGTGGTGGCATAGAACCCCATTGGCAGGTAGTGAGGTCGATCACTAGTGTCTGATGCATGAGTATCGACCGCTGTGGTTCCTAAGAAATTCAGTGACCGTATGAAATTATGACTATAGTGGTATGTTGGATTACAACTTTGAGTTTAGCATCCATTCATTCCTTGGAGTGCATATTATGTACTACATGCATTCCTGCATTCAATTATGTAAGAGTCATACACATCCTCTAGTAGTGAGACATTTATCATCACATATAGTATGCATCATGCATTCTGCACGTACCAATAAGCCCTTAACTTATGGATATATTTGTCAATCCCAAACTCCGAGACAATGAAAGAGTGCAAGGTTGAATCTAGCAACTAAAGAGAAGAGATCGCTTACTGGTGTAATTTTGAAGATTTGTAAAAATTATAGTTGTGTATATGTATTTAATCTTGTACACAAATGTTCATAATCAGTAAAGGTTACCTTATGTACAGTATATGCTTATCTCATATTGCGATACCGTTGCGCTAAAAAGGAAAATGAAAAATTTACCCCAAATTCTTCAGTCGGGCGTCAAGATTTGAACTTGGTGTATGGGCATCAGGTGCCAAGTTTAGGGTCCAACGTGTCATGAGCTAGGTTCAACCACTATGGATCGACTGTGTGGGAGGTCGAGTTAGGCGTGTGACATAATCGGTTTAGCGTTGCAGCAATCCTGACACGCACACAAATGGGCAATCCCGACATGTTCACAGATTTGTCGCCCAAAAAGGAAAATAAATCCAAATTTCAAGTCTTATCATATAATTTTCAATTCCAATATGATCATGCAATCCATTCATTCATCAAATAGTCATAATGCAAGTCAATAATATAATTTTTAGCACATAACACATGTGATATATGTACTAATCATGAATAGTCAACATAAATAAATAAATATAGTAAAGTCAATCTCTAATATAAATTGAGAGTATTAACTAATACACCACTTCTAGATCATTGTGAAATCTAAATATTTTTCCAACCCTCAAAGGTTAGTCATATACGATTGTAGAAGTAAGTAAGGAGGATAATAAAACCTTTCCAAAGAGAAAAAATTGTTTGAGAACATAGAGATGGATTCCATGATGTAGTCCGTCCTATATAGATATGATCCTATGCACATGTAGATTTCCTAACTAAAATAGTTGGGATGAAACTACAAATTATGAAAATTTATTTAAATAAGAGTTACGCAACTAGGAGGAATTTTTTATGAATGGGAATGAAATTCAAAAGAGGAGAATCACTCATTTGAGCTATGAAAATACTTGATCCAAACATAACCCAATTCAGATCCGAATTGGCTCGATGAGTTGACTCAATGAATTTATTCGATGGGTTAACTCAAAAGTGAGCTTTTTTATTTTTCTCTTTAATTCTCATTCTTTCTCTTTCCTTCTTCTCACTTGTTATTCTTTTTTCTGATATGTCCAACAAGGTTTTTGGATATTTTAGAACTTGACTCGATTTGGTTTGAGCCGGGTTGACTCGTTCACCATCTCTCTCACAATCTCTCTTTTTTGTTTTCTCAAAATCTTTCTTTTCTGTTTTCTCAAAATCTCTTTTTCTTTACTGTGTTGTAGAGTTTCTTGCTATAATAGGGAGCTTGTATAGGCTCTACTCTCCCTTCCACATATTTTTAGATGTTTCACACACTCGACTCAGCGTCGAGTTGGTGTGGAAGGAATACACATGGTTTTGGATCTTAGTTTGAATTTCTCTCATACGATTTAGATATTGTCTGAATTTCTAAGATTGTTAGGTGTTCATGTGGTCCAACCAATGATCAAATTAGACCTTGTGATTGAGGCCCATACAATGACCAATGATCGTCACTAAAACAAGGAAAAGAAGCTAGCCTTTAATGACGGATTTGAAATCGGGCTTTGTTTCTTAGAGATCTTTACACTAGACAGTTCAGATGAGACCCACGAAGATTGTGGAGTCCACAAATTGAAGCTCTAGAATCGTTTACTCGATAGGTTCAAAGAAAAGCCGAAATAGCAAGCTCTTTCACATGTGGTCAAATTTTTCAGTGAAGAACCAAGTGTTGTGATTTCTCATGTGTCCTTACACCTAAAGGAATTCAAATGAATGGTTATGAATGATTCTTTCTTGACAGATTAAGGTCCTAAAGATTTGGAGAGATGGCCGAGAATCCAAGTCAAACTTAATTTACAAATTGGTCGACACGGCGTGACATCTCGCTGATCTATCGAGTTGAGTAGGAATTGTTGCGGAGAACAAGTAACAGTTGATTTTATTGTTGTAATGGACAGCGTGGATTCATTAGTGAGTCTCTCTTTTAGATCTGTTCGCACCACAAATCCAGTTTCAAACCAAGTTTTCACATGCTGATGGTTTCTGGTTTTTGCATATACTTGGATGGTCGAGATTCTTTCACTAACTAGCTTATATTTGTAAAAGACAGATTTTTTGAACCATTGTAGTTTTATAAATAATAAAAATCGGAGAAGAAATCTCCTTTGAATATTTTTTCCACTCGTGGGAAACTATATAGTCTCTAGTTCTTATACGCACATGCGTGTGCTAGCACGTTTGGCTCTGGTTAGCATGTGAGGATGATTACGAGCTATGTGTGCTTTATTCACAGCTCATGGCCCATTTTGGCTAACCCATCATGTGGTTTGGATCGTCGAAGATCGATTCTGATCAAGTATTCTTAATCGAAAGGCTATAAATACTTCAATTCAAAATTCAACATCAGATCACCTTCAAAGTCACCAATAAGGGGTTCCATAGGGTTTCTAGGGTAGTCTAGGTGTAAGGATACATGTAGTCTCCCAAATTAATAGTTACATATTGCTTTTATTAGGCAAGGGTACATAATTTAAGTTGTAGGCGTAATTAATGTGTACTTTTTGAATTTAAAATGTGGAGGAGGTGTATGATTCTTTCCGAACGAGGTAGGGCCTTCGAAAATAGGTCCAGATGTGCTCCTGTGTGTAATGTAAATCAATAGATTTGACGAGGATCATTTGAGGATCGTTAAGATGACTTTATGTCATCTTTGGGTGGGTCATTAACCAGGTATGATGCAAAGTCTGATAGATGGTGGATCTTATGAGTTCGGTCCCAATATTAATAATGTACAACTCAATTAGACTAACTAAGAATTTTCTAAATTTTTATCGTGATTGGGTTCTTAGAAATAGGTTTTCTAAGGTTCAGTATTGGGTATGAACATATATGCCAGGAAAAACTTAAGATGATCAATGGTATATATCTGACCATTGGAGTTTGATTTTAATGGTGTAAAACACTCCTACGTATATCAGGATCATGAATTAACATTCAAATTTGTTAATGATTGAGTATAAATGGTTTAGATGGACTCTTTGATTGCTTTATAATAATTAAGGCTTCAGATTGAAATCAACCAGTTGGATAGCTTAATATATCCATAGAAAATTATCTCGACTGTTTGAATTAATGTTTGATCGAGTGCATTAAGGTATGTAGAGACTCGAGATGTATAAAAGTATGTGCAACTTTATACACACGGAAGCAAAGATTTTAGATCATGATTTTGATGGTAGGTTAAGCTTATGTATGGGTGTCGAGTATGATGAACAGATTACATTTTCCTATAAATGCGTGTACAAGCAGATATGTGGATCTCATAGTTAGTTTACTATGACTAGAAAATTTAAAATCAAAGTGAGGGTTCAGATATGTTTATTTAGCGATATTGAATAGTTTCAATAATTAATTTAATAAATGATCATGAATACTAAGAGATATGAGGGTATGAAGTTCATGATAGTGTGTGTTTGTAATTATAAGCGTGTGTACATGTGCGTTCATTGAAGCATCTATTTTTTTTTTCATTTTATATTTTACACTATAAAATAGTAACGTGGAAAAGTACTTGTGTACCTAATCATGCATGGAATTTTTTAGGATATTATAACTTGGGGCAATCTGTTAATAACATTGTTGAAAATAGCGCATCTAGATACAAAAAATTTGGAACATTCATTTAAAACATAAATGACCTTGTAAATTCAAGTAAGTGATAATTCTTATGTTCAACCACTCAATTATGTTACAGAGTGTTTGGACAAATCGTCTAATGAATGATCCATTATTTCGAAGGGACTTGCCAAATATTTTACTCATGTATTCCCCTCCATTATCATATCTTAAAATTCTAACAATGGCATCATACCGAGTAACAACCATCTTATGAAATTTCTTAAAGGTATTAAATACTTCATCTTTATATTTTAATATATAAATTCATGATAATATTGAAAGTCATTAATAAAGCTTACGAAGTACTTGAAGTTAAATAAAGGTCTACTGGTGTAAGGACCCGAATATGTAAATGAATTAAGCTGAAAATTTTATCACAAAAGTTTTCACTACACTGAAAAGGTACCTTGGCCTGTTTACCATAACGTCAAGTCTCATATTTATTGAAGGAAGAAGTATGAATGGACACAAATGGTGTAATACTCTGTATGATGGTTATCCAAGTCTCCAATGCCAAATCTGATCATTGTGTATGTTACTTTCATTACGAGCTCTTATATTATGGTTGAATAAAGAGGGTCCTCATGCCTCTTCTCCTCTACTAATCTCTTTTCTTATAATTAAGTCCTATACGACACAATATTTTGGAGAAAATGCGATAGAACAATTGAGAGATTTGGTTAATTAGTTTGTTGACAGATAACAAGTTAGATGGAAAGGTGAGAATCCAAAGAACTCTAAATAAGTTAACATTGGAAGACATTGATTTTTCTAATTTCATGAACTATGGTTAACGATCTATTGGCAAGAGAAACCATATTATTTCCTTTGGTGTATGTTATATAAGATTAGTTTTCTGATGTCTCTGTCATGTGATCAGTGGCCCCCGAATCTATAATCCAAGAATTTGAAAGACTTTGAGCAAAAAAGCGGAGGAGATGATACTTGAATGAGGTGCTATGATAGACTTATTTAATTGCTCAAGTAGTTCAGAGAGCTTTTGGAGGGATATATTAGAATTGACAATATTAACACTATTAACAGAATTAGTGCTAGTTGTAATACCTTGTTGTTTATCATAGAAGCCTCGAGCACCTCCTGCTCAGGACCACGACCTTTTGGATTTTCTCTAAGTAGAAGAATTGCTTGTAGAGTTTTTTGTTGTTTCAATGATTAAAGCATAAGTAGATGGGTTGATCTATGTGTAGGACTCATTGTAGTCTTGAAGAGGGATGATGAAGTAAAAATAAAGAAGTCTACAAGTCTACACGATGCAACGAGTGTGCATGATCAGGTGCACTTCTAGAGTACTGAGACAAAACAAAAATTAAACCCCCATTTCTGTTTTTACGGACAGGGGATTCAAACCCTTTTTTCGTCTATCTGAGACAAGACGCGGCCCATTGATCGTAGCGGTGGATGCTTGTGAAGCCGCTACTACCATTGTAACCCAGAGGAATAAGGCAAAGAAGGGATATGCTTCTCATGTCACATTGCTGAACTTGTGAATTGTTGAATTAAAGTTGATAACTAAAATTAAAAGAAAGGGGTTTTAAAGATGGAGGTGTGATGCGGGATTGTGATGTTAATGCTAAAAATTGGAGGAGACTTGCTTCTCACAGTAGAGATATGAACATGTAGACAAGGAGGCTAGAAAAGGTTTCTACGTTCTAGTGACGCTGGCAATGGTAGTTGATTCCCAGTGATTCGAGAACTGTTGGTATTGCAACGACTAAAGTTGATTGACGTCGCCGAGTTTTCAGTCAATGTTGAGGGTCAAATATTGCATATTAAACCCCAGTTAATACTTGATTTTATGAACATGATAATGTTTAACGTCCTATTTTAATCATGTTTTTAGTTGCAAGGTGAATTTAGGAGCTTAGACTTAAAAGAGTACTAAAAGCTTAGATTTAATGGTTAAAAATCACAAAGGCAAGGGACAGACCCTAGGGGACTGAGATTGAAGAATTTACACGCCAGAGATCCAAGAAAATCAAGTGATTGAAATTTAAGTGGCCTGAAAGTCGTTCAAAATGCAAGATCACAGGGTTCCCACCATCCGTTCAGCTCGAAACTTTATATATGGCCTAAGGACCATAAATTAACCGTAAAATTCGAAATTCAGCCCTTGGATCTCTCTGAAAGTGGCCCAACGGATAGATCAGCCCATATATTAGAGATTTGGGACCCACCTGATCTCTGGATATGCTTCACTTTTAGTCTCAACCCCTTAAATTAAATGAGCAAAGGGATGGACGGAGCGGATTTCTCATTAGAATCACAGTGGACCCCACATGGGGGCGTGAGAGTGTAAAGTCGATGCACTCCCGCGCCGCACCAAAATCGAGAGACGGGTCAGCGCACGCTGACCCTAGCTCTCCTCTTAAAAAAATAGAAATTCCGTTTTTCCGCCAAACGTCTGACCGCTAAGTTGAGTAGTGGGTCCCACCCATCATCCGGTTTGACGATCTGGACCGTCCATATGCTCCGGAGGATGGCCATGACGCTGGCCATGCTTTCTTTTTGGCCCCATGCACACGTACACACGTGGATTGCCAGAAAAAGCAGGACGAACGGCGAGTTGATTTGATACAGTGGACCGCACCAAAACTCGACCAAAACCACTCATTCTCGACGGTTTTTCTCTAGGAATCTAATGAGCAGGGTGTATTTCCCCGAAAACATTACTGTGGGGCCCACTGAGCACATCAGCGTATGAAAATTCGCATGCACGTGCGAACGCATGTCCGACCTCCGTGGGTAGTTGTGTGATCTTGATCATGGTCAGATCTATGATCCGGACCGTCCAGAAGTTGAAAGAGGGGGTCTTGAACCCCACCAAGAAGTTAGATCTCGAGTCTAGTCGTCCAAAACCTGCATCCAAACACAACATGTTTCTTCCACACGCGGCTTTGGCTACGAAAATTCTCCACCGCCTCTGGCTTGAGCAACTGACTTTCTGTTGTGTGTAAACAACCATCCAGGCCTGACCGACCCTGCTTAGTCTATAAAAAGGAGAAGAACGTGAAAGGGAGGGCAATTTTGGGTAGCCGTGGAGGCCATGCACGTGGGAAGAAAGAGCAAGGCGAGAGAGAGAGAGAGAGAGAGAGAGAGAGAGAGAGAGAGAGAGAGACGGCTGGAGTTCTTCTATCCTTTTCCTCTTTAGTTTTTTTTCTTCTCTCCTTTATGTTTTTAAGAGCTTTTAGCATGTCTATGACAAGCTAAACCTCTTAGCTAGGGCTAAGAGGTGAAGCTTGTAGCGTGATGGAGTGATTCTACGGCCTTGATTCATGCTTATTAAATTCTCTTTGATTATAGTTTGATTATGAGAAATATTCGTAGTTTTTAATGGTTTATTTTGACTTAAATTACAATGGATCTACGATAGCTTTGGGTATGTTCTTTGCATTACAGGGATTGTGGGCATGGGAGCCCTGTTGTTCACCATTGTCTCACGGGCATGGTTAGATGATGGAACCCTTCCTAACATTCATAACTCCCTTAGATTGGATGTGGATTCGACCTCGGTCTTATCAAGATTATTACTACATCGCGACCCTATACTTGGGGTGGTGAACAGTCGGTAGTATTCATAACATATATCAGAAGAAGAGACAGAGCATGAGGTTTTCTCTAAGTAATTCAATTATTGTAACAACTATCGCTAAGTTTTTATTCGACGATATTGGTGACAGACGTCATAAGAAGAGACCGAGCTGGGGGTTTCTCTTAGTAATTTAATCGAGCTAGAGACATAGTAGGAAACAATGCTCATATATGAGGTTATTTGTAGCAATATTGATGGTGCTGCACTTGACGGAGGTCACTACTGCGAGTGGTTGATGCAATAAAGGACGTAACAAAGAAAGTACTTGGCTTTATTGACGATGGCTACAACTACCAGATCTAAGAGGGATAAGAGGGTGATGAGCAAATGTGGAGCAGAGGGGCGTTACAAACGGAGGTTTAATGATTTTTTTTTAAATTTTTTAAATTTTTTTTAATGAATTACAGTAGCTTGCAATTGATGCTTCTCTCGGCGGAGTACAGGTCGAAGTCATGCTTTCAAAGATGAAGCAGGGGCATTGGTGGTGGGTGTGTTTGAGAGTCGAGGGTTATTAGGTTCGGCTGGAGACGTTGATAGAAGCAGGTTGAGAATACACACACACACACACACACACACACACACACCAAGGAATCAACTTCCTCGGCCATTGAAGGCTCCGCCCCCTCGTCAGCGTGGGCGACCTCATCCACGATGAAGGCCTCGGCTTCTCTAGCCACAAAGGTAGCCTCAACCTCTTCGGCTACACAAACCTCAGGGACTGTAGGTACATCCTCCAGATCCAAATCGACTACCTCCACTGCACTTGGTTGTGGAGGGGCAATAGGAGCAGGAGCTTCCCCTCCACCTGCAGCAACCAAAACCGGTTGGTTTGATGAGGGCTGCTTGGTGCTAGCTCCTGACCTTACCTCCAAGGAGGAGGCAAGTAACTGTGTGATGGAGGGAACCACCGCCCTCTTTCGCACAACAGTCTTCTTCCTAACCATCTCCTCCATAGGAGGAGGGCGCTTCCTCTTTCTCGACTTTTGAAGCTCGGCCATATCTACACGAAAATGTTCAAGTCAGTCAAATGGTAACATCAAGCCCTAATAACATTGGAAAATTGACAATATATCATTTACCGGAGGAAGCAGGAGCATAAGCGTGGAGAGGAGTCGACTGTTGGGAAGGGGAAAACTGACAGAGCCAGATCGGTGAAGCAGGTCTGGGGTGATCAGCACGTTCCAGAGACGAAAGTTGTCTTTCAAAACCTTCGCCTTGTCTACTTGTCTGCACTGAAAGTCAAACATCTCGGGCTGACCCTTCGGAAAAACTGTAAAGACAATTAAAGCAGTGAGAGTAGTGCCGAGTTAAGAAATTCAGAAAAGAAATCTAATTATAATTCCTTAGCTATATCTGACCTGGAGTGACAAACTTGGTGGGGACCCGAACTCGCAGACAAGCCAACTCCATGGCAGGTGCCTCCCACTCTCTCGACGCCCAGAACAGTTTATTCTATAAATCCTTATGAGAAGTTGAGAGGTTGACAATAAGGCTCTGACCTCTATTTACCTATGCTAAAAAGTAGTACCAGCTCAGTTACGCAGGATTGAGCTTGACTTGATACAGGTACATAAACTCCTTGGTTGTCAGTTCGTTGTTCTTGAGCCGAAACCAGAGGATGTATGTCCCCAAAAGTGCCCTCCATGTGTTCGGGATGAGCTGGCCTGGGGCTAATCGTAAGTGGGACATCATTGCCCTCACGAATGGATGAAGAGGGAGTCGAAGTCCGCATTAGAGAGCAATGACGAAAATGACCACTTCTCCATCGGTCGGGTCCTCGGGGACTTCGTGAGGGACAGGGGTATCTGCATAGAGTCCGGTATCTAGTAATCTGAGCGGATCCTGACCAGGAGTACCTCCTTTAAAACCGACCCACCGAGGCTGACCTCAACTGGCCGCTCAGCTGAGGACTGAGCAGCCGCCCGATCGGCAAGATCGGGGGCCTCCGCTCGATTGGATCTCAACGGAACTGGAGAGGATGGTTCCAAAGGGACCCTAGACTAGGAATCAATGCTTCCCCGGTCTGAATCGCCCTCAAAGGCATAAACTTCATGCCCATCATCCGACAAGTCCGACATATCTGGTATAGAAGAAAAGAAAAAGGAAAGAAAATGGGAAAAATAGCAGGCTGAAAAAAGAAAGAACTCATCGAAAATCGTCTACTCTTGGAGATCTGAAGCAGTAAAGGGGAGAATGAAATGCAAATATCCAACCTCCCTGCAAGCTCTTCTGCTTTTACAGGTCTCCTCGCCTGCAGGCATTGATGACATGTATTAAATGCCACGGGCGAAGGGATGCCTCGTCACACACTATTTTACATGCGGCGGCTCCTCGTTTGCCTCCTCATATCGACTTCCCGAGCAGTGCCACACGTCAACACCGCGTGGGCTAGAAACTGAAAAAGCTGTTGCGGCGGAGTACGACGCCTCGTGCATACCAGGCCATCATTGCAGATTTTCCCCAATCCCCACGCCTTTCGCTCGTTTGCAATAAAGGCAAGATAGCTCGTATGCCTGACCATGTTTTACCAAATTACTCCTCGCGCTCGCATCGCTAACTCAGGAGTAAGGGGCTTCTATTATGGGTAAAAATGGTCTGACCACTCATGAGGTTAGGTCGGACTGACAAATACGCTTCCTGGACCAAAGGTGTAACATCCTGGGTTTTTACAAACTTGAAAATAGATATCCTTAGGCAATGGGTCAACCATAACACCTTACTGACCTCTCAGAACTCAATCCCAAATCTAAAATCACTTTTCAACCCATTTCCTTCAAAATCTCACCTTACACCACCTTATTCTTCAAATTCTTCTAAGTACTTTCATATTAGACATAAATCTTAAGGTTTAGGTGATGAAGAACAATAATGAAATTAAAATTTACTATAAATAGTAAATAAATAAATAAAATGGGCTTTTGACTATTAACCTTTTGGAATCTCACGAAACAAATAGGCTATTTGGATAGATTAGCTTCTCCTACCCAAAAACATATATTGCATGTCAAATAACTCATTCCGGTTTGTAAAATACACCTGTTTCAAATATCGGGTGATGAAAACACCACCAGACAAGACAGCGACCAGCGATGACATCGCCGGATCGGCAAGGACTCGCCGGCCAACGGGTTGCAGCGGGTCGGGCGGCCCGTTTTCTGCCACATTTTCTACAATTTTTGTCCAACTTCAAAAAGTCATATCTCCCTCGTTATAACTCCGATTTAGGTGATTCAAAGGCCAGATTGAAGCTTGATAAGTCGAGTTTCATATGAAAATAAGTAAAAAAATATAATAAAAATTTTAATATAGTTAAATATAGGTTGTTTTGACAACTATCTGAAAATCATTAGTTTTGACAACAGCTGCTTCTAAAATTTTTAGAATTTTACTACAATATGAAATCTAAGAAATTTGATGGAGATAAATTAGACTTGATGATGAACTATTAAAAAAATAATTAAAATAATACACTAACTAAAAGTGCCAGAAAAGGGCATATAACTGCCTAAGGCCTTATTCTGTCGTAATTAGGGCATAAATTTAGTTACGCACTAAACTGAATAATTAGTAGAAGTAGCTTGAACCACATTAAATATGAATTGCAAGACCAAAAATGAGTAGAACCGCTATCGCTACGTTACCTAAAAACGTAGGATCAATCTCTAAACCCAATTGCTCCTAGGAGCACTTTGAAACTCCGTATCGGACCTGGACCGCACGTCAAAAGTCCGATTAGCGCGGAACTATACGGTTATGACCGCCTTACTAGGCTTGACAATCATCTCGAAAATCAAGTCCTAAAGGTATCCAGAAATGCATAACTTGAGTCAGGAGTGAAGTGTGTGAGAAACGCGAATATCTTTAGGAATGAACTGAAACTTAAGTGAATTGAGTCGTTCGCTTGTGGACCAAATCTAAGGATTTAGACCGTCAGAATCTGACCCAATTACACCCTCGGATCAGGAAAAATTTTCAACATATGTAAGTGCACTTGTGGCACTGATCGAGTACCGGTGACTGTTGAACTGAAACTGGTCCCCTGCGGCCGATCCACTGATCCGATCGGGTCGAGATCTTAGCCTGACCTGGATCCAATATCAAGAAGCTTAAGTTTGACCACATGTAGAAAAGGGGCCTCCGGATCAGCTCCGTTGGGCCGAAACGGCCGGTCTTTGCCTATAACCTAAGTATACCATGGCCCTGGGGCCATTCCCATCAGTTCTGGGCCTATATAAGGGCTCCCTTCACATACGAATTTGCAACCCTAGGAAAGAGAAGAGGGCAAAGAAAGAAGGAAAGAGAGAGAGTGAGAGAGAGAAAGTGGGAGACTGTCCCTGGGATCCTTCCCTGCCGATCCACGTGCTTAACCACTCCGTCTATATCGCTATACCGGCGATTCCGACTTCGTTCTTAGGTAAGAAATTCCAACCCTAATCTGTTTTAGGGATTCAAATAGAGTAAATGGTGAAATAGCTAACCTATTTCGTAATTCAGGTAGCCGTTGTACTGTAGACAAAAGCGTGATGTTCAAACTAAGTTCGATACGAGTTTACCGACGGAAGGTGCGGACTATAAACGTTTAGGTTATGGTTTTTAAGGCTTTCAATGTCAGTAATGGTTTATGACTGACTTGATTGCTTTCACATGTGCTTAGATACGATATTTTCCATATATTACATATAGATATAAACTATGTTGAGAATAATGCGTTCTATATGTTTGTTGAAATGTCTGAACGACTATGGAAATATGATTTGTGCTTGCCATGCTTGTAAACTGAGAATATATGATCGTTGTATGAGTGGCAGTTCCTTTGTGAAAGGATTTGCCCTAATGTCTGTTGGAACTAGTATATTACACGTATGTGTAATATGTAGTCTAAGCGTTTGACAAAATGCCCGTATGAGTAATTTGTTGATGCTTTGTAATTACGAGGGTTGTTGAGATAGCATTCTCAACTACCTTAGGTATATGTATACTTTTCTTCATGTAACTTTAATTTCAAGTACATGTTTTATGTAGCAAATGTATATGTAGAATATCATGTTTTATGTGTTGAATAATATGCTCAAATGATATGTACGCTAGAATTGGTTGTTAAATGCTGTATAACTATCATGTATGCTTACTTCTTGCATTTGACTGTGATTGGGACTACGACGTAGTCCAGGCAATCGGTAACAATTCCTGTTTGAGTGGTCGAGCTAGTCTCACCACATTTGAGGCGTTCGGTGAATCCAAGTCGTACGATGATTGTCGACAGTGGTTAGCGCTCCATGTCGATTAATTCAGCGTACGCTCGTACAAATCGAACTTATCAAGTAACCCGATTTGTCTACTGTGTGTTTACCATGTATGGACACTACCGCTTGAACCTAAGGTACCCCTTTCCAATGTAAAGACCCGTCTCAACCATGGTATCACGATCCGCTAAGACTCATGAGCCAGGCATGGTGGTATGGGACACCGTGGTTGAGCTATCGATCTACGCTGGGGCGACGAGCCTCCCCGTAGTAACCAGTGAGCAACCCAAACTCGTGAGCCGAATACGGTGGTATGGGACACTGTATTCAAGCTGTTGGCCTACATTGGCGCAGCCTGGCTGTGGTCCCCAGTCGGGTTGGTGACGAGCTTTTGAAAATAGACTACCAGTTGGTAGGGCGTTAGTGGAGTGATTTCGAGCATGAAATAGGCCTACCCCGGTGCAGCCTGACTGTGGTCCCCAGTCAAGTCGGTGACGAGCCTTCGAAAATATACTGCCAGTTGGTAGGGTGTTGGTGGTAGTGACCTGAACTTGCCTATCGTATGTGATTAACTAGGATTGACGACCTTAGATGGATCAATGTTGGGTCAATGATATAAAGGGAGGTACCTTAGCTTTCCAATCCTACTGTATGAATATGTCTAACTAAGAACTTAGCTAACACGACCATGCATCGCATTGCACGGTGCTTTGGTGAGGAAGTGCACAGAGGAAGGGGTCCATGCCACGATCGTGAGATGATGACGTTGAGGGAGTATAAGCGAGGGCATGCATTATTATGGCATATCATTCCTGCATTAACAAGAATACTTAGGACTTGATTGTTGTACTCCTTTATCATTACTGCTTGACTAAATTGATAACATGTTAACCTTTGCCTTATAGCTCCACTGAGTTGATCACTCACTCTCACGTTCTGGGACAGTATTTTAAAACACCAACCAGACCCTGTTGTAGTTGCAGATGATGTTGAGGCTTGCGAGATGGAGCCTACCTTCTACGGCAACGAGGAGTTCTCCTACATGCAACTTTCTGGCGGGTCTATGTAGACCTGGAGTTGTGAATCGGGGCTACAGGGATATGAATAGATGACATTACACTTTATCATTTTTTGTACCTTTTGGAGTTACACTTGTATTTATCTAACCTGGTGACGCTCATACTCTGGAGACTTACAATCACTTATATGCCCTGTATATTTATCATAGTCTTCCGCTTGTGTAATTTAACTGTTTCTGGAGTATGATATGCTGACTTGGTATAATCCCATTTCATGTCTAATATACTAATATGGACAACATTCAATCATCATTATTTATATTGCATAAGTGATGCGTTGGAACTCGGGAGCTGAGCTTCTGCTCGACCCCCGATTTTCAGGGCGTTACAAAAGGGCTCCTAAACGATCGTCTACCTTAGATTGACCCGAAGGAGAGCAGACACCGAACTCCCGAGCCTCGACCTCGGCACCGTACTTTTCTGAGTTTCTACCAAGCTTATCTGACCTCTTAAGAATATCCAGATTTGTATGACAAGAGGACGATCAGTTGACCGATAACGGTTGGTGCAAAAATTCACCCTAAGCAGACCATGGAGATTAGCTCGGTCGGTCGAGGGCTCGGATCAGCTCGGCCTCAGCCTAATCAATTGAGGGCTCGACTCAAGTCGGCCTCGACCATCCATTAAATGATTTTAGGGCCGACCATGTCAACACTTATCACCTACGCAAATCCCATGTAATGGTTGAGAAACGTATGCAGAGACTATGCCTCTGCTCGAGAATCATCTTTAACCCATCTACATTATAAATAAAGAACCCATCTACACAAAGAGGTACACAGAATCTCTCACCTAAAACCCTTCAATACTACCAGCCCTAAATTCCTAGCCTAACTTTGGCATCAGAGGGTCCCCTGCTCTAGCCAAGGTCTCATTTGTCTTCTTCTTGTGTAGTCACTTGAAGGTCTAAATAAGGGCGGACCAGATTTTGGCATCAACAACAACCATGATCCACTATTAGTTGATCAAATTTAAGAAGCGTTACTTATGTAATTCAACAATAATGTTTTAATAATCTGGGGGATACCCATTAGGAAGTTTCAAACTAATTTGATTTGTAAACTATTTTCACAAAAATAAAATCATCAGAAAGTTTCAAACCAATGTGATTTATAAGTTGTTTTCACAAAAAACCATTCATTTTTATTTCGGTATTGATTGATATAATTTAAGTGGGAGAATGTAAGACTTCTATTAGGTGGGCCACATATCATTAATAGTTTAGATGATCTAATTGGATATTTAGATTAAACATATTGGTGGGCCCCACTATAGGTGTGATAGATTCAGATATGTAGTGGGGTGGTGCACTTGAATTGTGTTACGTTGCTTATCTACATTATTACAGTTGGACCTGGACTTTGTCTAGTGTGAATGCTCTTGAGGAATGAATAGTTGTGATGAATTGAGCTACTCCCAGGCATTCTTTTACAAATGTTGTCTTGATCTTCAAACATCTATATCATAAAACTTAAGTCCTAATGAAAATGTTTTCACAAGAGCGTAGGATTGGGGGTGCTAAGTTCATACATCCGCATCTAAATAATATGATGTCAGTTTTTCAATTTCAATGATCTGCATAATTAATACATACGATATCCTGTATTCCACATTTAACCATGGTTCTCAAGAGAGTCACTTGGCCTTTGACAACTACAACTTTGATCATCCAAATCCTGACCATCAAATCCTAGATAAGAAATAAACAACCCATACTACTTAGACTTATGGTAGAATTTGGACCATCGCTCATGTCAGCTCCAAATTTGATTCATTATGCACTAAAAATTCATGTGATTAGATGGCCCAACTGAATCAGGAATGTGATTATTACCCCAGTTCTCAAATTGGAATTCTAGCATCCACTTTTGGGAAAAAAAGGACCGACAAACGATGTTCAAGAGCCCCTGACCATGAGCCCTCGGAATGAACAGTCCTTGACTTGGCTAACTCGCTCCGTCCTGAGTCGAATCAAGACTTGCCTGAAGCAAGGTTACTTGTGGTATCAGCCGGTTCAGGTGCAACTAATGCCAGGTTGACTCGGATGAGTTTCATTAGACTGTCCACACTGTCTATCTGTTTTTGCATATCATTTTAGGGCGTGAGCCAATAAATGAAGCATATCTAAGGCTCAAGTGGATCACAAGATACGGATTGAACGTTCGTTCACCGTTAAAAAATTCTTAGGGGCCAAATTTTTTTTCGATCAAGCTGATATTTGTGTTTTCCCTTTATCCACGTCTATGTGATATTATGAAAAATTGGATGGGAAGTAAACATCACAGTAGGCCCTATTAAGGTTTCAACGATGGAAATCATTATCACGGTTGCTTCCTGTAGTGTGTGGTCCACATGAGCCTTGAATCTACCACAATTTTGTTTTTTGCTATATCGTATGAATACCTTCCAAAATGGATAAACGACATGGATAAAACCCATAAATCATGGTGGCCCGTACAGCCCCAGCCTGGGGGAAGCGGATTAGCTGGTGTACCACACATCAGCTATATAAATGGTGTATTGATGTCTGCAAGTTCTGTGGGTCCCATCATAAGGTTTGTGTTATATCCAAACCGTCCATCCATTTTATGAGCTTGTCCTAAGGCTTGAGATGAAAAATAAGACAGCTTTAACGATCAAGTGGACCACACTTAAAAAAGCAGGGGGGATTGAACGTCTACCATTGAAACGCTTCTGGGATTCACAGAAGTTTTGGATCAATATGAAATTTGGTTTTCCCCTTCATCCAGGTATTTGTGACCTTATGAACGGATTGGATGGAAAATAAATGTTATGGTGGGCCCTACAAAATTTTTAACGGTGAAAATCATTATCTCCGCTGCTATTTGTGGTGTGGTCCAGTTAATCTTTAGATTTTTTGGTTAGTAATCTAAAATGATCTCGAAAAATGGATGAACAATGTAGATATAATAAATACATCGTTGTGGGGCCATGTAACTTTGATTTTCTTTGAACCGTTCATACAACTCAGAGCTCAAGGAGCGTCCGCACTCGTTGTGTGGTACATGCCGCGGATTAGAGAAATTTCCAACTGTACGACCCATATATGGCCCACTAACCTTTTAAAGCCCACTTGCTTTTTACCTCCCAAGAATAAACCCCAGCTGTACGACCTCATTTCTCAGGTCGAAAATACCCCTGCTTTCCTTACGGAAGCGGATCGCCCGGTGCTCGAAGACGAGCGCTGACGCTCCTCGAACACCGAGTTGAACCAACGGTTCAAAAGAGATCAAAGTTACATGGGCCCCACAGTTATGTATTTATTATATCCACAACGTTCATCCATATTTCGAGATCATTTCAGAGCATTATCAAAAAGAAAAAATCATATCCAAAGATCAACTGGACCACACCACAAAGAGCAGCAGGAAAATTGATTTTCACCGTTAAAAATTTCATAGGGCCCACCATAACATTTATTTTCCATTCAATTTATTCATAAGGTCACAAAGACCTAGATGAAGAGGAAAAACAAATTTCATAATGATCCAAAACTTCTGTGACCCCTTAAAGGGTTTCAATGGTAGATGTTCAATTCCCCACTGCCTTTTACAGTGTGGTCGACTTGATAGTTAGATCTGTCTTATTTTTAGTCTGAAGCCTTAATATTAGCTCGCCAAATAGATGGAAGGTTTGGATATAACACAGACCTCATGATGGGACTCACAAAAGCAATAGGGATTCCATCTTGAAAAAAAAGGTCAGACTGCCGAGGAAGTCTGGCAGTTTTTTTTTTAAAATTATTTATTTAATAAGGAGAACCTTTTTTCATCTATCTGAGACAAGACGCGGCCCATTGATCGTAGCGGTGGATGCTGGTGAAGCCGCTACTACCATTGTAACCCAGAAGAATAAGGCAAAGAAGGGATATGCTTCTCATGTCACATTGCTGAACTTGTGAATTGTTGAATTAAAGTTGATAACTAAAATTAAAAGAAGGGGGTTTTAAAGATGGAGGTGTGATGCGGGATTGTGATGTTAATGCTAAAAATTGGAGGAGACTTGCTTCTCATAGTAGAGATATGAACATGTAGACAAGGAGGCTAGAAAAGGTTTCTACGTTCTAGTGACGCTGGCAATGGTAGTTGATTCCCAGTGATTCGAGAACTGTTGGTATTGCAACGACTAAAGTTGATTGACGTCGCCGAGTTTTCAGTCAATGTTGAGGGTCAAATATTGCATATTAAACCCCAGTTAATACTTAATTTTATGAACATGATAATGTTTAACGTCCTATTTTAATCATGTTTTTAGTTGCAAGGTGAATTTAGGAGCTTAGACTTAAAAGAGTACTAAAAGCCTAGATTTAATGCTTAAAAATCACAAAGGCAAGGGACAGACCCTAGGGGACTGAGATTGAAGAATTTACACGCCAGAGATCCAAGAAAATCAAGTGATTGAAGTTTAAGTGGCCTGAAAGTCGTCCAAAATGCAAGATCACAGGGTTCCCACCATCCGTTCAGCTCGAAACTTTATATATAGCCTAAGGACCATAAATTAACCGTAAAATTCGAAATTCAGCCCTTGGATCCCTCTGAAAGTGGCCCAACGGATAGATCAACCCATATATTAGAGATTTGAGACCCACCTGATCTCTGGATATGCTTCACTTTTAGTCTCAACCCCTTAAATTAAATGAGCAAAGGGATGGACGGAGCGGATTTCTCATTAGAATCACAGTGGACCCCACATGGGGGCATGAGAGTGTAAAGTCGATGCACTCCCGCGCCGCACCAAAATCGAGAGACGGGTCAGCGCACGCTGACCCTAGCTCTCCTCTTAAAAAAATAGAAATTCCGTTTTTCCGCCAAACGTCTGACCGCTAAGTTGAGTAGTGGGTCCCACCCATCATCTGGTTTGACGATCTGGACCGTCCATATGCTCCGGAGGATGGCCATGACGCTGGCCATGCTTTCTTTTTGGCCCCATGCACATGTACACACGTAGATCGCCAGAAAAAGCAGGATGAACGGCGAGTTGATTTGATACAGTGGACCGCACCAAAACTCGACCAAAACCACTCATTCTCGACGGTTTTTCTCTAGGAATCTAATGAGCAGGGTGTATTTCCCCGAAAACATTACTGTGGGGCCCACTGAGCACATCAGCGTATGAAAATTCGCATGCACGTGCGAACGCATGTCCGACCTCCGTGGGTAGTTGTGTGATCTTGATCATGGTCGGATCTATGATCCGGACCGTCCAGAAGCTGAAAGAGGGGGTCTTGAACCCCACCAAGAAGTCAGATCTCGAGTCTAATCGTCCAAAACCTGCATCCAAACACAACATGTTTCTTCCACATGCGGCTTTGGCTACGAAAATTCTCCACCGCCTCTGGCTTGAGCAACCGACTTTCTGTTGTGCGTAAACAACCATCCAGGCCTGACCGACCCTGCTTAGTCTATAAAAAGGAGAAGAACGTGAAAGGGAGGGCAATTTTGGGTAGCCGTGGAGGCCATGCACGTGGGAAGAAAGAGCAAGGCGAGAGAGAGAGAGAGAGAGAGAGAGATGTTGAGGCTTGCGAGATGGAGCCTACCTTCTACGGCAACGAGGAGTTCTCCTACATGCAACTTTCTGGCGGGTCTATGTAGACCTGGAGTTGTGAATCGGGGCTACAGGGATATGAATAGATGACATTACACTTTATCATTTTTTGTATCTTTTGGAGTTACACTTGTATTTATCTAACCTGGTGACGCTCATACTCTGGAGACTTACAATCACTTATATGCCCTGTATATTTATCATAGTCTTCCGCTTGTGTAATTTAACTGTTTCTGGAGTATGATATGCTGATTTGGTATAATCCCATTTCATATCTAATACACTAATATGGACAACATTCAATCATCATTATTTATGTTGCATAAGTGATGCGTTGGAACTCGGGAGCTGAGCTTCTGCTCGACCCTCGATTTTCAGGGCATTACAAAAGGGCTCCTAAACGATCGTCTACCTTAGATTGACCTGAAGGAGAGCAGACACCGAACTCCCGAGCCTCGACCTCGGCACCATACTTTTCTGAGTTTCTACCAAGCTTATCTGACCTCTTAAGAATATCCAGATTTGTATGACAAGAGGACGATCAGTTGACCGATAACGGTCGGTGCAAAAATTCACCCTAAGCCGACCATGGAGATTAGCTCGGTCGGTCGAGGGCTCGGATCAGCTCGGCCTCAGCCTGATCAATTGAGGGCTCGACTCAAGTCGGCCTCGACCATCCATTAAATGATTTTAGGGCCGACCACGTCAACACTTATCACCTACGCAAATCCCATGTAATGGTTGAGAAACGTATGCAGAGACTATGCCTGTGCTCGAGAATCATCTTTAACCCATTTACACTATAAATAAAGAACCTATCTACACAAAGAGGTACACAGAATCTCTCACCTAAAACCCTTCAATACTACCAGACCTAAATTCCTAGCCTAACTTTGGCATCAGAGGGTCCCCTGCTCTAGCCAAGGTCTCATTTGTCTTCTTCTTGTGTAGTCACTTGAAGGTCTAAAAAGGGCGGACCAGATTTTGGCATCAACAACAACCATGATCCACTATTAGTTGATCAAATTTAAGAAGCGTTACTTATGTAATTCAACAATAATGTTTTAATAAATCTGGGGGATACCCATTAGGAAGTTTCAAACTAATTTGATTTGTAAACTATTTTCACAAAAATAAAATCATCAGAAAGTTTCAAACCAATGTGATTTATAAGTTATTTTCACAAAAAACCATTCATTTTTATTTCGGTATTGATTGATATAATTTAAGTGGGAGAATGTAAAACTTCTATTAGGTGGGCCACATATCATTAATAGTTTAGATGATCTAATTGGATATTTAGATTAAACATATTGGTGGGCCCCACTATAGGTGTGATAGATTCAGATATGTAGTGGGGTGGTGCACTTGAATTGTGTTACGTTGCTTATCTACATTATTACAGTTGGACCTGGACTTTGTCTAGTGTGAATGCTCTTGAGGAATGAATAGTTGTGATGAATTGAGCTACTCCCAGGCATTCTTTTACAAATGTTGTCTTGATCTTCAAACATCTATATCATAAAACTTAAGTCCTAATGAAAATGTTTTCACAAGAGCGTAGGATTCGGGGTGCTAAGTTCATACATCCGCATCTAAATAATATGATGTCAGTTTTTCAATTTCAATGATCTGCATAATTAATACATACGATATCCTGTATTCCACATTTAACCATGGTTCTCAAGAGAGTCACTTGGCCTTTGACAACTACAACTTTGATCATCCAAATCCTGACCATCAAATCCTAGATAAGAAATAAACAACCCATACTACTTAGACTTATGGTAGAATTTGGACCATCGCTCATGTCAGCTCCAAATTTGATTCATTATGCACTAAAAATTCATGTGATTAGATGGCCCAACTGAATCAGGAATGTGATTATTACCCCAGTTCTCAAATTGGAATTCTAGCATCCACTTTTGGAAAAAAAGGACCGACAAACGATGTTCAAGAGCCCCTGACCATGAGCCCTCGGAATGAACAGTCCTTGACTTGGCTAACTCGCTCCGTCCTGAGTCGAATCAGGACTTGCCTGAAGCAAGGTTACTTGTGGTATCAGCCGGTTCAGGTGCAACTAATGCCAGGTTGACTCGGATGAGTTTCGTCAGACTGTCCACACTGTCTATCTGTTTTTCATATCATTTTAGGGCGTGAGCCAATAAATGAAGCATATCTAAGGCTCAAGTGGCTCACAAGATAGGGATTGAACGTTCGTTCACCGTTAAAAAATTCTTAGGGGCCAAATCTTTTTTCGATCAAGCTGATATTTGTGTTTTCCCTTTAACCACGTCTACGTGATATTATGAAAAATTGGATGGTAAATAAACATCACAGTAGGCCCTATTAAGGTTTCAACGATGGAAATCATTATCACGGTTGCTCCCTGTAGTGTGGTCCACATGAGCCTTGCATCTATCACAATTTTGTTTTTTACTATATCGTATGAATACCTTCCAAAATGGATAAACGGCATGGATAAAACCCATAGATCATGGTGGCCCCGTACAGCCCCTGCCTGGGGGAAGCGGATTAGCTGGTGTACCACACATCAGCTATATAAATGGTTTATTGATGTCTGCAAGTTCTGTGGGTCCCATCATAAGGTATGTGTTATATCCAAACCGTCCATTCATTTTACGAGCTCGTCATAAGGCTTGAGATGAAAAATAAGACAGCTTTAACGATCAAGTGGACCACACGTAAAAAAGCAGGGGGTATTGAACATCTACCATTGAAACCCTTCTGGGATTCACAGAAGTTTTGGATCAATATGAAATTTGGTTTTCCCCTTCATCCACGTCTTTTTGACCTTATGAACAGATTGGATGGAAAATAAATGTTATGGTGGGCCCTACAAAATTTTTAACGGTGAAAATCATTATCTCCGCTGCTATTTGTAGTGTGGTCCAGTTAATCTTTGGATTTTTTGGTTAGTAATCTAAAATGATCTCGAACATTGGATGAACAATGTAGATAAAATAAATAGATCGTTGTGGGGCCATGTAACTTTGATTTCCCTTGAACCGTTCGTACAACTCAGAGCTCGAGGAGCGTCCGCACTCGTTGTGTGGTACATGGTGCGGATTAGAGAAATTTCCAACTGTACGACCCATATATGGCCCACCAACCTTTTTAAGCCCACTTGCTTTTTACCTCTCGAGAATAAACCCCAGCTGTACGGCCCCATTTCTCAGGTCGAAAATACCCCTACTTTCCTTACGGAAGCGGATCGCCCGGTGCTCGAAGACGAGCGCTGACGCTTCTCGAACACCGAGTTGAACCAACGGTTCAAAAGAGATCAAAGTTACATGGGCCCCACAGTTATGTATTTATTATATCCACAACGTTCATCCATATTTCGAGATCATTTCAGAGCATTATCAAAAAGAAAAAATCATATCCAAAGATCAACTGGACCACACCACAAAGAGCAGCAGGAAAATTGATTTTCACCATTAAAAATTTCGTAGGGCCCACCGTAACATTTATTTTCCATTCAATTTATTCATAAGGTCACAAAGACCTAGATGAAGAGGAAAAACAAATTTCATAATGATCCAAAACTTCTGTGACCCCTTAAAGGGTTTCAATGGTAGTCGTTCAATTCCCCACTGCCTTTTACAGTGTGGTCGACTTGATAGTTAGATCTGTCTTATTTTTAGTCTGAAGCCTTAATATTAGCTCGCCAAATAGATGGACGGTTTGCATATAACACAGACCTCATGATGGGACCCACAAAAGCAATAGGGATTCCATCTTGAAAAAAAAGGTCAGACTGCTGAGGAAGTCTGGCAGTTTTTTTTTAAAAATTATTTATTTAATAAGGAGAACCTTTTTCCCTTTTATTATTATTATTTATTTAATAAGGAGAACCTTTTCCCCTTAACATTGTTCTCTGATGTAAATATGTATATATAAGTATATAAAAATATTTTTCTATCTTTTAATTCAATTTTTTCTCTATTTATTTAACAAGCACATCTCCTAAACTAGAATTAGTTACTTGACGTACCATATATGAATTAGCACCCTTCCGGCAGACAGCTATAAAAAGAAGAAGAAGAAGTTAAATGCCAGGTATTCTGTGGGAGCTGAAGAAACTGATGGATAGGATTATCTAAGGTTTTAATTTTTTTTTTTTTAAAACATAAACCATTCATGATAGGGTCCACTAGATGCACGAGCCTGATTGATCCATCACTTTGCCACTGTACAGTAGGGAGATGGATGTACCATATCATAGTTCTGACTGCTCTACCCTTTTACAATATGTATATATAAGTATATAAAAATATTTTTCTATCTTTTAATTCAATTTTTTCTCTATTTATTTAACAAGCACATCTCCTAAACTAGAATTAGTTACTTGACGTACCATATATGATTTTGGGGTAGGGCTAACTAACCTGGTTATTTTCCAAGATTCCATCAGGTCGATGGTCGAAAATCCATTTCATTCACTTCGCTGTCAATTTCATTCATTTCATTCACTTCACGATCAATTTCATTCACTTCATGGTCAATTTCAATCAGTTCGTGGTAAATTTCATTAACTTCGTGATCAATTTCATGTATTTTGCGGTGAATTTCGGTGAATCCCTCTCACTTTACGGTCAATTCCGTGCATTTCGCGTGAATTCCCTTTACTTCACGGTCAATTCCATGCATTTCGTGGTGAATTCCCTTCACTTCACGGTCAATTCTATTCATTTCGCGTTCAATTCCCTTCACTTCATGGTCAATTCCCTTCACTTCGTGATCAATTCCATGCATTTCGCGGTCAATTCCGACGAATTCCCTTCACTTCACGTTAATTCCATGCATTTCACGATCAATCCCCTCCACTTCACAATCAATTTCATGCATATCACGGTCAATCCCCTTCACTTCACTGTCAATTCCATGCATTTCACGGCCAATTAGCTTCTCTTCATGGTCATTTCCATTCATTTCACGATCAATCCCCTTCACTTCACGGTCAATTCCATGCATTTCATGGTCAATTCCCTTCACTTCACGGTCAATTCCATGCATTTCATGGTCAATTTGCTTCACTTCATGGTCAATTCCATGCATTTCACGGTCAATTTGCTTCACTTCATGGTCAATTCCATGCATTTCATGGTCAATTCACTTCACTTCACAGTCATTTCCATGCATTTTACGGTCAAATTCGCTTCACTTCACGGTCATTTCCATGCATTTTACTGTCAATTCGCTTCACTTCATGGTCAATTCCATGCATTTCACGGTTAATTCCGGCGATTACCCTTCACTTCACGGTCAATTCCCTTCACTTCACGGTCAATTTATGCATTTCACAGCCAATTTGTGTAACGTCCTGGATTTTCACTGTTTTGGAATTTCAAAAACCCTTGAAATTTTTTGCTATAACTAGCTCATGTGGTCACTAATTGGACCTTAATACACGAGGTGAACCCATACATGGGTAATACTGGTACAGAACTGCACCAGTTCGATAAATCAACCGTAAAAATCCAACAAATCTGCTTGATCACTTAAACCTCAAGTCTAGCCTCGTGATTTGTTCACATAGGGCCCAAATCTAGTTGAACTATCACTGACTAATCAAGACAATCACAACTAAATTAAAGATTTACTCAAATCCGAGATAACTAGGGGTTAAATCATAATTAACAAACCAAAGTGGCTTAATTATCCATTTAGTCTACAAACTAACAGTTTCGAGTGATTATAACTGAATCGTCATTTTCACTAATTGCAAATAGGCCACACTATAAACATACTTAATCCAAACTCTAATTATTGCGCACAAGAATCTTGCTACCTAATTCATTTTAGAAATGCATTGATTATCCAAACGAGCTATAGACTACTCGTTAGCGGGCCACTAATTCCGAAACTATATAATAATGTCCGTCTCGCTTGGCTTGACGTCCATCATGAGAGCCAAACCCGAATAGTGTCTAGGATCGCTTAACTTAAGCCGAAGGGCGGGTGCATGAGAAATGCGAATATCCTATGAAAGAACTTGAAACTTAAGTGATTTAAGTTGTACATTCTTTCATAAAGTTGAGAATTTCGGACCGTTAGTTTAAGACCAAACTTCATATATAAGGTAATGATAATTCCCCACACGCATCTATATAACTGCGGCCCCGATTGAATATTATCGACCGTTGATCTGACATAGGCTTCCCACGGCCAATCTATGTATCCGATCATACCGAGACTGTATCCTAGCTTGGATCCATTGGTGGGGAACCTACCTCATGGTATAGATGAGCCCATGGGCCCTCCTGGGGGTCTCGTTAGTTAGAAATGACCGCCCATAGTATATGTCAAATAAAGTGGCCCTAGGGCCATCTGTCCACCATTTGGAGCTATAAAAGGCTCCCCATTTGCAACCCACCATCCAAATCCGAATTTGGAAACCCTAGAGTGAGAGAAGAAAAAGGGAGAAGAGAGATCGAAGGTGTGGTTGTTAGAAGAGGTTGCCCCTCTTCCCTTTGGCCCACAAGCCCAACCGCTACAGCTTCCGCCGTCAGAACTACTCCGACGATGATTAAGTGTAAGATTTCGAACATTCCTTGTAGACGTAAGTCTCCAAATGGGTTTTCTCCAACCCTAACTAACCCATGTGCTCGTTTAGGCGGCTAACAATCCTTCATTGGAAACATATTACTAGAAGTGAGTTCGAGTAGGGCGTGCTACCGGAAGGTACAGACTATAAATGCTTAGGTTGCGATTTATCAATGCTTTCATTATAGTTAATGATTTATGATTGCTAATGTAGGATTTTTTTGTTGTCTTAAGTATACTTATGTCTCTATCTAATGAATTGATGAATGACAAGTTGTATTTGACGTTGTCTATGTGTTTGATGAAATGCCGAAATGAATTGTTTATCAAGATTGCTTATCGAATGTTAACCCATATGTTAAGAATGTCTATTAACATGATTTGGATAGGAATAGAGCTACAAATGTAGTCCAGGTAACCGGTAAACTTCCACGTTTGGATGGCCAAATTGGGTTGGCCACCTTGGTTAAATTCGAAAGACACGGGTCAGACATTGACTATCGACAGTGGCTAGGCCACGAGGGGCGCTCACGTGCTCCATGCCGGTTATGTTAGTGTGTGCCTGTACCAATCGAAAATGCCCAAAGAACCGGTTGACCTATTGTATGTTCACCATTTATAATCACAACTGTTTGAATATAGGACACCCCCCTTACCAATTGCAAAGGTCTACTATTAACTATTACTATCATGATTTTCAAGACTCGTGAGCTAAGCATGGTAGTATGGGACACCGTGTCCGTGCTATCGGCCTACGCTGGGGTGACGAGCCTCCCCGTAGTGACCGTGAGATTACTTTTACAACTCGCCTTTCGTATGTATTCAGCTGGGAGTGACGAACCCAGACGGATCAGGAATTACAAGTGTAGGACCATTGTGCTCATCCTGCGTCTAGTAATTCAGTTGAGACCAATGACTAAAAGGGAGGTATCCTGGCTTCCCCAAACTGCTGAATGAATATGTATAATTAATCACTCGACTAACATAATCATTCACCGTATTGCATTAGCTTAGAATGTGGCGAAACAGGCATGGTTGTCGCGTGCTGAGGAAGTGTTGTCATTTGCGAAACAGGTGGTCGAAGTTGCGTATTGAGGGAGTGTTGTATGGTGAGGGCATGGATCATTTCATAAACTCCATTATTCGCATTAAGAAGAGTAATTAAAAAATGCTTGTTTTACGTTGCTTTATCATTCCTGTACTGATAGACTTGATAACATATGTAACCCATGCTTTATGGAACCACTGAGTTGATCACTCACTCCCACTCTAGGACGGTGTTTTAAAACACCAACCAGACGCTAGTGTATATGCAGGTACCGTTGATGTTGATGCACTGGAGCAGACATTCATGGAAGAGGAGGAATTCTCCTATTTCCAGCTCTAAGATGGGCCGATGTAGGCCATGTACCTCTGGATAGGGAGCGCTGGGCATATGGGCTTAGCTGGATGTTACGTTACCACATTTTGTTTATTTTTGGAATTGTATATATACATTAAACCGAGCCGTGGACTCATACTCTGGAAGGAACTTCACGATATATGTATGTTTTGGTTTACACATATGCTTTAATCACATTAAATCTGGATTATGGTACGTTGTTTAGTATAATTCTATGCATGCTCAAATGCCCAACGTGTAAGAAATTAGGATATTGGCTTCCGCAAAATATAAGTGATGTTTGGAATCTCGGGAGTCGAGCTTTGCTCGACCCTCGAAATTCAGGGCATTACAATTCGCTTCATTTCACGGTCATTTCCATTCATTTCATGGTCAATTTTGGCGATTCCCCTTCATTTCACGGTCATTTCCATTCATTTCATGGTCAATTTTGGCGATTCCCCTTCACTTCACAGTCAATTTCATGCATTTCACGGTCAATTCCCTTTACTTCATGGTCAATTCAATGCATTTCACGGTCAATTCGCTTCACTTCAAGGTCATTTCCATGCATTTTATGGTCAATTCGCTTCACTTTACAATCAATTACATGCATTTCACGATCAATTCCAGTGATTCCCCTTCACTTCACGGTCAATTCCATGCATTTCACTGTCAATTCCCTTTACTTCACGGTCAATTCAATGCATTTCACGGTCAATTCGCTTCACTTCACAGTCATTTCCATGCATTTCACGGTCAATTCCCATCACTTCATGGTCAATTTCATGCATTTCACGGTCAATTCCGGCGATTCCCCTTCACTTCACGGTCAATTCCCTTTACTTCATGGTCAATTCAATGCATTTCATGGTCAATTCCCTTCACTTCACGGTCAATTCCATGCATTTCACGGTCAATTCCCTTCACTTCACGGTCAATTCCATGCATTTCACGGTCAATTCCCTTCACTTCACGGTCAATTCCATGCATTTCACGGTCAATTCCCTTCACTTCATGGTCAATTTCCTTCACTTCACGGTCAATTCCATGCATTTAACGATCAATTCCCTTCACTTCACGGTTAATTCCATGCACTTCACAGTCAATTCCCTTCACTTCACGGTCAATTCCCTTCACTTCACGGTCAATTCCATGCATTTCACTGTCAATTCCCTTCACTTCAAGGTCAATTCCCTTCACTTCACAGTCAATTCCATGCATTTCACGATCAATTCCATGCATTTCACGGTCAATTCCCTTCACTTCACGGTCAATTCCATGCATTTCACAGTCAATTCCCTTCACTTCACGGTCAATTCCATGCATTTCACAGTCAATTCCCTTCATTTCATGGTCAATTCCCTTTATTTCACGGTCAATTCCATGCATTTCACTGTCAATTCCATTCACTTCACGGTCAATTCCATGCATTTCATGGTCAAATCCCTTAACTTCACAGTCATTTTCCCCTTATTTCATGTCTTTTTTAACTTTTAAACAGGTTGGATTTCAAATAAACATTATGGTGAGCCTTAGGATATTTTTAACGGTGGGAATCACTCTCCCCACTATTTTGTGTGGTGGGGTCCACTACAGCCTTTTATCTACCTCATTCTTTTGCCCATGCCGATACAACACATACATCATAATAGGGCCCACAGAACTTGGTGACCTCACTTCAGTAGCCGACTTGTTGCTCAGTACTGGGTGCGGATTAGGTACCAGTACTACCCCTGCCTGTTCGAGGATAGGTGAAGGCTCCGAGGGCTACCAAGGGGCCACTGTGATGTATGACTCTTATCCACACCATCCATCCCTCTTTTCATATCATTCTGGAGCACCGGACTAAAAATAAAACAGATACAAGGATCAATTGGACCACACCATAGGAAGTAGCGGTGTTAAGGCCCACAGTTGAAACCTTTTTAGGGCCCACTTTGTCCTTTATTTTTCATCCAACCCCTTGGTATGGTCATATACAACTGGATGAAGTGAAAAAACATATATCATCATGATCCAAAACTTTTGTGGTCCCTAAGAATTTTTCAATGGTAGGAATTTCACCACCACCTTGTGGTCCATTTAAGACTTGGATATTCGCTATTTTTGGAATAATATTGTAAAATGATATGAAAAAATGGATGGATGGGTTGGATAAGAGTCATACATCATGGTTGCCCCTTAGTGGCTCTCGGAGCCTCCGCCTGTCTCGAGCTCCGAACAGGCGGGGGTAGTACCTAATCCGCGCACGGGTAGTACTGTAATTACGTGTAATTATAAAAAAATTCTTTAAAGAAGTAAAAATTCGTAAAGTTTTTAATGGACATGGATTTCTTGTGAAAGCCTTTCGCAGGAAGTTCCTGCGCTGGGAACTCAGGTGGGGCCACTGTGATGTTTGTGAAAAATCCTCCCCATCCATCGGTTTTTTAATTTCATTTTAGGACATGTTGCCAAAAATGAACCGTATCCAAAGATCAAGTGAGCTGAAAACGTGATAATTAAACATCTACCGTTGAAATATTCGTGGGGCTACAAAAGTTTTGATTCATGTTAATATTTTTGTTTTCAGTTCATCCCAATAGGAATCACGTTATTAACAGTATGGATGGCATCTAAACATCACTGTTGAACCCAAGAAGAACGGTAGGAATTTTCTCAACCGCATTTTCCTTTAGTACGGCTCACTTGAGCTTTGGATACAGTTCATTTTTGACAACCTGTCCTAAAACGAACTCACAAAACAGATGGACGGAGAAGATTTCTCACAAACATCATAGTGGGCCCCACATAAGTTCCCAGCGCAGGAACTTCCTGCGAAAGTCTTTAGTAGGGGTGTACATGAACCGAGCTATCTCGATTAGCTCGCTCGACTCGACTCGAAAAAGCTCGATTCGACTCGGTTCGAAGCTGAGTTCGAGCCGAGTTGATCTAATTTTTTAAGCTCGAAAATGAGTTCGAGTCGAGTTTGAGCAGGCCCCATCTCGACTCGACTTGGACTGAATCCAGCTCGGATCGAACTAGTTCGGTGACTCGGTTACTTTGCCATTGATGTTGCTCACCAATTGTTTGATAAAATGACTCAACGAAATGTGGCTAGCGGCAAAGAAGGTATGTACATGAAACAAATACCATTTTTCTCTTTGTTTTTCTTGGTTTTTATTTTGCTTAGAAGGTGTTTGATAAAATACCTGTAAAACCATTGCTTCTATTCGTAAAATAGTGGGATTTTGAAGTTGCGGTTCAGGTGTTTGTGGAAATGCCTCAATGGCAAACTTGGCCCGAGCTGCTGACTGAACCGAGCCGAGTTCGAGCTGAGGTCAACCAGTGGCCGAGCCAAGTCGAGCTGAGGCCAGTTCGACTCGATGTACACCCCTAGTCTTTGGCAGTAAATCCACGTCCGTTTTTATGGTACGCAGAGGTGGCCATCGATCAGTGCTATGTCAGCCCATTATAATATGTGTTTTATCCATGCCGTCCATCTATTTTTTGAGATCATTTTCGTGAATCAGCCCAAAAATGAGGCAGATCCAAATCTCAGGTAGACCACACCGTAGGAAACGGTGGTGATTGAATGCCCACTATTAAAAACTTTCTAGGGCCCATCGTAATGTTTATTATCCATCCAACCTGTTGATTAGGTCATACAGACCTTAATGAAGGAAAAAAATAGGTACAGCTTCATCCGAAACTTTCGTGGCCCCTGAGAAGTTTTTAATGGACATTGAATACCACTGTTTCTTATAGTGTGGTCCACTTGAGATTTGAACCTGTGTCATTTTCGTCTGGTGTCATAAGATGATTTGGACAAATGGATGGATGGCGCGGATAAAACGCATAAATCATGATGGGCCCCCAGAGCCCCGTATGCAAACCTATATAACCCAAATTGGGACAAGCTGGAGACAGACGGTCGTGTCATGGACTCTGTGGGGCCCACTGTGCTGTATATGTTTTATCCACACTGTCCATCTATTTTTCTATATCACTTCACGGCATAATCCCAAAATGGAGGCAGATCAAAGCTCAAAGTGGATTACACTATAGGAATCGGGGATTGAACTTCTACCGTGAAAACTTCCTAGGGCCCACCGGATATATATTTACAATCGAGCATGTTCATAACGTCACATAAACCCAGATGAAGGGATATATATTTCAATACCACTACTGCTTCCTGTGGTGTGGTCCACTTAAAATATATACGTTACAGTGGGCCCACAAAGCAGCCCCTGGCAGGACTGCCCGACTCGAGCTAGATACTGGTGGGGAATTCCGCAATCGGCATCTTGCCGAGGATTTCCTGATTACGCACTGACCTGGACTCACCCAATACGGTGCAGCCCTGATCGTACGGCCCACCTTAATGTATTTATTGTATATCTATGCTGTGCATCCGTTTTATGAGTTACTTTTAACTTTTAATGCATGAACAAATAAAAATAAAAATAAGCAGATCCAAATATCAAGTGGACTATATCATAGGGAGCAATGGTGATTGGTGATTGAATCCTATCATTAAAAACGTTATAGGGCCTACATAAATGCCCACCATAATGTTTATTTGTCATCCAACCTGTTGATAAGTACACAGAGAGCTGGATAAAGGGGGAAAAACAAATATAAGAATGATCCAAAACTGGATAAGTACACTCTCTAAAATATTATGAAAAAAATGGATGGATGGGATGGATTAAACACATACATTATAGTGGGCCCACATAGCACCAACCTGAAGTAACCTCCTAATGCAATATGTGTCCGATGAGAACTTAAGAATTTTTTTTTTTAAAAAATTTCTTAAATTTTTTTTTGATAACTACGTCTCATTAACGTTAATTACACCTAATTACCTTTTTAATTTACTTAGACAACCTCATTATCTTAATGAAAGAGGTACGGGATGTAAATACCGTATTAAAAAGGTACTAATTTGTAAAAATCCCAAATATTACTGGCCGTTGAAACCAATGGCGGGGTGTGCATTATACGCTATCCGCTTCCGTGCGTTATAATACGATATGGATTGTTCACTGGGAGTGGAATGCGTGGCGTGCCACACTATCAACATCAGTAGTGTGTTGACGTCACCAAGTTTTAACCATGATGTATGTGTTATTTCCGCACCGTCTTTGCAAGATCATTTTAGGGCATGGCCCAAACGGAGGAAGATTTAAATCTTAAGTGAAACTTGCCGTCGAAAGTAGTGGGGATTGAGCGCCTACCATTGAAAACTCATTGATGGCGGTAGAAGTTTTTTATCCAGCTGATATTTGTGCTTTCCCATCATCTAGGTGTGTGACCTTATGAATAAGTTAGATAGCAAATAACAACATGGTCACCGTAGGTGGGCCCTAGGAAGGTTTCAACCGTGGGCCTCATTGTCCCCGCTGCTTTCTTTGGTGTGGTCCACTTTGGCTCTGGATCTACTTCATTTTTGGTCCATTTCCTAAATAATCTTGTGAATATAACACATACATCATGGTGGGACCGATAGACTTGGTGATGTCAACACACCACCAAGGTGGGGTGGCACACCACGCAATCCGCTTCAGCACCCACCTTGCTTTGGAGGCAGATTAGCTACTGTCAAGTTGAGCAGCGAGATTCGCTACTAAAGTGACGTCACCAATATTTATGGGTCCCACCATGATGTATGTTTTGTATCTGCATGACGGAAGTGGATTGGCTGGTGTACCTCACACCAGCTACATAGCTGCTGGATTGATGTCAGCAAGTTCTGTGGGTCAGATCATGAGGTATGTGTTATATCCAAACCGTCCATCCATTTGACAAATTCATCTTAAGGCTTTAGACGAAAAATAAGACAGATCTAACTATCAAGTGGACCACACTGCAAAAAGCAGTAGGGGATGGAACGTCTACCATTGAAATCCTTTTTGCGGTCACATAAGTATTGGATCAATATGAAATTTGTTTTTTCTCTTCATTTAGGTCTTTATGACTAGGGGTGTACATCGAGTCGAATCGAGTTGAGCTGAGGCCAGCTCGACTCGGCTCGAACAGTGGCTGACCTCAGCTCGAACTCGGCTTGGCTTGGTCCTCAAACCTGACTGGCCAGCTCGGCTCGGTTCGGTCAGCAGCTTAGGCCAGCTCGGGCTGAGTTTGAGCCAAGATCGACCCGAATTCGCCATTGAGGCATTTCCATAAACACCTTAACTGCAACTTCAAAATCCCAGTGTTTTACAAACAAAGGCAATGGTTTTACAAGTATTTTTTCAAATACCTTTTAAATAACAAAAAAAAAAAAAACAAAACAAAACAAAATAAAGAGAAAAAAGGTATTTGTTTCATGTACATACCTTCCTTGCCACCTTACCACCAGCCAAACCTTCCTTGCCACCAGCAAGCTAAACCTTCCTTGCCACCGGCCACATTTCGATTTTATCAAACAGTTGGTGAGCAACATCAATGGCAAAGTAACCGAGTCACCGAACTAGTTCGATTTGAGTTCGATTCGAGCTGGATTCGATCTGAGTCAAGTCGAGTTGGGGCCTACTCGAACTCGGCTCAAACTCATTTTCGAGCTCAAAAAATCAGCTTGACTCGGCTCGAACTCAGCTTCGAACCGAATCGAATCGAGCTTTTTCGAGTTGAGTCGAGCGAGCTAACCGAGCTAGCTCGGTTTGTGTACACCCCTATTTGTGACCTTATGAACAAATTAGATGGAAAGTAAACATTATGATGGGCCCTACGAATTTTTTAACAATGAAAATCATTATCTCCGCTGCTATTTGTGGTGTGGTCCAGATGATCTTTGGATATGATTTATTTTTTAGATAATGCTCTAAAATGATCTCTGAAAATAGATGAACGGTGTAGATATAATAAATACATCACCGTGAGGCCCATGTAACTTTGATCTCCTTAGAACTGTTCTTACAACTTGGCTCTCGAGGAGCGTCAGTCCTTGTCTTGGCACGACATGTACCTACAGTAGCTATATAGCTGGGGTGTGGTACACCAGCCAATCCGCTTCCCTACATCACCATCCATTTGGAGAGATCATTTTAGAAACTGAGCAAATAGTGGTGAGAGTAAAGCCCACCCTTATAAACTTTTAATGGCCACATAACTTTTCGATTAACATTTGTGTTTTGGATCTCAAATAAACATTATGGTGGACCTTAGCAAGATTTCAATGGTCAGCGTCACTCTCCCCACTATTATCTTTGGTGGGATCCACTCCAGATTTGGATCCGTCTCATTCTTTCACTCATGTCTTAAAATGATCTCTCCAAATGAATGGACCGCGTGGATATATCATATGCATCATGGTGGGGTCCACAGAACTTGGTGACATCACTTCAGTAGCAAGTCTCAGGAAGCGGATTGGCTGATGTAGTTACGTGTTGTGGGAAGAAGATCGGCTGGTGTACCAGCTATACAGCTGCTGTATTGACGTCAGCAAGTTCTGTGGATCTGATCACGAGGTATGTGTTATATCCAAGTCGTCCATCCATTTGGCGAGCTCATCTTAAGGCTTGAGATGAAAAATAAGACAAATCTAACTATCAAGTGGACCACACTGCAAAAAGCATTGGGGGATTGAACGTCTACCATTGAAACCCTTTTTGGGGTCACAGAAGTTTTGGATCAATATGAAATTTGTTTTTCCTCTTCATTCAGGTCTTTGTGACCTTATGAACAAATTGGATGGAAAATAAACGTTATGATGGGCCCTACAAATTGTTTACCGGTGAAAATCATTATCTCTTCTTTTATTTGTGGTGTGGTCTAGATGATCTTTGGATATGATTCATTTTTTGAATAATGCTCTAAAACGATCTCTAAAAATATATGAATGGTGTAGATATAATAAATATATCACTGTGGGGCCATGTAAGTTTGATCTCTTTTGAACCGTTCATGCAACTCGGAGCTCGAGGAGCATCAGTGCTCGTCCTCGCACGACATGACACGCACCTATAGCAGCTATATAGCTAGTGTGTGGTACACCAGCCAATCTGCTTCCCTTGTTGTGCCAAGACAAGCGCCGATGCTCCTCGAGCTTCGAGTTGTATGAACCATTTAAAGGAGATCAAAGTTACATGGACCCACAATGATGTATTTATTATATCCACACGGTTCATCCATTTTTTTAGATCATTTTAGAGAATTAGACAAAAAATGAATAATATCCAAAGCTCAAATAGACCACTCCAAAAATAGCAGCGGAGGTAATGATTTTCGCCATTAAAAATTCGTAGGGCCTGCCATAACGTTTATTTTCCATCTAATCTGTTAATAAAGTTAAAAATACATGGATGAAGAGTTAAAACAAATTTCATATTGATCCAAAACTTCTATGACCCCCAAAAGGGTTTCAATGGTAGACATTTAATCCCCCACTTCTTTTTGCAGAGTGGTCCAATTGATCTTTAGATCCATCTTATTTTTCAGCTCAAGTCTTAAGACATACTTGTAAAATGGATAAACCATTTGGATATAACACATACTTTATAATGGGACTCACAAAACTTACTAACATAAATACACAAGCTATATAACTGGTGTATGGTACACCAGCCAATTCGCTTCCCAAGTCTCGCTGCTCAACCTCTCACAGCTAATCCGCATCCACTTTGGCAGGAAACAGATTTGCTGGTGTACCTCACATCGTTATATAGCTGCTGTATGGACGTCAGCAACTTCCGTTGGTTTGATCACGAGGTATGTGCTATATTTAAACTGTTCATGCATTTTGTGACCTCATCCTGAGGCTCTTAGATGAAAACTAAGACAGATCTAACTATCAAGTGGACCACACTGCAAAAAGCAGGGGAGGATTGAACGTCTACCATTGAAACCCTTTTTGGGGCCACTGGAGTTTTGGATCAGTATAAAAATTGTTGTTCATCTTAATTCATGTCTTCGTGACCTTATGAACAAATTGGATGGAAAATAAACTTTATGGTGGGCCATAAAAAATTTTTAACGGTGAGAATCATTATCTCCGTTACTATTTGTGGTGTGGTCCAGATGATCTTTGGATATGATTCTTTTTTTGGTTAATACTCTAAAATGATCTCTAAAAATAGATGAACGGTGTAGATATAATAAATACATCACTATGAGGCCCATGTAAGTTTGATCTCCTTTGAACCGTTCGTACAGCTCGGAGCTCGAGGAGCGTCGGTGCTCATCTTCGCACGGCACATACCTACAGCAGCTATGTAGCTGGTGTGCGGTACATTTGCCAATCCGCTTCCACTTTGGCATGCGAATGCAATCATTAGTACACCTGGCAATGGGCGGGACAAGGCTTAGATTTGAGCTGGTTGAGCCGGGTCTCTAGGCCGGGCCTATTCAAAAAATTGATTTTTTTGGGCCACTGTTTCCTATCATTCATACAAGAACCTTTTTTTATTTTTACACACGCACACACACCCTACACACTCACACTGGTGGAATTTCACCACCTATGGATATTTGAACCCTTGACCGGGTGTTGAAACTCGTGGGAGTCTACCACCCGAGCAAGAGTAAGGATCCCGTGCGAGAACTTTTCTATCATTTACCCGCGAAAACGGATTGGATGCTCCCCTGCCACCAGCCATTGGCTGGTGGTCGGTGCTCTGTGGGCCCCACTATGATGTATGTGTTTCATCCATGCTGTTCATTCATTTTTAAAGATAATCTTATATCGAATCCCAAAAATGAGAGGGTTATAAATCTCAGTTCGACCACACAACAGGAAAACAATAGTGATTGGATATCCACCATTAAAATACTCATAAGGCCTACTGTACCGTTTATTTGACATCCAATATGTTGATTAGGTCATACAGACCTAGATGAATGTAAAAAAATAAATATCAGCTTGATCGAAAACTTTTATGGCCCCCAAATAGTTTTTAATGATCTACAGTCATTCAACACTGTTTAATGTAATGTGGTCCACTTGAGATTGGGATATACCTCATTTTCGTTCTCATACCCTAAGATGATCTAGAAAAATAGGTGGACCGCATGGAAGAAACACATACATCATGGTGGGCCCACGGAATACATCATGGTGGGCCGGGGGTAGGAGTAGCCAATCCGTTTCAAATTTATACCGATAGTACCGTTGTGGTGCTGTGCAGTACACCAATGGTGAAATGCGAGACATCGGAGGCCGATTTACTGCAGAAGCCTTTGGCAGCTGTGATGCTTGGTGAGGCCCACCATAATGTTTCTTAAATATCTAGTCCGTCTATATGTTTTCCCAGATCATTTCAGGACATGATACCAAAAATCAGTTGGATTCAAAACTCAAGTGTGCCAAATGAGAGGAAACAGTGGAGATTCAATGACCACCGTTTAAACATTCCTATAACCACAAAAGTCTCGTATAAGTTAAATTTCTTGTGTTTTTCACCAAATCTAAGCGGGAATAACCTTATAAACGGTTTGGATGGCATATAAACCTCGAGGTGGAGCCCAGAAAGGTTCCAACGGTACTAAACTCTATCTAATTTTCCTTCTTATACGGCCACCTTGAGTTTCACAATATTTTTATTCTAATGTCCTAAAATGATAAAATGATCTGGAAAACGGATGAACGAGGTGGATTTTTCAGAAACGTAGCCAAAAAACCGATGGACGAGGTCTATTTTTCAGAAACGTGGCCCCAACTACATCCTAGCGCAGGACTTTCGGCGAACGCTTTAGCAGAAATCTACATCCCGAGATAGACGGATTGGCTACTCCCCCAGACACCACCAGCCCTGCGCCTAGTGGTTGGTGCTCCGTGGCCCCACCATGATGTATGTGTTTCATCCATTCCGTTCATCCATTTTTACAGATCATTTTAGGGATTGGTACAACAAAATGACAGGAACATAAGTCTTAGGTGGACCACACCACAGGAAAACAATAATGATTGGATATCCACCATTAAAATCATCCTAAGGCCCACTGTAGTGTTTATTTGACATCCAATCTGTTGATTAGGTCATAAAAACCCAGATGAAGGGAAAAAATAAATATCAGCTTGATCCAAAACTTTTATAGCCCCCGACATGTTTTTAATGGTCAATGTTCATTCAACACTGTTTCCTGTAATGTGGTCCAGTTGAGATTGATATATACCTCAAATTTTTTTTATACCATAAAATTATATATAAAATAGATGGACGACATGGATGAAACACATACATCCTGGTGGGGCCCACAGAGCACCGACCACCAGCCAATGGCCGGTGGCAAGGGGAGTAGCCAATCCGTCTCCAAGATATCTGTCACGCCTCCTCTTCAGCTAATAACACCTAGAAAAGTGGAACAATAGTTAACAAGAAGAGCGTCACTACTCACTACTCACGAGTGGACGCACCGAAATCGGATCACTTTTATCATACTGAGTAAACTCAGTTGGGCCCACTGTGAATGTATGTGGTTTATCCACACCGTCCATCTATTTTTACTACTAATTTTAGCGGTTGTTTCCAAAATTGAAGTAAATCCAAAGCTCAAGTGGACCATTACATAGGAAACAGTGTGGAATAATGATTTCCACCATTGAAACCTTCCTAGGTTCTAAAGTAATTTTTATTTATCATCCAACCTGTTCATAAGATCACAACGACATGGATGAAGAGAAATCACAAACATCAGCTTGATCCAAAACTTCTTTGGCCTCCAAAAATTTTCAATGGTAGAGGTTCAATCAAACTTTTTCCTATGGTGTGGTCCACTTGAGATTTTAATTTGCTTTGTTTTTACATTCACGCCCTAAAAACACAGTTTACTCCGTACACGAAGGGTACTGAGTTACTCAGTACGCAATCCGCTTCCCACCACACCACGGGTGGATGCTGATGGGCACGGTTTGGCTGAGACTCGGAACTAGAGATGTAGTAAAGATGTAGTTGGTATACCCCGACGGAGGGCCCGTCACAATCTATGGGCCAACAAGACTACGACCACATCACTGGAAACAATGGTTGATTAAAATCTTACCAGGGCTCGCTGTAATGTTTACTTGCGAACAACCTGTCAATGAAGTCACACCTGGATGAAGAGAAAACACAAATATATACAAAACTTTTGTGGCTTCACATAAAGTTTTTAATAGCAATGACCTTATTTACACATCCAGATCGTTCATAAGGTCATTGCTATTGGGATGAACTGAAAACATAAAAATATATTAGTCCAATCCAAAACTTTTGTGGCCCTGTGAATGTTTTAACACCCCACGAATATTTCAATGGTGGATATTCAATCCCCACAGTTTCCAGTCATGTAGCCCACTTAGAATTTTGAATCTGCCTCGTTTTGGTTCATTTCTTAATATGATCTAGAAAAATGGATAATCAGGATGAATTCTTATAGAGACCACCGTGGGCCCCACCTAGCTTCGTGCAGAGAACTTTCTACAACAGGGTGCCACAGGCAATCTAGGCAAAGCCACTTAATCTCGTGTGGGGTCCACATGCAGTTTGATGATTGAAGGTAGTGCTAGGCTCATGTGGGGGTCCACAGGCAATTTGATGATTGAAGGTGGTGCTGGTTAGTTTGATGATCAAAGGTAACGCTGTAAACGAGCAAGGCCTGACGGTTAGACTGGGCGCGGATTAGGTAATACGCCGCCTGTTCCGAGGACAGGCGGGAGGCCCCACAGGCCACTGAGGGGCCACCATGATGTATGACTTCTATCCACACTGTCCATCCATTTTTCCATATCATTTTAGAATGCTATACCAAAAATAAGGCTGATACAAGGCTCAAGTGGACCACACCACAGGAAGTAGCAGTGCTAAGGACACCCACCATTGAAACCTTCTTAGTGTCCACCGTGTCATTTATTTTCCATCCAACCTATTGATATGGTCATATACATTTGGATGAAGTGAAAAAATAAATATCATCATGATCCATAACTTCTGTGGTCCTTGAGAATTTTTCAACGGTAGGAATTTAATCTCCACTATGTGGTCTATTTAAAACTTGAATGTGCTTTATTTTTGGTACAGAATTATAAAATGATATGGAAAAATGGATGGACGGTGTGGATAGAAGTCATACATCATGGTCGCCCCTTAGTGGCCAGTGGGGCCTCTGCCTGTCCCTAGCTCGGAACAGGCGTAGGTAGTACCTAATCCGCGCCCGGTTAGACTTATTTAGAATTTTAAATGTGCCTGCCTTGAGCCTTACCCGTTGACGGCCCTAATGGAAGGCCGGCATGTGCGTTGTAAAATCCAAGGTACAAAATCAAATAATTGGAAACAGTGTACAGGTAATCCTTACCCTATGCCTCTTTTTGTTTTTAGGATTTGGAGTGGTTTTTTATACATAACAAGCGTGGACGTCTCCATCTCAACTGTTTCCTTTGGTGTAGTCCACCAGAAATCACAAGTCAAGTTGATTTTTTTTTTAATCCTAAGGGGCCCTCCAAATAGGCTGTAATCACCATATGATTCTTCATGCGAAAATCAGTGGCATTTACAAATTTATTGGACCTCACTTGTATCTTGCTATTTATCAGTAGTAAAAGTTGTTTTTGATGGTCTGGCCAACTCCATGATTAGATGGGGCAGATTTTTCAATAGGTTATCCTTGTTGTGGGGCGAACCTATTTGGAAGGGTGGGATGTTGCATTAGATTAATATGTTGAAAGTAATCCAATGTGTGGACCATAACTCACTGGTTGGACTTGTTAAAAACACTTTATGCCCACCCTTGATTTTTTACGGGGCCCTCCTGTATGTGTGCGTGAGATCCACTCTGACAATTAGATGTGCAATCTCATCACATTAGTACCAAGGTCAAAAAAATCAGGTTAGCCTGTGATTTACGCGGGCCACACCAAAGGAAATAGTTGGAATAAAGACATCCCCGTGATAGGGTTGATAGGGTTGTCAATGGGCACTAGAAGCCAAGGGTACCCGAACCTGATTTTAATGAGTTCAGGACCAATAAATTGGACCCGTTAAGAAATCAAGTTGAGTTGGGTATAGACAATGGGTTTATCCATACTTTTCTTTATTTTGTTTCAGATTTTTGGTAGGGCCTGACCCATTTACTCAAATGGCTATATTCTAGCCTGCACCTGACCCACTACTCAATCAGCTTGGTCGAAACCTACCTCAAAAGCATGTTGGGCCAGTTGAACCATGGGCCAGCCCGACCTAGGCTAAATCTGGCCTAGGCTCATCAGCCCAAGCCCAACTCATTTAGGTAGGAACTTGAAACCCACATGGCATTCTGGGCTCTTTATTGCCTAATGAATGGTAACTAGTAAGCAAAGTTCAAAAGAACGGTTCATAGATTATTTCATACCTAATTGTCTTCATGCTCTTTGGTAGTCTGGTCAAAGATAAAGCCATGCCAAAGCACTTATCCTTTCAACATTTGAATTTCCTTCAAAAGTGGATGGTTCAGCCATTGAGTTTAAATTTCTTAGTCAAGTCATGCCTTCATCCAACTAGAGTCAGTTCTGACTATCACTGTACAATAGAAAATAGGATCAGATTAGGAAGACCAGTTTTGCAAAACAAAAAGACTGATAATAAACGAAAAACAATACTTTTTCCGATAATTTGCAATTGGTTGATTCGTAAATAAATAAATAAATAAATAATAATAATAATAATAATAACATGCCAAAATATGTCATTTTACATAGAGATACCCACCTCAACACCATATGTCCACCACAAACACATCCAAAGAGTAGCCATGGATTGTCGAGAAAACATGTCCGTCACAAATGTTGAACAACTACCTATGTCACAAAGCAAAGCAAGAGGGCTGAGGCATGTTAAAAAAAAAAAAAAACTGTCTTCAAGTCAACCCAATTTGTGATTGACAAGAGTAGCACCTAAAGTTTCCTCTTGCCATATTTAAAAGTAAAAGTCAGAAGTGCTAGTTCCTACTTCCGTTTCAAATCACATTACGAAACCGTGGAAATACAACTTGAATTGAAGATACTTAACAAAAAAATGTCTTTAAGTTGAATTCAAATCCTAACCACCATTACCGATGACCACAATACATATACAGGTCAAAATTAGCACAACCACATTCCCATAACCACAATACATATTCAGGTCAAAATGAGCACAACCATCCATAAAACATTCCCGTAAGTCATAGATCAACTTGATGGGTAAGCAATCATCTATAAAAAGGCTCTGGTTGAAGAGGAGATCAATCATTTAGCTTCTTATAAAGAATTAAAAAAAATAAAAAATGAACTTGTTTTAAAAGATTCTCCACCATCTCCCACCCTCTCTTCCTTTGATATTTAAAAAAGTCCCATGTTTTCTCTTCCGTGGTCATTGTCTCAGTTGGATTGCACCAGCAAAACCCGAGACTGATTTCTAAGTCTAGTTCAAATTTTCAAACTAGGTCTTAGACATGGAAAGAGTTTGAATTCTAGCTTACAGGTTCTGTTTAAACTGGAAAGCTTATTACATAGTTCCAATAAAGAGATAGGAGTCCATCAACTTTTAGAGACGTCGTTAAATTTTTTAATGCACAATGCAACATCTTCTAATATTGCTCATCATTATTTTTGTGATTTTGTTTTCCTTGCACTCAAGTGTCCAATGCCCATCTCGTAACTGTTGTTCTTTTTTTTACTTCCATGGTTTCATTTACAGCCATGACAGCTTTAGGAAGAAGGGAGTCTACTAGAGCTGATGGACCCATAGCTACGAACATTACCTATAAGAGGAAGTCAAATACATATGAAAATGACCCTCATCCACATCAAAGCAGCATCCAAGCTATAGCCTTCATGACTAAAGTTGTAGCCATGCTCATGAAACACTCAAGATTCAATGAAAAGGTGCTGAAACCACCACGCACCATAGAGGACTTGGTGGGGACCTACATGCCTAATGAGGTAGCTTATTGAAAAACTTTTTAAAACATGTACTGAAATATAAATGTCATGTTAGGCATGTAGTTCCACACGTGTGTACAAGTCAGCTAAAGCACATGACTACCACATGTACCAGCATGGCAAACATTTGGAATATCTATAACATGGACCTCACCGTGCATAAAGATGAAGGTTGTCCACTCAGTAGGTGTGGATGATATTAGAAAGAAGTGCCGAATTTTTTACAACAGTTTGTTTGTTCAGTTAATTTTGGTCCACTAACTAATGGAATGACCTATTTCTTGAGATAGGGAATCTAATCAATGGAACCTGTTTCTTGAGATGGGAGATCTAAGTAGGGCCCAGTGTGTGGGGCCTGCTGTGGACCTAACCATGTTGTCTGTGTCTATCCAGGCTGTCCTCTAATGAGGGCCGTCGTATGTATGTGTTTCACCTGCGATGAGGAGGCCACCGTACTGTATTTGTTTTATCCACACTGTCCATCCATCTTCTAGATCATTTGGTGAACCGATCTTAATCCCAAGTGGAGCACGTTACAGGAAACGGTGAATTTAACACACACCATTGAAACTGGGATGGGGCCCACCATGGTGGTTGATTGCTCCCAAACCCATGTATGACCCACACGAGACCTGGGAGAGGTGAAAACATACATATCAGCTTGATCCTAAAGCTACAATGGACTCACTGTAAGAAACAATGGTAAATGAATGCCCATCGTTGAAAGCTTCCTAGGGCCCACCGTGAAATTTGTTTGACATCAAATCTATTCACTATGTCAAGTGTGACCTGTGTGGAGGGGATAATATAAATATCATCAAAACCAAAGATTAGTAGATCCCACCACTTGAAACATTAGAGATTGAAGACCACCGTTAAAACCTGGTGGGGCCCACCACTGTAGCACGTGGGGCCCGCCATGATGTTTTGGGCCACCCCACCCACCCATTGGGTCACGTGAACCTGGGTGAGCCCCATTTGTAACCTCCCTGGGCAATCACCATGATGCATATGTTCTACTAACCACCTGTTTTTCTAGCTTCACATGATGTGTTTAGAAAATCCTCTCCGTCCTCGGGAACAGTCTTGATTGAGAAAGCGGATTGCCTACTGCTCAATAGCCAGTAGTTATTGGACGGTGCTCTATGGCCTCCACAATGATTATGTGTTTTATACATTCCATTCATCCATTTTTTCAGATCATTTTATGGCCAAAAACCAAAAATGAGGACGATCCAAATCTCATATAGACCACACCATAGGAAACAATGGTGATTGGACACCCACCATTAAAAACTTCTTGGGGCCACAAAATTTTGGTTGTAGTCAGGTCTCTCTGACCTAATCAACAGGTTGGATGGAAAAAAAACATTACAATGGGCCCTAGGAAGTTTTTAATGGTGGGCATTCAATCACCACTATTTTCGTGTGGTGTGGTCCACTTGAGATTTGGATCTGTCTGGTTTTTGGGCTCGTGCCCAAAAATGATATGGAAACGGCATGGATAAAACGCATATATAATGTTGGGGCCCATACAACACTGTCCAATAGGCACCTCGCTACTAGTAGCGTCAGTAGGCAATCAGGGTCCCTTGATTGAACTCCTGCCTTTGAAAATGCCTAGGCCCACCGTCATTTGCAACTTATGAGGAGGCACAGTGGACAATTGAGTCCACCATGATGTATGTGGTTATATAGGTAGCCCACTGGATAGTAGGCTCCATCATGATATTTGGGTTTATTCAGTCTCGATAGTTGTACTATCATGGCTCTCAGGCAAAGATTCTCCATTGTACTGTCAGAATCTTTGGTGCTTCCAACCTCAGAATCGAACAGTGCCTTCTCGACTTGCCATTAGCTAACATGTTTGGAGCTGAAGCATGACACGGAATAGAACAGTTGTGCCTTTTAGAGTCAGCAGTTTGATTAAGCTATCACAAACAACTAATGTCGGAGACAATTCATGCATTCTAATTAGCACCAGATGTCAGCTTTGTGAAACATGGTTCTTTTAGTTGCTTTTTTTTATTGCATAGAAAGATACTAAAAGCCAACAATAAGGGAAAAAAAAAACAACTCTCATGGCATCAATAGGTAGAAGCATTCAAACATGGTAGAATTGTTGGACACAAAAATTAAGCTGCACCATTGATTACATAAACAATGTCCATAGCTCATGCATATGGTTACTAAAAATGAGTCAAACCGGCTCATGCATGCAGTTGTACTATTACATATGTAGCTAACAGACATGGTACTCATGCATGGCTTTAGTTACAGATAAATTACCTATGGGAACAAATTTTGTTATTGGAATCTTGTGATTTACGGTTCCTATACAATGATTCAAGTTGATCCCCATGGGAAATGATTCACCATCTAACTCGGTCCCCTTTGATAAATTAGTGAATGAATCATCCAATCCACTAAAAAATGATTCACCATCTAACTCAATCCTCAACAAGATATTTCTTATGATGAAGACAGGCCCATCAAAATAAAACAACTCTCCACTTATCCAAATTAATCTAAATACATGAAGGCATAGACTGAAAACTAACCTGTTATTGCCTGTCGAAATGTCCTCACACTGAATTGAAATAACCATGACAGAGTAGTGCAAGCAAACGTCAATTCACTGAAAACATATGATAGAGAATCCCTCCTGAATGGGGATTCAAATTGGTAGGTATGACTGATTAATGAGTCCATAGCCTTAAAAAAATGAACAGCTCCATAGTCTTCAAAATAATAACTTCTTATATAGTACCCATTTGGGAATGAGATCCTGCCAAATCAGGCAGGCCCCGTATCCTCCAAATCAGATTCTGTCACACAAAGGAAGTTTCCCTACATAATCACAGTTATTTTAAGTTGGAAAAAGAAACTAAATGATTGAAAATTGTGATTGAAAGGAGAAAAGAATTGCCAGCACCTTCGAATCTGACATGAAGGGCATGGGTCATCAAAATCGAGATTAGAGCTTAATCCTAATTCTGCAAGATCCCTATCCAGAGGGACTTTCAATTTCATGTGGAAAAAAAAATAAAAAAATATAACAATGGTCACCATGAAAAACAAAATTAACTTAAGTGAGAACCCCAAAAAAAACAAAAAAACAAAATCACCAACAATGATCACCGCACAAAAGGAAGAATATAAATAAGTAAACTTTAATATCCAAAGATTCCAAACATCAGCCCAAGTAATAATTAAAAAAAAAAAAAAGGAATACCAAACAAACAAATCAATTTGGATGAAACCCAATTGATAGCACACTATATCTGGAAAATTATAAAGAAAAATATAAGAAAAACATACCAATTTTAAAGATGTACCTTAGTGATGAGAATCATCCTAAATGCATTGGCCAGTGAAGCATCAATCCCGATCATATCAAACTCAATCTCACCTTTTGTAAGTTGAATTACTTCAACTCTAAAATTATTGCAGAAATTATCCATCCACAAGCTATTATCAACCCCCATTGATGCATTAGCACCAGAATATTGAATACCTTCCATCTTCAAACACGATAACACATTATCAATGTGAAATTTAGAGGTCATAAAAGCATAAAATAGAAAAATAAATGAACCAGGAAGAGTTTGAAACGATAGAATCCTTGACCTAATTTTTTTAAAGGAAAAGAAGTGAAAACACTGAAACTAGCTGGTATAGTCACTGCTTGTGTTATAGAGCAATGCCAAGTGTGCTCAAATACAACTTTTGGCATTCTCCTCTCACACACGCCAACATGCTTGTGGGACATTCTAGCCATGCACTAGGTGGGCCCACCATGAAGATCAGTGGTGCAAAATCAGATCACTCCGCTTATCAGTCAGGCCACATATTTGCATAGAGTCAAACACCCGATGTCTGATTCAAAAGAAACAACCCGATGGCTGCAGGTGAGACATTCCCATTAAGAAAAAAGAACTACAAGACTGTATAGAGTTGTAAATATTTTTTTTAAAGCAGTTTCAAAACTCCATCTTATGCCGATTGACTCCACTTTGCATTGCCTCCTGAAAAATGCATCCACCTGAATTGACTTCTGTTCAGTTTACTCCCAGTGATTTGAACTGGACCCCAGTTAATTTGAATTGTACAGAATCTGATAGACTTAGGGGTCATTTGGATGCCTAAAAATGATTTACAGGTAATTTACACCTGTAAGTCATTTACAGCCTGTCCTGTATGGTTCTAAGTTGTAAATGATCGTCTGTGTTTGGATAGCCTGTAAATTGTTTAAGTCATGTAAATGTAGAGCCAATCTTTCCATTTATAATCGTTAGGCCGTAAGTGGAGGGCCTGTAAATGAAATATGAATTTTTTGTATATAAATGAAATGAGGGTAAATGCTGTAAATTATTTACAGCCTAAAAATGATTTACAGGCAAAAAAGGCCATCCAAATACAGAGTGTAAATGTAATCATTTACAACTTGGCCCATTTACAGGCATCCAAATGAACCCCTATGCTATGTTTGGACACCTAATGAATTGAATTTTGTTAGGTTTACGATCATGGAGGAATGACAAAAAAAAAAAAAAAACTAACTATTCTCTATTCTTACTAGCATTCTTAATAAGAAAGTAGCCCTTGAATTGGCAGTTGAATCTTGTTCAGGTCAAAATCGAAAATAACACAATTGCAATTTGGAGCCCAGATCTAGCAGAAATGCCAAGGAAGGTATTTGTAATTTGATCATTCCCCACTTCCTAATTCGGACAGCAAAACCAAGAAAAACACAAACAATATCACCATTGTTTCATGACGTAGTTTCACAAAGATGGCATCAGATCTAGCAGTTTAAGACATGAAATTCTGAAGAAAAAAAACACTTAATACAGATACTAAAAGAAGTCAGATCTAAAAGATTGGTTGGACACATGAAATATGTAGGCACTGAGATATCATACACATGAAAAAAATTTAACTCAAGTTAAACTGACTAACTTGTGAGTCCCACTGTTACTGAGTCACTCAGAGATCGGTTGGACAATTACCTTAAAAAAAAGATTGGTTGAACAATCCTAACTTCTAATCCATGGACACTTTTGAAACTGGACATCGTTCAGGTTAATTGGCTAAAAAAACATTATTATGACGTGGAATAAACACAATACCATTGGAGTTCAATGGTTTCAAAGGTAAGAGATTTTCTAAGCTCTCTTGAAAGTTAAGCTCTATATAAAGTATAATATTCGCAAACACTCCAGAAGTATTAGAGGCTCTAATAGTGTTGTTTCTTCTCTCAATTTCCATCTAACAAGCAAGTATTAGAGGCCCCGACAACATTATTTCTTCTCTCAATTTGCACCTAACAAGCAAAGACAATGCATATTCATAGACAATATTGAAGCAGTTTCTTACTAAAAAATTGTAGTAGGAGCACTTGTTGAAGATACACAGGTGATCATGAGTGAGTGATCGTAGTCGCGATGTTAGTTTCACAGACATTAGGAGCATGAAAGGGCAATGAAAAATAATTTAAGAGGAAGAAAAAAATTACCTTAATTCAACAAAATGAGCAATTTATTTAGGAAGAGTTTGAGTGCACATATGTATAAGAAATTTATGCAGCAAGGTGACACTATTGAAGTTAGATTGGTTATGGTCTTGATTCAAACTTGTAATTAAAAATATTTCTTTATTTGATTTTACCGCACCATTAATGAGGAGAGATGACGAAATGGAGGTTAAGATTTCGAGAGTCTTGAGGTGTGAGGATATTAAACTTTCCTAGACACTCTTAAGGCCTTTTACTATCTGTAAACTTTTATTTCATTTTTTTTCACTTCTTCATACTCCCTCCTGTATTATATAATCATTTTTGCCAATGGCTGAAGATTTCAAAAGGCTCACTTCACACTAAAGCATTGAATTGCAATGGTAACGACATGCCCCTACTCCAGATTATGGCGAGCAAGCTCTTACACTTTTTTTTTTTTTTCTTCTTCTCTACTTTTTTTATATAATCCTTTTTGCCAAATAGACGAAAATTCCAAAAAGCTCACTTCGCAGTAAAGCACTAAACTGAAATGATAACGACATGGGGAATGCATATTTCAGATTACGGCGAGCAAGCTCTTACATTTTTAATTTTTTCTTGGCTTTATATATATATATATATATACATACATATATATATATATATATATATATATATATATATATATATATATATATATATATATATATATAGAGGCATGCTCACCTACGCACCTACGCACGTGCGCACCTTTGCACACGTGTCATGGGTGTCGAATCCGAACGGTCCATAAGATGCGGAATCCCATGAAACCTTAGGGGGTGAATTTTCACCCTGATCTAAGATTCTGGTGGGCCATAGCAAAGAGAAATTCAAATCAAGGGAAGAAACTGTTTGCATTTTTCATGGCCCACCAAAGTTTCGGATCAAAGTAAAAAATTTGTAGCAGGGGGTTTCATGAGGTTCTGCTTCATGTGGACCGTTCAGATTTGCGAGATTCATCAGATATGATGAGTTCTCAAAAAAGTTCGTATGTACTACGTACGAACTGGTTCGCAGGTGAGCATTTCCGTATATATGTGTATGTATATGTATATATATGTGTATGTATATGTATATATGTATATGTATACATGTATATATATGTATATGTATATGTATATGTGTGTATATATATATAAAATCCTTTTTGCCAATAGCCAAAGATTCCAAAAGGCTCACTCATACTAATTCAATGATCGCAATGGTAATGACATTGGACTCGAAGCCCCCAAATTGCAAAATCTCCTTGTTCTTATTTCCATTTCGTTATAACAACTACTTTGGTCGCACTTTCAGAAAGTGAAACCCCACCACATCTTTCGATAGCTCAACTGATCCCAGTGCTCGAAATATCGATATCGCGCAATGTATCACACCCTTAGGATACAGATACATATCGGTTATCGCACGCGATATATCGTTTGTATCACATAATTTATCGCACTTTTTAGGAAACATGGGGAAACATTGGGAAAATGATTGAATCTTTCAATGAAAATTCAAGAATTGTTAAAAAAGATCTTAATACACACTTTTAAAGCATAACATCTAAAAAAAAAGTGCACACAATAGGTTTCCTTTGTATAGGGTCCTAAGTTATTCATTGTCTGATTAAAGTAAACTAAGGCAAATATATTCAAATATAATGCATAACATTTATAAATGTATTAAGATATGTATATCCACACCATCCGTCTTGCCACCTCAATATACGACACCATCCCAAAAATGAAGTAGATCCAATTATCTAGTGGATCATGCCATAGGAAACAATATTGATTGAAGGCCCTACCATTAAAACCTTCTTAGGGCTCACCTTAATGTTTTGTAGTTACCATCCAATCTGTTGATAAGTTCACATAAGCTTGGATGAAAGGAAAAAACAAATATATGATTGATCTAGAACTTTTGTGGCATTTTAATAGTCAATCATCACTTTTTCCTTTGGTATGGTCCACTTGATAATTGGATGTGCTCCAGTTTTTGGATAATACACTAAAATGATTTGGAAAAACGGACTCACCCGCACCATCTTGGGTGATTTCGGGTCTCACCTAAACATCTTTATTTATTTTTTATTTTTTTATAGGTCTTGGCTAAAAAAATGAGACAGATCGTGTGGGCGCCATGCATTATATCCATGCTGTCCATTCATTTTTTCAGATAATTTTAAAGCCTGAGCCAAAAAATGGGGCAGATCCAAAGATCGTGTGGACCACATCATGGGAAATAGTGGGAATGGGAATAATGACGCCACCATTGAAACCATTGTTTTCTTTGGTGTGGTCCACTTGAGCTTTAGCTCTGCCCCATTTTTAGGCGCATAGGCTAAAATGATATGAAGAAATGAATGGGAGGAGTGGATATAGCACATACATTAGTGTGGAGCCCACAAAGTTCCCGTAATAAAATAATGTTGAGATGTGTTGGTAATTCCATTGGTTTCAAAGGTACGTAATATGGTGGGACCCTGACCATGGGGGCACCTCAACATAATATGATGTATCTACACCATCAATTCATTTTGACAAATCATTTTAGGGTATGGGCCAAAAAATGAGGTAAATCCAAATCTTAGGTGGACCACACTACACATAAAAGTGGTCATTGAATGGCCACCATTAAAAAAAAAATTGGGGGCTAAAAAGGTTTTGGATCAAGGTAATATTTATGTTTTCCCTTCATCCAGGTAGACCTTATGAATAGATTGGATGGCAAATAAACATCACGGTGGGCCCCAAGAAAGCTTCAACGGTGGATATCATTCCCACCACGACTTAATATGGTGTGGTCCACTTGAGCCACATATTTGGCTACATTTTGGGCTCATGCCCTAAATTTATCAAAATGGATGGATGGTGTGGATAAAACACATATATCATGGTGGGCTCTACAGAGCTCTTGATAGGACCATTCGTCTCTAGGGCCCCCAATCCGTGCCGGAAGTGGATTTCCTAGAAAGGCTTTTGCAAGAGGTTCTTACGCTGGGATACTAGGTGGGGCCCACTGTGATGTTCATAAAAAATCCACCTTGTCCATCCATTTCGCGAGCTCATTTTAGGACATGACCGAAAATGAGGTGGATCCAAAACTCAAGTACTGGGCCATATGAGAGGGAAAACTGGGGAAAGTTTCCTACCGTTGAAACTTTCCTGGGCTCTACCTTGATGTTTATATGTCATCAAAACTGTTTATGAGGTCATTCCCATTAGGATGAAGTGAAAACATAAAAAACTTATCCTGATATGAAACTTCTGTGGCATAAAAATGTTTCAATGGTGGTCACTGAATTCCTAATGTTTCCTCTCGTGCGGCCCACCTAAGTTTTGGATCCACCTCGTTTTTGGTCACGTCCTAAAATGAGCTCGCAAAATAGATGGATGTGGTGGATTTCTCACAAACATCATGGTGGGCCCTACCTAGCATCACAATGTAGGAACTTCATGTGTGGAAGGCTTTTGTATGAAATCCGCATCTAGCTACGCTCGATCAAAAAGGGCTCGAAAGCCATTTTTGAAAACAGAGAGGGTTCCGGCCTTTCAGAACCCTAAAACCCTGAATTCTCTCCCCGATCTCCAAATTTCTCTAGATTTTTTTTTTTTTTCACATTTTCTTCCGAAATCACTTTCGATTTCAAGCAATAATCTATTCAAAGAAAGGAAAAAGGGAATCAAAGACTTTCTTTATACTAAACTACAAATGGCGAGCTTCGATTCGAATGGCCCACCAAATGCAACTTCCAATTAGGGCAATCTCTTCTACATGTACAAAAATCCACCCTGTTGAAAGTTTCCCTCTTTTTTATTTTTTTATTTTTTTCTGATTTTTTTGGAATATTTACACACAATAAAAATTTTCTTAGTTTCTTCCAACGAGTATCGTATCGTTGGATTGGGATATTGATAATATTGGCCGATAGTATCGATATTGCGGACACTGGCTGATCCTTGTGCTGGGATTCAAACAACGCCTTCAAATGGAGGTAAATGAAATTTTACACCTGGCGTAGTTTATTATAACGTGTACTTGGCGTGTAAGTAGTTGTAGGAAAACAGACAAATATTTTGAAGATTAAGACATCTTTAAACAACAAAATGCCCTTAACCTGAAGATTAGTTATTGCACACAAATGGAGCGTTCCTTAGTGGTGTTTCACATACTACAATTCTTTCGTGAATTATCGGCTCCTCAATGCTTGATAGGATAAAGACAACAACGAAAGAAATGAAAAGAATGCCTTTAGCTTAAGGACTTCTCAAAGAGAATAACTTCCAAACAGGTTTAGAAAAGTACCCTTACTTCTGGAGTGTTTTCAAATGCAATACTTTACATAGAGCTTAACTCTCAAGAGACCTTAGAAAATACATTACTTTTGAAACTAGACATCCTTTAGGTTAATTGGTTAAAAAAACATCATTACACTGTGGAATAACCAAAATACCATTGGAGTTTTCCATAGTTTCAAAAGTAAGATAGTTTCTAAGCTCTCTTGAAAGTTAAGCTCTATGTAAAGTACAACATTCGCAAACACTCTAGTAGTATCAGAGGCCCCGGCAGTGTTGTTTCTTCTCTCAATTTGCATTTGACAAGCAAGGAAGATACAGATTCATAGACAATATTGGAGCAATTTCTTAGTGAAAAATTGTATTAGGAGCAATTGTTGAAGATCACATGTTAGTTTCACAGACATTATGAGCACAAAAGGGCAAGGACAAAATAATTTAAGCTCAAGAGAAAATTACCTCAATTCAAAAAATGAGTAATTTGCTTAGGAAGAGTTGGAGTGCCAACATGTGTATAAGAAGTTTATGCAGTAAGGTAATACTATCGAAGTTAGATTGGTCATGGTCTTGATTCAACCTTGTAATTGAAAATATTTCTTGATGGGATTTTACCGCACCATTAGTGAGGAGAGATGACGAAATGAAGGTTAAGATTTCGAGTCTTGAGGTGTAAGGATATCAAACTTTCTTAGATACAAGGCTTTTTAATATCTGTAAACTTTTATATCATTCTTTTCATTTCTTTATACTCCCTCCTTTATTATATAATCCTTTTTGCCAATAGCTGAAAATTCCAAAAGGCTCACTTCGCACTAAAGCACTAAACCGCAATGGTAACGACATGGGCAATGCCATTGCCCTATATTATGGCCAGCAAGCTCTTACACTTTTTTTTTCTTCTCTAGTACTTTTTTTTTTTTTTTTTGTTTTGTTTTATTTTGTTTTGCCAATCGCTGAAGATTCCAAAAGGCTCACTATCTTTTGGGTGTTATCCTTGACCTCTTAGAGCTTTTCAACTATAACTGACTAACTCCTTCAGACTAGTGCAATTTATTTTAGTTGCACGAGGCAAAACCATTTAAGTCTACTTTTCTTCATCTTATTACCTTTTAGTCTTTTTTATAACTAACCTTGAATGCATTTACTCATAATTCTGTCCTTCCTTACATTCTTGAACATTCTTCTCAACATCCTCATTTCTACTGTGTTCATCCTATGAATTATTGCTCCTTGTCTTCCCACACAATCTTCTCAATCGCTTCATCTTGGTCGGGCTTATCCAATGAGTGGCTTGCAACATTCAATATGGTGAACACAAACCAAACCTTCGAGATGGTTTTTTGGTTTGGCTACCCCTTCCAATTGTCCGTTATGGTGTGGCCCACTTGAGTTTTTATTTAAATTGATTATTAGTTCCATGGGTCCTAAAAAATGGTAGTACCATCTGAGGGTATATATATATACACCAATATCGGCAAGAAGGTCAATGTTGGTTTGAGTTGAAGGCTTTCATTAAGGCATGTGAAGGGGAAAGAACATGGATAGATGTATTAAGAAATCACTTAAGGAACTATGATTTATGAATAGGTTAGTACAAGTTAATAGGCTTTAAAAGGACTAAGTAGTAAGACTAAAAGGGCATGGATGGAGCTAGAAAGAAAAAGACTTAAAAACCTATAGCCTAATTGAAAGTATGGCCTGGGATAGAGTTGAATGGTAGAATAGGATTCATATAATTGAACCCATCTGCTAACAACCCTGCCCTCTTCAACCCCAATACTTAACTTAGGTGTGCAACTTTGCAAGAAACATTGGAGAGGCATTCCCACTATGATGTTTTAAGGATATCCAATCCATTGACTGTGCTAGTCCCATAAAATAAAAGTACTAGAAGTCCTCAAGTGATTTGTTAATGCCTCATACATACGTCGTCCTCATCTTCATCCTCATTATCATCATCAAAGCAATTTGTCCCAAGTCCCAACTTATTAGATCAGCTACATGAATTATGTTATGCCATGCCACTCCGCCATGGACTATATCATCAGTTAAACTATAGGCCCTTAAATTATTTCTCACTACCTCCACGCTCAAATGGTAATAGATTTTTTAAGACTCATGAAACAAACAACTAATCCAAATGAAAACTCAAATGGACAACATCACAATGAATAATTGAAAGGGGTAACACAAAACCATCTTGGAAGTTTTGTTGACACCACCAAATTGAATGTAGCCAAATTAAGTGATTGAGAAGGCTATTTCTTATAAATTTAGAACTAGGTGAATGAAGTATACATACCTCTAGTGTTTTGTGAAATTTCCTTATACTAATATGCAAGAAGACATAAAATTTTATTTTATTTTATTTTTGAACAACATCAGAAAGTTTGAGGAAAAATGGAAAATTTATGAAAAAATATGTAGAAATGCTACAAGTGTAGGGAATTTTTTTATTTTTTTATTTTTTTCAATCTTATTACCAATTGTATAGCCCACATCCTTCTTCATTAACAGAAAAAAGTGGGTCTCTTCTAGGGAAATGGTGGTGGACAATAACTATTAGGGCCTCATGGATGGAACTTCTTATTACTAAATATGTCAAACAAAGAATTGGTTGGCATATCAATAAAGCAAATAGGAGAAGTAGTTCAAACGTGTGGTCTATGACATAAGTCGATCCTATGCAACTACTTAGACCTGTAACAAGATTAAGAGAAATAGAAAGAGGCAAAATCAACTATCCAATTCTATATTTGTAATCAATTACGGGTCCGAATCTTTAAGAACTAGACCCGGACCCAAAAGGACTCGAGAACTCATGAGATCGTACCCAATTAACCATGTATGGAACTGTATGAATCAAACACATTTAATATTCAAGAAAAAAAAAATCACCTCAGCCATGTGGCATTGTCACGTGTATCTCAAGCAACTTGTTTAGGATGTTCTTCTCATACTTGTCTTGTTGTATGGTAACATAACCTGAATTTTAAATGGGCCCAATTTATTGGGCTTTAATCTTGTTAAAATCAGGTCGTATTCATGGGTTGGATCCATCGAGTACCCCTAGCTTTGGATACTTATTGACAACCCTACTAGCCCAAGCACAACTCGTTTGATAAATGGGTCAAATTTGGGTCAGCGGGCCAGTATTAATTCATTAAATTAATGGGTCGGTGGCTTTCGATTTTAACATGACTTAGACCAAACCCGATTTTTCTTTTTTTTTTTTTAATTTGTGTTTAGGTCTAAAACAATAGCTGTATTCTTAAATGGGTTGAGTACGGGGCACCCCTCAACCCAACCTAACCCAACCATTTGCACTCCCTCTTTTACTAGAGGACGATTGTTGTCTCACTTTACTAATCTGGAGGGCTCAAGAATGTTTAAACCTATTTCAAAATAGCAAAAACAATAAAGCAAATTGATGGTTTGACTGTTAAAACCCTACCCAACCATTTGCACTCCCTATTAATTGGTTGGGCCACATGCTGCATATACCACCTTTTGCTTGCTATGACTTTCACTTTACTTCTTTCATAATTTCAGAAATTGCTTTCAGTTTCACTACTCTTTAAGAAGGGCAACATCTACAGGTAGGCATATATAGGTGGCTACTATGTTCCGGTTACTATTTCGTTATGTTGTTTTTTGCTATATACATTTTGTATTTTTTTAGTTTTCTTAATGGGTCTATATAGGTGGCTACTATGTTTCGGTTACTTAATGGTCCCATCAACTTACCTATTTGATGGACAACTTACATATTTAACTAGTATGCACATGCAATGCCTTATAGACATCATGCCTTGTACATGAGTGGGCTTCACCTCTTAGCACTACGTGAAAAATGGAAAAAAATGACAGATTTAGAGACGGTTCTGAACCGTCTCTAAAATTGCTTGGTTAAAAGACGCTTTAGAGACGGCCGTAAACAGTCTCTAAAATTTTAGACGGCCCCTGACCGTCCTTAATATTGTCTTAAAAATTTGAACGTCCACAAATCATTTAAGACGGTCGTTGACCGTCTTATATGGGTCATCTGAGACGGTCATTGGCCGTCCGCATTAGAGACGGTCCTTGACCGTCTTATATGCGGTCATCTGAGACGGTCATTGATCGTCTTTTACTTGTAATCTGAGACTGTCAAAGACCGTCTTTATTAGAGACAGTCCTTAGCCGTCTTATAGCCCTGGCAAAGACCGTCTCTATTAGAGACTGTCCTAAACCGTCTCTATTGGAGATGGTCAAGGACCGTCTCTATTGGAGACTGTTAAAGACCGTCTCTATTAGAGACAGTCCTAAACCGTCTTATAGCCCTGTCAAAGACTGTCTCTAATGCTCAGGTCAAATTTTAAGAAGCTCAAAAAAATTATGAATTTTGAAAAAAAAATTAGTTGAGAAGCTTAGAAAAATAATTAACAATGTTTAAGGAAATTTTAAATTTTGAAAAAAAAACTGTAATTTTATAAAAATCTAGATTTTGAAAAAAAAAATTAAGAACTTTGAATAATGTTGATAATTTTGAAAAAAAAAATGATAAAAAAATGGTATTTTGAAAAAGAAAATTAAAAAATTAAACAAAATTGTGAAAAAATTGATAAATTGTAAAAAAATATATATTTTTTAAAAAAGAAAACTAGATTTTGTATTTTTACAAGAAAAATTAAAAAGTTATATAACAAAAGTGAGATTTAAAAAATGATATTTTGAAAAAGAAAATTTAAAAAATTAAACAAAATTGTGAAAAAATTGACAAATTGTAAAAAAAAATATATTTTAAAAAGGAAAACTAGATTTTGTATTTTGATAAGAAAAATTAAAAAGTTATATAACAAAAGTGAGATTTAAAAAATGATATTTTGAAAAAAAAATTAAAAAAATTAAAAAAATTTGTGAAAAAATTGACAAATTGTAAAAAAAAATATATTTTTAAAAAGAAAACTAAATTTTGTATTTTGACAAGAAAAATTGAAATGTTAGATAACAAAAGTGAGATTAAAAAAATGATATTTTGAAAAAGAAAATTAAAAAAATTAAAAAAATTGTGAAAAAATTGACAAATTGTAAAAAAAATATATATATATTTTAAAAAAAGAAAACTAAATTTTGTAAAAAAAAATGTTAAATTTATTTATAATGAAAATGATATTTAGTTGAAAGAGTAAAAAAAATATACATTTTGAAAAAAAAATGTTAAATTTATTTGTGAAAAACAAAATTACTAAATTATTAGGCACATCCACTAATTGAACCTTTAATCATTTTTGGACAATATAATCAGTTCAAATTGAATAGTAAATAACTTCAGATGTTTAAATCAAATTTCACTGAAATTGTTGATCAATCTTGTATGCCCAATATCTTTCTCATATGTAGCATGATTGGGGCGAGTAACTAGTCAAATTGAGAGTATTGATCAGTAAAATAGAGTGAATGAAGTAGACATGTAAAATGGGCCAAATATTCTGGTTAGAATTGTGACCCAACTTATTGACTTCGTGAGAACCTAAAAATTGATGTTAGTAAGTTTTGTCGGCCCCATCATGATGTATGTCGAACATCAACACCGTGGATTTGATGTGTCCCCTTTAGGTTATGAGATATCTCAAAAATCATTGGTAAACGAAACTCAAGTGGGCCATACCATTTAAAACTATGTGAAGACATCCTAAAAAATATAAAAGCATTTGGTGGGGCCCACATGATTTTTGGATGCGGTTGAAACTTGGTCTGACCCCTCATCCAAGTGGGACACACATAGTGAGTGGGTTGGATATGTGAATCACATTTAGGCAGGCCTAATATATGATTATGAATGTTTTGAGGAAACCTTTCTCCACTACATTTAAGTGAGTTACTCGTTACCTTTACCAGAGTAAACTCTGTGGGATACACCATTTTTTATTTATTTTATCCACTCCATTCATCCATGTTAACAGATAATTTGAGGTCTAAAGAACAAAAGGGAAGCATATCCAAAGCTCAAGTGGACCACACCACAGGAAATAGTGTGATTGAACCTCTACCATTTAAAATTTATTAGGGGCCATAGAAGTTTTGAATCAAGCTGATGTTTGTGTTTTCTATTCATTTGTGTGTCCTCTCTAGAGAACTTTGTTGAAAGGGTTGTTAACGGGTTGAGTTTGTGCTTCCTAGTACCCCCATACCTAGGCCTAGCTAACCTAAATGGGTTCTTTCTGAGTTCAAGTCTAGTTTTAAATACCCAAAACCTAATCCAATCAAGTTTAGGTATCTCTTAGGGTACTTGTTTGAATATCCTAACAGTAAGACACACATAGGCTTTGCAAACCTCGGGTCCCAATTTGAGGGAAATAATCAAATCATGTAACCATAACCACTTTCTCCAGTCTAGCTGATGTGTTTCATTTGCACAAGTAGAAGCCATCACTCCTTGCTCTTGCCTTATGCTCATTCCAAAAAACTTATCTTGCCTAAAGGATGTTTTGAAAATCACATTGCTACTTCTTTACATACTTCATTTGGCTTTTGTGGAGAGAACTAGAAACATTTTATTTGGGGTTATCTTTATGAACTATAAAGACAACATGCTTGGTAAATAACATCTAGATGGCATAGACTTTTTGCTTGCCAAGAAGGGGCATATTGCCCTCTATGGGTTGGGTTGCAGGTTTCTTCATACTCTCTAAAGTGACTCCTCTTCTTTAATGAAGTCTAATTATTCATAGTAACAAATAAATAGAAACTATCGAACACAAGGATATGAATGACAAGTCTTCATAAGTGATGGTGAGAAATTGCTACAAACCTCAAAAGTAAACATTGTAAAACACAATTGACATAAGGAGGCTACTAGCAAAGAGCATTGGCTTTGAAGTTCAAACCCAAGCATTCAAAATGAAAAAATGAAAAAAAAAATTTAAATAAATAAATAAAAATCCATGAGTGCATTTACTTAAAGTTGAAGTCCCTTGGCCGATGACACCATGTTTGCAACTTAGATCAAGAGGCCTTTCCAGCAATCACAAATACTAGTGCAAAAACAAAAGAATGCATACGAAGAGATGGTATATAATGGTAAATACATAAAACCAAGCATTGTAAGGGTCAGAGACCCATATCCACAACAACACAATGTTTTATATTCATCCATCAAATCACACACCTTGCACGTTTAACTAGTATTTCTTACTCAATTTCATTCTATCACTATGAATAGTTATCATATGCTATACAAGTCGTGTAATATGCAAATTCACATGATGCTTACCACACAAAAGAATCAACCGTGTAGTCTCCCAAGATATTTAACAAAGGCTTAGAACGCAACATATGCTATTTAAGTTGAAACACTTTAACGCCATCTTCACTTGCGCTAACAAATGAATGTGAAAATACTTTTAACTAGCAAAACAAGCCCAATAAATGAAGGCATTCTACAAATCAGGTATTGGGATCATAGTCATGCTCCTAATAACACAAGCAAGAGACATAAGGGAGCATAGACAAGAGAAATGGGAGCAATTACTTATTAGCAATAGTAGGAGCGTTGTCACCCTAGGTAGAAAATTTCTATGAAAGGATCGCCCAAACAATCTATATCAAAGATAAAACTTTTTCCATTAAAGGATCGCCCAAATTAGGATTTTTATTTTAGGGATGGGAAATTGAAGATTGGACCATATACGGTTAAGTGCACGCCCACCATGTGCACAAATAGTTTAGGAAGCAAGGTGACACCATCAAGGTTAGATTGGTTGCCGTCTTGATTCGACCTTGAAATCGAAAATATTTCTTGATGAGATTTTAGCACTCCATTAGTGAGGAGTTCATAAAAGTACCCTTCCTATATAGAAGCAATTACTAAGTGAGTCTTCAGCTGACAAGATAAACAACTTTCTGTGACACACTTAAGGTCACTACCAATGAGCCCTAAGGACTTCTCAAAAAGAATAACTTTCAAAGGAGTTCAAAAAAGCACCCTTACTATTAGAACTAGACGTCCTTCAAGTTAATTGGCCAAAAAAAACATTATTATGATGTGAAATAACCAACAAACCATTGGATTCTTTAGTTTCAAAAGTAATATATTTTCTAAGCTCTGTTCAAAGTTAAGCTCTATGTAAAGTTCAGCATCTAAAAACTTCCCATTACGCTATCTTCATTTCTAAGCTCCTTCAAGTCTTTTCTTTTCTCTCTTTTGTACTCTTTCTTGTCGTTCTAATTTTGCTATAGCAACGATGACAAACACCACACTTGTAAATTTAGAATTTTCTTTTGTTTTTATAAAACATCATTATGATGTGAAATAACCAACAAACCATTGGATTCTTTAGTTTCAAAAGTAATATATTTTCTAAGCTCTATTCAAAGTTAAGCTCTATATAAAGTTCAGCATTTAAAAACTTCCCGTTACTCTATCTTCATTTTCTAAGCTCCTTCGAGTCTTTTCTTTTCTCTTTTTTGTACTCTTTCTTGTCGTTCTAATTTTGCTATAGTAATGATGACAAACACCACACTCGTGAATTTGAAATTTTCTTTTGTTTTTATAACAACATGGTGTCCCCGCCCCCTTTAAGGCGAGACTATTCCCTGTGAATGCACACAATCACCTGCCAACCACGTGCATCAGGTAATCCACAGGAAGGGGAGCAAACCCACAACCAAAGCTATACTCCCAAACTCGTGACGGGTAATCCACAGGGAGGGGAATCAAAATTGGAGTAAGCAATTTTTATACAAGGTCATATCCTCTACCCATATGAGGACTTCAATACTAACAAGGTTTTAACTAATTTGATCTAAATTTGCTCATAAAATTCTAGAGTTTAACATTTAATCCACTATTGATAGATACCACAATCCTCTTACTCGAATTCTAAATTTTTTCACCTAGCCACTTTGACAATGGAAAGTATAGATTGGAATATAAAGATCAAAGGCTTTGATGTATTCATTTTATTTTAGCATAGATTGTCCTTTGGTATTGTTCTTATCAATTTATTTCTTAATCATTAAAATTTTCCTAGTGTTTGATTCAGGCGCAGAATCCTTTTGAAGATGATGCATAAAATTTGTCAATTTTAAATGATGCCCCAGTATTTTCAACTAAAAAAATATTTTTTTATGAATGACTTCCTAATCCAAGTAGTGTCCTTATCCGAGCCTAACTTCATCTTCGGGTAAGAGTCTGACTGCTACCAAAAAAATGGCTAAACGCAACGGACTATGAGACTTATTTGCTACGGATATAAACTGTAGCTATTTTGCTACGGTTTTAATCCGTAGTTAAGCTTACTCAAGTTTTATTGTACCCTAAGAGCCTCCATGGGCCTGCCGCAACATGCGTGTTTTATCTAAGCCGTCCATCCATTTGGACAGCTCATTTTAAGGCATGAGCCCAAAAAAGGAGGTAGATCGAAGGGTCAAGTGGACCACACCATTGGAAATAGTCGATATTAAGTTGCCACCATTTATATTTGTGTGATCCACGTGGTCCTTTGATTTGCCTCCTTTTTTTTGTATCACACATATAATTAGATTCTAAAATGAATGAATGGAATCCATATACATCATGGTGGGCCCCACGAGCCCATGACAGGACCGTCCATGCAATGGCAGTCCCCAAATTTCTTTCAGTAAAAGAGACCTCCGCACACACCCGCCCTCATTTTCCCTCTCCCTCTCCCTCTCGCCCTCACCTTCCCTCTCTCGCACTCCCTTGCCTTCGCTCACCCTCGCCCTTCCCCAACCCCCCCCCCCCCCCCCCTCTCTCTCTCTCTCTGTGCGCATCGTCTCCAACATCATCTCCAGATCTGGTGCGGCCAGCAGTCCCCACCCTTCACCTCTTCCCCAACCACGTACTCATTTCCCTCAAATGGAGATTTGGGGTTTTTATTTCTAGATCTGCAAATCTGCATATTATCATATTTTACAATATTGGAATTAGGGCTTTCCTAAAATCTGTAATGGGAAAAGGATTTGGGCTTTCGTAAAAATCACTTTTATGGTTTATTTTTTTGAATCTGTAATGGGAAAAGGATCATGTTTTCCTTTCATTTCGTGGGTGGGATTTTTTTATTTTTTATTTTTTTTAATGATTTTGGGATCTGATCGTGTTGGGTTTGAGGGTGGGTTCTTTTTGTTGTTCGTTTTAACATTTTCTTTTGGGGGGTATGATGGGTTTTGTGTTTTGGGGATTTGGGTTCCTGGGTTTATGGTAATTTATGCTTTCTTCAGTGGGGGGTTTTGTTTTAGGATTTGATGGTTTTTTGTCCATTTGGGTTTGGGTGTTTGGGTATCACATTCCTTTTTTTTTTTTTTTCCCCAGCTTTGATGTTGAAATCTCTTTTATAATTCGGATTTCCCCCTTTGTTTGTGAAATTTTAAGGAATCCTGTTCCTATAATAAATAAATAAATAAATAAAAATAGAAAGATTTACTCATTCTTCATGGTTATGAAGTATCTGCCCTTGTTGTAGCAGTAGTTGAACTTGTTGAACATTGTCTCTTGAAGAAGAATTATAGTCTCCATGTAAAAAAAAAAAAAAAAAAACAGAGGCACTCGAGGTGTAACACCTGGTCTATTCGGTACTATTTTCCATGCTTATGATGATTGAAGCCCTTAAGCTAGACATGGATTGATCATTCATAAGTACACACCTAACTGACCAGAACCCCAAGACCTTGAAACCTATCTCATATCGACCGCCCCATCGCCGCGATCGTTGAGGTACCACCCGTGCGTCGGTATGATACTCCGTTAGTGAGATACGCCCTGAAGAATAATAACTGTATCATGTGCGCATGGCACCATGTATTTCATTCCACACATGTGCACAACACATGTCAAGCACACATGTACATGCCACACATGGGTGAGAGAATCTCTACCCATGTGTGTGATGTCACATACCCATACCTCCCATCTCTCATATGCTCCCCAAAGTCAACATCTCTCCATGCCACACCTCATATATGACATCATCAAACCATGCCATCCCATGCTTCTTTAATCCACCATTAATTACAAATCATGAGTTAATTATCAAAATTATAGCCTAAGCTAATATTAATCACATTAGCCTAACTTAACCAAAAGTTTATCCATTTCTCTATAAATACACTTCCACCCCTTAGCCTTTCACCATTTTTCTACAATTAGAGAGAGAGAGAGAGAGAGAGAGAGAGAGAGGATTGATCTTGGTGGGCCATCAATCACATCCCTTCCATCCATCTCAACCATTAATTTCATCTCAACCATCCATCTAATTCATCAAGGTGAGTACACCCACCCTACTCATTCTTATTTTATTTTGTTGTGTTTATGTATGGTAGAGATGATGTTAATGATGATGTGATTAATGGTGTGGATGATGAAGATAGTATGATTGATGGTGAAGATAATTGCAATAATGATGATGATGCTATTAATGGTGGGGATGCATAGGAGAAAACATATAAAATTAATTTATTATAGAGTTCATGTGGGACCCATTGATAGTGAGCCCCACCAAAATGTTTGTATGGCATTCAAATCACCCATCCATTGGCCCATTGGGCTGGCCAAACTCACACACACTTACACGTATAAAAAAAAAAAGAAGAGAGAGACACTTCCAGCCATTTGATTTAAAGGGGCAGGGGTTGTGGGTCCCCAACGGGCCCCACACGTGATGTATGTATTTAATCCACGTTGTCCATTTAATTTCTCAGCTCATTTTAGCCATGGAGCTGAAAAATGAAGACAATCCAAATCTTAGGTGGCCCACACCATCTAAACTAATGAGTAGACATGGCTAAAGCATATAAAAGCACTTGCTGGGCCCCACCTGAAATTTGGATGCATTTGAAACTTGGATTGGACGCTCCACCATGTGGGACACACACAACAGATGGACTAGATCGTCCTGTTGTGGGCCCCATATATGAGAAACAAAAAGAAAATAATAAAAATCAAATTTAACAACTTGATGTTAGCATAGGTCCTTTTGCTTGAAAGTGGCCCCACACAGGCTTACTATGTATTAAACATTACCTAATTTGATGGGTCCCTTTGAAAGGGTCAGCCAAAAATTAACCATAAAAGAACCTGATTCTTCTATTACAAAAGTTATCTATTACAACATTCTTCAATTGCAAAAATTTATATATTATAACATTTTTTCACACTCCTCTCCCTTTTTAAAAACTCTCACCATTCATATCCAACCAAATAAAATAAAAAAAATTGCAAAGGGAACAACCACACACTCCACCATGTCTCAAACTCCCATCATTGATAGAAAAGCTCTATAGGCCCCACTTGATGTATGTCGAACTTCAGACCCGCATTTATGGGCCCATTTAAAAATGGGCACCCAAATTTACCGTAAGAAACTCGGTGGCCCAACCAAATGTATTATTGTATATTATTATTATATTATTATAAATTTATAAAATAATATTAATTACAAAAAAGATTTGGACAATTGTTGGGTATTGTTCATCAAACGTCATCCATTTGGCAAGTTTTTAAGGCGTTGAAGTAAATAATTTTGTCTAAAATAGTGGGCCACATACAAAAGTGGTAGGATTGAACTAAACCATTGGACTTTTCGGGTCAAGAATTTGGACAGGTATGAAATTTATTTTTCCCCTTAATTCAGTCTTTGTAACTTATGAAATTGGAGGAAAACAAGGTTGGTGGCCTATTTTGTTAATGGTGGAATCATTGTTCCGAAATTTTGGGTGGTCCAGAATATCGGATAGATTCATTTTGGATGGCTAAAAATGAGAATTATAGAAAAGAATGAATAAAAAAATAAAATAAACAATGTGAATTTATATGTAATAATCCTCCTGTAGTCACTTAATTGTCCTTAACCATTCGTACGTGAGGGCATTAAAATATGTTTAGGTCCACGAATTTGGATGTTCCTAAACTTGGTTGCTTAACAGTGGGCACACATAATGGAGGGCTGGATTTATGAACCACTTCTAGTGGCCAGAAGTAATTTAATTTTATGAGGTAACCTAACTGTGTGTGGTATGACCCATTTGTGGTGCTTTGCATTAACGACCATGTTATGGCATATTTAGTTTAAGTCCTCTGGTGATCATTTATCAATCTTTGAAGATGTTACCAACTGGCCATCCAAGATTAGTGTCACCTTGAAATAATCAAATTAAATCTCATCATTGAAAATTCATTATGAGCCATCCTGACGATGTATTAGATATCGACCCATATACCGGGTTTCCTTTAAGCCATTATCCCACAGAACAGTAATCCAACCTGAATTGGACCATACAATACAAGGCTGTGAGAATAAGGACTTAACTATTGAATCCAACCTAAGGCCACTATGGTGTATCTATTTAATCCATGCAGACCATCCACTTCCTCATATCATTTTAGGACTTGGACTAAAATAATCAAAGCAGACCTAAGTCGTAGGTGGGTCACACACAACTCAACTTCATGGGAAATCCCCATGGACTCTACTGCATAGGACCCATTATGAATTTCATTGATATGTGAGCCCAAGAATGTTAAGGCCCATTTTGAGTGAACGCCATGTGGACCCATCAGTGATAGCCTTGTTTGGGCTAACCATTGGGCCTCTTCGATAAGAGTTTGTAATTTTCATGTGTGGAATGTATGATGAACTGGTATGGTAATTTTTGAAGTAATGATGATTAATCCTTTAAATGGGCTGATTGTGGACATCCCTTGATCACTTGGCACTTTTGTTGGAGTGCGGCCCCAAGTAATAAGATCATGATACTTGTGTTTAAACTCTTAAAAACATGTTTAATTATAACAAATATATAAACTCTAGTGGTGTGAGGGTGTGATATTACCTGTTTGGCCCATTGATCATGTGGGTATTTGATGTATGTATAGCCACCTAATCATAGGCAATGGTGGAGTACATGTAGTATACGTAGTCATCTAATTGTATGAATGTGAAATAAGTACAAGGCCACCTAACCGTATGAAATCAAGTGGCATTGATGACCATTCAACAATGTAGATTTGTACTTATCGACATAGATACCACCACTTGAATCACACATGACCAAGTTGTACACTAAACCGAATATGATTTAGGGTTATATTACCCAAGCTAATGCTATCAAGATCCTGGATTTTTATACAATGTGATCTTTAAACTATAAATGGTATGATGAAATGTGGCTCTCGGCCCTTAACCAGGTGACACCGAATATGAATCATTATCTATGTGACGTGCGAAGTGGTTGTAGTATAGGACTTATCATAATTGGTGTAGCCATGTATTCGTGGCCTATGGGTAAGGCCCATTGAGATATATTTCCGGTCCATATGATGAAGCTCATTGTGATGTATTTTCGGCCCATGTGATGCGGCCCATAGTGATGTGTATTAGGCCCCGGTATGTGGTCTACCTGTGAAATAGATTTGAGGCCACTTGCAATGTATTCGAGGCCCATGAGCGAAGCCCAATGTGATGTAATTGAGACTCATGGGCGTGGCTAATTGAGATATATTTTAGGCCCATGGGTTGTGGCTCATTGTGATGTATTTGAGGCCCATGTGTAGGGCTCACCTCTTGAGTATTTGAAGCCCATGGGTCGTACAGCCTGATGTGGTGTATTCATGGCCCATGAGTGAGGCCCAATGCGATGAATGTGCGGCCCTTGTGTGAGACCCAAGCGATGTATCTGAGGACCGATGTGGTGTGATTTCACCATGATGTATGTATTGATATTTATGTGGGTCATTCCTTGGGGACAATGTTGGTTAAATGTCCACATTGTCGGCCGATTGTTGAGGCCGGTTATTGATCGATTATGAGTATGTGACAAAAACAACATTATCATACATGCCCATACGCATCATCGCATGTTTGTTATGAGATGTGGTTGACCATTGCATATGTCGTTGAACAAGTTGTTATGAGACTCCCGATAGGTGGAGGTTATCTCACATGAGTGCACGGTATGCGCAGGATTGATGCATGACGTATTGTATGACTCATGCATCTTGCATTGTGTGCCCTAGCAACATCGGGGCCGTAGCCTCCACGGGCATATCGTGGATGGCCGGATGGGACACCGAAAATATTTGGTTCTAGCATACGGGCGCCATAGATGTCCCCGGGTGAAAATCCCTAAACCTCCGAGGCCGGAGACGCCCCAACATCGAGACCGAGTGGATACATGAGCGCCCGAGTGCCGAATACCAGGAGGCCGCGTCTCCCACCGTGTCGTGGTCGGTTGGGAGGGGTGTGGCCTTACCCGCCCGAGGGTAGGGGGCATTACTAGGCCGAGTTTGACCAGCTCGTGAATGGGTCCGCTATCGACGTGCCGGATAGGTATTGGCGGACTATTGGCCGGGCGGATAGTGAGGTTTCTTACGCTCACTTGGTGTTCTGCTAGGAGAGAGACAGTGTCATTTGGAGTATACTAAACCCGTGATGATCCCAGAGATGAACTCTAGTATCGATATGTGGACTTATTGAGCGGGAGTTGCATACTCATTCATTCATTCATTTACTATTCACTCTGGGCCGGTGGTGCGCAACTATTTTGTGTGTACCTTCGCAATGGCCAGGATTTCGGTTGGGCGCGCGACTAACCCGAGATCGGAGTTTACCACATTGAGTCCGACTATCCAAATTAGGTATGGGACTATTTTGGATAGAAGTCCCTTGTGACAGACCCCATAGTCTGCGATACTACGTACCACCATCCCGACTTCACTCCAACAATAGTCATTTCATTCGCACCACATATTGTGTTGCATCCTCGACATCCGATATTTGACTCTTTATAACTCCTCATTTACATGCTGATTTATATTGCGTACTCTGATATTGTATGACTCATGGACTTGTCAGTATTTTCGATATTGTATAATTACGGCATGACAATATGATGATGATGACGTGATTACGGATGCATGTAATATGGTTATGGCTATGGTATGATTTCCTTGTAGTACATTTATCTTGCCTGCTTGTAGGACACACTGCACACACGTGTGTACTCACTAGGCTTTTTGGCCTAAGCCTCCTATTTCCCATTTTTTTTCAGGGTTGGAGTAGCTTGGAAGACTTAGCTTTCTCGATGCATTGCATTTATTCTTCGATTTGACAATGTTGACGTTGCGTATATTTTGTAAAGGATTATACTTATAACCATCGGGACTTATGATGAAGAGAGTTGCTTGGTAGTTTGATCATGGGTCTTCATGCTCAGGTATTACTATGTATTAAAAAAAAAAAAAAAAAAAAATTCGGTCAAAAATCTTCCTTGTGGTGCGCCGAACTCGGGACTTGGTGTATGGAAGTCGAGTGCCGAATTCGGGGCATCACGGAAGCTGTCCGTCCCCGGGTTTGGGGCGTGACACGAGGTACTCTCTCTTTCTCTCTATTTTTCTCTTTTGATGGCTGGCAGCAGCCATGGCAGTGGCAGCCATGTCCGCCACTATCCATGGCCCCCTACATGTTTGAAGAAATGCTTCAACCAATATTCTCGATTGTGTCACGTACTCTTTCAGAATATGGATTAATTCCACAGATCTCCAGCACATGTTGGCATCTACCTAGATTCTAGCGAGTCCCACACCTTCACATCACGGGCTTTCATTGAATCACGGGCATTTAGATGCACTATGACCAATTAACCATGGTTAGTTCAATAGAAAGGAAATGGTGAAATTGTCCTAGTATTTATGATATGAGGGAGTAGCCCTCAAGTTGTAGTTAACTTCCATTTGTATCTGACATGACGGTAATATAATTGAAATTGGGAGACTGGTTCCTCAATATGAATACCAAGGTAATTGCAATTTTGTCACTTTCACTTCAAGAACTAATTATTTCAGTTCACATCATTAGTACATACTGTGCCAGTTCTTAATCATATAGCATCTACTGTTTAGATCTGCTGTTAAATTTTAGTAATGGAAGTTCATTTTTTAATGTTCCAGAATATTACAACAAGAACATTATATAGCAGCTGAATCTAATATTATGCTTGTAATTATTGCTCCTCATCAATGCAGGTTTTTATATACAGAGATTGGACATCTTCAGAACATTCACAATAGCCATAGATGCAGTGGATACGAACAATTGCAAGTCGATGATCCTACAAGCTTGTTTTTTCTCTCAGGGACAGATTTTCCTAGCCAAGGAAAATGCAAAATGAGACCGGGCTGGAAATTGCATCTATATATCACACAGATGCCATGTAACTCTTACCATTTTTTCTTTAAATTATTATTGTGGTGGTCCTGTTAAATCTATGAAGTTTTCAATTGTTTTCACCACTCATGTCAAGGAGATTTTACTTTTGTTTCTTATTAAAGTTGCTTACTTGTTGATACTGTTCTATACTTTTTCTTTTTCCTGCAATAGGTGAGGATGCATCAATGACTTCACCATTGTCATCATTGAGTCATGAACCCCAACCAAAAGAGAATTTGCTGTCTATACTCAAAGCCCCAGGTTTTATGGGTGAGTGACTAGAAGTGTCCTTAAAGAATGTAGGCAATTGGAGTTAGTTTTTTTACCATCGTAGTGAATTTCATTAGTTATAGGAAGCTCTTTTTTAACGCCTCTGTTTTTCTCTTTCACATCCTAAAAGAATTACTTTCTTGCTTCCTATTTCTTGGGTTAGGTTAGAGGACTATTGGAAAGCCAGTCTCCTTTGCCTTGGAAGTACCTACTTTCATGCCTCCTATTTCTTGCATTTGTTGCACACAGTCACATAAATGCTACCACAAATATTTAAAAATGGCATGTTTCACACATAGTTTTGCAGACACATTGATGATGGCTCCTTGAAGAACTCATTATCAAGTCATTCTGTCTAGTTCTGGATGTTCTCATGGATACTAATCATTGCATTTCTGTTCAACAGGATGATGATTTAGATGAATCGATTTACACTCCAGGTTTGTTGGTTTGAGCTAATCCCTTTTTTTCTTTTACTTTTCTCCATAATCTTTCCAAAAGTGATAAAATCTTCATAATTCATTAATTCTTTTTTCCATATACATTGCTGTGTTGTTGGGAGCACATCATCTTAAAATTACAGAAGATTACAGTTCTATTTTTTTTCCTCTGATGAATCTGTTTTGGAGCAGTTCCATACTTTTTTTCATTTATTTTTCAAAAAAAATAATAAAAAATACAGTTCATCTAAAAAAAATCATGGTTCACAGTTCCATGTTCTGTTTCTTGGAAGAGAACAGTTCCATAGTTCATAATAGTCACTTCTTGGGCTGCAATGGCTAAGAAGTGAAAATAGAAAACTATGGAGGTTTAGTTATCCAAACCAGTAATATGATGGGTTTCGCTATTGATGACCCACACACCAAAGTTCCTCAAGAGTCAAGATTGAAATATTCCAACCCTTCAATACCCAGCCAAGAAGTACACATTTAAGAAAGAAAAAATAGTGATAGTTCAAACTCTATAGAAAACTGGCCAAATAGCTATGACTAGGATCTGGCAATCTTGGGTTTTTTTTTTGTTGCATCACATCAACAATTTGAACCATACTTCTTTGTCATTTTACGTCTGCTTATTTATAACATGTGGGCTTTTCTCTAGATTGGTCATAACATGTTCTAGTAGAGGAACCTAGTTCAAATGATGCTGGTTGTTCAGTTCTCATTTTTGGTCCCTTAGTTATTGGACCTTATCATAAAAGCTACCTTCTCCTATGGTCCATCTGCTTTGTATTTTTTCCGGTCAGAGGAGGAAAAGGAGATCCTTCTACTAGGATCTCCTAGAAACTGCAGATAGTTACCTCTTCTTTGGTAGGTATACAAGTATTGTAAGTTGTACTTGTTAATTGCTGGCTCCTGCATTTTCTTTTACTGACTGGTCTTTGCATTTTGTAGAAATCTTTGAAGAAGAAGTTGTCACATGAGACTATTTTAGTAGGCCACAGTTTACATAATGATCTACCAAGTATGCAAAGGACCTTGTCACTCTTGAAGAAGCTCTATTTAATCAATTTGTTGAAAATTCTGATTAGTAGTTTTTTTTTTTTTTTGATTAGTAGTTCTCTTTCAGCCATGCTAATTGACATTCTTACGTTGTTGTGGGAGTGTTCTTTTCTAATGCTTCATGCTTGTGGTTTGTTCTCCTCTTTTACTTATTTTAATTTGTTTTTAATAATTTCTACAGTTGCATGTACTACAAAATTCAGAACTATTAGTGATCCTTCAAAGTATGATAGTTGAGGAGTAACTTTTGTTTCCTGATTTGATACTTAAAGAAAAGAAATCTTAGCATCTGATGATTGTTTACCCTGCATGCATTTGTTGGTATCAGATCCATTGCTCATGGAAACATCTCAAGTAGTTAGGGTGGCCTGGGCCATGCAAAATCAATATCTCATGTAGATCCACCCAACCCAACAAGCCCAGCCAATCAGTTTCACCCAAATATTCAAGGGTGTGTTGTTTGGAAAATGCAGCACTCACATGTTGCATTAGGTGGAATGGACTTCCTCTGTTGAACCAGCCTGTAATGGCAGAGTGAGCTGGTTTCTTTATTCAAAGGATCAGGAACAATGGTAATTGAGGCAAGTGGGCATTCTACTCACTGGGAATTTATTTACATCTATATTCATCTCTACTGAGCATTTGGGGTTGCACGGAATTCAATATACAACTAGCAGGCTATCATTTTCTACTTTAAAGAATTTTGCCTTTGATTAGCTTTGTGAGGTAATTTTAAGACCTGTGAGTATTGGAAACTGTGACAGCAATCCAGATTCAGTTATCTAATCCAGTATGTGCTTTTTTCTTAGATTGCATTTTCTTTTTCCAATCAAATTGCCTAAGAAAGTGAAAACATCAATTAGAAAAGAAAAAGAGCATGAAGGTCTCTCGTTGGCATTCAACGTGGCAAGGATACTTTAATTAGAAAAGGTGACGAGGATACCCAAAGATTAGCTGGTTATACTACCACCACCACTAGGATCATGGTTCAATTTAATTTGTTTATGGACTTATTTGCTAATGCAAATTGTAAAGATGTGGAGGAATCGTTTATTTGAAACCTTGGGACCTTGCTAGCTTGTGGTTTTGGTTTCTTTAATAAATTTCTCCTGTTGAAAAATTGGAATTCCTGCTTTTATTTTTTGTTTCTTACAGTATCTGCTGATGAAGACAACTAGGCTGGGTAACTATAAAAACTGATAAATATATTTTTTATTTGGGGTTCTTGTAGTATTTTAATTTTTTTTCCTTTCCTCTGATTGTTGTTATGATTCCTCTGAGTACCTGTTTTCTGCTGATACTTGCTAGCTGAGGAGTACCTTCTTAAGATCCTAGCTAGCCATCCATCAATCAGGTCCCACCATGAACATTACGTAGTTCCAATGCAGCTGCCAATGCTTGGGTATTGCGTCATTTTGAATGAAATTCTCACCAAATGCTTTAGTTAATCAGATCTATCATGATTAAAATTCAGTCCTCATGCATCAATCAAAATGAACTATTCCTTGGTAAAGTGGCTAAAATCTGTATGTTGGAATCAACTACCCTTGGTAATGTGGCTAAAAACAGAGGCTGCTCTATGTAGTGGCCATTTAGAGTGGTTACATAAACTCATAGGCAACCAATTAATTGAGGAGAAAATGTGGTACTTGATTATTATTTTTTAATGCAATGATAATGAATGGACAATATCTTTTTTTCCCAGATTCATGGGGTGACCCCTTTCCAACAACTGATTCATATTTGGACTTGGTCATTGCTAGTGATATCCTATTATGTAAGGTTTGTTGCTATATCTTATATCAGTGCTCAATAATATGAACGAGTAGTTAAAGGCAAAACTTTATTTATTTATTTATTTATTTTTTGAAAGGTGAAACTTTATTCTTTGAAATCCTTGGAAAAATCAATCAAGTGGTTGAGTACTCGACAAGTCTTTTTTTTTTTTTTTTTTCATTTTCATGTGGACTCTCTCTCTAGATTATGTTAAAATCTTATGAGCATGATTTATTGCATGCCATTTCTTACTATTTAAAAGCTTGTAGTTGACTTCTTCTTCATCTTTTAAAAGCCTATAGTTGATCAAAGCCTGTTGTTCATCAAACAATACATTATGTGATTATAATTACATTTATTTGTTGCAACAATATGTTCGTGATATCGTGTGCATGATATCTGTGTTGTAATTACAGTTATCTATAATAATAATTTGTTCATTATAGTGTATTCACAATAGTTATCATTGTGGTTATAGTTATTCATTATGTGTGTTTCAGGGGCCATCTACACCTTGGAAGCATACAATGGAATGTAAGGAAAACCCTCGAGTTCCCTTCTTTGAATCATGAAAAGGTATTTGTGCTGAATCCCATGCATTGGCAATATTAGGCATGCTCATGAGTAGGACATGCATAATTCCGTAAAAATTGATGGAGCAGACTCGGATGTGCGTCGGAGCTATTCGGATGTTGAGCGGGGGTCCTTGGAAGGTGGGAACCGCTGTTATGACCATGATGAAGCTGTCCATTTCCTATGGACAACATTGGAGTGGCCTGGCCATTTGGACAAGCCGTATTTATATTTGTATTTGCTTGAAATTGATGGAGCAGACCCGGATGTGCGTCGGAGCTATCCGGATGAGCGGGGGTCCCTGGAAGGTGGGAACCGCTGTTATGACCATGATGAAGCTATCCATTTCCTATGGACAGCATTGGAGGGGACTGACCAACTAGAGTAGGCCGCGTTTATATCTGTATTTATAGGGACCACACCCATAACTTAAACCACACCCTAAACCTATAACCTAAACCTATTCTCAATTCTCTAAAGCTATAACCTATAACCTTAACCTAAACATATAACCTAAACCTAAACCTAAACCTAAACCTATAACCTTAACCTAATCCTAATCTCAACTCCCTAACCTAAACCTAAACCTAAACTTGAAAACCCAAACCTAAACCCGATCCCGAACCCGAACCCGATTTCCTAAACCTAAACCTTAACCTATTCTTAATTCCCTAAAGCTATAACCTATAACCTAAACCTATAACCTAAACCTAAACCTAACCTAAACCTATAACCTTAACCTAAACCAAAACCTGTAACCTAAACCTTAACATATAACCTATAATCTATAACCTATAACCAAACCTTAACCTAAACCTAAACCTATAATCTAAACCTAAAACCTAAATGTATTCTCAAATCCCTAAACCTACACCTAATCCTAATCTCAACTCCCTAACCTAAACCTAAACCTAAACTTGAAAACCCAAACTTGAACCCAATCCCGAACCCGAACCCGATTTTCTAAACCTAAACCTTAACCTATTCTCAATTCCCAAAAGCTATAACCTATAACATATAACCTATAACCTAAACCTAAACCTATAACCTAAACCTTAACCTTAACCTAAACTTAAGCCTATAAGCTTAACCTAAACCAAAACCTATAACCTAAACCTTAACCTATAACCTATAACCTATAACTTAAACTTATAACCTATAACCTAACATTAACCTAAACCTAAATCTAAACCTATAACCTAAACCTAAAACCTAAACCTAAACCTAAAACTTAAATGTATTCTCAAATCCTTAAACCTAAACCTACACCTAATCCAAATCTCAACTCCCAAACCTAAACCTAAGCTTAAACTTGAAAACCCAAACTTAAACCCAAACTTGAACCCAATCCCGAACCCGAACACAATTTCCTAAACCTAAACCTTAACCTATTCTTAATTCCCAAAAGCTATAACCTATAACCTAAATCTAAACATAAACCTAAACCTATAACCTTAACCTAAACTAAAATCTATAACCTAAACCTAAACCTTAACCTATAACCTATAACTTAAACTTATAACCTATAACCTAACATTAACCTAAACCTAAACCTAAACCTATAACTTAAACCTAAAACTTAAACCTAAACCTAAAACTTAAATGTATTCTGAAATCTCTAAACCTAAACTTACACCTAATCCTAATCTCAACTCCCTAACCTAAACCTAAACCTAAACTTGAAAACCCAAACTTAAACCCAATCCCAAACCCGAACCCGATTTCTTAAACCTAAACCTTAACCTATTCTCAATTGCCAAAAGCTATAACCTATAACATATAACCTATAACCTAAACCTAAACCTATAACCTTAACCTAAACCAAAACCTATAATCTAAACCTTAACCTATAACCTATAACTTAAACTTATAACCTATAACCTAACATTAACCTAAACCTAAAACCTAAACCTAAAACCTAAATTTATTCTCAAATCCCTAAACCTAAACCTACACCTAATCCTAATCTCAACTCCCTAACCTAAACCTAAACCTAAACTTGAAAACCCAAACCTAAACCTGATCCCGAACCCGAACCCGAACCCGATTTCCTAAACCTAAACCTCAAAATATTCTCAATTCTCTAAAGCTATAACCTATAACCTAAACCTATAACCTAAACCTAAACCTAACCAAAACCTATAACCTAAACCTATAACCTTAACCTAAATCAAAACCTATAACCTAAACCTTAACATATAACCTATAATCTATAACCTACAATCTAAACTTATAACCTATAACCAAACCTTAACCTAAACCTAAACCTATAACCTAAACCTAAAACCTAAATGTATTCTCAAATCCCTAAACCTACACCTAATCCTAATCTCAACTCCCTAACCTAAACCTAAACCTAAACTTGAAAACCCAAACTTGAACCCAATCCCGAACCCGAACCCGATTTCCTAAACATAAACCTTAACCTATTCTCAATTCCCAAAAGCTATAACCTATAACCTAAACCTAAACCTTAACCTAAACCTAAACCTAAGCCTATAACCTTAACCTAAACCAAAACTTATAACCTAAACCTTAACCTATAACCTATAACTTATAACTTAAACTTTTAACCCATAACCTAACATTAACCGAAACCTAAACCTAAACCTAAAACCTAAATGTATTCTCAAATCCCTAAACCTAAACCTACACTTAATCCTAATCTCAACTCCCTAACCTAAACCTAAACCTAAACGTGAAAACCCAAACTTGAACCCAATCCCGAACCCGAACCCTATTTCCTAAACCTAAACCTAAACCTTAACCTATTCTTAATTCCCAAAAGCTATAACTTATAACCTAAACCTAACCTAAACCAAAACCTATAACCTAAACCTTAACCTTATAACCTATAACCTAACATTAACCTGAACCTAAACCTATAACCTAAACTTAAAACCTAAACCTAAACCTAAAACCTAAATGTATTCTCAAATCCTCAAACCTAAACCTACACCCAATCCTAATCTCAATTCCCCAACCTAAACCTAAACCTAAACTTGAAAACCCAAACTTAAACCCAATCCCGAACCCGAACCCGATTTCTTAAACCTAAACCTTAACCTATTCTCAATTCCCAAAAGCTATAACCTATAACATATAACCTATAACCTAAACCTTAACCTATTCTCAATTCCCAAAAGCTATAACCTATAACATATAATCTATGACCTAAACCTTAACCTAAACCTATAACCTTAACCTAAACCAAAAACTATAATCTAAACCTTAACCTTTAACCTATAACCTATAACTTAAACTTATAACCTATAACCTAACATACCTAAACCTAAAACCTTAACCTAAACCTAAAACCTAAACTTATTCTCAAATCCCTAAACCTAAACCTACACCTAATCCTAATCTCAACTCCCTAACCTAAACCTAAACCTAAACTTGAAAACCTAAACCTAAACCCGATCCCGAACCCGAACCCGATTTCCTAAACCTAAACCTTAACCTATTCTCAATTCCCTAAAGCTATAACCTATAACCTAAACCTATTCTCAATTCCCTAAAGATATAACCTATAACCTAAACCTAAACTTAAACCTATAACCTTAACCTAAACCAAAACCTATAACCTAAACCTTAACATATAACATATAACCTATAACCTCTAACCTATAACCTAAACTTATAACCTATAACCAAACCTATACCTAAACCTAAAACCTAAACCTCAACCTATAACCTAAACCTAAAACCTAAACCTCAACCTATAACCTAAACCTAAAACCTAAATGTATTCTCAAATCCTTAAACCTAAACCTACACCTAATCCTAATCTCAACTCCCTAACCTAAACCTAAACCTAAACTTGAAAACCCAAACTTAAACCCAATCTCAAACCCGAACCCAATTTCCTAAACCTAAACCTTAGCCTATTCTCAATTCCTAAAAGCTATAACCTATAACATATAACCTATAACCTATCACCTAAACCTAAACCAAAACCTAACCTAAACCTTAACCTATAACTTATAACCTATAACCTAACCTAAACCTAAACCTATAACCTAAACCTAAAACCTAAATGTATTTTCAAATCCCTAAACCTAAACCTACACCTAATCCTAATCTCAACTCCCTAACCTAAACCTAAACCTAAACTTGAAAACCCAAACCTAAACCTGATCCCGAACCCGAACTCGATTTCCTAACCCTAAACCTTAACATATTCTCAATTCCCTAAAGCTATAACCTATAACCTAAACCTATAACCTAAACCTAAACCTAAACCTAAAACCTAAAACCTAAAACCTAAATGTATTCTCAAATTCCTAAAACTAAACCTATAACCTACAATATTAACATAAACTTATAACCTAAACCTATAACCTACAACTTAAACCTAAACCTAAACCTATACTTATAACCTAAACTTATTCTCAAATCCCAAAACTAAAACCTAAACCTAAACCTACAACCTAAACCTAAACCTTAACCTATAATTAACCTAAACCTTACCCTATAACCTATAACCTATAACCTAAACTCAATTCCCTAAACCTTAACATATAACCTAACCTAAACCTAAACCTAAACCTAAACCTAAACCTATAACTTTAACCTAAACGTAAAACCTAAACCTAAACCTAAAACGTAAATGTATTCTCAAATCTCTAAACCTAAACCTAAATCTATAACCTATAACCTAAACCTATAACCTACAATATTAATATAAACTTATAACCTAAACCATATATATGGTGAGACCATTCCTTGGGAAGTGGGTACTTGTGGCTACCGATGGTCCTCCTTGCGGAAATCATCCAGATGTTTATTTTGGCCATACAAACCATATGATGAGACCATTCCTTTTGTGTCAATTTCATTCCTCTTTGAGTTTTTATTAATTCATTAAGGAAAAAAATAGTTATACATGATAAACTTCTTTCACTTTGTTTTTCTTTCCCCCAATGGTCATTCTGATTTATGAATGCCATGACTATTTGTAGGATGATGGAATATACGAAGCTATTGCAGGAAGTGACTTTGTCATTACTAGAGTTGCATTTCGAGACAACTCTTCAAAGTACTACATAAATAACCATGGAAGTAATTTTACAGAGCTCACTAAGAAATTAAAAGGAAAAGGAGTGGACTTGGACAACAATCAGTTTTTGATTCTTCGGGTGGGTGATGGCTGAAAAAGGCCTATTTACTTGTGAAAAAAAATATCATACCGTCAAAATATATCTTCTCTTTCAATTCTTAATCATTGAAATTTCAGGGTGAAGTCGAGCAAATTTCTCTAATGAAGCCAAAGATTTGTATTTTCAGCATTATTGTAATTGTAATTGTAATTAATTGAATGAAGGATTGTAATTGATTGTAATTGTAATTGATTGAATGAAGGATTGTAATTGTAATTGATTGAATGAAGGATTGTAATTGAATGAATGAATGATTGTAATTGATTGTAATGGAATGAATGAATGATTATGCAGGTCATAATTGAATGAACAAATGATTATATATATTATTTTAATATACGAAATAACTACGAATATTGACCGTAGCCGGTAATCCGACAACTGTAGCCATTATTAAATTTGGCATATTGCTATGGACTTTTAGCTACAAGTAATATCTGTAGCTATTTGTATTTATCGCTACAGATATAGTTGCTACGGATTATATCCATAGTTGTTATAACCTATAGCTACGGATTAAATCCATAGCTATAGGTTCCAGACCTATTGTTATGGCACCTACGACTACGGTCGTGCTACGGACTAGAACCGTAGCCATAGGTCTAAGGCTACGGATTTTATCCGTAGCCTTTGCCCCTTTTTCTGGTAGTTGTCTTGATCCTAATTAAAGATCGATGGGTTATTACTTTGATTCCACGACTAATCATCCCTTGTGTAAAGTGGTGTGAGATTTTGCCTATTAAAGATAGTCCAATAAAAAGTAAGTCATGTGCACATTCATGGGAGCTTACCCCATCGTCTAAGACAAACCAAAACCTGAAAATGATCACGGGGAAGGAGTGAAGTGATAAGAGGCAAGGCAGAATTTCTAATTTGAATAGGGGATGTAGATGGACTTTTTGGTCGGGCGAACAACTGATTGGCAATCAGAGTCGGTCAACCAACACCCGATGATAAGCCCATTCTGTGGTTCGGGCTAGCTTGGCCCCTGATAGATTCATTTTGAAGAAAAATGAGATCTATATATTGAAGTTCGGGCTGAAGGCTTTGACTAGAAACGTCATGCCGTTCATGTAATTCCGCTGGTTTAGGAGTAATTCCCATACTTCAGGAGTCGCCACCACAAAATATGATGACCTAATCAAGAGAACTAGAAGCTAGGCCACCCGTGCACCCTATTAGATCGGGGCTCTGTTTTTTAGCAGATATGACATCTCCCTATTAGTGACAGAGTGCATCGGAACTCACTAATAGGAAATGAGGGAAAAACAAAGTAATGCCAATAACAGAGTCAATGCATTATTCATCGATAGACGAAGCTTTCATTCAGTCGTTAAGCATCACCAACTTACATGTATAAGGGCAGTATGAAGTTTGAAAGGAATGGACGTGAGTAGGCTTAATAGTAAATGCAGAATTGAGGGTTTTAGGAGTCTCCAAATGTGAGGATTTAAATATTAAAAAAAAATTAAAAAAAAACTTCCCTTAATACACCACGTGCATTGAGTAATCCACGGGAAGGGGAATCGAACTCATGTCTGTGGGGAGCAAACCCACCACTAAAGTCGTTCGCCCAAACTCATGACGGGTAATCCACGAGAAAGAGAATCGAACTTGTGTTTGTGGGGAGCAAACCCATGACCAAAGCCATTATCCCGAACACATGTCTGTGGGGAGCAAACCCGCGACTAAAGTCGTTCTCCCAAACTCATGACCGATAATCCGCAGAGAGGGGAAACGAACTCGTGTCTGTGGGGAGCAAACCCAAGACCAAAGCCATTCGCCCAAACTCGTGACGGGTTTTGGGATTTTATTTATTTAAAGATGGGGGTGTCCCCGTCCCTTTAAGGTGAGACCATTCCTTACAAATGCACACAATCACTCGCCAACCACGTGCATCGAAAAATCCACGGGGAGGAAATCGAACTCAGTCGTTAAACGTCATGAACATACGCCTATAGGGGCAGGATCAAGCTTGAAAGGAATGGATAGGCGTAGGCTTAATAATGAACACTGAAATTGAAGGTTAAAATTTCAAGAAAATCCAAATGTGAGGATTAAAAACAAAAACTTTCCTTGATAAATAGGGTGAAGAACAGGGCAACGAGTTAAGTCGGACCAAGTTAGGGCTGAAGAGCTGACCCGACTCGCCCAACTCGGTACCAAGTCCAGCATGCCTGAACAGATCTAAGTCCAGGTCTAGCATGGACTAATCCAGACTGAGTTTGACCCAGTGACAGGTACCGAGTCGAGTTGAGTCAGCACCGCATCGGGACGGGTGTAGTGGGTCTCCAGATGTGGGGATTATAAATAAAAAACTTCCCAGTTACACCACGCGCATCGAGTAATCCACGGGGATGGGAATCGAACTCTTATCTGTGAGGAGCAAACCCACGACTAAAGTCGTTCGCCCAAACTCATAACAGGTAATCCACGAGGAGGGGAATTAAACTCGTGTCTATGAGGAGCAAATCCACGACCAAAGTCGTTCGCCCCAACTCGTGATAGGTAATCCATGGGGAGGGAAATTGCACTTGTGTCTATGGGAGCAAACCCATGACCAAAGTCATTCACCCAAACTCATGATGGGTTTTGGGAAGTTTTTTTTATAACAACAGGGTGTCCCTGTCCCCGTCCCTTTTGGGAAGCGAAACCTCACATCTATCGAAGATCCAAGTAAATTGAGAAAAAAGGATTGGGGTAGGCTCATCCTTGAGTATGTATTTGACTATCTTTCTATTGGAGGTGAATGATATTCAGCATTTAGTGAAGTTATGTATTGTGTGCTTAGGGTTATATTTGTAAACTGTCAAACCCTACTAAGATCAAGAGTATCCCAAAATAGGAAAGACACTTAGCATGAAGATTAGTTTACCTCAAACAAAAATATCATACATAAGTGGTATTTTCAAATAATTAATTTTTTAAAGATCAAGAAGTTAATCTGTATATTGAATTTCATTTATTGATAAAAGGTCATTCCAACAACAAATTTGGGGCATTTAGTTTTCACCTACTAGGAAATCTTGCACAAAAATCATCTTTAGTTTAGATTCTTCATATTTTTTTACCTTTTTTTTTTCATTTCTTCTTTGTTTATGTCCTTCCTATTTGTTTTTTGTTTTGTATTTTTTATAGTAAAACCTAAAACCAACAAAAGAATTTAGCTATGGTTTCTTTTTTCTTTTTTCTTTTTTACTTTTTGAGAGAGCTTCATTAAAAGCCCACAAAATGCGCAAAGGAAAACAACCCACCTACTTAATTGAAAAACATATGAGAGGTTAGCATGATTAACAACTGGCTTTACATAAGAAGCCCAACCTAAAAAATACATTTAACTTCCCTAACGGCCACAATATGTGAAGAACTCCTATTCTAAAAACATCTCCTATATAGAAGCAATCTCCACAAAGCTTTCCCCACTTTTCCCACCCCTCCTGAATGCCAAACCACAGAAGGTCCACAACAGAATTCGGCTTCACGTAAGCTTGTATGGAGAGCATTGAGAAAGTAATCCCATGTCTTTCAAGCAAACATGCAATGAATGAAGAGGTGATTAATTGATTCTGCATCTCCCATACACATTATACATATGTTAGGAAGGGTAAGGGATCTTCTTTGCAAATTATTGATTGTCAACACCCTCTTTCTTCCCATAAGTCAAGCGAACATTGTCGCCCATGGTGGAGATCTATATGACCATACAAAAAAGAATAGACGTGGTAATTGATCATCTTTCCCATAGTTTCTTCCCCATTAACAATTAAAGGGCATTATCATTGTACATACTGTATCACCTATTGAAATTTTTGGTAGACCTCATTAATATATTCATGTATATCTTCATACATCTCGTTCATTGAAATTAATTGCCATTTAAAAACATCCATCATAATGAACAACTAAAAGGCACTATCATTGTATATAATATATCACTAAAAACAGCCTTAATGATATTTAGAGCATAGATCACTAAAAGCAACCCCAATCATATGAAGCGTTGAATCAGTAAGTATAAGCCAATCATATTAACGGTTCAAATCAATTGAAATGGCCCAAGCATGTTAAAGGTTTGCATCATCGGAAACCAGCATATCATATGAAGGGTTTGGATCAATCGTGGTAGGGTTTGGATAAACCCTACCATATTAACGATTTGGATCGTTGAATATTGGCTAGTTAGATGAACAATTAGTCAAGAAAAATAACTACACTCCACACTTAACTATAAAAGATCAAAATATTATATGTCAAGATTGCTCCACTAACAATTTTTGTCCTTACCACATCCAATGAGGGCTATTAATAATCAATGGAATTGATTGGTGAACACAGGCCTCAACATATATTGGTTCTAATCATTAAAATGGCCACAATGATATAAAGGGTTTGGATCACTTACAATAGGCCCAATCAAATGAATAATTTCAATCACTTGGAATGGCCCAACCATATCAAATATTCGTATGGGTGAAAATGTTCCTAATCAATATTAACCATTGGATCATTGAAAACAAGCCCTACCATATTAATTGGATCACTGAAAATAGGCCCTACCTTAATATTTTTATAATGATAGTAGTCACCCTACAATATTAATGATTTGAATCACAAAATGTAGGCCCAATATTAAGAGGGTCCTACAAAATTAAAGATGTGTATCACAGAGAACCAACCTCAAATATTACGAATTGATGAATCAACTTCACATATCCATTGGGATGGGTTATGGAAAGAGGCTTTGCTTCAATCATATGATGAGTTTAAATCACTACAAGCAGCACGAATCATATGATGTGTTTGAATCATTGAATGGGCCGAATCATATAAGAAGTTCAAATCTGCCGAAATGGCCCATCCAAGAAAGGCAACTTCAATCATATGATGAGTTTGGATCGTCGAACGGGCCGAATCATATGAAAATTTTGGATCCACTGAATGGCCCAAGCATGTCAATGTTTTTTATCCATCGAAATAGCCCATGTCAAAGGTTTAGATCACTAGAAATGGGCCAAATCATATGAATTTGGATTGTTGTAAAAAGAAACCTGACTATTTGACTTGTGTATCAAACTGAGGACAGTCCTACAAAATTAACGATGTGCATCACTGAGAACAAACCTCAAATATTATGAATAGAGGGATCAACTTAACATATCGATTGGGATGGGTCATGGAAAGAGTCTTCAATCATATGATGAGTTTAGATCACTAACAGCGGCACGAATCATATGATGCATTTGGATGGCTGAATGGGCCAAATCATATAAGAAGTTCAAGTCCGCTAAATGGCCCAACACATGAAAGGTTTTGATCCATTGAAGTGGCCCAAGCATGTCAAAGGTTAGGATCAATAGAGATGGGCCAAATCATATGAACAGTTTGAATCATTTGTAAAGCTGAAGAGGGTCCTACAGGAATTTGGGTATGGATCAAACTTAGCAGATCCATTGCCAAGGATCATGAAAAGTATCAATCATATGATGAGTTTCGATCGTGACAAGCAGCTTCAATCATATGATGAGTTGGAATTGCCGAATATATGAACAATTTGGATCCACTGAATGGCCCAAGCATGTCAATGTTTTTTATCCATCGAAATGCCTCATGTCAAAGGTTGAGATCAATAGAAACGGGCCAAATCATACGAATTTGGATCGCTGTGAAAAGAACATTGTAATTTGAATTGTTTATAGAACTGAAGAGGGTTCTACAAAATTAACGATGTGGATCACTGAGAACTAACCTCAAATATTATGAATAGATGGATCAACTTAACATATGGGTCATGGAAAGAGTCTTCAATCATATGATGAGTTTAAATCACTAACAGTAGAATGAATCATATCATGCATTTGGATTGCGGAAGGGGCCGAATGATACAGGAAGTCAAATCCGCTAAATTGGCCAAAGCACGTCAAAGGTTTTGATCCATTGAAATGGCCCAAACATGTCAAAGGTTTGGATAACTAGAAATAGGCCAGATCATATGAACAGTTTGGATCATTGGTAAAGCAGAAGAGGGTCCTACAAAATTTAGGACGTGGATCAACTTAGCATATCCATTGCCATGGATCATGAAAAGCAGCTTCAATCATATGATGCATTTGGATCATGAAAAGAACCTTCAATCATATGATAAGTTTGGATCGCCGAATGAGCCGAATCATATGAATAATTTGGATCCACTGAATGACCCATCATGTTAATGTTTTTTATCCATCAAAATGGCCCATGTCAAAGGTCTAGATCACTATAAATGGGCCAAATCATATGAATTTGGATTGTTCTAAAAAGAAACTTGTTTCTTTGAATTGTGTATAAAACTAAAGAGGATCCTACAAAATTAGGATGTGGATTAGTGAGAACCAACCTCAAATATTACGAATAGATTGTTCATATGACGAGTTTAGATCACTAACAACAATACGAATCATATGATGCATTTGGATGGCTATATGGACCGAATCATATAAGAAGTTCAAATCCGCTAAATGGCCCAATACATGAAAGGTTTTGATCCATTGAAATGGCCCAAGCATGTCAAAGGTTTAGGATCACTAAAGATGGGCCAAATCAAATGAACATTTTGAATCATTTGTAAAGCTGAAGAGGGTCCTACAAAATTTGGGGCATGGATCAACTTAGCAAATCCATTGCCATGGATCATGAAAAGCAGCTTCAATCATATGACGAGTTTGGATCGTGACAAGCAGCTTCAATCGTATGATGAGTTGGAATTGCCGAATAAGCCGAGTTATATGAACAATTTGGATCTACTGAATGGTCCAAGCATGTCAATGTTTTTTATCCATTGAAATGGCCCATGTCAAAGGTTTGGATCAATAGAAACGGGCCAAATCATATGAATTTGGATCGCTGTAAAAAGAAACCTTATTATTTGAATTGTTTATAGAACTGAAGAGGGTTCTACAAAATTAACGACAAGGATCACTGAGAACCAACCTCAAATATTATGAATAGATGGATCAAAATCACTAACAGCAGAATGAATCATATCATGCATTTGGATTGCGGAAGGGGTCGAATGATATAAGAAGTTAAATCCGCTAAATTGGCCAAAGCACATCAAAGGTTTTGATCCATTGAAATGGCCCAAGCATGTCAAAGGTTTGGATCACTAGAAATAGGCCAGATCATATGAACAGTTTGGATCATTGGTAAAGTAGAAGAGGGTCCTACAAAATTTAGGGCATGGATCAACTTAGCATATCCATTGCCATGGATCATGAAAAGCAGCTTCAATCGTATGATGAGTTTGGATCATGAAAAGAACCTTCAATCATATGATAAGTTTGGATCGCCGAATGAGCCAAATCATATGAATAATTTGGATCCACTAAATGACCCATCATGTCAATGATTTTTATCCATTAAAATGGCCCATGTCAAAGGTTTGGATCACTATAAATGGGCCAAATCATATGAATTTGGATTGTTCTAAAAAGAAACTTGTTTCTTTGAATTGTGTATAAAACTAAAGAGGATCCTACAAAATTAGGATGTGGATTAGTGAGAACCAACCTCAAATATTACGAATAGATTGTTCAACTTAACATATCCATTGGGATGGGTCATGGAAAAAGGCTTCAATCATATGACGAGTTTAGATCACTAACAGCAGTACGAATCATATGATGCATTTGGATAGCTGAATGGACCGAATCATCTAAGAAGTTCAAATCCACTAAATGGCCCAACACATGAAAGGTTTTGATCCATTGAAATGGCCCAAGCATGTCAAAGGTTTAGGATCACTAAAGATGGGCCAAATCATATGAATAGTTTGAATCATTTGTAAAGCTGAAGAGGGTCCTACAAAATTTAGGGCATGGATCAACTTAGCAAATCCATTGCCATGGATCATGAAAAGCAGCTTCAACCATATGACGAGTTTGGATCATGACAAGCAGCTTCAATCGTACGATGAGTTGGAATTGCCGAATAAGCCGAGTTATATGAATAATTTGGATCCACTGAATGGCCCAAGCGTGTCAATGTTTTTTATCCATCGAAATGGTCCATGTCAAAGGTTTGGATCAATAGAAATGGGCCAAATCATGTGAATTTGGATTGCTGTAAAAAGAAACCTTATTATTTGAATTGTTTATAGAACTAAAGAGGGTTCTACAAAATTAACGATGTGGATCACTGAGAACACATCATCAGTCATCACACATCATTGTTTCAACCTTTGAACTTTTTGAGACATGATTTTGAGAGTGTCAGAACCCCATTGTTTTCCACTTGCCAACAACATGATATGCTTTTTTTCTTGTCTTTAACTTGACATTAAACCCAATACCCCAACCCCACTAAATGGATTTCTGTTTGGCTTCAAATGACTACATGAACAAATGTTTTCTTCATAGAATAGCCACAACGAGGCAAGCTAATTGTATAGGTTTTTTGCATATACGAGTTCCCATCGGAACACCACTCTTCCCAGCAAGTTCTAATGTACATGGGCCATGGCCCAAAATTAGAGTGGTTGGGAGATCCTAAGCTCGATTTGAGGAAAATCCCCTCTTTTAGTCCTGTTCCGACACAACACTTAGGATCATCTGATCGATCTGATTTTTCAGTCATGGCTCTTATATGGTGCGTCCTGCTAGATGTGTGGTCCAGATCATGCACACATCTAGTGTTGCATATCCCCATGAATTTGGGTACCAAAATGCACGTAGTAAGTAAATGAGCATTCCTCAACCACAAGTTTCCTCACAAGACCATGAGCAGGGAAGAGAAATGTACCAAACTAATGGTAATGCTGTGAAATTCTAAAAACTGTTCTCAAGCAATGAAAATAATTAAAATTTAAATGAGAGAATTGAATTAAATCTAAGTCGATGGATATTACCTTGGCTGGAATTCAAAAACTTCTGCAAGCTTGTTGCCATTCTTATCATTCCATTGCACTTTCCACCACAGATTCTTCAGTCTTGTTGACATTCCGCCCCTTCGAGGTGAAAACAATGACTTCAATTCCTCATTTTCTTCCCTACCAAAATCGACCTCCTTCTGAGAAACGGCATTGTTCGCTGGCTTCTTCTTGCATTTATTAGGGTTTGTAACATCAAGATCCATTGGATCACTACACAATCACTCAATTCGAAGCCTATTTGACCCATCAAGATTGCAAGAATTGAATTCGATGAACGATCGGCAAATCCATTTGGAAGGTGGATCTATAAATCCTAGCATAAAATCTTCGCATTTTCTTCAAGACTTTGAATTCGATTGTAGTTTTTAGCTATGATTGATACGGAGACAATCAATCAAAGGATGAAAAGGGGGAGAAATTAAAGGAAAAGATCCAAAGAGAAAATTTAAACGTTCTTACACATTCACCGTTTGAAACCAAAGAAAATTGGAAAAAAAAAAAACAAATTCAAGAGAAAATAAGATCGTATCCCCGATGAATCGATTAAGAAGAGATGGATTGGAATCGTCTAAGATTTGAGAATTTTCAAAAATAGAAAAAGCTACGATGAGGGTTTTATTAGGGGCTGGGTGGGAGGCTGCCGAACGGGCTGCGACAGGTTTCGATCTATAGGGGTTTGGGGTTTTGAAAGGGGCTAGGTGTGGACATTGACGGGGGTTTTGACAGGAATGGGTTTGAGATTTCGGAAGGAAATGGGTAGGAGATGGGAGTTTTGAAAGAGGCTGGGTGGGAGGTTGGCGGACACTGGCTGGAAGAAATGAGAAGAAAATCGAGAGAGAGAGAGAGAGAGAGAGAGAGAGAGAGAGAGAAGAAATCAACCTTGGATGAAATGAGAAGAAAAAACGAGAGAGAATAGGGTTTGCAGGGCAATTTTAGGAACATTTAGGAGCGGTTGCAAACCCTTTTTAATTAGTAACGGCCCTAAGCGGTTTCTAAACCATGGACATACCCATTCCTAAACTAAAGTTTTGGTGTAGTGGGAAGAAAACTTCTTTATAGTTGAAAAATTCATTTACTAGTTGTTGGGAATTCATGGGACCTTACCCCATCGTATAGGACAAACTAAAACCCGAAAATAATCACGAGGAAGGAGTGAAGTGATACGAGGCAAGGCAGGATTTCTAATTCGAATAGGGGATGTAGATAGACTTTTCAGTCGAGCGAACAACTTATAGGTAATCAGAGTCGGTCAACCAACACCCGGTGATAAGCCCCTTCGGGGGTTCGGGCTAGCCTGGCTCTCGATAGATCCACTTTAAAGAAAAAGAGATCTATATATTGAAGTTCAGGCTATTTTTTTTTCCACTTCATCCCAGTGACAATGACCTTATAAACGGTTTGGATGGCATATAAACATCAAGGTGGAGCCCAAGAAGGTTTCAACATTAGGTATTTCTTTCCTCAAATTTCCCTCTCTTGTGGCCCACTTGAGTTTTGGATCTACCTCATTTTTGCTATCTTGTCCTAAAATGAGCTCGCCAAAAGGATAAAAGGGGTAGATTTCCGAAAAACATAACGGTGGGCCCCACCCAGCATCCTTGCGCAGGAACTTCCCACAAAAGGCCGTCCAAATCCTTCCCCTTTTTCAAGGTGCACTGCTACTTGAAAAACCCAGCGAGGGTGGTCCCCACTCGTGCAACCCACCATAATGTATATGTTGAATCCACACCGTCCATCTGTGTCACTAGCTTATTTTAGATCATGGGACCATAAATGAGGTCGGTCCAGATATTAGGTGGACCACACCACAAAAAATGGTGAGGACATGACGTCCAACATTGAAACCTTCATGAGACCCACCTTGGTTTTTATTTGCCAGTTGACCTATCGACAAGTCTCGTAGACCTAGTGGAAGGGAGAACAGAAATGTCAAGTTGATCTAAAAACCTGTGGAGGCCACACGAGTGGGCCACACTAAATGGAAGTGCCTTTGCACACTTTCCAAGCAAGGGACCACCCATTGGGCCCAACAAAGATGTTAGCTGTTTGGGCCAGGCTTAACAGCCGGGCTCATTCAAAATTTTAAATGTGCCTAGCCTGGCCTTAGCCCATTCAGTCCTAATCGAAACTGGGCATATACCTTATAAAATCAAGGTATGGTACAATCATATGCATGGCCAAAGAGATTGTACAATAATGCATGGGATTTCAGTTTGTACAAAGTGGGGCCTATTGCTCCCCGATCTGAAGCGTTCATATTGTGGTGGACCTCCCTAGTGAGTGAGGTATGCAAAATTCCTATTTTTTTTTTTAATACGTGGGCCAACAAAGAAACAGGTTAAAACAGTTGGGAGGGTGACGCTAGGGTCCGCTGTGTATTGTATGTTCATAAAGTGCATTTTACAAGGATGAATGCATGTCCAAAAATCAAGGATATTCCAAAACTCAAGTGGGGAGGCCACCCTCCAAAGGTAGGAGAATGAAAGAAAAGATGGGGTTAAGAAAAACACCTCGAGAAAACTTCTGCTCATATTTTTCAGTCATGCGGCAGTCAATAAAGATGCCTAGCTTAGGAATCTGAGAAATTTAATTTTTGTTGTAAAAGAATAATACAATTTTGTCTCCAGGTTAATCTGAAGATATGGCACAAATTAATCAACATATAGAAACTTTTCATCAGAATTTTGGAAAACTGAAACAGTTATCCCATATTCTAATAATGAATTCATGACTCTAAACTTAAAAAGATGCTACAAAAAAATGTATAAAGGAACTCGCAACCAAAAAGTAAGCTGAATACTTCCTCAAGAAAATGTATTTCCGATTCAGATAAGCCTCTCCTGTAAAAGAAGAGGTTCAACAAATGAAACTAAGGAAATACTGTCAAATATAAAGATGACAGGGGAATACAGCCAAACTGCATCGGATCTGCAGAATATTACCAAACAACCATTTTCATTGTCTTGGAAACATCCACATTGGTTGTAAATATCAAAACAACTTATTAGCTAAGATCTGAAAACATAATCCGCCACTAACTGGTAACCATATTTGGCTCTTTTTATGTGTACTTGGGATTCATGATGAAAATATTTTAAGTATTTGCAAGTTCGAGGTAGTCAACAAGACTTGTGAAAAGAAAATCTATCCATGTCTACTACAGAGAACATCTTCACTGTCCTTGTGCATTATGGACAAAATAAACTACTCAGTAGGGCAGGATAATAAAAGTTGCATAAAAATCAGCCACGTAGGTTAATCTTAAAAGCTTCAATTCGAGCAGACCAACCATAAACTGAAAATAAATCAGTTTACCTAAAACAGAACATACATTAGTTACCATCATTGTGTGAGAACAGAATCAACATATTATATAACCACAATTCATACAGCTAAGAGCTTAAACAATTCATACTACCATAATAACAAATTCCTAGTATCAGATACATCATCATTATGAGATAAAACCTTTATGGCAATACAAAATGCCCCGTATCATATGAGCACCATATCATTATGCACAGAGAAACATAAGATTTATGGCAAGACTTGGAAGCATTTGGATTCAGCAATACAAACAAGCATGTTTAAAAGCAGCACCCACACCAATTTCACCTTTTCCTCGAGAATCCCACCAACCGCCTTATTTTCCGACACCACCTCATCCTGAAAATCTTGCAACAACTGTTAGAAAACCTCTCTTGTTGCAGCATAGTTCAGAAACCTGAAAACTCAACTGACTCATTGTTCAGCCATTGGCCAATCCTGCACCCAACTCAATAACTAGATACAAAGACCTAATGGGTACCAAAACTCAAGTGGATCCAAGTCTTCAATGCTATATAGCAGCTCCGAGAGAACCAAACCCAGTTAGCTAAGCCCAAGTATGGGCACTAGGAACCGACCCAAACCCAACCCATCTGCAGCCATATCAACAAACTTTTCCAAGAGGTTTGCTAAGGCCAAGCACGTGTAAGGCAATGTTGTCTACTAGGCATCACATGGGTAGACCAATGGGATATAAAAGTTGTCCATCATTTATGTCCAATTGTCAAGATACTCTCATTAAAATTTAAATCGTAGGTTCCCCTAGGGTATTTGGGTTTACCTAGTAAATCTGACCCGATTTTAATGGGTATAGGTCTTGTTTATTGGGCAGATTACTGAATCAGGTCAGGTTCACATCTCACATTTTCGTAACCTGGGATTCCTTTCAAATCTATTTAAGAACTGAAACATTACCAAAATGTGATATTTTGAAAAAGGTTTAAACATTCCTGAGCGCTCCAGATCAGTACAGTGAGACAATCGCATGTTAGTGAAATAAAGAGTGCATATGGTTAGGTTGGGTCAGGTTTAGGGGCACCCATACCCGACCAATTTAAGAATCCAGTTGTTGTTTAACAACTAGACCCAAACAATATATATATATATATATATATATATATATATATGTATATATATATATATATATATATATATATATATATATATATATATATATATATATATATATAGTCATGTTTATCTTTATTCATTGTCAGCCAGTCACTTTGGGAATACAAGTTTAGATTGGAATTTAAGGAGCAAAGACTTTGATGTATTGATTTTATTTCAGAGTATATAGTCTTATGGTATTCTTCTTATCAATTTATTTCTTAATTGTTCAAAATTTTCTAGTGTTTGATTCTAGCGTAGAATCCTTTTGTCGATAATGCATAAAATTTGTTTATTTTAAATGATGCCTTAATATTTTCAGCTAGAGAAACATTTTGTTATGAGTAACTTCTTAATCCAAGTAGTGTCATTATCTGAGCCTAACTTCATCTTCGGATAAGAGTCTGACCGTTCTTATTTGTCTTATTCCTAATTAAGGATCGACCATTTTTACTTTGATTCCATCGCTAATCAACCCTTGTGCAAAGTGGTATGCAATTTTGCTTATTGAAGATAGTCCAATAAAAGGGAAGCCGTGTGCACACTCATGGGAACTTACCTTAATCTTTTTGTCAATGAGGATATATATATATATATATATATATATATATATATATATATATATATATATATATATATATATAGATATATATATGTATATATATAAGAATAAAACATTCTTTAAGGCGAGACTATTCCCTGCAGATGCACGTAATCACCCGCCAACTACATGCATCGGGTAATCCACAGGGAGGGGAATCAAACTCGTGTCTGTGGGGAGTAAACCCATGACCAAAGTCGTTTGCCCTGACGGGTAATCCACGAGGAGGGGAATCGAACTCGTATCTGTGGAGAGTAAACCCATGACAATTTGCCAAAACTCGTGACAAATAATCCACAAGGAGGGGAATCAAACTCGTGTCTATGGGGAGAAAACCCACGACCAAAGTCGTTTGCCAAAACTCATGATGGGTAATCCATGAGGAGGGGAATCAAACTCGTGTCTGTGGGGAGCAAACACACGACCAAAGTTGTTCACCCAAACTTGTGAGTCGTGACAGGTAATCCATGGGAGGGGAATCGAACTCAAGTTTGTGGGGAGCAAGTCCACAACTAAAGTCGTTTGCCCAAACTCTTGACAGGTAAACCACATAAGGAGGGGAATCGAACTAGTGTCTGTGGGGAGTAAACCTATGACCAAAGCCGTTTGCTCAAACTCGTGATAGGTAATCCCCATAGGGAGGGGAATCGAACCGGTGTCTCTGGAGAGCAAACTTATGACCAAAGTCGTTTGCCTAAACTCGTGACAACTAATCCACCGGGGGAGGGGAAATCGAACTCGTGTTTATGGGGAGCAAACCCACGACCAAAGTTGTTCGCCCAAACTCGTGGCAGGTTTTCAGAAGTAAAACCTCACATCTTTTGTATCCTTAGATCTAAGTAAAAGGTGAAAAAAAAAGGATTAGGATACGCTCATCCTCGAGTATGGATTTGACTATCCTTCTATTGGAGGTGAATGATGTTGCATTTAGTGAAGTTGTGTATTGTGTGTTTAGGGTGTAATTAGCTATATGTGTAAACTGTCAAACCTTACTAAGATTAAGAGTTTCCTAAAACAAGAAAGACCCTTAGCATGAAGATTAGTTTGCCTCGAACAAAAATACCATTCATAAGTGGTATTTTCAAATAATCTATTTTTAAGAGATCGTAAGTAAATCTATATATGGACTTTCATTGATTGATAAAAGGTCATTCCAACAAAAAATTTTAGGCATTATTTAGTTTTCACCTACTTGGAAATCTTGCTCAAGAAACATGTTTTGTTTAGATTCTTCTTTCTTTTTTACTTTTCTTCTTCTTCTTCTTCTTCTTCTTCTTCTTCTTTTGTTCTTCTTCAGCTAAGCTTGTATGGAGAGCATTGAGAAAGTAGTTCCACGCCTTTCAAGCAATCATGCAATCAATGAAGAGGTGATCAATTGACTTCGCATCTCACATACACATTATACATATGTTAGGAAGGATAAGGGATCTTATTTGCAAATTATTGATTGTCACACCCTCTTTCTTCTCACAAGTCAAGTGAATGCTACCACCCTTTGTGGAGCTCTATATGACCATACGAAGAAGATATGGGTGACCAATGTACTGACCTATGTACTCAACTGTCACAAATGGGTGAAAATACAATCACAGTTCCACCAAGGGTTGTATAACACCGATTATTTGGATCACTAACAAGGGCCTTAGCATATTCATGGTTTGACAATAGTGGCATATCAATCCTACAAACACAAGCTAAAAACAACCTCAATAATACGAGAGGGCTTGTATCAGTAAAATAGCCCAAATTACATGAAGGGTTTGGATCACTTTGCTTGGTTGTTTAAACATGGGCCTTTGCATATCAAATGATTTGGATCACTGAAAACGACCTCAATAATATGAAGCGGGTGGATCACTAAAATGGACCAAATTATATAAAGGGTGTGGATTACTAAAATGGCCCAAATTAAATAAAGGGTGTGGATTACTAAAATGGCCCAAATTACGTGAAGGGTTTGCATCACTACGCTTGGTTGTTTAAACATGGGCCTTTGCATATCAATTGATTTGGATCACTGAAAACGACCTCAATAATATGAAGCATATGGATCACTAAAATGGGCCAAATTATATAAAGGGTGTGGATCACTAAAATGGCCCAAATTATATAAAGGGTGTGGATCACTAAAATGGCCCAAATTACATTAAGGGTCCTACAAAATTGAATTGTGTTTAGAACTGAAGATGTTTCTACAAAATTAACGATGTGGATCACTGAGAAACAACCTCAAATATTACGAATAGATGGATCAACTTAACATATCCAATGGGATGGGTCATGGAAAGAGGTTCAATCATATGATGACTTTAGATCACTAACACCAACACGAATCATATGATGCATTTGGATCACTTCTAGTGCAGAATCCTTTTGTCGATAATGCATAAAATTTGTCTATTTTAAATGATGCCTCAATATTTTCAGCTAGAGAAACATTTTGTTATGAGTAACTTCTTAATCCAAGTAGTGTCATTATCTGAGCCTAACTTCATCTTCGGATAAGAGTCTGACCGTTCTTATTTGTCTTATTCCTAATTAAGGATCGACCATTTTTACTTTGATTCCATCGCTAATCAACCCTTGTGCAAAGTGGTATGCAATTTTGCTTATTGAAGATAGTCCAATAAAAGGGAAGCCGTGTGCACACTCATGGGAACTTACCTTAATCCTTTCATCAATGAGGATATATATATATATATATATATATATATATATATATATATATATATATATATATATATATATATATATATATAAGAATAAAACATTCTTTAAGGCGAGACTATTCCCCGGATGCACGAAATCACCCGCCAACTACATGCATCGTGTAATCCACAGGGAGGGGAATCAAACTCGTGTCTGTGGGGAGTAAACACAAGACAAAAGTCGTTTGCACTTACTCGTAATACACAATGAGGGGAATCGAACTAGTATCTGTGGAGATAAACCCATGACAATTTGCCAAAACTCGTGACAAATAATCCACAAGGAGGGGAATCAAACTCGTGTCTAAGGGGAGAAAACCCATGACCAAAGTCGTTCGCCAAAACTCATGATGGGTAATCCACGAGGAGGGGAATCAAACTCGTGTCTGTGGGGAGTAAACACACGACCAAAGTTGATCGCCCAAACTCATGACAGGTAATCCATGGGAGGGGAATTGAACTTGTGTCTGTGCGAAGCAAACCCACGACCAAAGTCGTTTGCCCGAACTTGTGACAGGTAATTCCCACAAGGAGGGGAATCAAACTGGTGTCCGTGGGGAGCAAACCCACGACCAAAGCCGTTTGCCCAAACTCATGATAGGTAATCCCCATAGGAAGGGGAATCAAACTGGTGTCTGTGGGGAGCAAACTTATGACCAAAGTCGTTTGCCCAAACTCATGATAGGTAATCCACCGGGGGGAGGGGAAATCAAACTCGTGTTTATGGGGAGCAAACCCATGACCAAAGTTGTTCACCTAAACTCATGACAGGTTTTGGGAAGTAAAACCTCACATCTTTTGTATTCTTAGGTCTAAGTAAAAGGTTTTTTAAAAAAAAAAAGATTAGGATAGGCTCATCCTCGAGTATGGATTTGACTATCCTTCTATTGGAGGTGAATGATATTGCATTTAGTGAAGTTATGTATTGTGTGTTTAGGGTATAATTAGCTATATGTGTAAACTGTCAAACCTTACTAAGATTAAGAGTTTCCTAAAAGAAGAAAGACCCTTAGCATGAAGATTAGTTTGCCTCGAACAAAAATACCATTCATAAGTGGTATTTTCAAATAATCTATTTTTAAGAGATCGTAAGTAAATCTATATATGGACTTTCATTGATTGATAAAAGGTCATTCCAACCAAAAATTTGAGGCATTATTTAGTTTTCACCTACTTGGAAATCTTGCTCAAGAACCATCTTTTGTTTAGATTCTTCTTCTTTCTTCTTCTTCTTCTTCTTCTTCTTCTTTTGTTCTTCTTCACCTAAGCTTGTATGGAGAGCATTGAGAAAGTAGTTCCACACCTTTCAAGCAATCATGCAGTCAATGAAGAGGTGATCAATTGACTTCGCATCTCCCATACACATTATACATATGTTAGGAAGGATAAGGGATCTTATTTGCAAATTATTGATTGTCACACCCTCTTTCTTCTCACAAGTCAAGTGAATGCTACCACCTTTTGTGGAGCTCTATATGACCATACGAAGAAGATATGGGTGACCTATGTACTCAACTGTCACAAATGGGTGAAAATACAATCACAGTTCCACTAAGGGTTGTATCACACCGACTATTTGGATCACTAACAAGGGCCTTAGCATATTCATGGTTTAACAGTAGTGGCATATCAATCCTACAAATACAAGCTAAAAACAACCTCAATAATATGAGAGGGTTTGTATCAGTAAAATAGCCCAAATTACATGAAGGGTTTGGATCAATTTGCTTGCTTGGTTAAACATGGGCCTTTGCATATCAAATGATTTGGATCACTGAAAATGACCTCAATAATATGAAGTGGGTGGATCACTAAAATGGACCAAATTATATAAAGGGTGTGGATTACTAAAATGGCCTAAATTATATAAAGGGTGTGGATTACTAAAATGGCCCAAATTATGTGAAGGGTTTGCATCATTACACTTGGTTGTTTAAACATGGGCCTTTGCATATCAATTGATTTGGATCACTGAAATATGAAGTGTATGAATCACTAAAATGGGCCAAATTATATAAAGGGTGTGGATCACTAAAATGGCCCAAATTATATAAAGTGTGTGGATCACTAAAATGGCCCAAATTACATTAAGGGTCCTACAAAATTGAATTGTGTTTAGAACTGAAGAGGTTCCTACAAAATTAATGATGTGGATCACTGAGAAACAACCTCAAATATTACGAATAGATGGATCAACATAACATATCCATTGGGATGAGTCATGGAAAGAGGTTCAATCATATGATGACTTTAGATCAGTAACACCAACACGAATCATATGATGCGTTTGGATCACTAAATGGGGCGAATCATAGAAGAAGTTCAAATCTGTTAAAATGGCCCAAGCATGTCAAAGGTTTGGATCATTAGAAATGGGCGAAATCATATGGACAGTTTCGATCTTTTGTAAAGTTGAAGAGGGTCCTACAAAATTTAGGGAATGGATCAACTTAGCATATCCATTGCCATGGATCATGAAAAGTAATTTCAATCATATGATCAGTTTGGATCATGGAAAGCAACTCCAATCGTGTGATGAGTTTGGATAGCGAATGGGCTGAATAATATGAACAATTTGGATCCACTAAATGGACAAAGCATGTCAATGTTTTTATCCATCGAAATGGCCCATTTCAAAGGTTTGGATGACTAGAAATGGGCCAAATCATATGAATTTGGATCGTTGCAAAAAGAAAATTGATTGTTTGAATTGTGTAGAGAACTGAAGAGGGTCCTACAAAATTAATGAAGTGGATCACTGAGAACCAACTTCAAATATTACGAATAGATGGATCAACTTAACATAAACATTGGGATGGGTCATGGAAAGAGGCTTCAATCATATGATGAGTTTAGATCACTAATAGCAACCCATATCATATGATGCATTTGGATCGTTGAATGGGACGAATCATATGAGAAGTTCAAATCCGCTGAAATTGCCCAAGCACATCAAAGGTTTTGATCCATTAAAATGGCCCACGCATGTAAAAGGTTTGGACCACTAGAAATTGACAAAATCATATGAACAGTTTGGATCATATGTAAAGTTGAAGTGGGTCCTACAAAATTGAGGGCAAGGATCAACTTAACCTAAGCATTGACATGGATAATGAAAAGCAGCTTCAATCATATAATGAGTTTGGATCATGAAAAGTAGCTTCAATCGTATGATTAGTTTGGATCGCGAATGAGCCGAATCGTATAAACAATTTTGATCCACTGAATGGCCCAAGCATTTCAATGTTTTTTATCCATCGAAATGGCCCATTTCAAAGGTTTGGATAATTAGAAATGTGCCAAATCATATGAACTTAGATCGTTGTAAAAAGAAACCTGATAGTTTGAATTATTTAAAGAACTGAAGAGGGACCTACAAAATTAACGATGTGTATCATTGAGAACTAACCTCAAATATTATGAATAGATGGATCAACTTAACATATCCATTGGGATGGGTCAAGGAAAGAGGTTTCAATCATATGATGAGTTTAGATCACTAATATCAGTGTGAATCATAAGATGCATTTGGATCGCTGAATGGGCCGAAACATATAAGAAATTCAAATCAACTGAGATGGCCCAAGCATGTCAAAGGTTTGGATCACTACAAATGGGCCGAATCATATGAACAATTTGGATTGTTTGTAAAGTTAAAGAGGGTCCTACAAAATTTAGCGCATGGATCAACCATATCCATTGCCATGGATCATGTAAAACAACTTCAATCATCTAATGAGTTTGGATCATTAAAAGCAGCATCAATTGTATAATGAGTTTGGATCGCAGAATGAGCCGAATCATATCAACAATTCGGATCCACTGAATGGCCCAAGCATGTCAATGTTTTTTATCCATCAAAATGGCCCATTTAAAAGGTTTGGATCACTAGAAATGGGCCAAATGATAAGAATTTGGATCGTTGTAAAAAGAAACCTAATTGTTTGAATTGTGTATAGAAATGAAGAGGGACCTACAAAATTAACAATGTGGATCATTGAGAAACAACCTCAAATATTATGAATTGATGGATCAACTGAACATATCCATTAGGATGGTTCATCGAAAGAGGCTTCAATCATATGATGAGTTTAGATCATTAATAGTAGCATGAATCATAAGATGCATTTGGATTGCTGAATGGGCCGAATCGTCAAAGGTTTGGATCACTAGAAATGGGCCAAATCATATGAACTGTTTGGATCATTTGTAAAGCCGAAGAGTGTCATACAAAATTTAGGGCATGGATCAACCTAGCATATCCATTGCCATGGATCATGAAAAGCAGCTTCAATCGTATGATTAGGTGGGATCGCAAATGACCCGAATCATATAAACAATTTCAATCCACTGAATGGCCTAAGCATGTCAATGTTTTTTATCTATCGAAATGGCCCATTCAAAGGTTTAGATCATTAGAAATGGGCCAAATCATATGAATTTAGATTGTTGTAAAAGAAACCTGATTGTTTGAATTATGTAAAGAACTGAAGAGGGTCCTACAAAATTAACGATGTGTATCACTAAGAACCAACCTCAAATATTATGAATAGATGGATCAACTTAACATATCCATTGGGATGGGTCAAGGAAAGAGGTTTCAATCATATGACGAGTTTAGATCACTAATATCAGCGCGAATCATAAGCTGCATTTGGATCATTGAATGGTTCAAAACATATAAGAAATTCAAATCAAATGAAATGGCCCAAGCATGTCAAAGTTTTGGATCACTACAAATGGGCCAAAGCAGATGAACAGTTTGGATCGTTTGTAAAGCTTACGAGGGTCCTACAAAATTTAGCAAATGGATCCACTTAGCATATCTATTGCCATGGATCATGAAAAGCAGCTTCAATCATCTGATGAGTTTGGATCATTATAAGCAGCATCAATTGTATAATGAGATGGATCGTCGAATGAACCGGATGATATCAACAATTCGGATCCACTGAATGGCCCAAGCATGTCAATGTTTTTTATCCATCAAAATGGCCCATTTCAAAGGTTTGGATCACTAGAAATGGGCCAAATGATATGAATTTGGATCGTTATAAAAAGAAACTTGATTGCCTGAATTGTGTGTAGAACTGAAGAGGGTCCTACAAAATTAACGATGTGGATCACTGAGAACCAACCTCAAATATTATGAATAGATCGATTAACGTAACATATTTTTTGGGATGGGTCAAGGAAAGAGGTTTCAATCATATGATGAGTTTAGATTACTAATATCAGTGTGAATCATAAGATGCATTTGGATCGCTAAATGGTCTAATACATATAAGAAATTCAAATCAACTGAAATGGCCCAAGCATGTCAAAGGTTTGGATCATTTGTATTGGTTTGTATTGTTGATATGTTCCATAGAAATGAAGTCCCAGATAATATTAATTGAATTCAACATCATTTCAATGTCAATAACATCGGAATGAATCAAATTCATATTGAAATGAAAGATGATGAACTCATACAATTACAAAATGTATCTGAAACTTGACAAGAAGCACAAGCACTCCTCCTATACAGTGCAATTCGCAACAAGAGCTCATCTGCTTATCATATTCTAGAAAGAATTTGATGAAGATAACAGAGTCAAAACAGTAAGGAAATGGAAGATTTAAATTTGCAGAGCAGCACAACAACTAGAGAGTTGGCACAACTCTAGGAAGAAAACAGGGAAAAAAAACAGCTGGTAAGCCAGACCACTCCTGTCATGCTATAGCTAGCTATCCACAACCGCTACTAAATGTAAAATTCTTCGAATTGAAGATGAATCACATCCATCTCCAATGTGGATCGGTTTCTGCTAGCAAGGAGTGGGATGCAGGAAGTGCATGCTCCTAAAAAACAACACATAACAAAATTTTCTCTATTTTCCAAATCTGCACTCCAGATCAAAATTTAACATTACACAGTTCATGAACCAGGTATTTATCCTAACAAAAACAATAGCTTCCTATGAAGAATTTTTTTTTTAAAATAAAAAATAAAATAAAACACTGTAATAAGCAGGAAAAAAATAAATCAAAGAAGTAGGTTTGTCATAGAATTGGGAAGTTGGGTTTCTTGAGAGAGATGGAAACAAAAGAATGATGTATTGGATATTTGGATGGAGTGAAATACCTGGAGCTGCTGCCCTTCAACTAATGAACATGGGCATTAACCTTTTTGAAATCTACAGGTTGCTGATCTCTTCAAGAAAAGAAAAACATAGAAAAAGTGAGCTTTTCAATATCCAACAAGAGAGAGAGAAGTAGATTCCTCATAGAGCTCTGCTCAAATCATTGCGAAGCTTCTCAGAATCATCAAAGAAGAGAGACACCACTTCAAGAACAAAATCTGGGTTGCTCTCATCTTGCAACTGCTGCAGCTGTGTAATGTATTGATCATCCAAGAATCCCTTCCAAACAGGAGGAAAAAAAATCAGATGGTTACACCCATATGATAGTTCACCAACACTTTGATAATGGTGGTGACTTATCCTCCTCAAATGTGGTGCCCATGCACTACCCAGACCATCCAAACCATCCAATCATCCAAATTGTGGGGCACATTATGGATGGAGCATATCTCAAATACCATACTGATCAAGCAATCCAAACCATCCAATTAATGGTACTTCAAAAATGTATGGTTAAGAATAAAACAATAAGTACTGATCAAGCAAACCAAACCATCCAATTAATGGTACTTATCAATTGTATGGTTAAGAATAAAATAGTGAATGGCCCTAGTTCCAACTGAAAAAATCAGATGGTTCCAATATCTGCTTACTTTTACTTTTGGGTTATGCTCCATCCATAATTCAGTCAAAGATTTGGGAGGTTTCAATATATGGCAATGAGGTTCCAAAGGTTTATGGTAAATGGAAGAGCCCTTATGGATTTCGTAAAGTAAATCTAGGCAAAAGTAAGACCAAGAGAACCAGTCATTTAAAAAGAAAAAATGAAAAATAAAATAAAATAAATAAATAAAGACACCATCACTTGTCAGTTTTCTTTACCAATTTCATGCAATCATGTGCTTCAGTAGATAAGCTAGGATCCAGCCCATGATCTTAAGGTTGAGACACAGTGATAATCCAATCAAGTTACAAGTGTTATCATAGTCTTGGTAGGAAGTGTTTCAGAATACAAAGAAAGAAATATCTATTATAAGAGGCATCACAATAAAAATTGAAACCTTCTCAATCTTGATAAACTTTTCTCCACGCCCACGATCAAGGATTTTACATACTTTATAAAACTTAGACAACCTTTCAGCCTGTAACAGGGAAGTAGCTTGAGGCATGTCGAATAGGCAAAAATTTTCAACTTAATCAGCATGTAGTGAGTGACAAAGGGCATATGGACAAATTGGATGAGGAGAACAATTACCTGCTACCCTGATTTCCGGTATATCTCAAGGGCTTTGATAGCATAATGCCGTTGCATCCCCAAGTATTTCCATAGAAAATAATAATAATAATGAAGAACCAACATCATCAATTGCCCACATCCCCGTTAAGCAAAAGTTTTCTTACAATTTATATCATGATCGCTTATTTTCGATGAAGGCTTACTTTTTGGAAAATAATCAACATATAAACAAGTTAGGAGAGTCATCCATGCAAAATACACTGCAAATGAAGGAGAGAAAAATAAAATCGCCTACATTATTTTAGAGTAGATCATCCTTTGGTATTCTTCCTATCAATTTATTTCTTAATCATTAAAATTTTCTTAGTTTTTTATTCTGGCGCGGAATCCTTTTGAGTACGATGCATAAAATTTGTCTATTTTAAATGATGCCCAAGTATTTTCAGCTTTAAAAAAAAAAAACATTTTGTTATGAGTGACTTCCTAATCCAACTAGTGTCCTTATCCAAGCCTAACTTCATCTTCATGTAAGAGTCTAACTGTTCTTATTTGTCTTGATCCTAATTAAAGATCGACGGTTATTACTTTGATTCCATGGCTAATCAACCCTTGTCTAAAGTGGTGTGTGATTTTGCCTATTGAAGATAGTCCAATAAAAAGTAAGTCGAGTGCACATTCATGGGACCTTACCCCATCTTCTAGGACAAACCAAAACCTGAAAATGATCGTGTGAAGGAGTGAAGTGATAGGAGGCAAGGCAGGATTTCTAATTCAAATAGGGGATGTAGATGGACTTTTTGGTGTAGCAAACAACTTATAGGCAATTAGAGTCAATCAACCAACACTAGATGATAAGCCCCTTCGGGGGTTCGGGCTGGTCTGACACCTAATAGATCCACTTTGAAGAAAAAAGAGATCTATAAATTGAAGTTCGGGCCGAAGGCTTTGACTGAAAACGCCTTGTCATTCATGTAATTCTACTGGTCTAGGAGTAACTCCCAGGCTTCGGGAGTCGCCATAGGGTCCATATAATAATAATTAAATGGATCACTAAAAGACGGCTCAATCATATGAATGATATGGATCAACTTAGGGCCTGTTTATTCATGCTTAATTTTTGCACTTAACGCGGAATTGGGAAAATGTTCCGTGTTTAGTGGTGTTTGTTAATGCGTCGATAACGCGGAAGGAAAGCACTAAGTGGTTTTTCACCGAATTCTTTCCGTGATAGGAGTCTGGCTTAATGGTGAATGTGGAATGCGCTAAATGAATTTTTCATTAAACAAAAATTTTTGCTTCCAAAATTACCCATTTTCAAGTTACTATGGCAATTTTTTTCCCTTTAAATTGTTTGCTCAACACCAAATCAACTTTTAACCTGTGAAACTTCTTTATGCCCCACCATGATGTATGTGTTTCATCCATTTTTAAAGATCATTTTAGGGCTTGATAACAAAAATGAGAGGAATATAAAGCTGAGGAGGGATCTACAAAATTTAAGGTTTTGATCCATTGAAATGGCCTAAGCATGTTAAAGGTTTGGATCATTAGAAATGGGCCAAATCATATGAATAGTTTGGATCATTTGTAAAGCTGAAGAGGGATCTACAAAATTTAAGGCATGGATAAACTTAGCATATCTAGTGCCACGGATCATAAAAGTAGCTTCAATCATATGATGAGTTTGGATCATTTAAACCAGCTTTAATCATATGATGAGTTTGGATCATGAAATGTTGCTTCAATCGTATGATGAGTTTGGATTGCCAAATGAGCCGAAGCATATGAACAATTTGGATCCACTAATTGGCACAAGCATGTCAATGTTTTTTATTCATCGAAATGGACCATGTCAAAGGTTTGGATCACTAGAAATGGGCTAGATCACATGAGTTTAGATCGTTGTAAAAAGAAACATGATTGTTTGAATTGTGCATAGAGTTGAAGAGGGTCATACAAAATTAACGATGTGGATCACTGAGAACCAACAACAAATATTATGAATAAATGGATCAACTTAAAATATCCATTGGGATGAGTCATGGAAAGAGGCTTCAATCATATGATGAGATTAGATCACTGACAGCAGCACTAATCATATGATGAATTTGGATCACAGAATGGACTGAATCTGAATCATATAAGAAGTTCAAATTCGTTGATATGGCCGAAGCACGTCAAAGGTTTTGATCCATTGAAATGGCTCAAGCATGTCAAAGGTTTGGATCACTAGAAATGGGCCAAATCATATAAACAGTTTGGATCATTTGTAAAGTTGAAGAGGGATCTACAAAATTTAGGGCATGGATCAACTTAGCATATCTATTGCCATGGATCATGAAAAGCAACTTCAATCATATGGTGAATTTGGAAAATGAAAAGCAGCTTTAATCATATGATGAGTTTGGATCATGAAAAATAGCTTCAATTGTATGATGAGTGTCGATCGTCGAATAAGCCAAAACTTACGAACGATTTGGATCCACTGAATAGCACAAGCATGTCAATGTTTTTAATCCATCGAAATGGCCCATGTCAAATATTTGGATCACTAGAAATGGGCCAAATCATATGAATTTGGATTGTTGTAAAAAGAACCCTAATTGTTTGAATTGCGTATAGAATTAAAGAGGGTCCTACAAAATTAACGAGGTGGATAACTGAGAACCAACCTTAAATAATATGAATAGATGGATCTAATTTAACATACGCATTGGGATGGATCATGGAAAGAGGCATCAATCATATGATGAGTTTAGATCACTAACAGCAGCACTAATCATGTGATGCATTTGGATCGCTTAAAGGGTCAAATCATATAAGAAGTTCAAATCCGTTGAAATGGCCCAAGCACGTCAAAGGTTTTGATCCATTGAAACGGCCCAAGCATGTCAAAGGTTTGGATCCCTAGAAATGGGCCAAATCATATGAACAGTTTATATCATTTGTAAAGCTGAAGAGGGGCCTACAAAATTTAGCGCATGGATCAACGTAGCATATCCATTGCCACGTATCATTAAAAGCAGCTTTAACCATATGATAAGTTTGGATCATAAAAAGGAGCTTTAATCATATGATGAGTTTGGATCGCCGAATGAGCCGAATCATATGAACAATTTATATCCGCTAAATGGCCCAAGCATGTTAGTGTTTTTTATTGATCGAAATAGCCCATGACAAAGGTTTGGATCACTAGAAATGGGCAAAATCATATGAATTTGGATCGTTGTAAAAAGAAACATGATTGCTTGAATTGTGTGTAGAGTTGAAGATGGTCCTACAAAATTCACAATGTGGAACACTGAGAACCAACATAAAATATTATGAATAGATGGATCTAACTTAACATATCCATTGGGATAGTTCATAGAAAGATGCTTCAATCTTATGATTAGTTTAGATCACTAATAGCATCACTAATCATATGATGCATTTGGATCGCTAAATGGGCCGAATCATATGAGAAGTTCAAATCCGTTGAAATGGCCTAAGCATGTCAAAGGTTTTCATCCATTGAAATGGCCCAAGCATGTCAAAGGTTTGGATCGCTAGAAATGGGCTAAATCATATGAACAGTTTGGATCATTTGTAAAGATGTAGAGGGTCCTACAAAATTTAGGGCATGGATCAGCTTAACATATCCATTGCCATGGATCGTGAAAAGCAGCTTCAATCATATGATGAGTTAGGATCATGAAAAGCAACTTCAATCGTAGGATGAGTTTGGATCATGAAAAGCAGCTTCAATCATAGGATGAGTTTGGATCATGAAAAGTAGCTTCAATCGTTTGATGAGCGTCGATCGCTGGATGAGCCGAATCGTATGAACGATTTGGATCCACTGAATGGCTTAAGCATGTCAATGTTTTTTAATCTATCAAAATGGCCCATGAAAAAGATTTGGATCATTAGAAATGGGACAAATATGAATTTGGATGGTTGTAAAAAGAAACTTGATTGTTTAAATTGCGTATCAAACTCAAGAGGGTTCTACAAAATTAACAATGTGGATCACTTGTGCTGACCCGCTCTTACGTAGATATTTTTGGAAAGCTTCTTGATTCTTTCGTCCAGGTACTATTTTTCCATCACTCTTCTTATATTTTTCGTTGTCCCATGTGCATTGCATGCTTCTTTCTTTTACATTAAGGACAATGTAGATTTTAGGTTGGGGGTGGGAGATTAGGTTTCCTAATCAGTGTTTTCTTAGTCTTGAGCAAAAATTATGAAAATTTTTAAAATTTTCTGGAATTTCTTGTGAATTTGAAGTGATTTTGACGGCCATCTTGGATTTACAATTACAAGATAAGTGATGCTGAAAATTTATGACTCTTGGATTCAGCTATTTGTTAGATTTCATAGTTAAGTTCGAACTATTAATCCATGGTTAGAGGTTTTAAATATTGATTGAATCATGATTTCACAAAACACATCTCACTTGCACATTAAGGGTTCAGTTCGATATTAAAGGATTAACTTGGTGATCACTAAGCTTGAAAGGAACCAACCTGAGAAATTGAAAGGATTGGGCGAATGGTCTTCATCATAGGTTTGCTCCCTATATGTGTATATTTAATTCCCCATGGATGATATGTGAAAAAATTTGAGTGTACAGTCTTCATCATAGGTTTGCTCTCTATAGGTAAGGATTTGATTCCCCTTCTTGGCGTTACTTTTACTAGAAAAATCAAAAGCTAAAAAAAAAAAATGAAAAGATGATCTGTGAGGCAAGTTTTGGTAATTCTCGTGTTGGTTACCAATGATATCCTGAGATAGAGAAGTGAATTTTAATGATGATAAGCCGAGATTAGACTATACAATCATGAATCCTAATGTTTAGAATTTTTTCTAATTGGTGGATTAATACTTTGATCTTAACTATGAAATGTACTGTGCGGGTGAGGCCAGGAGAGAGTAATGCCCAACATTCATGAATCTTAAAATTCTAGTATTTGATTTGTTTTTCAAAAATCGCTCGAGTTCATATAAATTGTCCTGTAATTCTCAACTTATTTTTTGCATACTTTGCTTGGGACTAGCAAAATGTTGGTTGGGGGTTGTGTTGAGGGTCGAATATTGCATATTAGACCCCAATTACTACCTGGATTTACGAACATAACACCGCTTAACGGTTTATTCTAATCGTGTTTGTGATGCAAGGTGAATCTAGGAGCGTGGACTGGAAAGGATGCTAAAAGCATGGATTTAACACTCAGGCATCACCAAGGCATTGGACGGGGCTCCATGAGACCAAGATCGAGGATTTACATGCTAGAGATTAGAGAAATTCCAGCCACTCATCTTAAACAGGCCTAAAAGACGTTCAGAATGCAAGATCATAGGGTTCCCACCATCTGATCGACTCGAAACTCAATACGTGGCTTGAGGACCATAACTGAACCGTACACGGCAAATTTCAACCCTCGGATCCCTGTGGAAGTGTCCCAACGGACAGATCAGCCCCTTAAATCCTTAAGTGGGGCCCACCTGATCTCTGGATACGCTTCAATTTCGGACTCAACGCCTTAAATGAGGCAACAAAACAAATGGATGAAACAGATTTATCTCATCATATCTCTGTTGGCCCCACCTATGATGCACATGCACATCACCATGTGCAACAGAATTGCACTAGAAGTGTAAGCACGGTCAAACCGAGTTTGACCATGCTTCCTAACGAGGAAGTGCTCCCTGTTGCCGCGACGCTTGAACAGAGTCTCACGTCAGATTCTTGTGGGCCACCATCATGATTCGACGGTCCGATCCGGACTGTCCATTGGAATCCCAAAAGTCCTATGATCATGGCCTAGATGAAGAAATCGCAAAAATACAGTAAGAAGAGCGTCCCAACCATTCTAATGCAGGTTGAACGGCCGTGAAATTGATCAAGTGGGCCGCATCAAAAGATAGAAAAAATCCATCCCTCCTACCAAAATTTTATCATGAATCTTATGGACGGTGTGGATTCATCAAACGACAGGGAATGTGGGCCCCACCAGTTACGCAGAGTAGGCCTTACGCATGTATTACGAAAGGACGTGCGTCCGGACGTCGTGGGGCGTTGTACGACCCATATGACGATCGGATTTCTAATTCGAACCATCCAAATGCTAACTCAGGAGGTCTTGATCCTAGAGATGCAGCCAGATGCAGGATTAAATCAGCAACGGGATCAGCTCTTGGGCGGGAGCAAGTTTTTGCAAAACGCTTCGCAGGAGGTTTTTCAAACATGATACGCACGCTGCTGTGCGTATTATCCACCGCCGCTACATGCAGCAACCTACGGCCCTGTCTATAAAAGTAAAAGAAGACAGAGAGAGACGGGGACTTTGGGGGATTTATCGATTCGGGATCCAAGCTTTGGACAGGCAGGTTGGAGGCAGCCGTGGAAGTGATAGAGGGAGTATTGTCTTTTTGTTTTTATTTGGTTTTTTTTTTATTATTTTTGTGAGATCTAATCCAATCATGTTGGGTTAAACCTCTTAGCTAGGGCTAAGAGGTGAAGCCTGTAGCGAGATGGGAGACTTTATTTTATGCTTTTAATTTAAATTTATGAACTGAATTTGATTTTAGTTGATTATTAAAGGAATGTTTTTTTTATCTTTAATGGTCTGTTGTGACTGAAATTACAATGGGTCTTCAATGGCTTTGAGCGTGTTCCTTTTCCTTTTTATGATTATGATGTCAGGAAGCCCTGTTGTTCACCATCGTCTCCTGGGCATGGTTGGATGTCGGAACCCTTCCTAACCTTCATATATCTGTTGATTGGTTGGTAATTAGATTAATTTTGTTGTTTACTTTGTCTCTTGGGCATGGTTTGGTGATGGAATCCATTCTAATTCATACATCTTTCATCTCTTGAAAACTATATCAAAGGAATTTCAGTTTAATTTTCATAATTCTTGAAACAGGCATAAGATCTCCCTGATGTCTACAAGTGGATCCTCTGAATCCTTAGTTTCCTTTCCTTGAATTCCTTAAGTTTTAGATAATTATTTCACCATTATTTCTCAATTTATAATCAATTTAGATTTCATCTTAGTCTAGTTCTAATTCTACCTAGTTTCAGAGAACGTACAGGTATCAGTCCCTTGGGATTCGACCTCGGTCTCACCGAGTTTATTACTACATCACAACCCTATACTTGGGGAGTGAACAATTTGGCCCATTTCTAGTGATCCAAACCTTTGACATGCTTGGGCCATTTTAATGGATCAAAACCTTTAACTTGCTTTGGCCATTGCAGCAGATTTGAACTTCTTATATGATTCGGCCTGTGTAGCAATCCAAATACATCATATGATTCGTGCTGTTGTAAGTGATGTAAACTCATCATATGATTGAAGCCTCTTTCCATGACCCATCCCAATGGATATGTTAAGTTGATCCATCTATTCATAATATTTGAGGTTGATTCTCAGTGTTCGACATTGTTCATTTTATAGGACCATCTTCAATTCTATTCACAATTCAAACAATCAGCTTTCTTTTTACATGGATCCAAATTCATATGATTTGGCCCATTTCTAGTGATCCAAACCTTTGACATGGGCCATTTCGATGGATTAAAAACATTAACATGCTTGGATCCAAATTGTTCATATGATTTGGCTCATTTGGTGATCCAAACTCATCGTACGATTGAAGTTGCTTTTCATGATCCAAACTCATCATATGATTTGCTATTCATAATCCATGGCAATGGAGATGCTAAGTTGATCCATTCCCTAAATTTTGTAGGATCCTCTTCAGCTTTACAAATGATCCAAACTATTCATATGAGTTGGCCCATTTCTAGTGCTCAAACCTGTGGCATGCATTGGTCATTTCAATGGATCAAAACCATTGACGTGTTTAGGCCATTTCAATGGATTTGAACTTTTTATATGATTCCACCCATTCAGCGATCCAAATGCATCATATGATTCGTAATGCTGTTAGTGATCTAAACTCATCATATGATTAAAGACTCTTTCCATGACCCATCCCAATGGATATGTTAAGTTGATCCATCTATTCATAATATTTGAGGTTGGTTCTCAATGATCCACATCATTAATTTTGTAGGACTCTCCTTGGTTCGATACACAATTCAAATAGTCATGTTACTTTTTACAACGATCCAAATTCATATGATGGGCTTCTGTTCGGTGATACAAATCGTTATTATGGTAGTGTGTGTTGGGTATCTAAACCATTCATACGATGTAGCCAGTTTTCATTATCTCAAACTTTTAATTTAATATCCATGGATCATTTCAATTGATCCAATCCATTCATATGGTTGGTTTGTAGTGATCCAATTCCTTAATACGATTGGGGCCATTTTCATTTTATCCAAACTCTTCATGTGATTTAGGTTGTTTCTAGTGATTCCTATGATTTAGGTCATTTCTAGTGATCTGAATCAAATGATATAATAATATATGTGTTCAACAATCAAATCTCTAACTAGTCACATGATTGAGGTTGTTTTCAATGACGTAAGCCGATTGATTTACTAAGTTGATTTGTATCATTCACATGATCGACTATTTGTAAGCTTGTTCAAATGATTGTGCCTATTTTCAATGATCCAAAATATCCATACGATTGTTTTATTACCATGATTGTGTAGATTTTTAGTGATTGAAACCGTTGGTATGGTTGGGACCTTATTTAGTATTCCAAACTGTTTTGGTGATTGGGCCATTTTCGGTTTCAAACCAATTGATATGTTGTATTTTGTTTTCCGCAATTGAATCAGTTAGTTCATGTTTTTTAGCCTAGGTGGATACCACATACAGCTAAGTTCTTTTAGGGAGGGGGAAGCTAGTCATAAAATTGTCAACATTTTGCAATTGAATGTAGATTGTTTAGGTATTCGTATTCCAGTTCTTAAGTATCTATTTGTGAGCTGCTTATTCTATAGTTGCGATATTTCCTGTTTGTGACACTTGGTGCATGGGTAAACCTTGCCTATGATTGATTCAAATCTCAGAGATCCTATATATGATTGGGGCCTTGTTCAGTGTTTCAAGCCTTTCGTATAATGGGGCATGTTTTAATGGTCCAATTCTTATGGGCCTTGTTCAGTGTTTCGAGCCTTTCATATAATGGGGCATGTTTTAATGGTCCAATTCTTATGATTGGTCTTTTTCCAATGATTGATGTGTTAAGGCACGTTTTTAGTAATCTAATTGGTTGATGTGATACGTCCCATGGTGGATGTTGAAATGTGATTTTTCACATGTAAGAGCGATACATGAATCATCAACGGTGGACCATTTTCAATTATCTAAGTTAATGTTTCCCAACCCACTATGAATGCTACAAATTGATCATATGATTGGGTCCAATTTTAATAGTCCAATTTGTTGACATGATTGGACTCATTTTAATTATCTAAGCCATTCTTATTGATTGGGCCTACATTTTATGATTCAAATCGTTAATATTGTAGGGTGCTTGTTATCATTATAACAAATTAAGGTAGGGCCCATTTTTAGTGATCCAATTAATATGGTAGGGCTTGTTTTCAACGATCCAATGGTTAATATTGATTAGGAACATTTTTACCCATGCAAATATTTGATATGGTTGGGCCATTCCAAGTGATTCAAATCGTTCATTTGACTGGGCTTATTGTAAGTGATCCAAACCCTTTATATCATTGTGGCCATTTTAATGATCTGAACCAATATATGTTGAGGCCTCTGTTCACCAATCAACTCTGTTGATTACTAATAGCCCTCATTGGATGTGGTAAGGACAAAAATTGTTAGTGGAGCAATCTTGACATAAAATATTTCTATCTTTTATAGTTAATTGTGGAGTGTAGTTATTTTTCTTTACTAATTGTTCATCTAGCTAGCCTATATTCAACAATCCAAATCGTTAATATGGTAGGATTTATCTAAACCCTACCATGGTTGATCCAAACCCTTCATATGATATGCTGGTTTCCAATGATGCCGACCGTTGACATGCTTGGGCCATTTCAATTGATTTGAACCATTAATATGATTGGCTTATACTTAGTGATCCAATGCTTCATATGATTGGGGTTGCTTTTAGTGATCTATGCTATAAATATCATTAAGGTCGTTTTCAGTGATACATTATATGCAATGATAGTGCCTTTTAATTGTTCATTGTGATGGTTGTTTTTAAATGGCGGTTAATTTCAATGAACGAGATGTATGAAGATATACATTAATATATTAATGAGGTCTACCAAAAATTCTAATAGGTGATACAGTATGTACAATGATAATGCGCTTTAATTGTTAATGGGGAAGAAACTATGGTCATACAGAGCTCCACCATGATCGACAACATTCGCTTGACTTGTGGGAAGAAAGAGGGTGCTGACAATCAATAATTTGCAAAGAAGATCCCTTACCCTTCCTAACATATGTATAATGTATATGAGAGATGTAGAGTCAATTAATCACCTCTTCATTCATTGCATGTTTGCTTGAAAGATGTGGGACTACTTTCTCAATGCTCTCCATACAAGCTTAGGTGAAACCGAATTCTGTTGTGGACCTTTTGAGGTCTTGGCATTCAGGAGGGGTGGAAAAAGTGGGGAAAGCTTTGTGGAGATTGCTTTTATATAGGAGATGTTTTTTGGATAGGAGTTCTTCATATGTTGTGGCCGTTAAGGAAATTAAATGTATTTTTTGGGTTGGGCTTCTTATGTAAAGCCAGTTAATCTTGCTAATCTCTCATATGTTTTTTAATTGTGTAGGTGGGTTGTTTTCTTTTGCGCATTTTGTGGCCTGTTAATGAAGCTCTCTCAAAAAGGAAAAAAAAAAAGGCATTTTGAAATGAGCCATAGCTAAATTCTTTTGTTGGTGTTAGGTTTTACTTAGACAAAAAATACAAAACGAAAAACAAGTTGGAAAGACATAAATAAAGAAGAAATGTAAAAATTAAAAAAAAAAAAGAAAAAAAAAAGAAAAAAAAAGTAAAGAGTATGAAGAATCTAAATAAAGATGATTTTTGAGCAAGATTTCTTAGTAGGTGAAAACTAAATGTCCTAAATTTGTTGTTGGAATGACCTTTTATCAATAAATGAAACTCCATATATAGATTTACTTCTTGATCTCTAAAAAATAGATTATTTGAAAATACCACTTGTGAATGATATTTTTGTTCAAGGCAAACTAATCTTCATACTAAGTGTCTTTCCTATTTTGGGATACGCTTGATCTTAGTAGGGTTTGACAGTTTACACATATAACTAATTACACCCTAAGTACACAATACACAACTTCACTAAATTTTGAATATCATTCACCTCCAATAGAAGGATAGTCAAATACATACTCAAGGATGAGCCTACCTCAATCCTTTTTTCTCATTTTACTTAGATATTCAATAGATGTGTGGTTTCACTTCCCAAAAGGGACGGGGACAGGGACACCCTATTGTTATATACAAAAAAAAAACTTCCCAAAACCCGTCACGAGTTTGGGTGGATGGCTTTAGTCATGGGTTTGCTCCCCATAGACTCGAATGTGATTCCCCTCCCCGTGTATTACCTATCATGATTTGGGTCGAACGACTTTGGTGGTGGATTTGCTCCCCACATACGCGAATGACTTTGGTTGTGGGTTTGCTCCCCACAAACATGAGTTTGATTCCTCTCCCCGTGGATTACCTGTTATGAGTTTAGGCGAACGACTTTGGTAGTGGGTTTGCTCTCCACAAACACGAGTTTGATTCCCCTCCCTGTGGATTACTCGATGTATGTGGTGTAACTGGGGAAGTTTTTTTTTTTTTTTTTTCTAATCCCCACATCTGGAGACCTGCCACACCCGACCTGACTTAGTGCTGACTCGACTCGACTCGGTACTTGTGATCGGGTCGGACTCAGTCTGGATTAGTCCAGGTCAGACCCAAACTCAGATTGGGCCAGGCATGCTGGACTTGGTACCGAGTTGGGTCGAGTTTGGGTCAGGTCTATTTCAAAACCGAGTCGAGTCAGGTCAGCCCTAACTTGGTCCGAGTCGACTCGTTGCTCTGTTCAACATGCTGTTTATCAGGGTAAGTTTTTGTTTTTAATCCTCGCATCTCGATATTCCTGAAAATTTAACCCTCAATTTCAGTGTTCACTAGAAAGCTTACTCCTGTCCATTCCTTTCAAGCCCGATCCTGCTCCTATAGGCATATGTCCATGATGCTTAACGACTAAGTTCAATTCCCTCCATATGGATTTTCTGATGCACGTGGTTTGCGGATGATTGCCTGCATTTGTAAGGAATGGTCTCACCTTAAAGGGACAGCGACACCCTGTCATTATAAATTAAAAAAAAAAAAAAAACTTCCCAAAATCCGTCACGAGTTTAAGTGAATGGCTTTGGTCATGGGTTTTCTCCCCATATATACGAGTGTGATTCCCCTCCCCATGGATTACCTATCACGAGTTGGGGAGAACGACTTTGGTCGTGGGTTTGCTCCTCATAGACACGAGTTTGATTCCCCTCCCCATGGATTACATGTTATGAGTTTGTTCGAACGACTTTGGTCGTGGATTTGCTCCCCACAGACAGGAGTTCGATTCCCCTTCCCATGAATTACTCGATGTACGTGGTGTAACTGGGGAAGTTTTATTTTATTTTATTTTAAATCCTCACATCTGGAGACCCGCTACACCCGACCCGACTCGGTGCTGACTCGACTCGACTCGGTACCTGTGACTGGGTCAGACTCAGTCTGGATTAGTCCAGGACAGACCTGGACTCAGATCTGGTCGGGCATGCTGGACTTGGTACCGAGTTGGGCGAGTCGGGTCAGCGCTTCAGCCCTAACTTGGTCCGACTCAACTCGTTGCCTTGTTCTTCACCCTATGTATCAGGGACAGTTTTTGTTTTTAATCCTCACATTTGGATATTCTTGAAATTTTAACCTTCAATTTTAGTGTTCAGTATTAAGCCTGCTCCTGTCCATTCCTTTCAAGCTTGATCCTGCCCATATAGCCGTATGATCGTAACACTTAACGACTGACTTCGATTTCCTCCCCATGGATTTTCTGATGTATGTGGTTGACGGGTGATTGTGTGCATCTATAGGGAATGGTCTCACCTTAAAGGGACAGGACACCCTGTCTTTTAAAAAAAAATTAAAAAAATCCCAAAACCAGTCACGAGTTTGGGCGAATGGCTTTGGTCTTGGGTTTGCTCGCCACACACATGAGTTCGTTTCTCCTCTCTGTGGGTTACCGGTCATGAGTTTGGGAGAACGACTTTGGTCATGGGTTTGCTCCCCACAAACACGAGTTCAGGAGAATGGCTTTGGTTGTGGGTTTGCTCCCCATAGACACAAGTTCGATTCCCTTTCCTGTGGATTACCTGTCATGAGTTTGGGTACCCTAAGAGATACCTAAACTTGATTGGATTTAGTTCTGGGTATTTAAAACTAGACTTGAACTTGGAAAGAACCCATCTAGGTTAGCTAGGCCTATTTACGGGGGTACTAGGAAACACGAACTCAACTCTTTCAACAAAGTTCTCTAAGAGTTCCATGAAGCCCACTCATGTATATGGCATGATTTCTATAAGGCATTGGATGTGCAGACTAGTCGAATATGTAAGTTGTCCATCAAATAGGCAAGTTGGGGGATCTTGTTGGTTGTCCGTCTGGCCTACATTCTTTATATAAGTGGCAAGTGTATAAGGTGAATTCAGATGTCTCATGAGCAAATTCCTTCAATTTTTAGGTAAGTCTGATGGCCATCATTTGGAAAAGTATTTTGGTATTTGGTTAATGATTCCTTACTAAAGCCTAATTAACCGAATGGATTGCAACTATGAGAATTAAGGGTGGCATTGGGCCGAGTTTGGTCTAAGCCTATCTGGGCTCATCCTTGACCCAAAGTTTAGGACCGAAGGCCTTGACCCAATATGAGCCTAGCATGGGCATATCATATAGCAACAAGCCTGAGATAGAAACAAGTTCATTAGGGCTGACCTCACCTTGTCCTGGACTAAAACTTGTATAACATCCTACAACTTGTTTCACTAAGCAATTGCTTCTATATCGGTTATGCATGTGTATCGTTTCTGTTTGTTTGACCAAAATATCTAGAAGAACCAACACCATTGGAGCCTTTGATTCTTATGGGGTGTTTTCAAATGCTGGCCTTGACATAGAGCTTAGATAATATTTTACTTTTGAAACTATGGAATCCAATGGTTTGTTGGTATTTTTCACATCATAATGATGTATTTTTTTTTTCTGGCTAATTAACATGATGGATGTTAGTTCTAATAGTAAGGGTACTTCTCTGAAATCTCATTTGAAAGTTATTCTCTATGTAAAGTTGAGCATTTAAAAGTAAGACCATGACCAATCTAACTTTGATAGTGTCACCTGGCTGCATAAACTGTTTATACAAATGGTTGAGTCTTCTTAAGAAATAGCTTATTTTTTGAACAATGGTAATTTTCTTTTCCACTTGAATTATTTTTTTCAGGCCCTTTCGTGCTCATAATGCCTGTGAAACTAACATTACAACTACAATCTCCCATATTGATCATATGGTATCTTCAACAATTGCTCCTACTAAACTTATCACTAAGTAATTAATCAGTATGGTCTTTGCTTGTCTGACACAAATCTAGAGAAGAAACAACATTGTTGGAGCCTCTGACACTTCTGGATTGTTTTCAAACGCTATAGTTTACATAGAGGCTGGAGCTTAACACTCAAGATAGCTTAGAGAATATCTTACTTTTGAAACTATGGAACTTGAATGGAGTTTTGGTTGTTTCACATCGTAATGTTGTTATTTTTATTTTCCAATTAACCATAAGGATGTTTAGTTGTAAAAGTATACTTTTTATTAACTCCTTTGGAAGTTTCTATATGAGAAGTCCTTGAGCAAAATGCATTCCATTCATTTTTGTTCGTGAATCTTTATCCTGTTAAGCGTTGATGAGTGGTGGTAATCCACAAAAGAATTGGTGTATCTGCAAACACCACTAACAAACTGTCCGTTTGTGGGAAATGGTTAAGTGGGCATGAAAATATTAAAATGCATACCTTGGAATAGAGACCACTTGTGTTGGACATGCACACACTTTTCAGGCTCTGTGTTTTGACGTGCTTCCTTTATCATGGCGATTGACCTAGCTGGAATATGTTTAAGAAGGTTTTATCGTATTGGGTCCCATCTTCAATTTCCCATCCCTCTCAAAAAACTTGATTAGGACTCTTATTATTTTTTTCCCCAGAGAAACAAATACTGCCATTTGTGATTTTGCAACCCAACTTTAGGTTTTCTTATTCTTTTCTTGATATATGTAAGATGCTCATGTAGAACTACATTGTTCTTTGGGAGTTTTGTTCTCTCTCTTCATCAAATTGCATTGTTGTTTGTTTTATGTTGTGGTATCATAAGGTACACGAACACCATCTTTTCTTTTCCTTTTTTTTTTTCTTCCCCTCTATAAGGGCATATTTGTAAGTGCTGGGAATCGTCATGATTACTTTTGAGATCCGGTCTCTGTCCATAAGTTGGGTCCAACTGTTAAGTTCCCTTGGCTACATATGTTAGAAAAAATTCATGAAAGAAATGGATGGCTGGATCCCCTCAAACAAAAAAAAAAAAGAAAAAAAAGAAAGAAGGATGGCTTTAGAGCCTTATCAAAGCTTGAAAGCTTTAGGTGGTCTAGGAGCTGGTATAATAGCTCTGAGGTACCCAGGGATACTGTATTAGGGCTTTACAAATGTGGTTGAAATCCTACGCATAGGGAAGAGTGCTTCAACACCTGGAATTTGGCTATTGACTCAATTGGTGTAGGCCAAAGTTGTAGCGACTGCTCTTTGCAAGGGATCTGGGCTTGTGGGTGGTCTTTATGCCCCAAGCTTGATGATTAGTGCTGCTTTTGGTGCTTTGTTAGGGGGTTCGGCTGCAGAAATCGTCAATTCAGCCATCCTAGGAAATGTTGCTGTTGCCCAGCCATAGGCCTATGCTCTGGTAATATTTTCTAGTTGTTGTTTGGTTGACTCTAAATGGACATTCATCCATGCGATTTGTTGTTGTTGGTATGAGTACGTGCATATAGATTTATATTTCCTAACCTCTCTATGCAGGTTGGGATAGCTGCTACGTTAGCTCCAGTTGTAAGAACTCTATTTAGTGGCCCTCACTGATCAACGGTCTGGATTGTCATACAGTTGGATTGGATGATTGAGTAGACCAGTGGGCCCCACTTCATGTGATGCGCTGCGCAGTCTATCTGCGCAGTTCTGCGTACTAGGGCTGGAATGCTATAGCTGTCTTACGCAGACAACAATTTGAGTTGCACTAGAATGCTACAATGTGGAACGTGGAAGAGAGAGTTGTTATGGGTTTCAAACTCTCTCTCCACAGATTCTATAAAAGAGAGCTGGGTCCTCGATCCTACACCACAGCAGAAATTCGAGTCCCATCTTTTGAATTGTAGAAAGGGTATGAAGGAGAGGAAGATCCTAAGCTCTATAGGTATTCTGGTATTCTTATCCGGCTTCCATGGCGGCGCCTCAGCTAAGTAAGCTATCCGACCCCTGATTGCCATGTCCCATGCACAGACAGATCCGTGGCCTATTCCGCATATAAATTAGATTCCACATTTGGTATCAGAGCAATCTGTGCATAGGTATGGATAATCGCATCCAGCTATATCAGAACAAATCAGGGATTTTGAATTCCTGAAATAGATCTGCATCAGGGATTTTCGAATTCCTGAAACAGTTGTAGTTAGGGATTATTTTAATCCTAAATATTAATTAGGGATTTGAATTTGATAAACCCTAAATATAGTCATACCGATTAGAGATTTTGGATTCAGAATCCCCAAATCGCCTACTAAGGATTTCAGATCTGAAACCCTAAATCCAGAAAATTAGGGATTTTCGAATCTGAATCCCCAAATTCGTTAATTAGGGGAATTCCGGATTAGCCCCGAATCCAAACAACGAATTAGGGATTTCGATCCCTAATTCGAAGTATTAGGCATGCATATTTCGAAACCCTAAAATCAGGAAAATAAGGATTGTGATTCCCAAAGTGGAATTAGGTATTTCGTACCCTACCTTCATCATCGGTAATAATGGACATGGATTCACTGTCCATCTTCGACAGCATCCTCAGCCACTCGCCTACCGTGCTTCTCCTCCGCTGCAGCCATGGATTCCGACCATACTTCCATGGATGTCTAGGGTTTCTGAATCGTGTAGGAGGTCGCGGCGGCGATCTTCCTTCTTGGCAACGGTGGCTCCTGTCGTAGAAGGGGCGGCTTCATACCAGTTGCTTTCAGACGACGCTTGCACTAGGTCGAAAATGACCTATTTTTCTTTTTGCTGCAAGTATTAGGTTGAGATTGACCTTATATGGAATTGGGTCTTTGGACCCGATTACACGTATTTGGGTCCGACTCTTGTACCCGCGAACGGGATGTATTGCCATTCTCTCGTGGGCTTATCACTGGTAATGGGCCCAATATAATGTTTTGATGGTGGGCCCTGAGTTCAATCTGGTCCATTAAAATTCCTAAATATTGACCATCAAATATCATTTCATGTTCATAATTTGGACTGACTTATGGACATATTATATGTCTAATTCGCTTGGTAGATGATATACGTGAACTTTCATCTAACAAATATTAAGCGTTTAAACTAATCTATCCATCTTGTGGACACCTATGCATGGACCTAACCATCCAATTGTAAAGTTCCATACTATTTGTCTATCATGTGGATATTAGGAACTGGATTAGTCATGCTCATTGAACACTTTCATATCGTATAGAGTACTGGTGCGGCCCTATTATTGGCCCATCACCCATCTTTGAGTGTCGATATGGACCGTTGGAATATAAGGTGTGAAACCTATTTATATATTTCACTTTAATGAATTCCAAAAGGTCAGTATCAACTAACTTATGGACTGCATCGGACTAATTAAGAAATAATCCATAGAGAGGTAGGATTATAATAGCAATCATAAAGTCTGTATTTGTAGTTTTGGATTTGGTCGTGTTGGCCACTATAGTGACCTCAATCGATGAAAATTTTATAAATATAGACTTATAACATTGGGATAAAGATGATTGCATGCAGTTGCGTTTACATTTTCATGCGTTTGGTAACGAAAACGCAGACAATTACCGTATGGCAGACACGTAAATGGGTGAAGTAAATGGTGCTAGTAATGTAAGGCTGAAAGACTCATCTCACCCACAGGTGTTCAGTGTCTCAGATTTACATGACTGACATCACTTAGCTTTATGTTCAGAAGGATCACTAACATGTTGTTATTACCGCCCACAGGAGGAATGATGATGATGTAACAGATTCTCACCAGGATGAGATGGTTGGGCCCATCGTCATCCTGGATGATTCAGTTGATGCCTCCCTTAGCAACTGAATTGATTAATTTTGCCTGATATTTGTTTACATTCACTAAATTGCTTTGTGAAATTATGAACTAATGTGAGTATAAATGCATCTCTTTTATTTCAGTCTCAATTCCAACTAACCAGAATCAAATCCCTGTCTTAATGGATCTAATTACGCTCAATGGAAGAACGCTATTGAAGTTGTATTAAGCTGTCTTCAATTAGATCTTGCCCTGATAACACCAGAACCGCCAAAGTCATCTGATAATGCCACTGAAGTTGAATATAATCGATGAGTTGCATGGTTTAGATCAAATGATACATGCCTGAAAGTCATTAAGTATTCAATTTCTGAATCGATGAAGGGTGCCATGCCTGAAATAGATAAGGCTAAAGTTTTCCTGACTGAAATGGGAAAAATATTTTAAGAAATCTGATAAATCTAAAGTGAGCATTCTTCTAAATAAATTGATTCGCTCATCTTACGACAGAAAAGGCAACATCTGTGAATACATTGTAGAGCAGATCGAGATTGTTTCTAAGATCCGTTCTCTAGGGCTTCTACTCACCGATGATCAACTGGTTCATTTGATCATGAACAACCTACCTCCTCAATTCGAAACGTTCCTGGTAAACTACAACACTCTGAAGGACATGTGGACATTAGATGAACTTATCACTCAGTGCATCCAAGAAGAAGACAGGATCAGACAGATGATAAAAATTCAAAATGTTAATATGGTGACTTCAAGACAAGGGCATGGGCAAGGGAATAACGGTAAAAGGAAGAGGAAACAAGGTTCTAATAATGGATTCTCTGGTCCTCCATTTGGAAACCATGAGAATCAATCTGGAAATACATATAAACTCAAACGGGTTAAAGGCAAATCGTGCTTCTTTTGTAAAAAGACGGGTCATCTAAAGAAAGACTACGAAGGGTTTAAGAATTGGTTCATAAAGAAATGTAATCATTCTGTTCTTGTCTGTAACCTCCATAGTACCCCATTCTCGGCTCCCAGCGTCCATACACCAGATTCTGATCCTGGGATCCTACAAGGAGAATTTTCCAACATACATTTGTCTCATAAGAAGTATGACCACAAGTTTACCCAAATCACAAAGGTAACATCATCATCATATATCCGCTAATATAAACATTTGAATACAATGCAAAAAGGGAAATATATATACCTATGTCAAAATCACAGCTCCGGAAGACCGCTGAACGCTCTAAGCTCAATGCTGATGCAACCTAACATCACCTGCACACATCTATTGTTCATAAGCTTATAGAAAGCTTAGAAGGTAGTGTAAGTGTGTGCACAAGGTAAGTGCCAAGTATTCGATACAATGCCATTATCATACAAACTGGAAGTACTGGTAATCCATAAACCGTATAATATCGGAATAAGCAAAGATACTAGCAAGATCATGAATTATCTGAGTAAACAGAAATGCTCATAAGATCATAGATCATACGATAACAGAGTAAGCGGAAATATGAACAAGTCCATGAGCCAATCGATATATACGCAATATATAACAACTACGCAAACGAGGAGTCATAAAGAGCCAAATATCAAATGTAGAGGATGCAATACAATATACATTTCTGATGAATAACACAAATAGCATCAGTCGTACCTAGACCATATAACCATATAAATGCAATTGGGTATATAATTCCTTATGTGTTCACAAATACGTCAGCCATATCTAAACCATATAAATGTAGAAACACAATAACCCAAGATGTCGTATGCCGCGGATGTAATGCAATATGCGGTGCGGATGGAATGACCATACCGGAGTGTGAAGTCGGGATGGTAGTACGTAGTATCGCAGCTATGGGGTCCATCACAAGAGACTTCTATCCAAACCACCCCATACCTAAATTTGGATAGTCGGACTCAATGTGGTAGACTCGATCTCAGTTAGTCGCGCGCCCAACCGAAATCCTGGCCATTGCGAAGGCACACGTAACAACTAGTTGCGTACCACCAACCCGAGTAGATAGTGAATGAATGAATGCATGAATGAGTATGCAACTCCTGCTCACTAAATCCACATATCAGTACAGTTCATCTCTGGGATTATCACCGGGGTTTAGTACACTCCAAATGGCACCGCCGCTCTCCCAGCCGCACAGTCCAAGTGAGCGTAAGAAACCTCACTATCCGCCTGGCCAATAGTCTGCCAATACCTATCCGGCATGTCGATAGCGGACCCATTCACGAGCTGGTCAAACTCAGCCTAGTATTGCCCCTACCCTAGGGCGAGTAAGGCCACACCCCTCCCAACCGACCACGACACGGTGGGAGACGCGGCCTCCCGGTATTTGGCACTCGGGCGCTCATGTATCCACTCTGTCTCGACGTTGGGCGTCTCCTGGCCACTGAGGTTTAGGGATTTTCACCCGGGGACATCTATGGCGCCCGTATGCTAGAACCAAACATTTCCTGGTGTCCTATTTGGCCATCCACGATATGCTCGTGGAGGCTACGACCTCGATGTCGCTAGGGCGTATAGTAATCATAGTGCGAGATGCATGAGTCATACAATCCATCATGCATCGATCCCGCACATACCGTGTGCTCATGTGAGATAACCTCCACCTATCAGGGAGTCTCATAACAACATGCTCAATGACATATGCAATGATCAACCACCTCTCATAACAAACATGCAGATGATGCGTATGGGCATATATCATGATGCTATGCCGTCACATACTCATAACCGATATCCACAACCAGCATCGATAATCGACCTCGACCATGCGGACATTTAACCAACATTGCCCCCAAGGAATGGCCTACATAGAGTCAAATATATAATGGGCTCACGGCCTCACACAAGGGCCTAATATACAACACAATGGGTCTTACTCAAGGGCCACATATACACAACAGGTGGACCCTGCTCATGGGCCTACATACATATCACAATGGGCCTTGCCCATGGGCCTCAAATACAGGACATGTTGGCCTTACACATGAGTCTTGAATACATCAAATGGACCATGCATCATAAGCTTAATACATTTCACAATGGCCCTTAACTATGGGTCACATATACATCATATAGGTCTTGACAATCGGCCTTGACAATCGAATTCGATACTCAGAATCGGCCTCGACAATCGGAATCGGCCAATACAATCGACCTCGACAAATCGACACCGATAATCTACATCGATAATTAGCACCGACAATCAGCATCGATAATCAACACTGACGACCGGTCACATAGACAAGACTGGGTCCATAGATGAACATCTGATCAACCATAATATAAAGATCAACCCTCGGCCGTGGTTATATCAAATCTGGTAGCATGGAGCCATCCGTCCGTGGTAAATGGGGCCCACTTATTTGGGTTAACCCACTAAGAGAATGATGTGAATGGGCCTGATAAGGCCTAAAGAAGGGTCACAATGTGGACATCTAACTATCACTGCCCAATAATGTGGACATTTAACCAACATTGCTCCCAAGGAGTGGTCCACATAGAGTCAAACATAAGGTGGGCCCAAATATCCAACAAATGGGCCTCAAATAGTCATCACAGGTGGGCCTTACACATACAGCACGTGGACCTACACATCGCGGTGGGTCGATACATTGGGCCGCACGCCACACCAATGGGCCTCAATTCAACAAGTGGGCCGCATCAATGAGCCAGTAAATACATCTCAATGGGCCTCATCACAAGAGTAGGAATATTTCACAATGGCCTCACTAAATGGGTCGGAAACACATCTCAATGGGCCACGACGTATGGGCCGAGTATATATCACAATGGGCCACGACCCATGGGCCGCAACCCGTGGGCCTCAAATACAAGTGGGCCACATTAATGGGGCCCATATATAAACCTCAGTGGGGCTCTCCTAATGGGCTGCAAATACATAATAGGTGGGCACTACCCATGGGTCTTATACACATCAAATGGGTCACGATTCATGGGCCTAATACATGTCACAATAGGCCTTGCATCAATGGGCCGCCCTAATGGGCCTCGTACACATCAAGTGGGTTGTATCAAATAGGCAGCACTAATGGGCCTCGACCCATGGGCCCTGATATATATATCATAATGGGGTGCCTGCCCTGGATGGCGTGGATAAAGATACATCAAAGTGGGCCTGACAAATGGGCCACAACATACATCAAAGTAGGCCTCATAACATGGTCATACATACATCAAATTGGCCACATCAATGGGCCCCATGTATGTTAAATGGGCCACACTCAATATAAGTGGTGATAATGATTTCCACTACTAAAATTTTCAAGGTCCGCCATAACATTTATTTCCCATCTAATCTAATCATAGGGTCTCAAGATTTCAAAGATAGCCGTTCAATCCTCACCGTGCACTATGGTCCACTTGATAAGTAAATCTGACTTATTTTCGTCCCAAACCTAAAAAAAGGATCATTTTCCAAAAATGGTTGGACGGTTGGATGAAACACATGCATCATAGTGGGTCCCATAGGGATGGAAGGAATAGATAAGTCACATGTTCCATGATGGAGGTCCACAGTTGTGGACACAACACATACATAAATAAGTCTTAAGTAAGACCCACCAAAATGTTTATTTTCCACCCAACCTAGGGCCCAACATACTGTCCATCCAAAATGAGGCCAACATGATGTTTATCTTCCATCCAAACTAGTCATAGGGTCACATGGGCCTAGGGCCCACTGTAATATTTATTTATCATCCAACTTGGGCCACTATAACATCTATTTGCATCCAACCTGTTGATAAGGTCTTATAGACCTGGGGCCCACCAAAATGTTTATTTCCATTCAAACCTGTTGATAAGGTCATACAGACCTGGGGCCCACTACAGTATTTATTTATTTATTATTATTATTATTATTATTTTTTTTTCAACCTTGTGATAGGGTCACATGATCATGGGACCCACTGAAATGTTTACTTGCATCCAATCTGTTGATAAAGTCACATGGGCCAGGGGCCCACTGCAATGTTTACTTGCCATACAACCTCTTTATAAGGTCACGTGGATTGAGCCACTGTAATATTTATTTGTCCACCAAACTTTTGGTACGGTTATGTGATCCTAGGGTCCACCATGATGTAGTTCACAAATCCCACCCATTCATTATGTGTGTCCCACCAATTTAAGGGTCCAAACCGAGTTTTAGGTGGATCCAAGCTGCATGTGGACCCCAGCAGTTGATTCCATGTGGCTTGACATACCACCGCATGAAAGGTGATGGTGTGGGCCATACGAGAACTTTTTATGACTGATTTTTAGAACCAACGTATCAAAAAAGGGAACCTATTAAATGAATGACATGGATGTAGAACATACATCATGGTAGGGTCCACCATTGGGGCCAATGGGACCCTCCCTACTTAACGTTGGACGTCCAGAGAGTCTGGACGTCAATGTACATGCATGCATATTTATTTATTTTTTTCTTTTATCCTAGGTGGGACCCACATTAACCAGATCTACTCCATCCATTATATGTGTCCCATAAAATTAGGGGTCCAAACCAAGTTTCAATCACATCCAAAACTCAAGGAGGCCCCACCAGATGATTTTATATTTTTAGGCATGTTATCACATGATTTTAGATGGTATGGCCCACCTGAGTTCCGTATACAGCTAATTTTTGGTATGGACGGCTGGTCCATGGGGACCCATCAAATGCACGGTTTCGATGTTCAAAATGCATCACGTGGGGCCCACGGCTGGAGCCGTGAGGTCCAGCCAGGCCGTCCGCCCGCCCATGCAGTCTTCTGACAGCAGCAGCGTTGCTGCCTTATGATTCTGTGTTTTTTTTTTTCTCTAAATCTAATTTTTCTAGGGAATTTCTTAGGTGGGGCCCTCATCAGGAAAATCTATCCTGACCATTGCATCTCACGGCTCAATATTGACCAAACAAGACCAATATTGAGTATTTTTCAGCATGTAGAATCGTTGGGTGAGTTTTCAACGGTAAAAATTACCATTTCCTACAGTATGGCCCGCTTGATTGTCAGATTAGCCTCATCTTTTGGCTCAACGCCTAAAATGAGATGAGAAGTGAAATGGGTGGCGTGGATTTTATACATACATCAAGGTGGGGCCTGCATGAGCAGCCCACCTCCAAATACTATTCTTCTTCCTCTCCTTTGCTTATTAGTACACCACCATTTCAGTGCACGCACACCACTTTAGCCACTCCCTGTCCAGCGTCCCTTGGACGTTGGACAGCATAGGTATAACACAATCATCATAGTGGGTCCTACGTGTAGGTGGTCCACGTGTCACCAAGGTGGGTCCCACATGAACGTGGCCCACCATATTTAAATCAACTTGATATTTGTGTGTTTCCATCACTATAAAGTAGGGTCCACATGACTTGTACGGTTGGGATAAAACATACCTCAAGATGGGATTCATCCAAGTGGGCCACACATCAAAAAAATGAGAGGAAAAGAAAGGAGCACCCACCTCGAGATCTCTTCTTCCTTCTTCCGCCAATGCATGATAGAGCCCCAAAGAAACAATTTCAATGGTGGAGATGATCATTGGATGGTGGAGATGGGAGATAGGGAGGTGGGCCACACTAGCTCTCTCATGGGAGCCATGGACGTGGGTTGCTCCATGGAGGGATTGCTTGGAATGGAGAGAAGTGAAAGAGAGAAATGATGTAAGGGAGTGATGGGAGAGAGGGATGGTGAGGCAATGGGAATTAATGAGTTTGACTTATGGGGAAAAGGAAAGGTAAGGTGGTAGGGTAGGGTGATGTCACCCCTAGGGTGACATCATAGTAATTAATGTTTCTAGGGAAGTACAACAATAGGGATAGGTGGGTCCCACAATCAAGCGATCAACGACCTAGATAATGCACGGGCCGGATCTTATAATCTGAGCATCGTATTGACGCACAAGACGCATCGTCGGAACCGCGGCGATGGCGCGGTCAAAATGACATAGGTCTCATTTTGAGTCAGCTCGGGTTTACAGGATGTGACTCAAGAGCATGCGCCAATGCTATCTACTCGTCCTGGGTCGCCGAAACTCGACTAGAGGGAACCGTAGAAGTTTATGGAATGGTACAGGCTAGGTTATGGGTCTTACAAAGGTTTTAAGGATTGGCTCATAAAGAAGGTAATCATTCTGCTCTTATCTGTTTTGAATCTAATTTGACCGATGTGTCAACAGATTCCTAGTGGATAGATTCAAAAACTACTATTCACATATACACTTCTATGCAGTAATTACTATAGGCCAGGCCACCAACTGATGCGGAGCGCTCAGTATACGTAGGTAATAGTGTCAAAGTTGACGTGGAGGCAATAAGAGTCTATAGGCTTAAGTTGAAGTATGGTCAATTTTTGAATTTAGTAAATACATTCTGTGTGCCATCTATAAGGCGCAATTTAGTTTCAATTTCCTATTTGGATAAGTTGGGATATTCGTTCCACTTTGGAAATAAAAATTTTAGTATTTACTTTAATTCGATTAAAGTTGGAACCGGCTCTTTAGTAAACAACTTATATCAGTTAGACTTGATTGCCTCTCACGTCTATAATATTAATACCTTGTATGGAAATGTAGTGGGATCCAAGCGAAGACTAGACTATGAGAATTCCTCTATGTTGTGGCACAGGCGGCTATGCCATATATCTCGTGAGAGATTAGACAGGCTTGTGCGAGAAGGAATTTTACATTCTCTAGAGTTCTCTGACTATAAAGTATGCATTGATTGTATAAAAGGGAAACAGACTAGAACGAGAAAGAAAGGTGTAACCAGGAGTGTAGATCTATTAGAGGTTATACATACAGATATTTGTGGACCATTCCCTACAGCCTCATGGAGTAGCCACAAATATTTCATTACCTTTATAGATGACTACTCTCGGTTTGGGTACCTATACCTTATTAGTGAGAAATCAGATGCCCTGGATACTTTTAAAATCTTTAAGGTCGAGGTTGAAAATCAACTCGATAAGAGAATTAAAGTTGTCAGATCTGACCATGGTGGTGAATACTGTGGCAGATATGACGAATCAAGACATAATCCAAAGCTATTCGCTAAATACCTATAGGATTGTGGCATTGTCGCTCAGTACACTATGCCTGATACTTCAGAGCAGAATGGTGTGGCTGAGAGACACAATCGCACCCTTATAGATAAGGTGCGAAGTATGGTCAGTAACTCAACATTGCCAGAATCTCTATGGGGTGATGTGATCAAAATCGAAGTTCATATACTAAACAGGGTTCCCAGCAAAGCAGTAAGCAAAACTCATTTTGAGTTGTGTAATGAGAGAATACTAAGTCTCCGATATCTACATGTTTGGGGTTGTTCTGCTGAGGCCAGAATTTATAACCTGTATGAAAAGAAGCTTGATCCTAGAACCGTAAGTTGTTTATTCATTGGATACCTAGAAAGATCAGAAGGCTATCGATTTTACTGTCCTTCCCACTCCATCAGGATTGTTGAGACTGGGAATGCCAGATTCATTGAGGACACTGAAAATAGTGGGAGCACAAACATAAGAAATTTTATATTTGAGGAACAAATGACTGTAACTCCTGTCATAGTCAATCCAGATCACGTGGACATTAATAATATAGTCGATTTTGCAGTCACTGCAGAGCACCACGTAGAACCTCATATACAAACCATTGATGAGGAAAATCAAGATCAGACCCAACAAGCTGAACCATTAAGAAGATCTGAAAGAGAGAGAAGGCCTGTAAATTGAGACGATTACATTGTTTACTTACAGGAACACGACTTTGACATAGGGGTGGAAAAGAATCCTGAATCCTTTACACAAGTCAAACAAAGTGCTGATCCTTCTTGTTGGTTTAATGCCATGAAAGATAAGTTGAAATCCATGCAGGACAATAAAGTATGAGATCTTATAGAGTTACCCACTGGAATAAGGCCGATTGGTTGTAAATGGATATTTAAAACCAAACGGGACTACAAAGGTAATGTCAAACGATATAAAACCAGACTTGTTGCCAAGGGTTTTAACCAACGTGAGGGCATTGACTTTAAGGAGACTTTCTCACCAGTATCCAAGAAAGACTCATTCAGGATCATAATGGCTCTTGTAGCTCATATGGATTTAGAGTTACATCAGATGGATGTAAAGACTGCATTTCTCAATGAGGATCTGAATAAGAATGTGTACATGTTGCAGCCCGAAGGTTTTATAGCTACTGGCTCAGAACATTTGGTTTGCAAACTTAAGAAATCCATCTATGGGTTGAAACAGGCATCGCGACAGTGGTACCTTAAGTTTCATAAAGTAATTTCTTCATATAGCTTTGTAGAAAACACTCTAGATGAATGTATGTACATTAAAACCAGTGGAAGTAAGTTCGTTATAATGATTTTGTATGTTGATGACATTCTGTTAGCAAGCAGTGATACCAAGATGTTGAGCGACACCAAGAAATTCTTATCTCAAAGGTTTGAAATGAAAGACCTTGGTGAAGCTTCTTACGTCATCGGCATTGAGATTCGTCGTGACAGAACACTTGGACTGCTCAGCTTGTCATAGAGGGCCTATATGACTAGGGTACTCGAAAGGTATGACATGCAAAATTGTGCTTTAGGAAAGTCGCATATTGTGAAGGGCGACAAATTTAGTTTATTTCAGTGTCCAAATAATGATTTAGAAAAGAATCGAATAAAAGAATTTCTGTATGCATCAGTAGTAGGGAGCATTATGTATGCTCAAGTCTGTACGCGACCGGACATTGCCTTTGTCACTGGAATGTTGGGAAGATATCTATCTAATTCAGGAATGCAACATTAGATAGCTGTAAAGAAAGTATTACGGTATCTTCAGAGAACGAAAGACTTCGGACTCACATATAGAAGGTCTAATCAGTTGGAGTTGATCGGATATTCAGATGCAGACTTCGTAGGCTGCGTTGATACTAAGAAGTCTACTTCAGGATACATCTTCATAATGGTGGGAGGAGCTGTGTCGTGGAAAAGTGTGAAACAATCTACCACAACCTCATCTACTATGGAAGTTGAATTTATTGCCTACCATGAGACATCTAATCAGGCACTATGGTTATAGAGTTTCTTCTCAGGTTTGCGGGTACTAAAGCATATATCCCGAAACTATTGAGAATATTTTACGATAATTCGGCTGCTATTTCCTTCTCTAGTAACAACAAGCATTCGTCAAGGTCGAGGCATATCGACATCAAGTATCTAGTTGTAAAGGAAAAGGTTCAGAATCATCAAGTGTCCGTGGAATTCATTGGCACTAAGCAGATGATTGCAGATCCGCTCACTAAAGGACTCCCTATCACGCCATTTCAGGAGCATGTAACATCCATAGGAGTCATTAATCTCACAGATATTTTCAGTTAGTGGGAGTTGAGCGTACTTTGATTTTCACAGACACTTAGAGATCTCGTTTTATACAGTTTGTTTGGATGATTTTGATCTAAATATTTATTTCTGCTTCTCTATATATATGCACAAATTTTGAATAAGTAGAACTACAGTCGTGTCTCGTTGGAGACATTAAAAGCTTCAGGACCTCTTAAGGATAAACACATATTGTCACACTAAAATGTGTAATCCTTATACCACATATCCTAGTTCATGATCTATGTCGTTAAGATTGAAAGTATTTGTGATCGCGCTTAGAATCACTTCGCCTAAATTAAATGTTGTGATGACTACCGCATTTCGATACTGACTGTCTTAATGGACCAGATTGAATAGCATTACTCATACTGTCCAACTGTTTTTCATTGGTTAACCATTTAGATATTTTTTTAAAAGATCAAAACTTGTTTTCAAAATAATTCTATATGACTATCACTAAAGTTGCTCAATGAGGCCCAAGTGGGAGAATGTAAGAACTCTATTTAGTGGCCCTCACTGATCAACGGTCTGGATTGTCATACAGTTGGACTACTTCATGTGATGCGCTGCGCAGTCTATCTGCGCAGCTCTGCGTACTGGGGCTGGAAGCTATAGCTGTCTTACGCAGAAAGCAATTTGAGTTGCACTAGGATGCTACAATGTAGAGCGTGGGAGAGAGAGTTGTGATGGGTTTCAAACTCTCTCTCCACAGATTCTATAAAAGAGAGCTGGGTCTCCGATCCTACACCACAGCAGAAATTCGAGTCCCATCTTTTGAATTGTAGAAAAGGTGTGAAGAAGAGGAAGATCCTAAGCTCTACAGGTATTCTGGTATTCTTATTCGGCTTCCATGGCGGCGTCTTAGCTAGGTAAGCTATCCGACCCCTGATCGCCATGTCCCATGCACAGACAGATCCGTGGCCTATTCCGCATATATATTAGATTCCACATCAGTTTATTCAGTTCCCTTGACATCAGTGCTACTTCTGTTTGAGCTGAATTTTGCTTGCACTCATGGTAATTTTCAGCCCAGAACTTGTTTAGAGAACTGGCATTTCTTTGTATTTTTAAAAGCTTCCTGTCACAATCTAAATCTGGTCAAGGATGTGTGAAGCTGTTTTAACTTTGAAAGTGCTTAGAGTAAATTGATTCTTCTTATGGAAGCTGGTCACCATGTTTTGAAGTTCCCTTTGGCTAAATTTAACTTCCTACGTGGACAAGGTTGGGGACTTCTGCTTTTACCTTCAAACCTATACAACCTACTATTCCTATGACTACTGTGACAGCATCTATGTGGCGAGCAACCTGAAAATTTTTAAAGCTACGGTTTTGAAATCACATATACTTGGCATGCAAATACTTCGAATCAGACTGTCCAAATTACAGACCCCATTTTAGATATATTGTGAAAAAAAAAAAATACATTTATTTGATTAGCTGACTATATGATTGATGGACATTTATTAGAGGTTAAAAATGAAAAGATTTAACTGTACTGTTTCAACAAGTGTCCACAATCAGTGGTTAGAATTTGTTGACCAATCTGATTCTCGGAGTGTGACATTCCCTATTCTTTTCTTCTTCTTCTTCTTCTTCTTTCTTTCTTTCTTTCTTTCTTTCTTTATTTTATTTTATAGGAGAGTTGGATTTTAGGTGCTATTATAGCAAATTTGGAAGGATTGAGTTACCAGAAAATCTTGTCAGTACAGAGATAAGAGGTTTTGAAGCTTTTCTTCTTTTTTTTTTTTTTTTTTTTTCTGTCTTAGTGGTAAGTTGCATAAAATGATACTTGTAGAAATATCACATTTATTGAGCTTAGGTAAAACTGATATTGAATGAGGGTGCAATGGAGCTTACTGGAAGGGATGTTGGTGAGGCAAATACAAATAATTATTATCGAAGATGTTTCAAGGTGGATGATTCATTTCTATTTCAAATCCTAGTGATATAACCTGAGCTAGAGTTTGCGGATGAAAATTCAGATCTGCCCTAGTCTCCTATTCTACTAAGTTGCTTTTACTCCCATCTTAGCTATTGATCTAAATTACTCTTCACCATCTTTTACTGATGTTTGTTATCATTTTTTGGATGTGGATATTGTTGAAACTTAAAAATGCAATCTTTAGCAACGAGCTCTTTTTAATAAAGATGTAGGGTGTGTTTGATTGCAACAAATATCATGAAATTTCATGATTAATCAGTTTACTTTTGTGCAAAGTATCATGATATTTCATGAAATTTGGTGTAACCAAACGTAACTGTAACTACAGTGTTCCGTGCATGCTTCAATCTTTATAAATGTTTTTCATCCTGCCCCTTCCGTGTTGCCACTGCTTTTCACTCTTTTTAAATGTCATTGGCTTCCTCCTACTTTATGGGATAAAAACATATTGACTAACTTTGCAGGGATACTTAATGCTAATTGATGGTATATTGAACAAATTAAATGCTACAAGTATTGTTTTATCTTGTTAATTTCAAGCAATATTGTGCTTATGAAGCTCCTGTACTATATGGCTATGTATATTTGTTTGCTTGCAGGTGCTCTTCTTTTAATAACTTATTTCTTTTAAAAGAATTTACCCTAAATAGGGTATCAATAGGACGAATCCTAGAGTAACATTACCCCAGGCCTACTGAGGTTCTCATTGCTCTGGGTTTGGGCCTCTTTCATGTAGGACCTGAACCCAGGCATAATCGGGATTAGAATGATGCATGAGCTGAACATTGCATGCACTCGTGCTGAACATGGCATGCACTCCTGCTATTACGTTAGTTAGTTGTCATCATATTTGTATTAATCAGGCCCATGTTGCAGTCTTGCTTTTAGTATTTAGCTTATAGATGTTTTCAAATAACTGTAGACATCTTATCTTGCGTATGATGATTATGGCATTGTTAGTTCCTGTAACTATGCCTATCAAATTCTATTTTAATCTTCTGTTTTTCAGCCAAAAAGATACAGTTTTTAGGATCATACTAATGGCACTGTAGTTCCTGTAATTGTCTCTAAAATTCTATTTTGATATTCTGTTTTAAAGCCGAACGGATACCATTTTCAGAATCACACCCTGTTTCTCTCAACAGATCTAGTTCCTATAAAATACACAATTTGTTTTATCTTTGCATGGTCTGGTCATAATCACTCAAGAACCATACATCTACATTTGAATTTTAAGGAGTACACTGCTTGGCCCGAATTACCGTTGTTTTCATTATACCAGCATTCCATACAGGCTGGTCCATTTCTCACTTATATACCAATACAATAAATAAGTCTGGTTGCTTGAACCATGGATGAATGTTGCACAAAGATTACCACATTGAGCAGTTCTAATCATTCAATGGTCAGCTTGCAAGCTTTAGGTGGTCTAGGAGGTGGTATAATAGCTCTGAAGTACCCAGGGATACTGTATTGGGACTTTACAAATGTGGATGAAATCCTACGCATGGGGAAGAGTGCTTCAGCACCTGGAATTTGGCTAATGACTCAATTGGCGGGGGCCAAAGTTGTGGCGACTGCTCTTTGCAGGGGATCTGGGCTTGTGGGTGGTCTTTATGCCCCAAGCTTGATGATTGGTGCTGCTCTTGGTGCCGTGTTTGGGGGTTCGGCTGCAGAAATCATCAATTCAGCCATCCCAGGAAATGTTGCTGTTGCCCAGCCACAGGCCTACGCTCAGGTAATATTTTCTAGTTGTTGTTTGGTTGACTCCAAACAGACATTCATCCATGCGATTTGTTGTTGTTGGTATGAGTACGTGCATATAGATTTATATTTCCTGACCTCTCTATGCAGGTTGGGATAGCTGCTACGTTAGCTTCAGTTTGTTCAGTTCCCTTGACATCAGTGCTACTTCTGTTTGAGCTGACAAAGGATTACAGAATTTTGCTTGCACTCATGGTAATTTTCAGCCCAGAACTTGTTTAGAGAACTGGCATTTCTTTGTATTTTTAAAAGCTTCCTGTCACAATCTAAATCTGGTCAAGGATGTGTGAAGCTGCTTTAACTTTGAAAGTGCCTAGAGTAAATTGATTCTTCTTATGGAAGCTGGTCACTTGTTTTGAAGTTCCCTTGGCTAAATTTAACTTCCTAACATGGACAAGGTTGGCTACTTCGTTTTTGAGTGCAAAAATAAATTGTGTTATCTGTAGGAGAATTTTATGACGATCAATCATAAGGACTTCTGCTTTTACCTTTAAACCTATAAAACCTACTATTCCTATGACTACTGTGACAGCATCTGGGTGGCGAGCAACCTGAAATTTTTTAAAGCTACGGTTTTGAAATCACATACTTGGCATACAAATACTTTGAATCAGACTGTCCAAATTACAGACCCCATTTTAGATATATTGTGAATTTATTTTTTATTTTTTTATTTTTTACACTTATTTGATTAGCTGACTATAGGATTGATGGACATTTATTGGAGGTTAAAAATGAAAAGATCTAACTGCACTATTTCAACAAGTGTCCACAACCAGTGGTTAGAATTTGTCGACCAATCTGATTCTCAGAGTGTGACATTCCTTATTATTTTCTTCTTCTTTCTTTCTTTCTTTCTTTCTTTCTTTCTTTTGTCTTCTTCTTCTTCTTCTTCTTGTGTGTGTGTGTGTGTGTGTGTGACCATGTTTAACTCAAAAGGTAAGTACTGTACCAGCTATTTTCTCTTTTGTATCATTATTGACTAATGGAAAATTGGGGATTAACTGTCACGCCTTCAGGTTCCTGAAACAGTTGTCCAGCAGATATTTTTGCTAAACAGCCTTGATGTGGAGCTTTATAAGCATGTGCAGGAGGACATCTTTGCACAGCAGCAGAAACATCTTGCCGAGAAGTTGGATAAAGTGGTAAGTCCGGATTCGTAAGATTGTGTTAGGTCACATATAATACAAATCACTCGTATTCAGTTGGCTATCTTCCTGAAGATCCACCACATGCTTCTCTCGGAGATTGTAAAATTATAGCGTATCTAGCAAAGCTGTTCCAGCCCCCCACTTTGCCATTCTGTTTAGATGATCAGTTTCAAATATATTGTAACCATTGGAATGGAAAAGTAGCCAGAAGATTAAGACGTGTTTGAATGTCCAGTTTAACAGAATCAGAATAGTTCAATGACACAGAGCGAATGGCCAAAAGTGGAGGTGGGGGCATTGTGGTCTGTAATAATAACCAACTGCCAATTACAATTCCATGCGTCTCAAGTTGGCTTGAAACAATGAAAATTGCTTCTGCACCCCTTCCAAGAAAATCTCTCTCTACACTCTAAAAACACCTAAACCCCCCAGAGAAAGCCAAAAGCTTCATGTTATTTCTCTGAGGAGAGATGGAGAGGATGATGCTCAAAGGAAAGGCTACTTGGGATGGTCCAAACTGGTGATTTGTTTCTTTTCTTAGTTAGCTTAATCTTAGTATTAGTTTTGATCTCATATCTTTCTTTTCTAGTTCATCCCATTTCTTTTCCTTTTGCTGGATTCATCCATCCATCCATCTTTTCAAAACTCTTTGCATCTTGCTCCCCTATGGAACAAGCTTGTATTGTAGATCACAAGCAAAATTCCATAGGGAGGCATTTAAGAAGTCATTCATATTTTTGCAATTAGACAATCCTGCTGATCCCATGAAGGATCGATCTGGAGTTATTTTAAGTATCGAATCATGACTTTACATGCATCATATTAATTTTGTAAACATCAGCCTTCAAACCATGTTTTTAAGATCAAGGGAAATGAAGGGAGTATCCGGTGAGACAGACGTGATTCTCTTGTTGTGTAGTTGATCGACCATCCCTTTGCTTTGGCTTCTTTATTAATTTATATTAAAATTTAAAATTCATAGTTTGTTTAATCTGAGTTATATAGGATCTTCCATGTTTTCTCTTCATTCTCTTTTCTTCAAAACCCAGAATGTGAGAATAAGCAAATTATGAGAATTTCTTCTGAGGTCAGCTTTTTGTTTCTCTTCTTTGTAAGGTTCTTTTCTGTCGTGTAGATTTGTTTAGTCTATATTTTAATTGCATTGATTTCACTATCTTGATAGGGATTATATTTGAATAAATTAGGATTAATTGCTGCTTGAATTAGATTTGTATTCATCTCTCTTATTTTTGAGTCCTCTCATTCTGAAATATACTTCTGTGCATCTCTGAAATCTGGAGGAGAATGAAGATTGGCATCACTGATACTGATGCTGGTTTGTCAAAGCCGAAACATGTGTCACCATGTCCAACGCCAATCGTCTGACCTTCAATTTCTCATCTTGTTTCCCCTTATTTTGGCAGGATCATTGTTATGGATATGTTCCATTCAGTCTCTGTTAGTTCGATTCTTGTACTGTTTCGTTTATTGATTAATTGAAATCCAATTTCAATTGATCAAAAAAAAAAAAAAAACCTTAGACATTAACCTATAGCTACGAATTTAGTCTGTAGCCTGTTCTCCTTTTTTGGTAGTGATCAATAAGATGCTGTAACTATTAAGAGGTTGTACTATAGTTCAAAAGACATAGTTGGGTACTAAAATATTTTCCATCCCCTCACCTTTATAATTCATGTTGTTGAACTACTGTTCCATCATTTTTTTTTTAATATATCTGAAAAATTAAGTCCTGTTGTTTTCGTGCATTTCTTCAATGTTGTTGTAATAGTAAATATCTACTCCAATTGTTGTTTTTTTTAATGCGTTTCAGGAGGACAGGTTTTTCAATGATCTGCCTACCACATTACATAAGAGTAATGCAGGACTGCCCATTTTTGGAGGTTTGTGTCCTTATCTCACATATGATGCTCTTGTGCATCTTTGGAGGGACATGTCTAATTTTGTTTCGGATCTGTCACACAAGAAATGGTTACTATAAGTGTGGATGGTTCTGTACTTGATCTCATATCCAAAATTATGTTGTATCTTTGCTTGAATCACCTGGGAAGTTTTTGAAGGAAAAGAAAAGGGATAGAGATGTAGAAGGTATATATATCATATCACCAATATATCCCTTCTTCTCTTTAGTTATGTATATATTATATCACCAATATCACCCATCATCTCTATAGTTCTGTAGTCTGTATACATTGCAGCACTTTATCAAGTTTTTTGATGTCATGAGAATAGCCTTATCAGCCATGAAACTATGAATACCCAGTATCCATATGAGAAAGCATTCTGAATTTCAGGACTTGATGAAAGTTTGTAATTTTGCCAGGCATTTTAATGTGAAGTATTGCTTTCTTACTTGCAGCCCCTTACTCTAACACCTTACTCATGTGAACATGTCTCATGTTTGGGAAATCCTGCTCATTAGGAGGGCCTCACTGCCTCTCTATGGATGTAATTAACCATTTCCATTATATAAAAAAAAAAGGTAGGTCGAATGATCCCAATCCAACTGGTAGGGTTGTCCAATGGGATGTGAATTTTGGGATATGGCCCATCCATGGTAGGACCTACTTGAAGGTTGGTACAGATCTCATTTACATTTGCCACTTGTATGAAAAGTGAGTTCCTATATAAAATATCCTTCTTTAATGTAGGCAGTGTTTTAAATATCAACGATATTGGCCGATATATCCCACGATATATCTTGTATCTCACCTGTCCGATACGAAACGTGTAGGTAGTGCCGATATATCCCTCCTATTCGATCTAGTGAACATATTCGATTTCCGATTCATTTTTTTGTTGTAAATCACGTTAAATCAGTGTCAAATGGTTGTAAATCTATTAGTATTTATGGTTTCCATGGAAAATAATGGATTTGAATATTTGATTTCGAGATTTAGGTAGATGTGCCAAGTTGCAGAAAATTGGGAAACATCAAAATTTCTCAATTTCTTGCAAATAAGTTGCAATCTTTGTATCCAAACACAAAATCAAAGATGCATTGCTTGTGTTTCCATACATATCTTCTTACGGTTATAAGTTATATGAATAGAGTTTGAATATACTTGCATAAGTTCAGTTAGACAACGCATATATTAGGACCCCATACAAAGGAAACCCCTATTATGTGCACTTTTTTGTAATGTGTTGATTTCTAAGTGTGTATTGATTTCTCTTTCAACAATCCTTGAAGTTTTATTGAAAAATTCAACCGATTTCCCAATGTTCTAATGTTTCCCAACAACAGCGATACATTACGAAATACAACCGATATATCCCATGCGATAACAGATATATATTTGTATCCCATGGGTGCGATACATTATGCGATAACGATATTTAAAACATTGAATGCAGGTCAGATTTCTTTTGTTGGCAATGAATACAATGAGGATAACAAGCCCTCATAACCTGCTCAATTCAAGAGGAAACAAGCTGCACCTATTACTAGAGCGGGAGAGGATGACATACTTGTGGGGTATTGATTATGAGGTTCGTAGAAAATGCCTGAATCAAAGTCCTATTTCAGAAGACATGGAAAACCGGTTTTTAAAGGAAGCACTGAAATTGGCCAATACGTGTGGCTAGCTTGAATCTCACTAAGGTCTCTCTCATCACCATTTTGTTCAGAGCATTATACCTATGAACTTTAGTCATACTTATTTATTCTAATGAAGCATAAATTTATAGAAAGAATTTAATAATTGATTTTACATCTTTGTAGTTCTCCTGATCTTATTACAGGTCCAAGCAGTTGCATTAAATCAACATGTGACAATTCTTCTTAATAGCTCTTTTCATCACTCGATGGTCATGGTAAGAGAACATCATCCCACTTTTGAACTTTTCCTGCTACCTATTTACCTTACAGGAATTGTACCTTGCATTGGGCAATGAGTAGGCCAGATTGGCATGTGGGTTCGAGACCTGACCTGAATGGGTTGGACTTGAGCCTAATATAGACCCACTCACTGGCCTAGCCCTTATTTAAAATGGGTTGGCCTAAAGTGTAGGTTGGGTCAGCCCACAGTTTAACTGACTCAACCTACTTTTGAGGCAGGTTTCAACTAAACTAATTGGGTAGTGGGTCAGGTTCAAGCTAGAAATATGTCTGTTTAAGTAGATGGATCAGGCTTGTGTTGAGCCTTACATTAGACATATAATCTCATGTTAGGGCCAGGGATAAAAAAAAATCAGTTTTACATGTGATTCAGGTGAGCCACACTGAAGAAAACAAGACATCCACCCTTGATTTTTATAGGGCCCACCGTGATGATTATATAAACCCCGGTCCAAACATTAGATTCTACGCCCAAATTTAGTCCTAGGGCCCAAAAATCCATACGTGATTCAAATGGGCCACACCAAGGGTAATGATTTGAATAGTGGACATGGACAATGTTTCCAATCATGTGGTCTACTTGAATCATAGATGGGACTGAGTTTTGAGCCCTGGTCCTAACATGGGGTAATGCACCCGGTGATTGGGATGGATTTTGACTGTGGGCCCGAGCCTCCAATGATAATTACTTAAATTATTAATGGGGTAGGGTAGTTTATTAAAAAACTTTTAAAAAAAGGTACTCGTAAATACAGTAGTGATAAGGTATCTTGTAAAATTCTCTTTCAAGCTTGTGTGGTATGTAGTATGGGGCTGGCCCGCCGGGCTTTCAGGCCTGGCTCACTTTCGGCCATACTTGGACTGTGGTATCGGGCCCGAGGATCGGGTTTAGACTTAATATGCAGGCCCTTTTTCAATTGGGCTGGGCATGACTGTGTACAACCTAGCCCTTAATGTAGCCTGACTGTGTACAACCTAGCCCTTAATGTAGCCTGGCCCACCTATGACTATTGGAAGGGCAATCCTGTGATACAAGAAAGGTGTCGTGTAGGTGGGCTCTAAATCTTTATTTATGTTAAATCCACCCTTACCATCAGATGCATGGTCCTATTTTAAGTCCATGAATTTAAATCAACTCCATCCATTATTTAGGTAGACCGCACTTATTTCATGCATGGCAACCTTCACCTTACAAACTGTTTCGTTTGATGTGGCCCACCTAAATTATATATTTGCATGAATTTTGGGTCTCAGTTAAGTTTTGGTCTGGCATCTAATGGCTGGAGTGGATTTTATATAATCATCATGGTGAGTTCTATAAAAATTAAGGGTGGACATCCCTCCCAACTCTTTCTGTTGGTGTGCCCCCACCTTAATTACAAGTCAGCCTAGTTTTTTCGCTCTATGATTGACGTGAGACTACACGTCTAATGGTTTGAGTGGATCTCACATATACATTACTATGGGCCCCATCAAAATCAATGTTATCATGATCAAATTCATTTTTGAAGGTGTAAGTCCAACCAGTTGGACCATAGTAACGGTAACTTCTAATTTATTTAGTGAATGGGACCTACAAGCAATTCAATAGACTGAACTATAGTGAGCTTGACCTCCAAGCCATTCAATAGACTGAACCCATAGTGGGAAACATTTGTCATGAAAATCATCCCTATCCACTCATCACAAGTAGCCACACTTTTATCTTGTTATTTATCAATTGCTATATGTTTGTTTTCTATGGTGTGGTGTGGGTCAGTTAATGAGTGGATAGGATGATGTTTACACTAGTTCATCCTCATGGTGGGACCAATTGTAACGCTTGGTTGCAAAGGGGTCAGGACAACCCTCACCCTCATTCAGGATTCAAGTGGACCACTCAATTAGAAACAGTGTATAGGGAAAACCCTTACCCTTCTAATTGTTTACCTTGTTATGGTCCACCTGAATCACGGATGGGCCTGATATTTGGGTTGTAACCCTAAATTTTGGTATAATGTCTGATGGATGGAGAGGATTTCATACAAACATGGTAGTGAACCCTGTAAAAGTCAAAGGTAGATGTCTCTCTACCAACTGTTTCTTGGTGTGGCCCACTTATCTTTTTTGAAAATTCAAATCTAATGCTACTTGCACGAAGACTGATTTAAGAAAATATGCAAGCTGCAAACATGTGGAAGATATGGGCCGCTCATCCATGTCACTATCATTCCCTCCTGGCTAATGCAAACCGTGGAACTCTTTTTTTTTTTTTCCTTATTCATCTGTATCATACACGTGGTCCACCAAACGTGTGGACCAGCCTGATTTTTTGGTCTAGGGTCCCAAGGGGGGAAATCATAGTAATTAGTTAAAACCTTCCAAGTACTCTAAACCAATTTGCACCGGCGCAATTACCAAAAAAAAAAAAAAAAACACATCCGGACATACAAAAATATCCATGACAAAATGGCCTGCATGGTACATCTGACCACAATGCTGATCATGCATGGATATAATCGGGGTTGTTCATTGTGACCCACCTAATAATTGGACCAATTTGATTATTGGAAAATGTAATCTACATAGTGGTACCCTTCGGATGGATGGATTGGATATTGCACCTGTCCACTGCACTGACATATGTGGTGGCATGTTCATTAGCTAACTTTTGTACATATGTGGGCTAAGCAAAGCTCTTACTATAAAGCTACATGTTTGCTTTACTTATGATCTCTTAAAAATAGATTATTTGAAAATACCACTTATGAATGGTATTTTTGTTCAAGGCAAACTAATCTTCATGTTAAGGGTCTTTCTTGTTTTAGGAAACTCTTGATCTTAGTAAGGTTTGACAGTTTACACATATAGCTAATTATACCCTAAACACACAATACACAACTTCACTAAATGCAATATCATTCACCTCCAATAGAAGGATAGTCAAATCCATACTTAAGGATGAGCCTATCCTAATCTTTTTTTTTTCTCTCCTTTTACTTAGATCTAAGGATACAAAAAATGTGAGGTTTTACTTCCCGAAACCCGTCACGAGTTTGGACGAATGACTTTGGTCGTGGGTTTACTCATAAACATGAGTTCGACCCCCCCCCCCCTCCGATGGATTACCTATCACGAGTTCGGGCAAACAACTTTGGTCATAAGTTTGCTCCCCACAGACACCAGTTCGATTACCCTCCCGTGGGGATTACCTATCACGAGTTTAGGCAAACGGCTTTGGTTGTGGGTTTGCTCCCTATAAACACCAGTTCAATTCCCCTCCTTGTGGGGATTACCTGTCACGAGTTTGGGCAAACGACTTTGGTCGTGGGTTTGCTCCCCACAAACTTGAGTTCGATTCCCGTCCCCATGGATTACCTGTCACGAGTTTGGGCGAACAAATTTGGTTGTGTGTTTTCTTCTCACAGACACAAGTTCGATTCCCCTCCTCGTGGATTACCCATCATGAGTTTTGGCAAACAACTTTGGTCATGGGTTTTCTCCCCATAGACACGAGTTTGATTCCCCTCCCCATGGATTATCTGTCACGAGTTTTGGCGAACTATCATGGGTTTGCACTCCACAGATACGAGTTCAATTCCCCTCCTCGTGGATTACCCGTCAGGGTGAACAACTTCGGTCATGGGTTTGCTCCCTACAGACACGAGTTTGATTCCCCTCCCCATGGATTACCCAATGCACTTAGTTGGATGCATTTGTAGGGAATAGTCTCGCCTTAAAGAAAGTTTTATTCTTTTTTATTTATTTTATTTTTTTAAAATCCTCATATCTAGAGACTCCTGAAATCTTAACCCTCAATTTCATTATCTATCCTCATTGAAGAAAGGATTAGGGTAAGTTCCCATGAGTGTGCACACGGCTTCCCTTTTATTGGACTATCGTCAATCAACAAAATCACATACCACTTTACACAAGGGTTGATTAGCCGTGGAATCAAAGTAATAATGGTCGATCCTTAATTAGGATTAAGATAAATAAGAACGGTCAGACTCTTATTCGAAGATAAAGTTAGGCTTAAATAAGGACATTACTTGGATTAGGAAGTTACTCATAACAAAATGTTTCTCTAGCTAAAAATATTGAGGCATCATTTAAAATAGACAAATTTTATGCATCATCTACAAAAGGATTCTGCACTAAAATCAAACACTAGAAAATTTTGAATAATTAAAAAATAAATTGATAAGAAGAATACTATAAGGCTATATACTCTGAAATAAAATCAATACATCAAAGTCTTTGCTCCTTAAATCCCAATCTAAACTTGTATTCTCAAAGTGACTGGCTGACAATGAATAAAGATAAACATGATTTATATATATATATATATATATTGTTTGGGTCTAGTTGTTAACCAACAACTAGATTCTTAAATGGGTCGGGTATAGGCGCCCCTAAACCTGACCCAACCTAACCATGTGCACTCCTTATTTCACTAACAGGGAATTGTCTCACTGTACTGATCTGGAGGGCTCAGGAATGTTTAAGCCTTTTTCAAAATAGCAACAATGTTTTGTGCCACTTTGATAATTTGCATATCAAGAACGCAATTAGACATGATTTTTTATTGGGTTGAAAATGCAAGACATGAACCTGACCTAATTTAGTAATCTGCCCAATAAACGAGGCCTATACCCATTAAAATCGGGTCAGATTCACTAGGTAAACCCAAACACCCTGGGGGAGCCTACTATTTAATTTTTAGTGAGAGTATCTTGACAATCGGACATAAATGATGGACAACTTTTATACCCCATTGGTCTACACATGCGATGCCTAGTAGACAACATTGCCTTATATGTGCTTAGCCTTAGCAAACCTCTTGGAAAAGTTTGTTGATATGGCTGCAGATGGGTTGGGTTCGGGTCAGTTCCTAGTGCCCATACCTGGGCTTAGCTAACCTGGTTTGGTTCTCCCAGAGCTGCTATAGCATCGAAGACTTGGATCCACTCGAGTTTTGGTACCCATTAGGTTTTTGGATCTAGTTATTGAGTTGGGTACATGATTGGACAATGGCTGAAATTGAGTCAGTTGAGTTTTCAGATTTCTGAACTATGCTGCAACATGAGAGGTTTTCTAATAGTTGTTGCAAGGTTTTCAGGATGAGGTGGTGCCGGAAAATAAGGCGGTTGGTGGGATTCTCGAGGAAAAGGTAGCTTTTAAACCATGCTTGTTTGTATCCCTGAATCCAAATGCTTCCAAGTCTTGCCATATATCTACTGTTTCTCTGTGCATAATAATATAGTGCTCATACGATACGGGGCATTTTTTATTGCCATAAAGGTTTTATCTCATAAGGATGATGTATCTAATATTAGGAATTTGTTTTGCCTCAATCGGAATTGCATAATGAAATTTATTATAGTAGTATGAATTGTTTAAGCTCTTTATGCTGATTCTGTTCTTACACAATGATGGTAACTAATGTATATTCTGTTTTAGGTAAATTGATTTTATTTTCAGTTTATGGTCGGTCTGCTCGAATTGAAACTTTTAAGATTAACTTAAGTAGTTGATTTTTATGCAACTTGTATGATCCTGCCCTACTGAGTAGTTTATTTTGTCCAAAATGCAAAAGGACAGTGAAGATGTTCTCTGTCAAGTAGACATGGATAGATTTTCTTTTCACAAGTCTTGTTGACTACCTTGAACTTGCAAATACTAGTGGAGGATTGTGTTTTCAGATCTTAGCTAATAAGTTGTTTTGATATTTACAACCAATGTGGATGTTTCCAACACCATGAAAATGGCCATTTGGTAATATTCTGCAGATCCAATGCAGTTTGGCTATATTCCCCTATCATCTTTGTATTTGACAGTATTTCCTTAGTTTCATTTGTTGAACCTCTTCTTTTACAGGAGAGGCTTATCTGAATCAGAAATACATTTTCTTGAGGAACTATTCAGCTTAGTTTTTGGCTGCAAGTTCCTTTATATATTTTTTGGTAGCATCTTTTTAAGTTTAGAGTCATGAATTCATTATTAGAATATGGGATAACTGTTTCAGTTTTCTAGAATTCTGATGAAAAGTTTTTGTATGTTAATTAATTTGTGCAATATCTTCAGATTAACCTAGAGACAAAATTGTATAATTCTTTTATAGCAAAAAATAAATTTCTCATATTCCTAACCTAGTCATCTTTTTGGCTGCCACAAGACTGATAAATTGAGTGGAAGTTTTCTCAATTATAATTCTTTTACAGCAAAAATTAAAATTCTCAGATTCCTAAGCTAGTCATCTTTATTGACTCCCGCATGACTGAAAAATATGAGCAGAAGTTTTCTCGAGGTGTTTTTCTTGACCCCATCTTTTCTTTCATTCTCCTACCTCTGGAGGGTGGCCTCCATACTCCACAGCATTCGGAAAGCACCAATCCCTATTAGGCTATCAGTGTTTAACGGAGCAATGAGGTAGTGGATGGTAACTTAGTAGGCGGGAATTTTTATTCCGTACCTAATCTAATTACCTCTATTAAGATACCTCTTAAGGATTTTAGATTCTAATACCTTCCATTAGATTGTTGTAATGAATGCTAGTTGAAATGGCTTCTTTTTTTTTTTTTGGTAAATGACGAAAATGCTTCTCTACAAGGACAAACTTGAGTAATTCGATACGCTGTTGCATATCCATTAATCGAGTAGTTAATGTGCACCTATTTATCACACTATGCCACAACTATTCCAGGGCCTGAGAATTAAAAAATGTCGACCTACTTCAATAACATAACCTATTCTCAATCTCTCTCATGGGTATCAACTAGTTCCAACTTGTAAGAGGTTGTACAGGTGGAACTTTTGTATATAAGAGAAGCTATTGATATGAAGGCAGAGTGTGATGATCCATGATAATGTGCACAACCACCACAATCTAAACCATTCAAAACATGTGCCTTATTCATCCAAAAGTGCGTCTGAACACGGTCCAAGTTTAACAAACAGTTCTACGAGGTTTTGCATGTCCAGTCAATCTGATTTTGGGTATGTTCCATTTAAATTGAGGTCCATGACTTGGGCCTTTTGAATTGATGTCTGGTGGGTATAAAATTGGTAGAGTTTTTGGATGTGATGGTGATGTTTTATCTTTGTCTACGATCAGACGACCATACGATGATCGTAAGGACGAGTGGATTCTAGACACAGGGGCATCCTTTCATATGACTCCTCATCGGAGTTGGTTCACCAGCTACAGGGAGTGCGATGGTGGACAGGTGTTTATGGGCAATAACATTGCCTGTAATGTTGTGGCTGTTGGTATGGTGCGCATCAAGATGTTTGATGGGGTGGAGCGTACCTTGACTGATGTCAAGCACGTTCCTTATTTGAAGAAGAATCTGATTTCTCTTGGTGTACTTGAGGCAATAGGCTACAAGTTCACAGGTATTGATGGTGCTCTTAAGGTATCTAAGGGGGCATGGGTAAGCATGAAAGCGCAACGACTCGGTAACATATACAGGTTGATTGGGAGCACTTCAAAAGGTAGAGCTACAGTGGATGTAGCGGATTTCACCTCTGCATGTGTGGCATTTTGGGCATGGCCACATGAGCGGGTAAGGTAGGAAGGCTGAGACGCACGGACAAGGATACAGAGCAGGTGGAGTAGCCACCTGTGAGAAGAATCACATAGCATAATCACAGGATATCGGCGAGGTATATGGACGACTCCAATATCGCAGGGGATTCGTCTTCTATTCAGACGGCTCTAGGTGAGCTAGGTGCTGAGAAGTGGAAGGTGACTATGGGCGATGTGATGGACTCGTTGTACCAGACTGACATATAGGAACTGGTGGAGCTTCTAGTGGGTCGAAAAGCAGTTGGATGTACATGGATCTTTAGGAGGATACAACATACATATTGAACGAGGTTGGTGACGAAGGGTTATGTTCAGAGAGAAGGAATTGGCTTCTCAGAGATATTCGCGCTGATAGTATAGCAGGTATCTATTAGATCCGTAATTGGCGCTGGTTAGCCAATGTGATCTTGAGCTAGAAGGATGAATGTAGAGTCTACACTTCTGTATAAAAAATTAGAAGAGCAAATCTATATGGAGCAACCAGAGCGGTTCGAAGTTAAAGGGACTAAGAAAAGACTTTGTAGGAGGTCATGGTACGACCTGTCGCCTAGGCAATGGTTTAATTCCTTCATGGTGGGTCACGTATTGTATGTTGATGACATGTGGATCGCCAATTATGACATGTCTGAAATTAATGTATTGAAGACTCGGTTAAGTGGGACATTCAGGATGATGGATCAGAGGGCTGCAAAGATGGTTCTCGGCATTGAGACTAGAAGAGGAGTAGGTTTTGGTAATCACGGGCAAAATACCTTGGGTAGGTATTGATCAAGTATGTGATGGATCAGGCAAAACCGGAGAGCGTTCCTTCCGTGTTTCTCCTCAAGTTTGCCTCAAGATATGTCCCAAAACAGATAAGGAAAAGCAAGATATATCTCATGAGCCTTATTCGAATGTGGTTAGCAGTGTATGCCATGGTCGGGATTAGACCGGTTATTTCATAGGCTATCAGTATTGTGAGCAAGTACCCTGTCAAGCAATATTGGGTAGCGGTGAGATGGTAAGAAGACTACGTCTTTTCTTTTGGGAAGACAGGAACAAAGGTGGTTGGGCATGTGGATTCTGATCCGACAGACATACTCACATAAAACGTTACTACAAAGAAGTTCAAGTTCTGTGCAACTTCTCTGGGATTGGCGATTTCTAGAATTATATTCGCTGTTCATGGGCACAAACTCTTGGAGGTTTGCTAATCTGACACGAGTATCAGCTAGTGCAATTTCGAGCCACCACATGTTCCAATGTGGGTCTGCTCTTTTTGTAGATGTCCATAGGTGGGTCCTTGTAACATGGGCGATGTTGTTAGAAATAATCTAATGGCTTAAGAAAAGTTGAGAGCAATCCATTTGTTTCACTGCCGGCGGCGCACCTAATGAGTGGATTGGCTTAGTTTGTTGGCTAGGGTATTTACATGTTATGACTTACCTGGTGGATGACTTGGATCTCAGACCTGTGTATCATGTTGGCACATCTGATGGCATGAAGACGAGATGCCTTTCCCTATAAAATCAACTCCGTGTACACTTAGGTTGACCACAACCAGATATGCACTATCAACCATCCAAGGGCTTCTTAGAGGACCTTGTATGAGCGATTGTGCAAAAAGTAAGTTTGGTCGATTTCAGTGTGGCACCCAGACGGGACCTTATATTGTCTACAAAAAGATATGATTGTTGAGGAAAAATCTCTAAGCATGTTAAATACAATTAGAGAATCCTATTAAAGAAGTTATATCAGATAACTTTCCACATTCATTCCTTAGGAACCTTTAGCTATCAAATGTTGAGATTATATTACCAGATGTAAATGATATTCTCTCATCTTAAAATCAAAGCCAGGAGTATGGCTTTGATGCATACAAACACTTTATACGTTCTATTCTTTTATCTTAGTCTTAATCATCAATCTTGGACCAGTTGTATCCTGTCACAAATCCCAATTGCTTCTTAGCTTTAGCTAGGTAGGCTGGTTTAGTGATAGGCCAAACTAGGGCCATACTTTGTTGGCCCTAGCCCTGCCTTGATTCCTTGAGCCTTGGTGCTGGTTTGGCACTATCCTTAACTATGCAGGCTGGAAAATGTGAGAAGTTATATCTACAATGGATAACCAACTTGATTGATCTGCGTACACCCACTTTCCATTTTGGGAATTGAAATAGCACATTTTGGTAATGTTTCAATTCCTAAATGGATTTGAAAGGAATCCCAGGTTTCGAAAATGTGAGACATGAACCTGACCTGATTTAGTAATCTGCCCAATAAATGAGACCTATACCCATTAAAATCAGCTCAGATTCACCAGGTAAACCCAAATACCATGGGGGAACCTACTATTTAAATTTTAGTAAGAGTATCTTGACAATCGGACATAAATGATGGACAACTTTTATATCCCATTGGTCTACACATGCCGATGCCTAGTTCATTTTACCTTTTTTTGTCAATCAAGATCAGTATATGTCTTTTTTCTAAGGTGGGCCAACCTATCTCGGCTTGGAAATTGAAAAACTTCTATTTACCACTTGAATGCTCCTAATCCATCCATCAATCAAATGGGCCATACATCTACAAAGAAATAGACACTTAAGACAATGGTTTGAATCTAAGATGTATCGGTTGATAAATATAAGGGTTAGAATGAAATATTTTTAGGATACAAGACATGTACATGTGAAATCCAGTCACACCAAAATGACTTGAGCCCTGACCCTGCCCGAAAATTGACCAGCCTATGTATGCCAAGCCCAAGCCAAACCTAGATAGGCTCGTCGACCCAGCATAAGCACATGCCTAAGTGTAGGTCGCTCTCATACATTTACAAGCAAACAAGATCCAAACTAGTCCATGGATGGTATTTTTCTTTTCATTGGCCAGGGTAGGCCTCACTGAAAATTAGTCAATGGGTCGGATTCGGGATTGGGTCGGGTCGGGGCATGGTTTTATGCATCATATCTATAGCAGCCCACCCCATGCATGAAACAAGGGCAGTTACAGGGCGATATAGGCGGATGTGGGGCCGTATCATATCAGTGATTGAAGCCTATTACTGATATTTAAAACCTTATTTTAGGGTCAGCCAGAGCCCAACCCATTACCAGATTCCCAACATTTACATCGAATTGTGCGTTTGGTTGTGCTAAATGTCATGAAATATAATGATTAATCAGTCTAATTGGGTGCAAAATTTCATGAAATTTGGTGCAACCAAATACCCTCTAAAGCAAGTGCTAAAGTTTTTTGGAAGTTGCATATTTGTAGAGATGAACTCCCTGTTGGTGACAAATAGAGAGCTTCCCTGTTGCACAGCGAGTTTTATGGAAGGACTATACCCCCCGATTTAGTAATCTGCCCAATAAATGAGACCCATTAAAATCGGGTCAGATTCACCAGGTAAACCCAAATACCGTGGGGGAACCTACTATTTAAATTTTAGTGAGAGTATCTTGACAATCGGACATAAATGATGGACAACTTTTATATCCCATTGGTCTACACATGCCGATGCCTAGTTCATTTTACCTTTTTTTGTCAATCAAGATCAGTATATGTCTCTTTTCTAAGGTGGGCCAACCAGTCCTGGCTTGGAAATTGAAAAACTTCTATTTACCACTTGAATGCTCCCAATCCATCCATCAATCAAATGGGCCATACATCTACAAAGAAATAGACACTTAAGACAATGGTTTGAATCTAAGATGTATCGGTTGATAAATATAAGGGTTAGAATGAAATATTTTTAGGATACAAGACATGTACATGTGAAGTCCGGTCACACCAAAATAACTTGAGCCCGGACCCTGCCTGAAAATTGACCAGCCTATGTATGCCAAGCCCAAGCCAAACCCAGAAAGGCTCGTCGACCCAGCATAAGCACATGCCTAAGTGTAGGTCGCTCTCATACATTTACAGGCAAACAAGATCCAAACTAGTCCATGGATGGTATTTTTCTTTTTATTGGCCAGGGCAGGCCTTACTGAAAATTAGTCAATGGGTCGGATTCGGGATTGGGTCGAGTCGGGGCATGGTTTTATGCATCATATCTATAGCAGCCCACCCCATGCATGAAACAGGGGCAGTTACAGGGCGATATAGGCAGATGTGGGGCCATATCATATCAGTGATTGAAGCCTGTTACTGATATTTAAAACCTTATTTTAGGGTCAGCCAGAGCCCAACCCATTACCAGATTCCCAACATTTACATCGAATTGTGCGTTTGGTTGTGCTAAATGTCATGAAATATATGATTAATCAGTCTAATTGGGTGCAAAATTTCATGAAATTTGGTGCAACCAAACACCCTCTAAAGCAAGTGCTAAATTTTTTTGGAAGTTGCATATTTGTAGAGATGAACTCCCTGTTGGTGACAAATAGGGAGCTTCCCTGTTGCACACCGAGTTTGTACATGTGGGATCCATGGTTGGTTTATCCAAGCAATTCATCTAGAAGCCCCTATCATGGAAGGACTATCCTCTCCTCCTCCCCCCCCCCCCCCGCCCTCAATTCTCTAGATTTGGAAGATCCTAGCCATCAAATCTTTGGTCTTCCTTCATTGAATGTGGCATACGGCAAAATTCTTGCAAAGATTAGAGAAATGGTCCAGATTTCAACCCATTTATCAACAAAGAGGATCTCTGATCAGTGGGCAGTCTTCTTTAACAATGACAGAAATCAACTACTGAATTCTTGCATTGTAATTGCACTCTCAAACAGAAAATAGATCTTTACCTTTTCAGTTTTATATGTTTCTGATTCCGATTGTTGTTTTAGGACCATCTAGACCATGAGGTTGAGATTACAATACTTGATATACAGCCGCAAAAGGGCACAAATACAAGATAGTCAAACCATCCTTGATCTTGGCTATGGACAAGGACCATTTACTTCACATGTTGCTCTGAAGCATAAAAATGGTCGTTTTACAGCTGTTACTGACTTGATCTCTTAGAAGGACTTCATAAAGGAGCAATGCAAGTAAGACTTTAAATCGTATTAAAGTGGATTAGTTTGTAGATGTGTTTACTTGGATTGTATATGTAAATCTCATACTGTTATGCATGGTTTGCATCTTAGAATTGTTCTTGAATGATACTAGTACCAATTGCACCTACTAGTAGCATTACGAAGATCTTAGCTGGATAACTCTGTCTCTATCAAATCAACTCTCTGAGTCAGACGGGTTTTTTTTTTTTTTTTTTTTTTAACGGTACTATTGTCGAGATTTTCCCGCAACATTAGTGAAGAAAGTTGCAGGATTCTTCTTCCTTCTTGCTCCTTCCACTTTGAACTTGTGCTCTATCTCACTCCTAGCTTTTTATACCTTTCGACATTTTGAAATAGTTGCTTTGCCTTTCCAAACCTTCTATAGCTTTTGTTCATGCTCCGAGAAACTATAGATAACAGTGAGGTTTTTTTTTTTTGCTTGATCTGAAACAAAATAAATAAATAAATAATAAATAAATAAAAAATCAAATTAATCTATCACCCAAAGACAGTAAACAAGAAGACTAAAAAATGGGAAAGAAAGAAGACCCAAATCTCAAAAAATGTAAAAGAAATAGATTTACAGGTCAGGGAGATGTTTATTCAGATGTAAAAGAAAAGAATACCTCCATATATATCTATTTTCCCCTATTTGTGGAAAAAATATTGATGCAAACTGTTTTCCATTTTCAAGTTTTTCAAGGAAATTATATAGATATTGACTTCTTTCAAAACGCTAGACTTTCAATGTGTTTTTCATTTTCAAGCTTTTGGTGAAAAAAGTGGTTTCTTACTTTTAATATTTTCATGAAAAACAGAACTCCAAGCTAAATAATCGAATTTCTGTTAGATCAATGTCAAACACCTGGCGAATGCAAAAATTGGAATAGGCCTCACCCGACAACCAAACGGAACAGATCAATGTCAAAGATTTGGGCCCCACAGGTGAAAACTGATATTTTGGATGGTTTGTCATAATATCAACGATGTGGATTGCTAGATTATGGGTCCCAATGGGACGATATGAAGATCTAAACAGTTTTCCATAATATCATTGGGCTAGATCGCTTAAATATGGGCCCCATGAGTACAAAGTGAAAACCTTAATAGCTTGCCACACTATCAATGGTCTAGATCACTGGGTCCCATTCGTGCCAGCTAAAAATTTGGATGGTTTGCCATAGTATCTCAGGTTTGGATCGCTGGACCATGGCCTCACCAGTACAAACTCAAAATATGGACTATTTGCCCTTGTGTCAGTGATTTGGACCGTTAGACTATGGGCCTATCCGTAAAAACAAAAAATTGGACGGTTAGACATAATATCAATGGTCTGGATCATTGGTCTATGGGGCCCATGGGTGCAAACTGAAAACATGGATGGTTTGACATGAAATCAAGAGTCCGGATCCCTGGACTTTGAGCCCCGATGTTATAAACTAAGGACGTGGACTGCGTTCAGTAAACTCTGTGGCCCCCCCCCCCCCCACAATGATGTATATGTCTTATCCACACCGTCCATCTGTTTTTCCAGCTCATTTTAGGGCATGAACCCAAAATTGAAGCATGTCCAATGGTCAAGTTGGCCTCACCTCAGGAAACAGTGGGAATAATGACGCCCACCATTGAAACCTTCCTAGGGGCCCACAGTGATGTTTATTTGTCATCCAACCTGTTCATAAGGTCAAACAGACATGGTTGAAAGTGAAATAAAAATATCAGCTTGATCTAAAACTTATGTGCATCGAAAGAAGTTTTCAACGGTAGTCATTAAATTCCCAGTTGAGCTCTGGATATGCTTCAAGTTTGGATATGTAGACACCCCACCTCAGCAAACAATGTATCTATTTCCAACCTTACTAGATGTCTAATGAACTTGGAAACCCCTTAGTAATATTACCCAACTAACCAGCAAAACCCAATCCACAACAAGGCCCAATGGGCCCAATCAGATCATTAGGTTTTACAATGCAAACTTGGATTACAAACCCTTACTAGCGTGGCCCATGTCGTCCACATAGCATCTAAATGAATAATATCCCATCATGGACATACAACAGGCTCTAGTGGTAATAAAGCCACATGATAGGCCCATTCCAACAAGCCCATATGGTTAACAGGGCCCAAAGTTACTCTGATCGAAAGTGCAAAAATTTTGTACGCGCATCTTAAGATTTCTCTCGAGATTTTTTGGGACAACAATAAAAGAAAACGAGCAAGGGGGCAATAATATGATTGACGCCCTAGGATAGAATGGTCATTTCATCCCCCAATGGATGAAAATAGTTATTTTACAACTAAGTAAATCTATGACGCAACGTATCCCCCAACCATTCAGATCATGCCATGAGACTTTGAAGCTAAAGATTTGATACCTGAGACTTTAGACATTTGAGACTTGAGAGCTAGTGTAGAGAATGAAAGCGAGTATAGTGAATGGGATCCATACTCTCGCCTGGGTGGTAGACTCTCGGGGGTTTCAACACCTGGTCAAGTGTTCTAGCATCCATATGTGGTAAAATTCCACCTGCGTGAGTGTGTGGGGGTGTGTGTGTGCGTTTGTTTACAATATATATATATATATATATATATATATATATATATATAGTGAATGAAGCAAGAGTGTACCCCATCCATCTAAACCGTCCAATCCAGTTCACACAAACATCCAAGGCATATCAACTGTCCAAGATTCGAGAATCTGAGTAGGGTCAAGATTCGAGATTTATAGTCATCTCCTCTAGGAGTGCCTTAGTGTGAACTACTGACTTATGTAATTATCAATCTGTTTAGTGGGAACCAAATAGATTACTTGTACACCAAATCAATACATTTTAAACCATACAATCTCAAGTTACACCGATCCATAACAGACTTGTAAAGTTAAAGATCAATCCGCATTCGTTTAAGCTATGATCTCCACCTTAGACTTACATTATTAATAACCGTTGAACCGACAACTTAAATAAACCCTTTGATACATCTAATCATCTACTTTTGATCTGAACCATCACATCATCATTAAATATACGAAAAGTCTATCTAAGCTATGTACACCTGATCATATATAATTCTAAACCATTCATTATTATCCAGATACATTAATGAATGTTCTACACCATTAAAGTTCAAATCCAATTGCTACGAATAGACCATTGATCATCTTAAATTTTTTATGACACATATGTTCATACCCTATACGTATATCAGAAAAACCTATTTGTGTGAGTCCGATCATGATGAAAATTTTAATTAATGCTCATCCTACCCAATTTATACATCTTCAATTGCGATGTCTAGTTCTCAAGATCGACCATCCATTGTTATTATGATCTTATTCGCTAGGTGACCCGCCTGAAAATGAGATAAAGACCATTAGTGTGAATCACATGCAACCCCTAATGAGTTTACCAGTTTACTTTTCCCATCAGGCCATGTCTAGGTGAAGTTATGGAGCTTTCAGATCCTCCGGAAAGAATCACACAGAATCTACAATTTCTTAAATTCAAAAAAGATTTAGTACATGCGTGTGCACCCTACATTGGACACCCTCACCCAAAGGATCATGATCAGACCATTGATCGAGAATCATAAGGAACTCCGGAGACCCCTGATTCGTGATTTCAGGTGATCCGACTGTTGAATTCCAAATCCAATCGTTTAGAAATAGATGGTTAAGAATAATTGATTTAAAATCATTTTCCGTTTGATCCAAACCACACATTTGGTAGGCCAATAAGCACCATGACCCACGATATTTTTAAAATCTAACCCATGACTGATTTACATGTGTGAAACAAGAGATGCATGTGCCAAAACGTATGCACATTCAAGAATCGGAAGCTCGAATCTCTTCTCGCATGCAAATAATGTTCAAGGAGAGGATTTCTCTCCATTCTTCATTCAAAAATCAATTTGACTACGATCCATACAATTTTTCTTAAGCTAATCTTAACCCTCCATTGAGGGTAGCATAGTCGTCCGATTAAAGAGTTGTCAATAACAATTGTTGAAAATGAAGGTTTTATTCCCATCGCATCTTAACTCGAATTGGGTCTTGGAGATCACAAGACCTTTAGGAATTTGGACCATTTAAGTATATGGGACCCAATACTACTTAAACACCAAAACATGGCTTCCTCTGTGTTCAACAAGAGGCTTGTGATAGCCGAAAGCTTCTAGCTTCGAACCCACCAGGTAAAATGATCTAAAGCTTCGATTGCTCTCATCCTTGAGTTTTGTTGCATTAATCCAGATAGTATATAAGAATCGAAATGAAGAAAAACTTGCTGAACTAAAATATGCCATTAAAGGGCAATCATCTCCCTCAACAAGAACTACCCCTGCACAATCTTGTGTAATTTTGAATTGAATTTTAAATCCAAAATGATCATCAAGTGGGCCATCTGATCAGTATATGAACCATTCAACCAAGATTAGATTTGAGCCAAAGAAGTATTGCACCAATCAAACAATTATAAAAACCCGATGCTAGATGTTATCATGCGTAAATTCAACACAAGTCCTTTTACAACAATGATTTTTTAACTAGAGAAAGGCTAAGAATCCTATAAAATCCTTATCTGGAGTGAGAAAAAGATTACAACAAAATCACAAACCGAGAGAAATGGGAGAGAGAGAGAGAGAGAGAGAGAGAGAGAGAGAGAGAGAGGAATCGTGTCCAATTCAATGACTCACCAAGTCAAGCAAAGATAACTGAGTCCAATGCCTTCTATTGGAGTGGCTGGGAAAGAAGAAGAGAAAGAGAAGGAAAGAGAATGAGAGAAAAAGAAAGAGAGAAAACATGGGAGAGAGGCTGAGGGTGATTTGACTTACCAAGTTAGTCCGAATTAAGCCAAGTTTGAGTTGAGTTTGGGTCGCTTAGGGTTCGTTACGTGCCAAAATATGTGAGTGATTCTCCCATTTTTTGCAAATTTTGAATTTCAATAGTTTGCTTAAAAATTTAAATCAAACATTCTATTTTACTTAGAACTTTTATGTTAAAGTTGATAAGAAAATTGAGAACATTATGCGACAAATTTGATGTTTGCATCATAGTTTTGATATGTTGTGAAATTACATTCATGTCATATGCATATGAGCATTAAATGAGAATCGAAGATTGAGATTGGATGCACTACAATAGGTTTCTTAAAATGTCCTGGTCAATGCACTGCTTGCGGTTCCCTAGAAGGTGTGTTATCCCGAGTTCCTTAAAATGTCTTTGTTTGTGCACTTGGGTTTCCTTAATGGGTATTCACTGGTTTCCTAAAATGTCTTAGTCGGTGCATTGCCTTGAATTCCCTTAACTTGTATTTCATGGGTTCCGTAAAATATTTTCGACGGTATTATACCCTGAAAAATTTCACGCTCATGTAGGTACATGAATGCTTATCTTAGTTTGCATTTCAGCTTGAATCTATACCTTTAGGAGAATAACACTTGGACTTGAGCTCATGAATGCACTCTCAGACCCTCGTACACTACGTAACAACTTTCGAGACCTAATATATCTTTATATGCTCGATTAGTCATCAAACCAACCGTTGAATAGCTACTTATCATTAGATTTAGACATCCGGCCATGCACTTCACTTTCGGACCACCCGACCATGGTAATCCAACTTTAGGATCTTCACATATGCTCATGTGCATATCCATCCATAATTTTGACCCATTCATTTTACCCACCATCCTTGTATAATCTTATCAAACTGTAGAGATTGCTATCTAACAACTCTATTCTCTATATGTACATACATACACCCTTTTAGAAACCCTGAGATTTTGTATTACTTCAAACTTGATATATCATTAATCCAAATCAATGATATTACTTTTCATGAACCAATTAAGCTATCCAATCATTCAATTTTAGTATGGACTATTGCATTTTCATAAAATTGTTAGAGATCCAATCAGAAACGCTTATACCTCAATCTAGACCATTAAACATCTTGATTAATCATGGCACTAGTCATCAACACCTCATTCCAAACCGAATATTATCCTGATCATTATAATCTTATCAAAATCATTTAATTCATGACCATCACTCAATTCTTGATCAAAGACATTCATCTAGATTCGTAAAATCCAACCCATTGCCGAATCTGGACTGTTCACACTAAATTAACCAGCCACCCCTCATCTACCCAAACTGTCCATCCATTTGTCTAAATCCAACCTTGCATTCAAGACATTCATTCTTATGCCGATCTACCCATCAACCCCAACCGCCATCTTAGTGAGGCCTAACTGACTCTAACCATTCAACACACCAGACCCTAAGTGGGTTTCAACAGAAGGCATCATTCAACAACCATGCGGTCCACTTGAGTGTTATATATACCTCATCTTCGAGCCCTTGTCTTATTTCGATTTGATAAAATGAATGGACGATGTGCATTTCTCACAAATTCTTAGTGGGACCCTATAACATTCTGGATGTTATCGTTTTATCTAAAGTTCGACCCATATCTTATTATGTGTATTTTTCGTAATTAACATGAATTTAAAAATATTTAGTGAATAACTCTTTATCTGTGATGAATTTGATATGATTTTTAAATACGAATTACTTAAAAACATGGCTAGAATTACGTGGAGGCGTTGGATTTTGTAAAACTCTCGTATCAGAAAGTTGTACGTGAATATGATTAACCTAGACCCTTGATTTGAAATCTTATGGTTCCCATGATCTGATATGAAATTTTATACCATATCTATCTATCATAAATTAACCGTACACGTCAAATTTAAGCCCTTAGATCATTGTAGAAGTTGCTCAATTGTTAAATCAATTCCTTAACCATTGATTTCGGTATCCATCGAGTGAAGAAAATTTGTGGATAATTCTAATAGAATATTTTCCTTCCTGTGAATGAGTTAGATTTTCCATTATATGAACTGAATGCAAGATGTGAGAACCTCATCTTAATAAGCTTTTCCTTAAGCATAAGTTATTTGTTTTAAGCATGGCAAACTCTTTTCAATTTTAGACATTCAGATTTATACACTTTCCACCATCAATCGCAACTTAAATTTGGACCACGTACACATTGGCCTCATATAACTATAATATCATACAAAATTTGGACCCCAATTTATAATCCTATACCGTTGAATGACAACCACCTTAAAGCTAGAACCTTCCTTTTAATACAACATGTAGGATTTTTATATCTAAACCTTTTCTATCATCGATCAACCAATAAAATTTGTTCAATCGTTTACCTATCATGACTACATATTTCTCTCAATTTTGGACCTTGATCATCAAATGTAGACCATTAATCGAGATCAAGTCCATTTTGGTACATGTCAAGTAATTTTTAAATATCGGCCAATCTAGATTTTGAATTACTAAGAAAATTACATATCCTGACTCTATTCGATGACCTCGACACTACGAATGAATTAGATTTGAAGAAAGATTAGTAGATTGAAGAGTTTTAGGAAACCTATTCCAAGGAGGAGTTACCCATGTGAGGCTCACTCCCTTATAACAAGGGGGCATGGCCCCCTTCTCTACCTAAACAGAGAGAGAGAGAGAGAGAGAGAGAGAGAGAGAGAGAGAGAGAGAGAGAGAGAGAGAGAGAGAGTGGAGGATGTCCACTTAGGGATGCCCACCCCCTTCTTCTTAGCCATCTATCATGTGAGCCATCACCACACTTGGTGCAACCCGTGCTTTGTATAGATGTCGTCGTCCTCAAGTTTTACAGGTTTTCAAGATCAAGCAAATGTAAGGATCCCTTAAAACTTAGTTTCAATTTTAGCTTTAAATTTTTTAGTTTTCCCTATAGAATTTTAGGTTGTTTGTTGATTGTTTTAAATTCATGAATTTTATTTTTAGTTCTCTATTTTATTTGAATTATTGCTGTAATTTTGATATAAAATTAATGAATATTCATGTTTGGGCTTTGATTTGTTGAAGTTTGAATCATGTTTAGATGTAAATCTAAACTATGTTGGGTTAGGTGCACAAACTACAGGAAATCTAAGTGCTAACCTAAATGGGGCATGTGAACTTGTGGACGCCATAGAGATGTCCCACAATGTGGGAATCCATGAATTCAACTAGATCAGTGAGTTAACTCGTTGAATGAAGCCAACCCATCAACCTAACATGGTGCACCCACTAAGATTGGGCGTGTGCACCCTATATAACATAGTTTTGTTTGGGAATTACATATGTGATGGTGTAATGGTGTTTTTCATGGAGTTATGGTACGTTTTATTGCTGGATTATTTTTATTAAATAACATCATGAGATGTATTTGGAAGTTTGGCTATGGAATCATGTATATGTATATGCCTACATGAAATCTATGTGTAGTTTCATGATATCATATGCTCATGATGGATATAATGAGCCATGAATGGTTGGATATGGGATCATGTATGTGGATGTCATGTTAATAGAATCCCTTTGCCCCATTTGTGATGAAATCATATTTTGAAAAGGATGGAACTCATAAGGGTTATATTATACATTGTTGGCAATACTTAATGTATGGTTTTTGAGAATTGATATGGGAATGAGCCATGTGTAGTATCATGACTAGGAAGCGTACACCTCTTCATAATTGACTATTGTTGGAGAGAAACGGCCATTCTAGGGTATAGTGGACCATGGAATGGGGTAAAGAGTAACCATTGATGGTGGACATTGATAAATCGACTGGATGCTAAACTACCCTAATTAAAGGTGAAACTAATTATGCATTCACTAGGACTAGAATTGGTGGGTCAGTCCCTTGTGTATGACGACAGAAGTGTATGGGGTACCCAGGAACATGGCTCCACGCTTCCTGTTGTACACTAGCTAGTTGGAAGTGTATGGGGGACCCCGGTTCCTCTATTTGGGTATTTATTGTGAACTCATTTCGCAAACAACTCCAGTGACTAGTGGATAGCATTGGTGTATATGGGGTGTCCTAACTTAGGTATCCTACTTCATCTGCCTTTACTGTACTGAAGCATGCATACATGCATTGCATTAAATAAGATTTTTTCTCATGGATGTTTTGTTTTAAATTATTATTATCATGATTGTCCTATTATTGTGCTAATCTTGGGGGATGCCCTCACTAAGTTGAACCTAGGCAACTTATACCTATTGTTGAAAAATAATAATAACTGTAGGTGATGCAGGTGATGATCCAGTAAAAAAATAGTGAACCTTCAGATGAGGCTTATGAAGACTCATGGCAATAAATAGTGGATGATGAAATCGAAGCGGCTTGATAGAGATTGTTGCCTATTTTCATGCTTCCTAGGTTTTGTTTGATTTTTTTTTTTATTAAAGATGCAAAATGCCTTCAATGAGATGATAGACATTGGACCTATATTTGATTGATTATGGACTTTATGTTGATGCCTAGATTAGAAATATTAATGGAATAAGATTTAAATTTATGTCGATTATGCTATGAAAGGAATTAATGTAAATGAAAGGAATATGCAGGATAATATCCATAACATAATCAACTTAACAGCTGGGAACTCGGTTCATTGTGTTATCTACAAGAGCCAAATTCTCAGGGTATTACAGACCAATTGCTACTCCATTAAAAAAAAATGGCAAGTGTGAGTCCGAACCCCTTCTCTTTCCTTCCCTTCTCTCCCTCTCATTCAATAAGCAACAAGACCCACTTTAAGATTCCACCATCAATTTAACTGGCTCATAAAAATTCCAATGGTTAGCATTCAACCTTGTTGTTTCTGAACGTGCAACTCACTTGAGTTTCGTATTTTCCTCAACCTCTAGCTCAAACCCCATCTTAGTCCAACAAACTTGATAAATGGATTGGATTTCTCCTAAACATCACGATAGTCCCCACCTAAGCCATAAACAACTTCTGCAACTCCTTAAACTCTCTACTTTTAAAATTTTCAACATCGTGTGTTGGCAAGAAACTCCACGGTGCGGAAAAATCTGTTTCTTTCCAAAATCATCCAATCTAGATTGTTGATCTCTGTTCAATCTATAGTTAAGAGATCCTTAATTCCAGTCGTAACCTGGTTGAGAGCCATTTTCTTCATTCGAGATCACTGATGGTTATGGCGAAGCTCAACTTCTCAATTTTGATCGTCGAATTGTGGGACCTAAATCATCTAACAAATGACATAATCCTTTAACTGCTGAAAAAACCAACGTAACAAATGCCCCGACTTCTCCTCCTTTGTTAACATGCGGAAGTTGAAAGCTTTCTAAACTAGAACCCATCAAGCAAATACATCTTGACCTTCAATTTTATATTTCCCCAAGCTTCATATTCTCCATTTGGACCTCCCATTACAATCAGAATAAAGAAAAAAAAAAACATCGAGCACAAATCTTCAATTATCTCCCTTATCTCCCTCGTTAAGAAAAGTCATCGCGCGAACTTACGTAATATGCGATATGAGATCCCATTCATGTATCATGCAGGCCTTCCGATTAGCCTGGGATCATTATCAATCAAGTTGTAATCAAAGCAAAGTGTAAAACAGGAAACAAATTATCACAACATTAGATTTCCAAAACTAGAGCCTTCGAGTGTAAAAGCATAACTCGTTGCAATGTCTCCTTATGCAAATATGACTCTAGAACCAAAACAAGGAATCTAAAGATTATAAAAACTCCATTAGTCATAAAAAAAATAACCATATAACCAACACAGAGATCAGAACCGGAGAGATTTGAAAGAAAGAAATAGAAATTGAGAGGCCTAATGAGTCACTGACTTGCTGAGTTACTGGACTTCCTGTGTTATTGTTCGACATGATTGAAGGGAATAAATAAAAGGAAAGATAAAGATCAGAGGAAGAAAATAAGAAGACGAAAGAAGAGAAGGAAGAGAAGAAACGATGAAGAAAGAAGAAACTCAAAGCGAGTCACTTGGCGAGTCAACTCCCTGAATTTTGAATCCCGATCGTTTCTAGGGTTGACCCTCATTCTGTATCGTCCATTCATCAAGTAAACTTCTTCGATTTTTGATTCAAACGTAAAAGTAGCTATAATATAATTTTAACAACTCATTGAGTCCACTCGCTAAGTCGACTCACTGAGTAAATTTGTTGTTTTGTTAAATCTTGGTCTAGGAAGATCAAAAACCCTAGATTAGGTGATGTGTAATTAGTATGTGTGCTTTCATTTAGAGAACTCCACTAATTCGCTTATAACCCTACCGAGTTGTAAGGAGTCGCGTCGTGTCGGACTGAACATGAGTTGATTTGAATCTTAAATTCATGTGCATAATTTTCAACAATACCTCAAACCCCACATATTCAGATGAGTAATCATTTCTTACTTTGTAAATTCCATGTTTATACATGTATGCTAAGCCTAGTTTATTATTGTTTTTCTTATATGATGCTTAAATTTGCATTGATTCTAATTTATGCTTAACTTGTTGATTTAGTCTTAAATTCTTGTCTTTTGAACTTATAGTTATTATGGAATGAATGTGGATGCAAGCTTACTTTTATTTACAAGCTTAACCTGTGAAAAAACAATGATTAATTACTATGACTATTAGATTGTGTTATTTGTTCGTATGTTGTACTTGACTGAAAAATGTAAAAGGATCATCACAGGTGCTCTGCTTTAGGTCATTTCTGAAAGGATCAACAAGGGTGTTTTATTTTGAATTAATCCCTAAAAGATTGGCACGGGTGCTTTGTACTATGTCATTCCCAAAAGGATGAGCAAGGGTACTCTGCCCTAGGTCATTTCTGAAAGGATTAGCACAGGTGCTCTGCTCTAGGTTATTTCCTAAAAGATTAGCATGGGTGCTTTACCTTGGGTTAATCCCTAAAAGAATCAGCACATATACTTTTCCTTGGGTTATTTCTTTAAATGATCAATCACATGGGTGTTCTATCATGGATTTCTCCAAAAAGATTACATCAGAAGCTACTATTGTTTTAATTCATTATTCCTGTGTACTTACAAATGTTTACGTATTTATGCAATTTAATATTTTGTTATATATGTTTTGATTTCTGTTTATAAATTTTATATGCTGAGCTTATGTATGTATGAACTTAGAAATTCCAAATCTGGGAATGAAATGATCCCACTAAGCCGTTGTGCTCACCTTGTTTAATTAACAATTTCAGGTATCAAGCTTGTAACACCCTATACTTGTTAATACTTGGGTGTTATCGTGAACTTAGATTAGCATAAACACAAATCTAACTTAATTAAATGTTTATCTTCATTCTAGCTTGAAATTGACAATTGGAAGCAATCTTCATTCATCGATCAAAACCATTCACCCATTGATTGCAATATGGATCACGACGTCATAAAAAAACCTAATTTAAGGAGTTCAATCACTTTGCTAGGAAAATTTAATCGTACATTATCAAATTCAACACCTAGATTAATAGATTTACTGCTTACTAGGTCCGTAATGTCTCATCAATTAAATTATTATTTAAATTATGTAAAGTAGACTATTTGATACGACATAAGCTGTTAGATTTTTCTCAAATAGTCCCTAGGACCCATTAGGATTGGGTTTAATCATATTTGATAGTGATCCGACCGCAGGTTCGTAGGATATTATCATTATATATTTAAAAATTAAGTAATATGGCTCACCTGCACTGTGAATCTACATCATAATTAGTATAATGCCCTAGAGGGATCTGTAGAAGCAGTTGAGTGGAGTAGATCTTGAAAAACAGCCTTGTGGACCCTACCTTAGGTGTCGCATGTACACAACATGAGTGCACAGCCGCGATGCACTGAAACCGAATTCGGGTCAAACCAAGTTCGACTCGATGAAACTTGAAGAGGAAACTTCCTCTTCCTCCTTTTGTTTTGCCACCTGTGGTTGTTTAAAATGGACTATTTCCATTCGGGGTGGATATGGTTCACCATCAAGGACCGCTTCGTCGATTTAAACTGTTCATCGTGTCCAGACGACGATTCCAAACAAATCCCAGGTATTTTTAACCATTGGTACGCACGTGTGGGCACACAAGCACTAGCACAAGCTTGAGTTGTGAGCATGACTTGGTTCCGCAAATGAGAACTTCGTGTCTACTAATACGCTGGCAATCCAAGCAACCGCTTTCCATCTAATCCTAACCCTTCATTTGAACAAATCTTAACCGTTATTTTTTCTTTGTTTTGAGGTTTTCCATAGTAGGAGTTCAGGTGGAAATAATTTTTTCTTGTGCATTGCTGGCACAATCCTAGCTGGTGAATTATTTTTAGAAGATCTCTAGAATCATCCTAATTGTCCAACCTAGGGCTTCTTAAAGCTTCACACGCAGTGATTGCGAGTTCTCATAAGAGAACTCGTTATCGCGCGAAAATCATCCATAGCCGGATATCTCGGAACCCCTCGAGATATCTTTAATCTTGCACTATTAAGTGGGTCCCACAGTGCTTGTTGGAGCAATCCAGATTATCCACCATCGTTGGAACAAGAGATTAGTTGTCCGATTGTAACTCACCATGAAATGATGGGTCATCTTTGTTCACTCCCCAAGTATAGGGTTGTGATGTAGTAATAAACTCGGTGAGACCGAGGTCGAATCCCAAGGGACTGAAACCTGTACGTAATCTGGAACTAGGTAGAAATAGAACTAGCCTAAGATGAAATCTAAATTAAATATAAATTGATGAATAATTGTGAGAGATTAATGTAGAACTTAAGGAATTCAGAGGAAGGAAACTAGGGGTTCAGAGGATCCACTTGTAGAGATCAGGGAGATCTTATGCCTGCATCAAGAATCATGGAAATCAAACTGAACTTACTTGATCTAGTCTTTACGAGATGAAAGGTATATGAATTAGAATGGATTCCATCATCTAACCATGCCCAGGAGACAAAGCAAACAACAGGATTAAACTAATTACCAACTAATCAACAATGCATGAAAGTTAGGAAGGGTACCATCATCCAACCATGCCCAGGAGACGATGGTGAACAACAGGGCTTCCTGACGTCATAGACATCAAAAGGGAAAAAGAAATATTCAAAGCCATTGCAGACCCATTGTAATTTCAATCACAACAGACCATTAAAGACTAAGAAAAAAAACATTCCTTTAATAATCAACTAAAATCAAATTCAATTCATGAATTTAAATTAAAAGCATGAAATAGTATCTCCCATCTCGCTACAGGCTTCACCTCTTAGCCCTAGCTAAGAGGTTTAGCCACACATGAATGGGCTGAACCTTTTAAACAGAGCAAATAAAAAGAAAAAAAAGAAATATAAAAGAAAAGAGGAAAACAGTACTATTGTCTCTTTCTCTCTCTCACGTTCCAGCAGCCAACCTCCGTTGATAATCCTTTACACTTTCTCTCTCTCCCTTTATGGAACTGTTGTCGGAGCCGAATTTTCGCACTCTATGCGAAAGTCTTACGCACAAGAGAATGTGTTGGAGTCGGTATAAAATAGCTTTCGCAACAACAGGCGGAGGACCCGCGATCAACCCGCGTTTGGCGCAATAGCAAATCTGTTTCAGCTATCTGATCCATTCGAACTTCTTGGACAGGGTCAACACCCTCTCATCATATGTCTGGATGGTCTGGATCATCGATCCGACATTAATCAGAAACACAAAAGGGGCCCACAGCGGCCGGGTTTCCCGAACGTCCGCGAAACAGGGACCGCATGAGAGTTCCGCTGGATCTTAGCGGGGTCCTCGATCAAGCTCTGATGAGAAATCCACTCCGTCCATTTGATTCCTAGCGAAAAACAGGTCAGGAAAGGCGGATTGTAGATTAGATTCCGTGCGACCCACTGGATTTCTCATTTCACCGTTCGTCCTGCGTGTGAACACTTGATATATAATTTATGCTGCCTCTTGAAATTATCTCTCCTAGGTCCACATTAGCTGTGCTGTCAGAGTCTACTGAACGGTCCAGATCGACCTGAAGACCTCAGATGGTGGCCCACTACAAGATCACAGCGACCGGTTTATGAAACAGGGCCTTCTCTGTTGCGTGCAGAAACTTGCGGTCAAACGCTGCTTGACCGCTCGTGTTGGTTCAATGCACGTTGAGTGCACATACACTCTGTACACATGTGATGCTCATGGGCCATCATCATGATGGTCGTGAGAAATCTGTTCCGTCCATCCATTTTGTGATATCATTTAAACCGTCCAGACCAATTTTGAAGCATATCCAGATATCAGGCGGGCCCCACATAACGATTAAAGGGGCTGATCTGTCCGTTGGGCCACTTCCGGAGGGATCTGAGGGTTGAAATTCGACATGTACGGTTAATTTGTGGGCCCCTGGCCATGTATGAAGTTTTGAGCTGAACGGACGGTGGGAAACCCATGATCTTACAGTTTGGCCGACTTTCAGGCCGCTTGAGTTTCGGTTTCTCGATTTTCGCGGATCCCTGGCGTGTAATTCCGTCGATCTCAGTCCCTTGGAGTCCGTCCCTTGCCTTGGTGCATTCTGAACGTTAATTCCATGCTTTTAGCATCCCGATCCAGTCCCAGCTCGCCATTCCACCTTGCAACAGAAACATGATTAAAATGAGCTATTAAACGGTACCATGTTCATAAATCTAGGCAACAACTGGGTTTGATATGCAATATTTGACCCTCAACACAACCCCCAACCAGCATTTTACTAGTCCTGAGCAAAATATGCGAAAAGTAAGTTGAGAATTACAAAACAATTTATAAACTCGAGTGATTTTTGCAGAATAATCCAGATATGAAAATTCTCAGATTCATGAATATTGAGTATTACTTTCTCCTAGACTCAGGCGCACGGTAAACTTCATAATCAAGTTCAAAGTATTATTCCAGGAATTAGAAAAATTCTAAACATTGAATTCCATGGATGTATAGTCTAATCTCGACTTATCAACATTAAGATTCACCTCTCTATTTAAAGATATTATCGGTAGCCAATAAGAGAATTCACGGTAACCTAACTTTGCCTTACACATTATCTTTTTATTCTTTTAATTTTTGATTTTTTTCATTAAAAGTAACGCCAAGAAGGGGAATCGAGTCCTCACTTATAGGGAGCAAATCTATGGTGAAGACCATTGCCTGCCCCTTTCTGACTGGTTACTTTGGGAACTTGAACCTTCACCTATAGGGAGCAAACCTATGGTGAAGATTATTTGCCCAATCCTTTCAATTTTCTCAGGCCAATTCTTTTCATGCTTCGTGAGTACCACGTTAATCCTTCAATATCAGACTGAAACCTTAACGTGAAAGCAAGATATGACATATGAGATCATAACTCAATCAATGTTTACAACTTCTAATTCTGGATTAACAATTCAAACTTAACTCTGAAATCTAACAGATACTGAATCCAAGCGTCTTAAATTACCAGCATCACGTATCTTGAAGTTCCAAGTGCCCTAGATGGCTGTCAAAATCACTTCGAAATTAAAAATTTTCACAATTTTTGCTCAAGACCAAGAAAACACTGCTTAAGAAAACACTGATTGGGAAACCTAATCTCCCACCCCCAACCGAAAATCTACATTGTCCTTAATGTAAAAGAAATAAGCATGCAATGCACATGGGACAACGAAAATATAAGAGGAGTGATGAAAAGATATTACCTGGACGAAAGAATCAAGAGGCTTTCCAAAGATATCTACATAAGAGCGGGTCAGCACAAGAGAGAAACCAACAAAAATAAAATAAAAATAACAAAAATGAAATCCTAGCTACACCACTTTCGCAGGTACTCTCGATTGCATTTAGCGTATGCAACAAGCCTTTAAACCCCTAGGTTGCCCCTAGTGGACGAGTTGTAGTCTCCTGAGGGTTTGCAGCAATGTTACCCACAAACATTGAACTAACTAATGATAAAAACGAAATGAAATGAAGAGCTAGGTTGCCTTCGAGGAGCGCTAAGTTTACCGTCTTCAGCCAAACAAATAAAGCAACTACCCTAGCCCTATGAAAGCGATAAACCTACCTATACCTCCATCAGACTAGGAGATCAATCCTGGTAAACAGGAGCAGTCAGGGGCATGGACATGTCCTCTGAGTCAAATTTCTCGACAAATAGTTTCAATCGATGTCCATTAACTTTAAACTCCTTGCCATTGTCGGGATCTCTTATCTCAACGGCCCCATGAGGAAAAACAGTAACAACAATGTAAGGGCCGGTCCAATGAGATCGAAGCTTACCTAGAAAGAGATGTAATCGAGAATTGTACAAAAGGACCTTCTGACCAGGTGTGAATGATTTTCGCAAAATGTGTTGGTCATGAAATGCTTTCATTTTGTCCTTGTAAATTCTCGAATTATCGTACGCATCATTCCGAATTTCCTCAAGTTCATTCAATTGAAGTTTGCGTAACGAGCCAGCATTGTCCAGATTAAAATTAAGATTTTTAATCGCCCAGTACGCTTTATGTTCTAGCTCCACAGGCAAGTGACAAGCTTTCCCATAGACAAGTCTAAAGGGAGACATTCCAATAGGGGTTTTTAAGGCAGTACGGTATGCCCATAAGGCATCGGTCAGTCGGATTGACCAATCCTTACGATCAGGGTTAACCGTTTTCTCCAAAATGTGTTTAACTTTCCTATTAGAAATCTCGGCTTGCCCACTTGTCTGTGGGTGGTACGTGGTGCTCACCTTATGAGAGATACCGTATTTCTTCATTAAGCTCTCAAATGGTTTATTACAAAAGTGTGAGCCCCCATCACTAATGATGGCTTGAGGCGTTCCGAATCGAGAAAGGATGTTTTCTTTTAGGAATTTAATGACCGTGCGATGGTCATTAGTTCGACACGGAATCGCTTTGACCCATTTAATGACATAATCCACAGCGAGCAAAATATACAGATTTCCAAATGATTGGGGGAATGGTCCCATGAAATCGATGCCCCAGCAATCAAATGCTTCAATGATAAGGATGCAATTCAAAGGCATTATATTTCGACGGGACAATGCTCCCAATTTCTGACAACGCTCACAAGCTTTGCAAAACTCATGAGTGTCCCTAAACATAGTGGGCCAGTAAAAGCCACACTGCAGAATCTTAGCCGTGGTCTTTTTAGTAGAAAAGTGACCACCACAGGCCTGTGGTGACAAAAGGAGATGACGCTCTGATGCTCATCGTCTGGTATACATCTCCTTAGGATTTGGTCTAAGCAATATTTAAATAAATAAGGATCATCCCAGAAAAAGTTGCGCACCGCGGTGAAGAATTTCTTCTTATCTTGCGCAGTCCACTGTGTCGGTATGGCACCTGTAGCAAGATAATTAGCAATATCAGCGAACCAAGGTGAATGGGAGACTCTAAACAGTTGTTCATTAGGGAACATGTCGTTGATATGGGTCGTCTCAAGGGAATCAGAGGTATTAAGGCGAGAAAGGTGATCGGCCACAACGTTTTCTACTCCCTTTTTATCTTTAATTTTCAAATCGAATTCTTGGAGTTGAAGGATCCATCGTATCAGGCGGGGCTTAAGATCATTCTTAGAAAGAAGATACTTCAGTGCCGCATGATCTGTATAGATAATGATCTTGGATCCGATCAGGTAGGACCTAAATTTGTCCAAGGCGAATACTACGGCTAAGAGTTCTTTTTCCGTAGTTGAGTAGTTCACTTGGGCCGGATTTAAAGTCCTACTCGCGTAATGGATGACATAGGGTCTCTTATCCTTTCTCTGGCTTAGAACCGCTCCAAGAGCATAATCAGAAGCGTCGCACATAAGCTCAAAAGAAAGGCTCCAGTCAGGTGGCTGCATGATAGGTGCAGTGGTTAACGTGCCCTTAAGCTTGGTGAAAGCTTCCTGGCATTGCTCAATCCACTCGTACGGAGAATCCTTTTAAAGAAGATTACATAAAGGACGAGAGAGGAGACTAAAGTCTTTTATGAATCGCCTGTAAAATCCTGTGTGTTCTAAGAAGGATCGCACGTCTCTGATGTTCTTGGGTAGAGGTAGGTTAGAGATAAGATCGATTTTTATCTTATCTACCTCGATTCCCTTGGACGAGATGATATGCCCAAGGACAATTCCCTTCTGAACCATGAAATGACACTTCTCCCAATTAAGTACCAAGTTCTTTTCTTCACATCTTTTCAGCACACATTTAAGATTTTCCAAGCACTTGCTGAAAGATGGACCGTAAATAGAGAAATCGTCCATGAAGACCTCTAGATATTGCCCCACCATATCAGAAAAGATACTAAGCATACATCGCTGAAAGGTGGCTGGGGCATTACATAGTCCGAATGGCATCCTTCGATAGGCAAAGGTGTCGTAGGGACATGTAAATGTGGTCTTTTTCTGGTCTTCAGGGGCTATCTCTATCTAGTTGTAGCTCGAATACCCGTCAAGGAAACTGTAATAGGAATGGCCAGCTAACCTTTCCAGGATCTGATCAATGAATGGTAAAGGAAAGTGGTCTTTTCTCGTGACGGTATTCAACTTCCTGTAGTCAATGCACATTCTCCAACCAGTAGTGACTCTAGTTGGCACGAGTTCATTATTAGCATTGGCTACGATGGTGATTCCGGACTTCTTAGGGACCACTTGAGTTGGACTCACCCATTGACTATCAGATATAGGGTATATAATACCCACGTCCAATAGTTTAAGAACCTCGACCTTAACCACTTCCTTCATGTTTGGATTTAGTTTACGTTGTGGTTGCCGAGCGGTTTTTACATTATCCTCAAGATATATGCGATGAGTACAAATCGAGGGATCGATTCCCTTGAGGTCCGCTGCCGTCCATCCCAGGGCTCCTTTATGCTCAATAAGAGTAGATATGAGCATACTCTCCTGTTCTTTCTCCAGGTGGGCAGAGATCACCACCAGGTATATCTCATCTTGACCTAAATAGGCATATTTCAAATCAGAGGGCAAAGGTTTTAGGTCAAGCTTCGACGGCTTGAGGTTAGACGGTAGAGGCACTACATCGGTTTGTGACAATTCTTCAAATTGTGGCCTCCACCAGTTAACTTCAAGTATTGGTGCAATATCAAGCAAGGCGCACGTCTCCCTAATCATGTCATCATCAAAATCATGGGAGTGGGCCGGGCACATCTCTAGATGGTCAGAGGATAAGGTTGGAGGTGTCGTATCTTCCACGAAAGAGTCAATCATGTTAATGTCGTGGAAATCATCATTATCCTCTGAGTTGCTGTCGTTATTGAAAAAGATGTTTGACTCCAATGTCAAATTTTCAAAAGACATAGTCATGACACCATTCCTGCAATTGATAATTGCATTTGACGTGGCAAGGAATGGGCGACCAAGAATGACGGGAATCTGAGTGCTCATGTTATTGATGGGTTCGGTGTCCAGGATGATAAAATCTACAGGGTAGTAAAATCTATCGACCTGGACTTACACATCCTCAATTATCCCTCTTGGTACACGAACAGAGCGATCAGCAAGTTGTAGTGTGGTCAGGGTGAGTTTTAATTCACCCAAACCTAACTATTTGTATACCGAGTAGGGAATCAGATTTACATTCGCTCCTAAGTCAAGAAATGCGTGATCAATTCAATGGTTCCCGATTACATATGAAATAGTTGGGCTACCGAGATCCTTGAATTTCTGCGGCACGTCTTGCTTCAGGATGGCACTCACTTTCTCAGTCAAGAAGATTTTCTTTTGAATACTTTGCCGTCTTTTGGTCGTGCATAAGTCTTTCAGAAATTTGGCATATGAGGGAATCTGTTTCACGACATCAAGTAGAGGAATGTTAACTTTCACTTGTTTCAACACCTCTAGAATATCCTGAGAGTTAGAAAGACGTTTTGATACAACCAACCGTTGGAGGAATGGAGCAATTGGCTTCTCTAGAAGTTTCGGTTCTAATTTTTATGGGGCATCACTAGATCCATCATTGTTGTCCTCTTTTGGTTCTTAAGGTTTTTCAGGCCTAACCGGAAGAGTTTTATCAATGATCTTTCCACTCCTAAGAGTGGTGATGGATTTAGCGTGCCCCATCTGATTTGAAGAGCTGAGATCACTAATCTCGTACTGCGGTTTAGGATTGGGGAGAGGTTGTGCAGGAAGCATCCTCTTTTCTATAACCGTCATACGAGAATCTATCTTTTGCATAAAATCTGTAATTCCCCGCATTGCATGAGCCAGCTCTTGTATGGAATTTTGAACCGGTTCCTCTTGAGGTTTCACTTGATTTGGATTTTGATTGAAGAAACCTTGAGGGGTAGCCGTTTGTCCATTCCTCCAACTAAAGTTTGGATGATTTTTCCAACCAGGATTGTACGTATTGGAGTTAGGTCCAGTAAAAGGTCTTTGATAGTTATTTACGGCACTGGCTTGTTCATTCAACACTCCTCGAAAGGCAGGTATTGTAGGATAGTTTTCAGTTGTGTGAATGTTGCAATCACAGATGCTGCAAACAATTTCATTGACCTTATCCTTCTTTCCTTCCATGGCCTCAACTTTCCTTATGAGCGTAGTCACTTTACACTTGAGATCATCATTTTCTCTCAAGAGATATAATCCACCTTTCTCCTTTAATTGAGTCGCCCTAGATGTGGTATTCGACTTTGGGTAATAGTCCCATGATTGTGTTTTTTCGGCAAGACTATCGAGGTAATCCCATACCTCGTCAACATTTTTATTAATGAATTCTCCATTGCACATTGTCTCGACCATTTGGCGCATGGAAGATGTCAGTCCATCATAGAAAAAATTTGTAATGCGCCACGTTTCAAATCCGTGTTGTGGGCATGAACTAACCAAATCTTTGAACCTTTCCCAACATTGGAAGAATGTTTCATCTTCCTTTTGGGCAAAGTTCATGATTGCTTTTCTGAGGGTAATCGTTTTATGATGTGGGAAGAATTTTTTTATGAATTCCCTCTGCATGTCGTTCCATGTGCCAATGGATCTAGGACGCAGTGAATGTAACCACGTCTTAGCTTTCTCTTTTAAGGAAAAAGGAAAGAGTTTCAGCCTGATTGTATCCTCAGATACATTAGGAAAATATAATGTAGTTATAATCTCATCGAACTCTTTCAAATGTAAATATGGACTTTCTGATTCAAGTCCATGGAATTTGGGAAGGAGTTGGATAACTCCTGGCTTGATGTCCATTTGTCCTGTGTTTTCAGGGAAAATCATGCATGAAGGCGTACTCACTCCCGCCGGTTGTAGATAATCTCGTAAAGTACGAGGCGGGGGTGCCTAATGCACCTCATTCTCATCTTGGGTATCCTCCACCCCGAGTGGAAGTAGAAGAGGTTGGTATTCAACCATAACTTCAGTTAACTCAGGGGATTTCGAGCGGTGTCTAGTCCTGCGATGGATAGTCAACCCCTCAACCAATCCTCCTTCAGTCAAGAGACATCGAGTGTTGTCACGGGCCCACTTGGGCATGAAACACTCGTAGCCCTTAATCATATTCGAAACCTAATCCTAAGGAAGGAAAAGAAAATCTAGAAAGAGAGAGAGAGTTGGAAAGAAATTACCAAATTGAAGTCCCTAAGTTAAAGACCTGCAAAAGAAAATAAACAAGTCAGTTTCTAAAGAGAAGGTCTAGAATTAGAAAATCTTTAAAAAAGAGAGATAGAAGTAAAATAGTTTCTAAAAGAAGAAGATCCTAAACTAGAAATAGCAAGGAGGAATTTAAGAAAGAATTTACCAACCTACAAAACAAAAGAGTTGGGTTAGTTTCCAAAAAGGGAAAACTATCAAAAAAATAGAAAATAGAAAATTCTATAATTTAAAAGAGAACTAGAATTTAGAAAACTTCTAAAACTTAAAACCTAATTCTAAAAATAGAAAGAGTTGGGGAAGAACTTACCGAATTAGAAATTTCTATCTTAAAGGCCTACAAAATAGGAAAGTTAGTTTTTAAACTAAAAGTCTACAAGTAGAAAATTTCTAAAAATAAAATAAGAATCAAAGTTAGAGTCTAAAAGAGTTTAGAATTAGAAACTTGCTAAAAAAGAATCCTAATCTTAAACTAATCCTAAAACTAGTTTATTTCAGAAAATGTAGCCGTCAGTCCCCGGCAACGGCACCAAAAACTTGTTCACTCCCCAAGTATAGGGTTGTGATGTAGTAATAAACTCGGTGAGACCGAGGTCGAATCCCAAGGGACTGAAACATGTACGTAATCTGGAACTAGGTAGAAATAGAACTAGCCTAAGATGAAATCTAAATTAAATATAAATTGATGAATAATTGTGAGAGATTAATGTAGAACTTAAGGAATTCAGAGGAAGGAAACTAGGGGTTCAAAGGATCCACTTGTAGAGATCAGGGAGATCTTATGCCTGCATTAAGAATCATGGAAATCAAACTGAACTTACTTGATCTAGTCTTTACGAGATGAAAGGTATATGAATTAGAATGGATTCCATCATCTAACCATGCCCAGGAGACAAAGCAAACAACAGGATTAAACTAATTACCAACCAATCAACAATGCATGAAAGTTAGGAAGGGTACCATCATCCAACCATGCCCAGGAGACGATGGTGAACAACAGGGCTTCCTGACGTCATAGACATCAAAAGGAAAAAAGAAATATTCAAAGCCATTGTAGACACATTGTAATTTTAGTCACAACAGACCATTAAAGACTAAGAAAAAAAACATTCCTTTAATAATCAACTAAAATCAAATTCAGTTCATGAATTTAAATTAAAAGCATGAAATAGTATCTCCCATCTCGCTACAGGCTTCACCTCTTAGCCCTAGCTAAGAGGTTTAGCCACACATGAATGGGCTGAACCTTTTAAATAGAGCAAATAAAAAGAAAAAAAAGAAATATAAAAGAAAAGAGGAAAATAGTACTATTGCCTCTTTCTCTCTCTCACGTTCCAGCAGCCAACCTTCGTTGATAATCCTTTACACTTTCTCTCTCTCTCCCTTTATAGAACTGTCGTCGGAGCCGAATTTCCGCACTCTATGCGGAAGTCTTACTCATAAGAGAACGTGTTGGAGTTGGTATAAAACAGCTTTCGCAGCAACAGGCGGAGGACCCACGTTCAACCCGCGTTTGGCACAATAGCAGATCTGTTTCGGCTATCTGATCCATTCAAACTTCTTGGACAGGGTCAACACCCTCTCATCATATGTCTGGATGGTCTGGATCATCGATCCGACGTTGATCAGAAACACAAAAGGGGCCCACAGCGGCCAGGTTTCCCGAACGTCCGCGAAACAAGGACCGCATGAGAGTTCCGCTGGATCTTAGCGGGGTCCTCGATCAAGCTCTGATGAGAAATCCACTCCGTCCATTTGATTCCCAGCGAAAAACAGGTCAGGAAAGGCGGATTGTAGATTAGATTCCGTGCGGCCCACTGGATTTCTCATTTCACCGTTTGTCCTACGTTTGAACGGTTGATATCTAATCTATGCTGCCTCTTGAAATTATCTCTCCTAGGTCCACATTAGCTGCGCTGTTAGAGTTTACTGAACGGTCCAGATCGACCTGAAGACCTCAGATGGTGGCCCACTACAAGATCACAGCGACCGGTTTATGAAACAGGGCCTTCTCTGTTGCGTGCGGAAACTTGTGGTCAAACGTTGCTTGACCGCTCGTGTTGGTTCAGTGCACAGCACGTCTTCAAGTACATGGTGTACACGCACTGCAGCATAGGGTCCACTTTGATATATGCATGAAATCCGTTCCGTCCATCAATTCTGTCATATCATTTAAACCGTCCAGACCAATTTTGAAGCATATCCAGATATCAGGCGGGCCCCACATAACGATTAAAGGGGCTGATCTGTCCGTTGGGCCACTTTCGGAGGGATCTGAGGGTTGAAATTTGACATGTATGGTTAATTTGTGGGCCCCTGGCCATGTATGAAGTTTTAAGCTGAATGGACGGTGAGAACCCCGTGATCTTGCAGTCTGGCCGACTTTCAGGCCGCTTGAGTTTCGGTTTCTCGATTTTCGCGGATCCCTGGCGTGTAATCCGTCGATCTCAGTCCCTTGGAGTCTGTCCCTTGCCTTGGTGCATTCTGAACGTTAATTTCATGCTTTTAGCATCCCGATCCAGTCCCAGCTCGCCATTCCACCTTGCAACAGAAACATTATTAAAATGAGCTATTAAACGGTACCATGTTCATAAATCTAGATAACAACTGGGTCTAATATGCAATATTTGACCCTAAACAATCTTCCTCATTTAACAAGATGACCCACCAATTTTAGTTCAACTTTGTTTGTTGATTGGAGTTGTTTAGATAGTGGCCACGATGATCAGAAGTCAACTCATATGATTAGATTATAATCATGCAAATAAAGATGGCTGTTACCAGCAGGATTGGGTGACAAAAAGCTTCACGTAAGCTTGGATTAACAGTTAATTTCTATAACTAATCCAAGGTTGATAGCCGTTGATGTTATCAAAATATATGTTCACTTGTATTGTGGTTTCTACTATATTTTCTTAATGGTGGAATTATGTTGGTTGGCTATACTGTTTGTGTATATGATCATGAGTTTGAATTATTTTTTTTATTAAATATATCTCTTTCTATATCTTCTGAACTATACTTGATTTTGAATGTTGGGTATGTAATCTTATAGGGTATTCTTCACTGCGATAATCATTAACGCTATCAAAACATATTAGTTGATGCAGGTATAGAGCAAGTCGATATTGTTTATTTGGTTGCTGGAAAGGATCAGGTAGTCGAGGAGCTAGACGAGGTCCTAGTGGAGCATATTAAGCTTCATCATCAGTTGATAAATTTTCATTTTAGATTAATGTGCTTTTGATATTTGGGATGTATAAGTCCTTTAGGGGCACTACATTTGAATTTTTGTTACGATTGAAAAACTTTTACTCAATGCATAGTTTATTTTGCTAGTAACTGTTGTTAACCTTGAATGCTGACAATATTGTTTAAATATAGACTTTCAATTTTAAGGTTAACATTCCCGATTTCGAAAAATAAGTACTAAACTCGGGTTTCGAAAACCGACGTGTTACAGAGCTAAAGTGCTTTGAATGTACAAGATTCTTATATTAGTGTATCAAGTGCATTATGTTTAGTTTAAATTTTCAACCAATGATGTAACAGAAGACTTAAATGATGATTAATATTTTCATTACGTGCATTAGGTTTAGTTTGATTTAAAAATGTTGATGTAATAGGAATGTATGGACATTTGTTTAGTAAGTAGTGTGTTGGTTTGAATTTACTTTGTGGAATTTCTATTTAATCTAATGATGGTTATATTTTGAATTGAATTGATGTGTTTAAATGTTAATAATTAAATAATATAGTTCATGGGCCAGGAATTTGGGTTTCGAATAGTCTAGTCGGGTATTCGAATTTCGAGGCATGACAGTCAGTACACTGCCTTGGGTTCCCTTAGCATGTATTTCATGAATTTTCTAAAATGTCTTGTGTTGAGGGTCAAATATTGCATATTAGACCCCAGTTATTACTTGGTTTTACGTACATGATAATGCTTAACATTATATTTTAATAATGTTTTTGTTGCAAGGTGAATTTAAGAGCTTGAATTGAAAAAAGATACTAAAAGCATGGATTTGACGCTCAAGAATCACCAAGGCAAGGGACGGATCTTAAGGATCCGAGATTGAAGAATTCATACGCCAAAGATCCGAGAAAATTAAGTGATTGAAGAAAAAAAGGCCTGAAAATCATCCTGAATGCAAGATCGTTGGCTCGAAAATTTATATCTGGCCTGAGGACCCTAAAATAACCGTACACGTAAAATTTCAGTCATTTTATCTTTATGAAAGTGGTCCAACGGACAAGATCAGCCATAAATCACTGATCTGGGGCCCACTTGATCTCTGGATATGCTTTAATTTTGGTCTTAATCCCTTAAATTAGATGGAGAAATGGATGAATGGAGAAGATTTCTCATAAACATCACAGTGGACCCCACCTGGGGATGTGCGCACACAGTGCACGCACACACGCAGTGCACCGGACCAGAGCATCCGGTCAACAGACTCTAACCCAACCCTCTCTCCCTCGTTTACGCACAGCGTCCGCACGTCTGGACGCTATGGCGCGTGTGGCCCACCATCAGGGCCCATATGGTTGATCTGAACCGTTCATTGTGTCCAGGGGGCACCGACCATAGCCATGTTGACTTTTTTCTTCCATGCACGTATACACATGCAGATCACCGTCAAAGGCAAGATGAACAGCAACGTGATTTGATACAGTCGGCCGCACCAAAACTCAATCAAAACCACATATTTTCAACTTAAATCTCGCCAGAAATCCAATGGACGGGGTGAATTTCTCCAAAAACATCAGTGTGGGGCCCACCGAGCATCTCAGCACAACTTGCACAAGGGCTACGTAAGTCTAGGAAAACTAGGATTTTTAGGAGGTTGTGGTCCACCATCTCTGATTGGTTGGACAATCCAAACTGTCCAGATGATGTCCAGGCCAGGGACGACCCCAGCCATGAAGTCAGAATGGAAGGTTGGACTATCGGTTGTCCAAAATGATCTTTTAAACGCAAGGTGTTTGCGTTGCTCGCGGCTGCGCAAGAAGTTACGCATGAAACCGCATCTCTTGCTGTGTAAAAACTCTCCACCAACTGACTCCACCCAGCCGACTTACCTTAGGTTATAAAAGGAGAGAGATATGGACGTAAAAAGATCAATCCTTGGACGTGTAGAGCACGAGAGAGAGGAGGACGTGTTGCTGGTCTCTTGGCTAGGAAGTTTTTTTCCTTTCATTGCTTTGTTTATGTTTTTCCTTTAAGAGTTTTTAATTTGATCATGGTCGTAATTGGCTAAACCTCTTAGATGGGGCTAAGAGGTGAATCTTGTAGCGTGATGGGTGTTCACACCCCAAGTATAGGGTTGTGATGTAGTAATAATCTTGGTAAGACCGAGGTCGAATCCATAAGGATTGAACCTTGTATGTAATCTAAAAGTAACCAGAACTAGAACTAGAAGAAGATAAAATCTAAATCAAGTGAATATGAGGGAATAATAGTGAAAATATTAATTCAAATTTGTAGAAATCAACGGTGAGAAACTAGGGATTCAGAGGATCCACTTGTAGAGATCAGGGAGATATATGCTTGATTCATGAACTCAATTGGACTTCGAGTCCCATCTTCATCCAGTTAGAAGATATATCACTAAAGCTCAATCTGAACTTCCTTTGATTTTGTTTTCAAAGATATGAAAGGTATGAGAATTAGAGTTGATTCCATCACAAAACCATACCTATGAGACAAAGCAAACAACATAATTAAATCAATCCACAACTAGTCAGAAAGATGCATGAATATTAAGAGGGATTTCATCATTCAATCATGTCCAAGGGGCAATGGTGAACAACAGAGCCGCCTATTTTCATAATCAAAATAAGGGGAAGGAAATACTCAAAGCCATTGCAGATCTATTGTAATTTTAGTCACATCAAACCATAAAAAACTAAAAGCATTCCTATTAATCAAACTTAAATCAACATCAGTTCAGTCTAACATAAATCAAAGTCGTAGAATCATTCCTATCACGCCACAAGCTTCACCTCTTAGCCCTAGCTAAGAGGTTTAGCTAGCCATAGCCATTGTTAGACAAAAATCTCTTAAAAATAACAAGAACATAATTAGAAAAAGGAAAAAATAAAAAAACTCAAACCCGGCCACGCTCTCCGTTTCTCCTCTCTTGCTTTTTCTTCTGCACCAATGAATGCCCCTCACGTTCTCTGTTTCTCTTCTCTTATAGGAAAACGGTGTCGATCGAGTGGAGAGGCGGTGACTATAGCTGGAGTCGGTATGGAAGAACCGACCCCCTATTTTGAGCAGCAAGGAACGCGAATCACGAAAATATTTGGAAACCGACTTGCGTTGGCTCGAAATTGTGGTGGCTGATGCCCCCGGATTTCCGATTTAGCTTTATAAACGGGGTCAGGACCCCCTTCTTCATCTTCTGGACGGATCGGATCATCGATCCAATCATTCCCTTGATCGCACAGTGAGCCTATGCACGGTCCTTGCGCTGTGAAGGTCGGTGGGCCCGTGATTGATGCCAGCGGTGAAATCCAGTCCGTCCATTAGCTTTCCCTCGAAAATCCATTCGGGAAGGGATGAATTTGGATTGATTGGTGTGGCCTACAGACTCTTTTACTCCGCCGTCCATCCTCCTTTTAGGTTCTTCAAATACATGAAACATCCGAATTAATCAGGCGCGGGTTAGGGTACTGTCAGTTTTGTCCTTTGAAGGTAATGAACGGTTCGAATCATCTACCTGCATGATGATGGTGGCCCACCTGCACCCGACCGCAAGGCTCTGTTTCTCTGTTACGTAGAGAAATTTGAATTGGGATGGAAGTTGCGGTCAAAGGCAGTTTGACTGCTCTGGCGGCTCGGTGCACTGCGAGATTACATCTGCTATGTACACCATCCACATGAAGTGGATCCCACCTTGATGCGTGTGAGAAATCTGCTGCCTCCATCCATTTTTTCAGCTCATTTAAGCGGTTGAGCCAACATTTGAAGCATATAAAGATTGCAGGTGGGTCCAGAATCAATAATTTATGGGGGGATCTATCAGTTGGGTCACTTCCACATAGATCTGAGGGCTAAAATTCAATGTGTATAGTTAATTTATAGTCTTCAGGGCAGATATAAAGTTTCGAGCCGAACGGATAGTGAGAACCCTGTGATCTTCCATTCAAGACAACTTTTAGGCCTCTTTGGCGCAAAATACTTGATTTTCTCGAATCTCGGCCGTGCAAATTCTTCGATCTCATTCCCTTGGAGTCCGTTCCTTACCTTGGTGACTTTCAAAGTGTTAAATCAATGTTTTTAGTACCCTTTTTCAGTCCAGGCTCCTAAATACACCTTGCATCACAAACACGATTAAAATAGGGCGTTAAACGGTATCATGCTCATAAATCCAGGTAATAACTGGGGTCTAATATGCAATATTTGACCCTCAACACTAGTTTATTTTCCAGGGCTTTGATTCATGGTTGTTGAACTGTCTTTGATTTTAATTTGATTATAAGGAATGCTTTTAATTTTTAATGGTTTGTTTTAACTTAAATTACAATGGATCTGCGATAGCTTTGAGCATATTCTTTTCATTATAGAGATTATGAACTTTGGAACCCTATCATTCACCATCGTCTCATGGACATGGTTGGATGATGGAATCCTTCCTAACGTCCATAATCCTCTTAGATTGGTTGTTGATTAGTTAAATTTTGTTAATTGTTTTGTCTCATGGGCATGGTTTTGTGATGGAATCAATTCTAGTTCTAATACCTCTCATCTATTGAGAACTAGATCAAAGGAAGTTCATAGTTGATTTTTAATGAATTATCTTCCAACTGGATGAAGATAGGACTCTGATTCTAGTTGTGTTCGTGAATCAAGCATAGATCTCCCTGATCTCTACAAGTGGATCCTTGGAAACCCTAGTTTCCCACCTTTGAATTTTATAAGTTTTAGTTACATAATTCACAATTATTCTCTTACATTCTCTGATATAGATTACATATTCTTCTAGTTCTAGTTCTAGTTACTTTCAGAATACGTACAAGGTTCAGTCCCTATGGATTTGACCTCGGTCTTACTGAGATTATTACTACATCGCGACCCTATACTTAGGGTGGTGAACATCTTGGTTATTGCATTGTCCTGGAATTCCTTTTATGTATGTGATACGGATTCTAAAAATTTCTTACTCAGTGCATTGCCTTGAATACCTTGGAACTAGGGGTGTTAATGGGCTGGGCTAGGCTTAAAAAAAATCAAAATTTTGAATAGGGTCGGCCACAAATAGTTCAAAATTTGGGCCATGACTTACCTTAGGCCTAACCCATTGACACCCTACCTAGAACGATCCTAAAATATCTTAATTGGTGCACTGCCTTGAACATTCCTAAAAGTACGTATTAATTAAGTGATAATGTTCATTAAGTTATGACTTACGAAAAACATTGCTTGCATTGCACATCTTGAATTACAATTCATGATATTACTTCCTTTATGCTTTATTTTGACTTTATTTTGCTAATTGTATAAATTCAGAAAATTTAAAAGTTGGAAGCATATGATCCTACTAAGTTTTTATACTCACCCTACTTTGATTATATTTCAAGGCACATAGTTTAGTCAATGAGTGAAGTGGAGAGGAGATCTAGCCGTCTGTCTTGTTGTATTTGATGAAAAAAATGTATATTGAAAACTTAGAAAAGTGCCTAGATTATTGTAATTAAACTTTTTATTGAGTTTATTTGATTAAAGTTTGGTTTATTGATTTGTAATATTTATGAAATTGTGGTTGTGAATGCTTAAATTTTCAATCATGACCTGTGATATGGAGTCGGGTGTAGCCAACCCGAGTATCGAATTTCAGAGCGTGATAGCACCAATGGCAATCTGGTCATACCATTTTATCTTCGTGTTCACACTTTGTGTACCTCTCCTCATATATTCTCCATTGCTTATAGTTTGAGCGGTTCTTGGTTGTATGTTCTGCACCTTGCCAAAATTTTAAATCCCGACGCACTAGACGCCAAGTTTTGCCTGAATTACCTTTCCTTTTATCTGATCATTTGTATATTGCATCTATTTATTTTCACTAATAGTTACTACCTCCTTAAGCTTACCTTGGAAGCGGATTGGCTAGTGTACCACACATTATCGACCTGGATGGTGTGTTGACGTTACCAAGTTCTGTGGGTCCCATCATGAGGTATGTGTTATATCCAAACCATTAGTCCATTTGGCGAACTTGTTGTAAGTCTTTAGCCGAGAAATAAGACAAATCCAAAGATCAAGTGAATCACATTGTAAAAAGCAGTGGGGGATTGAATGTCTACAATTGAAACCCTTTTGGGGGTCACAGAAGTTTTGGATCAATGTGATATTTATTTTCCCTCTTCATCTAGGTCTATGTGACCTTATGAACAGATTGGAAGAAAATAAACGTTATGCTGGGCCCTGCAAATGTTTTAACTGTTAGAATCATTGCCCCCACAATTATTTGTGGTGGGTCCACTTAAGCTTTGGATGGGACTCATTTTTGAGCTCATGCTCTAAAATGATCTTGCCAAATGGATGACTGGTGTGGATATAATAAATATATCATTGTGGGGCCCATGCAACTTTGATCTCCTTTGGATCCTTCGTACAACTCAGAGCTTGAGGAGCATCGGCGCTCGTCTTTGCATGACACGTACCCACACTAGCCAGGTTGGTGGTGTGTAGTACTCACCCTAGGTTAAGACATCTTGATCTCCCTAACACGTGACTTGAGTAGGAAGTAATATATTTAGTTATTAACATACATTTTTGCATCATTCATATATTGTATTTACTTTTCTTTTCCTTCTTTCTAGCTACTATCTCTTCCAAATATATCCTACGTTGAGATATTGTGATTCCTTTAATGGTGATTTGGGAGAGTAGTTGTTCATTAGCCAATTTCTGACATCATTGATAACTAGGTTAGTTATTAGCATAAGGCTTTGTAAAATCTCGAGAATCCCAAAAAACCTTAGATCATATAAAGTAAAGACTGCATGTAAGCATGAGCGGTTGATGGTGCTAACCCATTCTTTCACCGTCATCAACGTCCTTACTTAGAATCCTTGACTGCAGACCTTATTAAGGAGTTATCTTAAGTTGGGATTCTTCGACTCTCCAATCCAAGTTAATTCTATGGGTCTAGCCTCCCTCAGCTAGTGAAGACTCCAAATCTTTCAACATGTTATTCTTAGTCCACATCCATTAAAACTAAGTCACAACGTGTGCGATGCATCTTAAAGTGTGTGCGCACTCCATCATGGGAGCTGGCGTCAACATGATCATGCCATAAAATGAGTTGAAAAAATGGATTGATGGCTTGGATAAGATACATACATCATGGTAGACTCCACAGAGTTTTCTTAACTAGCTATAGTGTCCTGAGTTACTCAATACACAATCCGCATCCATACACTAAAGTAGATGATTTTCCCATGATAACGGCAATCTGGATCATTATTCAATGGGCCTTGAGGTTATAAAGTAAAATTTTGATCAATTTTCTATACATCAATGGTCTAGATCATTGACGATAGGCCCTAGAGTACCACATTAAAAATCTAGGTAGATGACCATAATATTAACGGTCTGGATTATTGTATGTAACGCTCTTAAAATCGGGGGTCGAGTAAAAGTCTAACCCCGAGTTCCAATGCATCACTTATGTAACATATTTAATGATGATCAAATATTGTCTGTATTAGTGCATAAAACATGAATAAGATTAAGCCAAAACAGCAAAACATAATCCAGGGACAGTTGTAATACGCAAGTGGAAGACTGGAACGAATATGTATAACTTTACAATCAGTATAAGTCCTCAAAGTATGTATGCATTGCCAGGTCAACAATTATATGTATTGTTTCAAAATACAAAATGTCAAAAATATAATAGTCTACTACAAGTATAACCCTGAAGCCCCGACGATTCAGAATGGTCTACGAGAACCCGCCTGAATACTGCATGTATGAGAATGCCTCCTCATCGTCCTCAAAGTCTGGCTCCACCTCGCAGGCTACGCCATCATCTGAACCTACAACAGGGTCTGGTTGGTGTTTAAAACACCATCCCATAACGTAGGAGTGAGTGATCAACTCAGTGGAACAATAAAGCAAAGGTTAACATGTTATCAATTCAGTCAAGCAGTAATGATAAAGCAATACAATCGAACACCCCTAGATACTCTGATTAATGTAGGAATGGTATGAATAAATGATATATGCCCTCGCCTGCACTCCCTAAGTGATCTTCATCTAACGGTCGCGTATGTCAGTCACTTCCTCGTGCTCTCTACACATCGCCAAACGGCACATGCAATGTGGTGCATGAATATGATTACCAAGTTCTTATTAGTTCTTTTTATATAGCAGGATTGGGAAGCTAAGGCACCTCCTTTATATCAATTCCCAAACAATGATCTAATCTAGGGTCGTCAATCCTAGTAATTCTCATACGATGTCGCGGTTCTAGGTCGCTGCAAAGGGCTCGTCACCTTATCAGTGCAGGCTTAGTGTACTCTTGTTGCTATGTAAGGGCTCATCGCCTCTACGCAGTCTTAGGGTATGCTCGAGGTCACTACAAAGGGCTCGTCACCTTATCAGTGTAGGCCGACAGCTCGAATACAGTGTCCCATACCACCGTATTTAGCTTACGAGTCTGGGTTGCTCACTGATCACTACGGGGAGGCTCGTCACTCCAGCGTAGGCCAACAGCTCGACCACGGTGTCTTATACCACCATGTCCGGCTCATGAGTCTTAGCGGATTGAGGTACCAAGGTTAAAGGGGTTTTCACTAGTGAGTTTGGTACCTTAGATTCAAGCAGTAGCGTCCATACATGGTGAACATACATCGGGTCAATCGGGTTACTTGACGAGCTCGACTAGTATGAGCGCACCTCGAGTTGATCGACATGAAGTGCGTAAGCACTCCGTGTGGCCTAACCACTGCCGACAATCAAAGTATGACTCGGGTTCATCGAACGTGTCTTGTGTAGTGAAAACAACCTCAGCCACCTATTCGAGATCTGATACCCATTGCCTGGACTAAATCGTAGTTGTTGATGTAAATATCCGGTTCATCCTCTTTGACCTTCGTATACCTGCACAGAGAGAGAGGACAAAGGAGACCCTGGCTTGAGCAGGGGACCCTCCGATGCCAAAGTCAGGCCTGGATTCTGGGTCTAAGTATATTGATGAGTTTTTAGAGAGAATTCTTTTCGTACCTCTCAAGGTGACAGGGGTCCCTCTTTTATAGCTGCGGGGGCATTTAATCGTACGCGGATTCTCTTCCTGATATTGTGCGCGGGATCTTCTCCTGGGATCACGGAGATAGGATCGTGCCCCTCTCGGGCCTTCATCCGATCCCGTGAGCTTCGGGGTCGGAGACCTTATCCCAAGATATCTGGGACGAGGCTTGATCTTGCGATGGTCGATCTGGTAAGGAGGTCCGCTTGACGCATGCCCGGAATGCTGATGAGTCGTCCGAACCGACTTAACCTTTGTCTCGGTTCGACGCATGCCCGGAATGCTGATGAGTCGTCCGATCCGACTCAACCTTTGTCTCGGTTTAGCGAATCATGCCTCGGATTTGGCGCATCCTTTGGTGATCCGAGGCATTAAGTCTGAGTCTGCGGACTTGTACTTTTTGTCCCCAACAGTAAGCCCCCCCTACTCCGTGTGTTTCATATGACACTTAGGAGTAGTGAGTTTTGAGTCGGTCCACAACCCAGTCCGAGACAGTGGGTAGTCGTTCAATGCGTTCCGTGTCGCCTTTGACGGGAGGCGGTTCGGTTCCTGATATCGCACGCGCCGTCAGCCGTCAAATCGCACATCCCGCCAATGAGGGTTGGACACGTAGCAAGGGCATTATTGTCGTCAGTCGACGAGCGCCACGTGTCGAGCGGGGGAATCGATGTAGGCGTCGAATCATTTTCCCATTAATTACTTCCGCCGCATGGCCATCTTATAAATTAGTGGGGGTCCCGCATTTTGAACTTCTATTGCCATTCCTACTTTTCATTCCCTTAGGAGCCTTCTCAGTCTTTCATCTTCTTCCTTTCCTTTCTCTTAACCGTCAGCGCTTCCTTCCGCCATTTCCGTTCTCCTTTCTCCCTCCGGTGAGTTTCTCCTTCCTCTTTATTAGATAATAATGGCGGATAGGGGTTCTCGAAGTCCCCAGAGGGGAGCTTCCGGAGACGAAGGCGAAGCGCAACGTTTTTAGACTGTTGCGGAATCGCCTTCCTTACTGACAGAGATAGCAGTGGATGCCAACGCTGCTTTTCTATCTGAGAGAGTCACTGAAGCTCCGGCGGAGCGCCCTGCTTCCGTAGTTCCTTCTCGTGGTGGGTCGTCTTTATTAACCCGCCCGGGAAGGCCTAACTTTCCAAGGGGCATGGAGGAAGATGAGGAGGAAGAAGATGAAATGTTGATTGCCGAGGGAACTTCTGATCCAGTTCCTGTCGATGAATCGGCGCACGCCGAGTCAGAAGGAGAAGGATCGGGGGAAGATTTAAGCGGTCCGGTTCCCTCAGTTTTAACTGAGGCGGACTTAGACAGAATCCGAATCTGGTATCAGATTCCCGAGTCGGTCAACACATATCTCCCCCGTTCGAATGACTTGCCGGTTCACCCTCCTGCCGGTGCCGTCTCGATTTAACAAGTGTCGAAGCAATGCGGCTTGCGTCTGACCCTACAGACCATCGTCCGGGGATATTTGTCTCGCATTCAGATTACCCGGGCAGATAGTCCCGAATGGGTGGAGGAACTTATTCGGGTGTGCGGTGTTGTGGGCCGAGATGGAACAGCCACCGCTTACAGTCGAATTTCTCCACCTGTACCAAGTGCGAGTGAATCCGAACTACCCTGGCTTCTACGTCTTCGCTGCTTGGCGAGGCGGAGGCGGTTCCCTTATAACCGACCCTCCCACTTCCAACAAACATTGGAGAGAGCGTTGGTTTTGGGCATGTGGTCGCTGAGAGATGGATGAGTCCGGGTCTTGCGAGGCTCGTGTTCCTCGGACATTTCAGAGAGCAGGTGACTTTGGGTCTTCTCTCTCTCGCCCTTTTTCATTTTTTGCAATATTCTGAGTCTGACGGGCTTGTGTCTGGCAGACATTCCGAAGAAGTGACCGAAGCTCGGCTCCAGTGCCTCGGCTCGGATCAAAGAGTTGAGGACGTTGGATCCGGCGGATAGGTCTTGGAAGGTGCTTTTACAACCCAGAACGCCTTCACCTTGCAGGTCTAGACTCGGCCGTCACCGGTAATTGAAAATGTATCTTCTGAATTTTCTGAATTTTTCCTGACTTACTTCGTTTTTTTTTTTTTTTATAGATCTGCCCGAGGCCCGTCCCAATCTCAGGATTGTTCACGAACCGGCTCCCTCAGAAATGACTGGAGCTCGTCCTGCCCTTAGGGCAGTCACCAAGTTGAAGGCTCCTCCGCGGTCAGTTCTTCTGTCGGAGCCTCGGCCACCGAAGAGGCAAAGGGTGGTGCAGAAGGAGAAAGAGCCAGTGAGCTCTTCTGCCCCTTCCGTCGTCGTAATTCCCGACCCGGAAGAAAGGGCGGAGGAGACGGCGGCCGCTGCCTCGGAACCTCAGGCGGCACCCGACTCGGTACACATTGAGACGGATGTTCCGAGACAGGAGGAGGAGGCCAGGGCCGCGTCTTCCAGAGGGGAGGAGACGAACCAGGAAGGGCCGTCTGTCCTGCAGCAGGTGGTATCGGGGATGGTTCCCTGGGCCTTAGCCCACGGGGGCGAAAGAGAGTTCGTGAGGCTCTACAACGCTCCGTCATCGCAAACCGTCAGCCATGCAGCAAGGGTGCTCGCTCCCTGCTTGATTAAGGCCAGCAAGGAGCTATCCTCGACTCATCGGCTGCAGACTCTTCTGTCGAAAGCCCAAGGGCGACGTGAGGAGGCCGAAATTCAGGTCGGCGTCTTGACAGGCGAGGCGTCCCTTGCCCGGAAGGCTGCCGAAGATGCGAGAGTAGAGGCGGCTTCCTCCAGAAGAGCCTTGGATGAAGCGCAAGCAGAGGTTGCTCGGGTAGTGGCTCTTCTCTCCGAAGCTGAAGAAGAGAACCGGCGAGTTCTCGCAGTTCATGCTTCGTGCGCAGATGACTTAGCTCGGGCTAAGCTTGAGGCGGCGGAGCATATTCAGCAGGCCGACGAGAAGACTCGGGAGGCTAAGAAGGCCAGGGACCAAGCCGTCCAAGCTTTCCTTGAGTCGGCGGAGTTCGAGGACGAGAGGGACCGCTTGTTCCAAAGCGGATATCTGGAATGCGTCAAGGATATAAAGAAATCTTTTCCTGACCTTGACCTTTCAGAAATCGAGGGCGGAGCAGCCTCGGAATCCGAGAATCCGGACGCCGCTGCTGAAGACACTGCTGCTGGGGACGAGGCCGGTGCATGAGGACAGTTAGTAGGGCCCTTCGATTTTTTTTTTTGCTTTGATGTATTCACACGTTGTATTTGTATGTGTTTTGACAAATGAAAGAAAAATGCTTAGCTTTATTCATTTGACTTGACTTTAATCCTTCTTAGTTCAGAATCTTTAAACGTTGAGTACTGAGCTAAGGATAGTAGACCTTGAGGTGTTCAGCGTTCCAAGGGTGAGGCAATGGTTGTCCGTTTAGGTCTTCTAGCCGATACGTTCCTGGTCGGATGGTGCCCGAGACGATATAGGGTCCTTTCCAATTGGGTCCCAGCGTACCCGACCCAAATTCCTTGGTGTTGGAAAATACTTTCCGGAGAACCATATCTCCCATTCGAAACCTTCTAATCTTAATTCGGGTATTGTAGAACCGAGCCACTTGTCGTTGCCGCGCCTCCGTGCGCAGCCGCGCCACTTCCCTTTGTTCGTCCAGAAGGTCGAGTCCGAGTGCAAGGAGTTCTTCATTCTCTTCTGCATTGAATGAGGTGATTCGAGCCGAAGGTAATCCGATTTCAACGGGAGTGACGGCTTCCGAGCCATAAGCTAATGAAAACGGAGTCTCTCCTGTGGCTGTTCGAGCTGTAGTTCGGTAAGCCCAAAGAATTTTCGGGAGCTCTTCGGCCCATGCTTCTTTGGCTAGGCCAAGCTTGGTCCGAAGATTTTGCTTGATAACCTTGTTAACCGCCTCAACTTGTCCGTTGGTTTGAGGATGATGAGGTGAAGAATAAACGTTTCTAATTCCGAGGTTGTCGCACATCTCGCGAAAGCTCCTATTATCAAATTGCCTTCCATTGTCTGTAACAATGGTACGGGGTACTCCGAATCGGCAGATAATATTTTTCCATACAAACTCGGTGATCTTCTGCTCGGTTATTTTAGCTAATGGTTCTGCCTCGGCCCACTTCGTGAAATAGTCCACTGCTACCACAGCAAACTTGGTCTGAACTTTTCCCATAGGGAGCGGTCCTATAATGTCGACGCCCCACTGTGCAAAAGGCCAGGGGCCAGTCATCGGTGTCAGTGCCTCGGGTGCTTGCCTCGGAATTGCCGCGAACCGTTGACATTTATCGCATTTTTGAACGAGCTTGCGAGCGTCATGTTGGATAGTAGGCCAGTAGTATCCCTGTCGTAGGACCTTATGGGCGAGAGATCGCCCTCCAGAGTGGTTTCCGCAGATTCCTTCATGGATTTCCCGTAATACATAGTTTGCCTCGCTGGGTTTGAGGCACCGCAGCAACGGGGCGTAGTAACCTTTCTTATAGAGGGTTCCGTCGTGTATGGTGTAACGGGAGGCTTGGATCTTAATTCGTCGAGCCTCGGCGCGATCCTCAGGCAACTTTCCTTCGTCAAGGTATTGGCGGATTGGATTGATCCAAGATGGTCCCGAGTTGATTGTGTTGACGGCCTCGCCAATTGGTTCATTTACACTCGGCTTGTCAACGTATTCGATAGGGACGGACCTGGGTATATCATCTTCATCGGCGGAGGCGAGCTTTGCTAATAAGTCGGCTTTGCTGTTTTCTGTACGAGGGATCCGAGTGACACGACAGAGCTGAAATCCATTGACAAGTTCTTTCGCTTTCTCCATGTATGCTCTTAATTGGTCTTTCCGTGTTTGGTATACACCGGTAACTTGATTAACAACCAACTGAGAGTCGCTGAAAACGCTTAGGTGGGTAACTCCCATACTAGCGGCGAGTCGGAGGCCGAGTAACAATGCTTCGTATTCTGCCGTATTGTTCGACGCCTGGAATCCGAGTCGTAAGGCATACTGTATATAGGTATTATCGGGAGTTTCCAGCACAACCCCCGCCCCACTGGCCTTCGCGTTGGAAGAACCGTCGACATACAGTTTCCATGGAATAGGGCAAGGGGGAGCGGTTGATGTCGGAACTGCACCGTCCTTCGGCGCATTATTTACTGAGAGTTCGGTTGGAAGCGTCCCCTCGGCGATAAAATCAGCTACGGCTTGCCCTTTGATTGCTGCCTTTGGTCTGTATTGAATATCAAACTCACTCAGCTCGATAGCCCATTTAGTGAGTCGGCCGGAAGCCTTTCTGCAATAACTGGCGAAGCGGAAGATCGGTCATCACGATGATGGTATGGGCATGGAAATACGGCTGAGTCGGCGAGAGGAAGTTATTAAAGCCAAGGCGACTTTTTTCAAGCTTGGTTATCTCGTTTCTGCTGGCAGTAACGCTTTTCTGACGTAATACACCGGCAGTTGCTTTCCTTCGAATTCTCAAAGCCGAGCTAACCGCTGCCTCGGATACTGCTAGGTAAAGGAGCAGGGACTCCCCTGATTCGGGTTTTGATAAGAGAGGCGGAGAACCGAGATATGACTTTAATTGTTGGAATGCCGCTTCACATTCTTCCGTCCAACCCGTCGTTTGCCTTCCTTTCAATTGTTTGAAGAAAGGGAGACATTTATCCGTGGTTCTGGACAGGAACCGATTAAGTGCTGCGACTCGCCCGGTCAACCTTTGGATGTCCTTAATAGTTTTGGGGGATTCCATATCAATCAAAGCCTTTATCTTCTCAGGGTTTGCCTCTATTCCTCGCTGACTGACCAAGAAACCGAGGAATTTTCCGGAGCCTACTCCAAAAGCACATTTACTCGGATTTAGCTTCATCCGGAACTTTCATAGGATTAGAAACATTTCTTCCAAATCATTCACATGATCTGCTGCGTGTATGCTTTTGACAAGCATGTCGTCGATGTATACTTCCATGGTTTGGCCTATAAGCCGGGCAAAGATTTTATTAACTAACCTTTGATAAGTTGCACCGGCATTCTTCAAACCAAATGGCATCACTCGGTAACAATAAAGGCCTTTGTCGGTGACAAAGGTAGTTTTTGATTTATCTGTTTGATGCATTACAATTTGATTATACCCCGAATATGCATCCATGAAGCTAAGGAGCTCATGTCCGGCGGTATTGTCTACTAGCTGGTCTATCCTCGGAAGCGGAAAGCTATCCTTGGGGCAGGCTTTATTTAAGTCGGTATAGTCAATACAGACTCGCCACTTCCCGTTGGATTTCTTTACAAGCACGACATTCGCGACCCACTCTGGATAGTGTATTTCTTCTATGAAATTGGCCTGGAGGAGTTTGTTGACTTCTTTTCGATGATGGCGTATCGTTCGGGGCCGGCGGTCGTCACTTACGCCGGATCGGTCGTACGACGGATCGACGTTAGTCGGTGAGTCACCACGAGAGGGTCGATCCGGGCATATCTTCATGACTCCAAGGCAAATACGTCGGCATACCTATAGAGTAGGGCTATCGACTTTTCTTTCAAAGGGGAATGTAGAGACGAGCCAATTCACACCGTCTTGGATCCATCCGTCTCGACCAAGGGGACCGAGACAAGATCTTCGACTGGCTGTCCTCGCTCATAATTCTCGCCCCGAGGGTCCAATGATTCGATCGTTAATATGTTGGTCGGACTTTTGTCGGCGGCTCCCTTTACAGCTATCATGTAGCATCGCCTCGCATCTTGCTGGTCTCCTTTGACAATTCCGACTCCCGACTCTGTCGGGAATTTCATTGAAAGGTGGTATGTGGATACCACGGCCTGGAGGAGACTCAATGAAGGTCGGCCGAGTATTGCGTTGTATACTGAGGGTTGATCGACGACCAGGAAGTCAACCATCATCGTCGTCTGATGCGGGGCACTACCAGCAGTGAGTGGTAATGAGACAATCCCTTCGGGCAGCACCTGTCCTCCGGAAAAACCGATCAACGGGGTCCGAACTGGGCGTAGCATGGACCGTTCGATCCCCATTTTGTTGAACGCCTGAGTAAACAACACGTCTGCAGATGACCCCGTATCGACGAGTATCCGGAATACTTTTCGGTTAGCGATCGCCAGGGTGACGATCAACGCATCATCGTGGGGGTGATGGATACCTCGGGCGTCTTCCTCAGTGAACGATATGCAATATCTTTCCCTTTTCTTCTCTTTTGGTGGCCGATCTATAATCATGAGCTCGGACTGAGGCTGACTAAGTTTTCTTGCATGATTCCTTCGTGCATTGTTTGAGTCGCCCCCACCTTGTGGACCGCCGATAATCGTCCGGATTTCTTCCATAGGCTGATTCTCGGTCGGGCGTGCCTCAGCTGCTCCAGCTTTAACCATATGTTCTCTGAGTCGGCCGTCTTTGATGAGTCGTTCGATCTCTTCTTTTAGGTGACGGCAATCACTTGTGCTATGCCCGTGATCACGGTGATAATGGCAGTATTTATCCTTGTCCCGCCGATTAGGATTACTCCTGAGCTTACTGGGCCAGTTAACAAAGCCTTCATTTTTTATTTCCATCAATACCTCTTCCCGAGTCTTGTTCAGGGGAGTATATGTGGAAAATCTTCGATCCGGCCGTTTCCCTGACCTTCGCTCATCACGCGCTTGATCATCCTTGCGTTTCCTTCCTCCGGCCGAGTCGGCTTCCTTTTTGGCCGACTCTTTAGCCAAAGTTTTAGTTTCACGCAGGATTCGCGCTTCCTCAGCATTCGCATACTTGTCCGACCGTGCCATAAATTCTGCCAGAGTATCGGGGGGGGTTTTGTCTAGAGATGCCAAGAATGGTTTATCTCTAACTCCTTGCATGAGCGCATTGAGGGCCGTTTCTTCTGAATGTTTTCGAACCTGAAGGGATTCGAAATTAAAACGCTTGATATAATCTTTCAGTAGCTCTCCCTGCTTTTGAACTACGTTGTTCAGATGTGCAGGGGGCTTCAATTTCTTCTTTCCGCCGATGAAGTTGGTGAGGAAGGCGTCGCTCAGCTCAACGAATGAACCGATGGACTTTGGCTTCAGCTGTTTGAACCACAGTCGAGCTACATCAGGTCAATGTAAGAGAAAAGGCCCGACACATTACTGCATCCGAGGCATCGTGGAGCTCCATGTAGGTTCTGAAGCATTCAATATGCTCGGTCGGGTCGGTCTTGCCGGTGAAAGGAGTGATTTGAGGTAATCGAAACCTCTCGGGCAACCGGGCCTTCAATACCGAGTCCACAAAGGGGGACGCCTTCGCTTCGGACCCGGTTGAATATCCATTCCGGCCGTGCTTCATGTCCGCCATCTCTTTCGCCATCTCTTCCCGCACTTCTCTTTTAAAATTTTGAATATCGGCTTTCCAAGGTTCACTGCTCTCTGCCATGCCTTCGATGGATGGGCGATTACGCCTTCTTCGCTCTATCTCGTGCCGAAGATCAGTCGGGGGTAGGGAAGCGTTGGCTGACTGCTCTGGAGATGGTTCTGATCCGCCTTGGGGTTGACTCGGCCGGAGAGACTGTGGCGCGGAAGGTTGAGGATCAACCGCCGTAGTTGGTACGTGCGCCTGGGGTTGTGTTGTCTCCCCTTGAGGATGCGGGAGCGGCTGCATTTGTTGCTGATACATTCGTTCCAGCATCTGCTTCATCATATTCATATCAGACCGGATTTCTTGAACCTCCTTATCCAACCGTCCATCGTCGCGACCCCTGATTGTTGCTTGTTCTTGTCGCTCCTCGTTGGCGGTTGTTAGGTGGGTTCTGGGCTGCGGAGATCGCGACTGGACCCACCGGCCCTTCAATCTCATTCAAATCTTCCTCTGGGACCGTCCTTCTAGTCATTACCATTGAAATCAATATAGAGATATGAGATGGCTTTTTTGTACGGTTCCCACAGACGGCGCCAAGCTGTTGATGTAAATATCCGGTTCGTCCTCTTTGACCTTCGTATACCTGCACAGAGAGAGAGGACAAAGGAGACCCTGGCTTGAGCAGGGGACCCTCCGATGCCAAAGTCAGGCCTGGATTCTGGGTCTAAGTATATTGATGAGTTTTTAGAGAGAATTCTTTTCGTACCTCTCAAGGTGACAGGGGTCCCTCTTTTATAGCTGCGGGGGCATTTAATCGTACGCGGATTCTCTTCCTGATATTGTGCCCGGGATCTTCTCCTGGGATCACGGAGATAGGATCGTGCCCCTCTCGGGCCTTCATTCGATCCCGTGAGCTTCGGGGTCGGAGACCTTATCCCAAGATATCCAGGACGAGGCTTGATCTTGCGATGGTCGATCTGGTAAGGAGGTCCGCCCGACGCATGCCCGGAATGCTGATGAGTCGTCCGAACCGACTTAACCTTTGTCTCGGTTCGACGCATGCCCGGAATGCTGATGAGTCGTCCGATCCGACTCAACCTTTGTCTCGGTTTAGTGAATCATGCCTCGGATTTGGCGCATCCTTTGGTGATCCGAGGCATTAAGTCCGAGTCTGCGGACTTGTACTTTTTGTCCCCAACAGTAGTCCCAAACATATCCAATTCCAACAAGTATTCGTATAAAATAGTCAAAGCAGTGATAAACACATAATTCTAATCTTACAACTATTTGAGCATGTTATGAAATACAACATACACAGGAATTCACACATACGCATTTCATAAGTAAAACAGGCAGTATAATATAAGTTGCATAGAGAAAATCATACACATAGTCAAGGTAGTTGAGAATCTTATCTCAACACTCATATAAAGTACTTGATGCCAAGTACTTGCTCATTTAGACATTTCTACAAACACTTAGACTACATATTCCAACATTCATGACGTATGTTGGTGACAGCACGTATTAGGGTAAATCCTTTTGCCAAGGAATTATTACACATACAACTAACATAATCACATGACAATTAATCATGGCAATCGTAATTTCAAATTTCATACGTATACGGTCTTTTCTACAAATAAATGGAATACACTAAACTCCACATAGTTCATACATATCTGAAACGCAAAATAAACATCGCATTTAGCTTGTGAAATAGCACCCACATCAGTAATAAACCATTAACCGACATTGAAAGCCTTGAAAACCATAACCTAAACATTTATAGTCCGCACCTTTCGCCGGTAGACTCGTAAGGAACTCAATTTTAAAGCTAACTCTTTGTCTACGGTAGATTGACAACCTATAGTATAAATTAGGTTAGCTATTTCATAACTTACACTATCTGAAACCCTAAGACAGATTAGGGTTAGGTTTTCTTATCTAAAAATGGAATCGAAATCGCCTATATAGCGATACAGGAGTGGTGGTTGAGTGTGTGGAATAGCAGGATCGAATCCTAGGAAGAATCTCCAACTCTCATCTCACTTTCCCTCTTTTCCCTTCTCTTTTCTCTTCTCTCTCTCCTAGGGTTTCTCAAATTCGTATGAGATGAGAGAGAGAGGGTTTAAGGTCCTTATATAGGCCTAGGTTTGATGGGAATGACCCTAGAGCCAAGGTATACTTAAGTTATATCCAAATACGAACTGTTTCAGTCCAACGGAGCACTTCTGGTGGCCCCTTTTCTACATGCGGTCGGACTTAAGCTCCCTGACCATGGATCTAGGTTAGGCTGAGTTTTCATTCCGATCGGATTTACAGATCAGCCGTGGTGGACCAGTTTCAGTTCAACGGTCATAGTCACTCGATCAGGGCCATAAATACATCATGTGTGGGACATTTCTCCTGATCTGAGGTGTATTTGGGTCAGATTCTGACGGTCTGAATCCTTATATTTGGCCCGTAAGCGACACGACTCAGATTACTTAAATTCGGATTTTTATTTCTAAATATTTTCATGTTTCTCACATACTTTGCTCTGGGCTCAAGTTGTGCATTTCTAGACATAATTAGGACTTGATTTCCAAAGAGGTTGTCAAGTCCAGTAATGCGGTCATAACTGTATAGTTTCGGGATAATCGGACTTTCGACATACGGTCCAGGTCCGATACAGAGTTTCGGTGTGCTCTCGAGAGCAACCAGGTTTAGGGATGAATTCTAGATTTCAGGGTAATGTAGCGTCAATGATACTGCACGTTTTGGGTCTTGCAGATTATATTTAAAGTGATTAGTGCTAATTTCACAAGCACTCTAGTTTAGCACTTGCTAACATTAACCTAATTTCTAAAGGTTTTGGTCCTGGGTAATTTCTGCCTGAGGTGGTACTCGGGTCCTTGTACGGATTTTTCCGGGACGTTACATTATACCTTGGGCCTAACCGAATAGAATGATGATATCCAACATGGGAATTTATGCTACTCTCATGGTCTTTCGCACTTAGCATTGCATGTATGTTAGCATACCATCAGTCATACTCACTGTTTATGCCTGATCTGATCGCGTCATATCCAACGACCCAAATAATGACATTGGCAACAAGATCTCAATAAGAGACAGAAATAAGATTTCATTGGTTGCTTTAACGATCGAATAAGATTAGGATCTGTAAAGTCATAAGTAGCAAAAAAGGGTAAGCCCAACTGGCTATAACAAGGATGAATAGGTTATGTATCCCATGCATGTGGTGGAGCCGGCTAACCACCATGGTGGCCTCATGACTATAGTTATGTATTGAGTGAAATACAGTAGCATCAAATAGTAGGTTCGGCTGATATACCATAACGTCTCGTATGGTCCCCACGATGGAAAATATTTGGGGAGTAGAGTAGCAACTACATTAAGTTGGCCCAACTTCGCGCCACATTATTCACACTCATGAGAAGAAGCAGATAACTATTACTATACGTGACAGCTCAAGAGAAACCCTCATTCACATAGCTACGGTAGGAAGTGCATGTAACCTAAGGCCAACCCATGACAAACGACTTACATAGATGGTGTCATTTGATAGGTCACAATTGTCTTTGGACGCAGACGTTTGTCTCTGCATTAACAAATAGGGGAAGTGGCTACGGATATCTCTTTTTTACAACCATCTCAAAGACTTTATAAATATAAGGAAGATTGAAGAACTCCGAGCCCTCGCCATCCCAACACATTAAATCAAATCTACATCGCGACGCTGTCTATCATTTATCTTTTATCTTATCTTAGTAGAGGTCAACCCTTTTACACTACTATGTTGACCAATTATGACTTAGGAGTAGTGTAATTCTGTCTATCTACACTATTACGCTGGACCGACCTAAGTTAGGAATAGGGCAATTCCCTTCCATTTACACCGAGCGCTAGATCGCGAGGACTTTTCTTTTTCTTTTTAGTGGTGTAATTCCCTTTCATCTACATTGAGCACTAGATCATAAGGAATACTTTTCTTCTTCTTTTTAGTAGTATAATTCCCTTTGTTTATGCCCAAGTCATTGAACAAATGAAGATTTAGATCTGGAGCCTTGCCATCTATGCCATAGACGTTGGATCGTTAAGGGATTTTTTTTTATAAGTTTTTATTTTTATTTCAATTAATGCAATTAAGTTCATTTTACTCACGCGTTGTGCGAATCAGATCATCTCTATTATTATGGTGAGAAAAAGTCATTTTGACTGAAAGACAAAAAGAACTCATTAAATGGATGAACCCTCTACTTTGGAAATCACTTAATTGTGCATACAAGTGGCTGAATAGACAACCGAACTACTTCAGTTCTTGATCATAGATGATTATCATTAATCTCTTTGGATATCTTAACGCTTGGGGTCGAAGGCGTTTGGTTTAGATCGAGCTATAAAAGGCTTTGGCGTACCCGACACAATACATACGTACTCATAACCAAAATTTCGAGCCAAATACTCATTGAATAGATGCGATGTTTCAAAAATAAGGTGGGCCAAGTTAGGCCATTGTGATTTCTTGCATGGCTAAGCAGGCTTAAATTTTAAGCTTGTTTAATAACTAGGCTTACTTCATTTATGAACTCATTAATCGAGCTCGAGTCTTGCTAGGCCTGGTCTGTTTGGAGTTTCAAAGGCATTTTTTATCATATACCACGTGTGATGAGATGAACATATAATGAGCATCTTAGATCTTGCACAAAAGTGGGTGTCATGCTCAAACTAATGCCATGCATAATCATCACAAGCCGAGGTCAAGCCTCATTTTTGGCCCATCATGAGCCTGTGCAGGGCGTAGGCATGTGTATTACTTTATAGGATGGCTAAACCTCAACTCGGCCAACCTATTTATTAACCACCCCAACACCCTACTGATTATATAACTTGATGATCATGTTATCCAAGTCGCAACTAAGAAGTTGGAGTGTGTATGGATGTAATACCCCGAACTTTTCAATACTTGAATATTGAAAGTTCTCGAGTGTTATCAGGAAATTTAATTTAGTATATAAATGTGTATGTCACCAATTTAGTTTATCCTAAACGTACATCTATTCTCTAACCCGGATCTGAACGTTGGAAATAATCTTCATCCATATATCAAGTCATCCCATTGTTGATTTTTAAGACAAGATCATCATATGTCCAAGTATTCTCACTTGTCCATTATAACCAACCGTTCAGTCAACTATTCACCACTAGATAAAGATATCTGACCGTCCACTTTGAGTTTAAACCACCCAAACATGGTAAACTAATTACTTGATCTCTACATTCGCTCGTACACAAATCAAATTGAGATTCCGATTCGTTCATTTTGTTCACCACATATGAATATACTTAACCCACCATCAAAACTACAATATGAGAAACTTACATATTTGAATAAATCACTTGAATTTGACGGTATACATGTTCTACCTCTTGATCACTTTAAAACTCTACTTTGTGTTCATCCATTTATGAAACTGACCATACATCCACCTGCATATATGGTCAGAGTATTAACCATCAAGTTATATTTCTCTTCATGAAACTCTCACCCTCTTCTTCTCATTTCCGTGTTTTGTTAGCGGTCATTTTTCTTGTTTCGTTAGTTGTAAATGCATGTAAATAATAATAAGTAACTATGACAAATGCTTATTATTTGGTTTAAAGTCAAAACTTCATCTCAAAAGACCAAACTTAACCTCGTAAAAAGATGAGTCTCACTATAAAATATGTTTCATATTATGTTGTCCATTCATTTTTTCATATCATTTTAGGACATGAGCTAAGAGATGAGAGAAATACAAAGCGCAAATGAACCACACTACAAAAAATAGTGGAGATTAAATGCTTACCATTGATAACTTCTTAGGAGTTAGAAAGTTTTAGTTAGCCTTATTTTAAAGCATAATTGGATAAAATGAATGGAGGGATAAAATACATACATCATGGTGTGGCTCAATTTATATACAAATCTTTTTCCAATGTGCGCTAGTCAACTCCTGTGTAATAAAATAAAAAAGTCATCATTAATTTTATACCATTACCTACATGCATTTAGAAACCACAAAGGTCCTTTTCTATCTCACTCTTCGAGTGCATTGTAATCTTTGAGTGATTTATAATTACATATATAATATCATGATTCTTTCGAATAAAAACAAAAAAGAGAGAGCGACAGATCGTTCAAATATAGGAAGATTAGAACATGAAAACTCAACCCACTAATGTCATTTCTCAAACTGATGAAACCACACGCAAAGCTGTCCAGTCGTGCCAACATTAGGCTTGAGTGACGATTTACTAGTATATCTTCCGGCACACTTGTGCCATGATCTCATTAGGTGGAGACACCCACCATTTATCATTTTAACATGCCACCCAGAAAAAAAAAAAAATCAAAGGTCAACTCTTTAGGTGGACCACACGTGTTCATTGATGTAGACATCTAGTCATGATTTCTCCGGCCATCTACTTTTCAAAAGTACACCTCTCAGGCCTGATGTGCGTACTGGCCTTATTTTCAAGGTCAGGTCTCCGCAGTGTGGCAAATGGTCAGGTTCTCACGCACTGGCATTATTGGCACTTGTGCAATGAATGGGAAGGGATTGGCTACTGCCCCTGCCACCAGCCTCGTGGCTGATGATCGGTGCTACGAGGGCCGTGCCATGGTGTATGTGTTTCATTCATTCCGTTTATCAAAATTAACCTATCATTTTAAGTATTTATCTCAAAAAAAAATCTTAAGTGGACCACACTACGGGAGAAACATAGTAATAGTGATGGGATATCCACCATTAAAATCCTACAACAATAGTAATAGTGATTGGATATCCACCGTTAAAATCCTCCTAAGGCCTACTGTACTGTTTATTTGACATACAATCTGTTGGTTAGGTCATATAAACCCATATGAAAGGAAAATACAAAGAGCAGCTTGATCCAAAACTTTAATGACCCCAAAAAGTTTTTAATGGTTGACGTTCATTCAACACTGTTTCCGTTAATGTGGTCTACTTCAGATTTGAATGTACCTCATTTTTAGTCTCATACTATGAAATGATCAATAAAAATAGATCAACAGCATGGATGAAAAACATACATCATGGTGGGGCCACAGAGAACCGACCATAGCCAATCCGTTACCGCAATGGATGGTATAATAAATAGTAGTTTGAGAAAGAAGAGAATGGATGCGGATTGGCTGGTGTACCACAAACAGCTATATAGCCGGTGTATTGACGTCACCAAGTTCAGTGGGTCCTTCATGAGGTATGTGTTATATCCAAATCTTCCATCTATTTGGTGAGCTTTTCTTAAGGCTTGATACGAAAAATAAGATAGATTTAAAAGATGGATTGGACCACACTGCAAAAAGAAGTGAGGGATTAAACGCTTACCATTGAAACAAGTTTCGAATCAATATGAAAAATTCTTCTCCTCTTCATCCATGTATCCTTGACATTATTAATAAATTGGATGGAAAATAAACGTTACAGTTGCCCTACGAATTTTGTATGCAGACTTCTCATCATGATTTCTCCTACCATCAACTTTTCAAAAGTACACTGGGCAGGCCTGATGTGCGGACTGGCCTTATTTTCAAGGTAAGGTCGGAAACGGATTGGCTACTCCCCCCAGACACCAGCCAATGTCTGCTGGTCGGTGCTCCGTGGGCCCAACCATGATGTATGTGTTTCATCCATGCTGTTTATCTATTTTTACAGATCATTTTACAGTATAAAGCCAAAAATGAGGTATATCCCAATCCTAAGTGGACCACATTACAGGAAACAGTGTTGAATGAGCGTCAACCATTAAGAAACATTTTGGGGCCATAAAAGTTTTGGATCAAGCTGATTTTTATTTTTTCCCTTCATCTGGAACTGTATGACCTAATCAACCTATTGGATGTCAAATAAACAGTACAGTGGGCCTTCGGAGGATTTTAATGATGGATATCCAATCACTATTGTTTTCATGGGTGTGGTCCACCTGAGATTTATATACCTATCATTTTTGGGATCAAGCCATAAAATTATCTGTAAAAATGGATGAACGGAAAGGATGAAACACATACATCATGGTGGGGCTCACAGAGCACCAACCACCAGCCACAGGGCTGGTGTCAAGGGGAGTAGCCAATCCGTTTCCGGTAAGGTCTCGGCAGTGTGGCAAATGGTCAGGTTTTCTGACACAGGCATTATTGGCACTTGTACAATGAATTGAAACAGATCGGCTACCGCCCTGCCACCAGCCCCATGGTCGGTGCTATATGGGCCTACTATGATGTATGTGTTTCATTTATTTTGTTTATTAAATTGACCAATCATTTTATATATATATATATATATATATATATAATCATTTTATATATATATATATCAGGTGGACCAAACAATAGCAAAACAAAAGTAATAGCGATCGGATATCTACTATTAAAATCCTCCTGAGGCCTACTATACTGTTTATTTGACATCCAATCTATTGATTAGGTCATTCAGACACAGATGAAGGAAAAATACAAAGAGCAAATTGATCCAAAACTTTCATGGACCCCAAAAAGTTTTTAATGATTGACGTTCATTCAACACTGTTTCCTGTAATGTGGTCTACTTCAAATTTGGATGTACCTCATTTTTGGTCTCGTATTATAAAATGATCAATAAAAATAGATGACCGGCATGAATGAAACATATACATCATGATGGGGCCACAAAGAACCTATGATATCCTATCCATTTCCGCAATGAATGATCTAATAAATAGTACTTTTAGAAAGGAGAGATTGGAAGCGGCCGGGCTTGTGTGGCATTGAGAAAGAAGAGAATGAAAGTGGATTGGTGATGTCACCAAGTTTTGTGGGTCCCATCATTGGGTTTTTGTTATATCCAAATCGTCCATCCATTTGGCGAGGTTGTCTTAAGGCTTGATATGAAAAATAAGACAGATCTAAAAGATCGATTGGACCACACTGCAAAAAGAAGTGGAGGATTGAACGTCTACCATTGAAACCCTTTTAGGGGTCACGGAAGTTTCGGTTCAATATGAAAAATTCTTTTCCTCTTCATCCATGTATTCGTGACATTATTAACAGATTGGATGGAAAATAAATGTTACGGTGGGCCCTATGAATTTTTTAATGGTGAAAATTATTATCCTCGCTGTTATTTTTGGTTTGTTTCATTTGAGTTTTGGATATGATTCATTTTTTTGTCTAATGCTCTAAAATGAACTCTAAAAATGGATGAACGGTGTGGATATAATAAATACATCATTTTGGGGCCACATAACTTTGATGTCATTTGAACCGTTCGTACAACTTGGAGCTTGACGAGCAACAGCGCTCGTCTTCACACGACATGTATCTACACCAGCTATATAGCATCAATGTAGTGGATTTTGAAATTCACCAAAAATTTAGCTGTATTTACTATTGGGACAACATGATATGATACTTGCATTAATCCAATCTTTCCCGTCATTTCCAAATGCCAAATGAAATTTGTAAAGGACCAAATGCAATTCCGTACCACCTAACCCTACATCCCAAACACGCCCAAAGGGGCCCTATAGTAAATTCTTAAGTTATTACAGATATTATTAGTATGATCATGATAGTTTCGTTGCTTTATATATTTATTTTGTCTGATTCCCAAAACATATGCATGTACGTTGAATGAAATTGGAGGATGATTTTCAATTTTCCATTAAAAGAAATGGTTTGAATTGGATATATTTATTTATATATGAATCAAGATACTTGTCCTCATCTAAAAATTGCACATGGTGCTTTACGCTGTTGCCATTGAAAATTACCGGACTACCTCTATATATCAAATTATCATTATTTGAAATAGGAATTATCCCAAAATTTATATGTCTAGGATGAGCAAAATCATGTGATGAATTTCATTTTCCCATTAGAAGAAACAATTTGAATTGGATATATTTGCCGTTGAAAATTACTAGACAACCGTTAGATACCAAATTAATTATCATTAATTGAAACAAGAATTATCCCAAAATATACATGTATGAGGTAACAAAATCGGACAATGAATTTCATTTTTTTATTAGAAGGAATGGTTTGAATTGGATATATTTATTTATATTTGAATTGATATGTTTGTCCAAGTCCAAAAATTTCATTTAGTTCTTTATGTTGTTGCCATTGAAAATTACTAGACTACTGTTAAATACCAAATTATCATTAGTTGAAAAAGGAATTATACCGAAATGTATTCGAGGAAGGTGATTGAAATCAGAGGATGAATTTCTTTTTTTTTTTATTAGAAGGAACGGTTTGAATTGGATATATTTATTTATATATGGATCAAGATGGTTATCCCATTCAAAAATTGCACATAGTTCTTTACGTTGTTGCTATTGAAAATTACAGGACTACCGTTAGATAACAAATTATAATTATTTGAAACAAGAATTATCCGAAAACGTATACATGTAAGATGAACAAACTTAGAAGATGGATTTCAGTTTTCTATTAGGAAGAAGGTTCGAATTGGACATATTTATTTATATCTTAATCGAGATGCTTGTCCTCATTCAAAAATTGCACATGGTTCTTTACGTTGTTGTCATTGAACATTACAGGACTACCGCTAAATACCGAATTATCATTATTTGAAATATAAATTAAAGTGGTTGCATCAGTTTACTTGGACAATTCAATCGGTTAATCTAAACGGTCCATTTATTATAGAATACAATTCATAGGCTTTGATACAAAAATTGTACTGATTGGATGATCCAATCCATATTTGATTTGGCCTTATTTTCAAAGGTCACATGTGTTAAAAGCCATGGATGGGATTAGGGCTATACACGAACCGAGTTAGATCAGTTAGCTCGCTTGACTCGACTCAAAAGGTTCAATTCAACTCGGTTCGAAACTGAGTTCGAGTCGAGTTGAGTTGATTTTTTAAGCTCGAAAAAAATTTGAACCGAGTTCAAGCTTGCCCGAGCTTGACTTGACTCGGATTGAACCCCAACTCGAATCGAACTCCAATTGAACCAGTTCGGTGACTCGGTTACTTTGATATTAATGTTGCTTACCAAGTGTTTGATGAAATGACTCAACGAAGTGTCGGCTGGTGGCAACGAAAGTATGTATATGAAACAAATACTTTTTTTCTTGATTTCAATGTTGCCTACAAGGTGTTTGATGAAATACCTGTAAAACCGTTGTTGTACAGTGAGAATTTGAAGGTGTAGTCCAAGTGTTTGTGAAAATGTTGCACAAGCGAACTCAGCTTGAATTGTCCTGAGCTATTGATCGAACCGAGCCGAGCCGAGCTGGCCATCTAAGCTCGAGGACCAAGTCGAGCCGAGTTCAAGTTGGGGTAAGCTAGTGCCAAGCTTGACTCGGGTCAACTTGTGTACACCTCTAAATGGGATGGTTAAGGGTATTAGATGAGATTGGCTGGGATAGAATTGCATATGGTCTCGTGCAATTATAAGTTGTGAGCCCATGAAGCAAGAAATTGGCACTTTGATTGCATTAAATACAAGACCCTGGCACTTTGATTGTAATGACCCAGAATTTTGGTACATGTGTGTACACATACATGTATGTACAATTGCCTTCATTAGAGTATACACACATAGACCCATGCATACATCCACGCACCCATGCACACATGCATCTATCGGCTCATATAAATTGTAACCGTTGATGTGTGATCGTTTTGCTTAGTGTGAACTATTAATTAATGTCATTAATGATTACATGATTTTGGTAGAATATATTTAAGTTTATTTATAATGCACTCTCTCAATTCATATACTTAAGACCACGTGTTTAATTATTAACTAATCCAAATCTAGCCAACATCAACTATTGATTGTGCACTGAGATTAATTTGATCTTAACCACTAGATTGTTGTAAAAAAATAAAATAAAAATCGAGAACAACCCATTTTTTATTGGAACCAACCCCATCGTCCGCTTGTGTGTGGCCCACCTGAGTTTCGGATCAGCCTCATTTTTTGCCTTATATCTTCTCTTGGCCAGGCCGAGATGATAGACGGAGTAGATTTAAATTATTGTTAGTGGGACCCACCATATCTTAAAAAATAAAAATAAAAGTTATATCTTCCGCACGACTAAATCACTTTTTCCACTTTCCTTCCTTTTTGTACGGTAATGGCCGCCGAACCTCCCACTAAATGAAACCGTCCCATAATTCTCATTCTTCCATTCCATTACGCATCATTTATAAAAAAAAGAAAACAAAAAGAAAAAGAGAAAGAATCGAAGGAATCAATCAAATTAAAAAAAAAAAATTTAGAGTGGGAGAGAGAGAGAGCGCTGTAAATCAAGAGAGAGAGATTAACGCGAGACCGGATCGTCAGACTTTAAGGTAGGTGATCTTAACCTGAAATTTATCATTTTCAGTTTTATTATATTTAATTAATCCAAATTTTCGTAGAAATATTATTGTCAATTAAATATTTTTTTTTGTAGGGAATCTACTCATTTAGGAATTTCTATTTTTCTCTTTTTTTTTTTATATTTAATAATGAAATAAAATAAATTTACAGAATAAAATAAATAATTTATTTAAAATTATTTTATTAATTCTTAAATGTTTTGTTAAGAAAAAAATTTATTAAATTAAATTTCAAATAAATTATAATATCCTATAATATTTTACAGTACAAACAAAATATATAATTAATTATTTAAAGAATTGATGATTCATTACGTAGAATTGTGTATATAAGTGATGTAAGATTGATAAGTATATATAAGCAAATATGATTATGAAAATAAAATAAAAATATATAATAATAATAACAAATTATAAATTATATAATTGTAATATGTAATCAGTATTAATATGATATATAATAGAATAAAATAAAATAAAAAGGTTTATAAGATCATTAAGGTATATTAAAATATAAATATTATGTTTCATAATAATATAGTAGTAATACAATATAATTGTAGGTTACAAAAAAAAAAGGACAAAATATATAACATAATTAAAGTAAACGTGTGTAAGATAACATTATATTACATAATTAATACATAAGTATTTAATATTATATTATAAGTAACAAAATAGAAAAGTTTTATTTGATAATATATAAAAGTTGTAATAAATATAATTTATTATTTAAAAAAAATATGTAAATGATGATATTAACAATTTAACATAAAAGTAATATAATAATTATATTAAATGTATCAAACAAAAGTAAATTTATTAATTTAGATAGTCAATTATAAAATAAGGTTAATTATACGACATAATATTGTAACAAATAATTTATATAATAATAATAGTACCTAAAGTCCAAATTAATATCTTCCTTAACTTTATTCAATTTAAATTTAAAAATAAATAATAATAAAATTCTGAATTTAGATTTAAATAGTTAGATAAAAAAAATAATAATAATAAAATTTTAAATTATCAAATAATAATTTAATTACATTATTAATGTTATAATATAGAAATCAGTGTAATAATTTTTGTTATGTAAAGATTAAAATTCAAATTTTAATTTTAAAATTTGAAGAGTTAATTAAATTAAATTTAAATGAACTTAAGTTCAAAATTTTTTTATTTTTAAAATTTTGGAATTAAAACTAAATTGATTAGATTTCTATATTTTCAAATTCTAGTGATTAATGTATATTTAAAACTTTATTAAATTAAAATTTTAATAAAGTATAATATTAGATTTTTAACTTAAAATATATATATATATATTTATTTTCCTTGTAGTTCAAAATTTTTATTTAAATTAAAATTTAAATAATTTATCGATTAAACCTAAATATACATTCTCAATGAATTATCAAAGAGAAATTAAAATTTGTTATAAAATAATCAAGTTATTTTAATATATATATGTGTGTGTGTGTGTGTGTGTGTGTGTGTATTTGTTAAGTTTAGTGATAAATAAAATAAAATTTTTAATTTTAGAATTTAGTGAATAAAAATAATAAATATTTTTATGCTAATATTTAACATTATTTAAGTAAAAAAAAATTAATTTAATTAAAGTTAGAATTTAAATAAAATTTCTTGTACATTATTTCATTGTAATTCATAAATTAAATAATAGTAAAAATAATATTTTATTTAAGTATTTGAATTATTAAAGTTTTAACAAATGATATTTAGAATTATTAATTTGAAATAAAAATTTATATTGTTAATATTTTCGATCGTAAAACAGTGATTCATCTTACACACCATATCAGCCCAACAACACGGACAATAGAAAACTTTGATTGAAAACAGTCACGGTTAAATAGACTAACTTGAAATCCAAACCATTCATCAAATAGACCACTTAGGTGTTATTTTCTTTTGGTAGATGGTGTCCTGAAACTCAACTTCTCACGCATCCAGCGAGTGTAGACAGCAAGTTAATGCTATGTGTTGCGTCAGTGGGAGAAACTTGTTAAGAGCGTAAGCGTGGGTCAGGTCTAGCATGCGATGCTAAGTAGGTCGTCGGCGTATGGTTTAGTCCAGAAATCGACGGTCCAAATATCAGGTGGGTGATTCTCCTCCATTTATGAACTTTCTGATTTTATGTATTTTAGAATATTTATTTATTTGACATAATGACTTTAAATTAATATTGTTAAATTTCTTTATACCTAATATCTACTGTTCTAAATTTTAGCATGTACTGAATCTGATTAACTTGTAGAGTTAGATTTTAATCTAACTTTTATTTATGAAATTTGGTGTTAGGATTTAGACCTTAAATCTGTATTAAAGTAATTGATTTATATTAATTGGTTTAAAATAATATTAATAATTTGATTCTAAATTTTAATTTTCTTTTTTTTTTAAAAAAAATGGCAAAGAAAATAACTTGATGTTTCAGTAAATTTCAGGAATTGAATTTTTACGGCATCGAATTTCTGCACATTTGTATAGAACTTGCATTGTTGTATCGGGATTTAAATAATTAAATTATTTCGCTACTGATTTTGGAATAATTCATGACATGCATTCATCTCTACTGATTATGGAATTATAGAAAAAGAAAGAAAAATGAGGAAATGATTGTGGTATTAGCAAGTAGGGCAATCGTGTCCCTTGGGTGAAAGACCCTAAAGCCAGCAAGTAGGGCAATCGTGTCCCTTGGGTGAGAGACCCTAAAGCTAGCAAGTAGGGCAATCGTGTCCCTTGGGTGAAAGACCCTAAAACCCGTTGGATCCTTCGGAGTCTCCTTTGTGTACGGCGTATGAGTACAATTGTGTGCGCGGACATACGTCAGAGGTACAACTGGAGCAGTAGTCTGACTAGCTAACGTATAAATGAGTCCCTCACCATGAGGTACTGGTGTATGGGCGTTAATGCAACGTGGTCATACACCTAGGTACGGTGTTGTAAGATGTGATGATTATTTAATTTTATTCTTGAATTCATGATAGTGTGGCATTCAGTACGTTTCTTATGATTCCAACATCGCATTCATGTCATATGAAATATTTAATATTTTGATTCATGTTTTGAAATTTCAGAAGTACTTTTATTATTTATTCGTTTGATATAAATCTAGAAATTTCATATTTTGTTGGATAAGATCCCACGAGCGGTTGTGCTCATATCCAAAATAACAGTGTTTCAGGTCTTAGAGTTTAGTCGAGGTGAAGCAGAGTGAGGATTTAACCATCGGCTTAGTGGTAGCCATATTTGTATTTGTATTTTAAAATAATGATGAAAAAAAAAATATAATAAGAATTTAGAAGTGAGTTTAGGCTGTATTAGTTAAAAGTTGTATTTGATGAACGTTGTTATTGTAATGAGATTAATTAAGTGTAGTTATGAATGTTTAATATTAAATCATGACTTGGGATTCGGACCTAGGTCTGACCAACTCGGGTACCGAATTTCAGGGCGTGACAGATTGGTATCAAACCCTATGGATTAGATCTATACTGAGGACCTTAGGTATGGGTTACACTAGTGCTTAAGTATGAATTTTAGAGAAATCGATATTAGCTTTTATCATTGTGCTTAAATAGAATTTAATTAAAGTTTTTATGAGTTAAATAGAGGTTGTAATCGAGCTTATTAGTGGATTTTAGAGAACCTGAAACTATATTTGTTTGCACAAACCTAAACATACTAACGATAGGGTGCAACTTATGTTTATCCTTGTTGTATATTATTATTTGTGAAGTAAATGTTGTTTGTTCTTAACTTGTGTATATTATTAGTATATCCTTTTAGTTGCGTACGCATAAGCACATCAGAGTGCGCAGTGAAAGTATGGTAGTGGGTACGATCGAATCTCGAGGACGAGATTCCCGTAAGGTGGGTAGATTGTAATAACCCAAATTTGTATAGTAATTTACACACGCTTGTACTCACACAAAACTACTATACATGGAATGTAGTAAACATCTAGACACAACTGATTATAAAAAGTCTCCTTACCAGCCCTTTTGGTGGGTGTGCTTGAATTTCGGGGACGAAATTCTTGTAAGGGTGGTAGAATGTAATGACCCAGAATTTTGGTACACGTGCGTACACATACATGTATGTACAATTGCCTTCATTAGAGTATACACACATAGACCTATGCATACATCCACGCACCCATGCACACATGCATCTATTGGCTCATATAAATTGTAACCGTTGATGTGTGATCGTTTTGCTTAGTGTGAACTATTAATTAATGTCATTAATGATTACATGATTTTGGTAGAATATATTTAAGTTTATTTATAATGCACTCTCTCAATTCATATACTTAAGACCACGTGTTTAATTATTAACTAATCCAAATCTAGCTAACATCAACTATTGACTGTGCACTGAGATTAATCTGATCTTAACCACTAGATTGTTGTTAAAAATAAAATAAAAATCGAGAACAACCCATTTTTTGTGGGAACCAACCCCACCGTCCGCTTGTGTGTGGCCCACCTGAGTTTCAGATCAGCCTCATTTTTTTTGCTTTATATCTTCTCTTGGCCAGGCCGAGATGATGGACGGATTAGATTTAAATTATTGTTAATGGGACCCACTATATCTTAAAAAATAAAAATAAAATAAAAAATGAAAGTTATATCTTCCGCACGACTAAACCACTTTCTCCACTTTTCTTCCTTTTTGTACGGTAATGGCCGCCGAACCTCCCACTAAATGAAACCGTCCCATAATTCCACTCCTCCATTCCATTACGCATCATTTATAAAAAAAGAAAACAAAAAGAAAAAGAGAAAGAATCGAAGGAATCAATCAAATGAAAAAAAAAAAAATTAGAGTGGGAGAGAGAGAGAGCGCTGTAAATCAAGAGAGGGATTAAGGCGGGACCGGATCGTCAGACTTTAAGGTAGGTGATCTTAACCTGAAATTTACCATTTTCAGTTTTGTTATGTTTAATTAATCCAAATTTTCGTAGAAATATTATTGTCAGTTGAATATATTTTTTTTTTGTAGGGAATCTACTCATTTAGGAATTTCTATTTTTCTCTTTTTTTTTTTATTATATTTAATAATGAAATAAAATAAATTTACAGAATAAAACAAATAATTTATTTAAAATTATTTTATTAATTCTTAAATGTTTTTGTTAAGAAAAAAATTTATTAAATTAAATTTCAAATAAATTATAATATCCTACAATATTTTACAGTACAAACAGAATATATAATTAATTATTTAAAGAATTGATGATTCATTACGTAGAATTGTGTATATAAGTGATGTAAGATTGATAAGTATATATAAGCAAATATGATTATGAAAATAAAATAAAAATATATAATAATAATAACAAATTATAAATTATATAATTGTAATATGTAATCAGTATTAATATGATATATAATAGAATAAAATAAAATAAAAAGGTTTATAAGATCATTAAGGTATATTAAAATATAAATATTATGTTTCATAATAATATAGTAGTAATATAATATAATTGTAGGTTACAAAAAAAAAAAGACAAAATATATAACATAATTACAGTAAACATGTGTAAGATAACATTATGTTACATAATTAATACATAAGTATTTAATATTATTTATATGATTATATTATAAGTAACAAAATAGAAAAGTTTTATTTGATAATATATAAAAGTTGTAATAAATATAATTTATTATTTAAAAAAAATATGTAAATGATGATATTAACAATTTAACATAAAAGTAATATAATAATTATATTAAATGTATCAAACAAAAGTAAATTTATTAATTTAGATAGTCAATTATAAAATAAGGTTAATCATACTGACATAATATTGTAACAAATAATTTATATAATAATAATAGTACCTAAAGTCTAAATTAATATCTTCCTTAACTTTATTCTATTTAAATTTAAAAATAAATAATAATAAAATTCTGAATTTAGATTTAAATAGTTAAATAAAATAATAATAATAATAATAATAAAATTTTAAATTATCAAATAATAATTTAATTACATTATTAATGTTATAATATAGAAATCAGTGTAATAATTTTTGTTCGGTAAAGATTAAAATCCAAATTTTAATTTTAAAATTTGAAGAGTTAATTAAATTAAATTTAAATGAACTTAAGTTTAAGAAAATTTTCAAAATTTTGGAATTAAAACTAAATTGATTAGATTTCTATATTTTCAAATTCTAGTGATTAATGTATATTTAAAAATTTATTAAATTAAAATTTTAATAAAGTATAATATTAGATTTTTAACTTTAAAATATATATATATATATATATATATATATATATATATATATATATATATATATATATATATATATATATAAATATTTATTTTCCTTGTAGTTCAAAATTTTTATTTAAATTAAAATTTAAATAATTTATCGATTAAACCTAAATATACATTCTCAATGAATTATCAAAGAGAAATTAAAATTTGTTATAAAATAATCAAGTTATTTTAATATATATGTGTGTGTGTGTGTGTGTGTGTATTTGTTAAGTTTAATGATAAATAAAATAAAATTTTTAATTTTAGAATTTAGTGAATAAAAATAATAAATATTTTTATGCTAATATTTAACATTATTTAAGTAAAAAAAATTAATTTAATTAAAGTTAGAATTTAAATAAAATTTCTTGTACATTATTTCATTGTAATTCATAAATTAAATAATAGTAAAAATAATATTTTATTTAAGTATTTGAATTATTAAAGTTTTAACAAATGATATTTAGAATTATTAATTTGAAATAAAAATTTATATTGTTAATATTTTCGATCGTAAAACAGTGATTCATCTTACACACCATATCAGCCCAACAACACGGACAATAGAAAACTTTGATTGAAAACAGTCACGGTTAAATAGACTAACCTGAAATCCAAACCATTCATTAAATAGACCACTTGGTGTTATTTTCTTTTGGTAAATGATGTCCTGAAACTCAACTTCTCACGCATCCAGTGAGTGTAGACAGCAAGTTAATGCTATGTATTGAGTCAGCGGGAGAAATTCGTTGAGAGCGTAAGCGTAGGTCAGGTCTAGCATGCGACGCTAAGTAGGTCATGGGCGTATGGTGAAGTCCAGAATTCGATGGTCCAAATATCAGGTGGGTGATTCTCCTCCATTTCTGAACTTTCTGATTTTATGTATTTTTAAAATTTTATTTTTTTGACATAATGACTTTAAATTAATATTGTCAAATTCCTTTATACCTAATATCTACTTTTCTAAATTTTAACATTTACTGAATCTGATTAACTTGTAGAGTTAGATTTTAATCTAACTTTTATTTATGAAATTTGGTGTTAGGATTTAGACCTTAAATCTGTATTAAAGTAATTGATTTAAATTAATTGGTTTAAAATAACATTAATAATTTGATTCTAAATTTTGATTTTCTTTTTTTTTTAAAAAAAATGGCAAAGAAAATAACTTGATGTTTCAGTAAATTTCAGAAATTGACTTTTTTTACGGCATCGAATTTTCGCACATTTGTATAGAACTTGCATTGTTGTATAGGGATTTAAATAATTAAATTATTTCACTACTGATTTTAGAATAATTCATGAAATGCATTCATCTCTACTGATTATGGAATTATAGAAAAAGAAAGAAAAATGAGGAAATGATTGTGGTATTAGCAAGTAGGGCAATCGTGTCCCTTGGGTGAAAGACCCTAAAGCCAGCAAGTAGGGCAATCGTGTCCCTTGGGTGAGAGACCCTAAAGCTAGCAAGTAGGGCAATCGTATCCCTTGGGTGAAAGACCCTAAAATCCGTTGGATCCTTCGGAGTCTCCTTTGTGTACGGCGTATGAGTACAATTGTGTGCGCGGATATACGTCAGAGGTACAACTGGAGCAGTAGTCTGACTAGCTAACGTATAAATGAGTCCCTCACCATGAGGTACTGGTGTATGGGCGTTAGTGCAACGTGGTCATACACCTAGGTACGGTGTTGTAAGATGTGATGATTATTTAATTTTATTCTTGAATTCATGATAGTGTGGCATTCAGTACGTCTTTATGATTCCAGCATCGCATTCATGTCATATGAAATATTTAATATTTTGATTCATGTTTTGGAATTTCAAAAAGTATTTTTATTATTTATTCGTTTGATATAAATCTAGAAATTTCATATTTTGTTGGATAAGATCCCACGAGCGGTTGTGCTCATATCCAAAATAACAGTGTTTCAGGTCTTAGAGTTTAGTCGAGGTGAAGCAGAGTGAGGATTTAACCATCGGCTTAGTGGTAGCCATATTTGTATTTGTATTTTAAAATAATAATAATAATAATAAATTGTATAGCAGGAACTTAGAAGTGAGTTTAGGCTGTAATAGTTAAAGATTGTATTTGATGAATATTGTTTATTGTAATGAGTTTTAATTAAGTGTGGTTGTGAATGTTTAAAATTGAATCATGTCCTGAGATTCGGAGTCGGGTCTGGCCAACTCGGGTACCGAATTCTGGGGCATGATATTGCATTTGGTCCCATGCAGGATTTCCGTGGATTTTAAAATTCACAACACGTGTGGGCCCCAGATTGATGCATGTGTTTATTCATGTCGTCCATCCATATACATTGTTTACACGTGACATTCTGGTTATATATGTGTACAAGTGAACGACATCCATTGTGAATTTGGCCCATTGATTACAATTCCATGACCCACCAAACATGATTTTGCTTAATCCAGTGCCTTCCTGTAGCAAAAATTTTATACCAAATATGGGTTTGAATGGCTAAAATACCACGATATTTGCATACATGCAATCATTGTGCAATAATGATGTTAATCCCATCCAATACAATTCAATACCATTCAATTCCGCGAACCAAACACACCCTAACAAAAGTGATTCTTTAGAATTACAAACAATCTACGATGCCCCCAATGAGTAGATGGATGGAATCGTTGATTGGTCCTATTTTGTTTTTTTATAACTTCAATTATTCATATTAAAAACCATTGATCAAATGGGTCATATTTTTCAGATTGATTTGATACTTTGCATTGCAGCCAAGATAAATATTTTTCATTGGATTTGGATCGAATGCGCTTCCTCTTGAGGGTTTGAATGACTCCCTTTGAAAGGAATTTCCTTTTTTTGGCAAGTTTCTTTTTACACCTACAATGCTTTATGTCGTGCATACGAATATATGGAGTCTTTTGGAAATCGTTGATGAGAATCAACTGGCATGTCTGACGTGAGAAGAGGAAAAGAGAGAAAAGGAGGAAGTAAAATAAAGAAAGAAAGGGCCGGAAAATTCGGTGTGACCCACTTCCTGAGAATCTAGTCCATCCATCAAGGTGCACTCCATTAGATTACAATTTACATTTGTAAGATGTGAGAGGTGAATATCACATTCCTTCCCATGTGGTTGGTTTGTGGATTTGTTGCACCACATGCTTCCACGTGGCATTTGACCAACATGTACAGCTTTCTAGGGTGCTGATTGCCTGCAACCCCGACTGCAGGTAGTTCCCTTGGTTGAAAGCTGGGTGGGGCTCACTGTCATATTTGTGAGAAATCTATTCTGTTCATTCTATTTTTCAGCTCATGTTAGGACATTGACCCAAAAATAAGCTGGATCCAAAACTTAAGTGGACCACACAACAAGAAAAAGTGGAGAAGAAAATGGCTACCGTGAGATTACTGTGATGCGTGTGTAAAATCTAATCCATCCATTGTTTGTGATGGATCATGTTAGGAAGTGATATAAAAACTCAGGTTGGTCCAAAACTCAAGTGGGACATGCCACAAAGAACAGTGAATATGATGCATACCATTGAATTCTATATGGCCCATTGAGGTTTTCGATCGAGATGAAAAATCAAGGGTGGCTAAATCCATGGACTACAATAGCATGCATCCAGATTTTAGCCGTTGGATCTGGGACATCTTCCAATAATCCAAAGTAATAAGGATACACTTCAAGCCCACACTTATGGAGAGAAGTCTCCCACACGCGTGGATACAAAATGTTTGGAGAGTTCTTCTCTGGCCCGTCTGGATGCCACCCAATAAGTAACCGTTTGATTCATGTTAAGCTAATAAATTACTTTAAAAAAAAAAAAAATCATTTAATAACCTAGTGCCTGTTTGGGAGTGTGGATTTGGAACTCGGATTCGGAACCCCTGGATTTGAGATACTCTTGTTATGTTTGGCACCCTAAATTCAGAATCTCCTCTAATCCAAAAGTAACCATGCATAATATATTTTATAGGTTTGAATTTATTTACTAAATCAACTTTAATATATTTAGCTAATGTATTATATAATTTTTGACACAATAGTTGTAATAAGCCCATTGAAATATATACTTTGCTCAAAAATGATAAAATTCCAAGTCTTGGATAGGCCACAAGCATAAGATCACATCCTAGTGACTAACCAACAATTTTTTAACAATTGATTTACATGGACAATGTTTGGATAGTGTAGATCATCGTATTAAAGTATTTATAGTGATGCAATTGATAATCTAATCATTTTGAAATATCATCAATGGGCCATGTGCCCAATAGATTAATAACCCACTGACACATATGTTACACATGCAACTCTTAGTAGGTTTTTAGATGTAATCCAAGCTTTCATCTTGGATTTGCACCCCAGATTGGTAAGCAATATTGTAAAAACAACTTTTCTAATAATAAAAGTTAGTTTTTATTGTAAGCTTCTATTGTTTTTTTTTCCTACAAAGCTATTAACTTTTTTACTTAGCTTTCCCTCTATATGTGATGGATGGCCTATTTCAAGGGAGGCCCATCAAGATGTCGAAAGCCCCACATGATGGGCTGTCCACATTCCAGGTGTGGCCTATACAATGGACTGTCCACATCAAAGGTGGGCCCTATATTATGGATGACCCACGTCAAGGTAAGCTAACATAATGGATTGTCCACACCAAAGGTAAGCCCCTAATGATGAATGGCCCACATCTAAAGCAGATCCTACATGATGGGCAACCCACATTGAAGGTGGGGCCCACACGATGGAAGCTTCATATCAAAGGTGGGCTCCACGTGAGGGGCGGTGGATATTGAAGGTGGTCTCACATGATGGACAATAATATTGAAGGTAGACCCCCACATAATAAATAGTTCACATCAAAGGTTGGCCCCTCATGATGAATGACACACATACAAGGCAAGTCCTACATGATGGATGACCCACATCGAAGATGAGGTCCACATAATGGACAATGGATATTGAAGGTGGGCCTCACATGATGGATAATTTATTTTGATGGTGGCCCCACATGATGGATGATCCACATCAAAGTGAGCCCATATAATAAATGGTCTATATCAAAGGTGTTGATGCTGAATAACCCACATCTAAGGTGTGCCCCGCATGATAAACAACCCACATCGAAGGTGGAGCCCCACATGATAAACAACCCACATCAAAGGTGGAGCCCACATGATGGACAATCCACATCAAATGTGGGCTTCGTGTGATGGTAATGGATATTAAAAGTAGGCCCCAAATGATGGACGATAACATTGATGATGTGCCTCACATGATAGATCACCCATATCAAGGTGGGCCCCACATGAAGGCAATTCACATCGAAGGTCGGCCCCTAATAATGAATGACCCACATCCAAGGTGGGCCCTGATTGATGGACGGCTCACTTCAAAGTTAAGCCTTGCATAATGGATGATCCGCATAAAAGGTGGGCCCTCATGATAGACAACCCACATCGAAGGTGGGATCTACATGATGGATAGCCTACATCGAAGGTGAGCGTCGCAATATGGCTAGTCCACATTGAAGGAAAGTCCTACACAATGGATAGTTCACATTGAAGACATGGCCAAGGTAGGCCCAACATAATTAACGGTCCAAATCAAAGGTTAGGCCCACATGGTGGATATTAAGGGTGGAATATTGAACAAACTTAATACTTATTTGATGTTAGAAACTAATCCTGATTTTCTACATTTTGACAAATAAGTATGTTGTTTATCAAACATATATATCAGCTGAATTAGTAGAAATCAAAATAAACTACCTTCGGTGAAAGTAGTTCATATAAAGTAAGTTACCATGCAAACACTCTGTGACTCTCGTCTCATGTACTTCCTTTTCTACTTCAAATATTCTTCTATTATCTTACTCCTACTTAAACCTTTTGCGTGAAAGGTTTTTTCTCTAAATCTCTAAACCTGCGAACCACCATTAATTCCGATAATCCACCATCTCCATACGTTTTGAACAAATGTGGAGTGGGCTTGAAGTGTATCCTTATCAGAAACCATTTGTACTATGGGTCTCACTTTTAATGGTGGACAGACAAGAAATAAAAGCCTATTGTATAGACAGATAGGGAACATTTAAAAGAATATGGAAAGTCTCGACCTACGGTACCATAGGATATCAGTTAGGAATCTAGCAAACCTCACCTTAAAAAAAAAAAAAAAAAAAAAAAATTCAGGAGAATTTGTTATTTTACCACTTGGGTTTTAAAGGTGGGTTTTGATAGGATGAGGCGGCAGCTACCATGCCAGGCTTACACCGTAGGATGGCATGCATATCATAGATCTAGGCCGTTCATTAAGTAGCATACATTGTTAACACATCACGGACCAAAAATAATGTAGCCTGCTGATTAGGCAGATAATACTTGAACGGGACAGATTGACAATTTAAGGACAAATCCAATGGTCAAAATTCCATGTACATCTTTGGTTCATGATGTGTACTTAATGATTTATGGCATGTTTAATGCCGACTACCCTCGTAAATAGCCAACACCCAGATCCGTACCTCAACTGGCAGACTGGTATTTCAACACTTGAGGTTCCTGGTATCGATCCCTAGCGGAGGTGGCTAACATGGGTGTGTACTAACATGCTAACCCAAAACAAAAGAAAAAAAAAAAAAACAAAAAAACAAAATCCCTCATAAATAGCCTTTATCAATTGCTAGTGTGCCATTCTATGGCGCACACATACAAAGTTGAATGGCACACACATACAAAGTTAACTAGTTGGCGTGTGTACGGCCTGAGTATAAAAAAGTAATAGTTTCGGAAAATTTTAAAGGAGAGTAGCTTATAAACACTTTTCATGCCTCTTTTTATTTATTTATTTATTTTTATTTTTTTCTTTCTTTCTTTTTTTCTTTCTTTCTGGCGTGGGTTTTAAATTTTGCATTAAAAAAAATCAATGAAGTAACACAACTTTTCACCTCATCCCATTTTGTCATTTCTTCCTCTCTTTTTTATTATTATTATTTTATTTATTTATTTGTTATGCATTTTTTGAAATACCTCCACATATGGTACATCATCTTGGGTATGGTTCATAATTAGCTCTAATAGAAATATTACTCTAGTAAAAGAGTAGTCTCCCAGCAGCTTGTTTGGATCCCACCAAATAAGTTAAGATACCACCACCAAACAAGTTACTTTTTAACTTATGTCAAGTCATTAAAAGCTGATTTGGATACCACTAAAGAAGATATTTTTTCTACTTGTAACTTATTTTAGATAAGTAAGTTTTGTTTAAGATCAATTATAAATGTTATTTATTTTTTTTTATTTTTTTATTTTTTATTTATTTTTACTTAAAGTTACTTATTCACATAAGATTAATAAGTGAAAATCAAGATAAGCTACTTGAGGCGTAAGTATGTAGCTTAAATAACTTACAATGCAAATACTACTTAAGTTATTTTTTTACACTCAAGTTAGTTTGATAAGCATCTTTATAAAAGTAACTTATGTGCTATAAAAGCCACCCATCTCAACAATTTTTTTATTAGCTTTAACTTATTATTTTTCTATTTCTCTCTCTCACGATCAAAAGAGGCTCTCTCTCTCTCTCTCTCTCTCTCTCTCTCTCTCCATGTCAAAGGAGGCCCCACATAATGAACTATCTACATCTAAGGTGGGGCTCATATGATGGAAAATACATATCAAGGGTGAGCTCCACATGATAGCCCCATATTAACATAGGCCCATATAATTGATGATCCAAATCAAAAGTCGGCCCATAATGATAAATAACCTACATCCAAAGCGTGTTGGTACAATGGATGACCCACTTCAAAGGTGGGGCTCATAGGATAGATGGTCCACATCAAAAGTGGTCTCCACATGATGGGCAATAGACATTGAAGTTGGGCCCCACATGATGGATTACCCATATTGAGGTGGACCCACATGATGAATTGTAATGTCCCATATTTTCACTATTTTGGATTTCTAAAAATCTTTGAAATTTTTTGTTATAGTTAGATCGTGTTATCACTGATTGACCTTTAACGCTCGCGGTGAGGCTACGAGGGTGGCACCAGTAAAGAACTACACAAATCCGATTAATCAACCGTAGGAAACTAACAAATCCGCCCGATCACTTAAACATCGAGTTTAGTCTCGTGATGTATTTATCTTGGGTCTAAATCTAGCTGACCTATCACTGATTAATTAAGATAATTGCAACTAAATAATGACCCACCAAAACCTGAGACAACTATAGGTTAGATCTTAATTAACAAACCAAATTGACCCAATTACTCCTTTAGCCTAAGTACCAACGGTTTAAGGAGATTATGATTGAATTATCATTTTTACTAATTGTGAATAGGCTACATTATAAACTTAGCTAATCCAAATTTTAATCATCAAGCACAAGAAATGTTGTTATCCAATTCATTCAAAAAATGACTCAATTTTTTTAATAAGCTTTAAATCGCTCGTTAGTGGGCTACTAAACTCGAGACTATATAAAGACGTTCATCTTAATGGGCTTGTCATCTATCGTGTGACATCAACCTGAGATCACGTCTCAAATTGCTAAACTTGGATTCACAAAGCCAGTGCATGAGATGTGTGAATATTCCTAAAATTAATTAAGAACTTAAGTTAGTTGTTTGTATCCAGTCTTTGCCAAAGTTGTGGCATTCGGATTGTTAGATCGCAACCAAATTTAAGGCAACAACATAAATTAATACCCTACATATATCTATATAGTCGCGGCCTAATCAACCATTGATAACCATCGAACTGACTTTTAATTATACTCGTCAATTGACACATCCAAATGGTAGATCGATCATATTTATGCGTATATCATCACTGAGACTAACTATCTTATGGCGTATATCGACCCATACACCCTCTAGTGGACCCCAATCGTTGAAAACACCTTCCCGTAGGGTTAGTATAATAAATACCTAACCCCTGGGGCCATTTACACCATTTCTTACACTATAAATAGTTCACTATTTCATACCCCCTCTCCCTATATGAATTTCATGCCCTAAATTGGGAAAGAAAGAGAGAAAGAGAAAGAGAAAAAGAAAGAAAAAGAGAGAAAGAGAGAGATAAGTGAGAGCAAGTGAGGGGGCTATTGGTGTCTCCTTCACCGAATCACTTCAACTCGACCTTAGTCGTTACCAAATCCTCCTCCAATCCTCTTCCATTGGTGATCAGAGGTAAGAATCTTATCTAACCTTTCGATTTCACAACCTAGTGTAGATTTCCATATATTAATAGTGTTTTCTTGATCTTCATTTAGGATTTATGATTTTTCCTCAAAAACTCTAACCCAAAGCGCGAGAAAGTCGCATGAAACCCTCTAAGGTGCGTACCATTATCTCTAAATTATCTTTTATTGACTCTTGAGGGTCTTAGTCAATGATCGGTTGCTTGTGATGAATTTATGCATGCTAATATGTTCACATTTTGATTTAGCTATAATCTATGTTATTAGTTAGATATGGATGCTCACATATTTGATGAAATGTCGAAGTGGTGAAATGTGTTGCTTCGTCGATGCTCACATGCTTGATTTAATGATTAAGTGATTGTACTACTCTAGGCATGCTCACATGTTTGATTTAATGCTTTAATGAAACATATTACCTTATGGATGCTCATGTTCAATGAAATGCCTAAGTGATTATGTAGTTGAACCTATGCTATGATTGCATGACGTAGTGTTTAGTCTGTAATGATACTTAGGATTGTTACAATGTTGGGCCAATTGGCTAACCGCCAGAACATAGGGGTTGCCCATGTTAGGTCAGCCACCCCAGACTTATTCAGTCGACCCAGGTCAAACACAGACGGTTGACAGTAGCTGGACTACACAAGATGCTTGCAACCAATGCTGGTCGAGTTGAAGTTCCCAAAGTCGATAGAACTAGCTTAAGAGTCGACTGACCGCTTATGTTTGCGATGTATGACAACAACGAATAGAATATAGGATACCCTGTTCCTATTGAATGAGTCTACTATAACCATTAATGGTACGATTCACAAGACTCATAGGTTGGGCATGGTGATATGGGACACTGTGTCCAAGCTTTCGACTTACGCTGAGGTGATGAGCCTTCCTGTAGTAACCAATGAACAATAAAAAAGGCTATGAGCCTATTACATCAAACTAGAATGATGTTGCGACTACCCCACAATTGCGTTTGGGTGATGACTCTTACATCAATTGTGGGCGTCGTCCATATATCGATGGGGTGCCTAACCCTATGCATTCGAACTGCATCATCCTTTGTGATCAGTTGAGTCAATTGGTCGAGCAAATTTTAGTCATCATTAGCTGGAAAGTTGTCGCTTGGGTGATAAACCCAAAAGTAGATAAAGGAATATAGGTAAGGTGCCGCTACCGGCGCCTTGAGCCTCGCGATCTAGTTAGAGATTCGTGATAGAATGGTGGTATATTAGTTTCACCAATCTGTTGTATGAACTGAAATTAATAATCATTCAACTAATCATACACATCAATCACATTGCACTAGAATAAGATATTGCGATTTGGTGTTGGAGTAACGTGATGAGGGAATGTTAGCATTTGCGAAATGGATGTTGAATCACTTGTGAGGGAGTGTTGGATTGTGATATGCATGCATCTTTTCATAATCTCATTCGTGTATTTAACAAGAGTATCTAGGAAGTACTTGATTTCTTATTTTATCACTACATGCGCCGATTGGGTTGATAACATGCGTAACTTAGAACTAATGGAACCACTGAGTTAGCTACTCACTCCCACCTGGGACGGTGTTTTAAAACACCAACCATGCATTGTTGTTAATGCAAGTTCTATCGATGCCTTCGACGGGTCGGCTTGGATTGACTTACACTTTCGTTGTGATGTCTTGAGAGTGTTGGATGAAACTGGAAGATCTTGCATTTATTAAATTTTGTACTTGTATACGTTGGAGCCCCCGACTAGGTGTGCTCCGTATGTTGATTTCGTTATATGTTTATTGTGTCTTGTATACTCCCCATGTTGGGCGATCACCACTATTTGAATTGTATTTTTGACTATTAGCCATATATTTCTAGATTTTTCGTTATCTCTTCCTCACTTTGGATCCGTTAAGTTGAATTGTATTAATCTGATTATTTGTGTGTGGAATGAATGTGAATCTGAACGAGATCACATGTGCATTTTCATTTGGTTCACACCTGGGAACTCTATGCTCGGGTGCTAATTTTTGGGGCATGACGTGAATAGTTCATATAAAAGGTTTGCCCCCTAATGATGAATGACCCACATCCAAGGCGAGTCCCACATCGACATCAAAGGTGGGCCCCATATGATGGGCAATTAACAATGGTGGACCCCACATGATAGATGATCCACATCAAGGTAGGCCCCACATGTTAGATGGTCCACATCAAATGTTAGCCCTAATAATGAGTGGCTCATATCCAAGGCGGGCCTCACATGATGGACGACCCACATCAGAGGGAAGGCCCACATGATGGACAATCCCCATCAAAGGTGGGGCCCACATGATGGGCAGTAGATATTGAGGGTGGGTACCACATGATGGACAATAACATTGGTGGTGGGACCCAAAAAATGGATGACTAACATCAAAGGTGAACCCTACATATAAACGGTGCACATTAAAGGTTGGCCCTTAATGATGATTGACCCACATCCAAGGTGGGCCATGCATGATGGACAGACTACATTAAAGGTGGGGTCCATATAATGAATGGTCCACATTAAAAGTTGACCCCACATGATGGTGATAGATGTGAGGGAGACCAAACAAGCTTGAGGGATAATTACTTATGATTAGAAGTGGGCACCAGACGACTTGATTCGGCTAACTCGACTCGTCTGACTCAATCCAGCTAACTCGACTCGTTCGACTCATTCAGATCCAACTTGACCTGAACCGAATGGGTGAGTCGGTCCGAACCGAGTAGGCTTCACCCAATCCAAACTCAAACCGAGATGAGTTCGAGTACTTACTAATAACTCGACCCGAAACTCGATCCAGTTAGACTCGACCCAATCCAAAACCCAATTCGACCTGACTCTCTAACCCTACTCGTCATACCCTACCCCAACCAGATCCCAAACTCTCTTTCTCCCTCCCTCATCCTCCTCCTCTTCCAAGCCTGATAACCACCCACCATCATCACCCTCCTCCTACTCCTCCTACTCCTCCTCTCCACTCCCTCCCTCTCTCTCATCCTCCTCCTCCTCCTCCTCCTCTCCACTCCCTCCCTCTCTCATCCTCCTCCTCTTCCAAACCCGACAACCACCCACCACCATCACCTTCCTCCTCCTCCTCCTCCTCCTCCTCCTCTCTCTCTCATCTCCACTCTCTCCCTCCCTCATCTCTCAATTCGACTTGGTGCCAACTCAACCCGACTCGGTACTTTTGACCAGATCAGACTCGGTCCGGATCAATATAGGCCTGAATGAACTCGGATCAAGTCAAGCATGCTGGACTCGGTATCGAGTTGGATCGAGTTTAGATCAAGCCTATTTCAAAACCAGATCAAGTCGAGTCAGCCCTAACTCGGTTCGACTAAACTTGATGCCCAACTCTACTTATGATGTTGGAAACCAAACCTGCTCTTTTTACTTTTTGGCCGATAAGTAGAAGCCAAAATAAATATATATTTTTTCACCAATCGCACTTATCGCTGAATAAGTAAAAATAAAGATAAGTTACTTACGGCATAAGTAGCTTATTCAAAGTAACTTATAATCCAAACACGTGGCATGTAGAAGACCTATTGTATCAAAGTGGCACATATGTGTGATTTAATTCATTCATAGGGCGTTCATGAACATATTCCGAAGTATAAACTAGATCCAAAGGCCGGATGGTTACTTGAATTTGATCCGACCTGGTCCGTGTCTTCGAGAATGATGCCAGACCTGACAACCTGAACCTAATTAGCCCAGGTACGGATACCATAGAAATCGATCCAAACACGATCCATTGACTGCCCTACAGGTCCTTTATGGTAGATGTGGTGCGGTCCTAAACATCCTATCAGAACCCTCAAAAAAAAAAGTCATAGGCTTTTTCTTTAGGGGTAAGTTAATAAAGGTTGCCCTTTATTCTTGGCTTGTTTGTGCAAAAGGAGTGGTTGTTTGGAGGGTGTAAATGGAAAGAAATAAGGTACCATGGCCCATGAAAAGAATAAAAAGCAAATTAGGGTAGATGAAGATACTAGAAACAGATCAAAGATAGAAAGATTGGAAAAAGAAAACAAAAAATCCCACTAAATCCCCTTCCCAAATTGGCCCCATCGTGCCAACATGGGTTGGAGAGGCAATTCGCCAGTGCACATTCCAACTTGGACACTTATGCATGATTAGGGCCCACTCATTTGGTGGAGGCACCGTTGACATCAACAAAGGTCAACTCCTTAGGTGGACCACACGTGTGATGATATAGATGGCTCCTTCGCCTGACATTTTTTAAGTCATCCAAGAGTTTCTAGACATACATGACGTTAGTATAATGGCCGGACTAGTATTTATTTTGCCGAGCTGATAAACGGTTCAGATGGATCACATTAGTTACTGATATCTTACTATTAAAATGGCCCATTGCAGTTGCCCGACCAACGATAGTGGCTGAGAAAGATGACTGTTACAAGTGAGGGGTTAGAGGAGATTTGATAGCATCTTTAGAGATTTGGAAATCAGATATGTGATTAGCTGTAATTATGTTTGATAGGTGGGACTCATGTTCAACCTGAAGACTTTGGGTTCGAGGACCATCTAAGGTGGGTCCCATTGGTTACACTTTTACCAAACAAAAATGAGAGTGGAGTGCACTGACAGGGGTACGGTTCTTATATAAATCATCATAATCTGGCAAGATTTTCAAGAGAACTGATACAGTCAACTGTCACATAATTTGTGGTACTGTACCATCTTTCTTTCCAACATGGCTCTTGTGTAGAAAGATCTGTACCACCAAAATGGTGGGCCCCACTCATGAAGATCACTTTATTCGAAAATCAGTTTGATCCACTCACTGGATGGCTCCAACCTGCATGTTGAGTCAGATTGTAAGCTGTCCATTGATCCCAATGGCGTGGCCCACCTGATGATTAGGCCTTTTTTTGTGTTTGAGTATTTTAAGGGCTTAATAGTGATATATATGTCAACGGCTCCCCAACCTGCAATGGTCTGCGCCGCAAGCCAAATGGTAGACCGGCTCATTGTTGTTTTGCATATGACTAGGGCGAGTCACCGCCCCCGTATATTTCTCTCCCGATGATTTCAAACACTCTTAGACTCTTTTTTCAAAGTCTCTTTCGCATTTTTCTTACGATATTTGTTTGACACCAGTCTCTCACTAATATTTAGTCTTGGACGAAATTTACCACCTGATTGACACTGTATTCCCAAACAACCCGACTCGCTAGCAACACCTCCTGATGCAGTAAGCTCTAGGCATGACAGAGCTCTCACTCTCTCCAGCCCCACCTTCTAATGGACTTGGGTGCGGTCCATCGTTGAGAACGCTTCTAGGTCCCCTCCCCCCAAAAAAGCTCTCTAAGGCATCAACCATGGTATATTTACTATGACATCCGCTTCGATCATCACAGCGAAAAAAAATAAAAATAAAAAAAATGGTTGGTATAAAGCTTAGAGTGGGCCCACATGATATTTATAAGACATTATTGAGAACAAAGGAATAAGAGAAATGGCTGGTATTACAACCTTTGTGGAGCCCACATAATATTTATATAGGATATTAAACGGTTCAAATGAATACACCTAAAGATGAAAGGAAATACACAATATCGACCAGATCCAAAATTTTGGGAGCTAAGAAGGTTTTAGTGCTGTGGGTCACATCCCTACTGTTCAGCAGGTGGGGCCATTTGAATTTTGGAGTAATCTGGTTCATGGGCTTGCGTCCTTCCATGAGCTAGCAAAAGTAATGAACAGAGGGGATGTGACATAGGTGGGTTTCATGAAGATTTTTGGTTGCTCGCACTACCTCCGTCCACTTAAAGAGATGTAAAGGGGACACGTGGACGAATAGCATTACTCTTTTTTATTTAGGTGATCTCACGGTGGGCCCAACACTATCATAGTACTGATGTCCTACCCAAGTGGCAGTACTGCAAGTTGTGGTACCCTTCATATAGGTGATGTGTTCTCGAATATGAACATTGTACACTGGTTTTCTTTACAAGAAAAGCTCATTGTTCACTGAACAAGATCACTTTGTATGGTCAGTTGGGCCCCACCACGGATACGCGGCATACGCCAGTGAAAATTCGTGCGTTGATCTTGGCCTCTTTTTGGTGTTTTGGTGTTGATTACAGGCCATGAAACTCTGGGAATGTCTTATCAGAGCCAATTTTAAGGAAATCCTCCATAGTTAGAGGATCCCAATATATCAACGGTCTTGATCAAAGAACCATGGGCCCATTTCTTCCTTCTAGCTGATGATCATATAGTGGCCCTTTGATGATCACACCTATCTGTGAATAATTATTTATCCATAGCCACCCATTTCCCAACCTATCGATGGGATTCTTAGCACTCTACGATAACCCTAGTGATGGGCCATAATAAAATGATATTGACCGTCCATTTATATCCTATTGATCGGATAATTTGAACCTTCCAATAGGTGTGATTTTTAAATGGTATCTTTTAAAATGCAATCCAAAGACGAAGGACAGTCCAGATCGGCCGATTAGACCGTGTAAGCATCCTATGAGTCTAATTTCTACATGTAGGCCTTTAAAATGCACGACAAATCTAAATGACAGTCCGGATTAGCCAATTAGACGACGTAAGTGTAAGTGTCTGATGAGTTTGAATTTTAAATGGTGGCCATTAAAATGAATGCCTAAGCCAATGGACAGCTTGGATTGACTGATTAAACAATGTAAACGTTCTGATACAAGTAGAAGTATTATAACTTAAAACTAGTCTGCTAGAGCACTGGATCTTTTCTTACATATATAGATAGGGGAAGTTCCCGTTCCGTCCACCAGATATGACGACCAGGTGAATCCACAAGATTCCGATTTTTGTTTTCCGACTTCCCCAAGGGTCGGCCTTGGCTTTTCTCTTCCCACACTCTCCAACTTCTATCTCTATCTGTCTCTCTCTCTCTATTCACACCTTTTCTCTAAGTAACTACTTCATTTCTCAACTACATGGCCATCATGGACTGCATTTCTAGTGCACCCATTCCTTCACCATCTCCACCCTCCAAAAAAGATGAAGACTGCAGTGGACCACACCACAACCATGATCAACCTCTCATCTTCGATGCAGCCCGACTTCGCTACGAAACCAACATACCCGTCCAATTCATTTGGCCTGAAGAAGAGAAGCCGTCTCTCAAAGCTGAAGAACTACTCGTTCCACTCATCGATCTCCAATGCTTCCTTGGAGAGTCCTCTGACGAAGCAGTCAGACTAGCCGGAGAAGCGTGTCGGAAACATGGATTCTTTCAAGTCATCAACCATGGCGTTGATGCTCGCCTCATCAACGAGGCTCACCGCTGCGTAGACTACTTCTTCACAATGCCGCTCACCGAGAAAATGAGAGCTCAAAGAAAACCCGGAGAGAGTTGTGGGTATGCCAGCAGCTTCACTGGCAGATTCTCCTCCAAATTACCATGGAAAGAGACCCTATCTTTCCAATACTCCCCTTCGCCGCAAGACGACCTTCAATTTCATAACGGAAGACCAGTAGTCGAGGACTACTTCATCAATGTCTTGGGTGATTCTTTCCATCCATTTGGGTTAGTAGAATAAAATCCACTTAAATTTTATCTTTCATTATCTTCATTAACCACTTCATGTATTCTTCTACAAAGTAGAATAGTTTTTTTTTCTTTATGAATCGATGCGATGCAGAGTTGAATCTTAACCTACATAGTAAAATAGTACTTAGATGACTGCTTACTTCATCGACCTCTTGGGTTATTCTTTCCATTCATTTTTGTTAGTAGAATAAAACTCACTTATCTTTTATCTTTTATTATCTTTATTAACTACTTCATGTAGTCTTTTACATAGTAGAATAATATTATTTTTTTTAATGAATCGATGCGACACAGAGCTGAATCTCAAATCACATAGTAGAATAGTACTTAGATTGTTGCTTATTCTTCTCAATTCACATAGTAGAACAGTACTTAGATTGTTGCTTATTCAACTATAGTTTTCTTTCATTTCATTGCAGTGTGGTATACCAACAGTACTGTGACGCGATGTCTAGTCTTTCTCTTCGGATCATGGAGCTTCTTGGATTGAGTCTTGGAGTGGGCCGGATGCATTTCAGAGACTTCTTTCAAGGGAATGACTCGATAATGAGACTTAACTACTACCCACCATGCCAGAAACCAGATCTCACTCTTGGAACCGGACCGCACTGTGACCCCACCTCTTTAACCATTCTCCACCAGGACTCAGTCGGTGGTCTACAGGTCTTCGTTGATGATGAATGGCGGTCTATAAGCCCAAGAACAGATGCTTTCGTCATCAACATCGGCGATACCTTCATGGTATGTATTTGTTATAGTATATTAGTATAATTCTCCATGATTATATACTAGAATACTCTCAATTACATGTATTTCTTGAAGAAGAGTGGGATTGGATTGAATTTTTGTTTGTTGGGTCAGGCGCTATCGAATGGGAGATTCAAGAGCTGCTTACACAGAGCGGTTGTGAATAACGAGACGCCGAGAAAATCTCTAGCTTTCTTCCTATGTCCTGAGATGGAGAAGGTGGTGAATCCGCCGAGTAGGCTTGTGGATGGGCAGCACCCAAGGAAGTACCCGGACTTCACATGGTCGGCTCTGCTTGACTTCACACAGAAGCATTACAGAGCAGATATGAAGACGTTGGACGCATTCTCCAAATGGCTTCTTGAAAATCAAACATCCACAACTACAACCACACCGGAGAGTGCTACTACAGCGACAACTACAGCCATCCCCATCAGCTCTTCTTTCTGTCGTGGTCTTCAGAAAACGACCGGAGGGAACGAGTGAGAATAAACATCCGAGTAGCAACCGGGACAAAAAACAAGGGCTGGGATCAATCCAAAAGAGTAGCTGTCAGTGATAGAGAAAGGTGGATTTGAAAAGGAGAGGAAAGATTTCAAGAAGAAAGAAATAAGAGAGAGAAAGAAAGAAATAAGAGAGAGAGAGAGAGAGAGAGAGAGAGAGAGAGAGAGAGAGATCGAGTAAGGTTGTAATCGGTGCAAGGAATAACGGGGAAGATATAAAAAAAAGTAGTCCAGCAAAGCACAGGAGTTTTTTTTTTTTTTTTTTTAAACAAAGAGTTGCGTGGCAGTGGTACCGGTTGGTCCGGTACCACCCTAAGCTTACAGTGCCACCAGCCAGATGTGGGACCCACGTCATGTATTTATCACATCCAATCCGTCCATCTGTGTGTCTCCTCACGTTATTAGCCCCCCCAAGAACTGAAAATCTGCTAGATCCAAAATTCGAGCATGTTGAAAGGAGATGCCACCGTTGTTCAAACTGGGCCCACCTAAGTTGTAGAACAGCCTTTTTCTTTGTCATAACCGTTCTTCCGTGGCAGATGAAGGATCTGGACGGGCTAGATTCTCTGTAAAAAATACGTATATATATAGTGGTCCCCAAAGGGTGGACATCCCCTCTAAAATTGCTCCATATTTTGTGGTCCACTGAATCTTACTTTCAGATGATTTTTAAAACCCAAAAGTAATTTTAAACGAAAAATCTGATGGACGGTTCGGATTTGATAAATAAATCACTTGGGTTCAATATCTTAACTGTGCCACCTTAGCTAGAAAAAAAAATTAAAAAAAGCAAGAAAAAAGAGGTGGTGAATACACGTGTACCGCATCCAAAACACTCTCTTTTCCAACAGCTCAAAAGGGGCTAATGGAGCTAAGGTGGGTCTTTGAAATACAAGCGCATAGTCTCTTGTCGCTTACCCCCTATTTGTGGGTCTTGATAATGGGATAATAATGCTAAGGGGGATTCTTCTTTTAATCTTTCCGGCCTTTATTTTTCTCTTTTTTATTATTTTTTTTAAAAATTTTATAGGCTTGTCCCACTCCGTGTCTTTTTCCCGCCAATTTTATAACATCCGATCCGTCCAAAAGGCTGGGCCCATCATGATGACCGTACATTGTGAAAACCAAGATGACCCTTTAAAGAGTTGTGGGAGACAGGTGTTATGGGTTTTTTTTTTTCTAATTATTGTGGCCCACGTGATGCTTTTTATCAGCTTGATTTTTGCGCTGGTGATATTTATGACGTTCCCAACCCTTTTGCATGGATCGGATGTTCTGTACATTTGAGACATTGGCCGAAGAAACTGGTGGTGTGGGAAACTGTGGTAAAAGTGGCAGTACGTTATCCATCGGAGGAGTTTTATACTCCGGCTGCCTATAACGCTTGATACGCAGGCACTTAAAATTTTACGTATTAAACTCAACTGAAACTGTCTGGACTGTGCAGCCCACTCAGATTGTTGAATAATCCTGACCTCTGATTCGTGGACAAGTGGAATTTGGGCCGTTGGGCATTTTCGTTTCTAAATGTCCACCCAATCCGATATTGGAATATAATAAAGTAATCTTATATATTTGGTTCATGATACTCTGAACTCGTTAGCGTAATTTAAACGGTTTAAATGCCACGTGTGCAAGTTATCAATAATTTCTATGTGCCTGTGTATCATCTATGACCCCTCTTCCAGACCATCCAACTTTCACTCCTTCAAGAAATGAAACGAATCAGATTCGGTAGTGACCCCTTCATCTGGTCGGTTCTGTGGGTCCCACCATAATGTATGTATTTTAATCCAAAAAATGAGGCATAGTTGAATCTCAGGTGGACCACATCACATGAGACAACAGTGATTGAACGCCCACCATTAAAAACTTCCTAGCACTTAATGTAACGTTTATTTTCCATCCAACCTGTTTGTAAGGTCAAGAAGACATAGATGCAGTGAAAATACAAATATCAGCTTGGTCTAAAACTTTTGTGGACCCCAAGAAGTTCTTATCAGTGGGTGTCAATCAGCACTCTTTCCTATGGTGTGGTCCACCTGAAATTTGGGTCTGCCTAATTTTTGGTCTACTTTCATAAAATTAGCTGAAAAAATAGATGGACGGAATGGATAGAACAATACATCATTGTAGGGCTACAGAACACCGACCAGTACCGACCCAAGTGGTCAGTGCCGAATCCGAGAAATGCAGTGTCTTGTAAGCGAAGCAGTCTGACACGCGTACATGCGGCGCACGTGTGTTGGAATGGGAACGATCGTCAGCCGATTATTCCTGCACAAAATAAGATGATGAGGTGCTCCACATGTCCACGGTCATTGGGAATGAGATTGGTTTTGTCTACGTGGAAAGTGGCGAGTCACCAACGCCAGCAGGTGTCGTCTCATGGGACCCACGTGTAAAGCAACCATCATGTGTTCGTTGATCTGTATGATCTATGATCCAATAATACGCTGAATAATGATCTAGACCATTTATTTATTGAGTTGCCTACAACTAATAAAAGATTTGCTTTTAGTGGTCCACTTTCAACTACACGCATATCATTCATCCATTCGGTGTAGTTGTCTCATTGTGTCTCATTGTTGGGAAGACACAGGTGGTTCTTATCATTCCACCATGTTTATGGCGGGATCTCGCCTGGGAATATTACTATTTTAGGTTAGGTAGCTATGTCATACACTAGCACAAGGTGACACTTGATAGACTGGTGTTTTTATTTTAGACACCTACGATGCATTAACAACAATTAGATTAGCTAAATTATGGAACGTGAGTACTTACACTCCTTCACGTTTTGTTTGGTCCACCTTCAACATCCATCACTGATCATGTAGAGCCCACATCCATCGTGTGGGCCTCACCTTTTATATGAGCTGTTCATCATATGGGGCCTACTTTGATATAGGTCATTCAACATATGGGGCCACCTTTAATATCCATCACCCATCATGTGGAGCTCACCTTTGATGTAGAGTGTCCATCATGTAGGCCCCACCTTCAATGTGGGTCCATCATGTGTTGCTCACCTTGGATGTGGGCCATTCATTATTGGAGGCCAACCTTTCATTTAGACTGCCCATTATGTGGGGTGCACTTTAACGTGGGCCATCCATCATGTGGGCTCACCATCAACCATTGATGTAGATTGTTTATCATGAGGGTCTTACCTTTGAAGTGGGTCATCCATTTATAGTACCCACTTAATTTATATATCAGTCATTTATCATGAAGGTTTGACTTTTGATGTGGACCATATGTTATCTTAGCGTACAAAAATATAACTCATCCATTATATGGGGTCCACCTTTAATATGAACCATCCATTGTGTCGGCCCTACCTTTAATGTGGACCGTTCATTACGTGGGCCACCTATAACATTGATCATCCATTACATGGAGGGGTAAGGGAAGGAAAAGTTAAAAACCATAAAGATAAGTAACTTTTATCATACAAGTTACTTTTATAATGGTATTTATCAAACTAACTTAGGATAAGTAATTAACTTATAAGCAGGAGAGGTTACTTATTGGGTGGCATTCAAGGGGGCCCTAAATGATATTCCCAAGTTGTTGGATGATCTATAATACTAAACTATGGACATTTTTTGGTTGAAATGGGTTAATTGTATACTTTTCATTTTCAACATTTTAGTTAATGTTCATCCATCGGATGGTTAGATAATAGGTGTGCATATGGGCCAGCTCAGTCCGATTCTGAGGTGAAATTGGAACCGAATTATTACTAATAGTTTTAGGATAACCGGAACCGGAACCAGACTGTTAGCATCCTAGAACCAAACCGGAACCGGACCGTTAAAACCGATTTTGATTCTGAATTGGTTCCACAGTTTTTGGAGAGAGAACCAGCAAGAGAGAATCAACGAGAGACAGAGAGAGAGAGAGAGAGAGAGAGAGAGAGAGAGAGAGAGATCGGGGGTAGTTGCAGTAAGGTCGGCGTGAATATGTGAAGGGTATTAAGTTTTTTTTTTAATTTTAAATATAGGTTTGGTTCCGGGTTCGAATCCATGGTTTAGTTCTATGAATCGATTCACAGTTCGGTTCTACATACCCTCAAATCGAGAACCGAACAGAACTAAACGAATCTTTGATTTTTGGAACCGAAACCGATACACTTTAGAATCAGACCAAACCGTACGGCTTGGTCGGTTCCAGTCCAGTTCCACAGTTCGATGTGCACCCCTATTAGATAATCAAATAAGCCCCTTTTTTATTTAATACATGCCACATTTAAGCTAAAACCCATAATTCAAATAGTTACTTTAAGGGCTCATTTGATGGTATGAGTTACTTTTTCTACTTACAACAATAGATAACTAGCTTATCTCATATAGGTAAGTTTGGCTTTAAGTAACTTTTTTTTTTAAAACTTAAAAGTACTATACTTTGATTAATTTTTTTTTAGCTCTTTTACTTTTCATAAGTTGTTGAAGAGAGGCAGAGAAGAGTTTAAAGAGAGAAGAAGTTGATAAGTTGTTTACTAAACCTACTTATTTTCTTAATAAATAAAAAATAAGATAAGTAACTTATGGTATAAGTAACTTAAGATTTAAAAGAGCCTTAAATTATTTATACTAGCGGGAAGAGAGAGATGAAGAGAAAAAGGGTGCAAGTCATGCCTTAGGAAAGAGGTTGGTTGAGAGGGAAATGGTTGGTTGCAGGCTACATATAGCAGGCACGGATACTCCTAAGTGATGAAAACATCAAATTTCTTAAATACCATCTCCTTCATTCGTCTGAAAGAACTAGCAATATCTTTTTTAAAAGACCATGGATGATAAAATTAGATATCCATAGCTACTCACATTATATAGTAGAGATTTTAAGCATGAAAATTTTAAGAGACTGCATATCAACAGTCACACTACCAAGAGTATCAAAACTCCCCTTCATGTTGATCAGTACTAATTCAAAACACGATAGGCAAAATGAGCTCATTGCAGATTGATGCAATACCCAAGTTTTATGTAAATGCCGGAGTTTGAAGTCATGTCATTTTACAAATGAAGAACACCAAAAGGGAGGGTTAGACATAAATGTCTAGCATTGGTGCATGCATAATTGTGTCATTCACCACCGACATGACTATATTAGGTTGTTTCGGGCTGATATAGCCCCGTTGTTCATGGGCAATGCTAATAGCATCAAGCTAGACATCGGTGCTAAAACTCAATGACTTCACTCTGCAAAGTCCAAGTTGCTTGCTTTGGAGGTGCGCGCACACACACACACCAAATGTTCAGCTACGCTTTTTTGAGAATTCATTATTAGTGATGTGACACCAAATGCTCAACTGCACTTTTTTTTAGAACTCATTATACGTGATGTGACTCCAAAATTTGAACGATCCATGTGAAGTAGCACCTCATGAAACCCCTCGAGCCCAATTTTTAATTTGATCTAAAACTTTAATAGGTCATGAAAAATGAAAATAGTTCTCCCTTGATTTTAGATCAAGGTGAAAATTCGTCCCTTGGAGATTTATGGGATTATTCCTCATCACATGGACCATTTGGATTAAACGCCCATGACACGTGTACAAAGGTGTGCATGCTCTCTCTCTCTCTCTCTCTCTCTCTCTCTCTCTCTCTCTCTCTCTCTCTCTCTCTCTCTCTATATATATATATATATATATATATATATAAAAATGCTCACCTACACACCTTACATGAGCACCTGTGCACACCTTTACACATGTATCATGGGAATGGAATTTGAATAGTCAATGTGACGTGGCACCCACGAAACTCTATGGGCTCAATTTCTAGCCTAATCCAAAACTCTAGTGAGCCATAACATAAAACTTTAAGACTTGACTCGAAAATTAATTGAGTCGCTATGATTCAATGGGAATCATGGAGTCATGACGAAGACATGGTCTAATAAACATGATTGGAAACGAGTCATTTTTTTTAAAAAGCTCTTTTTTCAATAAAAAGTAAGAAAGGAGATTTGAACACCATCCTTTTAATAAAAGTAAGAAAAGAGATTTGAACCGGAGGTAAAAAAAGAAACAATGTTTCCGACCATACATTATACCTTGCAACTACCACTACTTTTATATTTTATCCATATATAACTATTGAAATGTTTATAAAAATATGAGTTGGGTTTCAATAATTGGCCCCACTTTCATGGGGACGTTAGTAATGTTCCCGTATCTTTATAATGACAAGTAGAATGCCCAATCATCAATCAGAACGGTTCATTCGATGGTCCCATTGAGAGCAAGCAATAGCACGAGAATCACGCCGAATGAATAGTCATAATAATGAGTGCGGTTTATTTATTACAATCAACTAGCTTTATAAGTTATAAATCACATGGCTACAATCATTAAACAAAAGTGCTACTCTGGAATCATAAGCAATAAAAAGTAGATTTGTTTGTATGGATGATTACAATGATGATTGGACCTATTTTATTTATCTACTCAATCTTGACCATTTATTTTCCGTGCTATTGTTTCGATGCTTGGATCATTTGGTAGGCTTTTTAATATTATTATATATTTTAATTTTTCGATTGTATGAAAGATTGAATGTGTTACTTTAATGATTTGGTGTCCCATCAAGGTGGGGACCTTAGCCAAACTCATATTAATTAATTATCATATATAAAATGAGCAAGTAAAAACTCATCGAGTCAACTCGCTGAGTCATTTATGATTAATTAATTATCATATATAAAATGAGTCAAGTAAAATCTCATTGAGTCAACTCATGGAGTTATCTATGATTAGTTAATTATCATATATAAATTGAGTCAAGTAAAAACTCATTGAGTCAACTCACTAAGTCATCTATGATTTAAACCTTGGATATTAGACAAGTGTGGTGAGCTTGCACGTGGGAGAGATGTGGAGAGAGGAAGGAATATATGGCACTTGTCCTAGTGTGTGTCCTGAGATGTGGCAACATTCTTCGGATGATATCTTTAAAAAAAAAGGTGGGCCACAAAGCGACGGAAGTGGGCCACATGTGGAAGGCCCCTCCAAAGCACGAGCTCCTACCACACCGTCCATCGCAACGGACAAACGACTGCTCTCGTTACCTTTTCCATCCCTCGCGACTCGCTTCCAAAAACTCGCGTCACATGGGAACATTTGTTTTTGTTTCCTTTTGTTTCCTCGAGGCAGCTACCCGACACGCTCTAGCTCCCTAAAACGGACGAGAGTTTGCTGTGACCCACAGTTCCGTGGGGCCCACCGTGATGTACTTGTGAAATCCACTCCGTTCATCGGTTTCTTTAGATCACTTTAGTTTGCGATCTTAAAATTGAGATAGATCCAAGAGTCAAGTGGGCCCCACCATAGGAAACAGTGGAGAAAGAAACGACTACCGTTGAAACGTTATTGGAGCTGACTGCGATGTTTATATGCCATCCAAACCGTTCATAAGGTGGCTCCCATTAGGATGGAGGGAAAATTTAAAATCAGCCAGAAAAATTATGTGGGCCCATGAAAGTTTTTTAATAGTAGGCGTTCAATTTCTATTACTTCTCGTCGTGTAGCCCATTTCATTCATCCTTTGCTACCCCCACCAGCACCTAGCTAGAGATGAAAAAGGTCCTGTCAGGGGCTCTATTAGGCCCACCTTGATGAATGCGTTTTATCCAAGCTGTCTATCCATTTTTAAAGTACAGTTTTAGGGCATGATCCAAAAGAAGAGGTAGATTGAAGTCTTGAGTATACCACACCACATGAAGCGGTGGTGATAATCATCCCCACTGTTGAAACATTCCCAGGGCCCACCGTGATGTTTATTTTCCATCCAACCTGTCAATAAGGTCACTTAGACCTGAATGAAGCGAAAACATAAATATCAGCTTCATCCAAAACTTCTGTATCCCCCAAGAGGTTTTCAGCGGTAGGCATTCAATCCCCACTGTTTCCTGTGGTGTGGTCCATTTGAGCATTCGATCTGTCTCATTTTTGGGACCAACATCTAAAATGGTTTTTCAAAATGTATGGACAGCGTGGATAAAACACATACATTACGGTGGGCCCCACAGATCCCCTGACAGTACGATCCGTCTCTAGCTAGGTCCTGGGGGAGTAGTGCTCAATCCCCACCGGATGCCGACATGAGCTGGCCAAACTCATGGACAGAGTGGATTTCATGCTAACGTTGTGGTGGGCCCTTCTGATCTTTGGGTTATGGGAAACCGGTGTCCTCTTGCGTGAGTTCTGTACGGACATACGGAGGGCATTATATTTGCTGACATGGACAGAACGATTTCACGTGGATCAGATCCACCCCGTGCATCAGGTGGATCACCCTATGTTTGACATGAGCCCCAAAAATCAGATCTATTCAAGACACAGGTGGGCCACACCATGGGAATCAGTTCAAATAGATGTCGCACTGATAGAATCGAGCAAAATGGGTCCACTGTCTTGTTTACATACCATCTGATGCACTCCTCATGTTAGCTCTGGGGACCATTTAAAAGTTGGTGGTAGCTCACCTCCCCACCCAGGTGGACCACCGATTTAGAGCTATCCGGACCATCCATATTGTGGGCCCAGTTTTGGATGGAGCATATATCTAAATCCACACCAATCAAGGCAATCCTATCCATCTGATTGGTGTATATTAAATGGATGGTTAAACTTACCATAGTGAGTAGTCCAAAGCACAAGCAAAAAATAAGTTATTATTATCTACTTAGCCGTCAGTCATTTGGACTATCTGGATTGCCGCACAGCCATACCTTTTCTAAGTTTGAAGCGTCACCGAACGGCCCTTACCATGGCCCCACCTTGATTTATGTATTCTATATCCATGCTGTCCATCTGTTTTTTTCATATCATTTTAGAATATGTGGACAAATATAAATCAGATCCAAATCTCAGGTGGACCGTAATATAGTAAACAGTAATGATCGAAAGTCTTACCATTAAAGGGCCCACCCTATGTTTTATTAATTTTTATTTTCCATCCAACCTGTTGATGGAGTGGGATGCAGGGGAAAAAACTAATATCACCTTGATCCAAAACTTTTGTTGCTATTTTAAATTGTTAATGGTCAGTGGCCACTGTTTGGTATGATATGGTCTACCTAGAAAAACGGATGGATGGTGTGGATATAGAATATATGCATTAAGGTGGGTCCCACGATGAGGGCCACACCGTCCTGGGTACGGCCGGGGCTGTACCTAATCTATCCCCCACCACAGCGGTGCAAACTGAAGCGGATTGGCTGATGTACCGCACAGCAGCTGTATAGGTGGTGTATTGACGTCAGCAAGTTCTGTGGGTCCCATCATGAGGTATGTGTTATATCAAAACCGTCCATCCATTTGATAAGCTCGTATTATGTCTTGAGCCAAAATATAAGAAAGATCATTGGACCACACATCAAAAAGAAGTGGGGGATTAAACGCCTACCCTTGAAACCCTTGTAGGGTCACAGAAGTTTAGGATCAATATCAAATTTGTTTTTCCTCTTCATCCATGTATGTGTAACTTTATTAACAGATTGGATGGAAAATGAACGTTATTATAGACCTACGAATTTTTTACGGTGAAAATCATCATCCTCGCTGCTATTTTTAGTGTGATATATTTGAGTTTTGGACATGATTCATTTTTTGTATAATACTCTAAAATGATCTCGAAAAATGGATGAACGGTGTGGATATAATAAATATATCATTTTTGGGCCCCATGTAACTTTGATCTCCTTTGAACCGTTCGTACAACTCGGCGCTCGAGGAGCGTCGGCGCTCGTCTTCGAGCGACACGTATATACACCAGCTATAAAGCTGATGTGTGGTACACCAGCCAATCCGCTTCCGGTGCAAACGGCCGGAATCGGGTACAACACCTGTTGCCGGAAATAAAAATTTAGAAAAAAATAGAAGCCCGGGCAACGGAAACGGATTGGCTACTCTCCTTGCCACCAGCCAGGTGGCTGATGGTTGGTGCTCTGTGGGCCCTACCATGATGTATGTGTTTCATCCATTACATTTATCCATTTTTATAGATCATTCTAGGGCTTGAACACAAAAAATATAGGGATATAAATCTCAGGTAGACCACACCACGGGAAAATAATAGTGATTGCATATCCATCATTAAAATCCTCCTGAGGCCACTGTACTGTTTATTTGACATCCAGTCTTTTGATTAGGTCATACAGGCCCAGATGAAGGGAAAAAATAAAAATCAGCTTGATCCAAAACTTTTATGGCCCCCAAAATATTTTTAATGGTCGACACTAATTCAACACTGTTTCCTGTAATGTGGTCCACTTGAGATTTTTATATAGCTCATTTTTTAATTTTATTGTATAAAATGATCTGGAAAAATAGATGGATAGCATGGATGAAACAAATACATCATGGTGGGCCCACAGAGCACCAACCACCAGCCATTCGCTGGCAGGGGGAGTAGCCGATACGTTTCCGCGGGCAACACCCGAACTCTGGGAAACGTATCGGCTACTCCCCCTGGCACCAGCCAATGGCTGGTGGTCGGTGCTATGTGGGCCCCACCATGATATGTGTGTTTCATCCATGCCATCCATCTGTTTTTACGGATCATTTTACAGTATGAGTGCAAAACTGAGGTATATCAAAATCTCACGTGGACCACGTTACAGGAAATAGTGTTGAATGAGGGTAGACAATTAAAAACATTTTAGGGTCCATAAAAGTTTTGGATCAAGCTGATATTTGTTTTTCCTCTTCATCTGCGCCGGTATGACCTAATCAACAGATTGGATATCAAATAAACAGTATAGTGGGCCTTAGGAGGATTTTAATGGTTGATATCCAATCACTATTGTTTTCATGTGGTGTGGTTCACCTGAGATTTATATCCATCTCATTTTTTAAATAAAGCAATAAAATGATCTTTAAAAATGGATTGACGGAATGGATGAAACACATACATCATGGTGGGGCCCACAGAGCACCGACCACCAGCTACGGAGCTGGTGTCAGGGGGAGTAGCCAATCCGTTTCCCGAACTCTGTGGGAACCACCAAGCCATGATGTTTCTGTGACGACTCTATCCGTCGGACGCGGATTTCCTTGCGCAAGGATGATGGGTGGGGCCCACGGAAATGTATGTAAGAAATCCATTCCGTCCATCCGTTTTGAGAGCTCATTTTAGAAGATGAGACAAAAAATGAGGTGCATAAAAAACTCAATTGGGTCACACGAGAGGAAAAATTGGGAAAATAAATTCCTACCATTGAAACCTTCCTGGGCTCCACCTTGATGTTTATATGCCATCCAAACCGTTTATAAGGTCATTCCCAATGCGATGAAGTAAATAAATAAATAAATAATCAGAAATATATCCTGATAGAAAACTTTTATGGGGATAAGAATGCTTCAACGGTGCTCACCGAATTTCCACTATATCTTCTCGAGTGGTACACTTGAGTGTTGGATACACCTCATCTTTTTTATAAAACTTACTAGCATAATCTCTCAAAACGGATGGACGGAGTGGATTTCTCAAAATATCTCTTTGACCCCCCACCCGGCATCCTTGCGCAGGAACTTCCTGTCCGTCCATTGGTTAATCCACCTGGATTTGATTGCGTAGTGTAGCACACAACACCTTACGTCAGTACTGGTGGGTGCTATAAAAGCTCTGTGGGCCCCACCACGATGCATGTGTTTTATCCACGGCGTCCATCCGTTTTTCCATTATTTTAGAATATAATCCAAAAAATGAGGCCCAATAGCAGGTAGACCACACTATACAAAAGAGTGGTGATGTAACGCTTACGAACTCATTGGGAGCTACAAAAGCTTTGGACCAAGTTGATATTTTTAATTTTTTATTTTCCTTTCATCTGTCATCTAGCCGGCCTTATCTACTAAACAGGTTGGATGGCAAATAAACATTACATTGGCCCTCCGCTATGAAGTTTTAGTGGATGGTTGAAAATAAAATGTTTCAATGGTTAATATTTAGTGGGGGTGGTTAACAGTGAACTGTGAACGGATAGTGGGTTTACTAACAAGCTAACAAAATAAAAATAAAAATGGTCAATATTTAATGAACATGGCCCATTAATCAGAGGTCAGAATAGTTCCATCAACTTGATTTTTGGACAATGACCCATTCAAAATGGGTGGTAGAGTTGGGCATCCAGTTGAATTGGACCGAGTTAGGGCTAACTCAACTCGATTTGGTTTTGGAAAAGGACTGACCCAAACTCAATCTGAGTAGATACCGAGTTCGACATGCCTGACTTGATCTAAGTCCAGGTCTAGGTTGGACTGATCCGAACCGAGTCTGACCTGGTCAGAAATACCGAGTCCGATCGAGTTGGCATCGAGTCAGATCAAGTCACCTAGCTGGGTTACTGGGCAAGGCCACAAGGGCTTAGGCTCAAATGCTTGACTTGAGGGTTGAGCCCAAACTTAAAAAATGGATCCTTGGGAATTATGGTTTTGGTTTAGGGATTAGGGTTAGGTTTTAGCTCGATTGCACCCAAGTCAGGCCGGATGCACCACAGTAAGCCCAACCGCATCGTACTCGAGCCAGGCTAGGTGGGACGCGCCATAGGTCCACAGTGAGCCCGACCTCACCGCACCTGAGCCATGCCATGCGCACCACATCGACACCAGCCGTACCATACTACTTGAGCCAGGCTAGGCATGATGCATCATAAGCCCACGGGACCACAACGACCCTGGCCGTATGCTTACACCACACCCGAGCTAGCCTAGACACACCACAACGAACCCAGGCCGCTCCAGAGTTAGCTCAGACACATCACAGCGGGCCCATGCCGCTCCAAAGCCAACCCGGGCATACTCAAGCAATCTATTTGAGATATTATGATGATTTATTTATCGAGTCAGATTGTTGCTAGAGCCGGGAGGAAGTGGAGATGAGAGAGAGAGAGAGTCGAGGAGGAGCTCGAATGAGCTTGGCCGGATGGGTCGATCTTTCGATCTAGATCGGGTTAGGTGCGGCAACCGGCAGGTAAGGTTAGGTTAGAGGGAATGATTTTTTATTTTTTATTTACATAATACCCGAAATCCGAATTGAGTCGGGTTTCAGATCAGGTCGAGTCCAACCAGATCGAGTTATCGTGTAACTCGAACTTGACTCAGTCGGGTTTCGGATCATCCTAAAGCTACTCGATCTGAACCCGACGCTGCCATTTGGTTGGGTCAATTTGGGTTTGACCGAGTCAGTTCGACTTGTGTGCACCTCTAATCGGTGGGTCCTCTAATTTTGATGGTTGAATTTGAGTTGATTTATGCACGCAGCATCAAGCTGTGCAGGAGTATCAAATAACTCCTGAAATGTTGTATATGCTGTACGAGGGTTTTGTCGAAGCGTGTTAACATGTCACACGTGAGTGAGATCGGAGCTTTCGATTTGTTTAAATCATTTTACCGTTCACGTTTACCGAGTTAAGGTGTTTTACCTGTCAGGTGGGCCACTACGTGCAAAACAAATGGATGGTCAGAAAATTTTGTTTTATCCCTCTGTTTCTTTCGCACACTATGGCCCACCTAAGAACTGAAACAATCTGATTATCAGGCACAAGACTAAAACAGTGGGGTATACCCGTGATCTTTCACAGGTGGGCCTTATTGCCACGTAATGCAGTGCTTTTACGAGCGTGTGGGCTAGCAGGGAGCGGATTAGGTAATACCGGGGTAACAGCTTAGCGAGTGAAGCGCTGACCGTGGAGCTCACCTTGATGTATTTATTGTATATCCACTCCGTCCATCTGTTTTTCCAGATCATTTTAGGGCATGGTACCAAAAATTAAGTATATAGAAATCTCAAGTGGACCGCACCATATAAAAAGTGGTCATTGAACAGCCGCCATTAAAATACTTGTAGGGCCCACCGTAATGCTTATTTTCCATCCAACCTGTTGATAAGGTCAGACGGATCTGGATGAAGGGAAAACACAAATAACAGCTTGATTCAAAAATTTGGTGGCCCACAAAAAAAATAGTGGTCATTCTCCACTATTTCCTATGGTGTGGTCCATTTATAATTTAGATAATTGTCATTTTTTGGGACCATTCTCTAAAATGAGCTGAAAAACTGATGGACGGAGTGGATATGAAATATATACATCAAGCTGGGGCCCACGGTCAGGGACTCTCCCCTGAGCCGTTGCCCCGGACTCGCATAATCCGCGCCTATGCAAACCTCGCTTCTAAAGGGGTGCGGATTGGGTACTACCTTACAGGACCTTGCCAGAGACGGTCGATCTGGCAGGTCCTCCATGGGGCCCACTGTGAAGTATATGTTTCATCCACGCCGTCCATTTGTTTTGACATATCATTTTAAGGCATGAACCTAAAAAGGAGGCAGATGGAAGGCTTGTGTGGACTACACCACCAAAAGCAGTGGTGACAATGATATCCACCGTTGAAACCTTCTTAGGGCCCACCGTAACGTTTATTTGCCATCCAACCTGCACATAAGGTCACACGGACCTAGATGAAGGGAAAACATAAATATAAGTTTGATATATAAAATAAGTAAATAAATAAAACTTCTGTAACATTTAAAGGGTTAGTGTTCAATCCCCACGGTTTCCTGCAGTGCGGTCCACTGAAACCTTCGATCTGTTTCTTTTTCAAGTTCATGCCTTAAAATAATAGTTCAAAAATGAATGCAACACGGACAAAAGATATACATCACGGTGGGCCCCACAGAGTCCCCGCCCGGATCGTCCGTCTCTAGCTAAGTCCTGGTTGTGGTGGTAGTACTCAATCCACGTCTCTTTTAGATGTGATGAAAGGGATATATGTAGAAAGATTCAAAATACAGTTTGGCGTATCGCGTGGAGCCTTGTATCCATGCCGTACATTTATGTTCGGATAGAATCAACGGATCAATTGCATTATATTATGCAAGAGCATTTGATGCTCACCTGAGCATTTATAAAGTGTAAAACCAATTACTTGCATGCCTCGTATGCATTTATTAAGAGACCCGCGTATCATTCATCACACTTTCGCCAGAGTATCAAAATTATATTCTCCTTTCCTGTGAGCCGATTCTCTTCGTGCCGAGGAGTCGGAACAAGTGGTGGACGGCTATGTAATTGTTGTACACTATTTTTAACGGTTGCAGAAGTAATCAGTTGAGAATAAACATGAATTATACTAACAAGAGAAAGATATAATATGCTAACGATTTTCAAAGATAATTGAAATGACTTTTAAGGAATCGCAGCCGGAAAGATGATAAGAAATGGAGCAATTGAGAGATATTTAAAAGCATACCAAGTGGTTGAGGGGCATCTAGAGGTGTGACTAAGAGACATCTAGCAAGGTGCGGCTGATGGAAAAGATGTAGTCAATAAGCATCTAGAAACGGCTCAAGTGGTCAAGAGGTGTCCAGAAGCAAAATGAGTGGCTGAGAAATGCTCAAAAGTGAAAAGTTGTCAAGCGGAAGAGGAATGATCAAAGGGACACATGAAGAAAGGAATGAAGGATATGGAAGGTTGACATTATAACTCCTTACCTAGCATAACCGTTGGATTGAATAAGAGAAATATATGAATGAGAGCATTAGGATAAATTTATAAATAATAGAAGAAATCAACAGAACAAGGCATCTCACACCAATCAAACCAAATCAAATCTATCAAATTTATGTTATCTCAGTCTATCCTAAGAGTAGCAATAATCCATAAGAAGTAATTCGTAGTTATAATCCAGGTCTACGTTCATATGTTGGACTTGATCTTAATCCAATATCAAGCAATTCTTTCAAGAGATATTCTAGTAGTTCCTCTTAGTGATCGATTGTGAGTTTTTTCTTTTGTCTGATTGCACCGGTATACTAAAAAGATCTTTCTTGTGAAAGGCAAACCGTAATCCACTTTTGGAAGAAGAACCCCACTATCCGATAATTGCCTGATCATTATAAAATTCTGCAAGTAGCTGAATAGGTGATCGATTTTCACAGATTCTGGTTATACATGTTCATATTGGGTTGATCCTCTTGAAATTTTGTCGGCCGGAATACTCAATATACAACGAGGAATTTAGTATATCGCCAAACAGTCATGAGTTCATGCTAAAACTTTAGGTAGATAGATGACCCGTCATGCCAAAAACATGAATCAGATGATAGCTTTCTTTGTCGAAAGAACACCTGTGATGCGTCAACAACATGATGATATTGGTTATGTCACAAATCTGGCACTAATACCCCCGGTACAACCAATACCGCAAACACTTCCTTTGCGACGGAACACACCTCCTACTCCATTATAGGAATTCGGAATCTTCCACCACCTGCTAAGTTTAAGCGACCGAAATGAGAGGTCAGAAATGTCATTTCTGTATAAGGAAACCAAGATATACCTGGGGCAACCTTTCCTTGGGAATCCACTGTATCATGGAAGACAAAACTAGATAGATCCAGAACTGCGCACCAGTGGTTGAACCACACCATCTAAATTATGACTGAATCATGCAATTGGTCCAAGAAGTAGCAGGCCAAATTCTCAGCCGAACTACCACTCTAGTCTAACATAACCCTTATCTGAAATGGATTAACAGACAGTCTCTATTGTCACAACCAAATTTGTTGGTTTTCAACTAAGACGACTGAATTCGATCAAGATGGTAGACTTTGATGTTTTTTCAACCAAGACGGTCGACTTTAATGTTTTTTTATTAAAATGATCGATTTCGACCAAGATGGCTGAGTTCAACCAAGATGACTGAAAATGACGTTTTTGTCTAGTCGAGTAGTCACATTTATTATGCCGAACAACGGATCAACATTGCTCTTACCTTTTCAACCAAATGAAAATTGACGTGGGGGCAATGTTCTACTATATTTTTGGTTGTTCCTGAAGTAGTCAGTCAAGGATACATGTTATATCAAGGAAAAAATATAACATGTTAAAGATCTTTACAGATATATAGAGCGCTTTTTACAGAATCACAACTGGCAGGATAATAAGACAGGGAGCAGTCGAGAGTTATTTAAAAACAAACCAAGTAGCTGAGAGGCATTTAAGAAGCGTAACCAAGAGGTATTTAAAAGCAAACCAAGTGGTTAAGAGACATCCATTAAAGTTACTTGAGAGGAAAGATGTGGTCGAGAGGCGTCCAGAAGCGGCTTGAGCGATTAAGAGGTGTCCAAAAGCGGAACGACTGGCCGAGAGGCGCCGAAAGTGGAAAACTGCCAAGCAGAAGAGGAATGATTTGAGGAACATGTATCAAGAAAAGAAGGATCTGGATGGTTGACATGTCGACTCCTTAGTTGTTATAATTATTGGATTAAAGGAGAGAAACATATGAAGGAGAACAGTAGAAGAAATCAATGGAACAAGGTCTCTCACACTAATCAAATCAAATCAAATCTATCAATTTACTATTCTTATAGTCACTCTTAGTGACTGATTGTGAGTTTTTCCTTTTGTCTAATTACATTAGTATACTAAAAAGGTCTTTCTTCTAAAAGGCAAAGTGCGACTCACTTTTGGAGGAAGAATTTGTAATGCCCCATGTTTTCAGGACCTGAGTATATGACTCGTTTCCCAAAAACCCGAGTGTTAACCTTAAAGGATGGTCAAATTCATGTGTATATATATATATATATATATATATATATATATATATATATATATATATATATATATATATATATATATATATTCTTTTCAGAGTTAGCAGTTTAGCGTAGAATGGACAAATCAACGAAAAGGGAAATATCATGTGATTTTCTACCCTCATAACGGATAAGACCACGTGGCCCATTACGCTTCCAATGCACACTCTGATTCCTTAATGTACTAACTGAAAATTTTAGGATCAAGATTTCTATATGAAGTTTGAGTTGAGAATTTCTAAACTCACTTAGGATTTCAAATCTAATCCTAATATGTGTAGCTTAGGCTTGAAAACTTACCCAAAACCCCATAACTTCACCTCTAATTAATTTCATGTGCTAGAATTTGTAGGAAATATTAATTCTAAGTAAAGAGATATGTTAAGGAATTCAAATTACATTTCCCATTGCGATTTCTTAAGTTTAGGGAGTGCCTATGTCCAACCTAATGTACAACGTGGGGTGTAAGGAATTGCTTATGAAGTCTAAGTTCGCTTCATATGCTAAATATTGTGACGCCATTATTTCTAACTAATGAAATTTCTAAAAGAGTTCAGAATCTGGGTCTCTAGGAATTGTATTTTGGGAGTCAAGTCTAGGGAATGTTTTCATCTGGTCTTATGTACATTGCAATGGTATTTGTTCTCCCACAACATTTAGGTTTAGTTCCAAGTTTAAGCAACTATCCCGATATTCTACAATAGGGAACTAAGTTTTGTTTCTAAGTTCAAATAACTTACCTAAAATGTTAAAGGGACTTAGGTTCAGTTTAAAATTTCTAAGATTATTCAACAACTTTCTTAAGGGACCTAAAACAATGAATATTTATACCTTCAAAGGAACCTTAGATAATTTCTAAGTTCTAAGATCGTCCAAAATAATTATCTAGGGGCCTAAGGTTTTGAGTTCCTATATTCTCAATTTCTCCTAATTACAGAGGAAGTTCAAATGGTTATTCTAATAATTTTTAAGGGAACCTAAGTTCGGGTTTCTACATTCACAATCATTCTTCTAAGTCTAAGGGAAATTCTCCAAAGTTCAAAATTTTAATTTTAAACATCCTAACTTGAGACATCTAAGGCTTGTATAAGATCATTTCCCAAGGCCTAGTTTGTCTAAACTATGCTCTGATACTAACCGTAATGCCCCGTGTTTTCAGGACCCGAGTATATGACTCGTTTCCCAAAAACCCAAGTGTTAACCTTAAAGGATGGTCAAATTCAAGTATATATATTTTTTCTTTTCAGAGTTAGCAGTTTAGCGTAAAATGGACAAATCAACAAAAATGAAAATTTACATTTACATTTGGAATGTACAAGAGTTTACCTATAATGACTTATACAAACCAATGTCTCGATATAACAAATACAAGAATTTCATAATTTATACAAGAGAATAATGAAATGCATAGAAATAAAAGCCACAAAATCGCGTAGCTTCTCGAAACAATACAGTCATGCATCCACCCAACTCCTTACCAGTTTGAACCTAAAAATCACTTAAGCCACATGTGTTACCTGTACAGCTATATATTTGATGGATGAGTGGCCAACTCAGTGTGAATTTCCCTCAAGATTACACACCGCCGCCTTAGCTAAGCATAATTAAAAACAACAAGACATTTAAACAAAACAGAATGTAGTCTTATTTAAATGCATGGATACGTGAATGCAGATCGACTTGGGGATGCTCATCCAGTTGGACTTAGGCTCGTCACCCATGCAAAAACTGGTCACTAGCATAGCATATCTCATACAACATGGTGTCAAGTCATCGTACATATCTCATACGTAGGTCACTAGCGTAGCATATCTTATACAACATTGTGCCAAAGGTCAATAGTCGGTGGTCTGAGAGCTAGCGAAATGATACCCCAATAAAAGGGCACGAGCTACAACATCCAGAATTAGCCACCCGTCATCGCTAATATACTATGAATGCATGATTAACCAAAGCATTATTATTCCAATTACAATCAGCCATTTTAAGTAACTCAATGGTCACTACGGGAGGCTTGTCACCCAGTGTAGGCCGACAGCTCGGGCATAGGTCCCATACCACTACCCCCGGCTCATGAGACTACTACCTTAGGATGTTTAATGGAAACTTATCGACTAGTGGCCAATCATATATCAGTATATGGGGCTTACCATCACATGATTGCACAAAATAAAACGTCAAACCCATATAGGGCAAATACAGAAACAAAGCCACATAGGACGAATATCAAAACTAAACCGTATAGGGCAAATATAAAAAATATGCGATAAAAGACCATCCTTAAGAACCACTAAGACACAACAACCCCTGGATGGTAGGCCCACATCAGTATTCAATTCAAGCCACCATTCGATAACCACTAAGTCGCAGGTCCATTACAATCGCATTCAGTCGAGTTACATCCCAAGCATGGGTGTTCATTTATAAGTGGAAGTTTCCCACTGATGTACTAGTTTAAGTTCCATAAGCAATCCACAAATAGTCCATAAGCATGAAATAAATATGCATAATCAATAATAAACATGTATATAACAATTTAATTCCATCAATTAGCACATGTGACTATAACATGAAAATATCAATTATCAATTGAAATTAAGATGAAAACTATCACTTAAGATAATGGCAAAGAACCTGATGCATAGGATCACCTACTAGTGTTGTTAGGAGGTGCGTGCGCCCTTAGAGTCGAGTCCTATCATGAATTATGAAATTGTATGGTTAGATCAAGTTCTACACACTATTTATAGTTGAGATTGTAACCTAGGGTTTGGATTTCTTGTTTTTAGGGTTTTAATGTAGAACTTAGGGTTTCATCCCTGGGTTTAGCCCTAACTTAAATTCTAGGATACTAAATTATTATTATTATTATTATTATTATACAATGGATCAAGTAATATTTATAATGGGAGTATTAATCAATCAATACTAGTAATGATGATTCACAAGTTCATAATTAAACATACCAACGCTATTTAATATTCCTATAATGACTAACAATCTATTAAATAATACGCTAAAATTTTTACTAACAATCATATGATAAGGACTAATACTAACAACCATATTAATGAGAATTGTATTAATCCCGTAATGAAAATGGTAATATTTTCTAATGATAATAGTAATAGTTATCGATAATTAATTTAGTAATGATAATCGATACTATGATCATGAATTACGAAATCCTACAGTTAGATCCAAATCTAACCCACTATCTAGGTTTAGCGTATTGACCTAGAGTCTAGATTTCTTAGATTTAGGGTTTTATCCTCTAATCTAATTTTTGGCTTTGGTTTGGAGTTTGAAATTTTACTCCCACAATTAGCCTATAATAATTGAATGAAGTAGAAATAAGCAATAATTTTCTATTAATACTAACAACATTATTCTACAAATGAAAAAATAAAAATAGCATGATAATTGTTAATATCTAATACCTACGATAACTAATACTAAGCAAATTAACTTAACCCTGGTTAGCCATATCTAATGTTATTAACCCTCATGAAAGAAAGGTAACAATGATAATAATACACTAAAATGAGTCTAATGTGGGTTTGAAGGGTCCCATGGATAAGGTTGTTTGGGCCTGCATTAGGGTGAACAGGTGTCATACCCCAAACCCAAAAATCAGACTCACAGGAATCTCGATCACATAATCCGGTGCTGACAGCCTCCGTAGTACCCCATTTTTAGCTCCCAGTGCCCATATGCCAGGTTCCGATCCTGGGATCCTATAAGGAGGATTTTTCAACATACATTTATCTCGTAAGAAGCATAACCACAAGTTTAGCCAAATCACAAAAATAACATCATAATCACATATCCACTAATATAAACTTTGAATACAATGCTGAAAGGAAAATACATATATCAAAATAAAATCAAAGCTCCAGAAGACAGCTGCACGCTCCAAGCTCAACGCTGCTGCAACCTAACGCCACCTGCACGCATCTATCGTGCATAAGCTTCTAAAAAGCTTAGAGGTTGGTGAAAGTGTGTGCACAAGGTGAGTGCAAAGTACTCAATATAATGTCATAATCATACAATATCGAAAATACTGGCAAGATCATGAATTAGAGTAAGCGAAAATACTGACAAGTTTATGAGTCATACAATATCAGAGTACGCAATATAGATCAGCTATGCAAATGAGGAGTTATAAAAAGCCAAATATCATATGCTGAGGATACAATGCAATATGTAAATCCTGCTAAGTCTGTCTAGGCCATATAAGTGCAGAAACGTAGCAACCAAAAATGTCATAGCCTGCAGATGTAATACAATATGCGATGCGAATGAAATGACCAAGCTGGAGTGTGAAGTCGGGATGATAGTACGTAGTATCACAAGCTACGGGGTCCACCACAAGGGGCTTTTATCCAAACTAGTCTCATACCTAAATTTGGATAGTCAGACTTAATATGGTAAACTCCTGATCTCAGGTTAGTCACGCGCCCTAACCGAAATTCTGGCCATTACGAAGGTACACGTAACAAATAGTTGCGCACCACCAACCCGAGTGGATAGTGAATGAATGAATGAATATGTAACTCCTGTTCGATAAGTCCACATATCATACTATACATCTATATGATCATCACCGGGGTCTAGTACACTCTACACCAGCTTGCTGCCCCATCAAGCGCACAACTGGGTAAGTGGAAGAGACCTCACTATCCGCTTACCAATACCGGCCCGGCTTGTCGATAGCGGACCCATTTACGAGCTGGTCAGACTCAGCCTAGCTATACCTACTCCCTTAGACGGGTAAGGACAAACCGACCACGACATAGTGAGAGATGCGGCCTACCGGTATATAGCCCTCATGCGCTCATATATATCCACTCGGTCTCGACGTTAGGGCGTCCTCTGGTACCAAGAGAGTTTAGGAATTTTCACTCAGGGCCATCTATGGCGGCCCGATGCTAGTAACAGATTTTTGATATCCCATCTGGTCATCCATGACATGCCTGTGGAGGCTACGACCCTGATGTCACTAGTGAGCATAGTAATCACAACACACAATGTAAGATGCATGAGTCATACAATCCAATCATGCATCAATCTTGCGCATACCATGCACTCATGTGAGATAACCTCCACTTATCAAGAAGTCTCATAACAACATACCCAATGACATATGCAATGGTCCACCACATCTCATAATAAACATGCAGATGATGCGCATGGGAATGTATCATGATGCTATGTTGTCACATACTCACAATCAGCCTCGACAATTGGAATCGACCTTAACAATCAAAATCGGCCTCGATAATCATAAAAAAACCTCGACAATCGGAATCGGCATCGATGATCGAAATCAGCCTCGATAATCGGAATCGACCTCGATAATTGGAATCGACCTCGACAATCGAAATTAGCCCCGACAATCGAAATCGGCCTCGATAATTACAATTGGCCTTGACAATTGAAATCAGCCTCGATAATCGGAATCGACCTCGATAATCAGCCTCGACAATCGGAATCGGCCTCGATAATCGGAATCTACCTCGACAATCGAAATCGGCCTAAAGGAAGGTCACAATGTGGACGTTTAACCATCATTGGCCATTAATATGGACATTTAACCAACATTGCTCCCAAGGAGTGGCCTTCATAGGGCCAAACATATGTGAGCCCATGGCCTCACATAAAGACCTAACATACATCGCAATGGGCCTCATACAAGGGCTAATACACAACACAATGGGTCACATGACATAGGCCTAATACACATCATAATAGGCTGGGCCTCTCATATATCAAGTGGGCTACACCAATGGGCCTCAAACACATCACTTAGGCCGCATCAATGGGCATTATATACAACATATCGGGCCTTGCCATCTGGGCCATAATACATCACAACGAGCCACAACCCATGGGCTTCATGTACATCATGATGGGCCACATCCATGGGCCTCAAATACATCACGATGGGTCACAAGAACATCACAATGGGCCTCACCAAATGGGCCGTAAATATAACACAATGGGCCTCATCGACTAGGCCTCAAGTACATCACAATGGGCCTTATATAAATCAGATTGGGTCGTTTGGATCAAACATATACATCACGTGGGGCCCACGTCTTATGGACGGCATGGAATGAAACACATCCATTAAGGTGGTTCCCACCTATCAAACAGATGGACAACATGGAATGAAACACGTTCATCATGGTAGGCCCATGCTGGAAGGTGCGGTAGATACGTCATCAAGGTGGGCCCCCATGTCCAGGGATGGACAATGTGGATATAATAAATACATCAAGGCGCGGCTCACTGTCCAAATCTGCTGGACAGTGTGAATACAATAAATACATCAAGGTGTGGCCCATCGGCCAGATCCATTCGAAGGTGCGAATATAATAAATACATCAAGGTGTGGCCCACGGCACCACTGGACGGTGTGGGAGAAACGCGTACATCACGGTGGTGTCCCACCGTCCCACGTCTAGATGAACGGAGTGGATATAGAATAAATACGTCAAGGTGGGTCCCATGTGGACGATGTGGATCTACACACATCTCAGGGTGGGCTCTATAGCATAGCGTCAAGGTGGGCCCCACCTCCACATGTGCAACACGTGTGTAGTGGGTCCCACGTGTGTACAGATGGACGGCATGAAAACAATACATCAAGGTCGGCTTCACAAACACCATCCAGATGGACAGTGTGGATACATAATAAATACATCACAGTGGGTCCCACCCCCACACGTGCCACCTGAGGAGTGAGCCCATGTCCATGGGATATGGACGGAGGGTCTGGATGTAACCGTTCCTCACGGTGGGACCACAGAACTTGCTATCGTCAACAAGTAGCAAGTTGCTGGTTGGATGGACGGTCTGGATGCAGTTGGTGGGACCCTCATCCGTGTGTTGGACAGTGTGGGTACACCACATCAGATGGCTCCCACATGGAGTACTCCACCTAAGATTTGAGTCTGCCTCATTCTCCAGGCCTGGGAGGCCTGGATGGACGATGATAATAATAATAAAAAAAAGGATGGCATGGACGCAATAGATATATCACGGTGGGGTCCATGCAAGTGGCCCACCCGGCTTGGGATCTAGCTGATCTTTGTATTTTCCTTTCATCCAAGGCCTGTCCCAACAGGTAGGCAACAAGCTGGAGCCCAACATGTGGACGACGTGGATCAGATGCATCATGAAGGTGGGGTCCACACGTCCAGGGGTTGGATGGTGTGGACAGGAACATTCATCAAGGTGGGTCTCATGGTATGTATGGCGTGGATTAAGTGGGCCACACCCATCATAAGAGAGAGAGAGAGAGAAATTGAGAAAAAGAGAGAAATCAGTGGAAATGGGAGGGACCCCAACACTATAGGCCCTCCCTATACAATGCATACATCAAGATGGGTCCCACCATAAGTGGGCCCTCAAATCATCACACAAATCAAACCTTAGAAGAACACCCACCGTTAGATCTTGGACTCCTTCCACTGATGCGTTCTAGAGTTCCAAGGGATGCATTTCAACGGTTGAGATGGATCATGGACGGTGGGATTGGGTAGTAGGAAGTGGGCCATACTAGCTTCTCTCATGGAGAGCTATGGACGGTTGCTTAAAAATGGAGAATGGGTAGAGAAGAAAGAGAAAGAGGGTTGTAAGGAGAGAGAGGGTTGGGTAAGTGAGTGATGGAGTGATGGGGAGTGAGTGATGTGTACTTGACATGTAACGGTGTTGACTTTAGGGGTTGTTTGTACTTGACATGATGTGTACTTGATTGATGGGATTGATATGATGTTCTCTTGGGTTTGCAAATGCGCGGCATTTTTTTCGAACTGAACACGAGCCCACATCTCCTGGCCTGGGTATCGCCTCGGCGTGCGAGATGTGGCATCGGAATTGCGACGACGGCGCGGTCGCTAAGGTATGAGTTTCGAGTCGAGCCAACTCTGATATACGGGACATGACTTAGGATCGCGCGCAAATACAGATAATAGATCATGGGTTACCGAAATTCGACCGAGAGAACCGCGGAAGCTTACGGAACAGTACGGTCTAGGATACAGGTCTTACAACAGGCCCACCCAAATTTTTTTATCCCAACTATTAGCCTAGATTGGGCCTGAAGTTTGCCCTTAGATAAGGCCTGAATTGGGCCTGGTTTGGCCCAACAGTTGCTGCCCATCTGTGGTCTAGAAATTGGGCTACACTGGGCCCAGTTCGACATAGCTACTACTATCCAATGGCGGTCCAAAGACTGGTCCAGAATTTGTTCCACAACAAGGCTCGAACTGGGCCTGAACTTGGCCCAGTTTAGGCTTAGCATAGTTACCCAGTTATGGCCCGAAATTGGGGCTAGGTCGGACCTGATTTCGGCCCAATTCTGGGCTGATTTCGGCCCACTACACGCACCAACTGAGGGCTAGTTCCTCGGCCCAATTGGAGGTCCATTCCAGCTCAGATTGAAGGCCTAGCTGAGGGTTGTTCTCTTCTCACATCACGGCCCAACATGGTGGTTGAGGCCCATCCAAGACTAAGCCTGATAACGGCCCTGTTGAGGTCTGACCTTAGCTGGATACAAGGCCCAACTGGGGTCTATTTCCAGTCCAATCTAGGCCCGATGAAGGCCTGCCTTCAGCTCCCTTCAAGGTTTAATGAGGGCCTGGTTCCATGGCCCATTTGAAAGGCCATTTTTGAGCTCAGCAGGAGGCTGGTTTGTGGCCCAACAAAAAGGCCGGTTCCAGCTCTTCTTTTGGACAGGGTTTAGTCCAGATTGTGGGCTGTTTCTGGCCCATTTTTGCCAGCAGAGATGGGACGCTCGGCCCAGTTCTGATTCTCACCCCCAACCGGTCATGACACCAATAGCAATGTGTTGTTGGATGGTAAGAAAACGAGGGAGATTACGAGTTACCTGGCCTGCTTTGTTGCCAGTTGAGTCGACTTGACTTAGCTACAGCTACGGCAATGAAAACGTGATGGGTTTCAGATTTTAGAACGCAGTGAGGCAGCAACTCGTCTCCTGCCCGAGTCAAGCAGATGGGTCGAGTCGAGCCGACTCGCTCACTCTGTCTCTCCCCCCCCTCTCTCTTTCCTTTCTCCCTCTCTTTCTTTCTTTCTCTTCCAGTTGAGAACGTCTAGCAATGGACGTTTGGACCTGACTCAAGCTCGATCGATTTGAGTTGCGCTGGTGCGGTAGAACAACGAAGAAGGAGACCCAGCATTAATGACATATCTTGCTACAGAGCTCCTTCCTCTGAAATGAAAGCATTGGAGGGTCTGAATCGATGTGAGAGAGCTAGAGGACGCTAGGTTTCGAAGCTTAGATGAGGTTTGAGTGGTGGGTTCGGAGTGAGGAAGAAACAGCTGCTCCCTCTCTCTCATTCTCTTTCTTTCTCTAAAAACCTAGTTGGGACGGTCAAGATCACTCCATTTGGGACGATCTAGATCAGCTTTAGCTGGCTCACATGGATTGTTGACGTGGAGTGGCAACGGTTTCCCTTTTTGGGAATGGTGTGTTTGTAGGGCTGGTTTGCAGCCAGGATCGTGTGTCCATACGTGCATGAAAATTTGTTGTGATAGTTGCGTTTTGGTTGAGCCTACTTCCTAAATCAGATAGACGGTTCAGATCATGGGTTTGGGCCGTGATGGTGGGCCACAAATCAGAACAGATGGACGCTCGTCCGTCTATTGGTGAAAGCCGAAGAGAGAGAGAGAGAGAGCGAGAGAGAGAGAGAGAGAGAGAGAGAGAGAGAGAGAGAGAGAGATGTCTCTCCTTTTTAAGGAAATACGGGTTAGCGACTGCTGATTGAGCTAGCTGTAATGCCCCGTACCTTTCAGTACATGTGTGTGGAAACACACATGACTTACCTTACACATCATCATCTAGTGACCCACAATCTATGCATCTCGGCTGTCTAGTATAATCTCCATCGATATATTAAGTCATCTGATCCTTGAATTTCAAAACAAGGCCATTCGTCATAGATCATCAATAATTACGAAAATGCCATCGACTTATACCCTTAATCACTCTAGAAACCTACTTTGTGTTCACCCATTCACAAAATTGACCATACAACCACCCCATATACATGGTTAGAGTGCTAACCATAAAGCTTCCTTATTTTTAACAAGTCAGCTAACCATCCATCAGGTTTGGATCCGCCAAATGGGCCATCCGAATATCAGGATGAATCGGTCATTATGAAGATCTTCAGGTTTAAGTCCAAACTACTTGGTAACTTATCAATCGGAGGTGTATAAATGTTATTTTGAATTACGGAGTGTGTAAGCCACTAAATGGGCATCTTGGACGTCCTTGGGAGATCAGGGCCCAAACTGGACCAATAGAAAGAACACAAAAAATGAAGAATGCCCGCCAAATTTCAAGAAATTCGGGCGGCGCACTCCGATGTAATGAACGTCAGAAGATGGTTGAGAAATGGATGGTAAGATTGTAAATATTCAATGTTATTACATACCACCGTTGAAGCTAAAATATATCGTGCGGCCCACCCGATCAACGGATCGGTTCTATTTCAGACCCTTATCTTAGCAATGAACAGAACGGATCGTGAGACTAAAAATAGTACAAGTCACTCCACACAAAATGAATTAATTAACATGGAATGACAAATTCTCACATGTTTGAGGTTTCAACGGTGTAAGTAGTTCACACACTTATTGAAGGTGTGGCGCACCTAGGACTCAGCTCTGATTCGTACTTTGACCCATGTGCCAATACATTATGACAAAGGTGGTGAAGGGAGTAGATTTTTTAGAAGGCAACCACAAATGGACCCCACCTATTTTGAACAGAAACATGGAGAAACATTCATCCGCACGTTATAACAGCGGATGATGAAACCAGAAGTTACAGTGGTTTCCACCCCTATGTCCCTACAAAATGTAGACTCAGTCATCTGATAAATTCCAGGGACCATTTCAGCCATTGAAATTCAATTTAGGAACAATCTGACCATTAGATCGATGAGAATCCACTATTAGAGCTAGGAATCGACCCGTATGGGCCATCCGGAACTTGGATCTCCCCCATCTTTCGTAAATGGCCATTACAGGACCCTGCAAATGGAATGGACGGAGTGGATTAGTCACAAACGTCATGGTGGACCCCACCTTGAACTGCCAGTGCATAGGGGGAGCGTGCACTCGCCGTGCACCAATCCGGGTAGCCTGGTCAAAGCGGGCTGACCCGCTATTTCCTTAAGAAGAAAGAGATTCTCTCTCTTTCCCTTCGACAGCGAACAGACGAGCGTCCGCTTCTTCAATCAGTGGCCCACCCACACTACCCTGACGGAAGATCCCAACCGTCCATCTGATTTAGGATGTGGGCTCGACCAAAACCCAACTGTCGTAATAAGTTTTCATGTACGTATGGACATACGTTTCATGCTGCAAACGAGACCTACAAACACAGCCGTGCCGGAAATGGAAACTTTTGCCAACTTGGCGATCCATGTAACGTCCCATCTCTACATCTCCACCGTTCAAACCAGGAAAATCCTAGCCGTCCATTCATAGGAAGCTGGTTTAGGGCTCCCTCAAATACCAGGGAAAGAAAACTAACGGCCGATCTCTGGTTTACCACCTGTACTTGGAACGGTTGCAAACTAGAGCAATCCTGGCCGTTTGATCCAGATCCTACAGCTCAGGAGAGATAGGGTTCTCTATAAGAAACTGATGATCGAACTGCAACAGTCTTCACAGCAGCTGCGCTCGAAAAAAAACCCACCATAAGCTCTTTCCTTCCAACCCATCAATGAATCTCCGTTGGAGCTTTAACTTGAAGCATCCCCTAGCTATATCCCATCAAATTAGGCCGTCCAATGCATTCGGTTTTGAGAAAACTGCCCCACATTGAGATCCGCCATTAATGACGTATCATCTTCCTCGCCGCTCCAAACCGAGCCAGATTCGGTTCAGGGCCATTTTCGGACTCTCAACGACTGTTGGTGCCCCTGGTGTGAAGAAAGAAAAGAGAGAGATGAGTAGTAGGGAGAAAGAAGCAGTGAGAGAGAGAGAAGAGAATGAGGGAGTGCGTTAGTGCAACCGTTGCACTCGGGCTGAGCCCGAGTCAGGCCGGGATGGACGGTCATTGCTGGGTGTTTCCAGCAGGCAGGAGAGAAAGAAGAGGAAGAGGAGAAAGATGGAGAGAAAGGTAGAGAGAAAGAAGAGAAGAAAAAGAAGAAGGAAAGGAAGAAGAGAGTAGGGTTGGTGCGGCACCACCAACCTGACTCAGTTGAATCCGAGCCATACTACTCGTCCCTGGGTTGGCTGAACTCATGCCACTGAGTCTAGCAGACATTGCTGGACCCTTTTCCCAGCTAGAAGAAAATGAAAAGAGAGTGAGGAGATGAAACGAAGGAGAAAGAGTGGATAGGGCGTTGCTGCTGAGTTGACTAAGCTGGGACTGAGTCCAGCCGAGTCGGGTTGGGTTTGGACTGTCTAGACATTTGTGGACAGCCAGCAGGGAAGAAAAGAAAAGAGAGGAAGGATGTAGAAGGAGGAGAGTTGTTGGTGGCCGCTGAGATGACCCGGCTAAAACAAAGTTGACTCAACTGAGTCGACTGAGGTGAGTCCACCTTCTCCTTCCTGATCTGGAATTTGTTTCGATTTCTATTATCAATGCTAGCCTCATTATCATCAATAGGATTGCTAATGGTAAGCATGGTTAACCATTAGCAAATTACCTATATATATTAAGTTATTACATATAAATCACAATGGTTAAACATAAGTGTTTTAATCTTCACCCTTAAAAATTATTATTGGTGGTTATGATCATCATCATTAAATAATATTATCATGGGATTAGTATAATTTTGTTATTATGATTATTGGGTGTTAGTCATTATTATATTATGGTTAGTAAAACTCTTATTATTGCTTGTATTATTTAAGAGATTATTAGTCACTATAAGGGTAGTAGGTAATGTCGGTATATTTGTTAATGCTGGTTATTTAATGTTTCTATTATGACTAATCTTCATTCATGGTACAAAAATAAATAATAATAATTATAATCAGAGTACAAATCCTAAAATATTAGCCTAGCATTAAACTCTAAGGATAAAATCCTAAGCCTAAGTAACTAAAACCCTAGGCCTATACTTTAAACATGAAAAGGTGAGACCATAGTACCTATTACTATTACTAGATTCATTATTATGACCATATTATCATTTTCCTTATAGGATTAGTAAATTCTTGTTAATATAATTATTAGTATTGGTCCTTATCATTGCTAGTGAAAATTTTAATATCATTACTGATATTACCTAGTAGGTTATTAATAATTATAGAAAATATTAGATAATGTCGGTATATGTAAGTAAGAACCTAGGAGCCATCATTAATAATGGATTAATACTCCTACTATGAATATGATTTGATCCATCGTACAATAATAATAATAATAATAATAATAATAATAATAATAATAGTAATATTAATCTAGGATCCAAATCGTAGAATCTAAAGCCTATAAATAAACCTACGATGAAAACCCTAGATCCTACATTAAAACCCTAAGATAAATAATTTAAACCACAGGCGATGATCTCGAACCCTAGGTAGTGTGTAGAACTTGAATCTAATTGTATAAGATTCATGATTTGTGGTAGGGTTTGACCCTAAGGGCACACGTACCTCCTAACGATGGCGAAGGTGGTTCAAAACATAAGGTGATGATTTTTCCCCTTGAGCTTTCCATTTTCTCATTAGCTTAAGTTATAGTTTTTATTTTAATTTATAATTGATATCTCAATTTCATAGTCACATGTGTTAATTGTTGGAATTGAATTGCTACATTACATGCTTAATGTTTATCCTGCATATTTATTCATACTTACAGATTATTTGTAGATTGCTTATGGAACTTAAACTGGTACATCAGTGAGAAACCCCCACTTATAAATGTACACCCATACTTAGGATATAACCCGACTGGTTGTGACTGAAATAGACCTTCGATCTAATGGTTATTGAACGGTAGTCTAGATGGATCATTGATGTGGGCCTACCATCTAGGGTTGTTGTGTCTAAGTGGTTTTCAAGGATGGTATTTTATCACATAGTTTTGACACTCGCCCTATGTGACTTATTTTGATAATTGCCCTACGTGGCTTGTTTTGGCATCGCCCTATGAGGCTTTATTCTGGTATGTTCCTTATATGGGTTCGATGTTTTTATCATGCAATCCTGCAATGGTAAGCCCCATATACTGTAATATGATTAGCCACTAGTTGACAGGTTCCATTAAACATCTTAAGATGGTGGCTTCATGAACCAGGGATGGTGGTATGGGACCTATGCCCAAGCTGTCGGCCTACACTGGGCTCTGACCTCCCCGTAGTGACATTTGAGCTTATTAAACCTGCTGGTTGTAAATGGATTAATAATGGTTTGACTAATCATGCATACATGATACAGACCAGCATCTATTGCTATTATATGTGATGTACGTATTATTCCGACTGGATGATTTTTTCCAGGTTCGATGATTACATGGGTGATGAGCCCACTGTCTGCACGGATGAGCATCCCCAGGGCGATGATTGCATACTTCACGCATCCATGCATCTAATAAGACCTACATCATGTATTGTTTTGTATGCTTTGTTTTATAACTATGCTTACCTAATGCGGCGGTGTGTTATCTTGAGGGGAATTCACATTGAGTTGGCCACTCATCCATCAAATAAATATAATCGTATAGGTAACATAAGTGGCTTAAGTGATTTTCAGCTTCAGGCTGATGAGGAGCCGGGTTCAAGTGCCAGGGTTGCATTCTAATTTGGGGCCCACCTGATACCTGGATATGCTTCAATTCAAGTCTCAACCCATTAAATTAGTTGAAAAAATGGATGAATGGATTGGATTTCTCATAAAAATTACAGTGGGGCCCACACGAACGCTGCACGTGCACTACAACAAGTGCACTCGCTGCGCACCAAACCATCTGAAACGGTCAACGACCGCTGACCCGTCTGGATTTAGCAATCTAGAAATTCCACCTCTGTTTCGCATACAAAGCTTGCAGAGGATGCTTGGTGGGCCATTATCATCATACAGTTGGATGATCCTCACCGTTCATTGGATTCAAAGGCTTGAACCAATCGCAACTTAGGAGATCTGGGCCCGAGACTCGTCAGAAACGATCCTTTTACTCACGGGATGGCGAAGCTATCATCACACGATCGATCAAGTGGGCCACGATTACAACACTCCAAAACCAACCATCTCAGAATGGTTTTTGGATCAGAACCTAATGGATGGTGTGGATTTCTTGTTTGCTTCTGATCAAGTGCCCACAGACAGCATAGCGCCAACCGCACGCTCTGTTATAGCGCATCCGAAGACTCGACAGATCTAGGCTGTTTTGCCATCATAGCCAGGATCGGTACGACAATCCTGGCCGTTCAAAATCATACCAAGGTGGGACTGACCAAAGCCATGAAGTCTGAATGGCTCAGATCGCGCACTTGGAGTCTCCTTTGGCCTTGAATCCTATTCAGATGCAATCGGTTGCTTGTTTTTCTGTTGCAAACATGCTGTTGTGCATAAAAAGCAAGTACGCATTCTCCACCGCCTTTCCACGCACCGACTCCAGCCCTTACACACTCCCAACCGACCTCCATCAGCTATAAAAGAAAGAGAAGTGAGAGAGAGTATCCGTCCATTGCTTGGACGTCAGTGACAGAGAGAGAGAGTATTATTTCAGATTTTTTATTTGTTTATTTTGCCGTTTTTTTAAAATTATTTTTGTGAGAGCTAGTCCAATCATGTTGGGCTAAACCTCTTAGCTAGGGCTAAGAGGTGAAGCTTGTGGCGTGATGAGACTGATTTTATGACTTTGATTCATGTCATGAACTATGTTAATTCTAGTTTTGATTAATATGAGTATTTACAGTTTGTCGTGACTTAAATTACAATAGATCTGCGATGGCTTTAAGTGTTCCCTTTCCATTATTTTGATTGTGATGTTAGGAAGCTTTGTTGTTCACCATTGCCCCTTGGACATGGTTGGATGATGGAATCCTGTTTAACATTCATACATCTTTCTGACTAGTTGTGGATTGGTTTAATTCTGTTGTTTGCTTTGTCTCATGGGCATTATTTTGTGATGGAATCATATCTAATTCATATACCTTTCATCTCTTTGAAAACTAGAACAAAAGAAGTTCAGATTGAGCTTTAGTGGTGTATCTTTCAACTGGATGAAGATGGGACTCGAAGTCCAGTTGAGTTCATGAATCAAGCGTAGATGTCCCTGATCTCTACAAGTGGATCCTCTGAATCCCTAGTTTTCCACATTTGAATTCTACAAATTTTAGTTTACTATTTCACCATTATTCCCTCATATTCACCTGATTTAGATTACATCTTCGTCTAGTTCTATTTCTGGCTACTTTCAGATTATGTACAAGGTTCAGTCCCTGTGGATTCGACCTCGGTCTCACTGAGATTATTACTGCATCACAACCCTATACTTGGGGTGTGAACATAGACGGATAGTTTGATTCATTAGTCAAGTGACCAAGACGTCTCTGAAGCTGTGATGGACGATTGGATTTACAAGTAAATGCCCTATCACTGTAATCCAATGGCTATCTCGCTCGATAGAATTATGTGGGCCCGATGATCAGTGGATCTATTGATTTGGGTCCCGAAACTAGTGACATATGGTTTGATCTATGGGTGTACATTCTTTAAGTGGACTGATTTAAGCTCAATTGTGTGGTTTAGGTGAGGATCACCCCTTAAGTTATTGAGGATTCAATGGACGGTAGGTTGTGCAACTTATGATCCTAGACTTGTGGCATGTGGTTTAGTCCTAGAGTGATGTAGTGGCTCATCTCGAGACTTAACGAAAGGATGTGTTGGTCCATGTATAAAGATTACTCCCAACTATCCAATCACATCAGGTTTATGTTTATACTAAACTAGGTCTTTCTCGTAACACCCGAGTACTGGAGGGTGCGGGGTGTTACAGAATTCTACCTTCAGATTATCACATGATCATTATAAAATTCTGCAAGTGGTTGAGTAGGTGACCGATCTTCATAGATTCTAGTCATATATGTTCATATTGGACGTACTTGCTTATTTTGACACTTGGGGTCAAAGTTGATTGGTTGAATCAAGCCATTTTATTGATTTTGGCATGCCTAAATACACCACACATGACAAAAAATAAACCTAATGCCAACAATTTTTGGCACCTTAAACAATTACTTGACTATCATAAATATTCATTTTATACAACAATGCAAAAAAGAACAATTCTGATATGTTAGTGGGACTTTAAGTATTATTATACTTACCGATGCATTAATCTTATGAAATGATAAGCCGAAGACTGGTTCATCAAGCACCTAAGCATTTAATTTTGCTATCGAATCTGCTACCTTTTCCATTAAATCCGGATAGGGCATTCTCATCTCGAGTTAATCCTCTTAAAATTTTGTCAGTCGGAATGCTCGATATGAGTGAGGCACAATGTCGCCTCAGTGAGGCTCATCGACAACCCGAATGGTGTCACTCAGTGAATGATTATCCTTGTGCTAAAACAATATCTAAAACCCATGAGCTCAATTGGAATGGAGTCACCTGGGGAAAGATTGACTTTGTACTGAAAAATAATTAAAATCCATGAGATATTACCAACTCACCATATGCAGTTTTCCTAACAATATCATCAATTTTTATAGTATTTTAATTACTTATTATTAACCTAAGCTCTTCTTAATTTAATTACTATATATCGAGTCAAGTCGAGTCTTCAAGTCAACTTAACCCGACTGAATATGGAGTCGAGTCTTTGGGTTTTGGAACTATGCCGCTGTCAACGAGTTAGTTTAGGTAACCTATAAACAAGCAAGTCTTGAGTCCAACCCAACCAGTTAGAAGATAAATTACGCTTCACTCAGCAATTAACTTCCAAACTATCATGTGGTGCAATGTCATACTCCTCCAATAGGTTAGGTGTTCACAACCCCAAGTGCAGGGTTGCGATGTAGTATTAACTCGGTAAGACCGAGGTCAAATTCACAGGGACTTATGTGTGTCTTTCTGAAATAAACTAGAACTAGAATTAGGACTAGATTAAACTAATAATCTGAAGAATTGAAATATCAATGATGATTAACAATCAATAATAAAAGGGAAACTAGAGCACCAAGGATCCACATGTAGCTATTAAGATGCAACCTTACTTTATTTAAAGAGTTAACAACTGGAATTAGAGTCCTATCTTATCCAGTTGGATGATAAAGCAGTAAAAACCCAAAAATTTAAATTTTCTATTAACATAGTTGACACAGGGATGAACGTGATGAGGTTGATCACCATCTTCCTCAAGGATAACTACTCCGAATCCACGGAGCTTCTCTGGACTCCTCACAGAGACTTCTCGAATCCACGAGGAAAGAAAGCAAGAAGAATAGAAATAAATTGTAATAAATTCATAATTTGATTGATGAATGAAATAAACAAGTTCACAACCCTTTAAATAGGGATACCAGGCAATGAGAGAGAAACCAGAAACAAACTATAACTAAAACTCATAGATTTTGCAACTTACTATAAATAGTAAACTTATTTATACACGATTGTGATGTCTACTAGTGCGCAAGGTTTTCGGCCAAAAATAGTAAGTGTTCTATTTGGCTTTACCAAGCTGTTCTCCCAATAATTCTAAGCTCTTTTCATGTTGGGTGCAATTCCTAAAGCCTGACGGATGAAGAGTTATAATCAAACTAAAACTTACTATTTATAGTAAAAACGGAACTAAAATAGGAAAATGACCATCGATCTGGGGGTATTTCACAAATCCGGCTTGCACAACCTAGCATAGTGGGGTTGAGTGGCTTAAGTAGCTCGTTCTACCCCAAAATCATATGTTTTACGTCCGTAACTCATTCCGGATTGCAAGATACACCCGATTTAAGGTCTGACGATCCAGATCACTTCTGTCACAGACAGGGCCTTTTTTTTAATCCATGTTGGCCATGAAATTGTCCACGACCTGCTCTACATCAATAGTTCTCTCATGAATCATTCATGTGATAATCTCAGGGAATCCAACCATCTACCATGCCATAGACTATGATGAATCACTAATTTTATAGATCACACACTTCTCAAAACATATTAAGCAGATATTTAAAGCTATCGCAACATCTATTGTAATTTGAGTCACAATAAACTATAGAAAATTAAAAATATTCATTTTATTCAAACTATAAATCAATAGGCATTCAACATATACTTGAATCAAAGCAAATGAAACATCAAAATAAACTATAACTTCACCTCTTAGCTCTTGCTAAGAGATTAGCTAGTCATAGCTAACTTGAAAACAAAAGAAAAACTAAAAGATCTACTATAATCGTGAAGAAATCGAAGTGGAATAACGTTATCGGCACTCCACCTAGGCTTTTTCTCTTTTTTCAAACCATATAAGATGATTTAGAATAGCCTAGGGACTCCTTTAAATAGTTTTGCAACTCAAACTTTCGCATCGCCTCGAAAAAATTCGCAAACCGCCTCGAATTTACGCACTCTGCGTAACCCTTTCGATGTCATCGAACAACCTTCGATGCCATTGAAGATATAATCTTAATTTGAATCAAATTCGGAAATTGCACCTTTTCGTACTGCATAAATATAGTTGTCATTGACCAACATTGAAGGTGTCTTCGATGAATAAAAAAAGTGTCTAAAGAGTTCCAGCGAGTTGAACCCAAAATTCCTGAATTTGTCAATGTCATCAAAGGCCTTTGATGATATCGAAGTTTATTTGAGAAATTATTTCAGAACTTTATCTTTTAAACTTGGAGTTTTAGAATATAATTTATTTGGCTAATTTTTGGGATTCCTTTTTTTTTTTTTTTTTTCACTTCAAACCTTCAATTCTCTTCATTCCTCACTAGGTTTCCTTGGATCTTTAGCATGTGAATTCTTTATTAATAACTTTCAAATCTTCAATTTTCATTATCTTATTTTGAGCTCTAAATCCATTCTTTTAAGCACATATTTATCATGAGTTTTCGAATCACCTTGTATGTCAAAAACGTATATAATTAAATCAAATTATCAATTAAATGTTAGGAAAACTAATGTAATTGAAGAGTTAAATATACAATATTTGAGTCTTAACATTAAGCCTACCACGAGAGTTATCTTGTGACAAATCAGCCCCATCCACTCATCAGAAGTATCACAATATAGAAAACAATGGCTAAATAAGTATATATAAAAAAAAAAATACAAGTGTGGTCCACTAGATGAATGGATTTCTTTGAATATTATGCAAGGTGTTGGGTTGGATGTTATCTACTAAGTGAAGGTAAGTTATGGTCCCATTGGTTGGACTTGACGGCTTCTGTGAGAATATTTTCAAAAGAGTCGGTGTAAAAGAAAGGTGAACGGGTATCTATAGATATCAGACGCGATGAAACACCCAAGGTTTCAGTAGCTGACGTTTAATACCCACTGTTTATTGTGGCGTGGCCTACTTGAGTTTTGAATTGCTGAGTCACAGAAATCATGTAAGCCCACATTAGTTAGAGTCATAGGGACTCCCTACATCCCAATAATGGGTCCAAAATGGGTCCAAAAAAGGGCCCACATGGCGTGTATGATAATAAACCGGTCCAAAAGGTGGGCCCATATGTGAAATGAGACAGCCTAAAAATTTAAAAGACCCACCAATCGTGTAGGCAGTAGCCACGCCATAGAAAGCAATTATAAAAAAAAAAAAAAAAAAAAAAAAGCTACAAAAATTTAAGTGGTGGGCCCACCTACTCAGTAGATTGGGCTTTTCTGTGGAGCGTCCATCACTATTGTAGGGTGCACTTGATGCACGGGTTAGATGGCATACCCACACCATGGTGGGCCTATCAACATCTAAAATCACAACATCTAAAAAATTGTAACAATGCCCTTATCAACACAAATCTAAGTGGCGGGGCCTACCTGATTATTTGTTTGGATGATTCTATTGGTAGCCTACAATCACTGTGGGGCCCACCAGATGCAAGCATTGGATAACATATACAAACCTCGGTGGGCCTCACAATAATCCTGGGCTTTCTATAGTGGGCATCATCCATCATTCAATATGGTGTGGGCCACCTGATGATGGGATTGGCCTATTTTTTTGGGTGGTGTACCACACACCACCGACCTCACTAGTGTGTTGACGTCACCAAGTTCTGTGGGGCCTACCATGAGGTATATGTTATATCCAAACGGTCTGTACATTTGGCGAAGTTGCTGCAAGGCTTTAGCCAAAAAATAAGACAGATCGAAAGATCAAGTGGACCACACTGTAGAAAGCAATGGGAGATTGATAGTCTACCATTGAAACCTTCATGAGATTACAGAAGTGTTGGATCAATCTGATATTTGTTTTTTTACCTTCATCCATGTTTGTGTGACCTTGTGAACATATTGGATGGAAAATAAACATCATGGTGGGCCAATGAATCTTTTAAGGGTGGGAATCGCTGTCCCCGCTGCTATTTGTGGTGTGTTCCACTTGAGTTTTACATATGAATCATTTTTTGGGTTATATACTAAAATGATCTCCCTAAATGAATGGACGGTGTGGATATAATAAATAATGGAACCCACGTAACTTTAATCTCATTTTCACCGCTCATATATCGTGGGGCTGGAGGACCTCAGGCGGTCGCCTTTACGGAAACGGATTGGCTACTCCCCCTGACACCAGCCCCGGAGCTGATGGTCGGTGCTCTGTGGGCCCATCATGATGTATGTGTATCATCCATTCCGTCTATTTATTTTTCTAGATCAATTTATGGTAGTACACAAAAAATGATGTATATCCCAATCTCAAGTGTACCACATTACATGAAACAGTGTTGAATGAACTTCGACCGTTAAAAACTTTTTGGGGGCATAAAAGTATTGGATCAAGTTGATCTTTGTTTTCTTCCTTCATCTGGGTCTTTATGACTTAATAAACGGATTGGATTTCAAATAAACAGTACATCAGGCCTTAGGAGGATTTAAATGATGGATATCCAATCACTATTTTTTTTTCCTGTGGTGTGATCCATTTGAGATTTATATCCCTCTCATTTTTCGGATAAAGATATAAAACGATATTTTAAAATGGATGAACAGAATGGATGAAACACATACATCATGGTGGGGCCCACAGCGCACCGACCATCAGCTCCGGGGCTGGTGTCAGGGGGAGTAGCCAATCCGTTTCCCGCCTTTTACACGCCACGTACCCACACCAGCCAAGTCGGTGGGCCCATTTTCACGCAAACGGACGTCACAAAGTTATGTGGGCCCCACCATGATGTATGTTTTGTATCCACACCGTCCATACATTTTAAGAGGTCATTTTAGTGCATGACATAGAGAATGAGGCAGATCTAAGGCTGGATTGGACCCCACCACAAAAAACAGTGGAGAGAGTGACGCCCACCGTTGAAACGTTTCGAAAGTCCACCATGATGCAACCTGTTCACGTGTTAAAGCAGACATGAAAGAAGGGAAAACACAAATATCAGCTTGATTGAAAACTATTTTGGCCCTTAGACCTTTTTAATGGTGGACGTCACTCTCCCCACTGTTTTCTATGATAGGGTCCACTAGAGCTTTGGATCTGACTCATTATTTGGATTATGCTCTAATATGATCTCTCCAAATGGATAGACGGTGTGGATACAAAACATACATCATGGTGGGGCCCACAGTATTTGGTGACGTCACTTCAGTAGCGAGTATCTAATCCGCATCCGAAACGGATTTGCTACTCACGGAAGCGGATTGGCTGGTGTACCACACACCAGCTATATGGCTGATGTAGGTACGTGTCGTGCGAAGACGAGCGCAGAAGCTCCTCGATCTCCGAGTTGTACGAACGGTTCAAAGGAGATCAAAGTTACATAGACCCCACAGTGATGTATTTATTATATCCACACCGTTCATCCATTATTCGATATCAATTTAGAGCATTAGACAAAAAATGAATCATATCCAAAACTCAAATGGACCACACCAAAAATAGCAGCGAGGACAATGATTTTCACCGTTAAAAATTTCATAGGGCCCACCATAACGTTTATTTTCCATCCAATCTGTTAACAAGGTCAAAAATGCATGGATGAAGAGAAAAAACAAATTTCATATTGATCTGAAGCTTCTGTGACCCCCGAAAGGGTTTCAATGGTAGACGTTCAATCACCCACTACTTTTTGCAGTGTGGTCTACTTAGATATTTAGATCTGTCTTATTTTTTGGCAAAAGCCCTGAGACGAGCTCGCCAAATGGATGGACGGTTTGGATATAACACATGCCTCGTGATGAGACCCACAGAACTTGCTGACGTAAATACATCAGCTATATAGGTTATAGCTGGTATGTGGTACACCAGCCAGTCCGCTTCCGCTACTCACCCTGCAACCAGCCAATGTCTACTGGTCCGTGCTCTCTGGCCAAGCATGATGTATGTGTGTCATCCATTCTGTCCATCCATTTTTCTAGATAATTTTATGGTATGAACCAACTAAGGTAGATCAAAATCTCAAGTGGGGCACACAATGTTGATTGAATTCTCACCGTTGAAAACTTCTTGGGGCTACAACAGTTTTGGATTACCCTGATATTTGTTATTTACATTCATCCACGTCCGTATGATCTAATCTAAAGGTTGGATGTCAAATAAACATTATAATGGGCCCAGGAGGTTTTTTAATGGTAGATATTCAATTACTATTGTTTTCCCATGGTGTAGGCCACCTGAGATTTTGATCTGCCTCATTTATGAGATATAATATTAAAATGCCATGTAAAAATAGATGGACGGTGTGGATAAAACACAGATCATGGTGGGCCCACAGAGCCGCGTCCCATTTTCACCGGTTGCCACTGCAATTGGTATGCAAGCGTTAAATGGGCCGGATCAACTCAACGGATCATTGGACCCGAGTAGACAATTAGTGGGTATAAGTCCGGATTTAGACTTATGGGACTAGATTAATGAAAATGTTCGACCATTAATCACCAAATTTGAATATTAATTTTAAAGAATTTTTTGGCTTATAAATGTAAAATGGGTCATACATGTTGAACGGCTAAGATTTTGTACATGCCAGATGTATGCTGTAAAGAGCCATCTATCAACATCATTTTGGTACGTGGCTTAGCACAACTACATCCAACCATCCATCTGTTTATTCCAGTTTGCTTGTTCCAGATTAGATTATCCTGACCATCAGATTTATGACCATTTTTGTTATGATCATCAGTTTTCTAAGCCATGCAGCACATTTCTTTCCATCATGAGACATAAGTGATTCTTTAGACTGATGAGGAATTACAGATGGTACACATTGGATGAATAATCCTTTGAAATGATCTTTGTGTTGACGAAAACAAAGATTAATAAAATATTTTTGTATTGAGATTGACTTCAAGATTAGAGTAATCAGAAAAATTACTGAAGAAATTTCTCAAATTAATAGTATATAAAAGGTCCACACTAGCAAAGATCACGAGGTCGTCTGTAAAAAGAGGATGAGAGATCGTGACAGTTCCCAATGAAGGAAAGTCCTGATTAAAGCATTTTCTCAACATTTTTGCAAGAAGAGTAAAAAGTATCTCCATAACATTAATGGCAAATAAAAGTATCCCTTGATATAAGCATCTATTGCTTTTATAAAATACACAAACCTCACCATTGATATTAATTGAAAAAGATGGAGATGAGATGTAAACATTAATCTAAAAAATCCAAGTATTTGGAAAATTAAGGGCACGAAGGGCCTCAAAGACAAGATCCCAACAGACAAAGTCAAAAACCTTCTTAAGATTAATCTTAACACATTCTAGGCAGACCTTGATCAAGATGAATCTCATAGACAAGATTATGGCTAAGCAAAATGTTATTAGAAACGTAGCGGTTAGGAATAAAGGTGGATTGAGAATGACCGATAATTCCAGGCATAACCACATTCATTTGGTTTACCATGATTCTAGATATAATTTTATATATCTCAGTAATTAGGGAGATTGGTCTCAGATTGTCTGGAGACTAAAAAGTTTGTCTTTGAAAACAGTGATAAGCATAGTATTTATAAGTTGCTTGAGAATTTTCAATAATTTGAAGAAATTAATTACAACATTACAGATATCCTTACCAATGATCGGCCAATAGGCTTTCTAAAAATGTATGGGGGATCATTTTATTTAGATGGGGGGATCGTTTTATTTAGATTCGTTAATTTAATGATAATCTCAATTCGGAGATGAAGATGGGGGTCAACATTTTGCTCCTAAGATAATTTTATCATGTTATCAATGAGTTGCATGTCGACCTAGGATAAACCCTCCTAACTACCATTGAAAATATTCTTGAAATGATTTACAATTATATTCTTTATATCATCTTGATTTTTAATAGGGATGCTGTCTTTATCGTTACATTTTTAGATTTTAGATTAAGCCTCTTACTCTTGTTAGAGGCTTAAAAATATTAAGAGTTAGTATCGCTGAGGTTCATCTTAAAATCTCTAGCTTTTTCCCTTAGTATATAGATCTCATGCTTTAGAGAGTGTCCAACCTCTCTTTGGTTGCTTTTTCTTTTTCCAATATTGGTTAAAGATGAATATGATTAGATTAATATCTGAACAAGCTCGAGGTCATCTTTCGCTTTTTAAAATTGGTCACTTAATTTAGGATTATTTGCTAGCTAGCTTTTAAACACAATTTTATTTTTTTTAAAGCTTAGTTGCAACAATAAACATGGGGATACCACCAACATATGTCTCTCATGCTTTCTCTACAACGTGTAAAAATTAAAAAATAATTTAAAAAAAAAAAAAAAAAAAAAAAAAACCATTCTTCTTATACTAATGATTGAAAAAGCAGAAGGGCGATTTAAAACTAGGAATAAAGGATGTGAAGTCCAAGAGCATATAAGCATGATCAGAGAGGCCTGCGAATAAGTAGGATGCCTTATAAGACTTAAAGAGGCTAATGGAGCCTAAATTTGCAAGAAGCCTATGCAATCTACATTCAATCCTTTGAGATCTCACACTAAAGTTAAGCCAAGAGAAGATGTTACCCAAGAGGGTGGGGTCTTCAAGACCAACAAATGTAAGACGTTTGTTGAAATATTTGATATATATATCTTGAGTTTAGATCTACACCTCCACATTTCTCTTAAATAAATCTTATGCAGTTGGAGTCACGCACGAGGATCCACGGGGACAGCATATGCATTCCAAGTTGAGAAATGTCCTTCTAAAGGCAATCTCTTTGACCAGAAAAGTTAAAGGCATAGATGCCCGTGAATATAATCTGACCTAAATAATCATTAGATCTAACATAATAATGCATTAGTTGATCAATTTTATGAGATATACATACTTGAATTGATCTATTCCAAGCTAGTAGGAATCTTCAATTAGAGCAGTATTATACATTAGAGTCATAGGTCCATGAGATAGGAAGGAATTACAAGAGACCTATAGGTTGGTTTTCCTAATATGAGTTTTAATAATGCACACTATGAAGACATAAGATCATTAATAACGTCCTTAATCTCTGCATTAAAGGCCTATTAAGATCATTAATAACCAATTTATTTTGTGATGTGAGAGGTGGGGTTTGCCTATAATCATACTTGATTTATGAGCACTGATAGTTAGGGATTATATAAATTCATATTCGCATTTAAGTTAAAAAGGACACCAAAGTTATTATGATTGCTTGTACTCGCCAAAGGATGGGGACTAAAGGTTTTTGCTCATGATCTATTATAAGGAGAGTCTTACTCCTTTCATAATTTAGAATTAGTCCTATAATAGGTAACGAGGGCCTTTCACCCGAATCACTCCGGACCTTAATGTGGGCACTTGTATTTTTCTCAATTGTCGTGGGAAGTTCCTTGATTTGTTTGTTGACCTATACTTGCTTAGAGGAATCCCCAAGGTTATAAGCAGGTCATAGGTTGGTAGGAGACTCATTAGCTTTTGAAGAAGCCTTGTCGCGGCATTCATTTTCAGAGTGGTTTAAAGTAGCACATTCTTTATAAGCGGATGGCTTCCAAACATATTCCACGAGTTGAACGATAATCTTTCATTTGCATTTGATTTTGATGGAATTTGAAAGAGTGGAGTGAATTCCAACCTCAACACAGATGTGAGAGATGTTAATTGGTAATTTTATTTTAATAAGCTCTTTGGTAATTCTATTATGTACTTGGTGATATATGTTGATTATATGTTGATAGCTATAAAAGATATATTTGAAATCAATGTGTTTAAATCTTAATATAATAATAAATTTGAGATAAGTGATCTAGGCGCTACAAAGAAAATTTTTATACAAAAATAGAAAGGTAGGCAAGTTGTGTTTATCACATAGTAAGTTCATTGAGAGAGTTTTGATTATATTTGGCATGGAGAATTCTAAGTGGTTATTCCTCTTACTGTTCATTTCAATCTTTTGGCAGCTCAGTCACCAAGTTCAAATGATGAGAGGGATTACAAGTCATAGGTTCCCTACTCTAATGCAGTTGTTAGCATAACGTATGTCATTATGCACATTATGCATACACAGGTCGAATATTTCATAGTAATTAGTGTTGTGAGCAGGTATATGGAAAATTTATGAAAGGTACATTAGCAGGCTATGAAATGGATCTACACTACTTGAAGAACATTCAAAGTACTATGTTAGTGTTAGGAACAATGATTAGAAAAAATTTAAAAAAATTTAATTTAATTTAATTTTTTTTTTAAAGAAAAGAAAAGAAAGAAAAAGAGATAATATTGTTGGATATGTGAATGCTGATTTTGCAGTATGATTGGATAAGAGGTCTACCGTGGGCTATGTCTTTTACTCTTAAAGGTGGCCTGATTAGTTGGAAATCGATTGTTACTCTATCTATCACTGAGGTAGAGTTCATGACCGCTATAAACGTTGTGAAAGTAGCTTTATAGTTAAATGCTTGGTTAGTGAACTTGGTTTGAAAAAAAAAAAAGATTTGTGTCTATTGTAATAGCCAAAGTGCTTTGTATTTGGCTAAGAATCAAGTCTACAATGTGATGTCTAAACACATAAATGTGCATTATTGTTATATTTGAGACGTTATCTCTTAAGGTGTATTGTCCTTAATAAAGATTCAAACTAACAATAATGTAGCAGATATGATGATGAAATCTGTTATTAGAAAGAAATTTATTTGGTACAAGACTTCTCTTGTGCTTGATGTTACCTAGTGATTGGTGATGTTTGGACAACTATTAATATAAGTTGTTTTTGTAGTATTAAAGAAATTAGCCTTTAAGTGGGGGAATGTTGAGGCAACAGAGACTAGAGATTGGCATTTTTAAATATGAAACGCCACCTCTCTCTCTCTCTCTCTCTTGATTGATTGATTGAGTGTATACATGTATGTATGTATGTATTTATACATGTACACACACACACGTAAGTGAAGCCTAGTTTCATTAGGTTTTTGGTACGTGTGCTCTCTTCGCGTGTAGTCTACAAAAGGAGAACATGGGTAAAGAGTAAAGTCATCTTTAAGGGAATTTCCGGGTGAGAGATTTTTATGTAGTGAAAAAGTGTAAGAGAGAGGAAAACATTTTTTTCTTCTTCTTGTTTTCTATTGCTATTAGTGAAGAGAAAAGTTCCATATTGTTGCCTTATGAAGTAGGCATATTGCAGACACGTAAATCTCTGTGCCTCTTATCTTTTACCTTTTGGTTCAGCATTTAGATTTTTATTTTAAATCTATCTTTATAACTTTTTGTTGCTTGGATAAAATGTGTGACACTAGTTTTCCACAACATAAGACCCTAAGAGTAGGCTAATCCAAATGTAGCAATCAGATCAATGATTAGTCTTTCTTCATGTTAAATGCAAATAGTTGCACCTTAGGCCTGTCCATAACAAGGTGTGAAGACAAATTATCACATACACTGCTACATGTGAACCTTCAATTAGAGGCAGCAATGGCCATGGTTTGGCCCGCTCGACCCTTAAGGCCCAAGGCCCCAACCCTACAGAAGCCCAAAAAATAGTTGGGCTTGTTCCAACCCAGCCCAAAATTTAATAAAATCCCTATTTCCCACTTGATTGTCATTGATTAAGTGGGCCACACATGGACGCAACAAAATCAACAGTCTGCATTGAGATGAATGGGTTGCTTAATCAAAGATTAGAATGGTATACCTGTACTGTATAAGACGATATAAGACATGAAGTTGGGTTAGGCTAAAATAACATATAGAGATAAAGCCCAAGCCCTGACCAAACATTTATTGGGCCATACAACTTGGCTTAAAATGACTTGAGCCTAAGCCTGGCCTGAAAATTGATCAGGGCATGAAGTTGGGTTGGGTTTAAACAACATGTATATATAGCCCAAATCAGGCCCAAACATTTATTGGGCAATACAACCCGGGGCTAAAATGACTTGACCCCAAGCCTGGCCTGGAAATTGATTGAGCCATTCATGCTAAAAATGACTTGGCCGAGCCTCAACATGGCCCAAAAATTAATTTGGCCATACATGTCAGGCCCAATCCTGGATCACAGATCAAGCTAGTTCAAGCCCGGTCTAGCGGGTCACCCTGCCCATTGCGATCCCTGTCTTTTTAGGCCCACTAACATGTCACATGTGTGGAACATCCCAGTATCCAACCCATGTAAGATATGAGCCAAACCATAAGGTTTACCAGCCTTGAAAGTCAGACCACTCTTGTTAAGTGGCCACATATGTGAACTGAGTTAAAACTATCAGCTGCCCATTGATTTCAAGGGTGTAGCCTATCTATTGAGCCGATTAGCTTGATATCTGCCTAAGATGATCTACATGGTGTGGCCCACCTTTGGCATAGCTCGAATGTCTTATGGAATGGTGGGAAAGCTGCTCCTGCATGTCACAGATTATATAGTGTCCATACCCTATATCCTTGCTTAAATTATAGGTCATTATGACATTTCTTACCATCTCCACCAATGTTATTTTTAAAGCTTTCATTAATATAAGAGAAAAGACTTGATATTCACGAAATCCACACCATCCATTAAGTTTTTTTTTTTTTTTTTTTTTGTCCTTGACCCAATAATCAAGATGATTGAATATTCAGTCCGTGAGATTAAATGGCATGGAATTGCATTAAATGGGATTAATACCATAAGTGCACAATGATTGCATGTATAGAAATACCATGATATTTTGACTATTCAATCCACATGTTTGGGATCAGATTAACCACCTTATTAAGCAAAACCTTGTTTGGTGGATGATGGATTTGTAATCAATAGATCAAATTCACAACTGATGTCGGTCACTTGTACACATACAACTCAAATGTCATATGTAAATGATAAATAAGGATGGACCGTATAGATAAAACACATGCATGAATGTGGGCCCCCAGATATAGTTGATTTAAAAAATCCTGCATGGGAGTAAATGCAATTCCATTCCACCTAATCCCATTCATCCCTGTGTCTCCAAACATTCTGTGTAATTTGCATGAAACCAAATGTAATTCCATCCCACTTATTCCCTCCTAAGCGGACTTACCAAACAGGCCCTAAACCTTTGAATTCATGTGCTATGGCCAGAATGCATTTTGGAATACAGTGATTTTTGGATAATTCTTTTATCCAAACGAGACACATCAGGTGAGAATAGGGTGTGAATGCGTGCATTTAAAAAAAAAAAAGGAATATTTGATGGCGTATGGACACCATGGTGGGTCCTAACTATTTCTTATGGCATGGTCTCCTTGAGATTTGGATGTTCATGACTTTTGGGTTCAATGGTTAGAATGAGGTGGTTTACCTCAGTCTAAGATGGAGTGGATCTCAAAGAAGTTACATCCATATGGCTCTCGATTTTAGAAAGTAAAACCATAGTGGTACCTAGGGTTAGTTACCCTCGTGCTGCCCTTCTCTCTCTCTCTCTCTCTCTCTCTCTCTCTCTCTCTCTCCACCTCAGTCTAAGATGGAGTGGATCTCACGAAAGTTACATCCATATGGCTCTCGATTTTAGAAAGTAAAACCATAGTGGTACCTAGGGTTAGTTACCCTAGTGCTGCCCCTCTCTCTCTCTCTCTCCCCCTTGTAATGCCTTGTAATTTTTCCTGCCATGAAAACTAAAGCCCCATCACGAAGATCACCTAGCACAAAAAATAAAAAAATGTAAGTTTGCTCATCAGGTAGGCCACACCATGAAGATCACCATTGAAATCAACGGACAATTGATAGTGACAACCCTTAATACAGTTGTGGCCCACATAGTGAGCGGATGAGCATGATTTTTGAGAACGATGATCTTCATAGTGGGGCCTACTATTTTTATTGTACCAATTTCCTACACAAGTGGCACGCCACAAGTTGTCTACCATAGCCTGTAGGTGATCTCAATTGTCAATTTTGCACCAATATTACCTTCCTCAAAAAACATCTGTGGATATCACCCTTCAACCTAGACTTGGAAATTAGTGATTTTATAGCAAACACAAGAAGGGTCAAGGATCGACAGACTATAAATACAAGGGGTGCAAGTTGGGTGGGTTGGGTTGAGGGTCAACCTGAGCCCAACCCAACCCCAAGAGGGCAATACCTACAACCTAATCCAACTCAAATTCAAACCCAAGATGCCCAATCCAAAGTCCTCTTTGCTCAACCCAACTTGACTGAATTCCAACGCAAGGTGCTCAATCTAAAGTCTTCTATGCTCAACCCAACTGACTCGAATTCCAACCCAAGGTGCCCAATTCAAAGGCCTATGTGCTGAACACAACCTGCCCAAACCTGACCTAACTCGAATTCCAACCCAAGGTGCCCAATTCAAAGGCCTCTGTGCTTAACCTGACTTGCCCAAATCCGACCTGACTCAAATTACAACCCAAGGTGCCCAATCTAAAGTCCTCTATGCTCAACCCAACCTAACTTGAATTCCAACCTAATGTGCCCAATTCAAAGGCCTCTGTGCTCAACCCAACCTCCCCAAACCCGACCTAACTCGAATTCCAAACCAAGGTGACCAATTCATAGGCCTCTGTGCTCAACCCAACTTCCCCAAACTCGACCTAACTCGAATTACAACCCAAGGTGCCCAATCTAAAGTCCTCTATGCTCAACCCAACCTAACTCGAATTCCAACCCAAGGTGCCCAATTCAAAGGCCTCTGTGCTCAACCCAACCTGCCCAAACTTGACCTAACTTGAATTACAACCCAAGGTACCCAACACGAAGTCTTCTATACTTAACTTGACCCAAATACACGTGATTATTCCCAACTCAGCCCATCCTGACCCGAAGTTGCTCGACCTGAACCCAACCCAAAATCATATTGGGTTGGTGTTTTTCAACCCGAACCCAGACCTTGACTATCCAATCAAAACTTAGGTTGGATCAATCAGGCTTGGGTTGAACTAAACAAAAGTTGTGATTAGCTTAAGGCCTTTCTGGAGGCCTATATCCTAGGCTCCAAGAGGAAAGGATTCAAATCTAATTATTCATGCACCTGCACAACTAGCCATGTTATAGTTCCATGCCCCATCCAAGGAGGTGGGAGCATATACCCATTGGTGTTTGGACTTGGTTTAAGGCCTGTTTGGATACACTTCTTCAAAAGGGGATTTCTGAAAAGGAGATTTCAAGCTTGCTTTTTGGGTTAACTCGGCAAAAACCAATAGGACTAGTTTTTTGGCCCAAACAATATTTTAGAACCTATTGTATCTAAGAGGAGATGTGGAGGGGGTTTGCAAAGTGCATCCAAATGCACAAGTTTGGATCAAAACGGAGTTTCCACCCCCAAAGCCCCTTAGGAGGGTGCATCCAAACAAGCCCCAAGGCATGTTCTTGTAGGTTTTTTCAAAATAAGAAGAAAAGAAAATTGGAAAAGAAGGGTTGTGGCTTTGGTGATTGTTGGTGTGAATGGTGATGCCTCTCGATAAAAGGAGCATCTTTTGAATTTGAAATGGAGAGATGTCATTGTTGGAAAGACACCACCATTGATGAAAAGACACCATGGAAGAAGATGTCTTTTCATGAAAAGGGCCTTAAGCATCTCTTGTGATTTTATATAAACCCATCTTTGGGTTAATCCAAATTAACAATTTCCAACAATCTCTCCTCCATCTTCTTCTTCTTCTTCTCCATTTTCGTTTTTGGATGTTCTTTGGAAAAATATAGTTTTCGGGTGCTAAATTGCAAATAGTTTTTCAGGCAGTACATTACAAACAATTTTCAAGGGGTAAATTGTAACAACACAGAAGTAAAGGTTGTACGCTGTAAAAGTGTGTTCGGGGTGCGGTTTTTCAGTTTTGCAAGCTGAAACCCACATTTCTCCGATCTTGAAGAAGAGGCTTATTATATCCTAGAGGCGGATTTGGTATAACCCTCTTGCAAATTGGTTTAATCACCAGTAGGGTGCGAATATCGCCTTAAAGATAGCGACATCGTAACACGCATTAAGCCTATCTTTAAGTGATTCATTTTCTATTTTTTCCCCTCAATAATAACAATTTTAAGGCGATATAGTGACCTCTTGTATGGGTCATCCTAACTTTGTTCGAATTACGCCGTTCGACAGCTCAAATTTTCTTCGATGGCAATCGAGGGTCCATCTCTTCCTCACATCACTCAAGTTGGATCATGTGTTCACTCAAAATCCTCCTTCACCACCATCTGATGATGATATGTTAGAACAAATTCAAAAGAGACAAAGTTGGGAGCGTAACGACTACTTATGCAAAGGTCATATCTTCAACGCTCTTTTTGATTCGTTATACGTTGTTTACCTTCAAAAGAAGACTGTTAAGGATTTGTGGCAAGCACTGCTCACCAAATACACATCAAAGAATGAAGGTAACAAAAAAATTCCTAGTAAGTCATTTTTAGAATTCAAAATGTTGGATGAAAAACCTGTGTAACATCCTTAATTTTTTACTGTTTTGAAATTCCTAAAATCATTAAATTTTTTTTATGTAATTAACTTATATTATCACTTACTGGTCATTAGCACTCAATGTTAATTTATACACGGGTGGAACCAGTAAAGAACCGCACAAGTCCGATTAATCAACCGTAAGAAGCCAACGAATCCGCCCGATTACTTGAACATCAAGTTTAGCCCCATGATTTGCTCATATAAGGCTCAAATCTAACTGACTCATCACTAACTAATCAAGACAATCATAACTAAATTAAAAATATAACCGAAGCCGAGTCAGATAAGGCCTGGATCTTGACTAATAGACCAAATTAGCCCCGTTACTCTTTTAGCCTAAAACCGATGATTTAGGGTAATCATGACCAAATCTCCACTTTCACTAGTTATAAATAGGCCACACTATGTACATAGTTAATACAAACCCTAATCATTGCTCACGAGAAATCTCAATACCTAATTTATTCCAGAAATGCCTCGATTTTCCGAACAAGCTCTGGACCGCTCGTTGGTGGGCCACTAATTCCAAAACTATAAAATAATGTCCGTCTTACTGGGCTCGACATCCATCGTGGGAGTCAGACATGGGTACTGTCTAGAACCGCTCAATTTGAGCCAAAGGACGAGTGCATGAGAAGTGCAAATACCCTAAAGGAAGAAGCTAAAACTTAAGTGAATTAAGTCGTCCACTCTTATACGAAGTTGAGGATTTCAAACCATCGGTTTACGACCAAACTTCATACATAGAGTAAGGATATTTCCTTGCTTATATCCGTATAATCGCGGCCTCGATCGACCATCGGTGACCGTTGAATAGACTTCTAATCATATATGTTGATCGGCGCATCGAAATGGCGGGCCGATCATATCCATACGTATATCATCATTAGGGCTAACTATCATACGGTGTATATCAATATGTATGCCCCATAGTGGGCCCTAGAGGTTAGAAAGACCCTCCCATAGGGCTAGTATAGTAAAAACCAAGCCCTTAGGGCCATTTACACCAAATCTAGCTCTATATAAGGGTTTCATTTATACACCTCTCTCCCCATATGAATTTACCCTAGAAGAAAGAAAGAGAGAAAGAGAACAAAAAAAAAGAGGAGAAAGAGAGAAGGTAGAGAAAGAAGAAGGGGGAGAGGGTGAGCCGTAGTTGAAGGTGGGGCTCAAGGGAGGTAGAGTCTTGCAACTCCTTCCCTCTTCCTCAAGAAATCCCTCACCCACAACCACAAGAACAACTCTCCACCGATTGGATAGGTAATCACTCTTCTTCCTTAGAAACCCATTGTGTTAAGCTAGGCCCTGCATGTATTCTAACATTCAAGTATATTTGACCTATGATCTCTACAAATCGACCCGCGAGTTTGGCAACCCTAGGTCGACTCTGCAAGCTCTTGATGATCCGTAGGTGCGGACTATTATCCTTAGGTGGCCTGGTACCAATTTTATTATGACTTTAATGATTATGAATGTTAGGATGATGTGCTTGAGTAATCTAGAGAGAACATAGCCAAGACCCTACATGATAGGTCTCCCTAAATTTCATGAAATGGTTAAGTATTGTTTATTTGTTCTTCAACATAATTGGGTTTGATTTTAATGCGGCATGTTCATCCCATATAAGATTTTAGCAAATTTCATGAAATGATTAAGTGTTGTTTATTTTTTCTTCAACATGAATGGGTTTGATTTTGGTGTGGCATGTTCATCCCATATATGATTTTAGTATAACCTTCATTGTGGCATGCGTGATTTCATTAATCTTTGTTGCTTGTTTGTCCTATGAATGATGTATAGTTCTTAATCTCTTCGGTAACCCCACTCAACACACTCACACATACATTAATGTCATATTTTGTTAGTAGTTGCATTATATAAAAATCTAAATTTTTATGTTGGATGTCTGAGTGCATGACTTTACTTGTGTTAGAAGACGAATCAGGAATTATTGGAATATTATTGAATGTCATCAAACCCTTAGGTTGGTCAGGGAATTGAGGTGGGAGAAGGTGGTTCCTTTGGTAGGCTATCTTGTGGCTAAACCAACAGATTTGGGCGGATGCGAATGGGCGAGAGTAGTTGGATTTCATGGGTCACTTGTACTCGATGTCGTCCGTCACATACTCGCCTGAACTCGTATAGTCTAGTTCACTTACTAACCAACCATGTTTATTAACCATGTCTGCTCACGCCTGTATGGAACCTGAAACAGCCTTCAACCACTGAAGCCTATTGATAACTATTTAAAACCGATCCATTGACTTGAGAACCGGGCATGGTGGAATGAGACACTGTATCCGAGCTGTTAGCCTAGTTGGGGTGACGAGTCTCCCCATAGTGACCGGGAGCGATCCCTCTTCTCAGCACTCCTCACGTGCTTAAAATCGGGGATGGAGAACGCGATGGGATTAAGGATCGCGGAGTCTTGGCCTCGCACGTTGAGGGGCCTTGGCCTCGCAACCAGTTGAAGGCAATGATACGTGGGGTGTACCAGTTTCTCCAATCTGCTGGATGAACGGAATAAACTAAATACTCGGCTAACATTACTCACGCATCGCATTAGCTAGAATTTGGCACTCGGCAATTGAGTCACAATGAGGGAGTGTTGGTCATGCACGATCGTTAGACAAAGTCGCTCCAAGGAGTGTTGTCGCGAGGTCATACATCATATCATAATACATGCATATGCATTAACAAGACTAGTTAGGGATCTGTGAATGCATGTCATTCATTAAATTCATCATATAATTAATGTTTGTTGTAACTTAAGGCTAATAGTAACCACTGAGTTAGTTACTCACACACACTCTAGGACAGTGTTTTAAAATACCAACCAGACCCTTTACTAGATGCAGATGAGGCAGAGCTCGACAAGCTGAGTGGGGTGAGCATAGATAAGGAAGAGGAGCTTCCCTGCTTCTAGACTTTCGGCAGATCCTTTTAGTTTGAGTTCGGGCCACCGCGAGATATGAGCCAGGGCTCTAGTCGCTTTGGGTCATGTATGGGTGGGACTGGTTCCCTATTTAGATGATTTGAGATTTGTGGTTTAGATATTTTTATATTTAGTGGCACTTGATACTACTTTATGACTTACTTATGCTTCATGCCTTATTAAACTCTCCATTATTTATGAGATCATCCAAATGTAATTAAAATTTGAAGCCCATTAGGGCACCCCATAACACCTGCGAATTTGGGAGCCGAGTTCCTACACAGCCCCTGAAAACCCGGGGTGTTACAACCTGTCCTTGATCAAGTACATAAGTTACAGGTCATCATCCAACAGATTATTGCTGATGACCCTAATCTCGACGAATCTTTCCAAGTATCCACCATTATTGCTAAACTTCCACCTAAATGAAAGGATATTAGAAAATTATTGAAACTGAAAAAAGAGAAAATATTCTTAGAGGACCTCCTAATGTTTCTTCAAATAGAAGAAGAATCTAGGCTCCGTGACAAAAATGAAGAACAACGGGAGACCATAAGTAACACTAATATAGTTGAGAATAATGTAAATCGGGAATTCGAGAAGCCACCTTTCAAGAAAGACAATAGGCTCAAACCTAATAACCAAGTGTTTAAAAAGAACACATCCAAGAAGGGTCCATGCTTCTTTTGTAAAATCTTTGGTCACTTTAAGAAAGACTGCCGAAAATAGAAAAAAAAAATGCAAGAAAAGAAACGGCAAGTCAATATAACAAAAGATATAAATTTGGCAGCTGTCGTCTCTGAAGTTAATATGTTGAATGAGGATGTTGAATGGTGGGTAGATTCTGGCGCTACCAGACATGTTTGTAGAAATTACAACATGTTCAATTCTTACGAATTAGTGGGGGATAATCAAGAACTATATATGGGGAATGCCTCCACATGTAAGGTTGTAGGAAAATAGAAGGTACGTCTTAATCTAACTTCTGGAAAAGTCTTTACTCTGAACGATGTTCTACATGTATCGGATATTAGGAGAAATCTTATATCAACTAGTCTACTGACTAAGTTTGGATTTAGACTCCTATTTGAATCCGATAAATTGATTGTGTGTCTAAAAATGAGATATATGTAGGGAAGGGTTATGCATCCAATAGAATGTTCAAATTGAACCTTATAAATAAAAATTCTTCTTCCGTTTATATGCTTGATTCACATGATGTTAGGCATGCTAGATTATACTTGATTCATCTAATTCTTAAATATACAAAACCTAATGACAAATGTAGTATTTTTGTACAATATAAAATAACTAGAAAACCGTTTCCAAGGGTGGAACGAGAATCACAACTTCTAAACCTAGTTCATAGTGACAGATGTGAAATGAGTGAGTTAATAATAAGATGGGGAAAAAGGTACTTCATAACCCTTATAGATGATTTCTCTCGTTATACCTTAGTATACAAATAAAGATGAGGCACTACAAAAATTCAAGATATATAAGGCAGAAGTTAAGAACCAATTAGACCAAAAGATTAAAATTCTAAGGTCAGATAGGGAAGGAGAATTTTCGGAGTTTTGTAAAACTCATAGTATAATTCACCAAATTATAACTCCATATTCACTCCAACAAAATGGGATAGAAGAACGGAAAAATAGATCTTTTATAGACATGGTAAACTCTATGCTCAATAATACCGGTTTAAGTTCAGGATTTTGGAAAAAAGCTCTATTGACTGCCTGTCATATCTTTAATAGGATACCTCACTCTAAGACTTGTAAGACGCCATATGAACTATGGAAGCATAATATTCGTAACATCTCATACTTCAAGGTATGGGGTTGTAGAGCCTTAGTTAGGCTTACTAATCTTAAAAGGCCCAAGATAGGTTTGAAATCTCTTAAATATATTTTCATAGGATATGCACAAAATAGTAAGGCTTATAGGTTTCTAGTTGTAGAGTCTAATCATACAATCCTGATAAACACTATAATAGAATCTAGAGATGCCGAGTTTTATGAAAACTTATTCTCTTCTATAACTAGAAAAAAGACAAGACCTTAAAATCCTAGTACAAGCAGTAATTCTCAAATACCTGATCAAGATATCAGAAGTCTCGATAAAGAGGACATAGAACCTATAAGGACTAAGGAATCAGAAAAGGTACATCTTTCAGACCCAACTTCTACCTTCTGCTAATAAAAGGAGATAAAGATAATATAACAAAGGAAACCATGTTAGTTTGTAACATAGAAAATGATCCGGTACCATTATATGATGCACTTAAATCTCAGGATGCTTCCTTTTGGAAGGAAGCTATAAATGATGACATGGATTCTATATTGAAAAATGGAACATGAAAACTTGTGGATCTACCCCCAGGATCAAAACCTGTAACACCCCATACTTTTCGGGTGTTACCTTTTAAACCCACAATTATTGAAACCTAAGATCAAATGACTTAACTTAACACGTACAGGGTAGGAATTCCAAGAGACGCTGAGACAATATGCCATGACCCTGCAGATCCAGTTTACGATCTGCAACAATCAACGAGGTAAGCATGATCGAACGACTTAAGCCAAATCAATTTCTAAGACAACTAATGATAGCAGTATTCCAAAACTAATCCATGGGGATCAGTGGGTAACCAAAAAAGTACCCCTGTGTTTTAAATATGTATTTAACCGTTAATAACAAATATTGAATTCATCTGACCATCAGATCGCATCATATAAGCCAAATACTTCCCCAAGTGGTGTGTAGCGGCCCACCTGGGCCTCACATGCTCCCCAAACTGGGCTAGGGCCCCTATATAGGGACCCCAAACCAGTTGGACGGGGTAGATCTGACGGAAACATTACGGTGGACCCCAAATACAGTGCGTGTGCACCTTGGACTATAAGCACGGGACGTGCGCTGGATAGAGTTGCTCGGTCTGACCGAGCAAAATTTCAAAATGGCCGGGATCTCTCCCGCCATCCAAAGACTTGAATCTGTAAAACTTTAAACCCCAAAGTGAACCTCACCGAGCACTTTCCGGACGATCCAAACCGTCCATTTCACGCACGTGGGTCTCCTGATCAAAACCTTATAGGGGTTTTGACCCCTACATAGGAACGATAGAGAACGGTTTCAGCCGTCCAATCCATTCACGAACGGTTGAGATCCGAAGGAAAGGACGATCGGGTGGCTTCCGTTGCAAGCCAAACCCCCCATTAACCAATGGACCCAGACCTTCCACGAGCCAGCTGGGGAGGGTCGCGTCATTTTCCAAAAACGGCCGGAAATAGCCTTAATGGGGAAAGCAGAGGCTTCCGTTTATGGGCTGAAGAAAGCTGGCACGGCCGTCGGCAGCTCCTCTGCCTTGCCTATAAATAGGCACCGTTGCCCAACGAATCCCACACAGAAAGGAAGGAAGGAAGGAAAAAGAGAGAGAAAAGAGAGGAGGAAAAGAGAGAGAGAGTGGAGCCCGGGTTCGGCCAGGTAAACGGCCCGAACTTCTATCTTTTTTCTTTTTTCTTTTCTTCTGTCTTCTTCTTCATTTCATGAAGATATCAGCTCCGCAGATGGCCACGTTTGGGGCCAAAAATCCGACCGCAGAGAAGCTTGAAAACGGCCTGAATGCACTCTTTTGAGGCTACACATGGCCTGAATGCAGGCCCTGTTTGAGGCCGAGCATGGGTTGAGTGTAGGCTCTGTTTAAGGCCAAACCATGGCCTGTGAATGAGGCTGAAACGCAGTCCAGAAACGGCCTGCAAACGATTGCCGTTTGAGCTGCAACACGCCCCAAAAATCTGGCTGCAAACAGCCCAGAAAACAGTCCGGAAACAAGCTCCGTTCGGGCCGTTCTTTGGCCGAGAAAATGGCAGCCATCGTGCCGCTGGTTGAGCTCTGAAATGGATCGAAAAACGGCCGGAAAGGAGCCGCGTTTGAGCTGAAAACCGGGCCGTTTTTGGGCTGGAAACACGGCAAGGAATGAGCCCCTGATCAAGCTCCAACGGTATGCAAAGATGACCTTTCAATGGGCCGTAAGTGAAAACTCAACATGGGCCCTGCACAATTGCAGATGGGCCACGCCTTTTGTCCATTTAAAATTACGGGCCGCACCACGTTTATGATTGGTGGGCCTCACGTGTTCAACTGGTGGGCCGCACCATCAGGAAATCACGGTGGGCCACACCCAGATGTTGTGTTCTGCATTCAGACCGTCCATCAATGGACGTTACTCCCTGGCCGCCCATCAATGGACGTGCAGTGATGGGCGAGTTGCTATGTATGTAAAAAAAAAAAAAAAAGAAAGAGGAGAGGAAGTATATGTGTATGTTAATATTATAATAATAAATGTTACAGTTTACAAACATATATAAAACACGACACATATGGTGGGCCCCACGTGGGACCCACCTGTTGTGATTGGATGGAGTACCCCTCCATTACATGAAAAAAATATGGGCCCCACATCCACGTGGGACCCACCAGGTGTATGTGTCTATATATGTATATAATATATACATATCCTATGTGGGCCACACCACGTAGGAAAGCACCACTGATGGCGGTGTTCCATCTCAGCCGTCTATCCATTTGTTGAGCTCGTCCATATGACGGTGGGCCTCGTGTGTGGACCCCACCTTGATATATGTAATTTATCTGCACGGTCTGTGCAATGAATCCCACCATAGCATAAGTGTTTTATCTGCACCGTTTGTGCAGTGGACCCCAACCTGATGTAAGTATTTTAGTGACACCGTCCATATGGCGGTGGGCCCTACCATTGATATATGTGTTCTTCATCCACACCGTCCAGCCCTCTGGACTGGTGGGGCCCACCTTGTGATGTGTTGCATATCCGCACCACCCATGCGACTCCACTGTGATGCATGTATTTTATGCTCACCGTTCATCCTAGAACAGTGATGCGTGGGCCACCGCGCTGCACGTATTTCATCTGCGTCATCCAGTCCGGCTGGACGTGGGCCCCATCAACCCGGACCACCAGGATTTATGTATAGCCCCACCGTCCTGGATCTACCATTATGTGTGTTTTCTACACTCCGTCCAGTTGCGATAATGTTGACCCACCCTGATATATGTTTTGTACACCACCATGACGTACTTATTTCATCCGCACCGTCCAGATTGTGCTGGACAATGTTTGGGATAGTGCTGAACTGTACTTGGACAACACTGGATTATCTAAACGGTATTTGAACGGTGCCGATTTACGTAAATTATATTTGAACGGTACCGATTTACGTGAACTATATTTGAACAGTGCCGATCTACACAAACTACATTTGGACGGTGCCGACTTACATGAACTATATTTGAACAGCACTGATTTACATGAGCTGTGTTAGAAAATGCTAATAATGTACAGTAACACAAGCGTTACACTTACAACTATTAAAATGACTTTTTTTGTGTGTGTAACCCAAACTCGCACATTAGTTGGACAAACCCACAGGGCCCACCTGATACATATAGGTCCCTGTGCGAGGCCTAGTTCAACCCATAGTAAGGATGAGCTCGAGCCAGTAGGGCCACCCTGCTTGAATACTATATGGTGCGCCTAACACAAGCCTAAAAGGCCTTGTTGTTGTATCCCTTCAAACCCTAAGGTTAGTTGGACAAAACCTTAGGAATACTTGACAAATATAAACTATGATTTTAGGAGACTCTTTGGGTGACCTTGGGCTGCAAGAAGACTTGGACCGAGTAAGTGAACATGACCCTACAGGTGATGATTTCTTCCCCTTGAGCTTTCCATTTTCCCATTAGCTTAAGTTATAGTTTTATTTTAATTCAAATTGATAATTGCTATCTCCATCTTATATTCACTTGTGTAATTGAATTGCTACATCACATGCTTAATGTTATCCCGTATATTTAATTCATGATATTGGATTATTTGTGGATTGCTTCTGGGATTTAAACTGGTACATTAGTGGGAAACCCTCACTTATAAATGTACACCCATACTTGGGATGTAACTCGATTGATGGTGATTGTAATGGACCTTCGATTTAGTGGTTATTGAGTGGTGGTCTAGTGGATCATTGATGTGTGTCTACCATTTAGGGTTGTTGTCTAAGTGGTTTTCAAGGATGATCTTTTATCGTATGCTTTTGATACTCGCCCTATATGGCTTATTTTGATATCTATCTTATGTAACTTATTTTGATATTGCCCTATGTGGCTTCGTTTTAGGTATTTTCCTTATATGGGTTCAATGTTTTATATTGTACAACCATGCAATGGTAAGCCCTATATATTGTAATATGATTGGCCACTAGTCGACAGGTTTCCATTAAAAATCCTAAGATGGTAGTCTCATAAGCCAAGGATAGTGGTATGGGACCTATGCCCGAACTGTCGGCTTACACTGGTGACAAGCCCCCGTAGTGATCTTGAGCTTACCTAAATTGGCTAATTGTAACTGGACTAATAACGGTTTGGCTAATCATGCATCCATAACATATTGGTAATGACAGGTGGCTAATTTTGGATGCTGTAGCACGTACCCTTAGGATCAACGGGGTATTGTTTCGCTAGCTCCCAGACCATCGACTATCGACCCCTATTCTGACTAGATGATTTTCCCAGGTCAATGATTTGCATGGGTGACGAGCCCAATTTCCGCACGGAGGAGCATCCACGGGGCGATGTGCATTCAGGCATCCATGCATTTAAAAAGACTGTATTATGTATTATTTTGATTGCCTTGTTGTTTATAACTATGCTTACCTAGTGCGGCGGTGTGTAATCTTGAGGGGAATTCACACTGAGTTGGTCACTCATCCATCAAATATACAACCGTACAGGTAGCACAGGTGGCTTAAGTGATATGCACGTTTAGACTGATGAGGAGCCGTCTTGGTGGTCAAGGATGTATGACTGTATTGCCAAGAGAAGTTGGGCGATCTTGCAGCTCCAATTTACATACACTTTATTATCTCTCTTGTACAAGTTTTGAAATTCTTGTATTCGTACTTGTGGAGACATTAATTTGTATAAATCATTATGAGCAACCTCTTATACATCCTAAATATAAATGTAAATTTTTCCTTTATGCTGACTTGTTCATTCTACGCTTACCTGCTAACTCTGATAAAATAAAAAAAATTGCATATGAGACTCGGCTCTTTTTAGGTTAATACTCAAGTTTTTGGGAAACGGATCATATACTTGGGTCTTGAAAACACGGGGCGTTACAAAACCAATAAACTGTAAACGGATTTTCAAAAGAAAATTAAGACCAAATAGAACTACAGAAAGGTTTAAGGCCAGATTAGTGGTTAGATGATTTACACAAAAAGAAGGTATTGGTTTTTTCGATACCTATGCTCCAGTAGCAAGGATATCTACTATTCGAGTTTTAGTTACTCTAGCATCCATTTATAAGTTAGAAATCCATCAGATAGATGTAAAGACAGTTTTTCTAAATGGAGAGGTCGATAAAGAGGTTTTTATGGAGCAACCAGAAGGTTTTATAATTCCAGGACAGAAAACTAAAGTTTGTAAATTGATCAAATTGCTATATGGACTTAAACAAACATCTAAGCAATGACATGAAAAATTCGATAAAGTAGTCACCTCATATGGTTTTAAGATTAATGAATCTGATAAATGTGTATATTCAAAATTCTCTGATAATAAAAGAGTAATTATATGTCTCTATGTAAATGATATGCTAATCTTTAGTACATGTTTAGAAGTTATAAATAACAGTAAAAGATTCTTATCATCTAGTTTTGACATGAAAGATATGGGTGAAGCTAATGTGATTTTAGGTATCAAGCTATTAAGAAACAATAATGGTATAATTTTATCTCAATCACATTATATTGAAAAGATACTCAAAAAGTTTGATCACTATGATAAGAACCCAGTTTCTACTCCTTTTGATTATAATATCAAGTTAATTAAAAAAGAAGATCGTAGTGTATCTCAGTTAGAGTATTCCAAGGTGACTAACGGTTATGTATGCCATGATTTATACTCGACCTGATATTGCTTTTGCAGTAGGTAAATTGAGTAGGTTTACAAGTAATCTAAGTTTAGATCATTGAAATGTTGTTTTTAGAGTACTCAGATATTTGAGAAAAATTATTAACTACGGTTTACATTTTTCTAGTTACTCTAGTGTACTTGAAGGGTATAGTGATACAAGTTGGGTCACTGACTCTAATGAATTCAAGTCTACTAGTGAATAAATTTTTATACTTGGAGAAGTTGTCATTTCTTGGGGATCCAAGAAGCAAACTTGCATATCTCACTCTACCATGGAATCTGAATTCATGGTTTTGACAGCTAGTAGTAAAGAGGCAGAATGGTTAAGAAATCTGTTATTAGAAATACCATTATTGATAAGGCCTTTACCACCGGTCTCTATCTACTATGAAGTGAAGCGACACTATAAAAGGCATATAACAAGACTTATAATTGAAAATCCAGACATATTAGTCTAAGGCATAGTTTGTTGCGGCAACTACTTGGAGACGGTGTTATAACAATGCAATATGTACGATCTATCTAGAATCTAGCAGACCCGTTCACCAAGGGACTGGCAAGGGATGTTGTTAGTAGAACATCAATAGGAATGAGACTTAAGCTAATTTCACAGACACCGGATGAGGGAAACCCAACCTAAGTTAATAGGTTCAATGGGCAAAGTACCTCACAGGAAGTGGCTAAAGAAGCACTATACGTTTTCTGTTTGTCTCATTCCTGGATGTATATATAATGTTGGGTACCTATAATGATAAAAAGGAGGATGAGCTGCTGCTCTTAATGAGTTCTTTTAAGGGTGTTATAGTTACATGGGCATTCATAAAGACTCACTTATATAAGTATTGGAAGTGGAGCCACTTCCTGATGTTCGAGAGTTTTTAATTACTCTCATGAACTCATGAATTCATGACAGAGCATAAGGCCGTTAATGTGCTATAATTTTAGAACACATGACAATTGAAATATATGTGTGCGTAACATGTCCGGTTATGTCATATAGAATACTTAGTTCAAGACCATAGTCACTAAGGATTCTGATTCAACTTTGACTTATTTACACTAAGTAAAGGTTCAAGTCCATAAGACACCTTCTCCTATGCACATATTTTTCTTACATACCTTGACCTCTGTATTTTAAAAAATAGTGGGGGATTGTTGGGTTTTTTCAAAATAAGAAGAAAAGAAAATTGGAAAAGAATGGTTGTGGCTTTGGTGATTGTTGGTGTGAATGGTGATGCCTCTTGGTAAAGGGAGCATCTTTTGAATTTGAAATGGAGGGATGCCATTGTTGGAAAGACACCACCATTGATGAAAAGACACCATGGAAGAAAATATCTTTTCATAAAAAGGGCCTTAAGCATCTCTTGTGATTCTATATAAACTCATCTTTGGGTCAATCCGAATTAATAATTTTCAACAATCTCTTATCCATCTTCTTCTTCTTCTCCATTTTCGTTTTTGGATGTTCTTTGAAAAAAATACAGTTTTCAGGCGCTAAATTGCAAATAGTTTTTTAGGTAGTAAATTACAAACAGTTTTCAGGGGGTAAATTGTAATAGTATAGAAGTCAGGGTTGTACACTGTAAAAGTGTGTTCGGGGTGCGGTATTTCGATTTTGCAGGCCAAAACCCACATTTCTCCAGTCTTAGAGAAGAGGCTTATTGTATCTTGGAGGCGGATTTGTTATAATCCTCTTTCAAATTAATTTAATCACCAGTAGGGTGCGAATATCGCCTTAAAGATAGCGACATCGTAACGCGCCTTAAGCCTATCTTTAAGTGATTCATTTTATATTTTTCCACCTCAACAATAACAAAATTCACTAGCAAATTGGAGAGAAGAGGCGTGCCTTGGACAATGAAATGCTCTTTTGGACTTTCCACCCATAACTGAAATGGACATTTTTGGACCCTTCCTTTGCCGACAAGTAAAAAGATTATGAATTTAAAGTTTGATTTAACACATCTAAAATTGGTCCAAGATATAAATTCAATCCAGCTCACAAATTCAACTACTTATAACCTATGATTTTTCTTGAGGAAGATCACGTGAAATCCATCTAGACCCAGGGCTTTAAAAGTCTAAAAAGCCATAGTTCATAAACTTGATGACTTTACTTGGAACTCAGTCCTCTGAGTCAACAAGGCAGCTAGCTAACGTTGCTGCGTCTTGTAAATTTTTTAAATAAAAATTTTTAATTCAGAGAGCCATCCGAATATCTGGGTTATATGATTCTGATGGACGATATGTAGACACTCTGAAATTCTATACATGCCTATATTAACACATAATTAATGGACTAAATTGGGGACGTCACAATCCTAAAATTAAATTGTTTGATTATTCCAGCCTCTTGATTCATGGACCCTTGTTTGTTGAGGTAGGACCATTGGACCATTGGATAGTTTCATTTTTTTAATTGTCCAATAAATTCCTCTTGATTCATGGACCCTTGTTTGTTGAGATAGGACCATTGGACCATTGGATAGTTTCATTTTTTTTAATTTTCCAATAAATGCCTCTTGATTCATGGACCCTTGTTTGTTGAGATAGGACCATTGGATAGTTTCATTTTTCAATTGTCTAATAAATGCCCACAAATATGTACAATTGGCAATGGGCTGGGCCAAGCTAGGCCTGCCCGGGATTTAAGACCCAATACCCGAGCCTAGGCCAAGCCCCAGGCCAAAAATTTTGGTTGGACCCTGGTTTGACCCACCCGACTAGGGTTTCTTTTTGGGTTAGCTTGTTGGCACGCACATCATTGCTAGTACACAACCCACATTTAGCCGCCCCCGCTAGGAAATCAATACCAAAGGAGGCCTGAAAGTCGAGCAGGTTGGGTCAGGTTGGTGCTTAACTCTAGCCCAACCCAAGGTTCCTATACCTCAACCCTAACCCAGGTAAGGAATTCTCAACCCAAGCCCAACCCAAGCGGGCTCGGTCGCGTTGATTTTTCAATACTTGTCTTCTTCTTTTTTTCTTTTTTCTTTTTTTCAACCTATGATTTTATTAATTATATATGTATTTATTTATCGTAAAGAACTTTTCTAAACAAACAAGCTAAAATATAAAACTACGCCTTTGAAGGTCGTATTGTGTAGTACTCAATTTATTTGAGAGAGAGAAATCCAGCATATCTTTTTAGCTTGAGTCATTGGAAATGACGTGGACCAATGAAACCCAACGGCACTAGAATTTCTTGTGCCTTCAACACAGACGATCCACACTCAATTATAATTTATAAGTTACTCACATATCGATCGAGTTCGGGTTGGGTCGGGCAACCCGAGACCTCAATCCGAGTCCGACCCAAGTTTTATCGGGTTGGTGTTTGTATAGCCCAAGCCCGAGATCAAACCCGACACATTCTGCCCAAGCCCAACCCAATGTCGGGTCGATCACAAGTCGGTGAGGTTGAACCGGCCCAACTTTCAGCCCTGTACCAAAGACCCCAGTGTTAAAATGAGAATTTTTATTTTTATTTTTTCTTTCGCTTGAATATTCTTAATCTATCCATTAACCAAGTGAGCCACAAACAAAGAAATGAACATCTTATCTTAACGAAACTAACAACCAATATTGAAGACAGATAGATTGCCTAACCAAGGATTCAAATCCCATACTTGGGTAACGTCGCAGTCTACAAATGATATGTTCTGGTCCTGGCATGCGGATTCTAAGGATTTTTCTATAAACAGAAGTACAGAATTTTTCTAATGGCTATTCTCTATATTATTTAATCTGAAAGAAATAACCATTGCTTCCATAATAATACTGTGTCAGTTGCAGGGATGTTTTCAAAGATACTTGTGATATTCAGATATTAGACTCCTTGACTCATCTTTTAGTTGGGATTTAAGCTAATATGGAATAGCATGATGTTTTTGGTTTACTTTCTTTTTATTTTTTTCTGTTTTCTTCCCGTTTGTTTAGTTAGCTTTATTTCTTCTTGTTTTTTCCTACCAATAAAATTTTATTCTTTAAAAAAAAAAACCAATAAGTCGGTTGGGCTAAAATAACTTAAACCCGTATTCGACCTGAAAATTAATTGGGCCATAAATGCAGGCCGAAGGCCGGCCCATTAAGCCCACCAGACTGGGTGGGCTACTCGACCCATTGGCACATTAAATAAGGTTGACTTTTGGTGCATGATAAATCTAAAATGAGAATCTAAGCTTTGGATGAGTATGATTTTCGGCCAAGGTATTAAAATGATGTGGTCCAGCTATTGGATGGAGTGGATGTCACAGAACTGTCAAGGTGGGCCCATATAGGATTCGTATCCAGGACTTTATAATTCCAAACCAATCAGGGGCTCTGTACAATGCTCTGCTGTGGAAATCAAAATAAAGAGTAACAAGTGGCTCTGAAGTAAGCAGTACAACAGCTTATCATCTACTCACCCTTTATTTATGCAGTGGCTGCTGCTGCTGCTTCTGCTCCTCTCTCTCATCCTCTCTCTCCCTCTTGAAGAGAGAGAAGGAAAGAAGGAAAAAGAACCCATCTTTCCTGCTCTTGGGTCTCCATGGCGAGTTGGGTCTTTCCAGAATGCGGTTTGAAGCCCCTCCCTTCAATTCCGAGAATGAGTACGAGAATAAGATGCCTTTCCTATCCCAATAGCTCTAATTTCCGAAGATCTGATTTGGGTTTCATCCCTTCTTTCATCTACCCAAATGGCGTTTCTTCAAAAAGAGTTCTTCGATTGAATGTGGCCGCTCCTTTGCGGGTCACTAATGCTGGTGATGAAGAGAGTGAATTCGATCCAGCTGCGCCTCCTCCGTTCAATCTGGCCGATATCCGTGCTGCAATTCCAAAGCATTGCTGGGTCAAGGACCCTTGGCGGTCGATGAGTTATGTCGCCCGTGACGTCGTTGCTGTTGTTGGGCTGGCTGCAGCTGCAGCCTATCTCAACAGTTGGATTGTGTGGCCACTCTACTGGGCTGCACAAGGCACAATGTTCTGGGCTCTCTTTGTACTTGGCCATGACTGGTAATCACATTTTCCATTCAATGCTCTGGATTCGTTTTCTTGCTTATTGTTTTTGCTGGTCTTATTTGTGAAAGCACATTTGCGCCGTACTGAAATGGCGAATTGCAGTCGTTTGATAAAAATGGAAGGTGTATGCGGTTTCCGTATTCTCTCAAATCGGCTTCAAATCGCTATTGAGTTCAGTTATTGTATGATGAGAACTAAGCACAGTGGAAATTCTGCGAAGTGGGCATTTCACACATTGCGCATTTAGGATGTGTTTAGCTGCACATGCCAACTGAATTGCGAACATTCAGTTCAATCAAGATGAAATTATTAAAAAAGAAAGAAAGAAAAGAAGTTAATGATGCTTCTGAAAGACTGCCGGGATGGGTGGACCCACATGAAATTGAATTTAAATCTTGACTGTTTGAAATTCAACTTCAAATTTCAAGAGAAATAAGAAAAGATAAATAGGAGGAAAATTTTGTGCAACTCACCCACTAGTGGTTGCCCACAAGCAAGGTGTTCCGTATCCATTATGATATGCCCGTAGATGCTAATACGTATAGGTAACAGTTATTACCATTACACAATACTGGGGTGAAACAGGGCAGTTGGTTTTTTGGGACCGTCCCGGCCGTTACGGTCGTCGTAAAGGCTGTTACGGGGCATAACGACCGCTACCCCCATAACGGTAAAAAAACGGCCACTTTTTTTTTTTTTGTCCATTTAAATCCATTTTTCTACCCCCCCCCCCCCCCTTTATACGTTTATTCATTTTTATTTATTTATTTATCTTTTATACTTTTCTCATTCCAAAAACTCTCCTATATCATTTTACAATAGATTTCGACCACTCTTACTATAGTTTTTAATATTAAAATTGTAGATTGAAGTGATTTGAGCGAATAGAAGGCCCGATGGTCTCTTTTCATTTTTATTTTTTTTTCAAAAAATTGAAAAAGTAGTATTTATGCCCTTTTTTCTTATTTCTAGTTTTAATGCTTGGTTGTGATGTGTAAACATTAGATACATATAATCATGTTCACAAATTCACCAGACAGCCCAATACAACACTCTCACCAAAGAGTGGACCGTTACACTACCATAAACATATTTAAAACAAAAAATGAATACATATTGGGAGTATTTACATTATTCTTGATTTTCTAAATATTTTTTCAAAAATTTTCAAGCAAAAGAAAATTTTTAACCGTTACGGTGGTCGTAATAGTCGTTACGCCCTCATATCGGCCGTTACAGCCGATATCCGTATCAGTAATGGTGGTGACCGTTACGGCTACCGTTAGTAATACCTTGCCCACAAGGCAACAACTTGTTAGTAGTCACGATGAAGAAGTGGCCTCACATTGTAGCTTCATTTCTTTTGAATCCAACTCAAAATAACATTATTGAAATTTCAAGCAAAGACTATGGATGCGTTTGGTTGCACTAAATATCATGAAATTTCAAAATATTTCATGATTAGCTAGTCTAATTTAGTGCAAAATATCATGATGTTTGGTGCATCCATACACACCTTATTCATGTAAATGCTAATCACAATTTGGATCATTTCCACTTTACTAATAATTCAATTCCATAGTCCATTCAAATGCACCCTTAACAATTCCCAAGCATGGCATTAATGGTTTTTTGGTCTTTTTGATTGGCTAGCGGGCATGGAAGCTTCTCAAACAACCCGAAGCTGAATAGTGTTGCCGGGCATCTCCTACATTCCTCTATTCTTGTACCGTACCATGGCTGGTATCTCCTCTCTCACTAATCAAACTCCTTTTCTTTTGCTTTCCATTCTCTTCTTAACTAGTGGAAGAATATGGCATTTGGTCTGTTTCAGTTTCAGCCATTGCACCTTCATTTGTCGAGTTCTAAATCTTGTACATTGTTCGGATGATCTTTAGGAGAATTAGTCACAGGACTCACCATCAGAACCACGGACATGTCGAGAATGATGAATCATGGCACCCAGTTTGTATCTCGATCATCTCATTGCATTCTTCACTCCATACATAATAAACTGTTTCTCAGTTTTTGAAATAATCTGTTGATTTTTATTTTATTTTATTTTTTTTCTTCTCGTGCAGTTGTCCGAGAAGGTTTTCAGGAGTTTGGATGCTGTTTCTCGTAAGCTTCGGTTTACTGTTCCTTTTCCCATGTTTGCATTTCCTTTCTATCTGGTGAGTACGCGGCTTGTTGGTGAATGCATCAAGCAATGGACTTAGAATGTTCTGTTTGTACTTTGTACAAATCTCATGTATTGAACCCAGTTACTCCTTGTTGGTTTGCGTTGTTACAGTGGGTGAGAAGTCCCGGAAAGAAAGGTTCTCACTTCGACCCAAACAGTGACCTGTTCGTACCCAATGAAAAGAAAGATATTATCACCTCTACATTGTGCTGGATGGGGATGGTGGCATTGCTTGTGGGATTGTCATGCGTGATGGGTCCTTTTCAGATGCTTAAACTCTATGGTGTGCCTTATTGGGTGGGTTCTGTTTTTCTTCTTATTTTTCAATGAATTTCTACCATTGAGGATTGTTTGATTGTAAACAGTCTCTTGAATTTGCTGCTAAATGCAGATTTTTGTTATGTGGTTGGATCTTGTAACGTATTTGCATCACCATGGGCACGAGCAGAAACTACCTTGGTACCGTGGGAAGGTATGATTCATTTTGCCATTGTGGAAATGTTTTGTATTCATTAACTTCTTTGTATAGCTGACAAAACCAGTTTGTATTCTACTCGGAATTAGAAAACTTCGAAAAAACACTCCTATGGGCATCCAACCCTATTTGACGACACCTACATCCGTTCTAAATGGCATTCTGTTTGGATAACGTGGAAAATGCCTCATACATTGAGCAAAATGGACTTTCTCCATCAAAACGATCCAAAATGGAGAGTGCATTCATTTCTTTATTGGAAATAAGCACAATGGCCATTTCAGAAAATGTCCATTCTACTTAAGGTCCTCTTTGTTTTTCCAAATTCCATGGTAAAGTAATTCAAGTGGACCATCATTATTATTTCCCAATGTTTGTCTTAACAAGTATTAGGGCACATAAATCAAGGGTCAAATACATGTGTAATAGGGGAGAGGTAAATGCATTTGTAATCATTATAATCTTGCACTATAAAATCTCGATCTGTACAATATATAGTAGCAAAAACAAACAATGAAAGCATGCCATCATTTTGGTCAAATGTAGATGACATCACCTGACAAGTAAAGCAAATTGTAATCATTGCTCATTTCCTTTCATTTACTGAGGTAATTGGAAAAACAAACATGCCCTAAGATGAATTCGTTAACATCCAATAGCAGCCGAAGACTTTATCTTGCACATTCGGCTGAATGTTTTCATCAAGACAACTGGCAAATGATCAGCATTTTGCTTCCACCCCAAACTGGTGTAGCAGTCCTGATAAGATACAAAATAATGGGGAGCAGATAGAGATGGTTTGGTATGTGATATGAACACTGAAGATGGCCCCAGTAAGGTGGGGAGCATTAATTAGAGTTGAAGGGCCTAAAAAGAGAATTGGAGGAAGACCTAAAAGGACTCGGATTATGGGGTGAGAAGGGATACGAGGTTTGTTAGTTTACTTACTGAGAATAGTGAGTTAGTTACGATTGACAAAACAGGATTCATAAACCCAACCCCAAATGGCTAGGAGATGATTGTGACAATGGTGATGATGATGATATACATACATACATTCATGTATGTTTGTCCATGTATCTCTTCATGTATATCATCTCAATCATTTCACTCTTATGCCATGGGTCATTAAAAGGAAAAGAATTTAATATTGTGGCACAAATGAATGAGTGATGATTCAAAACAAGTAAAACTTCTAGCCTATTGTAGCTCTAGAAATTCCATGGAATTTTATAAGCTGCCTCTTAATATGTGGTTGCTAATTCTCCTGTTGCTTGTATCTTACAGGAGTGGAGTTATCTAAGAGGAGGGCTGACAACACTCGACCGTGACTACGGATGGATAAACAACGTCCATCATGATATTGGGACTCATGTGATACATCACCTCTTCCCACAAATACCACACTACCACTTAATTGAAGCAGTGAGTGCTCTTCAAATCTGCTACTTACTGATTGAATTCTAATGAATTGTCTATTTAGAGATTTCCATAATGGTTGCTTTCTACCAATGTTTTAGACGGAGGCAGCAAAGCCCGTGCTCGGAAAGTACTATAGAGAGCCGAAGAAATCAGGCCCTCTACCATTTTATTTAATTGGAAGTCTACTGAGAAGCATGAAACAAGACCACTATGTTAGCAATACCGGAGATGTTGTGTACTACCAGACCGACCCTCAATTGTATGGCGTCTCACAAAACAAGTAAGAGAACAGCTGCAAGGGCTAGTTGAAACGTGGGTCTGCTGCTGCACCTTCAAACCTAACTTGTTCAAGCTAGGAATGCTACTTGGTTCTTCACATTCTTTCTTGATTTGAAATTTCAGAAAAGATATGGGCTTAAAAAGACAATTTGGGAGCCTCCCTCTTCTTCACGTAGGCATCCACATAAGCCGGTGTCATCCACATAAGCCGGTGTCTTCGATATAAGCTGATCTTTTAGTAGACTAAGTAATGTATTTGTTATTCCAGAAGAAAGGTTGTCTTCAGCAGCGAATAGTATGATTGTTGGGTTGATGAACTAGTGCAAGAAAAAAAAAATTTATTATTTTTCATTGCCTTCTGACTCTTTGTTCTTTGGTTTTGTTTCTTTTCAAGTTGTAAAGAAATAGATGATGCTTGGCTGTCTGAAACAGCGGTTTAAGTTCGGCCAGTTACACTACAGGTTGGGTCCACCTCCCATGATCTAGACTATTCATCTGGTGGCCGCCATTAGGTACGGGTCATGCCAAATCTTAGCCATACCATTGTCGATGATTTTTATATTGTGGATTACTGGCTAAATTGTTCATGTGCAGAACAACTGGGCAGTGAAAATCATCCAGTGGAAAAGATTTTAGCAGCATGATGTTTCTGTAATGGAGACTATCAGATGAACTTTTTGGATCATCAGAAGCTAGGTCCCATCTATAAATTTGCTAGATTGAGCTAAAGACCATGCGACACTGTTTCATTAGACCCGAGTTTTGTGAAGGCCACTCCCACTTCTACATGCGTGGGACATCTAAACCATTCATCAGGTGGGACCCACACTGGACCAAAAATCAGGATGGGAAACTCATCAGGTGGGCCACGTGTACAATAATAAAGGCGGTTAAAAAGAAATTGCCAATGATCAATGTTCAGCTTGCAAGTGCAGACGAACAAGTGAAAGCTCTGCTAGATATCAGGGCCCACCTGATGGCGACCTGGTTGTCCCACTCATATGGCAGTTGCAGAGGAAAAGGAACGACGATAGAACTACTTAAATGGCACTGCCACTAGATGAGCACGACAAGATTCATTTCAGTTGTCTTTCATGTTGTATAGTTGCATTGCACATGTGCAGACGGTTGCGACTCTTTTGTCACGCACCACTTAAATCCTATCCAGCTAATGGACCAAATGGACAAGTACATGTGTAAGGCGAGCCTACTGTATGCCCATACATTGCCCGCCGCTGTCCTTATCATCTCCGATACAAGATTTTAAGACCGCAAAACCATATTAAGCTAACGTGGAAGTAAGAACAACCAAAGGCACATTTGGATGGTCTTCCATGAATCAAACTCAGAAGATTTTGTGTTAATCTATCAATGCCAATGGCACTCAATAAGAAGAGGGCTTTCTTTGTGGCACGAGTGCTAACCAGGCATACTATCCGAGGTTCGGTCCACTCATCATATGGGTCGCAAGGTGAACATGACCTCCCCCTTCCTTACAATCTGCTTGGGTGCATGTATGTCTCACGAAGATGGGTGCATCGACTCACCCAACATGTACTACACTAACAGGCCCACGCATGAAACAGTTATTAGTTTGTCCATCCAAATTGGGCATCATCAATGAAGATCTACGAAAATCATCATACCACCAGAAGATTATGATCATAAACAGTTTGAATGAAAATGTTTGCAAGGAAGAAGTTAATTTTGTTGGGAAGCGTGGAAGTGTGAGCCCTCAAGATCTGACGGTCTACACGATATGGAACCCTCAAAAAGCAGAAGATTAATGCTCCAACGGCCCGCCTATCTACTACTAGAGCAAATGGATCTTATTCACGCCTCTGATCCTACGGTATAGATAGCCTCGGATCACGTTCTATGCATTAGATTGTCCCAAGGACAAGCCAAAATGGACAGATTATTGTGCACACTATATCTTTCTGTATACTTTCAATATTTCTTATGATTGATGCCCTTTACGATAGAAAAGCTCATCCCTTTTTATAGGAAAGGAAGGAGATGGGATGAGACCAGATAATCCGGTCTTCTCCCTATCTCCCATTCAAAAACAAATTCAATTTTGAATTTGAAAACTTAACAGAAAGGAAGAGGCTGGAAGAAGCCTAAACTTATAGGACCCATCCACTGTGATTGCTCACCAGTGAGCCCCACTGGCCTTCATCCAATATCTCCCACTCAATCACATTGTGGGATAGGCACAAAAATTTATCCGTCTAACTTGCCTAATAACAATCAAAGACCAAACATCGCGATCAAAAGAATCAGAAACGTGGGACCAGCTGGATCACCGTAATCTTCTCATAGGTGCTTAAGTAATAAGTGATCACCTAACTAGTACTTAATAACCTAAGCTTTTCAATGCCTGTCCCAGTTCGCATGACCACACCAGATGGAGTTAACTCCCGATCTGGAGTACTTGGCCAACATACGCACTTATCCAACTTATCAAGTTATTTTGAAAACTTGATTTTTCACAAACTTCGACTAAAACCAATTTAATGCAAGACTCATACATATATATATATATATATATATATATATATATATATATATATATATATATATATGTATTTATATGTATATATATATATATGTATATGTATATATGTATATATATGTATATGTATATATATTCCCCACGCAGATGTGTAATTTGAAATTAATTAAGCCGCTTTCCTAACGTAACTGAGTCTGACCAATTAAGGACCTTTCGTCATAGTACACTAAAGTAGCGACACTCAATCTCATCCTCATATATACAAGAGGAGGATATCTAAAGACACAAAGAGTCACCTACGGGACTGGCTACTCGCATGTCGTAATGCTTAGATCAAATCAAAACAATCTATAGGTAAAAAGTCTCAGCATGTGGCTACAATTCACGTCGTAAAGTAGACAATATTATGTGAATGTCGGATCTATAATACGTAGGTTATTCATCATGAGGTACGACTCATCTCATAACCTCATAACCTGTCTATAAATTCGGGCCATAACATTGATCGCATGAAAAATGAATAGTGCGATTATGTTATTCAACTTTATCAGTCTCATCTTCAATCTTAAAAGATTATAGGTGGATACGACTCACTCATATCATCATCCTTTATTATTCACAATAAAGAGAAGTTCATACCTCAGTGTATGAACATGGCCCCCAAATGTACCTCTCTTGTAGATTGAAGGTTGGTCAACTCGTGCGAGTGGGTGACTGGCTTGCCTACAAAAATAGAAATCCTACATGATCTCAAGGTAAATGCTGATGATCTACTTACCTAGTTTATATCAGTGTTCAATATTGAATAAATAGAATGTGTTATTCATTAATGGAAGATCAAAAGTACTACAAAAAGCACATCACTCAAGCTTTCCTTAATCCCATTTGCATGACGTGAACCTGAAATAGATCTCTATTTATAGGTTTCGTCATGGGATCGGCCATCATCTCCTTAGTAGGAATGTAGCTGAGGGCGACCTTCTTATCTCTCACTTGATCACGGACGTAATAATACGTGATCTCAATGTGCTTAGATTTTTGGGAGTGTTTAGGGTCCTTTGCTAAGTCAATGGCAGAAGTATTATCTATCTTCAGCGATATAGGCTGATTAATACTCGGTACAACACCTAGACTCAATAGAAATTTGTGAACCCATATACACTCCTTAACTACAACACAACATGCAATGTACTTGGCCTCCATAGATGAAAGAGGTGTACATGTCTGTTTCTTAATCGACCATGAGATAGCTCCTCCTCCGAGTAAGAATACATAACCTAAAATAGACTTTTCCTCGTCGGCGTCATTACCCCATGCAACATCAGAATATCATTTGAGTTCGAGGCTTGTGCCTTTATAACACAACATTAGGTTTTTTGTTCCTCTGAGATAATGGAATATACGTTTGATGGCTTACCAATGAGACTGTCCCGGGTTACTCTGATAGCGGATGACTATGCCAACTACATAGATAATATCCGGTCTAGTGCAAAGTATAGCATACATAAAGTTCCCTACTGCGCTTGCATAAGGTACTGAGGACAGCCAATTTCTCGACTTCAGTCTGGGGACACGATTTTCTGTCTAGCTTGGTAGCTTTATCCATAGGGGTTTCAACAGCTTTTGAATTTTTCATCCTGAACTGCTCTAAGATGTTTTGTATATAGGTGGCCTGAGACAAGCCTAAAAATTTCTTAAGGCAATCTCTAATGATTTTTACCCCAAGAATAAAGTTAGCTTCACCGAGGTCTTTTATCTTAAAATTAGAGAATAGTCAATCTTTAGTCAATATCAACAATTGCATATCATTACCAACTAGCAGGATATCGTCTACATATAGAGATAGTATCAGAAAAGATCTTCCAGACCATTTCATGTATACACAATGATCTTCTTCACTCATTGTGAATCTAAAAGTAGTGATGGTTAAGTGGAACCTCATGTACTACTGTCTTGAAGATTACTTCAACCCATAGATAGATTTCAACAACTTGCAGACTTTCTTTTGATGTTTTTTTGTGCATATAACCCATTGGCTGTTGTATGTATATCTCTTCATCCAAGTCGCCATTTAAGAATGCGGTCTTTACATCCATCTGATATAACTCTAAATGTAAACCTACAAGAATGGACAACATCATACGGATTGAGGAGAACTTTGCAACAGGTGAAAAGGTCTCCTCGTAATCAATGCCTTCTTTATGTAAAACCTTTAGTAACTAATCGTGCTTTATACTTATCCACTATACTATCTGCCTTTCTTTTGATCTTTAGTACCCATTTATTACCTATCGCTCTGCAATTGGAAGGCAGATCAACAAATTCTCAGACTTTATTCTTTTCTATAGAAGCAATCTCTTTATCCATAGCATTTACTCAATCGGCCGAGTTAGAAGATAATAATGCATCCTGATACGAATCATGTTCGTCATCATCAACTGCAACATAAGAGAATGTTTGCCCCTCAATATCGAAGTATCTTCGCGAAATCAATCCTCTTTCGCTTCAACGTAACTCAGGAGCCTGCTAAGATGTCCTCTCACTATCTTGACAAACTATGGGAGCATCATCATTTTGAGAAGCAGAACTCCCACTCTCCTGAGATACATCGGGTATTTCAAAGAGTTCTATTGGAACCTTTTGCTTCATTCGGATGAGGTATCTATCTTCGACGAAGGTCACGTCCTGGGATTCTATCTCAATCCAACGTTCATGATCCTCATAAACTAGAACTGTAAGACCCGTATCCTAGCCTATACTGTTCCATAGGCTTCCGCGGTCCTCTCGGTCGAATTCCATTGACCTGCGACGTGTAGACAGCAATTGCGCTTGATCCTGAGTCGTGTCCCGTATATTAGAGTCGGCTTGACTTGAGACTTGTACTATTGCAACCGCACCGTCGCCACGGTTCCAACACCGCATCTTATGCACCGATCCAATACCCTGGCAGGAAGATATGGGCCGGCGTTTATTTCGAAGAAACACCGCGCATTTGCAATCCCAAGAGAATCTCTACAACATGTCAAATCAATCTCATCAATCAATCCCATCAATCACTTCATATCAAGTACAAGAGCACTCATACTTCCTTTCTCCACAAGTCAAGCAACCACCAAGTCAACCAACCTCTCACCTCACCCATCACTCACCTCACATCCATCACTCTCTCTCCTTACATCCCATCTCCCCCTCTCTTTCCCTTCACATTTTCTAAGCAAAAAAAAAATCCAAGCAAGAGAGTGGACGTCCATGGTTTTCCAAGAGAGGAAGTGCATGTGTGTGCCCACCTTCCCATTCCAAAACCCATCATCCTAGCCATTCAAACCTCATCTTCCACCATCAAAGTGAGACACAGGGAGACCGGCTTTCCAACGGATCGAGAAGATCAAACGGTGGGTGCTTCTATAGGCTAGTTTTCATGTTTTTATGTTGGGCCAAGTGAGCCCTACCGATCAATGGTATGGATCTCACTTTGGACCCTAAGATGTGGCCGATAGCCCACCTTGATCTTCATGATCATTCCATGATGGGGCCATTCTCCATGGACCCCATCATGATGTTTATTTTCTAACTTGAAAATGGGTCATCTACACCTTCTATTTCGGTGGAGAAAGAATCTCCACCATTAATTTTGATCGATGGGCCCATATGAAATGGGACCCACTTGATGTATGTTTTAAATCATGCAAGGGAGGACCCATAATGTCGGGGTCCCTCCATCTCACGTGCGTCCCACCTTTTCTTTCTCTCTCCCTCTCTCTCTTTCGTTTTGTTTCCCATTATGTGTGATGATGTGGCTGTGTGGCCCATCTGAGTGGACCCCATCATGAAGCATGTATTTTTTTCCAAGTCACTTGTAGGTGGGGCCCACTTTATGTATGTGTTGTATCCACACCACTCACCATTTGGTGACCCACCCAAGCAGGGCCCACCTCAATGCACGTGTTATGTCCAGACATACTGGGACGTCAATTGAAAACACAAATATGAGCTTGATTCATAAGCTTTAGAAGGGGCTTGTCCATGTATGCCCCACCTTGATGTATGGGACTAATCCACACCGTCCATTTCATTTTCCAAATCATTTTAGGCGTTGAGCCGAAAGATGAAGCTGATCCAAGCTTCTGGTGGGCCATACCTTTTAAAATAGTGATTCTGACCATTTAAATTCAATTTAATTTTTATTACACACCGAAATATATTCAATATTGGACTTGTTTGGCTTGTCTTGAGCCGTAGAGCACAATGGCTGGGTTAGATTCAGCTGATGCAGGCCCCACCTATGAAAAACCTTCGAAAAACAATAAATCAAAAAAATAAATTAAAATGCTCAAGAGAGGAAGCCAGTCAGACGCTGCAGCAAGCAGCGTCCTATGGCTTGTAAAACGGGCAGTGACCATGGCCCCCACTACAGGTCCCACCTTAATGTAGTTCATAAATCCACACCGTAAATTGGGTGGGACCCCTTTTGGTTGTGGGCCACCCCAAAAATCGGCCACATGTGGGACTCAGGCGGCACACACGGTAGGAAATAGTGTGATTGAGCGGCTGCCATTGAAACTCTTTTGAGCGCCATAGGAGTCTTGGATTAATAGGAAATTTGTTTCCCCTTTCCATCCCGGCCCGGGTGACCTTACCAACGGGTTAGATTGCAGATAAACATTATGGTGGGCCCCACGTGGGACCCACAGTGATGTATTTGTTTTATTCACACCGTCCAGGCGGAGGGTGGAACCCACCACGTTTGTAAGTGTTATATACATGCCGTCCACCCATTCTCCGTAGATACAGTGGGACCCACTTTATATACATGCCGTCCACCCATTCTCCGTAGATACAGTGGGACCCACTGCTGTTGACTTCAGCAAGGTTGTGGACCCACGTATGATGCATACCGCACCGTCCACAGCCCTGGATGGTGGGACCCACCCCATGTGTGGGGCTTCACCTGATGTGTGTGTATATATAGATTATAAATTATATTGTGTGTGTGTGTGTGTGTGTGTGTGTGTATATATATATATATATATATATATATATATATATATTAATATAAACTTGATGGTGGGCCTTCATGGGACCCACCATGATGCATGGGTTGTATCCTAACCTTCCAACCATTTCCAGAGATCATTTTATGGCTGGAGACTAAGAATGAGTCAGATCTAAGGCTCAAGTGGACCCCACTATTGAAAATAGTGGAGACAATGACATCCACTGTTCAAACTTCTTAGGAGCCACATTAGCTTCCAATTAAGCTTATATTTTACTTTCACTTCATTTACCTCTATATTAACTTATGAATCGGTTGGATCTCAAACGCATCACGGCGGGCCACTCCGGGATATGATCATCCATTGAGACCCACTTTGATGTGTTTTGTGGCCATCTGTGAGGCCACCTTGATGTTCTTTGTAGCCCATCCGTCAGGCCCACCTTGATGTATTTTTATGGCCCAATCGAGGGGCCCACTTTGATATACATGTGACTCATCAGGATGTATCTTTGACCCATGAGTGAGGCCCACCTATTGTGCATTTTGAGGCCTAGGTGCAGGGCCCACCTGTCATGTATTTAGAGCCCATGGGTTAAGGCCCATTTGAGGAGGCCCAGCATGATGTATTTGTGGCCTGTTGTTGAGGCCCACCTTGATATTTATAAGGCCCATTTGAGGAGGCCCACCTTGATATATTTGTGGCCTGTTGTTGAGGCCCACCTTGATATTTATAAGGCCCATTTGAGGAGGCCCACCTTGATGTATTTATGGCCTGTTGTTGAGGCCCACCTGGATATTTATGAGGCCCATTGTGATGTATTAGGGCCCATGGGTTGAGGCCCATTGTGATGTATTAGGGCCCATGGGTTGAGGCCCATTATGATGTATTTGGGGCCCATGGGTTGAGACCTATGGTGATGTATTAGGGCCCATGGGTTGAGGCCCATTGTGATGTATTTGGGGCCCATGGGTTGAGGCCCATTGTGATATATTTGAAGCCTATGGGTTAAGGCCCATTGTGATGTATTAGGGCCCATAGGTTGAGGCCCATTGTGATGTGTTTCTGACTTATATGTTGTGGCCCCTTTGATATATTTTCAGCCCATGTGATGAGGCCCATCTTGAGGTATTTGTGGCCTACATGGCTAGGCCCGATGTGGTGTGCATGCAGCTCAATGCGGGAATGTGCACCCGATGTAATGTGTGATTTCACTATAATGTAGGTAATGATGTTGATGGTGGGCCATGCATTGGGAGCAATGTTGGTTTGACATCCACATTGTAAGATTAATGTTAGTTAAATGTCCACATTATAACTCTCCCTAGTGCCCATTGATAGGCCCATACTTGTTATGTGTTGGCCGTCTAGGCCCATTTGCATTGTAAGGATAGTCCATCACCTTACAACATGCTTAGTATAATTCCATGACTCATGTCATACGCACCATATGTATCCATGATATGAGTAGTGATTGATCATTGTATACGCCATTAGGCAGACTATTTACAGGACTCCTTATGAGATGGAGTGCCCACATTATCGCGCCGTACGCACAGGATTGCTGTATGACTGGATAATGTGACTCATGCATCTCGCATATATGTGACTTGATCATTATACACCCTAGCGACATCAGGGTCGTGGCCTTCACAGACACATCGTAGATGGCCAAATGGGACACCGAAAATATTTGGTTCTAGCACTATGGGCACTTAGGATGTCCTTGGGTGAAAATTTCAGAACCTCCGAGGCCATGAGTAGCCCCAACGTCTAGACCGAGTGGAATATGAGCGCCCGAGTGCCGAATACCAGTAGGCCGCGTCTCCCACTATGTCATGGTCGGTTGGGAGGGGGTGTAGCCTTATCTGCCCGAGTGAGGGGGCTATAAGCTAGGCTGAGTATGATCAGCTCATAAATGGGTCCGCTATTGATGAGCCGGGTAGGTATTGGAAGACTACTGGTAAGGTGAATAGTGAGGTCTATTCCGCTCGCTGGGCTGTGCAGCTAGGGAGGAGGCAGTCGGAGTGGAGTGTAATAGACCCCAGTGATTTTTTCAGAGAGCAACCGTACTGAAATGTGGACTTATTGAGAAGGAATTGCATATTCATTCATTCATTCATTCACTATCCACTCGGGCTAGTGGTGCGTAACTATTTGTTACGTGTACCATTGCATGGCCAGGATTTCGGTTGGGCGCGCAACTAACCTGAGATCAGGAGTTTACCACATTGTGTCTGACTATCCAAATTTGGGTATGAGACTAATTTAGATAGAAGTCCCTTGTGATGGACCCCATAGCCTATGATACTTCGTACTATCATCCCGACTTCACATTCCAGCATGGTCATTTCATTCGCACCGCATATCACATTGCATCTGCAGTACTTAGCATTTTGGGTTAAAATATTTTTGCACTTATATGGCCTAGATGAGGTTGATGGTATTCGTAACTCATCAGGATTTACATGTTGCATTGCATCCTCAGCATCTGTTATTGTCTTATTATGTTTTGCATCGCATGACCTTGGTACGGCTGATAGCACTCATGGACTTGCCAGTATATTTTCGCTTACTCTGATATCATATGATTCATGTCTTGTCAGTATTTTCGCTTATTCCAATGATGTATGATTTATGGACTTTATGGTATACTTGACACTTATCTTGTGCACACACTTTCACCACCCTCTAAGCTTTTGTAAGCTTATACACGATAGATGCTGCAGGTGGCGTTAGGTTGCAGCAACGTTGAGTCTGGAGTGTGCAGCTGTCCTCTGGAGCTTTGATTTCGATATATGTATTTCCCTTTCAGCATTGTATTCAAATGTTTATATTAGTGGATATGTGGTGATGATGTTGCCTTTATAATTTGGGTATACTTGTGGTTATGCTCCATATAAAAAAAAATCATACTGAAAATCCTCCTTGTAGGATCCCAGGATCGGAATCTGGTGCATGCGCGCTGGGAGCCGAGAATGGGATACTACGGAAGCTGTCCGCAACGGATCTGGCGATCGAAAATTTTGTGAGTCCGGTTTTCGAGTTTAGGGCGTGACAAGAACGTATCCCTTTGAATGCATGGGGTACCTTATGAACATGCATTCAATGGTTTTACTATCAAGTTTACCTCTATACGGAGTAAGAAGCAAAATATATCCCAAAGATCCCCAAGGGTGTAAGTTGGCTATAGAAGGATCCTCCCAGACCACATCTCATATGGAGTCTTAGGAATGGATTTAGATGAGACTTTATTAAGGACGTAGACGGCTATTAATAGTGCGTCTCCCCAGAATGTGGTAGAAACATTTGCTTGTGTCATCATCGATCTAACCATATCCAATAATGTCATATTCCTTCTCTCTACAACACCATTTTGTTATGGAGTATAAGTCATTGTGTATTGCCGAACAATGCCAATGTTTTCACAATATGATTTAAATGTTTCAGATGTATACTCGTCACCTCTATCAGATCGAAGGATTTTATTCTTTTTCTCAAGCTGATTTTCCACCTTAGCTTCATAATTAAAAAAATAATCAAAAGCCTCAGATTTGTGTGAGATGAGATATACATATCCATAGCGCGAGTAATCATCAATGAAAGTGACAAAGTATTGACATCCATTTTTGGCATGTACATTAAAGGGTTCATAAATATTTGAATGGATTATATCTAGTGTGCCTTTCGACCTAGCCACTTTAGGAAATGGTTTCTTCGAAGTCTTCTTGTATACACAATGTTCACAAAATGGCAAATCAACTTTGGATAAGGAGTCTAACAGACCAGAACGTACTAGTCTTATCATACGATCCTTTCCGATGTGACCTAACCTCGCATGCCATTTTTGAGATTCAGATACTATAATTTCATTTGATATAGCAGATAAAGCAAGAGGTGCATTATCACTATCTACGTTTAGAATAAATAAATCTGAAATTAAATTTTTTCATGCAAAGATGAGGTTATTTAGTCTTAAAGAAACTTTTGTCCCGAAAAATCGAATATCAAAACCATCAAATAATAACCTATAAACGGAAATTAAATTTCGATACATCCGCGGTGCATAAAGAGTATCACAGAGGATTATTGTTTGCCCTATGCACGTACGGAGATGGGAAACACCAATCCCTAGTACGTCTTCGACAGCATTATTTCCTATATACACCTTGTAACTTCTCTTGGTTATAAGTCGGAATTCCTCGAGTCTTCGATGACTCCATGCCACGTCCTTTGTTGCGCCTGAATCCAAAATCTACTTGTTAGATATAGTATCAACGGAAAGGATTTCAGAACAAATGCCTACATACAAAGTATCTAATAACTTAGGAATTATCATTTTTTTATGAGCACACTACCGAGCATAATGGTTAAAATTTCCGCAGACAAAGCAGACTATATTTTTCTTTTTCTGCTTCTTCTTTCCATTCCCCTTCTTAAGATTTGGAGGAAGTGTTGTAGACTTCTGTTCTTAGTTATTCTTTTTCACCTTCTTGCGAGCTTTGAACCGTTTCTTGTTAGTTTTTCGCTTATGGGTCTTTGCTACAAAGGTCTTGGTCGAATCTGACTGAATTACATTCATTTTAACCCCATGTACCAAGTGGCTACAAAAGTCTCTGAACGTAGTGATAGAATCAGTATGATTCAAAATTCTTATGATTGGGACCCAAGACAAGGAACGGTGCATTACTATTATCTTTTAATTTTCGGTCAATTTATACCCAACATTCCTAAAGGCACCTATCATCTGCTCCATCTTACGAATATGATCTTTGATGGGATAGCCGACAGACATCCTATACTCCTGAAATTTTAATTCCATTACCCGAACTTTCGCATCTGACTTTTGCGCATAGGCATTTGTCAGTGCTTCCCAGATTCCCTTAGTCGTTCATGCACTTCATACGTAGGTATGAATTATTTGTGCATAGTGTTAATAAGGACATTACGGGCTGAATGATTCTGTTTATGCCACTTATTGTAGCGAGTCATTGCAGCCCTATGTTCCCCTAAATTTTTGTTTTCAACCAGTATTGGTTCCTCTTGAATCTCATCGAGTGTGTGTGATATATCGTCCTCATCCAGAAGGCTTCGCACCGCGTGGGACCAGTATTTGTAGTTGTCATCGTCGAAATGTTGTCCTTTCAGTTGTTCAGCGATTAACGCTTTGGTGGTCATCTCTTCATTGCATAAGTATCACTACTTAGTTATGATCTAAGGTATTGATTCTTATCATAAGCATTTCTATATGTTATTCAAATTTTCAAACTATAAAAGTAGTCAACACATTTTAACGAGATCTAAAAGTCCGCATTCCCAAATAGGTAGTGTAGATCAATCAAGTTATCTATTTAAGATGAGTTTAATGTTTTTATAAGAATAAATTTGTATAACGTACAACCTTCCATTACTTGGTTGTATGCATCATTTGGTGGAAGTGAATAAACTCCTACTCAGGTTCCGCACAACCTTTATATATAGGGAGCATAAGTACTAAGTTTTCTATTTTCAAATGAAAAATGGGCTTATATCTAATCACATCAACACAAATTATATCACACATATAAACATCATCATCAGAAAGAAAAAAGAAGTGCTAAGATATGAAGAGAGTTCTATCTTCACTAGTGATCATGTCCATTAGCGATAGATCAGATTATCACCGTTAATGATCATTGTTGATGATGGATCATTTCATCAACATTGATCATCATAGTTAATTATCGTTTCGATTACTAATGATCTCTAGATCACTAATTCTCAAAGTAGATTTTATCTACAACATCCATCCATTTTGTTAGCTTATTATAGGCATAAGCCCAAATCCTATTCCAGTTAGATATGATTGTCCCTAGGTGTGATTGAAAGATCATATCAGTCCAGCAAAATGATCACAAACATTAGGGCATATGGTAATATTTTACCACAAGTTCATTAGTGATCAGTGTATTAAACCTGATTCTCGAGATATGAAAATCAATATGGCGGTGGATCTGATGGATGGATTGGATCACGGATCTATTATGCCATGCTGGCATGTGTGGCATGTACATGAGTTTTATTGTTTATTGCTTATATTGTTTCAGTTAGATCTATCTTACTATTATCATTGTGGCAATGATATTAGTGAGACTGCAGTGTTCGCTGTGGACCATTGAAAAAAATGATGGTGACTCACCATCCTAGCATGTGGCTCTGAGTTGTAGCTATCCATACCATCCAAATTGGTAGTTTCCATTATAAATAGAGTATATCTCTAAAATCACACTGATATAGAAATCCTAACCATCCAATTTGCAGCTATCCAATGGATGGTTAAAAGTACAATGCAATTGTGATACCGACGTAACACAGTTGGTCGCCGATTTCGGCAATTGGAATTTCCATACAACTTATACGATGGAATCACAGTCATGCTTAAATGTTGCAGAACTGGGAATTGCACCAAACTTAAAGCGAGGTGGGGCCTAGCAGTGAAATTAAGCGAATGGGCAAGATCCATGACTAGTGTTTAAAAAATGTTGTAGTCTACCAAACCAACGATCGCCACCACAATGTGGGCCCCACATGCACAATCTGATGAGCCAAGCAAAAGCTCTTCATCATTGATCCATGTTCGCTGTGTAGGATGGGACTTTCAAAGTGACTCCCACCCATTTAGAGGTTTCAATGGTAGATGTGCAATCCCCACTGCATATAACAGTGTGGTTCACTTGATAATTACATCTGCCTTATTTTTATTTATTTATTTATTTTAAGCATAAAAAAAAAAAAAAAAAGAGCTCTTAAATGGATGGACGGTTTGGATATAACAGATACCTCGTGATCAGACACACATGACTTGTTGATCACGATACAATAGCTATATAGCTGGTGTGATGTACACCAACCTATACAGTAGCTATATACCTCGTGATCAGACCCACATATGTTGATAATTCTAACAAGTGGGTCCCACCGTTTGGTAATCCAAACAGGGCCATGATTGCCACATGTACACCGCATGGTAATCAGCAATGGGATGCAACGGATTAACGGTCTGGATTAAACATCTATAGGCCCACTTATTAGAATGAGAATGCGTATACATAGCCCAAAGATATGGCCCACTTATCACATGATTCCTTGTAATGGAAATCAGTGTGATCTACAAGGTATCTGGCGTGCATGTAAAGGTAACCATTATCTTTACATGTATGGAAATGTAAAGGTCTACACGATCACCTTGCATACGTGTATTCAAATTATTCAACATCATAATTATTCATAATCTAATCCACCATACACATGGCTTTATGTGTATGGAATCCAAATCATTCAAATTGTCAGGTCATGGTAGTGGGTACTGTCCACAGCAGTCTTGTCCCGGTCCAAATTTTATACATGCACATACATCCACGTGGGACCAAATTTGGTTCATATGTGCACATCAAGAGTCACAGTGCACACACTGATCCGATACCATACAAAAGCCATGATCAGGATTCCAATCCAAAAAAAAATGGCCACTTACCTTTTTAGATGAAAATAATCAAAGATCCGTTATTGAATTGCTTTGAAACCACTGTTGGGAAGTGTGGAAGTGTGAGCCCTTAAGATCTGACGGTCTACACGATATGGAACCCTCGCAAAGCAGAAGATTAACGCTCCAACGGCTCGCCTATCTACTACTGGAGCAAATGGATCTATTCACACCTTTAATCCTACGATATAGGTGGGCTCGGATCATGATCTATGGATTAGATCGTCCCAAGGACAAGCCAAAATGGACAGATTACTGTGCACACTATATCTTTCTTTATACTCTTGGTATTTCATATAATTGATGCCCTTTTACAAGAGAAAAGCTCATCTCTTTTTATAGGAAAGGAAGGGGATGGGATGAGACCAAATAATCCGGTCTTCTCCTTATCTCCCATCCAAAATCAAATTCAATTTTGAATTTGAAAACTTAACAAAAAGGAAGAGGCCGGAAGAAGCCTAAACTTATAGGACCCACCCACTAGTGATTGCTCACCAGTGGGCCCCACTGGTCTACGTCCAACAAATTTATGCCATGCTAATCAAGATGCTCATCCTTTTGTGAATTCTCTTGTGAAAGACAGTATCTCTAGGAGTAGTTTTCTCATCTATTTACATATTATCCATTGCCTTAAGGGGTCGTTTGGCACCGTGGATTGGAGGGGATTGGCAATCCCCAGGCCGTTTAGCACCATAAAGTAACAGGGGGTTGGCAATCCAGGGGGTTTGCAATCCCCTCGATCTGGGGGTTTGTAATCCACGCTCCGACCTTCGATTAGCTTTTTGAAGTAGCTCAATGGTCGGAAATCCAACCGTTTTAAATTTTCTTTAAAAACCTATTCGCATGCACCCATTTACCGCAACTCTCATTCATCTTCTTCAAAAAAGCTCATTCATCTTCTTAAAAAATGTTGTGACCATTACCTGTCCGGTATCGGTGAAGGTTACTGCATACGCTGCTAGAGTCTGCCGAAAGGTTGCTGCGGATCGCTGTTACAGAGTTATAGAAGGAGACGGATTGTTTTATTTGAAGGTGACGAACAGTAAAGGTTGGTTTATAACGTTTTCTTTTAATGAATTATAATTTATTAGTTGCATGGCCCATTAAAATGGTTATGCAAAATCTGTTCCGATTATGTGATGACTTGTCAAAATTTATCCGTATGGCCAAAATATTGTACTAATTTAGGCTTAACATGGGTCACACCAAATTAGATAGTGAATGGAGGGACGATAACACTTTATTCATATGTCCCACCATGATGGTTATATGGACCGTGTAATCCAGCCATTATATAGCCCATTAAAATTTAAGATTTGAGAAAAAAATCTAGGGGTAAATATCATTCAAGTGGATTAACTGGAACTACCAATGGCCCTAAAATTTAGGTCCTACGCCTAAAACAAATTCAACCATTATAATTACTTTTACACACTATTTTTAACTGTGTGATTAACTGGAACTACCAATGGCCCTACAATTTAGGTCTTACGCCTAAAATAAGATAACTCATATTATAGTCGGAGTGAATTTCCAACTATCATTAAGGAACCTAAAGAACTTTGATTTTTGTAATAAAAATCAAGTTTGCAACGTCCATCCTCGTGAAGCCACTACATTTTAATGTCCTTCATGTAGGCTCAGTGTATTCTTTAAAATACACTGCAGGGCTACCATCATTCATCCATATTATCCCCTCCGTCCATCTGTTTTATAAGATACTTTTAGTAGATTACTCTAAAAATAAAGCATATAAAAAAACTAAGTGGACCACACTATTGAAAAAAGTATTAATTGAACATCTACTGTTGAAAAATAGATTCTTATTGAATTAAGGTATCTCTTAGAGCATAGAGAGGTAGCACGATTTTTCATTGAATTGCCTGTTAAGTTGAGGTGGGAGTTTCTTGTAAACAATATTTGAGATTGGTATGCTTTTAGTTAGCTTTGTTAGTTTGGCAATTTGAGTTTGTATAACTTTAAAAATATTTAATATTTGACAGTCTTTATCCTTTTATTTATTAACGTGGGTGCACGTATGTTTTGTAATTTCTATGGTGTGTTTTTAGACCACCCGAAATTATAGTAGATATGTTTATCTTAACACATGACAATGGTGAAATTTAGTAGGCCCACTTTTCTGGCCCACCAGAAGTTCGGAATTACATCTTTCTTTCTTTTTTTCCAATGTATATATTTTGATGGGCTTGTTATAACTATTATTTATGTTGTAATAAATTTTAATCGATTTGGGTATTTTAAATAATTTACTTGGTCTCCTTAAATATTCATACAAATATACTACAAAATTTAAGGGGGTTTCAAATCCACACTCCTAAACACAAATTTTGCAATCCAGAGGGTTCCAAATCCAAGGTGCCAAACAAAAACAAAGGGTTCCGAATCCTAGGGGTTGGCAATCCAGGGGGTTCTGAATTCAGGGGGTTTCAAATCCACGCTCCCAAACAGGCCCTAATGGATCTAGTTTGCTTTTGTTTTTATTTTAATAATAATAAAAAAAATCCCTCCATTAAAAAAAGGAAAAGATTTTAGCTAAAATATCATGATTGCATATGTTTTTTCATTAATTTGTGATGATCCAATCCATTTCACTAGATTTTTAAAATAAAAAAATAAAAAAAAAAGTTTTTTCTTTTCTTTTCTTTTTTTAAGGGCCCGTTTTGACCCACCGCAGTTCGTGTTGTGCATTTGGATGTACTTTCACAAATCCTTTCTGATTCCCTACTCATTGAAAGAAGCCCTAAAAACCCTATTGGTTTTCGGCAAGTCAACCAACAAAGCACACGGGGAACCCCCTTTTGCGTGGTTGTGTCCAAACGGTCCATAAGTTCAATTTCAAGATTTCAAGTTTTGAAGTGATGAGTGCCTTCACAATCCCCTTAGTTACCTTCCTTAGCATCTCTATGGACAGTTTTGGCTGCCAATTGTAATTACATTACTTTCAAGTGGGACTTGGAAGCAACAAGATTGTTAATGGGCTGGGATGGCCCTTGGGATTTCAGGCCTGGCCTGCTTTCCTGGGCTTGGGCTCACATATTAAGCCCAAGGGCCACACTGGGAATAAAATTCAATTTATTTGGACTATGTACTTCAAATATTTCATTCCTTGGTAAATGTGTAGTTGAACTGATGATTAGAGTGGCATGATTTTTTGATTTTTTTTTTGGCCATTGTACATGCATGGTGGGGAACACCTAATGAACAGCCAGATCCTGCACAAAAGTGAGTGAACCCGATCTCGGGCCTTGGTTTTACTTTGCAGGCTGGATTGGACAAACCTCGGCCTGTTGACAGCCCTAGAAAGCAATGTAACTGCCAGGAGAGGGCTGTGCCTGTCCACAAATGCTAGGAACATCATTATATTTGGTCAGTTCTTGTTTAAACCTATCCTTTCCAATTCAATTCAATTCTGCATACAAGGGGAAACCTAAATGCTGTTTATGAACTGGAGCATTACTGTAAAATGAGACGGATTTGATAAAACTCATGTAAGGTTGGAACAGAAAGAATAGACACCCCAAAAATCAGGCCATTTCAAAAATCAGGTTGGCCACAACACATGATTTTAAAGGATTTAGGCATGATTTTAAATGGTGTGGCCCATCTGAGTTTTGGATCGACCGACCTGATTTTTATGAGCCAAGGAGAACACTATTGGGTGAACAAGTCATGGTTCGCAACATGAATCACTTGTGCATCCAAATGCATCCTGAATACAATCTACGAAACTGAAGCACAAGTGCAGAATAAGCAATGGTTTCAATACAAACTCATGAAAGGTTGGAACATAGAGAAGAAGAAAGAAGAAGAGCAAAAACCAACTTAAAGGAGGATGCACCTACAATCGAACTGTTAGAATTTCGTTCTTGGTTATCTGAACTTCTTCAAAAAGTAATTTACATATCTTTTTCATGTTGATCTATCTGATATTTGCAGTTTGTTATAGGTAGTCTTGCCAAACTAAAGAAAGCAAAGATTTCAAGTGTAGCTTTCCAATTAGTTAGTGTTTTTGAGTCTTATGTAGTTGTTTAAGAGCCTTAGATTGAATTTCAATAAGCTAAACCCTTGCAAAGAGAGAGCCCTAACTACATCAGCTGGTGTTAAATCTTAAATCTTAAACCACATGTGGCATTGATGCACCAAATTCCGATCGTTCATCTGATGCGCCCTACTGAGATGTGATCATCCAAATCGTGGCCCACCATGGGTGATTAATGAAAATACGAGCAGCAGTCTACATCCCATGGACGATCGAATATATGGCCCATCTTCAATCTGTACCATTTGGTCTGTGGCCCATCTTCCATCTATAGTGCATGAAAATCATAGTCTTTGCAATGCTTGCTCAAAAACCATAAATCTAAAGAAACAGCAACTGGAAATGGCGAAATATAGGCATACATTAGTGTGTTAATTTCAGCATTACAAGAATACATCTCATGTCATGCTTTCTTTTACTGTTGTTCGATACATTGCCCAGTCTTTTGTTAGATACTGTGTCGATATCATTTTATCTTGAAAGATGGAATAGAAAAGGCAGTCAAATTTGGAAATTTCTCTATACAATTTCACACGATTTGATCATTGCAGCTGCGGAAGCTGCACAAGTTCGTCTATGGCCTCCTGAAGAATACAATCAAGGATGAGAACTGCAAATTCAATCCCAATCTCTTCAATTTCCTCCGATTTCGATCCATTCCTCGTAACCCAATTTGAGTTCTCCGCGTCCTCTTCCGCCAACTTGCAAATCTCTCGCCACAATTCAAAAGAGCCGGGACGATTGTGTCTCATCTTTTGTGGAAGGTCACCTTCATCATCAGGTGATTTTAGTTTGGTGTTATGCAAGATTGAAATACAACTAATATGTGAAGATGGGTACTCGAAATTTTCGGGTCCGGACAGTTTCCTTCTTGAATTTGACGGGCTCGGCCTTGGATCTTCTGTTGGTCACAAACATCTTATTAGAACAGAGAAATACTCAATTTTAAAGAATGAGAAATGCTGACCCAAGATGCATAGAATTGAAAAGAGCAATCGGTCCACACAAGTGGGTGACCATTCCTAGACCAAAAATCAGGCCAGTCCTCTGATCAGGTGGGCCACACATGTATGACTGAATATAGACCGTTAGTCATCTTTTCTATAACCATCCAACGTTCTTGTACATGTATGGTCCAGACATTAAAGCAGCCAGATTTTTGGGGAGGGGCATGTTCAAGGTGATGGCCCTTCTAAGGATCTATGAAATTACCTGATGTAACTGTTTCGGAATCCATAAGAAATTCAGTGTCGATGTCGAAGGCGCGATCAAGAACAGAGACTGGGCTTGAATTCTCAGAGCTGCATTCAGATTCCACTTTCTTAGCAGCAGAATTCCTGTTCTTCTTCTTCTTTAGACGCTTCGCTCCATCGGAGACTAAGATTTCCTTGCCGTCGATACGCGTCCGGGAGATCTCAGCCCTCGGAACAAAGCATTGTTTTCTGGAAGTCTCTTTCTTGCAAGGATTGGCCGCGCGCTTAATTTCACTGCAATCTCTGGCTTTCTGCGAACACTTGTCGCACATCCTCACCTCCGACACCTTACTTCTGCAGCGATCATTACTGTTTTTCCTCACTTCCGACGCCTTAATTCTACAGTGGTCGTTCCCCTTCTCTCTCCGGATCTCCTTCGGCTTTCCCTTCTGTCGATCAGCCCTCCTCTCCTTCAATTCTCCAAAACCCACATCAGATTTCAACCCCTTGGGCCCCAAAACAAGAGATTCATCTCCACCGGCCGATCCAAAGCTCAAGAGAAGGAAATCCTGGTTCTCCTGCCGCAAGAACGTGGGAACTTCACGAAACGACGTGGACGCCCGGACCCCACGATGGATTGGAAAGATCTCGGCCCAGCTGTTGAGAGAATTCGCCGACCGGCTCCTGGCGATCGATTCTGGAGCCGTCCGAGGGAATTCAGGCATGGATTCGAGACCCATTAGCCGTGCTACTAGGCTAGGTGAAGCTGCAAAAGAAGAAGAAGAACCATTGATCTTGGACTGAGTCTTTTGATCTTCAGAAGGGAGAATATCAAATCTATCAGCTTCTTCAGCGCAATTGGAAGGTTGGATATAGAGGTTATTGCCACAAAGGAGACGGCGTAGGATCTTTGGGAGGCAGCCGGGTGTGGGCGAATTGTCTGAGTTTTGGGAGCGGGCATTGGTGTAAGAAGAAGAAGAAGAAGGAGAATGAGAAGAAGAAGAGGAGATCTTCATTTGAGAAATGTTGGGAGAGAGAAGTTGAAATCAATGGAGGGAAGATGCATTTATCATCCTTTCAATAGAATAAAGAGAATAGAGAGAGAGAGGGAGGAATTTGAATGATAGGAAAGAAAAAGAGAATGTTATCATGCTATAATGGTAGAGAGAGAGAGAGAGAGAAAAACAGAGTGGTTTGGAGAGAAATTTGAAAGAAAGGGAGGGAAAGTTGAAGGGAATATACAGGTGGGAAAGGGAGAGAAATAGGTGTGCAAGGGAAGAGCTGGTTTTATCCGTCGCGACTAAGAATCTACCGTTTGTCGCCACCAGGACGCGCTCGTGGGAGTGGATGGTACCTGCATGGAGACGGACCGTCATTGTGGCCGGGTGTACATCGAGTCACCCAAGTCAAGCAGTCCTTAGCTCGACTAGGCTCGGCCACTAGCTGACCTCAGCTTGAACTCGGCCTAGCTCGGTCCTCATGCTTAACTGGCCTGCTAGGCTTGATTCGGTCAGTAGCTTATGCTAGATCGAGCCAAGTTTAAGCTAAGATTAAGCCAAGTTCACCAGTGCAGCATTTTCACAAACATAATTACATCTTCAAAATCTCATTGTATTTGAGACAGCAACAATAATTTTACATGTATTTTAATCAAATGCTTTCTCAGCAACATATAAAAAAATAAAAATTATTAATTTTATGTACACACCTTCCTTGCCCCCAGCCAAACTTCTTTGAATTATTTCATTAAACACTAGGTGGGTTAACATCAATTTCAAAGTAATCGAGTCATTGAATTGGCTCAGTTTAAGTTTGATCCAAGCCAGGTATGATCTGAGTCAAGTTCAGCTAGGGCCAAATTTAACTCATTTTCCAGCTCAAAAAATAGCTCGAGCCGAGTTGAATGGAGCTTTTTCGAGTCGAGTCGACGAGCTTAGTCATGTACATCTCTAATTGTGAGGCCTACTTTAATATATTTTCTTTTTAATCCACGGCATCCATCTATTTTGACAAATCACTTTAGGGCAAGAGGATTCAGGGGAGACAGATTGAAGGCTTGACTGGACCACACCACAGGGAAACAGTGGGGATTGAATGCCTACCGTTACAAACCTATCATGGGGACAGAGTTGTGGATCAAGCTGATATTTATATTTACCCTTCATCTAAGCATTTTGGACCTTATGCGCAGGTTGGATAGAAAATAAACATACGGGTGGGCCCTAGGAAGGTTTCAGCAGTGGGCGTCATTGTCACCACTGCTTCCTGTGGTGTGGTCCACACCAGCCTTACATCTTCCTTCCTTAGATCCTAATGCCCTATGATCTATCAAAATGGATGTTCTGCATAGATAAAATAAATACACCATGGTGGGGCCCACAGAGCCACAGCAAGGACCGTCCCTCTCTAGCTAAGTCCTGACTGGGTAGCACCCAATAAGCTATGTGCGACCCACAGAGATGCGCGTGATAAATCCACTCTGTCCATCAGTTTTTCAGAACCACAAAAAGACAGGAGGAAAAACAATAAGGCAGATCCAAAACTGGGGTGGACCACACTAAACAGTTAGAACGTAAACCTCCACCGTTTAAACCTTCCTGGAGCCGACCATGATGTTTATATGCCATTGAAACCGTTAATGGTGTTATTAACTCTCAGATAAACCGTAGGTACAAATATCATCCTGATACAGAACTTCTTTGTCCCCTTCAAAGTTTCCAATGGAAGGCATTTAATCTCCTCTGTTTCGTGTGCCGTGGCCTATCTTAGATTTGGATCTGCTTGAAAATTTTTTAATACTGTCTTATTTTTCTCTTTAGAAAATTATGAACGGTGTGGATTTATCAAGGACATCTCTGTGGGCTCCACATAGCTTTTGACGACATGAACATGCTACCAGGGACAGGCAAGTGGCGTTCCCATAGAGGTCCACTTTCTATAGTTATCGATTATTTAAGCCCTATATTTTCTACGTAATACCATAAAGAAGCTATATTTCTGTAATCATGCTTTATTGATTATCACATCATTAGATTTTTGCAGTTTAATTTGGGCCACTGAAATCTACTTTTAATTACTTTAATTCATATATAGATAATGATGGTCGAAACAATCATTTAAGAGATAGTTTACTAAAGTAACCTCTAAGTCTTGTATTCCACAACATGGACGGTTCTGATCGTCGGAAAACTCATCATGTGGGCCCCAGTGGGAGTCGGCACACAGTGGATCATGCGTCCCGACAGAGGCAAAACGAACTCCATTGTCAAAGACGCGGTTTGTATTTGAACGAGGAGTGGGATCTGCGGATTTATTGGTGAGAGATTACCGGACGCGGATATCTTGCCAAAGCCTTTGGCAGTAGGTTTCTGTGCTGGGAAGCGAGTTAATGCACACTGTGATGTTTGTAAGAAATCCACCCCGTCCATCCGTTTTTCATTCTTATTTTAGTGCATCAGACCAAAAATGAGATGGATCTAAAACTCAAATAGACCACATGAGAGGAAAATCTTGGGAAAGAAATGCCTACTGTTCAAACCTTCGTGGGCTCCACCTTGATATTTATATGCCATCCACACCGTTTATAAGGTCATTCCCACTGTGATGAACTGAAAAACAAAAAATCCTGATACAAAATATTTGTGTCCATACAAATGTTTCAACGGTGGTAGTTCAATCATCAATGTTTCCTCTCGTGTGGCCCACCTGATTTTTGGATCTTCCTCATTGTTTGTCACATGTCCTAAAATGAGCTCCCAAAACGGATGGACGGGCGGATTTCTCAAAAACATTACGGTGGGCTCCACCTCGATTCCCAGCGGAGGAAATCCGCGTCCACCTTTCACCTGTTTCCTGCCGCGCGTATGTAAGTCTATGTTACATCCACTCCGTCCATCATGTACGACCCTCAGTGATAGACGCCTGGAGAAAAAATCAGCTAGGTAAACGACTCATGTGGGACAGACCACAGGGAAAAATGACTGTGTGTTGCAAACGACAGGTTCGTGAGTGGGACCACCACGGTGTCTATCTTTCAGCAGATCCGTTCATCATGTGTGGTTCGCAAGTATGATGGGGAATACAAAAATAGCCTGATCCAACACTCATACGGGCCATACTGAGTGAACTTAGATACTGGGTCATAGGAGCTTTATATCAGGGTGATTTTTTGTATGTACGGTTAAATAATTCTATGACACCTGATAAACGGAATGGATTTCATTTTTACAACATGGTGGGCCCCGCAGAGCTAAGGTGTTGTACTTGTTGCGTAAAACAGGTGTGGTAGACGATTCCGGTCCGAATTAGAGAATGCCTGGCCCGCATCTTTACACACTGTGCCCGCTTTTTCCAAAGGCTGAGTTATTTCCTACTCAGACAGTATATGAGGCGTGATACGCATGCGCACTCAGAAATTGCACACGTAGTCCCACAATGACTCAATCTAAACCGACTACATTCTGGAACCCACTGTTTCTAAGTCATAATTCCAAAATAAAATCAGTTGGAAAATTCTAACCTCTGATTTGTGGACACTTTCTCTCTGAACTAGGACCACTGGTTTTTTTTCCATTTTAAACCGTCGAATAAATATTTATCAAACCGTTAGTCGGAGATTATAAGATAGGCGTAATTTTTTTGACGCTATACATCTAATCTAGGAAACTTAATTTGGACGGTTTAATATGACTTAATCGCATGCCACATGTGCAATTTCTAAGTAACTTTTTGTGCCTGCGTATCATCCATCACACTCTACCAGAGTTCCAAAGTTTTTCTCGTTTTCAGTACTGAAAAGTGGGGCCCATGACTAAGATTTATCTTTTTCTTTGTCCCCCCGTGCATTGACCACGCCTTCAAAATCTCCTCAGCTGAACGGAAACGGATTGGCCGGTGTACCACACATAAGCTATGTAGCTGCTGTAGGTACGTGTCGTGCGAAGGCCTGGCGATCCTCGAGCTCCGAGTTATACGAACGGTTCAAAGGAGATCAAAGTTACATGGCCCTACAGTGATGTATTTATTATATCTACCCCGTTCATCTATTTTTAGAGATCATTTTAGAGCATTATTCAAAAAATGAATCGTATCCAAAGATCATCTCATCCGGACCACATCACAAATAGCAGTGGAGATAAAGATTTTCACGGTTAAATGATTTGTAGGGCCCATTATAACATTTATTTCTCATCTAACCTACTCATAAGGTCACAAGGACCTGAATGAAGAAGAAAAACAAATTTCATATTGATCCAAAAATTATGTGACCATAAAAGCGGTTTCAATAGTAGACGTTCAATCCCCTGTTACTTTTTGCAGTGTGGTCCACTTGATAATTAGGTTTACTTTATTTTTAGCTTCAAACCTTAAGACGCGCTCGTCAAATGGATAGACGGTTTGGACACAACACGTACCTCAAGATGGTACCAGAACTTGCTAACGCTAATAGAGTAGCTATAGAGCTGGTGTGAGGTACACCAGCCAATCCGCTTCCCAACTGAGAAAGCTCGTTAGACTCTCCTGACACACAGATGGTAAACGGGAGAAATGCAACAAATGCTCCCCGTTCAATCAAAACGGAAATTGGTCAGTAGGTTCTTATAATATCAATATTGCTCCATCCAAGTTGGGATAGAAACGATCAACGGTCTAGATTATCGAATGATTATTCATGTTTTAGAATTTGGAACCCATGCGTAATGTACAAAATTACGCCTGCGTGTGTTATAATCCTCCTCAATTATTGCGGCTCAGGCGTAAACGAGTTCCTTTTGTCCTCTGTCGCGACTGAGGTTCCAGCTTCTTTCGGCTCCCACAGGGGCCCACACACTGAGTAGTACTGTGATCGAAACCATCTATGTTGTCTTGTGTAGGTACGAGCTACTTCAAGAGAATTATTTTGAACGGATGATCTTGACCATCCATCACCTGTTGATGAATTTAGAACACCAAAAAGAAAATTTTCAATGGCTTGCATTCAACTCTAAAAATCAAGGGTTCAGATTATCAGTTGAAGTTTGATCATGGGTTAATTGCCTTTTTCGTTGATTTCATAAAGACAGCCCAAACCACCGTACAACCTCAGAATGCGAGCTCAGTCGGTGGCGACACACGGCAGATGCTGAGTCGCGACAGAGGTAAAAACGAACTCGTGGAAAAGAGGGGTGGCGCGATTTGTCCATGCGTTCACACGGAAAATCTCTTCCGAAGATCCAGCCCTTGACTCTATGTCGGTGAGGCAAGGCTCTTCAGCTTGTGGGCCCCACCATAAATGCCCCTAAAACTGCATCAATTAGACAAATGGACAGCCTAATCGATTGATCCTTACCATCCATCCGATCAGCCTTCAAGAAAAATTGCTAGGAATGGACAATCTATTCATCCACTCATGGTGAAACGGGTCCGATCAATAAATCTAACATCTATCTAGTGGAGACCATCATGGATTGCTTATGTCTACAAAGAGTGATCATCCTATCCATGACCTGGGAAATGGGCTATTATGGAAAGGACGGCCAATTTTCAGATCTGCATGGTGGCCTTTCAAATACGGTTAGATGAGATCGACCGTCCAGATCGTGAATCCTCATGCAACTAGCTCTACTGTTGGTTTTCAGGTAATGTAGAGGGAGCGTACTGTTTATAGTAAGTTGCGAATTCTATGAGTTTTAGATGTAGATTGATTCTGAAATCTATTACATTGCTTAATACCTTTATATAAAAGGTTGTGAACTCATGTTTTTTATTAGTTAATCAATCTTGAGTTTTATAAAATTTATTTTCTTACTTATTTTTTTTCTCGTAGATTTAAGGATGATAAAGTCTAGAGAAGTTCTGTAGATTCGGAAGGAGTTATCTCCTTGAGGAAGATGGATCTCAACCTCACGTCCTTCCCTGCATCATGTTTTATCCAAGCTGTCCACTCATTTTGAAAGATAATTTTAGGACATGAGCCCGAAAAGGAGGTATATTGAAGGTACGAGTAAACTACATTATAGAAAACATTGATAACAATGACAACCACCATTGAAACTTTTCTAAAGCTCACCATGATGCGTATTTCTCATCCAACCCATCCATAAGGTCATAAAGACCTGGATATAAGGAAAAACATAAATATCAATTTGATCTAAAACTTTCTTTTTAACTATAAGAATTCAATTTCTATTGTTTCTCTTTGTGTGGTTCACTTGAGCATTTAATCTATCTTAAAAGGCTAATCACCTAAAATGATTTTTCAAAATAGATGGAGAGTGTATAAAACACATACATTACGGTGGGCTCCGCAGGTTTCCTAGCGGGACAGTTTTTCTCTAGCTGTGTACCCAATTTCTACCCCATTTTAGTGCATGAACCCAAAAATGAAATAAATTCTAGTCTACATATAATAAACAGTAGTGATTAAACGCCAACTATTAAAAAGTTAATCAAATCTACCAAAGTTTTGGACCGAGCTGATATTTGATTTTTTTTTCCCTTCATCCATGTATAAATGACCTTATTCATAATATTTTTTATAGTGTGGTTATCTTGAGTTATGAATTTGATTTTCTTTTTCTTTTTCTTTTTATAGTTTATGCTTTAAAATGAACCGATACAGTGAATATTCGAGGTGGATATAAAACAAATATAAAGATCCTGATGCATCCATACACGTCGGTGTCCTTGGAAAGAAATGTGTCATCGTCCTAATACCTAACATGGAAATCGTGGATACTTTCACTACGGCTAAAACCAAAAGCAGGGATGATGGATTAAATGCACTTGTACCCATAGGAATTTGTAACTATTGTACTATTTTATTCTTAGAAAATTCTTGAAATTAAATAGTAACAATGATGTATTTTGATGATACTATGGCATTAAAGTCATGAAAAATTGGCATCATTATAATTGGTTAATTGGTGAAATAAATACTCTTAGGTTATAAATAGGACAATTAAGTAATGAAAAATCACCTGACACCTGATTTAATAATTGGTGAAACCAACTGCTATAAAATCATGTTGTAGCATTGGATCATTTATTGCATGTTGGTTGGAGCCCACTGTGATGTTTACTAGAAATCCATCCTATTCATTTATTTTGCAAGTTTATTTTAAGATATGTAGAAAAAATAAGTCAGATCAAAGACTCAAATATTTTCCATTCATTTTTGTCACATGTCTTAAAATGAGCTTGCTAAATGGATGGATAGGGTAGATTTCTAAAAGACATCATGGTTGGTCCTGCCCAGTTTCCCAACCCCTCATTTAGGGGGCGTTTGAATCATAAGTTACTTAACAAATTATTTATGTTTAAGCAGCTTATCTTGATTTATATTTATTAAAATAAAGTAATTAAGTAACTTTAAATAATAACAAAAGCTACTTATAATCGATCATAAATAAAATTTACATTTCTCAAATAAGTTATTATCTACCGCCATAGGTAGAAAAATATAACAAAGTAGAAAAAGTAATTTATTTCATGGCATCCAAACCAGGCCCTTTTTATCAATCCTAGCCAACTAATTAGTTTTTTTTCTTTTCTTTTCTTTTCTTTTCTTTTTCATTTTGAGTGGAGACTCTATCCTAACTTATAATAAGTTAACATTTGTTTGACAAGTACCTCCATTGCATTTGGGCCGTCCATTATATGCTTATTGATTAACTGGTCATTAAATTAGGTTAGTATAGTCATTTATTTACATTGGGCCACTTTTTGATATATTTAAATGAGACAATGAGCTCAAAAATGAAGTAGGATAGTGTAGTCATTTATTTGACAAGTACCTCCGTCGTATACATGTTTTATCCATGCTGTCCATCCATATTTCTATGTCATTTTAGGATATGGGTTTAAAAAGAAAATAGGTACAAGGGCCTTGATGTGGACAACACCCCTTGATGTGGACAACACCACGAGAAATAGTGAGGATTGAATACGTACTCTTGAATACCTATTGGGGACCATTCATAAGTCTTGAATACTTATTTGGACAACACCACAAGAAAAAGTGAGGATTGAATAACTACTCTTGGATACTCAGTGGGGACCAGTGATAAGTCTTGGATCGAGCTGATATTGTGTGTTTTTACCTTACCTAGGTCTGTATCACCTGATGAACAGGTTGGATGGCAAATGACGGTAAGAAGGTTTCAACGGTGGATATAATTATCTCCATTATTTCCGATGATGTGATACACTTCAGTGTTGGATATGCTTCAATTTTAGACTCGTGCCCTAAAATGAAGGGACTAAACGGATGAACGGCCTGGATAAAAAACATACATCAATGGTAGGCCTCACAGAGTCCGTCACCCGGAATATCCGTAGTCCTCGGATCACCGCGCAATCCGCGTCCATTTAATTTAGGTACCTGTATGGCACGTACATGCCGTGTATCAACCGTCAAAGTCTGCAGAGTATCAAAGCTTTTTCTCTCCAGCCAGGTACAGTACGATTAAAGACATAGCTTCTTAGCTGTCAGAACCTAACACGAGCTAGATAATACTAGCTCCACACGCTCTATCTTCAAGCGCCAACCACAACAGATGCATCACATGTGACAACTTTCAAAGAAAGCGTCTTTGGAGAAATTTTGTTATCCCAAGATCTTTTCCGTCCATTTATCTATATTCCACAAATTTACAAACATATAGTCGGTTAGATGATACTCAACTCAATTTTAACTGGGCCAGACAAGATTCTTAATAATAATACATATAAAAAGATCTAAGTAAATGATGAACGGTTCAGATCTTGAATAAGTAATTGATATAGGCAAGCATGGAGTATCTTCATTCAGCGCTTGAAGATGTGCGTTTGAAATTAGTTATTTGAAAAATGGACTATTCAAATTCCATACAGGGCTGCGGCCGGAGTTGCTGACTTTGGTCGTTGAAACTTCAAAATTGAGAGGCTGATCTGTAACTGGCCTAGCTGCCGACGTGTCCTTATTGTCGCGGCAACACCGAATGGTCTTTGTCTATATTACGCGTGGCTTGCGCAACCACTTAAACTGCGCACGCTTCCGTTGTCTTTATTCGAGGAGAAAAGGGCTGAGACGGTGCAGGAGTAACCGAGACTGTAGTTCGTAGAATCTTCACTGTAGTGATGTCCGAACCGAATTACGTACTGAGTAATCCAGACCGCTACAGTGTACTGAGTAAACTCTGTGGGGCCCACTGTGATGTGTGGGTCTTATCCACGCTGTCTATCTGTTTTGTCAGCTCAGTTTAGGGCATGATCCTGGAATTGAAGCACATCAAAAGCTCAAGTGGACCACACCATAGAAAATTGTGGGTATAATGATGTCCACCGTTGAAACCTTCCTAGGCTCGTATTGATGCTTATTTGTCATAAAATAAAATAAAATAAAGATGGGAAAACACAAATAGATGATCCAAAACTTCTGTAGCTCTAAAGAAGTTTTCAAGGTAGGCGTTGAATTCTCACTGTTTTGTGTGAAGTGGTCCATCTGTGGTTTGGATACGATTGCATCTGGAGCTTCTGCCAAAAAAAAAAAAAAAAGGAGCTGGAAGAAAGACGGACTGCATGGATAAGACACATACATGCGGGTGGGCCAGGTGGGTCCCACCTTGGATTGCCAGCCACTGCACAATCTACCATGAGCTTGGGTCGTGATGATGATTGGCTTATGTAAAGACGGACCGATAAAAGTTCAGATATGGACGTACGGGAGAGACAGATTGCCAAAATCCTGTTTCCAAGGGTCTAGATTCAATGAAGGGGCCAACAATACATGTTACAAATAGAGTTGAACGGCACGTTGTGTTTGAGACTGCCATGTAAGCGGGGCATTAACCACAATTTCCTTAGTCAAGTGAGCAACGTGATGGCCTACTGGTGGTTATTTTTGAAGTGTCCAATTTTCATGACGAGGTAAGAAAGTATCAAGTTGGGACCTGCAAGGGTTATGCCACCCTGGTCCTCTAGCCTGTGGATATGATAGGGTTGATTTTAATGGTCACGTGTTCTTTTAAACAAATGTTATATATTGTTGGGTATCAACTAAAGTATATAAAAATAAGTTATGTTTGGGGTGGCTTGTTAGATATAGTTCTTGAGAACTTGAGATTAGACACAATGTGGATCTCAATAATGTTGTAAATTGGATATCTTAAATCTTAGCATTATTGTACTACTCGACCAGTCCAGTGGCTGGCTCGACCGGTCGAGGGTCCACTCGATCGGTCGAGGCCCGCTCGACTCAAAGTCTAACGAGTTATGTCTTTTGTTGTTCCGTGTTTATCGACCAGTTGAGAGTCTGCTCGACCGGTTGAGGCCCTCCTTCGACTAGTCGAGAGTTACGCAGATAATGCGCGGACTGCGTAAATTTGAGGCGGTTTCGAAAAGGTGCGAAAGGAAAATTTTCTAAACTATAAATAAGAGTCCCTAGATCTATTCTAGGGTATGGTAAGGCTTCCTAAAGGGATTTCAAGGGTTCTTAAAAGGGTTTTATGGTTTCTAAAAGGTGTAGCAAGGGTGAAATTCGAGGTTGTTCGAATCGGGTAAGTCTTTTCTCTTGTAATTTCTATTTTCATAGTGGAATTCTGTCGCTTTGTGTCGTGGTTTTTTGTCGATAGGGTTTTCCATGTTAAATCTTTATTCTCTCGTGTTTGCTTGGTGTCATTGGATTGCTATCCTAAATCTAAATCTGTGTGATTTCGCAACACAAATCCCAACAAGTGGTATCAGAGCAATCGTTGGGGCACAGATCTGAATCTGAGGGATTAACAATAATGCAAGCACTAGGTATGAGATTTAGAAGTACTCAGGGAAAAATAATTTTGAGCTATAGAAGATCAAGATGATTAGTTCCTTAATCAAGCAAGGCGAAGATGGTGCTCTTGAGGAGTGAAAGCCTACAATGACTGATGATGATTGGAATACTCTTGATAAGAAGGCTTATCGTCGATCCGTTTATGTCTCACGGATGAGATTCTCTACAATGTCATAAGGGAGAAAACTGCGACTAAGTTATGGGCAAAGTTAGAGGATTGTTGCGCAACACACCAACAACGCAGTGAACTGAGATCCAATATCCGGTCTCACCCACAAAAGATAAACAAGAATAAATATAAACTAGAAACAGATTAAAGCAATCCAAACAAACCACAAGACAAGATATACGTGGAAAAACACTAAACTAGGGTAAAAAAACCACGGATGGAAACTTCCACTATGAAGAAAAATGAAGATTATAAGGCAATATACTAACCTCTCCCTTGGAAGTACATAGAAAATCCTTTGCCCACACCTTAGAATTATTTTTTCATATTCACCTTAACCTTAGAATAGCCCTAGGGACCCCAATTTATAGTTTTGGTAACTTTCCTTCGCACCCTTGCGAAAAACCGACTTAAATTTCCACAGTCCACATCAAATCCGGAAACGAATCTGCGTAACTACAACTAGTCTAGCAGACTGCACGATCGGTCGAGTGGACCCCTCAATCGGTCGAGCATAGCCCACGACCGGTCAAGCACCTCGGACACCAAAATTGATACTCGCTAGACTTTGAGTCGAGCCAGTCTACAATTGCTCACGACTGGTCATGTGAGCTCCACGACCGGTCGTGCGACCCCTTGATGTGGCTCCACATCTCAACAATCTCCCACTTGGAGACACATTGTCATAAATCTTCGTCTTCTTCATCCGGAGTGCACCACCTCCCCGTCTTTAAGCCTGAAGACCAATTAAAGCTGAATAGAGCTTCAGCTTCACCCGTGTGACCGCCTTGGTCAGCATATCCGCAGGATTCTCCCTTGTATGAATCTTCTCTAGAGCAATCGATCCATCTTCCAGTAACGAACGTATGAAGTGATAGCTGATGACAATATGCTTCGTCCTTGAATGAAAGACTGAATTCTTAGCCAAGTATATTGTACTCTGACTGTCACTGTATAGCTTGCAATTTGCTTGCTTCTTACCCAACTCTTTCATGAAACCTTGCATCCATACCATATCCTGGCACGCTTCTATAGCCACAACATATTCTGCTTCTGTCATATTGATAGATACTATCTTCTATAACTAAGATACCCAACGGACTGCAGCACTACCTAGAGTAAAGACATAACCTGTAGTGCTTCTTCTGCTGTTTATGTCTCCTACCAAATCTGAATCCACGTAGCCTTATAGCTTGATTTTTGATCCACCATAGCATAGCCCTACATCCTTAGTACCTACCAGGTATCTAAGGATCCACTTCACAGCTTCCCAATGTTTCTTTCCGGGGTTGTTCATGAACCTACTAACAACTCTCACTGCTTGAGTAATGTCTGGTCTCGTACTCACCATAGCATACATGAGACTCCCTATAGCTGACGCGTATGAGACTTTAGCCATGTAGTCTCATTCCTCCTGCGTCTTTGCACCTTGCTCCTTAGATAGCTTGAAGTGGTTGGCTAATGGAGTGCTAACCGGCTTAGCACCTTCTTCACGCCCCAAACTCGGAAACCGGACTCACAAAATTTTCGATCACCGAATCCAGCGCCGACAGCCTCCGTAGAACCCCATTCTCGGCTCTCAGCGCCCATTTACCAGGTTCCGATCCTACGATGCTACGGGGAGGATTTTTAACATCAGTTTGATTCGTAATAAGCATAACCAAAGGCATATCCCACAAACAACAACCAAAAACTCCATCACATTTTCACTATGATCAAAAACTTTACAAGTACTATGAGTATAAAGGGAAATACAATGATAATGAACAAAAAGCTCCAAGATGATCTATAAAGTGCTCCTGCCTCAGCGCTGCTGTGCTCCAACGTCACCTGCATGCAACGGTCGTGCATAGGCTTATAGAAAGCTTAGAGGGTTGTGAAAGTGTGTGCTCAAGGTGGTAATGCAGTTATGCAGTATCAGAGTAATGTGGAACATGCTGATGAAAGCTAAGAATATCATTAGCCGTACCAAGGCCATGCGGTGCAAAGCATGAATGATGTCGGCCATACCAAGGCCATGCAATGCGAAATGCAACTCAAGCATACAAATCTTCCTATAAGTCCACATATCAATACAGCTCAGATCTGAAATATCACCGGGGTCTAGTATACTCCAAGCCAGATTGCTGCCCCATCGCGCTCAATAAGGTTAGTGGAAAAGACCTCACTATCTGCCTACCAATATCGGGCTCAGCTCGTCAATAGCGGACCCATTCCTCGAGCTGGTTAGACTCAGCCTAACATTGCCCCCTACTCTCGGGCGAGTAAGGCCGCACCCCCTTCCAACCGACCACGACACAGTGGAAAGCGCAACCGTCTGGTAATCGGCACTCGGCGCTCATGCACCCACTCAGTCTAGACGTTGGAGCAACCACTTTGTACCATAAGGGTTTAGAGACTTTCACCTAGGGATATCTATAGCACCCCATGTAGAACAATATTTTCGGTATCCAATCATGCCAACCACAATACGTCAGTGGAGACTATGGCCCTGATGTCGCTAGGGTGTATAGTAACCATATCACACGATGCGAATGCATGAATCATACTATCCAGTCATACAACAATCCTATGCGTATCATGCGCTCATGTAGGACAACACCCCCTATCCAGGAGCCCCTAGACAATCTACCCGAAGGCATATGCTATGATCAGTCATTTCTCATATCAAGCATACGTATGATGCATATGATCATGAATCATGGAACTAAACATGTTATATGGGATGGATGATGTTCATAACAAAGATGGGCCTAGACGGCCTACACATTACACGTACGAGCCTAACAATGGGCCCTAGGGAAAGGCATAATGCGGACATTTAACCAACACTATACTTGCAATGTGGACGTCAAACCAACATTGCTCCCAAGGCACGACTGTCATAAACATCATTACATAAATTATGTTGGGATCACACATTGTAAGAGACCTTAAGTACATCCCATTGGACCTTAAATACGTCAAATGGGCCATATCATATGGGCCTTATATTCATCAAGTGGGCCACATCAATGGGCCCTTTGTACATTGCAATGGGCCATAACCCCTTGGGTCTTGAATACATCAAATGGGCCTAATCTCGTGGGTCTTATGTGTAACAAATGGGCCACACCAATGGGGCCCCAAATGTACATCAAATGGGCCTCAACCCATAGGCCCCAATACATCTTAATGGGCCTTAACCCATGGTCCCCTGATACATCAAATGGGCCTCGACCCATGAGCCTTACATATATATCAAAGTGGGCCTCAACCATGGGCCACAAGTAAACTGAGATGCTACAAGGAGGATTTTCAACATCAGTTTGATTCGTAAGAAGCATAACCATAGGCATAACCCACAAACAACAACCAAAAACTCCATCTATGATTAAAAACTTTACAAGTACAATGAGCATAAAGGGAAATACAATGATGATAGACTAAAAGCTTCAAAAAAAAGATCTGTTACGCGTCCAAGCCTCAGCACTGCTGCGATCCAACGTCACCTGCACGCAACGGTCGTGCATAAGCTTATAGAAAGCTTAGAGGGTGGTGAAAGTGTATGCTCAAGGTGGTAATGCAGCTATACAGTATCAGAGTAATGCGGAACATGCTGATGAATGCCAAGAATACCATTAGCCGTGCCAAGGCCATGCGGTGCAAGGAATGATATCGGCCATACCAAGGCCATGCAATGTGAAATGCAACTCAAGCATACAAATCCTCATCTAAGTCCACATATCAATACAGCTCAACTCTGGAATGTCACCGGGGTCTAATACACTCCAAACCAGATTGCCGCCCCATCGCGCGCAATAAGGCGAGTGAAAGAGACCTCACTATCCGCCTGTCAATATTGGGCTCGGCTCGTCAATAGCGGACCCATTCATCGAGCTGGTCAGACTCATCCTAGCTTTGCCCCCTACTCTCGGGCGGGTAAGGCCGCACCCCCTTCCAACCGACCACGACACAGTGAAAAGCGCAACCGTCTGGTAATCGGCACCCAACGCTCATGCACCCACTCTGTCTAGACGTTGGAGCAACCTCCTGGTACCATAAGGGTTTAGAGACTTTCACCCAGGGATATCTATCGCACCCCATGTAGAACAGTATTTCCGGTATCCAATCCTGCCAACCACGATACGCCATGGAGGCTATGGCCCCGATGTCGCTAGGGCGTACAAGAACCATATCACACAATGCGAATGCATGAATCACACTATCCCATACAAGGCAACACCCCCTGTACAGGAGCCCCTAAACAATCTGCCCGAAGGCATATGCGATGATCAGTCATTCCTCATATCAAGCATACGTATGATGCATATGGTCATGAATCATGGAACTAAACATGTTAAATAGGATGGATGATAATCATAACAAAGATGGGCCTAGACGGCCTACACATTAGACGTACGAGCCTAACAATGGGCCCTCGGGAAAGGCATAATGCGGACATTGAACCAACACTATACTTGCAATGTGGACGTCAAACCAACATTGCCCCCAAGGCACGACTGTCGTAAATATCATTACATAGATTATGTTGGGATCACACATTGCAATGGACCTTAGGTACATCCCATTGGGCCTTAAATACATCAAATGGGCCAAATCACATGGGCCTTATATTCATTAAGTGGGCCACATCAATGGGCCGCACCAATGGGCCTTATGTACATTGCAATGGTCTATAACCCATGGGCCTTAGAATGCATTAAATGGGCTTAATCTCATGGGCCTTATGTGTATCAAATGGGCGTCGCCAATTGGGCCCCATATGTACATCAAATGGGCCTCAACCCATAAGTCCTTTAATGGGCCTTAACCCATGGGCCCCTAATGCATTAAATGGGCCTCGACCCATGGGCCTTACATATACATCAAAGTGGGCCTCAACCATGGGCCACAAGTACTGAGATGGGCCTCCCACCACCAATATATCAGATATAATATAATATATAATTTATATACAAGTACATATAATATTATATATAATATAATAATAATATTATATATATATATATAAAAATATACACAAACACGCACACACCACACACGCACGCACCACACACGCACGCACCACCCACGCCGGACGGTGGGGATAAAACACTTACATCATTGCTGGCCCCACCGTCCGCTTGGACGGTGGCCATAGAACACATACATCAATGTGGGCTCCATGTGGGGCCCACCAAAATATTGATATGCCATCCAACCCGTTGATAAGGCCACATGGGCCTAGATGAAGGGTGAAAATAAATTTCACCCTGATCCAAAACTTCTGTGGACCCAAAGAACGGTTTCAAAGGTAAAGGTTCAATCCCACTGTTTCCCACGGTGTGGGCCACCTGAGTCTTGGATCAGTCTGATTTTTGGAGTGGGCCCATGTCAGGGGGTGGCCCACCCTATGAACGGATTAGATGGGAGATAAACATTAAGGTGGGGCCCACGGCTGCAGCCGTGGGTGGTGGCGCGCCCGTCGGCCAGGCAGAGGCTCCTTGCTCAGACGCGCTGCTGTGTTAATTTTTATTTTTTATTTTTGATTTCAATTGTTTTCGTGGTTTTTCACAGGTGGGACCCACGTCTGAAAATCCACTCCGTCCAATGGTCCTCCATGGCTCAAGACAAGCAAAATAAGCCCAATATTGGGCATATTTTGACGTATAAAAGGGTTAGGGAAGGTTTCAATGGTGCAAACCACCATTTGCCACCGTATGGCCCACCAGGACCTCGGGTTGACACCATATTTTGGTTCAACGCCTAACCTAAGGTTTAGAACGGAATGGACGGCGTGGATTGAAAACATACATCAAGGTGGGGCCTACATGTGTGGGCCTCCTCTATTAGCTTGGAACCAAGCTTATTTTTGTGTTTTCAGCAACCGTCCAGCGTCCCTGGACGCTGGACTCTCTGGCCGAGTAAGGTGTGCCTGCTTATGAGGGCCACCACTGATGGATGGTGTGGGTACAATACATGTAAAGTGGGCCCCACTTGTAAATGGTTTGGATAACATAATAACTTCATGGTGGGGTCCATTCAAGTGGGCCACACAATCTCATTATCATAACAAAAAAATAAAAAATAAAAATAAAAATAAAATAAAAGGGAGAGAGATAGAAAGTGAGACCCGCGTGATGGAGGGACCCCGGCACTATGGGCCCTCCCTTGCACTAAATCATACATCAAGTGGGTCTCATTACATGTGGGCCCATTAAAATTAAATCCAATGGTGGAGATCCCTTCTCCATTAAATTAGATGGTCTAGATGACTCTAAATATGCAAGAAAATAAACATCATGATGGGGTCCATGGAGAATGGCCCCATCATGGAATGATCATGATGATCCAAGTGGGCCATTGGCCACATCTTAGGGTCCAAAGTGAGATCCGAACCATTGATCGGTTGGCCTCACTTGGCCCATTTTAAAAACATCAAAAACTATCCTATCAAAACACCCACCACTTGATCTTCTTGCTCCCTTGGCTTCCTTAGCTCCTTGTGCTTCTCTTTGATGGAAGAAGATGAGAAATGGATGGTTGAGATGGGAGATCTAGGGATGGAAAGGTGGGCCACACTTGCATTTTCTCACCATGGGAGGGCTCATACGTATGGGATTTCTTGCTTAAGGGAGAGTTTGCAAATGAGAGAGACTTGTAAGGGAGAGAGAGAGAGAGAGAGAGAGAGAGAGTGATGGGTGATGGAGTGATGGATGGGAGAGAGGGATGAGTGTAAGAGCTCTTTTTGACTTTTTTGGCAAAAGTTGTAAGAAAGGGCATGGGTGGTGTAAGAACTTTTTGACTTTGGGGGTTTGCTTGGGAAAGGGTGAAAGATGATGTGTACTTGACATGATGGAATTGATGGATTGATTGATTGATGTGACACCTTGTAGAGATTCCCTCGGAATTCGCACGTGCGGCGTTTTCTTCGCACCGAACGCTGGCCGACATCTCCCAACTAGGGCATCGCATTAGCGCGCGAGTCGCGGCATCGGAACCGCGGCGATGACGCGGTCGCTAAGGTATAAGTCCTGGGTTGAGCCGACTCGGGTTGACGACATGAGAATCAGGGTCGCGCGCAAATACCGGTTAAGGGTCGAAGCTTGCTGAAATTTGACCGGAAAGACCGCGGAAGTCTAAGGAATGGTACGGTCTAGGATACGGGGCTTACAGCTCTCCCCTCCTAATAAAAATTTCATCCTCGAAATTTACATAATCATCACAACTAAGCAGAACTCATAAGGAAGAAGAAACATACTCATCACTATATAAAATCAGAGATAACATACAATATACAACACAATCAATCATCAAAAAGATGGGGATAACGCTCTCGAATCTCAGCCTCGCGCTCCCAAGATGCTTCCTCAACAGAATGGTGACCCCACTGAACCTTCACTAATGGAATGACCTTGGTCCGGAGGACCTGCTCCTTCCGATCAAGGATACGGACTGGCTGCTCAAAATAGGAAGCGTCCTCACGAACCTCTAACGGCTGTCAATTAATAACAGGAACGATGTCTGACCCACACTTCCTCAACATGGAGATATGAAAAATGTTGTGGACGCCAGACAACTGAGATGGCAAGTCAAACCGATAGGCCACGGTGCCAACGCGCCTAGTGATCTCAAAAGGTCCTATGAATCTTGGGGCAAGCTTGCCCTTCATTCCAAATTGAGCTACGCCTTTCATGGGCCAAACCTTGAGATACACATGGTCCCCTACATCAAACTCTAAGGGACAACACCGAAGATCAGCAAAACTCTTCTGCTGGCTCTGAACTATGCGCATCCTCTGCCTGATGATATCAATAGCCTCTGATGTCTCCTACACAAGCTCGAGACTTAGGAGACGACACTCTCCAACCTTGGTCCAACAACTCGGTGATCTGCATGGTCTGTCATATAGTGCCTCAAAAGGAGCCATGTTGATGGTCGCCTGATAGCTGTTGTTGTATGTGAACTTAGCTAATCGCAGATGCTCATCCCAGCTACCCCCAAAGTCAATCACGCAGGCCCGAAGCATATCCTTAAGGATCTTGTTGACTCTCTCGGTCTGGCCATCGATCTGCGAATGATATGCAGTACTGAACTGAAAGTCAGTGCCCATCACTCTCTGAAAGCTTCCCCAAAACTGAGACGTGAACCTCGGATCTCGGTCAGAAACGATTGAGACTGGAACACCGTGCAGTCTCACAATCTCCTCGATGAATATTCTCGCAAGCCGGTCCAAAGGCCACATCACACGAATCATGAGAAAATGTACTGACTTTGTCAGAAGATCCACGACAACCTAGATGGCGTCATGACCGCACTGAGTCCTCAGCAAGCCCATAATGAAATCGGTGGATATGTGCTCCTACTTCCACGTTGGGACGCTCAATGGCTGCAATGGACCTGGGGGTTTTTGATGATCGGCATTGACACGCCGGCACGTGTCACACTTGGCCACAAAACTAGCTATTTGGCACTTCATCCTTGCCCAAAATACTGTCACCTCATATCACGATGCATTTTTGTCGAGCCAAGGTAGATAGAAAACCGCGATCGATGTGCCTCGGTCATAAGATCTCTACGTAACTCAAGAATATCCGGAACATATAATCGGCCTCTAAAGCGAAGTCCACCGTCGTAACCAATCGCTAATCGCCGACTCTCGGATGCCGCTCGCTCGGTAATCCCGTAATGACTCGTCTGGCCGAGCCTCGATCACCCTTGCGATAAGAGAGGATTGAATCGACAGGCTCGATAACCGCACAATAGAAGACTGCAAGCCAAACTCAAAGTCGGACTCTACTATATCCTCGAGCATTTGTCACTCCTGAATCATCATATGCGCCACCAGGCCTCGTGACTGACGGCTGAGGGCATCCGCCACCACGTTCGCCTTACCCGGGTGGTACTGGAGATCGAAATCATAGTCCTTCAGGAGTTCCATCCAGCGCCTCTGCCTCATATTCAACTCAGACTGCGAGAAGAGGTACTTCAAGCTCTTGTGGTCAGAAAAGAGCTCGAACCTAACCCCATAGAGATAGTGTCTCCACACTTTCAGTGTGAAGACAACTGCAGCCAACTCTAAATCATGCGTAGGGTAGTTCAGCTCATGGACCTTAAGCTAACGAGACGCGAAGGCTATAGGCCTGCCGTGCTGCATCAGGACAGGACCCAAACCAATATTCGAGGCATCGGTAAATACAATAAATCCGTCACTCCCAGAGGGAAGAGTGAGGACAGGAGCGGACGTTAGACGGTCCTTTAACTCCGTAAATGCTCGCTCGCAGGCGTCACTCCAAATAAACTCCACGCCCTTCCGAGTCAACCTGGTCAACGGGGCTGCAATACGAGAGAAGCCCTCAATAAAACGCCGGTAGTAGCCCGCTAAACCATGGAAACTGCGGATATCGGACGCAGTCGTGGGCTGGCCCCACTGACGCACTGCCTCAACCTTCGAGGGGTCCACTGCGACACCCTCCCTCATCACCACGTGACCGAGGAACTTCACCTCCTCCTGCCAAAACTCGCACTTCTCCAGCTTCGCATACAACTGGTGTGCGAGGAGGGTCTGCAACGTAACCTCCAAATGCTGCTCGTGCTCCTCACGGGTCCGCGAATAAATCAGAATGTCATCGATGAAGACTATAACAAACTGATCAAGATACGGACGGAAGACCTCGTTCATCAACTGCATGAACACTGCTGGCGCATTGGTCAGTCTAAAGGACATGACCTGAAACTCGAAATGACTATAACGCGTCCTGAATGCTGTCTTCAGAATGTCCTCCTCTCGGACCCGAATCTGATGATAACCGGAATGCAAGTCAATCTTCGAAAAGAATTGTGCACCTGCAGGCTGATCGAACAAATCATCAATCCTGGGAGCGGGTACTTGTTTTTAATCGTGACCTTGTTGAGCTCGCGGTAATCTATGCGAGCCTCAATGAGCCATCCTTCTTCTTCACGAAGAATACTGGCGCTCCCCACGGTGAACTATTCGGACGGATAAAGCCTAACTCGCGCAACTCGTCCAACTCTGCAGTTCCCTTAACTCCAATGGTGTCATACGATATGGGGCCTTTGAAATAGGCGCGATACCAGGCACATCAATCTGGAACTCGGTGAGTCGACGAGGCGGTAATCCCAATCTCCTGAAATACATCGGAAAATCGCAAACCACAGAAATGGTCGATGCTCACCGCTATGGGCTCTTCTATGGCACACGACATCAAACAAGACAACGACTCTCCTTGGGCTCAACCACGAACTGAAACTGCGGCAAGCTATACAAAACGTGACTGTCCTCGCCGAGCAATCCAATATGGCATGGTACTCGGCAAGCCAATCCATGCCCAGGATGACGTCGAACTCGAACATCGGCAAAGCAAACAGGTCGCAAGCAAAAACATATCCCCAACCAAAACGGGCAAGACAAGCAAAATCGGCCCAACACTGCGTCTTCCCCAAGGGAGTCGATACTATCAATCCCTCACGAGTAGACTCCAATGGCAAACCGGTCGATCGGCAAAAACTCTCGCCACAAAAGAATAAGATGCACCAGATAATCAAACAACACACGTGCAATGCATGCGAACGGAAGTATACCCTCAACGACTCCTCCGGATGATTGCGAGGATCCTGTTGGGCCGCATAGAATCGAGCCCGAGTTGGGCCGAGGAGGTACTTTTCCCTCTCGAGCGTGTCTTCGCGCTGTCACCGAGGTGGTCAAACCGCCGCTCTCGCCTGCGCCTCGGAGGCCGGTGTTGATGTCCGCCGAGGTGGCCTCGGTGGTGGGGCCTGCTATTGCTGCTGCTGTGGGGGTCTCTGCTGGGGGTCTCTGCTGCTGCGGTGGTGGAGGCCGCTGTGGACCTCTCTGTTGATCTGCTGAGGGTGAGGACACTCCCACATATGGTGTCCTGCCGCACTACACCTAAAACAAGTGCCGGTGAATTGCCTCGGAGGTGGTGCTAGAGGTGCTCCAGTACTACTGGAGGCCGGGCGACCTGTGCGCCTCTGCTGCGGTCGAACCTGCTGGCTACCAGAGGGGGCTCGCCTCTTCCGGTCTCTCCTCTGACCGCGATCAGACTGAGAACCGTCCCACTCAGCCTCAAAAATCTGGGCCTTCCGCACCACTTCCTCGAAAGTCGGGAGCTCATGCCCAATAACACGGCCTCGAAGACCGTAACGCAAGCCGCCCTCAAATCGGCGGGCTCTCCGCTCCTCATCATCCACTAAGTATGGTGCAAATCGGGACAGTGCTACAAAACGAGCGGCATACTGAGCCACTGTCATATCGCCCTGCACCAAGGCCTCAAACTCCAACGCTCGCTGTCGTCGGATGTGATCAGGAAAATACTGTCGGTCAAACCGATCCACAAAATCCTCCCAAGTCCATACAAAATCAGCGTCTGCTGCTCGGGAGACTGACGCCCACCAGTGCTCAGCCTCACCATGAAGGAGAAATACGGCTAATCGGACTCGCCGCTCAGTCGTGCATCCCATCGTCTCAAATATCTTCTCTACATCGGCGCGCCATCTCTCAGCCACGGTCAGGTCTGGCTCACCCTGGAAATGCGGGGGATTGAGTCGTCAGAACTCTTGAAGGAGGGCACTCGCGCGCTCCTGCTCTGCCTGCTCTGGTGAAACGACGGGTGTTTGCCTGCCCACGAAGTGCGGCGTCACGGCTGCGGCATCTGCTATAATCGGGAAGCACTCACGGATACGGTCGGCTCCGCACTTGTTCTGGTGGAGGAGCAACATCCATAGGCTGGGAAGCATGAATCCCTGGTAGAGGAGCGGCATCCTCAGGCCGGGGGAGGAATCTCGGGTGGTGGAGCAAGAATCATAGGTGGTAGTGTGGGAGCCGTAGGTGGTGGAGCGAGTCGATCGAGTCACTCTCTTGCGCGGCATGTCCTATAGGGAAGAAGAAAGGTGCCTATCAACTTTGAAAACTCTCGAAGGCACGCTCGTTAAGGGTCAGTAATAAAAGATCACTAGGCTGTCCGAACTTAGGACTTAAATCATTCATAGCAGACATGTAATGTTGTTCTTGGTTATTCCCGAGTTATGCTTTGATACCAACTTCTGTCACGCTCCAAACTCGGAAACCGGGCTCACAAAATTTTTGATCGCCGAATCCGGCGCTGACAGCCTCCGTAGAACCCCATTCTCGGCTCCCAGCGCCCATTCGCCAGGTTCCGATCCTGGGATGCTACAAGGAGAATTTTCAACATCAGTTTGATTCGTAATAAGCATAACCAAAGGCATAACCCACAAACAACAACCAAAAACTCCATCACATTTTCACTATGATCAAAAACTTTACAAGTACAATGAGCATAAAGGGAAATACAATGATGATAGACCAAAAGCTCCAAAAAGATCTGCTACTTGCTCAAGCCTCAGCGCTGCTGCGATCCAACGTCACCTATACGCAACGGTCATGCATAAGCTTATAGAAAGCTTAGAAGGTGGTGAAAGTGTATGCTCAAGGTGGTAATGCGGTTATGCAGTATCAGAATAATGCGGAACATGCTGATGAAGGCTAAGAATACCATAGCCGTACCAAGGTCATGCGATGCAAAGCATGAATGATGTCGGCCATACCAAGGCCATGCAATGCGAAATGCAACTCAAGCATACAAATCCTCATCTAAGTCCACATGTCAATACGGCTCAAATCTGGAATATCACCGGGGTCTAGTACACTCCAAGCCAGATTGCCGTCCCATCGCGCGCAATAAGGTGAGTGAAAAAGACCTCACTATCCGCCTGCCAATATCGGGCTCGGCTCATCAATAGTGGACCCATTCCTCGAGCTGGTCAGACTCAGCCTAGCATTGCCCCCTACTCTCAGGCGAATAAGGCTGCACCCCCTTCCAACCGACCACGACACAGTGTAAAGTGCAACCATCTGGTAATCGGCACTCGACACTCATGCACCTACTCGGTCTAGACGTTGGAGCAACCTCTTGGTACCATAAGGGTTTAGGGACTTTTATCCAGGGATATCTATCGCACCCCATGTAGAACAAGATTTTCGGTATCTAATCCTGCCAACCACGATACGTCATGGAGGCTATGGCCCGATGTCGAGGCCGTACAGAACCATATCACACAATGCGAATGCATGAATCACACTATCCCATACAAAGTAGGGCAACACCCCCTGTACGGGAGCCCCTAAACAATCTGCCCGAAGGCATATGCGATGATCAGTCATTTCTCATATCAAGCATACGTATGATGCATATGGTCATGAATCATGGAACTAAACATGTTATATAGGATGGATGATAATCATAACAAAGATGGGCCTAGACGGCCTACACATTAGACGTACGAGCCTAACAATGGGCCCTCGGGAAAGGCATAATGCGGACATTGAACCAACACTATACTTGCAATGTGGACGTCAAACCAACATTGCCCCCAAGGCACGACTGTCGTAAATATCATTACATAAATTATGTTGGGATCACACATTGCAATGGACCTTAGGTACATCCCATTGGGCCTTAAATACATCAAATGGGCCAAATCACATGGGCCTTATATTCATTAAGTGGGCCACATCAATGGGCCGCACCAATGGGCCTTATGTACATTGCAATGGGCTATAACCCGTGGGCCTTAGAATGCATCAAATGGGCCTAATCTTATGGGCCTTATGTGTATCAAATGGGCCTCGCCAATGGGGCCCCAAATGTACATCAAATGGGCCTCGACCCATAGGCCCCAATACATTAAATGGGCCTCGACCCATAGGCCCCAATACATTAAATGGGCCTCGACCCATGGGCTTTACATATATATCAAAGTGGGCCTCAACCATGGGCCACAAGTACTGAGATGGGCCTCCCACCACCAATATATCAGATATAATATAATATATAATTTATATATATATAATATAATATTATATATATATATATAAATATACACACACGCACACACCACACACGCACGCACTCAACAGGCCCACCGTCCAGGACGGTGGGGATAAAACACTTACATCACTTCGGGTTTCCACCGTCCGCCTGACGATGGAGGTGTAGAACACATACATCAGTGGGCCCCATGTGGGGCCCACCAAAATGTTGATATGCCATCCAACCTTGATAAGGCCACGTGGGCCTAGATGAAGGGTCAAAACAAATTTCACCCCGATTCAAAACTTTGTGGACCCAAAAACGGTTTCAAAGGTAGAGGTTCAATCCCACTGCTTTCCCACGGTGTGGGCCACCCGAGTCTTGGATCAGATCTGATTTTTGGAGTGGGCCCATGTCGGGGGTGGCCCACCCTATGAACAGATTAGATGGGAGATAAACATTAAGGTGGGGCCCACGGCTGCCGTGGAAGAGGCTTTTTGACTTTTTGGCAAAAGTTGTAAGAGAGGGTATGGGTGGTGTAAGAACTTTTGACTTTGGGGTTTGCTTGGGAAAGGATGAAAGGTGATGTGTACTTGACATGATGGGATTGATGGGTTGATTGATTGATGTGACACCTTGTAGAGATTCTCTCGGAATTCGTATGCGCGGCGTTTTCCTCACCGAACGCTGGCCCTCATCTCCCAACCAGGGTATCGCCTCGGTACACGACACGATATCGGAACCGCGGTGACGATGCGGTCGCTAAGGTATAAGTCCTGGGTTGAGTCGACTTGGGTTGACGGCATGAGAATCCGGTTGCGCACAAATACCGGTTAAGAGTCGAAGGTTGCTGGAATTCCGGAAGCCTATGGAACGGTATGGTCTAGGATACGGGGCTTACACATGGGCCATAAATACATCTAATGGGCCTTACAACATGCCAAGGTGAGGTCCACTTGGACTATGGATCTGGCCCATTCTTTAAGCCCATGCCATAAAATAACCTTTTTAAAATGGATGGACAGATTGGATGCAACACCTGCCTCATGGTAGAGGGGTCCACATGAAGGCCCACCATCACATATTTTATAGAATATAATATATATTTTATATACAGTATATACAATATTATATATACACACACACACACACACACACCCACACACACACGCACACGCACACACACCCACACGCACACTGACACACCCACCGTCCCCTGGACGGTGGGGACTGAACACATATATGATAGTGGGCTCCACCGTCCGCCTGGACGGTGATAATAAAACACATATATCACTGTGGGCTCCATGTGGGGCCCACCATAATATTGATACGCCATCCAACCCATTGATAAGGTCACGTGGACCTAGATGAAGGGTAAAAATAAATTTCACCCTGATCCAAAACTTTTGTGGACCCAAAAAGGTTTTTAAGGGCAGACGTTTAATTCCACTGTTTCCTACGGTGTGAGCCACCTGAGCTCTAGATCAGGCTGATTTTTGGAGTGGGCCCACTTCAGGGAGTGGCCCACCCAATGAACGGGTTAGATGACAGATATGCATCATGGTGGGGCCCATGGCAAGGGCCGTGGTCCTTGTCCGCCCGCCCAAACGCAGCAGGCGCTGCCTGCTCTTCTAACAACGGCAGCAGCTGCTGCTCATGTTATATTTATTTTTTTTTAAATTATGTTTTCTTGCGGTTTTTCGGGTGTGCGGCCCGCATCATGTAAATCCACCCCGGCCATTGGTCTCTACAGACTATGACAAGTCCATCGAGCCCAATATTGGACATGTCCTGGTGTGTAAGAAATTTTAAGCAAATTTGAAAGGTGAAAATCACCATTTTTAATGCTATGACCCACCAGATACTCGGATCAACCTCATTTCTCGGCCCAACGCTTAAAAGAGTCTGAGGAAAAGGATGGACGGCGTGGATTGAACACATGCATCAAGGTGGGGCCTACATGAGTGGGCCACCCATAAGCTTGGAAACAAGTTGATATTTATGTTCTCCAAACCACGTCCAGCGTCCCTGCCGTGCAAGGTGGGCCTGCTCAGGTGGGCCACCAATGATGGATGGTGTGGGTACAACACATATGAAGTGGGTCCCACTTATAGACGGCTTAGACAAAATACATACTTCATGGTGGGGTCCAACCGAGTGGGCCATACAACCACATCATCATCACTAAAGAAAACATAAAAAGGGAGGGAGAGAGAAAAAGAGTGGGACACGCATGATGGAGGGACCCCGGCACTATGGGCCCTCCCTTCAATGATTTACAACATAAATTAAGTGGCCATTACATGTGGGCCCATTAAATCGAAATCCAACGGTGGAGATCCATTCTCCACTAAGATAGACGGTCTAGATGACCCTAGATATGCAAGAAAAATAAACATCATGATGGGGTCCATGGAGAATGGCCCCATCATGGAATGATCATGATGATCCAAGTGGGCCATCGACCACATCTTAGGGTCCAAAGTGAGATCCAAACCATTGATCGGTTGGCCTCACTTGGCCCATCTTTAAAAAACTTAAAACTACCCTATTAAAGCACTCACCGCTTGATCTTCTTACTCCCTTAGCTTCCTTAGCTGCTTGTGCTTCTCTTTAATGAAGGAGGATGAGAAATAGATGGCTAGGATGGGAGATTTAGGGATGGAAAGGTGGGCCTCACACATGCATTTTTCTCACCATAGGAGGGCTTGGACGTGAGGCACTTAGTTGCTAAGAAATGACTTTGAAAATGAGAGAGAGAGACTTGTAAAGAGAGAGGGATTTGTGATAGATGTGTTGATGTGGTGAGTGATGGGTGTAAGAGCCCTTTTTGACTTTTGTGGTAAAAGTTGTAAGAAGAGTATGGGTTTTGTAAGAACTTTTTGACTTTTGGGGCTTGCTTGGGAAATGGTGAAAGGTGATGTATACTTGACATGATGGGATTGATTGATGTGATAAGTCGTAGAGATTCTCTCGAATTTCACAACACGCGGCGTTTTCCTCGCACTGAACGCTGGTCCACATCTCCCGACCAGGGTATCACCTCGACGCGCTAGTCACGGCATTGGAACCGCGGCGACGACGCGGTTGCTAAGGTACAAGTCCTGGGTTGAGTCGACTCGGGTTGACGGCATGAGAATCAGGGTCGCCCGCAAACACCGGATAAGGGTCGAAGATTGCCGAAATTCGACCGGAAAGACCGCGAAAGTCTAAGAAACAGTACGGTCTAGGATACGGGGCTTACACCTCCCATATTGAATCTATCAAGTACCTTGGCTATGTACTCTGCCTATGACAAAACCAGTTGCTTGTTTTCCCTGTCACGCTTTATCCTCATGCCTAGGATTTATTTTGTAGCTCCTAAATTCTTCATGGCAAATTCTCTAGATGGTTGTCTTTTGAGATCTGAGATGTCCTTCATGCTTGAACCGGCCACAAACATATCATCAACGTACAGAAGAAGGATGATGTATGACGTATCAAACTTCTTCAAATAACAACAGTGGTCAGCATAACAAAATCATTTCCTGAGATGAAACTGTTGAACTTCTTATACCACTGCCTCGGGGCCTACTTCAGGCTATATAGACTCTTCTTCAGTCTGCACACCATATTCTCCTTTCCTGGTGCCACGTATCCTGTCGGCCGATGCATATATATCTCTTCTTCAAGGTCCCCATGAAGAAAGGCTGTTGTAACATCTAGCTACTCTAGATGTAAGTCCTCTGTAGCCATTATACTCAAGACTATGCGAATCGTAGACATTTTCACCACAGGTGAGAATATTTCAGTGAAATCAATACTGCCTTTTTGTTGAAACTCTTTCACAACCAACCTAGCCTTGTACCGTTTCGAACCATCGTGCTCCTCCTTCAGTCTGTAAACTCACTTATTATGAAGAGCTTTCTTACCCGTGGGTAGAGTGACTAGCTCCCATGTAAGATTAGACTCAAGAGAGTCCATCTCATTATCCATGGCCTGCTCCCACTTAACTCATGTATCCGACTGTAATGCCTCTTTAAAATACTCTAGTTCAGTATTATCTGTTAGCAGTAGATAATGTAAGGAAGGTGAGTATTGGACCATGGGTCTCCCCTCCCGAGTAGACCTCCTCACAACAGGTGTATGCGGCTCTGCCTCATAATGCTCCTGTGCATGATCATCATGTGGCGCTGTAACACCCGTGTCCGGTAACTCTTCCATCTCTACGAATTCTTTTTTCTCGGCCTTATTTTCCTGCACACTGTCCTTATGCATCACTTTTTCATTGACGAATATGTCCTTGCTTCTGATGATTTTTCTATTTTCTACATCTCAAAACCTGTAACCAAAATCATGCTGCCCGTAGCCTATAAACATGCACCTCCTGGACTTCGCATCTAGCTTGTTTCTGTGCTCTACATCAATATGAATATATGAAGTGCAACCAAACACTCTGAGATGTGCAAGGTTCACTTCTTTCTCAGTCCACGTTTCTTTTGGTAGCCCACCATCCAATGGTGCTGAGGGACTTCTATTGATGAGATATGCGGTAGTATTCATAGCATCTGCCCAAAAGGTCTTGGGCAACCCTGCATGTAACCTCATGCTCCTGGCGCGCTCAAGAATGGTCCTGTTGATGCGCTCAGCCACACCATTCTGCTGCGGTGTCCCTGGAATCGTTTTCTTATGTTTGATTCCATTTGCTACACAATACTCCTCAAATCTCTTATCATAGTACTCTCCCCCATTATCAGGTCTGAGACATTTACTGTTTTACCTGTCTCATTTTCTACCATAACTTTTCACTTCTTAAATACTTCAAATACATCAAATTTATGTTTTAAGAAATAGATCCACAATTTTCTACTAGCATCATCAATAAAGGAAACAAAATAACGTGAGCCACCAAGAGATAATACCTATACCGGTCCCCACACATCAGTGTATACAAGCTCTAATAGATGTGTCTTTGGAGCGTGTCCCGTCTTCTTAATGCTTACCCTCTTCTACTTGTCATACACGCAGTCCTTGCAGAATTCTAAGTCAATAGACTTCAGCCCTGGTAGCTTCCCTTTTGACAATAGCACTTTCATCCCTTTCTCACTCATATGTCCCAACCTCTGATGCTATAACTACTTATTCACTCCAGTTGATGAGACTGCGAGTGAATTATACGATCTTTAAGTCACTACAAAGTACCTTCCTTCTTGCCTCGAGATATCATCAAGGCACATTTTGTGATCTTTCAGGAATCACTGGTGAATGTCATCATATAACCGATATCAACCAACTACCCCACTGAGGTCAAGTTACGTTTCAAACTCGGTACATGTCTGGCATCCTTCAATTTCAAAGTCGTTTCGTCTTTCTGATTTACATGAGCGTCCCCCTTTCCAACAATACTGCACGACCCATCATTACCTAGGTAGACTCTCCCAAAGTCACCTGATACATAATTACGCAGAACTTCCTTACATAAAATGGCATGAAACGAAGCACCCGAGTCTATAACTCAAGACTCATTTCTCGCATCAAGAGACAAAATTAACGCCTCTATGTCACTCTCCTCAGATGATTCAATGAATCCTTCACACCTTAAGAGCTTCCTTCTAATTTCTTGAGTGCCCTGCAATCACATTTCATGTGCCCCTTCTTACTGCAATACCAACACTCATCTTTGTCTTTCGGTCCCTTGGACTTCTTAATCGACTTAGAACGCCCGTGTTTATTGCCTCCTTTGTTTAGCGATCTTCCTCTTCCTTCAACATTTAGAGTATTCCCTGAATCCCCTGAAACTCTTGATGTCTTTCTTCTATATTCTTTGCTGAGAATTAGATCGGCTACATTATCAAATTTCAGCTTTGTCGACCCTAAGGAATTTCTCACAGCAATCACCAAACCATCCCAACTGTCTGGTAAATTGGACAAGATCAATAACGCCTTGACCTCATCCTCAAAAACAATGCCAACGGATTCCAACTAGCTCGTGACTATATTGAACTCGTTTAGATGTTCAGCCACGCTCCCACCATCTGACACTTCATGTTGAATAGTTGTTTCATAAGATGAACCTTGTTGGATGTTGAGGGTTTTTCATACATGGTAGCTAGGGCTTCCATTAATTCTTTTGTGGTTTTCATCTTGGATATGTTGAAGACGACGCTCATGGACAAAGAGAGTCGGATCGTTCCTAAAGCCTTCCGATCCAATAAAAACCATTCATCACCTGTCATCGTCCCTGGTTTCTTCTTTTTTCCTCCTAGAGGAATATAAAAGTCCTTCTGATACAGATAATCCTCCATCTGCATCTTCCAGAAGACAAAGTTTGAACTATCAAACTTCTTAATTCTAGTATTCCCTTCTTCTGTCATCGCTCCCAATAGAACTAAACCAATAGCTCTGATATCAGTTGTTGCGCAGCACGACAACAACGCAGTGAACCGAGATCCAATCTCCGGTCTCACCTACAAACGATAAACAAGAAGAAATATAAACTAGAAACAGATCAAAGCAATCCAAACAAACCACAAGACAAGATATATGTGAAAAAATCCCTAACTAGGGTAAAAAACTACGGATGCAAACTTTCACTATGAAGAAAAATGAAGATTACAGGGCAATATACTAACCTCTCCCTTTGAGGTACATAGAAAACCCTTTGCTCACACCTTAGAATTATTTTCTCTTATTCACCTTAACCCTAGAATAGCCCTAAGGACCATAATTTATAGTTTTGGCAACTTTCCTTTGCACCCTTGTGAAAAATCGACTCAAATTTCTACAGTCCGCATCAAATCCAGAAACGAATCTACGTAACTACGACTGGTCGAGCAGACTGCATGACCAGTCAAGCGGACCCCTCGACCGGTCGAGTATGACTCACGACCGGTCGAGCACTTCGGACCTCAAAAATTGATGCTCGCTGGACTTTGAGTCGAGCCAGTCTACGACTACTCATGACTGGTCGTGTGAGCTAGCTCCACATCTCAAAAAGGATGTCTATGCGAAAAAATCCTTTGAAAATCGCCTACACTTGAAGCGGCAGTGATATAACTTCAAGATGGCAGAAAGTGGAGATCTGGAGGCTCACATCAAAAACTTTAATAAATTGATTTGCAAATTATTAAATATAAAGGAAGTGATTAAAGATGAAGAATAGGCATGTATGTTGCTGAATTCTTTTCTGGCGTCATATGAGTCATTCAAGGATACAATGTGCACCACGAATAAAATCCTAAGTGTCGACACCGTTATCTCGGCCCTTCAAGGGAAGGCTATGAGAAAGTTTAAAAGCAACATGAGGATATCTTCTGATGCACTGTTTACAAGGGGTAGGAATTCTGAACAAGGTATGGGTTCTTCAAGTTTTAGATCCAAATCCAAAGGCAAGGACAAAGGAAAGGCAAAGTGCTGGAATTGTGGGATGGAAGGACATGTGAAGAAGGATTGTACAAATCCTAAGTCTAAGAGAGAAGATTATGAGGCTTCATACAGGGAGGCCAATTGTAACGCCCTGAAATTCGGGGGTCGAACATAACTCAGCTCCCGAGTTCCAAAACATCACTTATGCAACATATTTAATGATGGATGTATGTTGTCTGTATTAGTGCATAAAACATGGAATAGATTAAGCCAAGTGCAGATATAATTCAGGGATAAGTGAAGAAAGCAAACGACTTAAAGAAATATATATGTATATGTGCAAATTCCTGAAATACATACACATACCAGGTCGTAATGTAAGTGTTGCTATCAAAATTACAAGTATCAAATTACATCATTTAATTCCCAAAAGAAATCCCAGCATCCCGCGCATCAGAACAAGGCTCACTAGAACCCGTCTGAAAACTGCATAAAAGAGAAAGAAGCCTCATCATCCTCGATCTCCCGCTCTGCCTCAGAAATCGCATCAACATCTGCAACATCAGCAACTAAGACAGAGTCTGGTGGGTGTTTAACGCCGCCCCAGAGCGTGGGAGTGAGTGATCAACTCAGTGGAACAATAAAGCAAAGGTTAACATGTTATCAGTTCAATCAAACAGTAATGATAAAGTAGAACAATTAAACAAGTCCTAAGTACTCTTATTAATGTAAGGATGTATGCAGAATGATGCGTGCCCTCGCGCGTACACCCTCAACGTCTTCATCTTACGTTACGCATGACATCGCCTCAAAGTGCGCCACATCTACAAAGCACATGCAAATGCGGTGCATGAACATGATTACCAAGTTGTTATTAGTCCTTTTCATACAGCAGGATTGGGAAGCTAAGATACCTTCCTCATGTCACCATCCAAACAGTTATCCATACTAGGGTCGTCAGTCCTAAATATCTCATACGATCATATGGTTTTAGGTCGTTGCAAAGGGTTCGTCACCAATCAATGCACGCCCATCATACCTTCGTTACTATACTAAGGCTCGTCACCTCAATGCAGTATCTAGGTATGCTCGAGGTCACTACAAAGGGCTCGTCACCAATCAATGTAGGCCGACAGCGTGAATATAGTGTCTCATACCACCATAATCGGCTCACGAGTTTGGTTGCTCACTAGTCACTACGGGGAGGCTCGTCACCCCAGCGTAGGCCGACAGCTCGTCCACGGTGTCCCATACCACCATGTCTGGCTCATGAGTCTTAGTGGATCAAGGTACCATGGTTATCAGGATTTCATCGGTGAGTTCGGTACCCTAGATTCAAACAGTAGCGCCCATATATGGTGAACATACATCGGACAATCGAGTTACTTGACGAACTCGACTAGCACGAGCGCACGTTGGGTTGATAAACATAGAGTGCGTAAACACTCTGCGTGGCCAAACCACTGCCGACAACTCTAATACGACTCGGGTTTGTTTAATCACGTCCTACGTGGCGAAAGCAACCTCAGCCACGAACTTAAGGCCGATTACCGATTTCCTGGACTAATGCATAGTCCTACACACATTACACTACAACAGATATTCGTATCTATAATTTAGAATAGTAATGAAACAACAACTCAAATCATGTAGTACACAAGCATTTGAAGAATATCAACTTAACATGAATGTAAGCATAAGTAATACTTGAATTTAAACAACGAGGAATGTAACTTACATGAAGGAAATCATACACACTAGTGGGAGAGTTGGGAATCGCTTCTCAATGCCCATACTAGGTTGATATATCACACTTTAAATCATTTAGACATTTCTACAAACACTTAGAATACATAAAGCAACATACATGACGTATGTTGAAATACACGCATTTGGACAATTCCTTTTGCCAAGGAGTTGTCACACATACATCTAGCATACATACACGACAAATAATCATGGCCATCACATGATCATATTTTATACGCATACGGTACTTTATACATACACATAGAACACACAAATCTCAATATAACACATGCATATCAAGAACGCAAAATAAACATAACATTTGGCATGTAAAATCTCATCCATAGCAAGAATAAACCATTCACTGGCATTGAAAGCCTTGAAAACCATAACCTATGCGATTAAAGTCCGCACTTTAAGCCAGAAAAGAACACTGAACTGATTTTAGACGATATGTCTTCGTCAACGGCGACAGGATAACCTAAGACAAGAATAGGAATGAGCTACAACCACACAAAGACTATTCTAAGCTCTAACACAGATTAGGGTTAGGTTAACTTACCCAAAGATAAACTCAGAATCGCCAGAATAACGATTCAAAGTGAAGGTTTAAGGATGAAGAAGAATAGGAAAGAATCTAAGATGATTCACCAACTTCTCTCTCACTTTCTCTCTCTTTTCCTTTCTCTTTCTTAGCTAGGGTTAGAAAATTCGTATGGAAAAGAGAGCTAGGGTTTTAAGGTCTATAAATAGGCCTAACATTGATGAAAATAACCCCAGGGCCAAGGTATAGTTAGGGTATAACTAAAACAAGCCTCTCACGATCCAACGGAGCACTTCCGGTGGGCCTATAACCATGAAAGGTCGGACTTAAGCTCACTGACCATGGATCTAGGTCAAGCTGAGTTTTCATACCGACCGGATCTTCAGATCAGTCGTGGCGGACCACACTCAATTCAACGGTCACAGAATCTCGATCAGGTCCACAAGCACAAGGACATGCCTGGGCCACCTTTCCTGATCAGAGGGTGAAATTGGGTCAGAATCCAACGGTCAGATTGCTTAAAATCGTCGCGCAAGCAACACGACTCAAATTTCATAAAAGCTTAATAAATTTCCAACCGTTCTCACACTCTTCACTCTAGACTCAATCAAATCGACCCAGACCATCATCTAGACTTGATTTTCGAGGTGATGGTCAAGCCCAACATGGTGACCGCAACAGCCTAAGATCATCGCTATCGGACTTTCGACGCGCGGTCCAGGTCCGATCCAGAACTTCCAAAAATTTTCAAGAACAACTGGATTTAGCGATGGATCCCAGATTTCAGAGTAACATAGCGCTAACTATTCTACAAGTTTTGAGTCATGCAGATCAAATTTAAAGTGATTGATGCAAATTTCACAAGCAATCGAGTATAGCGCTAATTACCCCAAAAATAACTACTAAGGAAAAATAGAGGTAGTACTTGGGTCTTGGCACAAAATTTTTCGGGTCATTACACTAATGCTGCCACGTCAGGTGGATCGAGTATAGTGATATTTTGTCTGTGTCTACACTCAGATGACCATATGTTGATCGTAAGGTCAAGTGGATGCTAGACACAGGAGTATCTTTTCGCATGACTCCTCATCGGAGTTGGTTCACCAGCTATATGGAGTGCAATGGTGAACAGGTATTTATGGGCAATGACATTGCCTGTAACGTTGTTACTGGTGGTACAGTACGCATCAAGATGTTTGATGGGGTGGAGCATACCCTGACTGATGTCAGGCACGTTCCTGATTTGAAGAAAAATCTGATTTCTCTTGGTGTACTTAAGGCAATAGGCTGCAAGTTCACAGGTATTGATGGCCCTTTTAAAGTATCTAAGGGGACACAGGTAATCATGAAAGTGCAACGACTCGATAACATGTACAGGTTGATCGGGAGCACTTCAAAATGTGGAGCTACAATGGCTGTAGCAGATTTCACCCTATATGTGCGTGGCATGTTGGGCATGGCCACATGAGCGAGCAAGACAGGAAGAATGAGATGTGTGGATAGAGATATAGACAGGTGGAGCAGCCACCTATGAGAAGAATCATACGACATAATCGCAGGATATTGGCGAGGTGCATGGACGACTCCAATATCGCAAGGCATTCATTTTCTATTCAGACGGCTCTAGGTAAGCCTGGTGTTGAGAAGTAGAAGGTGACTATGGGTGATGTGATGGACTCGTTGTACCAGATCGATATATGGGAGCTGGTGGAGCTTCTAGTGGCTGGAAAGTGGTTGAATACATGTGGATCTTCATGAGGTTACAACATAGATACAGAGCGAGGTTGGTAGCGAAGGATTATGCTCAGAGAGAAGGGATCAGCTTCTCAGAGATATTCACGCCGACGGTATAGCAGGTGTCTGTTAGATCCGTGATTGGCACTGGCTGGCCAATATGATCTTGAGCTGGAAGGATGGATGTGGAGTCTGCACTTCTATAAGGAAAATTGGAAGGGCAGATCTACATGAAGCAACCAGAGCAGTTCGAAGTTAAAGGGGCTGAAAAGTAGAGTTCGCAGGAGGTCGTGGTGCGACCTATCGCCTAGGCAGTGATTTGATTCCTTCATGGTGAGTCAAGTATTATATGTTGATGATATATAAATCACCAATTATGTCATGTCTAAAATCAATGTACTGAAGACTCGATTAAGTGAGACATTCAAGATAAAGGATCGAGGGGAGGGGGGCTACAAAGATGGTTCTCAGCAATGAGGCTAGAAAAAGGATTAGGCTTTGGTTATCTTAGGCAAAATACCTTGGGTAGGTATTGATCAAGGATGTGATGGACCAAGCAAAGTCGGAGAGCGTTCCCTACACGTCTCTTCTCAAAGTTTTCCTTAGGACATGTCCCAAAATAGATGAAGAAAAGCAGGATATATCTCATGAGCCTTATTCGAATGCGGTTGGCAGTGTACCACAGTCTGGATTAGACCGGTTATTTCACAGGCTATTAGTGTTATGAGCAAATACCCCGACAAGCAATATTGGGTAGCGGTGAGATAGTAAAAAGATTACGTATTTACTTTTGAAAAGACAGGAACAAAGTTGAAAGGGTATGTGGATTCTGATTACGCAGGTAGTGTGGATTTCAGAAAGTCGACTTCAGATTACTCATTTGTATTAGAGGGTGGAGCAATTAGTTGGATGTCCATATTATTCGATAGGTGCTTGAGGAAGGAGGTGTAACTCTGGAGGAGATTCACACCTGTATAAATCCAGAAGACATGATTACCAAGGTCGTTCCTACAGAGAAGTTTAAGTTATGTATAACTTCTCTAGGCTACGCAATGGTGGAAAAGAAGGATGGAGTGTGCATAAGAAGCTATGATGTGATGCAGAGATAAAAGAAGAGGTCAAGAAGCTACATGGTTGAAGATTGAAGACATGGTGAAGATTGTTGTAAATCGGATGTCTTAAATCTTGACATTATTACGCTACTTGACCCGTTAAGTGGCTGGCTCGACTGGTCGAGGGTCCACTCGACTAGTTGAGGCCCGCTCGACTCGAAGTCCAGCGAGTTATGTCTTTTGCTGTTCCATGCTGCTCAACCAATTAAGGGTCCACTCGACTGGTCGAGGCCCTCCTTTGACTAGTCGAGGGTTACGCAGATAGCGCGCAGATTTTGTGCGGACTATGTAAATTTAAGGTGGTTTTACAAAGGTACGGAATGGGAGTTTTCTAAACTATAAATAGGGGTCCCCTAGGGCTATTCTAGGGTATGTTAAGGCTTCTTAAAGGGTTTTCAAGGGTTCTTAAAATGGTTTTAGGGTTTCTAAAGGGTGTAGTAAGGGTGAGATTCGAGGTCGTTCAAATCGAGTAAGTCCTTTCTCTTGTAATTTCTATTTTCATAGTGGAATTCTATCGCTTTGTGCCGTGGTTTTTTTCCTGATAAAGTTTTTCACGTTAAATTCGTGTTCTCTTGTGTTTGCTTAGTGCCATTAGATTACTATCCTAGATCTAGATCTGTGTGATTCCGCAACACAAATCCCCAACAAATACTTTATTAAGCTATGACTTAGGAAGATGTTTAAGACATGTCTATAAACATCATATTATGAGATATATGGCCATGCTGTGTAAGACAAACTTAAGTTAGTGTTGGGAGAAAGATCACTTCTTGACCACACACAACAATATCAGAATAAAAAAAAACAGAAAAAAATACAAACCACAACACAGATTTACATGGTTCACTTTCGGTACATTTATAGATTCACGCTAATTCAATATGCTAACTGGCAAAAAAATGAAGAAACAACTCTCAATACAATAACGACTCTCTCTCTCTCTCATGACATAATATATATTACTTCAAACGCACTAGGGTTATATAAAATTCCATGTGAAATTACGAAATTACTCTTTAGGCCGTATGCTATTCCCTTGAACCCCAAAGCAATGGGGTGTTGCACCCTTATAACCCCCACCGAGCTCAACGCGGAGCTTGACTTGGAGAAAGTAATGGTTGGATGAGCAATACCACTCTAATGATCAAGCTCCACAAATCCTAATAGTTAGGATGGAAAGTATCTACCATTTGGAGTCGACTTGATATTGGCTATGCCTTCTACCTTACCCTACATAGAGTGTAAGTATATGTTAGATGTAGGATCATTATATTAAACATTTAAACATTTGCATTAAAGGATTTAGTTCAAGTCAATTGTTTGAGGGTTTATTAACCTATACTACGATCAATATTAACAAGTCTTAAAGGTATGTGAAAGATGATTAATCATTAGTCCCAAGGAAGTAAAATGACTAAAATCTTAACTCAATTTCTTTGTCTAGCTTATTTTACAAAGTTTCCAAAAAGTCACTAATATTGGGTGATGATGTGTATGTCCATCAAGGCCCATTAAATTTTATGTAGGACAACACGAGATCCACTGAGTTTACCTAAAAAATTGTATATGGCTATATTTGATTATATCAATAACTCATCAAGTAATTTTATCCATTGGGTCAATCACTTAAAGGTTTTAAATTATTTTTCAAAGGTTTTTAGTTGTTGATTTTTTAACTGTTAAAATTGTTTTGATCTTACTCGATGATGATCTGATGGCTCTAATATAATGATCCCAATATTTTGTAAGAATGGAATTTAGATTAATGGTGGATAGCCTATATACTAGAAGGATTGGATCATGAGTATGTGTATGTGTAATGTAATTTAATGGACTAGATTGTGGTATGCTAAGGATTGTCTTGGAATTCATTAAGGGTTGACTTTGAAGGGGATCTGTTTGGAAGACCCGTTCACACAAAACCCATGCTACGGAATCAGTGTGATGTTTTGTTTGGATGGTGGTCTGGCCTTGGATTATGGAAGGATCAACCGCACTACGTAGAAGACGTTTTGAGCAATGCTTGTCCCAGTAGTAACCAACTAATGTGTACATATTCTTGTTTGACAATAGACGTCAACAATTTATGTGGGCCCACCTAAGTGGTGTTGTATCCACACCGTCCATCCATTTCACATAAGATCATTTTAGGGCATGATCTAAAGAATCATTCAGATCCAAAGCTGGAGTGGACCCCACGACAGAAAATAGTGTGGAGAGGGATGCCCATCATTGAAACCCACCTGAAGATCACCATCAGGTACCTTTGTGATCCAATCTGTTCATGTGTTAATGCGGACATGAAAAAAAGGAAAAACACAAATATCAGCCTTATCGAAAACGATTGTGGCTCATATAAGGGATTAATGGTTGTTTGTTACTCTTCCCACTATTTTCTGTTGTGGGGTCCACTTATGCCTTGGATCTGACTCATTCTTTGGATCATTCCTTAAAATATCTCTCAAAAAGGATAACGGTCTGGGTACATAACATACATCATGGTAGCCACCACAAAAATTGGTCACGTCACTTTTGTAGGAAGTCTCGTGATTCACTACACCATATAAGCCTTGCAGTTACATGGGACTATTACTCTTCCCAAAATCTAGTTGTGGTATTAGATGGAAGTGACTCGAGACCAACTCAATTATCAATGTGGGATATTGTAAATCCCTCACCTAGGAGCTGGACCCGAGTAGTCCCTTCAAACATGCAGTTCATGTCTTCTCAAACAAGGCTTTCTTTTAAACCCGGGATTCAGAAATCCCACTCCCACTGAAACCCTCTTAATCCCATGCGTCAAACGCCTCCTAATGATTAAGAGATAAAACATCGCAAATCCATGAATATAATAAACATGTTCACACACAATATCAAAGCCGTATGAATTATGAATGATCAATACATAACTATAACAATATATAACTATGTCCAAGAGCAATTAATTTTATTTTATTTTTTATCTAAGGCATAACCCCATCACTTAAGCATCACAGAGAGAAATAGAGAGAGAAGTATATATAAGAGAGAGATCATCATCTCTCCATTTCATCTCCACGGTAACATGTAAGTGTGTAGTCCACTTGGTGTGAACTGCTGGCGTCACGTTAACCCTACCTTAAGTCACTAATGAGGACTTTCACTCTCCTGCAATTTGAGATAGACTGGAGAGAGACCTATTTTGAAAGAGCAGTACGGCAACCGATGAAAAAAATTATACATTGAAAGTAATTCATTTCAAGTTCAATCTAAACCATCTAACAATGTGTTTTCATAAAAATCTAATACTAAAAAAATAAATCTTTAAAAGCATAAACAATCCATAATGATTCCTAACAAATAGATATATCAAATTGTTGATTAAATTGATTCTTATGTAAATAATCTTAATTTTACATATTAAAGGTCATTAATCAAATTGGATAGAATTAGTCAAAATGTGTCATAATTGTATGATAGCCCATAAAGGCTAATATTAATGAACAGTTTAAAGTGATAAATAGGACCATGCATCTTTATTAACAAATTTTAGTAGAAATACAATATAAAAAATAAAAATAAAAAACCTTAAAACCTAATTTTAATTAGCCTTATGCATCACCATCATGATTGTGACATGTTTCACAAAAAAATCCAATTTATTCATCACATGATTATACCGTCATGTAGTAAAACTACTTAATTTGTCGTTACAGATTTCTCAACTCTTAATGTAGAGAGTCTCTTCCTAATATATCATAATTATAGGGGAATAAAAAAACAACTATATCAAAACCTCCAATAAGAGCTAATGTTAATAGATCCATCCAAAAGTAAATTCCAAGCTAGGTATGAACATATGTCTAGGAGAAAGGATCTGGGGATGTCCCACATTTCCTCTCTTTTATCGCTCTCTCACACAAGGAATATCCATGGGCGTTCGGAGTTCCAGGGCTCCTCATTTTTTTTTCCTTGTAGATAGGATATTCAATAAGGAGGAGTTTAAGGTTTCAAGAGGACACCTAACATAGTGCTCTACCACCCTAAAATATATATATATATATTAATTCTATTATAAAAGAAATTTATTTAGTTTCTTAATTCATGCATCCCAACAGTCCAAATCCCTTCACTATTTATCGTAACAATTCTCAAGGAATCTTATATCACCTAATGAAGAGATCAACAAATTTTAGCCATTGGATGTTTATCAAGTAGGGTTAAAAATAAATTTATGGTTATAATTTAAAGTTAACAATTGAAAAGCTATGATTAACTGAAAGGAAACTATGGAAGTGATGGTAAACCTTTAAAATACTTGATGGATGGTCTAAACCATAAGATCAGCCCACATATTAATGTTCCGAAAATATCAAGCGAATCCCGTGTTAAATCGTGTAAACTTTGAAGACATTAATGAAACTACCAAGTCATATACTAACTTTTAGTAGCTTTTAAGTAACCTCATAAAGTGAGATAAAGTAATATTAATTAAGATCTCTCAATTCATATATCCTTAGGTCAATATTTAGGGCCTGTTTGATTTTCCAGTGCACTGGTAAATACCAGGTAAAAGAGTAATAATTATTTCCCTGTGTATTTACAACATACCTGATTTGACTACTTACTTTTTTGACACGGAAACTGAAAACATTACAAAATATATATGGGTCCCACTATGATGTATTTCGCTTATCCACACCATTCATCCATTATGCCATTTGAATTTATAGTATGAGCAAAAAAATGAGGTATATCCAAAACTCAAGTGGACAACACCATACGAAAAAGGGAATCAAATACTTACCGTTAAAAACTTTGTAGGGCCACTGTTTCTTTTAGTGTGGGCCACCTGAGTGTTGTATCTGCTTCATTTTTTGTCTCATGCTTCGAAATATTGTATTAAAATAGATGGACGGAACGAATATATCATATACATTACCGTACCATTCAAAAATTAAAATTATCTCTTTTGAACTAGTTTCAATGGCACAAATACCTATCAATTTTCAAACATGGTAAACCATAATAATTACCTACTTCCAGTGTATTTACACTGACTTTGAAAAAACAAACAGGCCCTTAACGAAACTAAAGTAACTACAAGTATCTTCTACTCTATACGTGATGGGTCTTAAAGGCTAGTTACTTGCAAATAACCCTTCCATTATGAGTGATCAAAGACCACATGCAGAGAATTATTAATGACACATTTACACACTCATGTAGGGTAGGGTGAATGCGCACTAACATCGTATTTGGCCTGATGGTAGAGATTGTCCATCCTGATATTAAGTTAGTCCCCTCACATAAAATAATCAAGCTGAATAATACAAGTATATTCAAGTACCTATGTAGTCATGGCTAAGGCACTAAGACCCTTGGATTATAATTCTCCATGACCATAGGTTATTGTGTGCAATCTCAAATCGCCTAAGGACAACAAGCATAATCAATAGTCATGTTTAACACATATAACTAAGTACATGAATGATAAATTCATATAAAGTATGTTAATGAGCAACTAAACATTGATTTTTCTAGGCACAAACCCAACACTGATGCAACTATGAGCATTATAACTTATATTGCTCTGGGAGCATTGAAGCATATTTCATTCTACACTGAAATTATTTGGTTATTTAACACAGTACCACGATATGTATAAGCTTGCGGAGCTTAGAATTATGTCTAAGTTTTAGAAATGGGGTGAATAAAAATGATTAAAGTATTTATCAATTATCACAATTTAATCCACAAGGTGAATTAGGTCTATGTTCATAGACCACAAAGATACAACTAATTATGTAACTAGTATATGATGTGAGATATGAAATATCAAATGTGTTTGCACTAAATTAAATGTCTAGTATACAACCTATTCTTGCATTTATAAGAAATAGACAATTCAAATCACAAGCATAATAGAATTGCATACATATCAATAATCATAAACACAATAATGTATAATGGTTTAGCTTAATCCCTACTTTACTCTCAAATGATGAATTCAATCTCAAGTTTTATATATTTCACTATCTTAATTGGTTTTCAATAGGTTCATTACAAACCTTTGTTGTCCTACATAAGGACTTACACGTACACACCTGTGTTTGTGGCGGTCCTATGCAAAGACCTACACGTATGCACGCATATCGGTGTCTCCCACGAAAACTTACAAAGGTTTTCTATTGGCTAACTAATAACTTACATGTAAGCAGCCGTATCGGTGGCTCCCTTGGAGACTCACAAGGTTTTTTATAGGTTAACTAAGAACCAATGTAGTCATACACAATGACCTATGTAAACTCCCACTAGAGGCGATCCTACACAAGGACTTATTTTAATTTGGGTTTTAACACATGATGTACAATCCACGTCAAAGGTGGGCCCCACATGATGGATGACCTCATATTAATGTGGGCTCACATAATGGATTGTCCACATTAAAAGTCGGTCCCTAATGATAAATAGCCCACATCCAAAGTGGGCCGATATATATAATGGATGACCCACTTCAAAGGTGGGGCCTACATGATGAACTGTTTACATCAAAGGTGGGCTCCACACGATGGGAATTAGACATTGAAGTGGGGTCCCACATGATGGATGGCCCACATTGAGGTGGGCCCCACATGATGGACGGTCCACATCAAAAGTCAGCCCTTAATGATGAATGTCTTACATCCAAGGTGAGCCCCGCATGATGGGCAAACTACATTGAAGGTGGGGCCCATATGATGGACAATCCACATCAAAGGTGGGCTTCATAGGATGGGCAATTGATAATAAAGGTGAGCCCCACAGGATGAATGACCCACGTTTAGGTGGGCCCCACATGATGGATGACCTAAATTGAGGTGGGCTCTACACGATGGACGGTCTGCATCAAAGGTTGGCCCTAATGATGAGTGACCCACATCCAAGGCAAGCCCTGCATGATGGTTGGCCCACATGATAGACATTTCACAAGATGAGAGGTGGATATTGAAGGTGAGCTCCATATAATGGACAACACATTGAGGGAGGGCCCCACATGATGGATGACCAACATCAAAGGGGGACCCTACATAATGGATGGTGCACATTAAAGGTTGACCTCTAATGATGAATGGCTGACATCCACTATGGCCCCTTCATGATGGACAAACCCCATCAAAGGTGGGGCCCACACAATGAACAATCTACACAAAAAATTGGCCCCACTTGATGGACGGTGAATATGAAGTCGGATCAAATAAACCTATTGATAAATATTTACATGATATTAGAAACAACACATGCTTTTCTACTTTTTAGCTGACAAGCATGTTATTTACCAAACTGGTTTATCTATTAAATAAGTAGAAACTAGAATATGCTACTTAAGGCATTAGTAACTTATCTAAAGTAACTTACCTACTAAACGCTCCTTCAGAGGTGACTGCATATTTCAATGATTTACCCTTGTTTTTTTATTAGCTTCGGTTTTTTATCTAATGTCTCTATATAGACTAGTATTGTAGCTTCTGCATTGACATGGAAAAGGGGAGGAAGAGAGTTATAAATAAAAATGGAAAAAATGGTTGTTGAGAATAATGGAGGAGGTTTGCTGAAATAGATCCCATGTATTATAATACAATATGTTGGGACTCTGTCCATTGTATTCTAGTTCATGTTCAGTGATCGAAACTGCTGATGGGTCGAAATACAATGATGATGGTTTCCTAAAAAAATCTTCAAGATTGGAAAATCCTGGACATTCAAATCCATTGCCCAAAAACAAACAGTCAAATAAGCCGGGAGTTCCATTGTCAGTTATCCTTATTCAAAGGTAATCCAACCTAATATCCAACTCATATTGTCCTGACATATTATTACAATTTATTTGAGCAAATCTCTCATGCAGGCATTTTGAAATGACAAAAATATCCTTAAGTTGAGCAAGCACAGTTTTAAAATGACCTTCATACCCGTCTTATGTTCAAATCCCTCTCATGTGCTTTTAAAATTATTTTAAAAACTAATTGTGAGAGTAAAATTGTCCAAGACTATTGGAATTATATATAGTGGAGATGTGGACGGATAATGTTATAAAAGATCTCTTGGAAGGCTCCAACAAGAATATTAAGACCTTTTCTGGTTGAATGTGGACTTGTTGTTATCTCTTATATTTTAAACCATCTATGGTCCACAAATTGAAAATTCGAAATTGTCATGTTAATGGAACTATTTAGGAACAGTCCATCTATAGTGGGGGACAACAAACCAATGGTCTAAATTATTAAATAATGGGACCCACTTGTTAGTTTGAAAATTGTGTGTCCTCTAGAAAGATTGGGTTAGTTAATTTAGGGTCTGGCCCACTTTATTTTGAGCTTGAACTCATGTGTTAGATCCATATGATGGCCCACTTTATTTTGGGTGCCCCTGACTAAAGTTCAAGCCTGTTTGTTAATTGGGCCTCAGTCATTGTCAATAAGGAGAGCGACTTGGCTGCGACCTGGAACGGGGATGTGGGTGAGACCCTGACCCTAGGGCCCACCTTGATGTATTCATTATATACCCACGCTGTCCTTCTGTTTTTCTAGCTTACTTTAGGATGTGTTCCAAAAAAAAGAATCAGATAGGAATTTCATCTGGACCACACCACAGGAAACAGTGGTCATTGAAAACTCACCATTAAAAGCTTCCTGGCATTTGGCCGTGATGTTTGTTGACCATTCAACCTGTTGATAAGGTCAAATAGACATGGACGAAAGGAAAATAAATAAATATCAGCTTGATCCAAAACATTTATGGCCCACAAAAGATTTTTAATGGTTAATAACCACAGTTTCCTGTAGTGTGATCCACCTAAAATTTGTATCTGATTCAGTTTTCGGACCATGGCCTAAAATAGCCTGAAAAATAGATGAACGGTTGGCCCCTACGGTTAGGGTCTCACCCACATGGCTGGCTCCAGGCCACAGCCAAGTCGCGCTCCCCAATAAGCTCAGGCCAAGCCTAGGCAGGACTTAGTTTGTAGATGTTAGCCATTGATGTAGCGGTCACAACCACTCCCAGAATATCCTCTCAATTAGTCAACTCTAACTTCCCGTCGTTGGGAAAGAAATACATATTTAAACAAAAATGCACAAACAAACTTACATTCAATGGAGGAAAGACCAAATATTTGATGGCTAGGATTTTTCAATTTGGGAGATTTTGGAGGATTGGTCTATTCATGATGGGACCCCTAATGCAATGGCTTGGATAGAACAACCATGGGCCCCACATCTACAAACTAAATTCCCTGTCTTGGAACTAATAAAGAACTCACCCTGCACATATAGATATCATGCACTTCACATATTTCAAATAAACGTTGGAAAGAAGTAGAAATTAACACATTTGAAGGAACTTAGTGTAGCTCTAATAGATAATAAGTAAACTTCAATGGTTTTACCATATATATCATTTTGTCAAAAATTAGTCCAGTAAAATATCACGTGGGCCCACTTGTAAAAGACAATGGACGGTCTAGAGAGCTGGAAACTTCCTTTTGACCATCCGAAAACAGACTCGGGCTGAATAATCGACGGCTGTAAAAGCCACAGGCCTGTATTTCATCCCAAACCCAAACAAAGCGAGCCAGCAGCCCATTCACCAGCCCATCTTCAGCGGTATTTTGAACTGATCAGACCATGCCTCGAGTACCAGGCTTATTAAGAAATTTGATTTTGCTTCACCCAGGCCAGGTTCATTGACAGTCCTACCTATCAACCCGACGGAACCCAAATTCGACTCCATTACTTGCAGGCCCAACCCATTGAGAGAACTAAATTGGCAGTTGGCCCCAGCTAATGGTGGGCCCTGATCTCACCCAAGTGTGAGATTCCCTGTCTGATCTTCTGCCATCAAATGTGTATATCATTGTTCTTCTTTGTGCTGTGCTAGCTTGGGAAGGTGGGAAGAATGGTTGGGTTCATGAACCACGCATGCCCTTGTATACACCCAAAATTTTAAACAGGCCTAGCTCGAACAGTTCAAAACCCGACATCAGCTTTAAGCAAGTAAAGAAGCAACCTCGTTAAGAAGACCAAGGCATACCTCAATAACCCAACTTTAAACTCCAAGGAATAGTTATAAAACTGGCTGTCTCAACTTGAAACATAGCTGGGTAAATCGACATGGTGAGATTTCGAGCTGAGTCCCTGGAAAACTCAATTTTGAGACTAACTTAGCTGAACATGGCAAGAGAGATTGAGTCGAGTCACGAACTTGGTTGACTAGACCCGACTCATGGTGACTTGAGCTGAGTCAATCAGCTTGTGAAACTAGCATTTAATAAAATTGAAAAAGAACAACACGTATGAATTGAACTCACCTGTATCAGATGAAGTGACACCCTCAACCACTAGGTTAGCAATTGTTGTTAAATCTTCATTATTATTACAGAATTTTTACTTAAATTATTAAGTATCAAGTTAAGTCAGGTCGAGACATTGAGTTGACCCGACTAGAATGAACATCGAGTCGAATCGTCGGGTTTTTAACTGTGGATCAAGGAGGTCACAAACATGGAAATCTGATGATGAAAAGGGTCTGCAAGAATTGAGAAGCTAAACCACTTTCTTTTCTACCATCTCATAGAAATCCTTGATAAGAACAATCTTGTTAGATGGAGGGAAAAGCCTAGAAAATCCGGATGCAGTGGGACAATCATCTAACCACCTATCCTCCTATAAACGGATCTTTTTGCAATTTCCGACTTGAATCTAACCCCTTTCGAGGGGATTTGACCTACCCATGTCAAACTTTGACATTGCTTCCTACATGGACCTAAATGTCACGAACTTGCTAACCCCTTAGCTCCAATGCCCATGAGTACTCGTCCCATGCTCCAACCTCTAGGCTGGTGGCCTATTCCTAGGTTCCAAACCCATATCAAGATTGCCATATGTGGAAGCCATAACTTTTCTCCCATGGAGCTTCTTGCCTTTTACCAACCATTGTCCAAGGAGCCCAATTATGTTATATTCTCCGTCCTCCATCGGCTTTTGAACATCCAAAAAATATTCAAGTAAATTTTACTTCGCGAAATAGAGATTTAACTATCAGTACTTGTAGAGATTCTTGAACTAATCTATTACATTTTTAACCAGTCTCCAAGTTGTATATACTACAAAATATCCATCAAATATGAGCCTCTTATAGACAAATTTGCAATATAAGCTTTGAGAATATGAACCTGTAGAATAATGAATGCTAGTATTCATGACTAACTCACAGAAAGTATGAACCATAGATCAAAAACCCAAAAACTCGACTCGACTCGATGTTCCGCCAGGTCGGATTGATTCGAAAACTCAACCCGACACACTTGATATTTAATAATTTATAAATTTAAAAAATTAGGGATAAGAGTGCATATTAGACATAGTTACGGTAAGTAGAGGTAATATAAAACACAAATGTTATTATCAAATAACTCAATGGTGAGTTTGTTAGATTCATATTTCCTTTAGTGAAGGTTGTACGCACCAATCCCTCCCACCCAATTTATATTTTAACAATGTTCACACTATGACTCACCAAATGACTCGATTCAAGTCAATGCAAGTCGTGCCGAGTTGATCGAGTGGTCGAGTCAACTAGACAAGTTGGAACTAGGATCCAATTTCCCATTTGCTTGGCTTGAAATCTTGCTGAGTCGAGTTAACTTGGTTGAGTTTCAAATTGACCCAGTGAGTTTTAGAACTATGATATAAACCACACTAAGTGGTTCTCTTGTTAATTATTGCATGGGTCATGATGTGAGAATACGTCCTAAAATATCGTTTAGATTTCATGCACAAGAAAAGTTTTTGGTCTCAAGATCTGTGATTGATAAGCATGCAATGAGTTAAATTTGCATCAACAATGATTGATCTGCCAAATTATGGACTGTAGCATCGCCTATTCGCATTCTTCCTATCGCCTATTTTCGTTAATGGATGTCTAATGGTGATAAAGTGGTCATGAAATAATTTGTGCAACATGACAAGTTTTTCTTTTATACAAAAATGTCTGAAAGCTTTGTTATAGCTTCCTTTTATAAAAAAACATCACATAAAGAGGAACTTCTTGTAAAGTTCCATTTATCGAACCTGAAGAAGATCCAATTGTAATTTCCTTACGTAAGGTACAGTCTTTTTTTTTTAATCTTATCCATACAACGGGAAATCTTGGATAGGATTTCTTTTGGTACTTTTAACTTGACTGGTTTTTAAATTGGTCATCATATCCTAGGAACAATACTTGCAAACGCCTATCAACAACTACAAAATGGTGAAGGGGGAATCAGACATCCATGCTTGGCAAAGGATAGCGATTCTTTACAGTGATCTTGTTAAGGGCGCGAGAATCCTAATCCACGCACATGCGCCACGAGCCTTCGTCGGCACCAAGACCATAGACGAGGCACAAGAGGATGTACTGGGCCTTTCGAGAGACAAGCCATGTTCCTAAAAGGAGTGACCATGTTTTCTTCCCTTCTACTGACACTGAGCGAGCAGCAAGCAGCTTCAAAATGTGAAGCGCCCGGGGTTTCTAATCGTCATTTTCTTCGATCGTCTCCTGAACACACTAGAAGTGGTGTGGTGGATGTGATCGGAAAACCATCTGTTCCTATCAAAAGCTTTTTGCTCGGGGAAGCTTTTAAGAATGCCATTCTAAGCAGTTTGTCGGATGAGGCTCGTGGTTATTGTGTTGTCCCAAAATTCAGGCCATTCAACTCTTTCAGGTGGATCCCACGGTATACATACCTGCTATAAAAACCAAGGCTGAATCCACTCTCCAGGGCATAGTTCGAAAATCCCAAAAACTCGACTCATCAACTAGATGTTGAACTAAGTCAAGTCAACCTGAGGAGTCGACATCATATTTAATAAAAATAAATTAGAAATGCTTACTACTAATAAATATTTACAATAGTATGAGTACAAATAACAAGCCTAATTTGTCACAAATTAGTACCCAGGATGGTGGTAATGACACGTCCACCTTAGTTATGAGGTAGGAGTTTCCCATCTCAGCAAGCACTTTGGTTTTTTATTTTTTATTTTTATTAAAAAGCCATTTCACTCAACAACTCGGTCGAGTCATGTCAATTCAACCGAGTTGACTCAGCTGGTCACCAAGTTTTAAAATTATGATCTAGGCAATGTTTTCGATATTAACAATATCGGTCAATATATCCTATGATATATCATGTATCCCACATGTGCAATATAAAACGTACACGTAGTGTCTAAAATTTTTTGTATTGCAGAATATGTCGCATAGTATTGCAGATATAGCAACCAGTCCTTTAAAAAAATACTTCGTATCAATGTTAAATGTCGATACCGACAAATATCTGATAAACCCGTGGAAAGTCCGAGTCTATGGGCAGAAAATTCTAAAAATAAAAATAAAATCCATCCAAACCCAATTTTCTTTATTTATCACTACTTACTAAGTAGATCTATTGTGGATTTCGACCAGTCCTTGTGAATTCCTTCAAAGAAAAACACCAATTTTGAGCCGAACCTAAGATCAAAGCTGATTTGGAGCCGTTTTCAATCCAGTAAGCATTTTCAATTTCAATCTTTCTTTTAAAAAAAAAAAAAAAACTGTAAATCATGTTAAATCAGTGTCAAAATACTTACAAATCCATTATTTTTCATGTTTTGTATGAAAGTCATGGATTTGGAGCTTCGATTTAGAGAATTGGGGGAAATGGGTTGAGTTGTGAAAATTGGAAAAAATGAAAATTTCCCCAATTTCTCTCAACTCAGTTGCAATCTATGTCTAAATACAAAATAAATAAATAAATGTATGTAACCTATCTAATGATGATTCTTGGTAATTTGGAATTTTTTTCAAAAAATAGTTATTTTTTAATTAAAATTAATTAAAATGTTAAAAAATATTCTTTTTCAAAATTCCACTTCGATCAGCGATCAATTGGCTCTCATTTCAAAGTGTTTAGGATTGTTTGAAATCATCATCACATACATACACTCTAATTTTGGAATTTGGGAGAAGATGGGATGATTTACAAAACTTTAAGAAAAAATCAATTTTTTTTTCCCAAATTGGTTGCAATCTTAGTTTCCAAACAGGAAATCAAACACGTATGTAACCTCATCTAGTAATTCTTAGCAATTAAAGGATTTTTAATATACACACACACACACACACACACACACACACACTCTTGAAAATAATTTAAAAACTGTATTTTAAAAAAAAAAAATCACTTCAATCAATGGTTAATTGGTCTCTTTTTCAGAGTATTTAGGAGTGTTTGATAAAATCATCATCAGATGCACTATAATTTTGATATTTAAGGGAAGGAACTGATTTGCCAAATTTTGAAAATTTTCCAATTTTTCTCAAGTCGAAAAGGATAAGTACTAGCGTTATATTAGAAAGTATTTTCACGAGTTTCATTCTACCATGGCCTGGGCATAGCATTGTCGATTTGTCGATATGCCCAGCCCCATTGAGATAGAGATGATGATTTTGCACCACCATGCAGCTCTAAGCCATAGCCATAAATAATTTGCAAGTATCTTTCTAGTTTTCTACTTCTTTTGCTTTTGAGTAGATTACTTGTGTTTCCACAAGTCTTCTAACATTTATAAATTATAAAGATTAACTTTTAATATGCATGTATCAGTTTAGTTAGATATCGTATAGATTAGGACCTCATACAAAGGAAATCTATTATGTGCATTTGTGTTGTTTTTTATGTTTTGAATTCTAAGTGTGTATTGATGTCTCTTTTTTTTTAACAATTTCTTTTTTCATTGAAAAATTCGACCAATTTCTCAACGTATCCTCATGTTTCCCAACAACAATGATACATTATGCGATACAACCGACATATCTCGTTCGATAACCAATATGTATTCATATCCCAAAGATACGATACATTACGCGATAACAACACGGAAAACATTGGTTCCAAGGCCTAGGTTTTGCAGATGGACTCTTGCCAAATAGGCTGGGTCCATGCCTAGGTTTCACAAAATTTTCTAGTCAGGCCCGAGTTGAGCCTAAAACGGGCCCATTTATGATCTTACTAGACAAGCTTACCCTACCATTCGTAACTCTCCAATTGCAGCACGGGAAAGTGGATGGGCCATGCCCCAAAAACATCTTCCAAATTGGAATATCTGAGCCCTTAATCTTGGGTCTATGTTTAGTTAAATGTGGAATGTTACTGTTTTCTCTTTTTAGCTCCTCGGTTGCATCATAGGAAAGTGGATTGCAGGAAATACAATGTTCATTCTAGAGCTCAAAACATACAGCGGTAACTGCATCATACCACATGGACATTTCACAAAATGATATTTCAGACATCAACATGCAAACAACAATAGAAGAAAAAACAAAAACAAAGACAATCATCCAAACAGCATTTTCTGATAAAATGGCTTTTCAGAAACTGCACTTCCACAGATTTCTCATAAACTAATTTCTGGCTATCATAATAATAATAATAATAATAATAATAAAACCCTAAGGAAATTATAATCAGTCATATTTCCGAACATGCCCAAATTACTAGGTCAATTACCTCAGCATGTTCACGATGTCATCGATGCATTGGTAATATATTCAAGTAGTAGGCTTTTACATGGAAAACCTTTACATCTAAAGATCAAAACAATGGTAATCTAATGAATGCATTCAGTACACTGAACCCATCCAATAATTGAGGAATCACGTCTTCTATATAAGCCATGGATTATAAGTGTAGTTGCTGGAAATTTTCAACATAGAAGACTCAGAAACCATATACTGAAAGAGAAATGAATATATGAACAATAACAGTTTTTGCTCTTTTTTTTTTTTTTGAACAATAACAATAACAGTTTTCGCTTACGCAGTATACACATGAAAACTGCTAAATCTGTAGATGAAATATGATCATATCGATCCATCAATATTAAGATCATGTTTCTTTGTCATTTTCTTAAGATTGAATGCTTAAAAAAAGAAAAATATTACATTTCCTCTTTTCCATTTCAGCTTCCTCTTCCTCCCTTGCGGGCACTTGATTTACCTTTCTTTCATATATCAACAGAACAAATACAATCATTACTAAAAAGAAGGAAAAGAACAAAAAAAGGATGGCAAGAAACCTGTAAGGTGGGCCACGGTCAACTTAAGCTGCCAACTGCTCCTGCTCCATACAAAGCTGCTGCTCTGCCCAAGGAGAAAGCATCTCCAAGGAATCGAACTCATCACCACCGTCATGGTGATACTGCTGCTGACCAGCCCATCCTGCTGAAGGGCCGTCCTTCACAAGAGACTGCACCCATGAAACATCAGGCTCGTAAACCGGTGGAGCTGTTGAGACTGTCGCTGCAGCTGGGGCGATGGTGGTGGTGGTGGTGCGGATCCCGAAAGATGCTGACTTCCTGAGTTTGTTAAGCTCCTCCCCTTTAAAACCCCAGTCTAGTTTCCCATTAGGTGAGCCCCAGTCTGAAAGCATTGTTTCCGTTGTTGTTGTGGCCATCGTTGAATGGCTGGGATGACGATTCATCATTGCCCGTTCAGAGAAGCTCTGACTCCTTTTTGCAAAAGCAGATGACCTTGAATTCATAACAGCTGCTGCTGATGTGGGGTCCAGCCCAAAAGAAGACGACGCCAATGACGTCCTCACTGGTGAGGAAGACGGGCTGCTACTGTAGGCAGAATGCAACTGCGGGTTCACGTTCTGGTGAGCCATACGTCCTGAGGGAGATTGAAAATGAGACGCTGCAGCTGCTGCTTTCAGTGAAATTCCTTGCAATTGAGATAGGGTGGGAGGATCGAGAGACCCAAAAACATCTTCAAGGTTGGAGGGCGTCACTGAACTGGCACGACTGAACTTCCCACTCCGACTGCCCGACGAGGCAGCAAGGGCTGCCGCAGCAGCAGCAAAAGCATTTGTCCGCCCAGAGAGATTCGATATCTCATCCATCAATTGCTGCTGATAACCTTCCAGCCCTGGCATCTCCATATCCAAACCCAAATCCCTAGCACTCAATACTGTCTTAAGCCGGCTGCCTAGCAACTGCAAGGTTGGTGGGATGACACCAGGCAGGTTTTGCCATGATGACAACGAAGGCGATGTTGGCGCTGTAGTAGTAGGAAGCATCATCCCAGATGGGGCACCATTCGATGTGGTCATGTCCAAGGGCAAAGCACCAGCAAATGATGATCGGGGAGATAGCATAGCTGCCCCCGTAGAAGCATGCACGGGACGGAGCTCTTCCCGCTTGTGGGCAAAGAAGCAGACCCTGCGTGTGCACCCAGTCTCGTCCTTGCAGAGCCGGGTCCGGTATTGCCAAGGGTGGAGCCATGACTCGAACACTCCATGAGCATACTCACAGGCATCTCCTAGACGGCATGCCCCCTTCCGGAACTCGGGGCATGGCACACAGCTGTAGTTGTACTTGCATGGGTCCCGCCTCCTTGCGTTCTCCCCAGGGTGGACGAAAGGGCACTCTGTCCAGTCATGTGAGTATGCCCGTGAGCACGGCTTCACCTTGAAGGTGTACATCCGGAACTCATCTGTCCCATAGATGCCGCTGTTTACATCTGGCATCGAGAAATCGACCGGATACTCTCTCTTCTCCAGAACCTGCTCTTCCAGTGGCTGTTGATTCTCATTCAAATTGCTGATGTTTTGACCGGAAGAAGCAGAGTTTTCTTCCTCTCTACCACTGCTGCCGCGAATACCTTTCAGCATCATTTCCAGGGACTTCTGTTTTTCTGTTGGGGAGGCTGGCGCAATCACATCTCCAGGCCGATTGCCATGAGCATCAAGAGAATCCACATCTGCAGAAGCATTGATCAACAGCTTGACAATCTCTGAAGCAGAGGCAGACCCGCCAGCAGCTGCACAATGGAGGGCAGTCGCACCATCCAAACCACAAGACATGTTCACATCAACCCCATCAGTAGATAGTATGTACTTCAACACATCCATGCTTCCGAACATTGCGGCAATCATCAATGGTGTCCTCTGCTCATAACCCATCTTCCTCGACCCGGTCCGTTTACCATACCAGTAGGCTGCCTCATTGATGGCCAGACCATCTTCTTCCACAGCCCGCTTGAAGGCAATCAGATCATTGGACGCAGATAATTCAAGCAGATTCGAGGAGGGAAAGGGACCCTTCTGATCCTGGATTTTGCTGTCCATGGAGATGAACTCAGCTGGCGATGATTTCCTCTTCACGGTGTCTGGAATGACACACATGCTCAACAACTGTCACCTCCTTTTTCTGTTATACAAGGGAAAAGACATCCATTTTCAGAAAGAAGGACAACAGCTCCAAAGATCAAGAAATACAGAAGCAAAAGATGATGATAGATGCATGATCTTCTGCAGTTAGTTATACCATAGCCTACAGCATAACTAGTTGCGTTGGATGATCGGATAGTCCAATCAATGATATGGACATCCATGCCACTCGTTGCAGGACACCATGCGAAAAATCACATAGAACAGATAATCATAACCATCTGAAGTTGGTCGTTTTTGTTATGAACTTGTTCATTTGCAAGCCATAGATCAGAAATTGAGCACTGTCTAACCAGTGCATGGATGACAGTACAACCGGACAGCTTGGAAAGTGAATGGTCAATATCATCATGAGCATCACCCTGACCATCCATCTTGCAAGCTGTTGATCGGATGGACAGTAAGTACTCTTGTCTGGTGGTCGAAGCAGAGCGGACGGATTAGAATGAACAATTCAGGTCATTGATTGGATTGCCACAGGTCCCGTGCAACTAGGCCTAGGGTAAAACTAGCCTCATCCTAACCATATGAAGTTCACAACTGCCATTTCCAAGCCATATATTGGAGATACTGCATCATCTAACCGATGCATGGATTGGAAAACAGACAATTAAAACTTGAAAAATAGATGGCCAAGATCGTCATAACCATCATCTTAACCATCCATTTCGCAAGATATTGATCAGATGGGTAGCAAGCATCATCCGATGACTGCCGAATGAACAATTACCATATGCCTGCTAACACCAAAGACAGCAGCACTCTTTCTTTGTACTTTCAATAGTAACAAAAATAATACAATTTTGTCACTTGGTATTACCATAAGTAGAAGAAAGGGTGATCGCGTCAAACATATGGGTAGTGATATCAAAAAATACCCAACGAGATTGTTATAAGTATCATCTTCAGACGACCAACATACGGGTGGTGATATCAAAAAATACCCAACGAGATTGTTGTAAGTATCATCTTCAGACGACCAACTACCGTTATACGGACAATTCAGATCAATGATCAGACCATATACCCATTGTTAACACCAAACAAAGCAGCACCCTTTCTTTCTACTTTCAGTCATAAAAACGATACAAATTTGTAACTTTGGTATTACCAAAAGTCAAAAGAAAGGGTTACACCATGGGCATATGATCTGAATTTGTCCATAACATGGTTTTTAGATGGTCATGACGATGCTTACAACGATCTTGGCCATCCATTTTTATGTTTATTTTCAATTTATTGACGGTTTAATTTTTTATATCAACACCCGACGATTGATACAATCGCCCTTTCTTTCTACTTTCAGTAATAAATTAGTACAATTTTGTAACTTTGGTACTACCGAATGTTGAAACGATTTTTTTAATAGAAAGTACAGATTTTAAACTGACTTATAAAATAAGGGCGATGTTATCAATCAGACGGTGTAGATATCAAAAACTACCAAACGATGAGATCAAACACTGACTCAATCTAGGTTTTGATAATCTCAAGATAATTTCAAAAACAAAAAGATAATAAAAATTACATAATTGAAGAAAGAATAGGCAGATTTTCAGCGATCTTCTTACAGAAAACCTAATTAATAAAAGAAGAAGAATACATAAAAAGGAAAAGAAAAAGACAAACCTTGAAAGAGGGATTATCTGTCTGAAGGAGAAGAGAAGAGAGAGATATCTACTGAGTAAGGGTTTGGGCTCCTCTTTTATTACGAGGGGACGGCGGGAAAGAAAGAGCGGAGGAAAGAGGGGAGAGATGGGAAAGGAGAAGCTCGAAGGAAAGTCTCTTTCTCGCTATTCTGCTTTCTTTCTTCGTCTACCCTGCGGTCAAAGAAATAGAAATTTGGAGCCGACTCTCGTCTGGTCGTGGAATTGGAATGCTACTCGCATTTCCACTGACCCGAACCCGACTAACCCAACCCGAGTTTTGGGTGGGTCGGTTCTTTAGGTCCTCGGGTAAAGTTAAGGGTTGGAAAAATCCGACCCGATTGGATTCGGGTTTAGCAAATTTGAATCCGAAATAATGACGTTTGGCGTTTGTGTTGGGGATGGACATCTTGGGTGGAATTCTGGTGGGTCCACTTGGAAACGGATTGGCTACTCCCCCTGCCATCAGCCAATGGCTGATGGTCGGTGCTATGTGGGACCCACCATGATGGATGTGTTTCATCCATGCCCTCCATCTATTTTTCTAGATCATTTTATTATTGGATACGAAAAATGAGGTATATCCCAATCTCAAGTGTACCACATTACAGGAAAAAGTGTTGAATGAACATCAGCCATTAAAAACTTTTTGAGGGCATAAAAGTTTTGGATCAAAATTATCTTTGTTTTTTTGCCTTCATCTGGGTTTGTATGACCTAGCCAACAGATTGGATGTCAAATAAATAGTACAATGGGCCTTAGGAGGATTTTAATGGTGGATATCCAATCACTATTGTTTTCCTGTAGTGTGGTCCACTTGAAATTTATATCCCTCTCTTTTTTGGGTCAAGCTCTAAAATGATTTGTAAAAATAGATGAACGGAATGGATAAAACACATACATCATGGTGGGGCCCACAGAGAACTGACCACCAGCCACGGGGCTGGTGGCAGGGGCAGTAGCCAATCCGATTCCGGTCCACTTGAGGATAGGTCAGACTTGGATGGACCCTCAACCTTACCCTAACCTGCCCAAGTTGCACCCATAGATCTATTGTGTAACAAGTCTGATGGAATAGACCAGGTTTTTATTTTTATGCGTTTAGGTCTAATTTTCAGACCCATCTAGAAATTAGTCTAGGTTCGGCCTTTGACCTGGCTGGCTAACATACGGGTCTAATGACATTAAGTAGTGTGAAGGTCTATCGTCTTGTGTTTGGCTCTTCTTCGTCTCTCTTTATTTTATTTTATTTTATTATCTTCTCGTCTTTTCTTATGCGTAGCTAAATTTGGCATTGGTGTGTTATTGAGATGCTCAGGTGCTCTCAAAGCATTATAAGTTATGGTACCCTAATTGTATTTGGACATTTGGATGGTTAAATCCATTGATCCAAAACGTTCATTAGGTTCAATGTACACTTGATCAGCTATCATACAAAGATCACACTGATCCAGCAAATATGAACCATTTAATCAATGGTCTTTAATATGAACAATGAAGATAATTTACTGGAAATAGATCATACCAATAATTTGATCATTTTTTAGGGCATGCCATTCATTGCTTGTGATTCTAAAGAGTCACTCTTGTTATGCAATTGTAACCATCCAGCCATGGCCTAAAAAAATGAATGCTTGTTATTAATAAAGCCAAAACAAAGATGGATTGGATCATATGATTAATATATTTTTAAAATTATATCCAATGAAAATGTGTTTTGAACTTTGTGAATAGTTTAAATTGATCGAATGGACCATCTAAGCAAATTGATGCAACTAGGAGCACTACAACTTGTAATGCTCAAAGAGCACCATATCATTTCTCATTTATTAAATCTATATTATTTATCACATGAGCAGCACTAAATAATTTTTACCTTGCAATTAGTCTTTAAATTGTTTCAAATTTTATGTTTCAAAATGATATGAAAAAGGATTTAAGATAAAGTTAGGGTAATTAAGTTTATCTAAGTATTGGGCTAGCTAGCAAGTGTTGTCACTCGGTTTATTTTTTTATCACATGTGATGTGTGTAAGAGTACTAGAATCCATATAGCGGCTTGATTCAAACGGATTAACTTTAACTCCAAGCATCGAAATAAGTAGATACATCCAATATGAGCATATATGACCAGAATCTGAGAAGGTTGGTAGCCTACTCAGACACTTACATAATTTTATAATGATCAGGTGATAATAAAGGGTGAGGTTCTTCTTCTAAAAATAGGGTTGCGCTTTACCTTTCACAAGAAATAACTTTTTAGTGTACCGGTGCAATAATAATAACAATAATAAAGGAAAAACTCACAATCGGACAATAGGAACAATTGCAAGAATGCATTTCTTGAAAAAATTGTTTGATATTAGATAAGAATCAGTTTATCGTATGAGCGTAGACATATATTACAATTAAGAATTATCACTAAGAATTACTACTACTAGATTATCGTTATTCCTAGGATAAACTGAGATAAAAGATAAATTTGTTTTGATTTGATTGTATATTATTATTATTTATTTTTTCATTGATTCTTCCTGTTATTTATAAACCTTTATTGTAGATATTCCTCATATGTTTCTTTATTTAATTTATCAATTATAGCAATTGAAGAGTCATCATCTAAATCCTTCTTCTGTATGTGTTTCTCTTTCAACTATTCATCTTGATACAGACATCAGTGGTGCACCCTTTAGAGTGTATTAGGGGATGAGGCGTCGCCGATAAAGTATTAAAGCGGAGGAGTTGATGTAGATAGACACTAGGTCCATTAGACCCATTTTCTTACATGTTATGAGTATAGAAGCGACATGACCTCATCCTGATCGCAGGCCCATGAGATGAATTTTATACCATGTCACACAGATGTTTCAGGTTTAGGTGTCTTTTTATTATTTTCAGGGGCTTCGGTGCACTTTTTATTTTCTTTCGTGGTTTGTATATACACTGTGAGAAACCCTATTTTATTAGTGAATGAATGAGAATTCGTATTATTTCTTCCTCTTTTATTAAAGATATTAAGGTTTTAGGATTAGCCCTTGGATGTTGAGGATTCCGCCCTGGTTTCAAATTTTCATTATTTCTAAATTTCGAGGTGTAGGAAAAGATAATAATTAGTCGTCTTTTTTCTTCTTTCTTTTTTTAATGCCCTTGAATTTGTACTCCCTTTCATCTCAAACTCATCTCTTCTTCATTTTTTTCGTTCCTCTCTAGATATTCCCTTTGTTGTTTGAAATGAAATTAGGAATGGTTCGTCAGGAGAATTGAATCCAAACTTGACTATGAACTAACTTATGCTAGATGTAGAATATCCTCATATCCATATATTCTCTATTTTACTGTTTACATGATTTTATGCTAAGAGGCATGATCCTGATAGAATGATTTCATTTCTGTATTGAAATTTGCTTAATCCCCTTGATTGAAAACAGTTAATTGATTAATTTTATTATTTGAATCTCTTCAATCTGATTATATATGCATTTAGGGCTAAGCCATCACATGTCATGCATCACATCTTCTCTCGACCGAACTCCATTATACATTCTCGATCACATTTTGCTTCTCAATTGTACTCTAAGATTTTACTTATCTCGACCTTTATACCTTGTTGATTATGCCTCGTCCTCAAATGACGTGTAGCGCCAAATCAGTGATAGTTATGATTCTATAAAAATTATATTATATCTTTCAAAAAATATTTTCATGCACTTCTTACCAATTGTGTAATGTCACATGTCATTTCCTAATTGGGCTTATTCTGATCAGTCGGAAATAGGGTACAACGTTGCCCCCACGACGCCTCACCTTTAAAAAAAAAAGGTGAAAGTGATGTTGCTTCGTTACCCAATGCAATTAATGCTATCAGTACTTTTCCACTTGTCGACTCCCTATTGATTAAATGCGACCAAGATAACAACTGAATGGTGGTTTGTGTTTTGCTATGCTTGCGATGCGTCGCACCTAGTCATATTACTTAAGGGGTCATGATTACCTCCTTATTAATGCATGTGATTTCAGCCGATATATACGTTGTTTTAAATATTGTCCTCTTTTTCATCCCTCATTGCTCGCATCTCTTCGTTTTCTTCTCAAAACCTTCTAAGTACCTCATGACTTCCTCCTCATCCTCTATGTCCTACGATTGCATCTTAAACATTTGCTCCTTATGTTATCGTCAAATTCCTGCTTGAATTCTCCATTTCTAACAATAGAACTTTCCGTGCACTCGAGCCAGCCTTCGATCCTGAAACCACTTGCTCTTATCATTGAGTCAATTCTTCCCTACACATCATGATGAAACCCTTTTCTTTCAATCAATTCTCCTAAATCCTTTAACTACTCTCAAATCCCCAAGGGTCTGGCCAAAACCTCTAAATGGATGGGAATAATGGAAATTGATTGGTATTGATGAATATATCAAAATTTCCCTCATCGACTGTCCAGCTTACCCATCTTTGATGGCTATTGCCTCGACTTTCTAAGCCAATCGACAAGCACTTTTCACTTTGGTTATGACCATATATGTCTAACAATTTAGAGATATTTATGCCCTTCTTCTTCCCTTCGGTGAAACAGTCTACCCAAACTTTGCCGCTAAGGATGAGCATTTCTTTATCTACCTAAAGAGGTAGGGTAGATCGTATTTCATCTTTATGTTGATCTTCTAAAAAATACAGATACCTTTAGCCACCAAGAGTATGTGACATTTCTTCTGACGTGGATTTGTCGATATTTACTATGTTTAAACGTAATCCAAATCACCAAAGAGTACCTCCATTTGGCTGAGGCATTGGCTAGTGGCTGACAATTAGCACTTTCTCCTTTTGTGCTTGATCACCTTTACCACGATTTGTACAAAGCAATGACCAAAGGTCTTCACAGCAGTGGGTGGCTTTTACAAATGTAGCTTTTTGAATATTTCAAGTCATTTTTTCTAATATTTGTCATCTTTTATTGTCTCTTATTCTTATGGATAATAAATCCTCTCATACCAAAGAATCTTTCATTCATTCGCTGAGTGCATGAACTATTTTTTCTCTCACCACAATCTTCCCTGTCATTTCTTTTGCCAATTCCATAATAAAGATATCAGCCCTTCTTGACCTTGTCAGAAAATCCTGAATTGACTGATACTAAATCGTCAGAAAAAAGAGAAAAAGCATGGGATAACTTCCTTATTTGCAGAATTCTCCCATATGGTAGTTCCATCGATTATGATGTTAATGCTAAATTAGGAGTTAAACAATATTATCAAAATCTCATTGCCCATTAATTTAGATTGTCCTAATGCATTTCTTACCCTTATACTCACCTTACTTTAAACCAACCACCATTTGAGTGTTCGCTAGTATAATCAGTCGATTTTTATATTTCTCTACACGACAACTTCTAATAAATGAGTTCTACTTTCCTATGCCCTCCATTTGAATATTGTCCCCATCTGCAAATAACATTCCACGAACGGTGGGAAGAATATTACTTAGAATTAGTCGCCGAGTCGACCGAATCTATCACTGCCTGCGTACTCCCCCTCTTAGCGAAGAAAGAGAAACAAGTGGTTGAGAAGAATAAAATGACTTTCGAGAACATAGCCGTATTGAAGCTAATTCTTCTTCCAACCAAAAAGTTGACTCGGTTACGAAATGCAAAGACTACCTCGACCATCTCCTCTTTTCCAATAAAAACGGTTGATGTAAGACCCGTATCCTAGTCCATACTGTTCCGTCGAATCCCACGATCCTTCCCGTCAAATTTCGACAACCTGCGATGTATAATCGATGTTTGCGTGCGACCCTAAGTCATATCTTGTAGATTTGAGTCGGCTTAATCCGAGACTTGTACCATTGCGACCGCATTGTCGCCGCGGTTCTAACACCGCGTCTTGGACATCGATCCGATACCCTGGAAGGGAGATGTGGGCCAACGTTCAGTTCAAAGAAAACGCCGCGCATTTGCAATCCCAAGAGAATCTCTACAACATGTCCCATCAATCAATCACCTCATGTAAAGTACACCCACCCATGCTTTCTTTCTCCATAAGTCAAGCAAACTCCAAAAGTCAACCAATCTCTCACCTCACATCCATCACTCACCTCACATCCATCACTCTCTCTCCTTACAACTATCCCATTTCTCTCTCTTTCTCTTCACACTTCCAAGCAACTAAGGAGTGGTGCACGTCCAAACTCTTCCATGAGAGAAAAGAGTGTGATGAGTGTGGCCCATTCCCATTCCAAAATCCTTCATCTTAACCGTTCATCTCTCATCATCCTTCATCAAAGTGAAGCACAAGGAGCTCAGCGTTCTAATGGACCAAGAAGATTGAACAGTGGGTGCTTCCATAGGCTAGATTTCATTGTTTTGATGATGGGCTAAGTGAGGCCTACCGATTGATGGTATGGATCTCACTTTGGATCCTAGATGTGGCTGATGGCTCACTTTAAATTCCATGATCATTCCATGATGGGGCCATCCTCCATGGACCCCATCATGATGTTTATTTTCCTTGCATAAATAGGGTCATCTAGACCTTTCATTTTAGTGGAGAAGTGATCTCCACCGTTAATCCTTGATTTGGTGGGCCCATATGTATTGGGACCCACTTGATGTATGTTTTAAATTATGCAGGGGAGGGCCCATAGTGCCGGGGTCCCTCCATCACACGTGTCCCTCTCTCCTTCTCTCTCTCTTTCCCTCTCTTTCTTTTATTCTTATATATGGTGATGTAGTGGTGTGGCCCACTTGGATGGATCCCACCTTAATGTATTTTTACCCATACCATTCATCTATTTGGTGGCCCACTGGAGCAAGGCCCACCTTATGCATGTGTTACGCCAAGACCGTCCAGCATCCAGGGACGCTGGACATGGAAAGAAAATATAAATATTAGCTTGTTTCCAAGCTTATGGGGTGGCCCACTCATATAGGCCCCACCTTAATGTATGTATTCAATCCACGCCGTCCATCCTTTTCCTCAGACCATTTTAGGCGTTGAGCCGAAAAATGGGGCCAATCCGATCTTTTGGCGGGCCATAACATATAAAATACTGGTTTCTACTGTTAAAAACCACCATGCCATTTCTATACACTGAAAAATATCATATATTGGGCTTGTTCGACTTGTTTTGAACCATGGAAGCCAATGGGCGGGGTGGATTTTGTCGGTGTGGGCCCCACCTGAGAAAAACCTCAGAAAAACCATTTTTTTCAAAAAAATAAAAAAATATACAGGGAGCAGCATTGCTGCTGCTGTTGTCAGAGGCGCAGGCAGTGCCTGTTGGCCGGCGGGCGGACGCGCAGGGACCCACGGTCCCAGCTGTGGGCCCCACCATGGTGTGTGTATGTCATCCAAACCGTTCATTAGGTGGGCCCCTGCTTGAAGTGGGCCCCCTCCAAAAATCAGCCACATCCAATGCTCAGGTGGCCCACATCAGAGGAAACAGTGGGATTGAACGTCTGCCCTTGAAACCCTTTTCTGGGCCACATAAGTTTTGGATCAAGATGAAATTTGTTTTTCCTTTTCATCCAGGTCCGTGTGACCTTACCAACGAGTTGATTGCAAATAAGCATTATGGTGGGCCCCACGTGGGACCCACAGTGATGTATGTGTTTGTTTCCCACTGTGCAAGCGAACGGTGGAGCCCATTATGATTTGTGTTCTATCCGCACCGTCCACACTGGACGGTGGGACCCACCACCACATGTGGGAAGGTGTGTGTGTGCAGTGTGTGTGTGTGTGTGTGTGTGTGTGTGTGTATTATATTAAGTATAACATTGTATTATATTATATATAATATTGTATATATTATATATATTATATGTAGATTATATTATGTTATATATAATATATACTTGATGATGGGCCTTCATGTGGACCCCCACCATGATGCATGTGATGCATCCAAGCCATCCAGCCCCTTTGAAAGTTCATTTGATGATATGAGCTAAAGAATAAGTCAGGTCCATAGTTCATGTAGACCCCCACCATGATGCATGGGTTGCATCCAAACCATCCACCATTTGGCAAGCTTGTATTACAGGCTTGAGACTAAAAATAAGACAGATCTATAGTTCAAGTGGACCCTACCTTAGTATATGTATGGGGCCCATTTTGATTTATTTATGGCCATCCATTGAGGCCCACCTTGGTATATGTATGGGGCCCATTTTGATTTATTTATGGTCGTCCATTGAGGCCCACCTTGGTATGTGTATGAGGCCCATCTTGATTTATTTGTGGCCATCCATTGAGGCTCATATGATATGCATATGGCCCATGTGATTAGGCCCATTTTGACGTATTCTAATGCCCACTTGATGTAGTTATGACCCATCCATTGGGGCCCACCTTTGATATGTATGAGACCCATCTGTGAGGCCCACCTTTGATATGTTTATGGCCTATCTGTGAGGCCCACCTTTGATATGTTTATGGCCCGTTGTTGAGGCCCACTTGATGTATATGAGACCCATATGATGTGGCATATTTGATGTATTTGGAGCCCATGGGTTGGGGCCCATTGTGATGTATTAGGGCCCATGGGTTAGGCCCATTGTGATGTATTAGGGCTCATGGGTTGAGGCCCATGTGATGTATTTAAGGCCCATGGGTTGAGGCCCAATGGGATGTATATAAGGTCTATTGCATTGTGTGATTCCACCATGGGTTATGTAATGACATTTATGGCGGGCCATGCCTTGAGAGCAATGTTGGTTTGACGTCCACATTGTAAAAATAATGTTGGTTAAATGTCCGCATTATAACTCTCCCTAGGGCCCATTAATAGGCTCATACTTGTTGTGTGTAGGCCATCAAAGCCCATCTTCGTTGTGAGGATAGTTCATCACCATATGAAATGCTTAGTATAACTCCATGATTCATGCCCATACGCATCATATGTATGCCTGATATGAGGAATGTTTGATCATAGCATACGCCATTGGGCAGACTATTTACGGGACTCCTTATGAGACGGAGTGCCCACATTATCGCGCCGTATGCGCAGGATTGCTGCATGACTGGATAGTGTGACTCATGCATCTCATATATATGTAACTTGATCATTGTACGCCCTAGCGACATCAGGTCCGTGGCCTCCACAGACACATCGTGGATGGCCAGATGGGACACTGAAAATGCTTAGTTCTAGCACTATGGGCATGTAGGATGTCCTTGGGTGAAAATTTCATAACCTCCTTGGTACCAGGAGATACTTCAACGTCTAGACCGAGTGGAATATGAGCGTTGGTGCCTATACCATGAGGTTGTGTCTCCCACTGTGTCATGGTAGGTTGAAAGGGGGTGTAGCCTTATCCGCCCGAGTAAGGGGGTTATAAGCTAGGCTGAGTATAACCAGCTCGTAAATGGGTCCGCTATCGACGAGCCGGGCCCGATATTGGCAGGTGGATAGTGAGGTCTCTTCCACTCACTGGGCTGTGCAGCTAGGGAGGAGGCAGTGGGAGTGTAGTGTAATAAACCCAGATGATTTTTCCAGAGAGCAACCGTACTGATATGTGGACTTATTGAGCAATAATTGCATATCCATTCATTCATTCATTCACTATCCATTCGGGCTGGTGGTGCTAACTATTTGTCATGTGTACCTTCATATGGCCAGGATTTCGGTTGGGCGCGTGACTAATCTGAGATCAGGAGTTTACCACATTGAGTCGGACTATCCAAATTTAGGTATGGGATTGGTTTGGATAGAAGTCCTTTGTGGTAAACCCCATAGCCTGCGATACTACGTACTATCATCCCGACTTCACATTCTAGCATGGCCATGTCATTCGCACCGCATATTACATTGCATCCGTAGTACTTAGCATTTTGGGTTACTATGTTTTTGCATAAGGTTAATGGTGTTCGTAGCTTATCAGGATTTGCATATTGCATTGCATCCTCAGCATCTGTTATTGTCTTATTATGTTTTGCATCGCATAGCCTTGGTACGACTGATAGCACTCATGGACTTACCAGTATACTTCCGCTTACTCTGATATTGTATGATTCCTGATCCTGTCAGTATTTCTGCTTATCCCGATGATGTATGATTTATGGACTTTATGGTATACTTGACACGTACCTTGTGCACACACTTTCACCACCCTCTAAGCTTTCTATAATCTTATGCACGATAGATGCATGCAGGTGGCGTTAGGTTGTAGCAGTGTTGAGCTTGGAGCGTGCAGCTGTCTTCTGGAGCTTTGATTTATGTATTTCCCTTTCAGCATTGTATTCAATTGATTATATTAGTGGATATGTGATGATGATGTTGCCTTTAGGAATTGGGTACACTTGTGGTTATGCTCCATTATTAAAATAAAAAAAAACTTCATACTGAAAATCCTCCTTGTAGGATCCTAGGATCGGAATCTGGCATGTGAGTGCCGAAATCCGAGAATGGGGCACTATGGAGGCTGTTGACACCGGATTTAGTGATCGAGAATTTTGTGAGCCCGTTTTTCGAGTTTAGAGCGTGAAAGTTGAGGTCACAAGACATCCTAAATATAATCGTAGGAAAGTCTCGGTTACTTATCAAATCACAACTCTACCACCGACCAATCCTCCCCTACTCCAGTAGCTCATCAGGCTATTTAGACAATTTCCAGTCTTGGGCAATTTTCAAGTATAGCTCCAATACCTCTTGCTATGACGAACGTAACAATCAATGCTTCAACAACTGCATAGGGTGATCAAACTATCAAGAAGCCTCAAGGTATATCTTCTGAAGTGATTGATATTTTAGCATTTGAAGAATACTTCAAGATATATATATATATATATATATATATATATATATATATATATATATATATATATATAATGGCCAGGGGTTTCCCTTTCAAAATACTCTTGGAAAATAGATGAAGCTTTTAAAAAACATGAGGAGGCACATTTTAATAAAGCCTTCAATAAATGGTAGAGGAAAAAAGATAGGTTAAATGATCCTAACATCTCATTCGAGCGATTTTTCAAACCTCATCAGTTCAAACCTTCGCGTTTCCCTTATCAGTTCATTCGCCAGATTCACAACCATTGTTGTTCGATCTAATTTAGGTGGAGACCCATTTTGTTACCCTTTTTTATATTTTATTTTCCTACTAACTTTGGTTTTGTGTAATAATAAGGGAACTTATAGCTACAGAGAAAGTCATTTCCTCATGTCCTCTGTCAATTGGACTAGGCAAAGTCTCAGTCGTTCATTCCTCAGTTGATCCAATAACTCCAACTCTAGTAATTAATAGCTCTGACTCTGAAGAGACCATAAGTGAAACCCCTCGGCTCTAAAGCTAACCACATGATGTTTTCATAACCTATGAGTCTAAAGAGTCTTTTTATTTCTTTATCCATTCCATAGCTTCATCAGTTACCCAAGATCAAAGTTAAGAAGTCATAGAGCTTGTAGCCTCTGAAGAGAATGATGAACCTCTCGTGTCGGTGCAAACCTCTCAACCCAACACGCCTCACACAACTCCTACTTCAATCGATCATGATCTACAGTTGACTGTTGTGATTGAAGCACCATCTCTTGATACATTGGTCATAGAAAAAGAAGGAGAACTGGACTTGCCTACTGAAACTTTTCCAACTATTAAGGCTCAAGTAGATGATTAAACTGCTCACACAATTCATCGGGCGCCTTAGTCTTTGGAGTCGTCGCATATTCCATCTCCATCTCTTTTGGATACAACAACCATGTCCCATCCAGCACTGGAAAAACCTATTGAAGTTATTTTATCATCTCTCGCCTAAGTTCTAAACAGTGAATACCTTATGGCCAAATTCACCCCTTCCTTCATTGGAGCTTCAACAAATTCAGGATGAGATCCAAACACTTGTTCAGTCTATGATTGCTAACGTCATGTCCTTCGGTATGGTAAAAAAATTAGCCTCCTTAATCAAATATCTTCAAGAATTTATGGATTCAATCGAAGCCATCTTGACCAAAATACCAACACTTCAGGAGTTTTTAGGTCTTGCATAAGACTATTAGAGACTTACCATCTTGGTCGAAAAGCTTTAAAGTGAGAAGTCGACCGCAAACCTCGAAATTAAGCTGGGGAGAAACTATCAGATACCTTTAACAAACTAAAAGAATCTGAAGGAAAGCAGCAGGTTGACCTTTATGCTCATATAGCGGCATTGATGGAACAATTACGAGCTGTGAAGAAAAAATGCAAATAAATAAATAATATGTATTTGGCACAAGAGAGAGAAGTAAACCTACTGGCCAAATTTATTCATAAGAAGAATTCTTCTCTCGGCCAAGTAATGCAAATAGTTGTGAAAACACAAGCACATCTTGCCAAAAATTTGGAGAGGTTGGTAAATATTTGCGAGCTTTTGACCTATTTTTTTTTTTTTCATTCTGACTTTTGTAATTTTGTACTTCATGATTAATGAAATCGGCCATAGTGCCTCCTTTTTTATCTATACGCTTGATTGCTTCCAATACTTAGAAAATTTTTACTTTTCTCTTTTGTCCATGTGAAATGTAAATAGTTGTTGACATAGCATGTATACGAAAAGTCATGCTTACTACCCTTAAAAATAACTATTAAAGCAACTGTTCATCTCCTCTACCTAGGAAATACTACATGTCATGAATAGGTACTCCAATCAATGTGTCTCCTTGGCTTCAAACACGAGTGGTGTTCTCTGAGCACTTATATAAAGAGATTCTTGGTTCTTTCCCCCCTACGCAACTAAATTCTTTTATTTTTGAATAAAAAAATTCATTTACTTATTATCATGGATATTGTACTTATGTCCCTTTTCAATCGAGCTTAAACTTTTTTATATAAAAATTCTTTCCCTTGAGATCAATTCGTTTACACACTCCACTCTCTAATTTTACATTTACCACATTGTCCACGAATTTCAGACCATTGCGGAGAATAATACGCCACTAAAAGAACTCCTGGATGCTTTAACTAGGTTTCAGCGTATCGACAATGCTTACTTTATAGTCAAGAAAGACCTTGATCCCCAAGATGCTCAGGAAAATGAGCATAATTTCATCCACGGGGAAACAAATATACTTGCCGACCAATACAATGACACTTGGTATCATCTCAAGTACTGAACATGCTAATATCACTTCAATAAGGTGATGTTGCGGACCCTTAAAGTTCAGTGCAAGAAAAATAATGATGACATCCAGGAAATTGAATGCCTTTACTCTGGGAGGGACTCATACTATTTTTATACTCTCCTGAACATTATCAACTCTCAGCTTGAAATCTATCAAGCTTGATCGTGTGAGATTAGTGAGTGGAAGAAAGAGGCTGAGCACAAGGTTCACGTAGTCAGTTGTCGTATTGATTTAGTCTTGTGTTTCCTCAACTGCCTATTGGGGAGTGGGTGATGTAGCGTAGGCCGCATACCTATTCCTAGCTCAGATGGACTGAAAAAATCCTGAACAAAAGTGAATGTAATCCATCAGATCTGGGGCCAGTCTTACGAGGGCAAGATGTAACTGGGCCTTAAGCGTGTTTGAATCAAAGAAACTTATTATATATTAAGAAAAATTACTGTTCAAAGTACAAATCAAAAATCAACCATAATTTTTTAATCCTAAATGATTTACAAGACACACAACCTATTAAGCATGTCGTGTCACGTCGTTTCATGAGAAAATGACTCCTTCATACTCAAGTCTTTTGTTTTTCAAAAAACTTATTACTTTTAGTAAGTTTTAGGTCAGACATAACTTTTTATTCTTAGAGTTTTAATATTTTTTGTATTCTTAGGGTTTGTTTCTTATCATACCAGGAATCATCCTGCATATTTAAATAAGAACTTTCTGTTTTTAGTAAGCTTTGCTATTTTAGGAATGCATTAGTTTATTTGCATTAAGACTAGTAATTAGGATTTCATTTTATTATTTAAAGCATTATAATCTCGTCTGAGAGACAGACTTCAATAAAGTATTTTTAAATTTTTTTAACTCTTGTAGATTCGAGAACCATTATGCCTTGTTGATTTGAGATCTTATTCACTTGAAGACGATGGTGATCTTTCTCATTATCCCTTCACGCTCTCCCTTGTGTTAGTGGGGAATCTTGGAAAGCTACGACCAAAACTATCACAGAACGTGCTGCTAAAGAGTTCGAGAAGATAAAGGTAGCTTATGCATAAAACTACATCTTAGTCAGATCTTTCTTTTATTCTTTTATTTGTTATTTTTTATATGAATATATATGTAATTAGTCCTGGTTCTTTCGACTTATAAATAAAATTTATATTTGATTATGCATGTTTCTAATTTTCGACCAATTTTGGTCTATTATGCATGACATATGATTATGTTAGTCATCCTTTGGCTCAATTATTCCATAACTCCCACAGATTGGGATGATATGATTTAAAAATTAATCATTTATAGGATTCGAAGTATATAGGCACCACCGGGGAGAACCTTTACCACTATAAACGGTTCATCCCAAGTGGATGATCATTTGCAAAATGTAGCATCTTTAGTTTTGAGAGGTAAAAATTACTTTCTAGACTACATCATCTTCTCCAAAAGCCTTCTTTTTTACTTTCTTATTATATGCTCGAGCAATCTTAGCTTTGTTGTACATAATATATTTTAAAGCTTTCAACCGTACTTCATCTAAGTCCTTGAGTTTCACCAACATCACTTCCGTAAACTCAACCAGAGTCAAGATGGCCTAACAAGCTGCCCTTAATGATGGTACAATAGCTTTCAGAGGTAACATAACATCATGTCCATAGGTAAGCCTAAATAGACTCATCCTTGTGCTTGTACGAAACGAATTCTGATAAGCCCATAGGGCCTCAGATAACTTAATATGTTACTCTCTGGGGTTTCCATTAATCATCTTGTGTAAAATATTTTTAATAACTTTGTTACTAGCTTCAGCCTGGCCATTGGGCTAAGCATAGTAAGTGATAAATGCAACAATTTAATTTTATATTGATCATGCAATTAGTTAAATGTTATCTTAGATTCACTCTGATCCATGATTACATATGATATTTGAATTTTATAAATGGTAAGACCTACAACGAAGATTGTTAGGTGTAAAAATCGGACTAAACAAAATTTTTAATGGGACTATGTATAAAACTATTAGATGTTGTTAGAACTAAACATTCTAGTAATGTGATTTGACATACAAATCTTACTCACTGAATTACTAGAATGGCATAATTTTTACATTGTGATCTTCATAGTGGGGTCTGCCTTTTACATAACTTAGATACGATATATGCTAAATAGTTTAACACATTGAATATGGTGAAAGAGTTAAAACAACAATTTTTTTGTCATCCATTTATTTTGTACATTGTGGCCCTACTCGATGTGTAATATTACCGAATGCTTGGGCTAGAATATTTGAATTATGTAGTCTACTGAACAGAGACTTTTTTTGCCCCAACATTCATATTAGCACTAACCTATTATTTTTGTATGCATATAGAATTACCAAATCGAGATACCTATGATGAAACAGACACTAATTTCCTACAACAAATATTGTAGGGAGCCCATGTAACGAATAACTCTATGGACCCAATGCAATGTGTATGTGTGTGACGCCCATTCTGTTTATCATTTGTATCAGTTCATGTTGGGACATGAACCCCCAAAAAAAAAAAAGATGATCCAAAACTCAAAAGGGCCACATCATAGGGAACAATGGGATTGGAGACGACCACCATTGAAATCTTCCTATCGCCCACTATGACGTTTATATGCCATCCAAGTCATTCAAAATGTGATACCATCAAAACAAAGAGAGAAACCAAATATCAATATAATCCAAAACTTTGGTTGCCACAAGAGGATTCAATGGTAAGAATCTACATCCCCACTTTATATATATATATATATATATATATATATATATATATATATATATATATATATATATATATATATATATATATATAGACTTGCGTTTTAGATTGACCTAATGTGAGTTGGCATAAATGATGGATGGAAAGGATGTCACATACACACCATGGTGGGCTTGGTGGGCCTTATAAGGCTTTTTATGCATGAACTCCTTGTAAATTCTTGTCGTAGAAAATTCAACAAATTGTCATTTCCCACAACACATCTCAACCCATGCATCAATCACTTGATGCATACTGTTGATTCACGTGACAACATGGCATATGGGTTGAGATCTAAGATGTACATCAAATAAGGTCACATGATATGGATTCCATCACAAGCCAACCTGATTGAATCATGGATTGGACTAATTTGGACCAAACCATCCACTAAAATAGGCCAACCTCTTGTTCGAGCATAAAATACTAGCTCTACTCCATAGGTGGGTAAAATGTGGATATTGATTTGTTTATGTTAACATGTTGAATTTGGCTCAGAAATGATATATATGGATCTAAATCCATTCATAAGTTTCTTATGATACAAGATCAAGGTTATCCTATAGTTGGGTTTTCTTTTCCTTAGAATATAATCCATGCTATAACACAATAGAATAATGTTCAATATCACATAGTCATGCCCCCACTTGTGAGAATTGAATTGGCATATATGAGTTGATACCAGTAATACATATAGATTTTGGTGGTGATCGATATGGTCCATTTAAGCTAGGTTTTATCGTAAACATAATCTTTTATGGTTTTTAATAACAAAACAAATGATCATATATTCAATAAGGTCGACTACTTACCATATATTCTATGGTTTTATGGTTTTTATTTTAAATTCATTTGTTTTTACATAGTGATTGAGAAAAACCTTACTAAAAAAAGAAAGCCACTTCATTAATACAAAATAGGGCTAATCAACTATTTGATCTATCTATTTGTTAGGGTCTATTGTGGATTGCTTGCAATTCTAGATAATCACTTTCTTAAGTAATTGTAGACATCCTATATATAGCTTTCAAAACATATGTTTAAAGAAAATAAGTCTAAATCAAATATGGATTGAGTCATTTGATTAGTAAGATTTTTGTAAGGTAACTTATGAAATGTGCTTTAAATTTAATGTAGTTCAAATTGTTCAAATAGATTGTCCAAGTGAATCAATGCAATTAGAAGCATTGTAGCTTATAATATTGTGAGAGCATTGGGGCATGTCTTAAAAACATAAATTTTATTACAAATAAAACTACTTTATTTATTTAACATATAGTTAAATTTATAATGTTTTTTCATTCATATATGAATAATCACAAAAAATTCAAAACTATAAATATTTTTAAATTTTTGTCATATTATTAGGATAATATCATTTACTTTATTTCTCATAAAAATATTAAGATATTTTTAAAATCTTAGCAATTTTTTTTTATAGTTGTTTTTACATCCCTTCATTATCAAAGAAGTGCATACTTAACAATCAACGGATCAGAAAGAAAAGAAAAAATTGATAAGTTAAATGGAAATACTTTTTTTTTGTTTGGAAAAAAGGGTAAATATTTTTTCAATGTTAATTCTAAATAACTAAAAAAATTTAATTATTCTCTAATATAATATAACCTTAAAATATAATTCTCATAAATATAATAAAAGGTAGGTGATAATTAAAAATAAAAAATGCTCACACACAACTAGTTATATGTCCAACTAGTTGGCGTGTGGGTCCACCATGGCATTTGTATGACATCTCGTCTGTCTAATAAGGTTGTATCACCATGAAAATGTGGTGCCCAAAAATCAAGTCGATCTAACTATTAAATGTGCCCCACATGAATATAAAGTTTTTTGGGTGGTTGTTCATTATTTTCTATGGTGTGCCCTGCTTGATAATTGGATCTACTGACTTTTGGGATGTCCCATTTTCATGGTGGGACAACCTTATTGGATGGGTGGGATGTCATATAAACATCACAGTGGGTCCACATGCCAACTAGTTTGACTTACAAATAATGTGTAAGCATTTTCCTCTAAAAATACTCATGGAAGTAGTATGTTATTTCTAGTATAATAAAAGAGATGGAGTTAAATGGAAAAAAAAATAATCCAAGAAAAGGATATGACTAGACCAATTTGATTTTCTACTTCAAGCATATTTAATGTGCAGTTGACTCGTTAAATGACCTAAATCTCTTGTACCTTTATCGTGTTGGTTTCGTGGAGCCCTTTTGTTTCACGTCAACAAGTGCATTGATGTTTCATTTGGTTTTAATGTAGTTCACAAAAGTTTATTATAGCTACAACACATGAGACATGCCTATGTGCACATGGCATTTACCTTAAATGCTAACTATCAAATGGTAAGCTATACTACACACTTGTTCATGTCCTTCCTTTTAATCATATATGTTATGGGTAAAAAATGAATTAGCCACTAAGAAAAATGTGGCTAATAAATTAGCCACCAAGGAATATACGGCTCAGATATATGTGCCCTACGCGAAGACCTTGACCAATGAAGACCAAGTTTGAGCTTGACATAAGAACGGACTCAGTCATTCAAGAATAGTTTGGGCCCGCTGGACCGACCAGAAAGCTCGACCACCCGCCAAAGGAGCCTGGTCAACATACGATCCTAGGTCGGCACGTGACTCCAGGTTGGCATACGATTCAAGGTTGGCATATGATTCCAAGTCAACATACGATGCCATAACGTTAACCTACGTGGTGCATAAGTCAGGCCTTGACAAAGGATCTAGATTAGCTAAGACCACTTCGTCCTCCTACTACGCAATCCCCTTTGGTCCCAAATAATAAGATCTTACTTGAAATAGGTCCACCCGAGATCTCTCAAAAGATCTTGGAATGTACTCCCGACATACCCGGGACACCAAGATCTTCTCCAAGGATCCCGATGGATTCCCCTATGATTTAGAAATCCAAATCTCTATACAATACGTCCATACTAAAGAGGGAGATCTCCCCATCACCGTTTTTTCTCAACTATAAAGAGGAGCACCTCTAATGGTGAAAGGTACGCACAATCTTTAGCCTAAAGCCCCTTACTCGACTAGATCCAAACTACCTGACTTAAGCATCGGATGGTCTCATAGACTAGCCAGGGTCTCCTTTGCTCGTCCCTTACGCAAGTATGCGAAGGTTCAAGGAAGGTTAACCAAATTTCTACATCAACAATATACAATCTTGATATTGAAATTTTTTTATAGTAATTAATTTTTAAAATTGCTAATACTTTGAGTTATTAAAGATAAGGTGGGTTTTATATAAAAGAATATATATTTAGGTAATTTGATGGAGTTGTTGGCTACATATGTTGGATAATGTTTCATTTTCCATGGTAATGAGAGAAACTTATATTTTGTAGTAGATATAATAATTAAGTACAAGAGTAAAAAAAAATTTTAAAAAATTTATCTTACGTGTCATATCTAATAGTAGAATTAAAGAAAAACGGTAATGATTTGTAGCAGATATGGTAGGTATCCCAATTTAAATGGCTCTTAAAAATAATATTGTATTGACTTAACTTCCCAACTAGTTGATTAATGGATATTTAATGGACTCATGAAAACAATCATAATATAAATTCAAGAAACAAATACTTAAAATTGGAGATTAATATACTTAAATCAATTTGAATTCTAATATCGAGATATCTAATGTACAATGTGTACAGTTTGATTGGGTTGCTCATCAGGAGTAGGTCTAGCATTATGGATAGTTTGATTGAGTTCATGTATTTCACATGTGCATTTTCAAAGTGATCGAGCATGAAATATTGTATCTTGAATGAGCATCTATCAACTCCTCTTTGAGTGGGTCTGACAACATGGACATTTTGATTGAGTTAATGTATTTTACATGTGCATTTTCAAAGTGACTCAGCATTAAATATTATCTCTTGAAAGAGCATTTAACAACTCTCCTTACCCAGTATCCCGTCGCGTGCATTGCACCTGCCATATTTACTTGTATGATTAAACAACATTGTTAAATTTGAACTGTTTAGTGCTTTCATTCTTTATTGTTGATTAGATTCCTCCAAAAGAGTAGTTACATACGCTTCCTCGCTGCAAGTTTCTGCTAATAATCCATTTGTAATGGGTTCTTTTGATTTGACAATTTAGATTTGAGGTGTCATCACGTACATATACATAAGAACCTAAGTATATATCTTAGCTACACCACACTCGCATTTACATCACCTAACCATTCATTGTTGGGCCCACCTTGGCCTTTGTCTTCAATGTGAATTGTCAATCGTGTGGGGCCAACCTTTAATGTGAACCATCCATCATATTAAGCCCACCTTCAATGTGAACTATCCATCATGTGGGGCTACCTGGATGTGGATTATCCATCATGTTGAATATTGGATGTAGGTTGTCCATCATGCAGGCCCACCTTTATTGTGGACTGTCCATTATATGGGGCCTACCTTGGATGTGGGTTATTCATCATTAGGGGGCCCACCTTTGATATCCATCTCCCATCACATGGAGCTCACCTTTGATGTGGATTGTCCATCATGTGGGTCCCACCTTTGATGTGCATTTCCATCATGCAGGACCCGCCTTGGATGTGGGCTATTCATCATTAGTGGTTAACATTTGATGTGGGCCATCAATTATATGGGGCTCACCTTGACGTGGGTCATCCATCATGTGGGGCCCACCTTCAATATGCACTGCCCATCATGTAGAGCCCACTTTTGATATGGAACATCCATTTGTGTGCGCCCCACATTCGATGTGGAATAAGTTGGAGTTTCCTTTCATATGGACCATCCATATTCACATAGAGAGATGAGACGGAAATAGAGAAGTAAAAAGATTAAGAGTTAAAACCAAGTAGAAAAAAAAATTAACGGGAATAACTTTAATCACACAAATTACTTCTATAATGGCACTTTTTAAATAAACTTAAACTAAAAATGTGACTTATTAACTTACAAAATTTAAAAAGAAAAGTTATTGATTAGCATCTAAACTAGCCTTAAGTGTCATCTGATCAAAATAATTTTAGGGATTGATCCATCATGATATGGCCCATAATTTGGAAGATCTTGATTGGCGTACAAGACTTTTGATGTATATATCTTAGCTAATAATCCATTTGTAATGGGTTCTTTTGATTTGACAATTTAGATTTGAGGTGTCATCATATACATATGCATAAGAACCTAAGTATATTTCTTAGCTACACCACACTCGCATTTACATCACCTAACCATTCATTGTTGGGCCCACCTTGGTCTCTGTCTTCAATGTGAATTGTCAATCGTGTGGAGCCAACCTTTAATGTGAACCATCCATCATATGAGGCCCACCTTCAATGTGAACTATCCATCATGTGGGGCTACCTTGGATGTGGATCATCCATCATGTTGAATATTGGATGTAGGTTGTCCATCATGCAGGCCCACCTTTATTGTGGACCATCCATTATATGGGGCCTACCTTGGATGTGGGTTATTCATCATTAGGGGGCCCACCTTTGATGCAAACTATCTTGTTTGGGCCCACCTTTGATATCCATCACCCATCACATAGAGCTCACCTTTGATGTGGATTGTCCATCATGTGGGTCCCACCTTTGATGTGCATTTCCATCATGCGGGACCTGCCTTGGATGTGGGCTATTCATCATTAGTGGTTAACCTTTGATGTGGGCCATCAATTATATGGGGCTCACCTTGACGTGGGTCATCCATCATGTGGGGCCCACCTTCAATATGCACTGCCCATCATGTAGAGCCCACTTTTGATATGGAACATCCATTTGTGTGCGCCCCACATTCGATGTGGACTGTCCATAACTTGGAGTTTCCTTTCATATGGACCATCCATATTCACATAGAGAGATGAGACGGAAATAGAGAAGTAAAAAGATTAAGAGTTAAAACCAAGTAGAAAAAAATTAACGGGAATAACTTTAATCACACAAATTACTTCTATAATGGCACTTTTTAAATAAACTTAAACTAAAAATGTGACTTATTAACTTACAAAATTTAAAAAAAGTTATTGATTAGCATCTAAACTAGCCCTAAGTGTCATCTAACCAAAATAATTTTAGGGATTGATCCATCATGATATGACCCATAATTTGGAGGATCTTGATTGGCGTACAAGACTTTTGGTGTATAATTTTTTTAATATAGCTTCACTTATAGTGGATGGTATCTTAAGGTGATGTTTCTCCTCATTAAAGCCTCACAAAGCATCTGTAGTTGGATTCAATAGTGACCCTTCCTATAACGAAGTTGGTATTTGTGTGTGTGTGTGTGTGTGTGGGGGGGGGGGGCTAATCAGAATTAGGTCGATCCAAACATTAGTTGTGCCCTATGTGAATATGGAGCTTTTTGGGTGATTGTTTATTATATTATATAGTGTACCCTACTTAGGGGTGAATACCGAGTCGAGCTAGCATCAACTCGACTTGGCTCGATTTAATTAGAAGCTCGGGCCAGTTCAAGCCGAGTTCAAGCCAAAATTGAGCCTCTATGGCATTTTCACAAACACATGCAGTGCACTTTCAAATTCTAACTGTATAAAAAACAACAGCAGTTGTTTATAAGTATTTCATCAAACACCTTATAGGCAACATCAAAATCAAGGAAAAATGGTATTTGTTTCATATACATACCTTCCTTGCCACTAGCCGACACTTCGTTGAGTCATTTCATCAAACACTTGGTGAGCAACATCAATATCAAAGTAATCGAGTCACCGAACTAGTTTGATTTGAGTTCGATTCAAGTTGGGGATCGATCCGAGTTGAGTCGAGCTTGGGCAAGCTCGAACTCGGTTCAAAATTTTTTCGAGCTCAAAAAATCAACTCAACTCGGCTCGAACTCAACTTTGAACCAATTCGAATCAAGCTTTTTTGAGTCGAGTCGAGTGAGCTAACCGAGCTACCTCATTCGTGTACACCCCTAATAGTTGGATCCATTTGACTTTTAGGGTGTCTCATTTTCATGGTGAGACAACATTATTGGATAGGTAAGATGTTATACGAAAAACTATTATGGGCCCAACACTCAAACTAGTTTGACGTATAACTAATGTGTGAGAATTTTTCTTTCACAATATTTAAATAGATAGTAGGTTATTTCTAGTATAGCAAAAGAATGGGGATTAAGGACTTATTTAATTTGTTGTAATGTAAAACAAAGTAAGTAAATGACTAATGATTACAAATTATTTTACTTATTTTTTATAACGTTTGTATTTGACTCAAATGATAGCAGTTTTTCGTTGTTTATCTATGAAAAAAATCATAATGCTAGCATTTTTATATTATTTTAATGTTGTATCATGTTCAAAGTAAACTAATGTAGCTAATTTGATTTGAGATTTATACCATAATTACATGAGAAAGAGCAATAATCATACATTACTTCTCCTTAATCATATATCTGTATTTGACTAGCCATTTCCTTGTTTGATTTGACTGTGGTAAAATCATAATAATAACATAATTTCTTTAATAGGATCTAAATAAAAAGAAAAGAAAGAGTAAAAAATGATCAAACTAATTTGATTTTTTTTTTTTTTTAGGCATATTCAATGTGCAACTGATTTGATGTAAGGCCTAAATCTCCAGCGCCTCTGTCGTATTGGTACTATGGATCCCCTTTGTCTCATGTGAGTGAGTCCCTCGACATTTCATCTAGTTTTGATCTAGTTCACACAAGTTTATTATAGGTAGGATACACATGAGATTTAACTTGTGCACCTAACTTTACCTCTAATCATAATTATCAAATGGTAGGCCATACTAAATGCTTGTCTAATCACATAAAATCTTAACATGGACAAAATTTTCTACCAAATAATTTTCAGTATGGGTAAGACTTTGGGTCACTAAATGACATGAGGTGGGTTTTATATAAAAGAATGACATTTATGTAATTTGATAAAGCTACTTGGCTATGTGCATATTGGGGAATGCTTCATTTCCTTTGGCAATGGGAGAAATTTAGATTTTGTGGTACATATAATGGCTAAGTACATTAGAAAATTCAAAAGAATTGTGGTACATTTCATATCTAATAATATGATTAAAGAGAAAATTGTATTGATTTTGATCAGTTATGACAGGTACCCTAATTTAGAATGCTCTTAAAAAGAAATTGAATTGATTTAATTTCCTAACTAGTTGATTGATAGATATTTAAGGATGAACAAAACAATCATGATATAAATTTAAAAAATAAAAATAAAATAAATTGGAAGTTAATGTACTTAAATTAATTTGAACTCTAACAATAAGCTATCTAAAGTGGGTCCGATTGCTTGGATAGTTTGATTGAGTTGCTCATCTAGAGTGGTGTGAAAACTTGGACAATTTGATTGAGTTAATGTATTCTACCTATGCATTTTCAAAGCAACTAAACATGAAATATTATATCTTGAGCCAGAATCCAATAACTCCTCTTTCAGTGGGTTTTAAAACATGGATGGTTTGATTAAGTTAATATAATCTACGTGTGCATTTTTAAAATGACTCATTATGAAATATTTTATCTTGAATGAGCACCCAACAACTCTCTTTTTTAGAGACCACCTCTCCTCCCAATCTTCCATCACGTCCTTTGCACCATTATATTTAATAGTACGATTGAACAACATTATTAAATTTCAGTCTTTAGTGTTTATATATATATATATATATATATATGAAGTGCATGTAAGTTTTTGCTTGGGTTCTTCCAAGTAGAATGTTTGGATTTGGTATCGTCACGTTACCCAAGTATCTACACCGCACTCCACGTTTACATCAAAACCCTTATCTTGGATGAGGTCTGCTGGAGTAACCATGATGTACTGGAAGGAAATACGTGAGGAGTTTAGCCATTAGATGGAGTCTTTTAAGTGATCCAAACCGTTTACATTATGGGCCTCATTATAGATGGTGATTAAAAAAACCATATAATTAAATAAATTAATCCTTTAATTATTCAAATGTTAAAGTTACAGTCGTCTTGTTCAAAGCAAAAAAGGTTTAAATGATTAAAGTGTTGAAATAGTGTTAAGTGTTTTTAGTTCTTGTGTGTCCTAATCCGTGATGAGGCCCATCCTATAAACGGTTTTGATGATTGAAAGATGACCTCAGATCGAAAGGCTAAAGTCCCAGCCCTATACCTTTACAATACTTCAACTGTAGGGAACTCTCCGATTGGATGCCAAATTCCTACAGAGGAGTATATGATACTCGGGTTGCACATAACGCATGATACGCAGGCACTGAGAAATTATACACGTGACATATATTAACTCAAATAACCGCATAGGTTCTACATATCACTATATCTAATTCACAATCCGAAGACGAGATCAGTTGAATTATCCTGACCTCTGATTCATCGACCTTGTTTATGGAGAGATGATTGTTTGATAATTTTCATTTTTAACCATCCAATAAATGTCCACCAATCCAACAGGGATATAGTCAAATAATCTTAATTTTATATTTATGATATATCCATCATGGGCAACATGATATGGACCGTTTAATTTGACTTGTATGCTATGTTAAGCAAGTTTTAAGTAATTTCTAAATGGCTGCGTTTCCTCCATCATACTCTGCCCGAGTATCAAAATTTCTCTCTTTCTTACGTGCGTTTAGCGGAGCCGGATTGGGCAGTGAGGCGATCACCACCTTTTACAGTGAAGGGAAGACTCTGTGGAGCCTACCGGGATGTATATGTTTAATCCATGCCGTACATACGTTTTTTCCGCTCATTTTATGGCATGATCCTAAAATTTAAGTATACCCAAAGTTCAGGTGGACCACACCACAAGAAACAGTGGGGATAATGATATCCACCATTGAAACCTTCTTAGGCCAACAGTGATGTTTATTTGTCATCCAACCTGTTCTTATGGTCACGCAGACTTGGATGAAGGAAAAAATAAAACAAATATCAGCTTGATCCAAAACTCACGTAGCAATGAGTAGTTTTCAACTGTCAGCGCTCAATTCCACTATTTCATTTAATGTAGTCCATCTGAGCTACGGATATACTTCAATTTTCGTATCTTTCCTAAAAAAACGAGCTGAGAAACAGATGGACTGCGCGTATAAGACACATAAGCTGTGGGCCCCACAGAGTCATCACACCGTGAAAAGGGTGGTGAGCGCCTCACTATACAATACAGAACTTTAGTAGCCCCGAAAAGGTTTTGATGGTAAGCGTCCCAATGTTGTGGCCTATGGTGTGGCGCACTTGAGTTTTGGATCAACCTTAATTTTTTTTCTCTCGTTCTAACATGATCCGGCTCAAACGATGGACGGACTGGATTTCATGTACACATTACAGTGGGACACGGAGCTTTTATTTTCTTTTTTAATATTGCACTCTCCTAAATCCGCGTCATCTCGGGTTTTGTTTAAACGCGAGTAGCACTATAATCCTGCAGCGCGAGTAGCATTTAGCGAATGAGAAGTCGGTCAGAAAAGGTGGGCACGTGGTTTCCTTTTTCAACCCCTTTTGCAAATGAAACCCAAATTTCAGTCAAATGAAATGCACATTAACATGCTTTCTAGAAATCAAAGAGACGATGATTTCCATCCCACTCATGCTAACTTGAGCGAGCACGCGTTTTTGGCACTTTCTGTCGCACGTGGAAACTTGAAAACCATGTGAACGGTCCATTCCGTCTAACAGGCTTGCCTTACATTGCATATCATTGTCTAAAATTCAGGATAGCCGATCATCAGAACAAGCTTAGACAAAAAATGGACGGTTGAATTCAACATGCAAGAGTAGCCTATCAGATTATCAGATAATTCTATAATTTTAGAAAAGATATCTCATCTGCAGGATACAACTGATGAACGGCTCTCATCTCCCAAAAGTGCTCCAGCTCTCTACAACTGAGATGCGTGTCTAAATGAAAACGTAGTCTCTCAACTTTAATCGCCTTTCCACTTTCTTAGCTTTTTTTTGTTTTTTTTTTTTTCAGCCAGTTTGTACGACGAGAGATGTATGGTAGAAGTGGCAGAACTGAAAATTGGTAGATGCATTACGTAAACAGTATATATAGAAGAGATTCCTATCGATCGGGTCCATTCATCTATTGTATCCTTATGTGGATGGGATATATATAAAAAATAGAATATACTAGACAATCTTGTCCGTCAAATATCTTATATTTACTCCAGTGAATATTTGACGGCTAATTATTTCAGTTTTCTATTTCACTTTGATGACCCCTTATCAGATGGATAGAATTTAATAATAGGTATGAGTTTCGAGGATAAGCCGTCCATTTTAGGGCCAGTTAGGATGGACGCACTTGATAGAGAATCCTGCCACTTGTACGGTGAATGGGTGGCTTTACCATAGTCCAGCTGCATCGCATTGTTTTCCACGAATGGTAAGATACTGACGACACGTGTCAGTTTTCCTTGACGCGGCGTTAGGGTGGGACTAGAAAAGATTTATGTAGGAGGACGCGAATTTCCAATACGTTTGAGTGGGGCCCACATCATGTCCGTGTTGAGATCATTTTAGATATTGACAGCGAGATTCCCTACTGAAGTGATGTTATCAAGTCCTGTGGCCCCAGTACCCTCATGTGTGCGTTGTATCCGCACCGTCCATTCATTTGTAGAGATTATTTTAAGGGATGAGCCAAAAAAAAAAAAAACAAATCCAAAGCTCAAATGGACACACTAATTGTTTTCTGTGATGGGTCCACTTGAGCTTTGAATCTGCCCCATCTTTGGTTTATGTCCTAAAATGATCTCTCCAAATGAATGGACGGTGTGGATATATCACATACATCTTGATAAGGCCCACCAAACTTGGTCACGTCACTTTCTCTGCTGACGTGTAAGTAGATAATCGGGTCCATGCGTGTAATCTATAGCGGATTGCGGCCTGCCCGTCCTGTACGGACTCGATCTGGCAGGGGCTTTGTGGGGCCACCGTGTTGTATGAGTATTATCCACGCCGTCCATCTATTTTGCGAGATCATCTTTGTGATGTGTTAAAAAATTAGACAGATTCAAGGCCACGGTAGATCACATAGTTCGAATTGAATGCCTAACATTAAAAACTTAATGAGAGCCGCAGAACTTTTAATCAGGCTGATATTTATGTTTTCCCTTCGTCAGGTCTACGTGACCTTATAAATAGGCTGGCTGGAAAATAAATATAACGGTGGGCCCTTAGGAAGGTTTCAACGGTGATCTTCATTATCACTGGTGGTTCCTGTGGTGTGGTCCACTTGAGCATTGAATCTCCCTCCTTTTTTTTATCATGTCTAAATGATCTTGGAAAAATGGATGGACGGCATGGATAAAACCCATACCTCACAGCCAGACCCACAGATCCCCTGCCAGTACCAAGTTGGTCCATGCAGGGGCAGGACACATTCCGCTTCCTGTTTTATCTCTGTGCCGGCCTTAAGCGGATTGGCAGCTGTATCACGCAGCAGCAGTATAGCTGCTGTAGGTACGTGTCGTGCAAAGACGAGCACTGACGCTCCTCGAGCTCCGAGTTGTACGAACGGGTTCAAACGAGTTTAAAGTTACATGATCCCCACCGTTACTATTTATTATATTTACTTCATTCACCTATTTTTAGAGATCATTTTAAATCATTATACAAAAATTAATTATTTCTAAAGATCATCTGTACCGCACCACAAATAGCACCGGAGGTTATGATTTTCACCGTTAAAATATTCGTAGGGCCCACTATAATATTTATTTTCCATCCAATCGGTTTATAAGATCACAAAGACATGAATTAAGAGGAAAAATAAATTTCATATTGATCCAATACTTCCGTGACCCCAAAAATGGTTTTGATGGTAGACTCTCAATCCTTGGCTGCTTTTTGCAGTGTGGTGCAGCTGATAGTTATATCTGTTTTATTTTCGCCTCAAACTTTAAGACGAGCTCAAAAAATGGATGGACGGTTTGGATATAACACATACCTCATGAACAGACCCATGGAACTTGTTGACGTCAATACAATAGCTATATAACTTGTGTGAGTTACACCAGCCAATCCGCTTCCGTTCCGGACGGACTCGATCGAGCTGCCTGCGAGCTCCGGACGGAGGAATTTCCAGCGGTAGGAAGCTACGTGGGGCCACACAGAAATCCACCCCGACCATCTACTTCCCCTGGTCGTGTTAGGACATGGTTTCTAAAAAATCCAGATCTAAAACTCTAAGTAGACCACATTACAAGGAAAAGTAAAGATGGAATGGCCACCATCAAAACATTTGTGGGGATACAGAAGTTTTGGATCAGGCTAATATTTCCGTTCTGAGTTCATCCCAGTTAGAATGACATTATGAACGGTTTGGATGGCATCTAAGTATCATGGTAAGACCCAGGATGGTTTTAGTGTTGGGCGTCCTTATCCCCACGTTTCCTTTAATGCGGTCTACTCTCATTTTCGACCGTACGCTATCATAAGCTAGACAAACTGATGGACGGAGTGGATTTCTCGGTGGGCCTCATGCAACATCCGATCACAGGAACTCTCCATGGGCCCAGCATGCAATTTAGACAATTCTAATGGTGGGACCCTCCATCTCAACCGTTCCCAAAGACGTGGCCCACCTGTGATATGAACCGTTCTGATTTTATACGTTGGTTCAAACACTGGGTGCAGGTCGCATGTACAGGCTCGATCTCATCTACGTGAGTCGTTCCATCACATCAGCTAAAGTCGTCCCTTTTGCCTGCCTACAAAAGTCACGCAAGCAATTTTGAAGAGTTTGGATCATTGTAACAGGATTCCAGATTCAATGACTGTCGTTAAATCATACGTACTTCTAAAATGAAATTAACAAGTATCTTTAAACCGTCAATTCCTTTTATATGATGGTGGTCCACTTGATAAATGAGCCCATCCAGTGGGCTGGATTGGGCCAGCCCAGGCATGAGAAAGATTTCAAACCCAAGCCCTGACCAAGCAGGGCTGATCAGCTCCGCTCATTGCCTTCCCTACTTCCTATGCTATTATCATCCTGCCTTTCGTAACCGCAACTAGTTGTTGATGAACTCGTCCTGTTGGGCTTTTGGGCTAAGCCTGAAATGGCCCAGATTGGAATTAGTTTTAGGCCTTAGTTTGACGGGCCTTAATATAGTCCGGCATAGCAACGTTGTAAAAGAATCTGATTGTTTGTACTTGCTTCAACGTTGGAGCACAACAGCCCTGGACATCCACTCACATGATACACTTTAGCATACATCTGCCGCACGTCAAACCGTCCAAAAAATTTGAGCAATGGTACTTTACATAAGCTACTTATACCCCTAGTATTTTATCTTGATTTCTACTTATTTAACAAATATTTGATTTCCAACATAAAGCGAGTATTTATTTGTCAAGTTTGTCCGGTCCATCCTTAATATCTATTATCTATCATGTGGGCTTCGGACTATTCATTATATTGGATTTGGGGCTAGAAAGAGGGTTTTCGGCATAGATATTCATAGAGACAAGAAAATAAGCAAACTTTAATTATCACAGACAAAATACCTTGAGAAGGTATTAATCAAGGATATAATGGACAAGGCAAAACTGATGAACGTTCTTCACACAACTCACTTTAAGCTTTCCTCAGAACAATGTTATAAATTTAATGAGAAAAAACAAGATATGTCTCGTGTGCCTTATTTGAATTTTATGGGTAGTTTAATGTATGTCATGATCTGTACAAGACCAGATATTTCACAAGCAATCGGTGTTGTAAGCAGATACATGTCAAAATTCAGCAAATAACATTAGGAAGTGGTGAAATAACTACTTCGATACATTCGAAGTATAAAAGACTACATTTTAACTTTTAAAAGGACGGACAAAGTTGGTAGGGTATGTGGATTTAAACTACGTAGGCAGTTTGAATTTTAAAAAGTCGACTTCAAGTTACTCGTTTGTACCAGCAAGTGGAGCAATCAGTTGGATGTTAAAGCTTCAATCTCTGGTAACTCTTTCCACAACAGAAGAAGAGTATATGATAGTGACAGAAGTGTTTAAAGAAGGTGTTTGGTTAAAAAATGTTCACAGCCCAAGTATAAGGTTGTGATGTAGTAATAAACTCAGTAAGACCGAGGTCGAATCCACAAGGACTGAACCTTGTACGTAATCTGAAAGTAACCAGAACTAGAACTAGAAGGAGATGAATTCTAAATCAAGTGAATATGAGGGAATAATGGTGAAATAATAATCTAAAACTTGTATAATTCAAAGGTAGGAAACTAGGGTGCCAAGGATCCACTTGTAGAGATTAGGGAGATCTACGCTTGATTCATGAACTCAATTGGACTTCGAGTCCCATCTTCATCCAGTTGGAAGATATATCACTAAAACCCAAATCTAAACTTCCTTTGATCTAGTTTTCAAGAGATGAGAAGGATAAGAATTAGAATTGATTCCATCACAAAACTATGCCCATGAGACAAAGCAAACAACAGAATTTTAACCAATCCACATCCAATCTAAGGAATTTATGAACATTAGGAAGGGTTCTGTCATCCAACCATGCTCAGGAGATGATGATGAACAACAGGGGTCCCAAATTTACAAATCCTATAATTCTAAGAACATGCTCAAAGCTATTACAAATCCATTGTAATTTAAGTCACAACAAACCATTAAAAACTGAAAGCATTCCTATTAATCAAACTAGAATCAAACGAGAGTTCAATTAAAACATGAATCCAAATAATAGGCACAACTCATCACGCTACAAGCTTCACCTCTTAGCCCTAGCTAAGAGGTTTAGCCTGACATAGTCATGGCCAAACTAAAACCTCTATAAAAAAAAAAAAGAAGCTAACATTAATTGAGAAAAGGATAGAAAAAAAAACTCTTGAAGCACTGTCCTCCTCTCTTTCGTTCTCCTCTCCACATATGCAAGGATCTCGCCTCCACGACTGCCCAAAAACATCCCTCCTCCCTTCCGTTTTTCTCCTCCTTTATAACAGTCAAAGGATGACCGACCTTCTTTCCGCATGTTAATTCCAGAAACAAACCGGACGCCTTTGTTTTGCGCAAGAATAACACAACATGCGTTTGAATCAATTTTTGGAAGGAAGATTACTCTACTCAAGCATTCCGACTTCTTGGGCAGGGTCAACGCCCCCTTCTATGGCTTATGGACGGTCTGGATCACTGATTCGATTAGTGCCATGATCGCACAACGGGCCACAAAGGCCGACAGCGTTGGACGTGCGTAAAGCCTACGCAGGGGCTGCGCTGAGGTGTTCTGTGGGCCCCACAATTCTGTTTTCTGAGAAATCCGACTCATTTATTGGATTCCTAGAGAAAAACCAGTCAGGAAGAAGTGGTTTTTATCGGGTTTTGGTGCGGTCCACTGTATTAAACCAACTCACCATTCATCATGCGTTTTCTGATGATCCACGTATATATGTTTGCAAGGGGTCAAACGGACATCTTGGCGAGGGTCATACCCCCCTCTGGAGAATATGGACGGTCCGGATCATCCTTTTGGATGATGGGCGGGGCCCACTAATGAAACATGGACGAACGACAGAGAGACGCTGTCCGTCTTTGTAAATTTTGGAATTTTAGTTGGTCAGCGCCGGCTGACTGACTTTGGGTCTTCTCGTGCACAGCCTGTGCACATGCACATTGTGCACGCACAGTGTACATGAGGGGTCCACTGTGGTGTGTCGCAGAATCCTCTCCGACTATCTGTTTCATCACCCTGTTTAAGGGGTTAAGACCAAAATTGACGCATATCCAGAAATCAAGTGGGCCCCAAATCAGGATTTTAGGGTCTAATCTGTCCGTTGGGCCACTTCCTCAAGGATTTAATGGCTGAAATATGACGTGTACAGTTAATTTCTGGTTCTTAAGCTATATATAAAGTTTCGAGCCGAATGGATAGTGGAAACCCTGTGATCTTTCAATCTGGACGATTTTCAGGCCCGTGTAACATGAGTGGCCTGATTTTCTCAAATCTCTGGCGTATAAGTTCCTCGATCTCGGTCCCCTGGAGTCCGTTCCTTGCCTTGGTGACTTTGGAGCGTTAATTCCATGCTTTTAGTACCATTTTTCAGTTCAGGCTCCTAAAATCACCTTGCAGCACAAACACGATTAAAATATGGCATTAAACTGTATCATGTTCGTAAAAGCAAGTAATAACTGGGGTCTAATATGTAATGTTTAACCCTCAACATAACCCCCAACCAGCATTATGCTAGTCCTGAGTAATGTATGCGAAAAATAAGTTGAGAATTACCGGACAATTTCTATAAACTCAAGTGATTTTTGAAAAACAATCCAGATACTAGAATTCTAAGATTCATGAATGTTGGGCAGTACTTTCTCCTGCAATCAAGCGCATGGTAAACTTCATAATCAAGTTCAAAGCATTAATCAATCAATTAGAAAAATTCTAAACATCGAGTTCCATGGGTGTATGGTGTAATCTCGGCTTATCATCATTAAGAGATCCAATCATCAATTTCATGATAACATTGATAATCAAAACGGGTATTCAGGACAACCAAAACCCAAACCAAAACTTGCCTCACAGATCATCCTTTCATTCTACCAACTTTTGATTTTTCCATTAAAAATAACGCCAAGGAGGGGAATCAAATCCTCACCTATAGGGAGCAAACCTATGGTGAAGACCATTACCCACCCCTTTTTGAATGTTAACCTTGGGGAATGGAACCTTCACCTATAGGGAGCTAACCTATGGTGAAGACCATTCGCCCAACCCTTTCAATTCTCACGCTAGTTCCTTTCATGCTTAGTGATTCAAGTTGTCCTTCCATATCGAACTGAAACCTCCATGTGTAAGCGAGATGTGACATGTGAAATCATAACTCAATCAATGTTTAAAACTTCTAATCATGGATTGATAGTTCGAACTCACCTGTGGAATCTATCAGACAACTAAATCCAAGAGACGTAAATCCCCGACACTCCATATCTTATAGTTGTAAATCAATGATGACTGTCAAAATCACTTCGAATTCACAAGAATTTCTAGAAAAATTTTAAAAATTTGCATAATTTTTGCTCAAGACCGAGAAAACACTGATTAGGTGACCTAACCTAATTGCCCACTCCCAACCTAAAATCTACATTGTCCTCAATGTAAAAGAAAAAAGCATGCAGTGCACACGGGACAACAAAAGTAAAAGAGGAGTGATGGAAAGATAGTACTTGACGAGGTAATTGAACGGCCTTTCCAAAGAAATATCAGCGTGAGAGCGGGTCAGCACAAGAGTGAAACCATCGAAAGCAACATGTCCTAAAACAACTTAGAAAGCAAACTAATCTAACGGCATAAAGCCGACTATCCTAGAACAACATAAAGTAAACTACCCTAGTCCTATGAAAGCAGGGGAAAAGCTACTCAGTCATGCCACAAGGTTCCTCTTCCGGCCAATATCTGGATAAATTTCTCAGTAGGTTTCTTAACAGGATCATCCAAAAGCCCTTTTTGTAATAGGCTTGGATGCCTTGGAGCATGACTTTCCGGAGAAATTTACGTACCCCATAAAAAAATTTCATTGGTTCGCCTGAGGTATCAAAAGTATATATGATTCACATGTGTCAGAAAAAGTTTTAAAGTTAGTATCACATGGTGAATCAAAGACTACAAGTAAATAAAACTCAGAAAACTTTTCAGAAAGTGATGTAGTCTCGACAAATTTCGAAGTTTCAAACTTCGGTTCAATTTTCAGCTCCTCGTCCCTTAATGGTAAACAGTCAAGATCTAGGGAAGAAGGGGCTTTGGAGTAAAGGGTTCTCTCGGTTAGTAACAACTACCGAGATATTTTCTTGCGAGGCATTCATTATTTCTTTAATCATAGGATTATTTGAATCTGGAAAGTGTGTCAAGCAATCGTCCAAAGAGTTGGAAAATTCTATATTGAAATCTGTAATGAAACACTCAAGGACTCCATCGTCTTTAAAAGTAGATGGAGGTATGCACTCTTGCTCCAGCCCTGCACAGACAAATTGAGAATCAACAGGGGAAGCATTGATGTGAACACTCTGTTCATTGAAACTACTCAGTAAAGGCATTGAATCGTCAAGAGTGTACAGCTCAGTTGGTGGCCTCAACTGGGTGGTTTCAAATTCCAGAGTTATATTGAGCAACTCATCCCTCTCCCGAATCATATCATTATTTAATTCAGGGGAGTCGTCCAAACATGTCTCACAAGAGTTAGAATGGTCGGTCGTAAGGGGCTCATCCTCCACATTCAAATTGGTCATATCAGATAGGCAGAGTAGATCACTTTGGTTGACAACCTCCTGAACCTCTTGATCATTGATGTGAGCAAAACTTGATATTGAATCCCAATACTCATCATTGTCCAATTCAGTGTAGTACACACTTGAAATGGGATCACTTTCCTCACATTCGACTCCTAAATTAGGTTTAGGTTCGAATAAACTAACCTCTCCCTCATTATTAAAATCAAGTGTGTCATTGAGTGAAGTGTGTCATTATCATTATATTTGAAAGACACCTATATCTCTTGAACATTCCTTTGGACAGTCATCGAGATCGACTCATCGGGAAATTGAACCATATGCTCATTAACATAATCCAACTCTTCATTCCAAATTTCAGAATTCTTCAAAAGCAAGTTAGGATCACTTTCCTCACATTGTTTCTTTGGATTGAGTTGAGGCTGAGATAAACTAGCCTTGTTCCTCTCATTGAGGTGCGATTCAATTGCTTTTAATGATTTCATCATGTCCGCAACATGTTGGTTGAATAGTTTTCGATTTTCCATGATATCCAAACATGAATCCCCTTAGATCATTTCTGGTTAGATCTTAAAGGTAGGGGATTCAAGAGAATAATCACTATAACATGTTGTTGGTTCATCTTTTCAATTTTGATGTTTCCACTGATCATATTCATATGAATCATAGGTGGGAAATCTGATGGTTGTTGATGCATACTATCACCCATGATATAATCACGTATTATTTTCTTCTTGTCTGATGGGTGATAATAATTCTCACTTCCATAGTTATGATAATCCCAACACTCACGTACTGTCCGTGGGGTGTAATTGTTCTCTCACATATAATCGTGTAAAGACTTCTTATCTGGTGGAGCATTATATTCTGGTCGGTTCTTGATAATGGTTTCAGAAAAATTTTGAGACATAAGTTGATTTCTGTCATAATCATCATCCCAATATATATTATTCTTCTCAGCATACTAACGTTCCCACTCTTGCATCTACATGGTGAAACCCTAACTCTAAATTTAATCCTAATAATAAAAGAAAAAAATCCTACAGCAATAAGAGATCTAGAAATAGAAAGAGAAAGAATTAGAAAGAAGTTACCAGGTTGGAAGTTCTCATGTTAGAATCCTGCAAAAGAAAACAAAACAAGTTAGTTTCTAAAAAAATTCCAAAGTTGGAAAGTTCCTAAAAAGGGACATAACTAACCTAGTTTCTAAAAATTAATCAGAAAAGCCCTAACCTAGAATTAGAAAGTAAGTTAAATTCTAAAAACAAAAGAAATCCTAGAATTAGAAAATTTTCTAAAAATAGAAAAGAAGACCTGATCTAAATTTTTTTTTTAAAAAAAAAAAAACAGAAAAAACTAGAAAGAGATTACCAATTTAGAAAATCTATCTCAAAATTCTACAAAACAGGAAAGTTAGGTTAGTTTCTAAAAATAAAATAAAATAATCTAAACCTAGAATTAAGAACTAGAAAAAGCCTAATCTTAATCTAATTCTAAAACTAGTTAATTTCAGAAAAACGTAACCGTCAGTCCCCGACAACGGTGCTAAAACTTGTTCACACCCTAAGTATAGGGTTGTGATGTAGTAATAAACTCGGTAATACCGAGGTCGACCACATGGACTGAACCTTGTACATAATCTGAAAGCAACCAAAATTAGAACTAGAAGAAGATGAATTCTAAATCAAGTGAATATGAGGGAATAATGGTGAAATAATATTCTAAAACTTTTAGAATTCAAAGGTAGGAAACTAGGGTGCCAAGGATCCACTTATAGAAATCAGGGAGATCTACGCTTGATTCATGAACTCAACTGGACTTCGAGTCCCATCTTCATCCAGTTAGAAGATATATCACTAAAATCCAAATCTAAACTTCCTTTGATCTAGTTTTCAAAAGATGAGAAGGATAAAAATTAGAATTGATTCCATCACAAAATTATGCTCATGAGACAAAGCAAACAACAGAATTTTAACCAATCCACATCTAATCTAAGAAATTTATGAACATCAGGAAGGGTTCTGTCATCCAACCATGCCCAGGAGACGATGGTGAGCAACAGGGTTCCCAAATTCACGAACCCTATAATGCTAAGAACATGCTCAAAGCTATCACAGATCCATTGTAATTTAAGTCACAACAAACCATTAAAACTGAAAGCATTCTTATTAATCAAACTAGAATCAAACGTGAGTTCAATTAAAACATGAATCCAAGCAATAGGCACAACCCATCTTGCTACAAGCTTCACCTATTAGCCCTAGATAAGAGGTTTAGTGTTGAGGGTCAAATATTGCATATTAAACCCTAGTTATTGCCTGGATTTATGAACATGGTACTGTTTAACGGCCCAATTTAACCATGTTTGTGCTGCAAGGTGTGTTTAGGAGCTTAGACTGAAATAGGGTGCGAAAAGCATGAATTTAATGCTCTGATGTCACCAAGGCAAGGGACGGACTCCAAGGGACCAAGATCGAAGAATTTACATGCCAGATATTCGAGAAAATCGAGAAATTGAAGCTCAAGTGGCCTGAAAGTCGGCCAGAATGAAAGATCACAGGGTTTCCATCGTCTATTTGGCTAGAAACATCATACATAGCCTGAGGACTATAAATGAACCATATACGTCAAATTTGAACCATCGGATCCCTGTATAAGTAGCCCAAATGACAGATCAGCCCCTTAAATCCTTAAGTGGGGCCCACCTGATCTCTGGATACGCTTCAATTTTGGACTCAACGCCTTAAATGAGGCGAAAAAAATGGATGGACGACACAGATCTCTCACGTACATCACAATGGGCCTACACCAACGCGAGCATGCACATAGAGTGTGCACGTTCGCTGTGCACCGAATGCCACAAAAGTCGGTCAACGCATACTGACCAACGTTTCCTTCCAAGAAATCGGATTGTGTACTGAGTTACTCAGTACGCTCTTATCGTACTGAGTAAATTCTTTCGGGCCTACCATGAATTCTTTTGGTTGATCCACGCCGTCCATACGTTTTTTCAGATCATTTTAGGGCTGAGACCAAAATCGAATCATATAAAAAGCTCAAATGGTCCATACCACTAGAAATAGTGGAAGTATTGATTTGCACCGTTGAAACCTTTCCAAGGACTCCAGTGATGTTTATTTGTCATCCAACCAGTTAGTAAGATAAAAAAGACATGGATTAAGTGAAAACAAAAACATCGCCTTGATCTAAAACTTCTGTGGCCACCAAGAACTTTTCAACAGTAGATGTTAAATTCACACTGTTTCCAGTGGTGTGGTCCACATGATCTTTGAATATGCTTCGTTTTTGGGCTAACCATTTAAATTAACTAATAAAATAGATGGACAGAGTGGATAAAATGCATAAATGACGGTGGGCCCCATAGAGTTTACTAAGTACGCTAAGCGTACTGAGTTACTCAACACGCAATCCGCTTCCTCCTTTCAAAACCATTCCTATGTTGCGAACTTGAACTGAGGAACTGCGATTTTGACAATGGACCCCACCCATCATCCATTTGAAGAATCTGGACCGTCCAATGCATCCAGAGGAGGGGGATGACCATCACCATGCTTTCTCTTTGGACTCATGCAAATGTAAATGTGTAAAATCACCGTCAAACACAGGATGAACGGTGGAAGCAAAGAGTCAATGGGCCACATTAAAGGACGTCCAAAAATAGACTTTTCCAACTGGTTTTTCTCTACGAATCCAATGAACGGAGTGGATTTCTCTGTTAATTTCAATAATGGGTCCAACCAATCAATCAGCGCAGGCTCTGTTGCGAGAGCCCTGTTTTGCAACCAGAACTGACGTTCCAGGTGGGCCATCACGGACGACTCTTCTTGAATATCCGAACCGTTCATCTGAACGGCAGCCAAAAACCGTCCGTAGGGACGCCTACCCTTCACAAAAATGCACTTATGTGCGAAGACCAAGTTCAACGCAAGAACGACTTGCGTAAGAGAAAATCCAGAAGATTCTTCTACATAAAGCTTGCGAACTTGGAGTCGATTCTCCTTGCAACCGACCTCTCCAGCTAACTACATTACCTCTATAAAAGGAAAAGGAAAAGAAAAAGAGAGAGCAAGGCATTCAATCAACGGCTGGGAGATTCAATCCAGTGCTGGGGACGTCAGGGAAAGACAGAGAGTATTTTCTATGTTTAGCTGTTGTTTTGTTTTTATTTATTACTTTTATGAGATCTAGTCCAATCATGTTGGGCTGAATCTCTCAGCTAAGACTAAGAGGTGAAGCTTGTAGCGTGATGGGGAGACTTCTTGTTTGAACCTTTTGTTTAGACTGATCTCATCTTGAATTTAGTTTAATTATGGGGAGTATTTTCAGTTTTTAATGGTCTGTTGTGATTGAAATTACAATGGGTTTGCGATAGCTTTGAGCATGTTCCTTTCCTTATTTTGATTATGACGCCAGGAAGCCCTGTTGTTCACCATCGTCTCCTGGGCATGGTTGGATGACAGAACCCTTCCTAACCTTCATACATCGATGATTGGTTGCTAATTAGTTTAATTCTGTTGTTTGCTTTGTCTCCTGGGCATGGGTTGGTGATGGGATCCATTCTAATTCATATACCTTTCATCTCTTGAAAACTAGATCAGAGGAAGTTCAGTTTTAATTTTCATGGTTACACCCTTCAACTGGATGAAGATGGGACTCTAAGTCCAATTGGGTTCTTGAATCAAGCATAAGATCTCCCTGATCTCTACAAGTGGATCCTCTAAATCCCTAGTTTCCTACCTCTGAATTCTTTAAGTTTTAAATTAATATTTCACCATTATTCCCTCAAATTCATTTGATTTAGATTTCATCTTAGTCTAGTTCTAGTTCTGCTTAGTTTCAGATTACGTACAGGTTTCAGTCCCTTGGGATTCGACTTCAGTCTCACTGAGTTTATTACTACATCACAACCCTATACTTGGGGAGTGAACAAGTTTTTGACGCCGTTACTAGAGACTGACGGCTTCATTTTTCTGAAATTAATTAGTCTTAGGATTAGTTTAAGATTGGGTTTTATTTCTAGTTTTTCCTTTCTTATTGATCTATAGAACTAACTTGTTTTCCTACTTCGTAGGATTTTTAATAGATCTTCTAATCTGGTAACTTCATTCTTATTTCCTTACTTTCTTTAGCCTTTAGATTCGGTTTTATCTTTTAGAAACTAACTTGGTTTGTTTTGTTTTGTAGGATCTTAACTTAGTACTTCAAATTCGGTAACTTCTTTCCATCTTTCCTATTTATTTTTAGAATTCCTTTCTATTCTTCCTCTTAGGTCTAGGGTTAGAATCTGAACTGAGAGTTGTGAGTGTTTCATGCCCAAGTGGATTCATGATAACACTTGACATCTCTTGACTGAAGGAGGATTAGTTGAGGGGTTGACTATCCATCGCAGGACTAGACATCGCTCGAGATCCCTAGAGTTAATTGAAGTAATGGCTGCAAATCAACCGGAAGCATTACCTCCACATAGGGTGGAGGACACTCAAGATGAGAATGAGGTGCATCAAGCACCCTCGCCTCGTACTTTACGAGATTATTTACAACCGGTGGGGGTGAGTATGCTCTCATGTATGATTTTTTCTGAAAATATAGGACATATGGACATCAAGCCAGGGGTTATCCAACTCCTTCCTAAATTTCATGGGCTTGAATCAGAAAGTCCATACTTACATTTGAAAGAGTTCGATGAGATCATAACCACTTTATACTTTCCTAATGTATATGAGGATACAGTCAGGTTGAAACTCTTTCCATTTTTCTTGAAGAAGAAGGTTAAGGCATGGTTTTATTTACTGCGTCCTAAATCCATTGGCACATGGAATGATATGCAAAGGGAATTCATAAAGAAATTTTTTCCACATCATAAAACGATTACCTTTAGAAAAGTAATCATGAACTTTGCCTAAAAGGAGGATGAAACATTCTTCCAATGTTGGGAAAGGTTTAAGGATCTTGTCAGTTCATGCCCACAACACGGCTTTCAAACGTGGCGCATTATAAAATTTTTTATGATGGACTGACATCTTTCATGCACTAATTGGTGGAGACAATGTGTAATTGAGAATTCATGAATAAAGATGTCGATGAGGTATGGGATTACCTCAATAAACTTGCTGAAAATGCATAATCATGGGACCATTACCTAAAATCGAACACCACGTCTAGGCCGACTTAATTTAAGGAGAAAGGTAGATTGTATCTCCTGAAAGATGAGGATGATCTCAATTATAAAGTGACTAATCTCATAAGAAAATTTGAGGTCATGGAAGGAAAGAAGGATAAGGTTAATGAAATTGTTTGCGGCATCTGTGAATGCAACATTCATGCAACTGAAAATTGTCCTACAATGCCTACTTTTCGGGAAGTGTTGAATGAACAAGCCAATGCTGTAAATAACCATCAGAGACCTTTTAATGGACCTACCTCTAATACGTACAATCCTGGTTGTAAAAATCATCTAAACTTTAGTTGGAGGAATGGACAAACTGCTACCCCTTAAGGTTTCTTCAATCAAAATCCAAATTAGGGGAAACCTCAAGAAGAACCGGTTCAAAATTTCACACAAGAGCTGGCTTAAGCAGTGCGAGAACTTACAAATTTTATACTAAAGATGGATTCACGTATGACGGTCATAGAAAAGGGGATGCTTCCTACACAACCGCTTCCCAATCATAAACTGCAATACGAGATAAGTGATCCCAGCTCTTTAAATCAGATGGAGCATGCTAAATCCATCACCACTCTTACGAGTGAGAAGATTATTGATAAAACCCTTCTGGTTAGGCCTGAAAAGCCTCAAGAACTAGAAGAGGGCAACAATGATGGATTTAGTGATGCCCCACAAAATTAGAACCAGAACTTCTAGAGAAGCCAGTTGTTCCATTTCCCTAACGGTTGGTTGCACCAAAACCTTTCTCTAACTCTTAGGATATTCTAGAGGTGTTGGAAGAAGTAAAAGTTAAAATTCATCTACTTGATGTCGTGAAACAAATACCTTCATATGCCAAATTCCTAAAAGACCTATGCACGACCAAAAGACGGCAGAGTATTCAAAAGAAATCTTCTTAACTGAGAAAGTGAGTATCATCTTAAAGCAAGACGTGCTGCAGAAATTTAAGGATCCTGGTAACCCAACCATATCATGTATGATCGGTAACTACTGCATTGAGCACGCACTTCTTGACTTAGGAGCGAGCGTCAATCTGATTCCCTACTTGGTATACAAACAGCTAGAGTTAGGTGAATTGAAATCCACCTTAACCACATTACAACTCGCTGATCGTTTTGTCTGTATACAAAGAGGGATAATTGAGGATGTGTTAATTCAGGTCGACAGATTCTACTACCCTGTAGATTTCATTATCCTAGATACTGTACCCATCAATAATGGAAACACTCAGATTCCCTTCATTCTTGGTCGTCAATTCCTGGCCACTTCAAATGTAATTATCAATTGTAGGAATGGAGTCATGAGCGTGTCTTTTGGGAATATGACATTAGAGTTAAACATCTTTTTTAATAACGGCAGAAATTTCGAGGATGATGACGATTTCCACGACATTAACATGATTGATTCTTTCGTGGAAGATATAACGCATCTGACTTTATCCTCTGACCCTCTAGAGACATGCTTGGCCCACTCCCATGACTTAGATGATGACATAATTAAGGAGACGTGTGCCTTTCTTGATACTGCACTGGTACTTGAAGTTAACCAGTGGAGGCCACAATTTGAAGAATTATCCCAAACCAATGTAGTGCCTCTACCGTCTAACCTCAAGCAGCCGAAGCTTAACCTAAAACCTTTAGCCTTTGATTTGAAATATGTCTATTTAGGTTAAGATGAGACATACCCAGTGGTGATCTCTACCCACCTGGAGAAAGAATAAGAGATTATGCTCATATCTACTCTCATTGAGCATAAGAGAGCCCTTGGATGGATGATAGCGGACCTCAAACAAATTGACCCCTCGATTTGTACTCACCGCATATATCTTGAGGATAATGCAAAGACTTCATAGCAATCACAACATAAACTCAATCCAAACATGAAAGAAGTGGTTAAGGCCGAGGTTCTTAAACTATTAGATGTGGGTATCATATACCCTATATCCAATAGTCAATGGGTAAGTCCAACTCAGGTGGTTCCTAAGAAGTTCGGAATCACCATCGTAGCCAATGCCAATAATGAACTCCTACCAACCAGAGTTACTACTGGTTGGAGAATGTGCATTGACTACAGGAAGCTGAATTCCATCACGAGGAAGGACCACTTTCCTTTGCCCTTCATTGATGAAATCTTGGAAAGGCTAGCTGGTCATTCCTATTATTGTTTCCTTAACAGGTATTCGGGATACAATCAGATTGAAATCGCCCCTGAGGATCCGGAAAAGACCACATTTACATGTCCCTACGACACCTTTACCTACAGAAGGATGCCATTCGGGTTATGTAATGCACTTGCCACCTTTTAGTGGTGTATGATGAGTATCTTTTCTAACATGGTGGGAAAATATTTAGAGGTCTTCATGGACGATTTCTCTATTTTCGGTTTCTCTTTCAGCGAGGGCTTAAAGAGTCTTAAATGTGTGCTAAAAAGATGTGAAGAAAAGAATCTGGTACTTAATTGGGAGAAGTGTCATTTCATAGTTTAAAAGGGAATTGTCCTTAGACATATCATCTTGTCTAAGGGACTCGAGGTAGATAAGGTAAGAATCAATCTTATCTCTAACCTGCCTCCACCCAAGAACATCAAAGACGTGTGATACTTTTTGGGACACGTAGGGTTTTACAAGCGATTTATAAAGGATTTTAGTCTCCTCTCTCGTCCTTTATGTAATGTTCTACAAAAGAATGCACCATACGAGTGGATTGAGCAATGTTAGGAAGCTTTTACTAAGCTTAAGGGCATATTGACCACTACACCTATCATGTAGTCACCCGACTGGAGCCTTCCTTTTGAGCTTATGTGCGACACTTTTGATTATGCTCTTGGAGCGGTTCTAGGTCAGAGAAAAGATAAGAGGCCTTACGTCATTCATTACGCGAGTAGGACTCTAAATCCTGCCCAAGTGAACTACTCGACTACGGAAAAAGAACTCTTAGTCGTAGTGTTCGCCTTGGATAAATTTAGGACCTACCTGATCGATCCAAGATCATTATCTATACAAATCATACGACACTCAAGTATCTTCTTTCTAAGAATGATTGTAAGCCCCGCCTAATGAGATGGATCCTTCTACTCCAAAAATTTGATTTGAAAATTAAAGATAAAAAGGGAGTAGAGAACATATTGGCCGATCACCTTTCTCACCATAATACCTCTGATTCCCTTGAGGTGACCCATATCAATGACATGTTCCCTAATGAACAACTATTCAGAGTCTCCCATTCACCTCGGTTCGTTGATATTGCTAATTATCTTTCCATAGGCTCCATACTGACACATTGGACTGCACAAGATAAGAAGAAATTCTTTACCAAGGTGCGTAACTTTTTCTAGGACAATCCATATTTATTTAAAAATTGTCCAGACTAAATCCTAAGGAGATGTGTGCCAGACGATGAGCATCAGAGTGTCATCTCCTTCTGTCACTCATAGGCCTGTGGTGGTCACTTTTCTGCTAAAAAGACCACGGCCAAGATTCTGCAGTGTGGCTTTTATTGGCCCACTATGTTCAGGGACACTCATGAGTTTTGCAAGGCTTATGAGTGTTGTCAGAAATTAGGAGCATTGTCCTGTCGAAATATGATGCCTTTGAATCCCATCCTTATCATAAAAGCATTTGATTGCTGGGGCATTGATTTCATGGGACCATTCCCCCAATCCTTTGAAAATTTGTATATTTTGCTTGTTGTAGACTATGTCACTAAAAGGGTCGAAGCGATTCCGTGCCGAAATAATGACCATTGCACAGTCATTAAATTCTTAAAAGAGAACATCCTTTCTCGGTTCAGAACGCCTCGAGCCATCATTAGTGATGGGGGCTCACACTTTTGTAATAGATCGTTCGAGAGCTTAATGAAGAAATATGGTATCTCTCATAAGGTGAGCACCCCATACAATCCACAAACAAGTGGACAAGCTGAGATTTTTAATAGGGAGATCAAACATATCCTGGAGAAAACGGTTAACCCTGATCGTAAGAATTAGTCAACCCGATTGATCGATGTCTTATGGGCGTACCGTACTACTTTTAAAATTCCTATTGGAATGTCTCCTTTTAAACTTGTCTATGGGAAGGCTTGTCACTTGCCTGTGGAGTTGGAACATAAAGCATACAAGGCGATCAAAAATCTAAATTTCAATCTGGACAATGCTGGCTCGCTATGCAAACTTCAGTTGAATGAACTTAAAGAAATTCGGAATGACGCATACGAGAATTCGAGAATTTACAAGGACATGATGAAGGCGTTTCATGTACATATTCTGCGGAAATCATTTACACTAGGTCAAAAAGTCCTTTTGTATAACTCTCAACTACATCTGTTTCTGGGTAAGCTTCGATCTTGTTGGACTGGCCCTTACATTGTTGTCACTGCTTATCCTCATGGGGCCGTTGAGATAAGAGATCCCGACAATGAAAAGGAGTTTAAAGTAAATGGACACGGATTAAAATCATTTGTCGAGAAATTTGATTCAGAGGACATGTCCATGCCTCTGACTAAATCTGTTCACCAGGATTGATCTCCTAGTTTGATGGAGATATAGGTAAATTTATCGCTTTCATAGGACTAGGATAGTTTACTTTATGTTGTTCTAGGATAGACGGTTTTATGTCGTTAGCTTAGTTTGCTTAATACGTTATTTTAGGATAGTTGACTTTCGTGTTTGACTCTCGTACTGACCCGCTCTCAAGCTGAGATCTTTATGGAAAAGTCTCTCGATTCGTTATCTAGGTACTATCTTCCCATCACTTTTCCTTTACCTTCATTGTCCCATGTGCATTGCATGCTCATATCTTTTACATTGAGGACAATGTAGATTTTAGGTTAGGGGTGAGAAATTAGGTTACCTAATCAGTATTTTATTAAGGTTGAGCAAAAAAATTTGTGAAAATTTTTAAAAAATTTTCTGGAATTTCTTGTGAATTCGAAGTGATTTTAACGGTCATCTTTGATTTAGAATTACAAGATACGTGATGTTGGTAATCCATGACTCTTGGATTCAGTTATCGGTTAGATTTCACAGTTAAGTTTGAATTGTTAACCTATGATTAGAAGTTTTAACCATTGATTGAATCATGATTTCACAGGACACATCTCGCTTACACATTAAGGTTTCAGTTTGATATTGAATTGTAACTTGGTGATCATTAAGCATGGAAGGAACCAACTTCGAGAATTTGGCCATCATGTTCAATAAGAATGAAAAGAAGAAAATAATAATAATAATATATACCCAGCTAAAAAACAGTTATCGTCGAAAAGGGTTGGGTGAACGGTCTTCATCATAGGTTTGCTCCTTATAGGTGAGGATTCGTTTCCCCTTCTTGGTTAACATTCGGAAAAGATTGGGCGATTGGTCTTCACCATAGGTTTGCTCCCTATGGGTGAAGATTCAATTCCTCTCCTTGGAATTACCTGTAAAAGGGTGACATAGAGTGAAAGTCATCGATGGAAAAATCAAAAGCTAGAAGAATGAAAAAAAAAAGCTATAAGGCAAATTCTGGTTTAGGTTTTGATTGTCCTGAATGCTCTTTTGATTATCAATGTTATCATGAAAATTGACGATTGAATCTCTTAATGATGATAAGCCGGGATTACACTATACATCCATGGAACTCAATGTTTATAATTTTTCTAATTAACGGGTTAATACTTTGAGCCTGACTATAAAATTTACCACGCGCTTGAATCCATGAGAGAGTAATGCCCAACATTCATGAATCTTAGAATTCTAGTACCTGGAGTGTTTTTCGAAAATCGCTTGAGCTCATAGCAATTGCCATATAAGTCTCAACTTATTTTTCACATACTTTTCTTGGGACTATTAAGATGTTGGTTGGGGGTTGTGTTGAGGGTCAAATATTACATATTAGACCCTAATTATTGCCTGGATTTACGAACATGATACTATTTAATGGCCCAATTTAACCGTGTTTGTGCTGCAAGGTGTGTTTAGGAGCTTGGACTGAAACAGGGTGTTAAAAGCATGGATTTAATGCTCTGATATCACCAAGGCAAGGGACGGACTCCAAGGGACCAAGATCGAAAAATTTACATGCCAGAGATCCGAGAAAATCGAGAAACTAAAGCTCAAGTGGCCTGAAAGTCGGCCAGAATGAAAGATTATAGGGTTTCCATCATCTCTTCGGCTTGAAACTTCATACATGGCCTAAAGACTATAAATGAACTGTACACGTCAAATTTGAGCCATCAGATCCCTATAGAAGTGGCCCAATGGACAATCATCCCCTTAAATCCTTAAGTGGGGCCCACCTGATCTCTGGATACGCTTCAATTTTAGACTCAAAGCCTTAAATGAGGCGAAAAAATGGATGGATGACGTAGATCTCTCACGTACATCACAATGGACCTACACTAGCGCGAGTGTGCACATAGAGTGCTGTGCACCGAATGTCACAAAAGTCGGTCAATGCATGCTGACCGACGTTTCCTTCCGAAGCCCTTCCTCTGCTGCGAACTTGAATAGAGGAACTGCGATTTTGATAGTGGTCCCCACCAATCATCCATTTGAAGAATCTGGACCGTCCAATGCATCTAGAGGAGGGGCATGACCATCGCCAAGCTTTCTCTTTGGACTCATGCAAACGTAAACATGTAAGATCACCGTCAAACTGTTACGTGCCAGGTATGACTCAGTCAAATCAGTCGCGCAGGCCTTTGTGAACCACATATTCAAACTTCATGGAATGCCACAGTCAATAGTTAGTGATCGTGACCCAATCTGTACTAGTGCCTTTTGGCAAGAGTTATTCCGTTTGCAAGGAAGCCGACTACGAATGAGTTCAGCGTATCACCCTCAAACTAATGGCCAATCAAAAGTACTAAATAGATGCCTTGAAGGGTATTTGCATTGTTTCTGCAGTCATAAGCCTAAGGAGTGGACTCGTTGGCTTCCATGGGCTGAATGGTCATTGATAGGAATCCGCCTCCTCAGGCGCCCTATGTTTGTAAACGAACAACGAACAAGAATAAAATGTGGTCCACTTCGAGGGGAACCGGCCCTCCAATCTTCTGAGGATAGAAGAGACTGATTGAAAAGTTGTTGTTCTTATTCACATCTAGGCATAGCCTTAAATAAAAAAGAAAATAACAAAATACAAAAGAAAATAACAACCACTTAGGACATGTGGAGTCTACCCTTGGACACGTGGACTCTACCCCCAAAGCAAACCCCTTAAAAGTAGCAAATGGTTATTGACTGAAACAACCCAAACAACCCAACGTACTGATTTGACTGAGTCATACCTGGCATATAACAACCCTCCCCCCTTAAGAACCAACCTTTTCCTCAAGGTTGAAGCTTGGAAACCGTTCTTTGATAGACATGGAGCTTTCCCATGTGGCGTCCTCAGGTGGAGAGTCATGCCACTGGATCAACAGCTCAGTCACCGCCTTATTGTTTTTCTTTACCATTTGTCGATCTAAGATCCATTCTGGCACTTTAGGGAAGGAGTCCTCTAGCAACAAAATAGGTGGGGTCATTTGTAACTGGAAAGCTGGCCCTACCCTTTTCTTGAGTTGAGAAACATGGAAAATGGAATGAATCTTTGCACCTTGAGGTAGATCGAGCTTGTAAGCAACTGGACCGATGCGCTGTAGAATTTTATAACGACCATAATATCGTAATGACAGCTTCATAGAACGACGTTGAGCTATAGAACTTTGACAATAGGGCTGTAACTTAAGATACACCCAATCCCCTTCATTAAACTCATGATCTGTTCGATGAGTATTAGCATATTTCTTCATATGATCTTGTGCCCTGATGAGATTGTCTTTAAGAATTCGTAAAACAACATCTCTTTGTTGCAATTCAACTTCTACAGCTTGTACCTTGGTCGTCCTTGGAATGTAGCTCAAGAGAGTGGGAGGAGATACTACATAGACGACCTCAGATGGGGTCATCCGAGTGGCTGAATGGGTGGATGTGTTATAAGACCATTTAGCCCATGGAAGCCAATGAGTCCACTTCTTAGGCTTATGATTGCAGAAACAATGCAAATACCCTTCAAGGCATCTGTTTAGCACTTCTAATTGGCCATCAGTTTAAGGGTGATACGCTGAACTCATTCATAGTCGGCTTTCTTGCAAACGGAATAACTCTTGCCAAAAGGCCCTAGTAAAGATTGGGTCACGATCACTGACTATTGACTGTGGCATTCCATGAAGTTTGAATATGTGGTTCACAAAGGCCTGCGCGATTGATTTAGCTGAGTAAGGGTGGCCAAGTACTATAAGTGAGCATATTTGGACAATCGATCAACAATCACAAGAATCATAGATTGGCCTTGTGAAAGAGGAAGGCCTTCAATAAAGTCCATGGCAATGTTGGTCCAAATCGGCTTGGGTATCGGCAAGGGCTGCAGGAGACCCACCGGTAATATATTTTCATATTTGTTTCGTTGGCAGGTGTCGCATTCCTTGATAAAATTTTTCACTAAATTTCTCATTCCCGGCCAATAGAACAGTTGCTTGATTCGCTGCCAAGTTTTGTGATATCCCATATGGAGAAGCATGTAATTCGGTCATTAGCTTGGTTCTAGATTGAGCCGTACCAATAAAGAGACGTTCCTTGTAGAAAAGAAGTCCATCATGCAGTGTATATCTTTTAGAATCTAGCTGGCCTAGGTTACAAAGCTGAATGAGTTCGCGAGTAGCTGGATCACTATAGCAATCTTTCTTGATCTCATCCCACCAATCAGAAACTGGTGGTGTGGACAAGGCTTGGAGCTCCCCCTCTTCATGCCTTCTAGATAAAGCATCAACTACAACATTTTCAATTCCCTTTTTATATTCTATTTTATAATCATACCCATAAGTTTGATGAGCCATTTCTGTTGTGCTGGAGTGGTGACCAGTTGTTCCAAGAGATATTTTAAGCTTTTGTGGTCGGTATGAATAATGAAACGATGGCCAAGTAAATATAGTCACCATTTCTGAACTGCATGGACCAAAGCTAACATCTCCTCTTCATACGTGGACAATGCTAGATTCTGTCCCTGCAATGCTCGACTATTGAAAGCGATTGGTCGTTCATCTTGCATTAAGACTCCGCCAATCCCACCACCAGACGCATCGCATTCAATAGTAAAAGGCCTTGAGAAGCCAGGTAAGGTAAGTATTGGCGGTTTTGTCATGGCTTCCTTAAGATTTATAAAAGCCTGATCAGTTGCTCATTCTAATGAAAAGAATCCTTCCTAAGGAGGGCTGTCTGTAAGGGTCGTGTCTTAGTCCGTACCGTTCCGTTAGCTTCCGCAGTCCTTTCGGTCGAGTTTCAACAATCCTCGACTTGTATTCGACGTTTGCGCGCGATCCTAAGCCGGGTCCCGCATACCGAAGTCGGCTCGAACCAAAACTTGTATCATAGCGACTGCATCGTCGCCGTGGTTCTAACGCCGCGACTTACGCACCGAATCGATACCCGGGCCAGGAGATGTGGGCCTGCGTTCATTCCGAAGAAACGCCGCAAGTTGCGATTATCGAGGGAATCTCTATGATATGTCCCATCAATCAATGTCAAGTACAAGCCATACCCTAAGTACAACAACCCATCCCTACCTTTTCATAAGTCCACTCTCTCTCCATCTCACCATTCCTCCTTTTTACAATTTTCAAACATAACCATACTCCTTTACAAATTTTTAAAACTCACCCATACCCATCCATCTCCCATCCTTACAACATCACTCCATCCATCCTTACACCCATTATTTCTATCTTCCTCTCTCATTCTCTAGTAAATATCCAAATCCCATGAGAAATTCCACATGTCCAATACTCTCTCTCAACTCCAAGTGTGGCCCACCCCCTCATCTCTCATCCCCACCATAGAAACTCCATCATCCGCCGTTAAAAGTCGAGCATAGGAGCTTACAAGCCTACGGGAGTAAGAAGAAGGCTTAGAGGTGGGTGATCCATCATTTATCTCAACTTTAAGGGCCCACTTGTTGTAGGACCCACTTAATGATGTGATGCATCAATAGAGGGCCCATAGTGGCGGGTTCCCTCCTCTCTATCCCCGTCTCTCTCTCTCTCTCTCTCTCTCTCTCTCTCTCTCTCTCTCTTTCTTTGAATGGTGATGATGATGAAGGGGTAAGTGTGGCCCACCATGAATCATATAGTTCATGTGGGACCCATTGGATGAATGTGTTGGATCTACGCCACCCAGCCCATTAGCGGGCCAAGATGAAAGAAAACACCAATATCATGGTGGTCCAAACAGGTGGACCACGTACATGTGGGACCCACCTTAATGTGTGGGCCACGTCCAGGTGGTACCCACTACAATGTTGTGTATTCATGCCGTCCGGCGTCCTGGATGCTAGACAGTGGCTAACATGGAGTGCGTGCACTGACACGGGCGTGTACTAACAACTAACAAAAAAAATGGGTTCTTTTTTTTAAGTTGGGGTGGACCGCCCATATAGGCCCCACCTTGATGTATGTACTTAATCCAAGCTGTCTATCCCGTCTCCCAGATCATTTTAGGCGTTGAGCCGAAAAATGAGGCTGATCCGTCTTCCTGGCAGGCCATAGTTTGGGTAATAGGATTTTCACCATTGAAGTACCGCCTGATGTTTCGGTATGCCAAAACCCATCCAATATTGGGCTCGATCCGTTTGTATTGAGCCATAAAATCCAATGGCTAGGTTGGATTTGTCTGAGGCGGGCCCCACCTACCAAAAACCACCAGACCTACCGTTTTTAAAAAAAAAAAGGAAGCAAGGCAGCACCTACTGCTGCCGCTATCAGTGGGCGGGCGAACGGACGGGCTGGCCCTCACAGCCCTAGCTGTGGGCCCCACCGTGATGCGTTTTGAGCATCAACACCGTGCATTTAAGGCGTCCCCTTTAAATTATGGGATATCCCAAAAAAATCAGCCGTATACAAAACTCAGGTGGGCCACACCATCTAAAATCATGTGAAGACATGCCTAAAACATATAAAATCACTTGGTGGGTCCTACCTGAAATTTGGATGCGGTTGAAACTTGGTCTGAACCCTCAGCCAAGTGGGACACACATAATGAGTGGGCTGGATTTGCGAACCACATTACGGTGGGCCCTTGACCGTGACCCTATGAACAATTTGGGTGGCAAATAAACATTCCAGTGGGCCCTAGCTTTTTCCCAGGTCCACGTGACCTTTTAAATAGGTTGGATGTCAGATAAATATCATGGTGGGCCCAGGTCACGTGTGACCTTATCAAAGGGTTGGATGGAAAATAAATATTACGGTGGGCCCCTGGATCCCTGTGACATATCAACAGTTAGATGGCGAATAAAAATTACAGTGGTCCTTAGTGATTTATATATGTATTATATTATAATATGGTATATTATAATATATTATATTATAGTATATTACAGTATAATATATATACGAAGGGTGGGCCACGTGCATGTGACCCACCGCTGATGTATGTGTTCCTATTCCACCATCCAGATGGAACGATGGCTCACCATGATATATGAGTAACTCCACCATGTACATGTATTTCATCAATGCCATCCATATGTTTTATATCCACGTTGTCCATCTTATATGAGGTCTACCTTGATTTGTTTAAGGCCCATTGTTGAGGCCTACCTTGACTTGTATGAGGCCCATTATGATGTATGCAAGGCCCATGTGACTAGGCCCATCTTGATGCATTTGTGGCCCGTCATTGAGGCCCACCTTGATATATATACGAGACCCATGTATGAGGCCTATTTGATGTACTGGGGGCTCATGGGTCAAGGCCCAATAGGACGTACATAAGGCCCATTGTAGTGTGATTCCACCATGGTGTATGTGTCAACACTTATAGCGGGCTATACTTTGGGAGCAATGATGGTTTAATGTCCACATTGCAAAGATGATGTTGGTTAAATGTCCGCATTGTCACTCTCCCTAGGGCCCTTTGATAAGCCCATGCCTGTAATGTGTAGGCCGTCTAGGCCCATCTTCGTTTTGATCAGAGCCCATCACCACATAACATGCTTAGTATAGATCCATGATTCATGATCATACGCATCATATGTATGCCTGATGTGAGGATTGACTGATCATTGCACATGCCTTCGGGTAGATTGTTTATGGACTTCCTGATAAGCGGAGTTGCCCTACATGAGCGCTCGGTACGTGTAGGATTGTTGCATGTCTGAAAGTATGATACATGCACTTATATTTGTGTGATTGTGATTATTGTATATCCTAGCGACATCAGGGCCATAGCCTCCACAGACACATCGTGGGTGGCTGGATTGGATACCGAAAATATTGTTACTAAGCATCGGGGCGTCATAGATGTTCATGGGTGAAAATCTCTAAACCCAATAGTACCAGAGGATGACTCCAACGTCGAGACCGAGTGGATATATGAGCGCACGAGGGCCGAATACCAGGAAGCCGCGTCTCCCACTGTGTCGTGGTCGGTTGGAAAGGGGTGTGGCCTTACTCGCCCGAGGGTAGGGGGCAATACTAGGCTGAGTTTGACCAGCTCGTGAATGGGTCCACTATCAACTTGCCAGATAGGTATTGACAGACTATTAGCTAGGTGGATAGTGAGGTTTCTTACGCTCACTTGGACTGTGCGGCTGGGAGAGCGACAGTGCCATTTGGAGTGTACTAAACCCCGGTGATTATCTAGAATGAGAACTGTACTGATTTATGATGAGGATTGGCATGCTTGAGTTACATCTCGCATCGCATAGCCGTGTTATGGCCGATAGCATTCATATCTTGCACCACATAGCCTTGGTACGGCTGATTGCATTCATGTATTCATCACCATGATTCCGCATTACTCTGACCTTTTATTCTAAGCACGCTTATATTGCGCACACACTTACACCACCCTTTAAGCTTTCTATAAGCTTATGCACGATCGATGCTTGTAGGTGATGCCAGGACGTAGCCATAGCCTTGTCAGAGTTGGAGCGTGCAGTCGAGCTTTTGGAGTTCCTGTTATTATCATCACCTTGTATTTTCCTTTTACACGCATTGTACTCAAATTTTTTTTATCATAGTGGATTTTGTGATGGTGTTCTTGTGGTTATTGTTAGTGAGTTATGCTTGTGGTTATATTCACTACGAATCAGACTAAGGATTAGAAATCTTCCTTGTAGGATCTCAGGATCGGAACCTGGTAAATGGGTCTCGGGAACCTAGAATGGGGTTCTACGGAGGTTGTACGCGCCGGATTCGGCGATCAGGAATTTTGTGAGCCAGGTTTCCGAGTTCAGGGCGTGACACTATCAGTGGGCTAGCGATTTTGCCATAGTCTTTGATGAACTTACGGTAGTAGCCTGTCAAGCCCAAGAAGCCTTGTAAGGCTTTGGGTGAGTTGGGCTTAGGCCAACCCATCATAGCTTGAATCGTTTCTGGTTCCACTGCTACTCCAGCACCGGATATTATGTGCCCCAAATATTCAAACTCCCTCTGGCCAAACCTGCATTTGGACATTTTCGCATGCAGTTGGTGGTCCTGCAGAAGGTCCAATACAGTGGCCAGATGCTCTAGGTATTCTTACCATGATTTGCTGTATACAAGTATATCATTGAAGAATACCAATACAAATTTGCACAGATAAGGATGAAAAATATCGTTTATGAGACTTTTGAATGTTGATGGCGCATTGGTGAGGCCAAACGGCATCACCTTGAATTCGTAATGCCCTTCATGTGTTTAAAAAGCCGTTTTTTGAATGTCTGCTTCTGCCACACGAATCTGATGGTACTCCGATCTCAGATCTAACTTGGAGAAATAATAAGATTCATGAAGTTCATCAATTAGCTCGTCCACAACTGGAATGGGTATTTATCTTCGATGATCACCTGATTAAGGGCACGATAATCGACGCATAACTGCCAACTACAATCCGCCTTACGTACCAAGAGGACCGGCAAAGAGTATGGGCTTATACTGGGTCGGATTAAACCAGTTACTAGCGTTTCACGTATCATCTGCTCAATTTCATTTTTTTGATAATGTGGGTAGCGGTAAGGTCTGACACTTGTCGGTCGAGCCCCATCAACCAACAAAATTTGATGGTCATGGGACCTAGGAGGTGGCAAACCCTGTGGTTCTTTAAAGACATCTTGATAAGTATCAAGTAGAGACTTTAGTTCAGGTGATGAAAAGATTGGGTGAGACAACCCTTTCATGCTGCAGAGACGTAACACCATTCCCCATCCCAACTTCTTAGCCTTTTTACTAAAGGTAATTCCATCCACCATTTGAAGTGCAGTTAGCTTTGAACCCTTCATAATATATTCTTGCCCATTAACGGTGAACCGCATCCACATGTGGGTGAAATCCCACAAAACGGGGCTAAGAGTTTGTAGCCAGTGCGCACCTAGAACCACATCACATCCTCTAAGGGGAAGTATATAGAAATCAGTGGAGGTGATGAAATCCTGCAAACGCAACGATAATCCTGTGCACTTCCCTTGGCTTTTTAATCAGTCACCATTAGCAACTATTACTTCAAATGAATCTTTAGCTGAGGCCACGACCCCGACCTTTTTAATGGCTTCAGTGTCCACAAAATTATGGGTGCTACCAGAATCAATAAGCACCGTGACCGGATTTTGATATAGGAAGCCACGAACACGCATGGTCTGAGGAGTCGAAGAGCCGGCTATGGCTTGGAGAGAAATTTCAGGTGGATCATCGGTATCATGGCTGATTTCGATTTCTTCGTCAACCTTGATATCAGTATCAAGTGTTGGCTCACACGACCCATCAATCAAAAAGAGTTTTTGGGTTTTGCAGTAATGCCTGGGGTGGAATTTTTCATCGCAATTGTAACATAGCCCCCGATCTCGCCGTTCATTTGCCTCAGTAGGAGTAAGCCGTTTGATGGGTAACAATGGTACCTTGGAAATTGTGGAAACTGAGGGCTTACTAGAATCAGGGCGGCCCAAATGACGTCTCGTAGCCACCTTTTTCCTGTAGTCGGGCCAAGGCTATGGCTTGTGTCAAGGTAACTGGTCGAAACATTTGGACATCCAAGCGGATGTCATCTCGTAGGTCGCATACAAAACAACTTATGAGAAATGATTCAGTTAGCCCATCGGTCTGATTGGCTAACTTTTCGAATTCTTTTTGGTATTCTCGTAATGAAGAAGTTTGGCGAAGCTTGGCAAGAGCTCCAGCATGATCTTCATACCTAGTTGGTCCGAAACGCTCGTTCAAGGCTAACAAGAACTCTCGCCATGACATATAGACTTGCGATTTTTCATACCATTGGTACCATTGCAAGGCATCCCCCTGCAAATGGAATGAGGCAATGGTTAATCGCTCGTCCGCCGATGTGTGGTGATAGGTGAAGAACTGTTCTGCTCTGTAGACCCATTCGGATGGGTCACCTCCGTCGAAGGTAGGAAAATTAAGCTTCACAGTTCTGGATTGAATGGAACCTGTGGGTCTTGAGAGCGAGGATCCGCTGGTGTCACTAGGTCCGCTAGTTGCCGGATCTTTCCCTTTCTTTAGAGTATTGGAAATCTCTTCGTAACGGCTGTCGAGAATAGATAGTCGTTGCATGATCTCAGAGAGTGTTTGTTGTAAGTTAGCACTGTCAGCCTGGGACTTTCTTGAATCAACCATGGAGTCTGGCTTTGATACCAAATTGATAGGAATCCGCCTCCTCAGACGCCCTATGTTTGCAAACGAATAATGAACATGAATGAAATGTGGTCCACTTCAAGGGGAACCAGCCTTCTAATCTTCTGAGAATAGAAGATACTGATTGAAAAGTTGTTATTCTTATTCACATCTAGGCATAGCCTTAAATAAAAAAGAAAATAACAACCACTTTGGACACGTGGACTCTACCCCAAAGCAAACCCCTTAAAACTAGCAAATGGTTATTGACTAAAACAACCCAAACAACCCAATGTACTGATTTGACTGAGTCATACCTGGCACGTAACCCCCCTCCCCCTTAAGAACCAACCTTGTCCTCAAGGTTGAAGCTTGGAAACTATTCTTTGATAGACACGGAGCTTTCTCATGTGGCGTCCTCAGGTGGAGAGTCATGCCACTGGATCAACAGCTCAGTCACCACCTTGTTGTTTTTCTTTATCATTCATCGATTGAGGATCCATTCTGGCACTTTAGGGAAGGAGTTCTCCAGCAACAAAATAGGTGGGGTTGTTTGTAACTGGACAACTGGCCCTACCCTTTGCTAGAGTTGAGAAACATGGAAAATGGGATGAATCTTTGCACCTTGAGGTAGATCGAGCTTATAAGCAACTGGACCGATGCGCTGTAGAATTTTATAACGACCATAATATCGTGATGACAGCTTCATAGAACGACGTTGAGCTATAGAACTTTGATGATAGGGTTGTAACTTAAGATACACCCAATCCCCTTCATTAAACTCATGATCTGTTCGATGAGTATTAGCATATTTCTTCATACGATCTTGTGCCCTGATGGGATTGTTTTTAAGAATTCGTAGAACAACATCTCTTTGTTGCAATTCAACTTCTACAGCTTGTACCTTGGTCGTCCCTAGAATGTAGCTCAAGAGAGTGGGAGGAGATACTCCATAGACGACCTCAAATGGGGTCATCCGAGTGGCTGAATGGTTGGATGTGTTATAAGACCATTCAGCCCATGGAAGCCAACGAGTCCACTCCTTAGGCTTATGACTGCAGAAACAACACAAATACCCTTCAAGGCATCTGTTTAGTACTTATGATTGGCCATCAGTTTGAGGGTGATACGCTGAACTCATTCATAGTTGGCTTCCTTACAAACGGAATAACTCTTGCCAATAGGCACTAGTAAAGATTGGGTCACGATCACTGACTATTGACTGTGGCATTCCATGAAGTTTGAAAATGTGGTTCACAAAGGCTTGCGTGACTGATTTAGCTGAGTAGGGGTGGCCAAGTGCTATAAAGTGAGCATATTTGGACAATCGATCAACAATCACAAGAATCACAGATTGACCTTGTGAAAGAGGAAGGCCTTTAATAAAGTCCATGGCAATGTTGGTCCAAATCTGCTTGGGTATCGACAAAGGCTGCAGGAGACCCACCAGTGATGTATTTTCATATTTGTTTCTTTGGCAGGTGTCGCATTCCTTGATAAAAATTTTCACTGAATTTCTCATTCCCAGCCAATAGAACAGTCGCTTGATTCGCTGCCAAGTTTTGTGATATCCCATATGACCAACAGTGGGAGAAGTATGTAATTCAGTCATTATCTTGGTTCTAGATTGAGCCGAGCCAATAAAGAGACGTTCCTTGTAAAACAGAAGTCCATCCTGCAGTACATATCTCTTAGAATCTAGCTGGCCTAGGTTCCAAAGTTGAATGAGCTCGCGAGTAGCTGGATCACTTTTGCAATCTTTCTTAATCTCATTCCACCAATCAGAAACTGGCGTGGACAAGGCTTGGAGTTCCCCCTCTTCATGCCTTCTAGATAAAGCATCAGCTACAACATTTTCAATTCCCTTTTTATATTCTATTTTATAATCATATCCCATAAGTTTGATGAGCCATTTCTGTTGTGCTGGAGTGGTGACCCATTGTTCCAAGAGATATTTTAAGCTTTTGTGGTCGGTACGAATAATGAAATGATGGCCAAGTAAATATGGTCACCATTTCTGAACTGCATGGACCAAAGCCAACATCTCCTTTTCATATGTGGACAATGCCAAATTCCATCGCTGCAATGCTCGACTAGTGAAAGCGACTGGTCGTTCGTCTTGCATTAAGACTCCGCCAATCCCACCACCAGACGCATCGCATTCAATAGTAAAAGGCCTTGAGAAGTCAGGTAAGGTGAGTACTAGCGGGTTTGTCATGGCTTCCTTAAGATTTATAAAAGCTTGATTAGCTTGCTCATTCCAATGAAAGGAGTCCTTCTTAAGGAGGGCTATCAGTGGGCTAGTGATTTTGTCATAGTCTTTGATGAACTTACGGTAGTAGCCTATCAAGCCCAGGAAGCCTTGCAAGGCTTTAGGTGAGTTGGGCTTAGGCCAACCCATCATAGCTTGAATCTTTTCTGGTTCCACTGCTATCCAACACCAGATATTATGTGCCCCAAATATTCAACCTCCCTTTGGCCAAACTTGCATTTGGACATTTTTGCATACAATTGGTGGTCCCGCAGAAGGTCCAATACTGTGGCCAGATGCTCTATGTCATGCCTCAAACTCGAAAAACGGGCTCACAGAATTCTCGATCGCCGAATCCGGTGCCGACAGCCTCCGTAGTACCTCATTCTCGGATTCTAGTACTTACATGCCAAATTCCGATCCTGGGATCCTACATGGAGGATTTTCAGTATGAATTTTTTTTTGTAATGGAGCATAACCACAAGCATAATCAACTCACAAAACAATATCACCACATATCCACTATATCAAAAACTTTAAGTACAATGCGTATGAAAGGAAAATATAATATAATGAAAGTAACAGAAACTCCAGAAGCTCGGCTGCACGCTCCAAGCTCAACGCTTCTGCAACCTGCACACATCCATCGTGCATAAGCTTATAGAAAGCTTAGAGGGTGGTGAAAGTGTGTGTAAGGAGAGTGCCAAGTGTACAATATCAAAGTAATGCGGGAATACGCGGTAAGTCCATGAATGCTATCCGTTATACCAAAGCTATGTGATGCAAGGCATGAATGCTATCGGCCATACCAAGGCCATACGATGCGAGGCTATGTAGCCAAATGTCATATGCGAGATGCAAAGCAAGCGTGCCAGTACTCATCAAGTACACATATCATTACAGTTTCTCTTTGAATATCATCGGGGTCTAGTACACTCACACTGACTGCCTCCTCCCTAGCTGCACAGCCAAGCAAGTGGAAGAGACTACACTATCCGCCTGACTAGTAGTCTGCCAATACCTACCCGGCTCATTGATAGCGGACTCATGTGCGAGCTGGTCAAACTCAACCTAGCTTATAACCCCCTCACTCGGGCGGATAAGACCACACCCCCTTCCAACCGACCACGACATAGTGGGAGACGCGGCCTACTGGTATTCGGCACTCGAGCGCTCATGTATCCACTCGGTCTAGACATTGGAGTAACTCCTGGTACCGAAAAGGTTCTGAGATTTTCACCCAAGGACATCCTAAGTGCCCACAATGCTAGAACTAATATTTTTGGTATCCCATACAACCATCCACGATGTGCCTGTGGAGGCCACAACCCCGATGTCGCTAGGGCGTGCAGTGAATCACGACACACAATGCGAAATGCATGAGTCACACCGTCAATCATGCAGCAATCTCACGCGTACCACACGCTCATGTAAGGCACTCCTCATAAGGAGTCCCGTAAATGTCTCAGCCTAACGGCTTATGCTATGATCAAACATTCCTCATATCAAGCATACATATGATGCGTATGCGCATGAATCATGGACGTGTACTAAGCATGTTATAAAGTAATGAACTATCCTTACACCGAAGATGGGCCTAGATGGCCTACACATAACCAGTATGGGCCTACCAATGGGCCCAAGGGAGAGTCATAATGTGGACATTTAACCAACATTATTACAATGTGGACGTCAAACTGACATTGCTTCCAAGGCATGGCCCGCCATAAAACATCATTACACAAACCATGGGGGAATCACATATTGCAATGGATCCTAAGGACATCCCGTTGGGCCTCGACCCATGGGCCTTGGATACATCAAATGGGCCGCATCATATGGGCCTTATATAAATCAAGTGGGCCACATCAATGGGCCTTATGTACATTGCAATGGGCCATAACCCTTGGGCCTTGAAATACATCACAATGGGCCTCGTAACATGGGCCTCATATATATATATATATATCAAAGTGGGCCTCAGGAATGGGCCACAAATACATCGAATGGACCTATTCACATATGCCTTATGTATATCATGTGGGTCACATCAATTGGGCCCCATATGTACATCAAATGGGCCACAACCCAAATAAGAGTGGTGATAATGATCTCCACCATTTAAAGTTCTTAAAGCCCACCATAACATATGTTTCCCATCCAACCTATTCATAAATTAACATAGTGATATATGAAGTGGAAATAAATAACAGCTTAATAGGAAACTTGGCCCTTAGAAATTTTGAACGGTGGTCATCCTTGTCCACTACCTTAGATGGTGGGGTCGACTTGGACTATGGATTTGACTCATTCTTAGTCCCATGCCAAAAAAATTGTCTTTCAAAATGGTTGGACGGATTGGATGCAACACATGCATCATGGTGGGGGTTCCACATGAAGGCCCATGATCATGTATATTATATATAATATAATCTATATATAGTCTATGTATAAAATATTATATATAATATAATATTACACACACACACACACACACACACACACACACACACACCCCGTCCCACACGTGGGGGTGGGTCCCACCGTCTAGTGTGGACGGTGTGGATAGAACACATAAATCAGGGGGCTTCCACCGTCCATGGTCAGTGGACGGTGTGAATGAAACACATACATCACTGTGGGTCCCACTTGGGTCCCACCATAATGCTTATTTGCAATCCAACCCGTTGGTAAGGTCACACGGACCTGGATGAAAAGGAAAGACAAATTTCATCTTGATCCAAAACTTTTGTGGCCCATAAAAGGGTTTCAAGGGCAGACGTTCAATCCCACTGTTTCCTCTGATGTGGGGCACCTGAGCGTTGGATGTGGCTAATTTTCGGAGGGGGCCCACTTCAAGCAGGGGCCCACCCAATGAACGGGTTGGATGACAAATATACATCATGGTGGGGCCCACATATGGAGCCGTGGGTCCCTGCCTACACGGTCGCCCGCCGTCCACGCGGTAAGCGCTGCCTGCGCCTCTGGCAGCAGCAGCGTTTGGTGCTATATATATATATATATTTTTTTTTTTTTTGAAAACCTATTTTCTGAGGTTTTCGAGTATGGGGCCCACATTGGAAGAATCCAACCCCGCCATTGCTTCCCATAACTCAAGACAAGCCAAACAAGCCCAATATTCAATATGTTTTGGGGGTATAGAAAAGTCAGGTGTATTTTTAACGGTGAAAACCACCGTTTGCTATGTTATGGCCCACCAGAAATTCGGATCAGCTTCATTTTTCAGCTCAACGCCTAAAATGATTTGGGAAATGGAATGGACGATGTGGATTAGTCCTATACATCAGAGTGGGGCCTACATAAATAGCCCTCCCCAAAAGCTTTCAACCAAAGTTAATATTTGTGGTCTTCATTTCACGTCCAGCGTCTCTGGACGCTGGACGGTTTGGCCATAACCCATGCATTTAAGGTGGGCCTTGCTCAGGTGGGCCACCATATGCACGGATGGTGTGGATAAAATATACACCAAGGTGGGGTCCATCCGAGTGGGCCACTCAACTATATCATCACAAAGGGGAAGAGAGAGAGAGAGAGAGAGAGAGAGAGAGAGAGAGAGACACGTGCATGGAGGGACCTCGACACTATGGGCCCTCCTTTGAAATCAATCATACATCAAATGGGTCCCAATACATGTGGGCCCATTAAATCAAAATTCAACAGTGGAGATTCCTTCTCCACTAAAATGAACGGTCTAGATGACCTCTATTCAAGCTAGAAAGTAAACATCATGATGGGGTCCATGGAGAATGACCTCATCATGGAATGATATCGATAATCAAGGTGGGCCATCGGCCACATCTTAGGGTCCAAAGAGAGATCCATACCATCAATCGGTGGGCCTCACTTGGCCCATCATAAGAACATGACAATCTAGCCTATAGAAGCACCCACCGTTCGATCTTCTCGGTCCGTTGAAAAGTCATCCTCCTTGTGTTTCACTTTGATGGTGGAAGATGAGGTTTGACTGGCTAGGATGATGGGTTTTGGAATGGGAAGTGGGCCACACACACTCACTTTCTCACCTTAGAAAAGCTTGGACGTCCACATTTTTCTCTCTTAGTGTTGCTTGGAAAATGTGAAGAGAAAGAGAGAGAGAGAGAGAGAGAGAGAGGGTCGTAAGGAGAGGTGATGGTTGATGGAGTAATGGGTGAGGTGATGGTGTACTTGACATGTATGGGTGTGTAAGAGAGAGGGTGAGAGAGAGTTGACTTGGTGGTTGCTTGACTTGTGGAGAAAGAAAGCATGGGTGCTTTGTACTTGACATGAGATGATTGATTAATGGATTAATTGATTGATTGATGGGACATGTTGTAGAGATTCTCTTAGGAATGTAAACGTGCGGCGTTTTCTTCAAAATAAAAGTTGGCTCACATCTCTTAGCTAGGGTATCGGTTCAGTGCGCGAGACACAGCATCGGAACCGCGGCGACGGTGCGGTCACACTGGTACAAGTCTCGGATTAAGTCGACTCAAATCTACGGGATACGACTTAGGGTCGTGCGCAAACGTCGATTACAGGTCACAGATTGCTGGAATTCACTGGGAAGGATCGCGGGAGTCGACAAAATAGTACGAGCTAGGATACGAGTCTTACAGCTCTCCCCACCTAATAAAAATTTTATCCTTGAAATTTATACCACCATCGCACTAAGCATAACTCATAAGGGAATGGAAAACATAACATCATATATAGTCAAAACATAACATATCATCATAATCAAACACCTAAGGGATGAGGATAACACCCACGAATCTCAAGCTCTAACTCCTAAGATGCATCATTCATGAGCAATCTATCAAGACAGTGTAGGGGCCAAGTCACACGAATCGTCGACGATTACTCCTGATGACTGAGGGTCCTGTTAGGCTGCATAAAATCTGCCCTGGGCCTGTTGGGGAGGTGCAGGTCCCCTCTGGGGTCTCTACTGCTGCGGGGGAGGTCTCGAAAGCTAGTACTACAGTCGCTGCTGCGGCTATGGTGGCTGCAGCGGAGGTGGATGCGGTGCCCTCGGCTGCTGATGCTGTGGATGGGGACACTCGTGCACGCGATGTCCTGTCCTACCGCATCCAAAGCAGGTACCTACGAACGGTCCTGAAGGTGATGCTGGGGGTACTGCTGGTGCTCGGAATGCTGGACGGGTCGAGCGTCGCTGCTGTGAACGATGCTGCTGCGGCTGGGAGCTACTGGAGGGCTCCTTCCTCTTCTGATCTTCCCTCAGGTCATGAGCTCTCTACAAACTGGCCCAATCTGACTCATAGATCTGGGCCCTCTCCACGATCTGCTCAAATGTCGGAAGCATGTGTCCGATCACACGACTCTTGAGGGCAGGACGCAAACCGTTCTTAAAATGGCGGCCTTCCGCCCCTCATCATCAACAAGGTATGTCGTGAATCTCAACAGTGCGATGAAATGTGCCTCATACTGGGACACCGTCATGTCTCCCTGGACTAGAGTCTCAAACTCTAGTGTGCGCTGCTGTCGCACATGCTCGGGAAAGAACTTCCGGTCAAACCAGACTATAAAGTCCTCCTAGGTCCACTCGAAATCGGCCACTACCGATCGGGTTACAGATGCCCACCAATGCTGACCCTCACCCTGTAGAAAAAATACAGCTAATGTAACTTGCTGTTGGGTCGTACATCTCATGGTGTCAAATATCTTCTCCACTTCGGAGCACCATATCTCTGTTGTAGTAGGGTCTGGCTCACCTCGAAAACGCAGAGGATCGTGCTGTCGGAAGTCCTTGAGAAGGGCATTCTCATGCTCCTGCTCAGCCTCGACTGGTGTAACAGTGGGACGCCTACTCTGCCCCTGAAGAATAGCGGTCATTGCCTGAAGCATCTGTTGCACCTGGGTGACACTCACAGGTACGGTCGGATCCGCACCGGTCTCAGGTAAAGGAGTGGTATCCTCGGGCTGGAAAGCAGGAATATCCAGTGGTGGAGCGGGAGTCGCAGGTGGTGGAGCGGGATTCGCAGGTGGTGGAGTGGGATCCGCTCGGGTCACTCTTTTAGCCATTACGTCATTCAGGAAGAACAAGGGCCTATCAGCCTTGAGAATTCTTGAAGGCATAAACGTTAAGGGTCTATGTCGGAAAATTGCTAAGTTATTCGGACTCGGAACCTATCCACTCTAAGTTCATAGTAGATATGTGATGTGATCTTAGGTATTCCTAAGTTATGCTCTGATACCAATTTTTGTCATGCCCCAAACTTAGAAAATGGGCTCACAAAATTTTCGATCGCTGAATCCGACGCCGACAGCATTCGTAGTACCCCATTCTCGGATTCTGGCACTTACATGCCAGATTCCGATCCTAAGATCTTACAAGGAGGATTTTCAGTATGAATTTTTTTTTATAATGAAGCATAACCAACTCACAAAACAACATTATCACATATCCACTATATCAAAAACTTTAAGTACAATGCGTATGAAAGGGAAATACAATATAATAAAAGTAAGAAAAACTCCAAAAGCTCGGCTGCACGCTCCAAGCTCAATGCTGCTGCAACCTAACGCCACCTGCATGCATCCATCGTGCATAAGCTTATAGAAAGCTTAGAGGGTGGTGAAAGTGTGTGTAAGGCGAGTGTCAAGTGTACAATATCAGAGTAATACGGAAATATGCGGTAAGTCCATGAATGCTATCCGTTATACCAAAGCTATGTGATGCAAGACATAAATGTTATCGACCATACCAAGGCCATGCGATGTGAGGCCTATGTAGCCAAATGTCATATGGGAGACGTAAAGCAAGCGTGCCAGTACTCATCAAGTACACATCAGTATAGTTCCTCTCTAGATATCACCGGGGTCTAGTACACTCACACTGACTACCTCCTCCCTAGCTGCACAGCCAAGCAAGTGGAAGAGACCACATTATCCGCCTGACCAGTAGTTTACCAATACCTACCTGGCTCGTGGATAACGAACTCATTTGCGAGCTGGTCAAACTCAGCCTAGCTTATAGCCCCCTCACTCGGGCGGATAAGGCCACACCCTCTTCCAACCGACCACGACACAGTGGGAGACGTAGCCTACTGTATTCGGCATTCGGGCGCTCGTATATCCACTCGGTCTAGACGTTGGAGTAACTCCTGGTACCAAAAAGGTTTTGAGATTTTCACCCAAGGACATCCTAAGTGCCCACAATGCTAGAGCTAATATTTTTGGTATCCCATACGATCATCCAGGATGTGCCTGTGGAGGCCACAACCCCGATGTCGCTAGGACGTGCAGTGAATCACGACACACAATGCGAAATGCATGAGTCACACCATCAGTCATGCAGTAATCTCGTGCATACCACGCGCTCATGTGGAGCACTCCGTCTCATAAGGAGTCCCGTAAATGTCTCAGCCCAACGACTTATGCTATGATCAAACATTCCTCATATCAAGCATACATATGATGTGTATGCACATGAATCATGAAAGTGTACTAAGCATGTTATAAAGTAATGAACTATCCTTACACCGAAGATGGGCTTAGATGGCCTACACATAACCAGTATGGGCCTACCAATGGGCCCAAGGGAGAGTCATAATGTGGACATTTAACCAATATTATTACAATGTGGACATCAAACCGACATTGCTCCCAAGGCATGGCCCGCCATAAAACATCATTACACAAACCATGAGGGAATCACACATTGCAATGGACCCTAAGGACATCCCGTTAGGCCTCGACCCATGGGCTTTGGATACATCAAATGGGCCGCATCATATGGGCCTTATATAAATCAAGTGGGTCACATCAATGGGCCTTATGTACATTGCAATGGGCCATAACCCGTGGGACTTGAAATACATCACAATGGGCCTCGTAACATGAGCCTCATATAATATATATATATATATATATATATATATATATATATATATATATATATATATATATATATTAAAGTAGCTGCTGCAGTGCAGCTTTACTGCATTAAAAGGGCCTATTCACATGGACCTTATGTATATCAGGTGGGTCACACCAATTGGGCCCCATATGTACATCAAATGGGCCACAACCCAAATAAGAGTGGTGATAATGATCTCCACCATTTAAAGTTCCTAAAGCCCACCATAACATATGTTTCCCATCCAACCTATTCATAAATTAACATAGTGATATATGAAGTGGAAATAAATAACAGCTTAATAGGAAACTTGGCCCTTAGAAATTTTGAACGATGGTCATCCTTGTCCACTACCTTTGATGGTGGGGTCCACTTGGACTATGGATCTGACTCATTCTTAGTCCCATGCCAAAAAAATTGTCTTTCAAAATGGTTGGACGGATTGGATGCAACACATGCATCATGGTGGGGGTTCCACATGAAGGCCCATGATCATGTATATTATATATAATATAATATATAATCTATATATAGTATATGTATACAATATTATATATAATATAATATTATATACACACACACACACACACACCCCATCCCACACGTGGGGGTGGGTCCCACCATCCAGTGTGGACGATGTGGATAGAGCACATAAATCAGGGGGGTTCCACCGTCCACGGTCAGTGGACGGTGTGAATGAAACACATACATCACTGTGGGTCCCACGTGGGGCCCACCATAATGCTTATTTGCAATCCAACCCGTTGGTAAGGTCACACGGACCTGGATGAAAAGGAAAGACAATTTCATCTTGATCCAAAACTTATGTGGCCCATAAAAGGGTTTCAAGGGCAGACGTTCAATCCCACTGTTTCCTCTTATGTGGGCCACTTGAGCGTTGGATGTGGCTAATTTTTAGAGGGGGCCCACTTCAAGCAGGGCCCACCCAATGAACGAGTTAGATGACAAATATACATCATGGTGGGGCCCACAGATGGAGCCGTGGGTCCCTGCCTACACGCCCGCCCACCCTCCATACGGCAGGTGCTGCCTACGCCTCTGGCAGCAGCAGCATCTGCTGCCATATATATATATATATTTTTTGAAAATCTATTTTCTGAGGTTTTTCGAGTGTAGGCCCGGATAGGAAGAATCCAACCCCGCCATTGCTTCCCATAGCTCAAGACAAGCCAAACAAGCCCAATATTCAATATGTTTTGGGGTATAGAAAAGTTAGGTAGATTTTTAACGATGAAAACCACCATTTGCTATGTTATGGCCCACCAGAAATTTGGATCAGCTTCATTTTTTGGCTTAACGCCTAAAATGATTTGGAAAATGGAATGGACGATGTGGATTAGTCCCATACATCAGAGTGGGGCCTACATAAATAGCCCTCCCCAAAAGCTTTCAACCAAAGCTAATATTTGTAGTTTTCATTTCACGTCCAGCGTCTCTGGACGCTGGACGGTTTGGCCATAACCCATGCATTTAAGGTGGGCCTTGCTCAGGTGGGCCACCATATGCACAGATGGCGTGGATAAAATATACACCAAGGTGGGGTCCAACCGAGTGGGCCACTCAACTATATCATCACAAAAGGGAAGAGAGAGAGAGAGAGAGAGAGAGACAAACACATGCAGGGAGGGACCTCGACACTATGGGCCCTCCTTTGAAATCAATCATACATCAAGTGGGTCCCAATACATGTGGGCCCATTAAATCAAAATTCAACGGTGGAGATTCCTTCTCCACTAAAATGAATGGTCTAGATGACCTCTATTCAAGCTAGAAAGTAAACATCATGATGGGGTCCATGGAGAATGGCCCCATCATGGAATGATATCGATAATCAAGGTGGGCCATCGGCCACATCTTAGGGTCCAAAGAAAGATCCATACCATCGATCAGTAAGCCTCACTTGGCCCATCATAAGAACATGACAATCTAACCTATAGAAGCAGCCACCGTTCGATCTTCTCGATCCGTTGGAAAGCCGACCTCCTTGTGTCTCACTTTGATGGTGGAAGATGAGGTTTGAATGGCTAGGATGATGGGTTTTGGAATGGAAAGTGGGCCACACACACTCACTTTCTCACCTTAGAAAAGCTTGGATGTCCACATTTTTCTCTCTTAGTGTTGCTTGGAAAATGTGAAGAGAAAGAGAGAGAGAGAGAGAGAGAGAGAGAGAGAGAGAGAGGGTTGTAAGGAGAGGTGATGGTTGATGGAGTGATAGGTGAGGTGATGGTGTACTTGACATGTATGGGTGTGTAAGAGAGAGGGTGAGAGAGAGCTGACTTGGTGGTTGCTTACTTATAGAGAAAGAAAGCATGGGTGCTTTGTACTTGACATGAGATGATTGATTGATGGATGGATTGATTGATTAATGGGACATGTTGTAGAGATTCTCTTGGGATTACAAACGCGCGGCGTTTTCTTCAAAATAAATGCCGGCTCACATCTCTTAGCCAGGGTATCGGATCAGTGCGCGAGATGCTGCTCAGAACCGCAGCGATGGTGCGGTCGCAATGGTATAAGTCTCGGATTAAGCCGACTCAAATCTACGAGATATGACTTAGGGTCATGGGCAAACGTCGATTACAGGTCGCGGATTACCGAAATTTGTTGGGAAGGATCGCGGGAGTCGATGGAATAGTACGGGCTAGGATACGGGTCTTACACTCTAGGTGTTCCTGACACGATTTGCTGTATACAAGTATATCATCGAAGAATACCAATACAAATTTGCGTAGATAAGGATGAAAAATATCGTTCATGAGACTTTGGAATGTTGATGGCGCATTGGTGAGGCCAAAGGGCATCACCCTGAATTCGTAATGCCCTTCATGTGTTCGAAAAGCTGTTTTTGAAATGTCTGCTTCTACCACATGAATCTGATTGTACCTCGATCTCAGATCTAACTTGGAGAAATAATAAAATTCATGAAGTTCATCAATTAGCTCGTCCACAATTGGAATGGGGTATTTGTCTCTGATGGTCACCTGATTAAGGGCATGATAATCGACGCATAGCCGCCAACTACAATTCGCCTTACGTACTAAGAGGACCGGCGAAGAGTATGGGCTTGTACTGGGTCGGATTAAACCAGTTACTAGCATTTCACGTATCATCCGCTCAATTTCATTTTTTTGATAATGTGGGTAGCGGTAAGGTCTAACACTTATCGGTCGAGCCCCATCAACCAACAAAATTTGATGGTCATGGGACCTAGGAGGTGGCAACCCCTGTGGTTCTTTAAAGACATCTTGATAAGTGTCAAGTAGAGACTTTAGTTCAGGTGATGAAAAGGTTAGGTGAGATAACCCTTCCATGCTGCAGAGACGTAACACAATTCCCCATCCCAACTTCTTGGCCTTTTTACTGAAGGTAATTCCATCCACCATTTGAAGTGCAGTTAGCTTCGAACCCTTAATAATATATTCTTGCCCATTAACGGTGAACCGCATCCACATGTGGGTGAAATCCCACAAAACGGGGCCAAGAGTTTGTAGCTAGTGCGCACCTAGAACCACATCACATCCTCAAAGGGGAAGTATATAGAAATCAGTGGAGGCGATGAAGTCCTGCAAACGCAACGACAATCCTGTGCACTTCCCTTGGCTTTTTAATCGGCCACCATTAGCAACCATTACTTCAAATGAATCTTTAGCTGAGGCCGCGACCCTGACCTTTTTAATGGCTTTAGGGTCCACAAAATTATGGTTCTACCAGAATCAATAAGCACCGTGACCGGATTTTAATATAAGAAGCCACAAACACGCATGGTCTGAGGAGTCGGAGAGCCGACAATGGCTTGGAGAGAAATTTCAGGTGGATCGCCGGTATCATGGCTGATTTCGATTTCTTCGTCAACCTTGATATCAGTATCAAGTGTTGGCTCACACGACCCATTAATCAAAAAGAGTTTTTGGGTTTTGTAGCGATGCCCGGGGTGGAATTTTTCATCGCAATTGTAACATAGCCCCCGATCTCACCGTTCTTTTGCCTCAGCAGGAGTAAGCTGTTTGATGGGTAACAATGGTACCTTGGCAATTATGGAAACTGAGGGCTTACTAGAATCAGGATGGCCCAAACAACGTCTCGTAACCACCTTTTCTTCCTGGAGTCAGGCCAAGGCTATGGCTTGTGTCAAGGTAACTGGTCGAAACATTTGGACATCCAAGCGGATGTCATCTCATAAGCCGCATACAAAACAACTTATGAGAAATGATTCAGTCAGCCCATCGGTCCGATTGGCCAACTTTTCGAATTCTTTTTGGTATTCTCGCAATGAAGAAGTTTGGCGAAGCTTGGCAAGAGCTCTAGCTTGATCTTCATACCTGGTTGGTCCGAAACGCTCGTTCAAGGTTAAAAAGAACTCTCGCCATGACATGTAGACTTGCGATTTTTCATACCATTAGTACCATTGCAAGGCATCCCCTTGCAAATGGAATGAGGCAATGGTTAATCGCTCGTCCACCGGTGTGTGGTGATAGGCGAAGAACTGTTCTGCTCTATAAATCCATCCGGATGGGTCACCTCCGTCGAAGGTAGGAAAATTAAGCTTCACAGTTCTGGATTGAATGGAACCTGTGGGTCCTGAGAGCGAGGATCCACTGGTGTCACCAGGTCTGCCAATTGTCGGATCTTTCCCTTTCTTTAGAGTATTGGAAATCTCTTCGTAATGGCTGTCGAGAATAGATAGTCGTTGCATGATCTCAGAGTGTTTGTTGTAAGTTAGCATTGTCAGCTTGGAAATTTCTTGAATCAGCCATGGAGTCTGGCTCTGATACCAAATTGATAGGAATCCGCCTCCTCAGATGCCCTATGTTTGTAAACGAACAACGAACAAGAATGAAATGTGGTCCACTTTTAGGGGAACCGACCTCAGCTAAAGATTCATTTGAAGTAATGGTTGCTAATGGTGACCAATTAAAAAGCCAAGGGAAGTGCACAGGATTATCATTGCGTTTGCAGGACTTCATCGCCTCCACTGATTTCTATATACTTCCCCTTGGAGGATGTGATGTGGTTCTAGGTGCACACTGGCTACAAACTCTTGGCCCCGTTTTGTGGGATTTCACCCACATGTGGATGCGGTTCACCGTTAATGGGCCAGAATATATTATTAAGGGTTCGAAGCTAACTGCACTTCAAATGGTGGATGGAATTACCTTTAGTAAAAAGGCCAAGAAGTTGGGATGGGGAATGGTGTTACGTCTCTGCAACATGGAAGGGTTGTCTCATCCAACCTTTTCATCACCTGAACTAAAGTCTCTACTTGACACTTATCAAGATGTCTTTAAAGAACCACAGGGGTTGCCACCTCCTAGGTCCCATGACCATCAAATTTTGTTGGTTGATGGGGCTCGACCGATAAGTGTCAGACCTTACCGCTACCCACATTATCAAAAAAATGAAATTGAGCGGATGATATGTGAAATGCTAGTAACTGGTTTAATCCGACCTAGTACAAGCCCATACTCTTCGCCGGTCCTCTTGGTATGTAAGGCGGATTGTAGTTGGTGGTTATGCGTCGATTATTGTGCCCTTAATCAGGTGACCGTTAAAGACAAATACCCTATTCCAGTTGTGGATGAGCTAATTGATGAACTTCATGAATCTTATTATTTCTTCAAGTTGGATCTGAGATCGGGGTACCATCAGATTTGTGTGGCAAAAGCAGACATCCTAAAAATGGCTTTTCGAACACATGAAGGGCATTACAAATTCAGGGTGATGCCCTTTGGCCTCAACAAAGCGCCATCAACATTCCAAAGTCTCATGAATGATATTTTTCGTCCTTATCTGCGCAAATTTGTATTGGTATTCTTCGATGATATACTTGTATATAACAAATCGTGGCAGGAACACCTAGAGCATCTGGCCATTGTATTGGACCTTCTACGGGACCACCAACTATATGCGAAAATGTGCAAATGTAGGTTTGGCTAAAGGGAGGTTGAATATTTGGGGCACATAATATCCGGTGCTGGAGTAGCAGTAGAACCAGAAAAGATTCAAGCTATGATGGGTTGGCCTAAGCCCAACTTACCTAAAGCCTTGTGAGGCTTCCTGGGCTTGACAGGCTACTACCGTAAGTTCATCAAAGACTATGGCAAAATTGCTAGCCCACTGACAGCCCTCCTTAAGAAGGATTCCTTTCATTGGAATAAGCAAGTTGATCAGGCTTTTATAAATCTTAAGGAAGTCATGACAAACCCGCCAGTACTCGCCTTACCTGACTTCTCAAGGCCTTTTACTATTGAATGCGATGCGTCTGGTGGTGGGATTGGCGGAGTCTTAATGCAAGACGAACGACCAATCACTTTCACTAGTCGAACGTTGTAGGGACGGAATCTGGCATTGTCCACGTATGAAAAGGAGATATTAGCTGTGGTCCATGCAGTTCAGAAATGGTGACCATATTTACTTGGCCAACGTTTCATTATTCGTACCGACCATAAAAGCTTAAAATATCTCTTGGAACAACGGGTCACCACTCCAGCACAACAGAAATGGCTCATCAAACTTATGGGGTATGATTATAAAATAGAATATAAAAAGGAAATCAAAAATGTTATAGCTGATGCTTTATTTAGAAGGCATGAAGAGGGGGAGCTCCAAGCCTTGTCCACACCAGTTTCTGATTGGTGGGATGAGATCAAGAAAGATTGCCATAGTGATCCAGCTACTCACGAGCTCATTCAGCTTTGGAACCTAGTCCAGCTAGATTCTAAGTGATATGCACTGCAGGATGGACTTCTTTTTTACAAGGAACGTCTCTTTATTGGCTCGGCTCAATCTAGAACCAAGCTAATGACTGAATTACACGCTTCTCCCACTGCTGGTCATATGGGATATCACAAAACTTGCAGCGAATCAAGCGACTGTTCTATTGGCCGGGAATGAGAAATTCAGTGAAAATTTTTATCAAGGAATGCGACACCTGCCAATGAAACAAATATGAAAATACATCACCGATGGGTCTCCTGCAGCTCTTGCCGATACCCAAGCAGATTTGGACTGACATTGCCATGGACTTTATTGAAGGCCTTCCTCTTTCACAAGGCCAATCTATGATTCTTGTGATTGTTGATCGATTGTCTAAATATGCTCACTTTATAGCACTTGGCCACCCCTACTCAGCTAAATCAGTCACGCAAGCCTTTATGAACCACATATTCAAACTTCATGGAATGCCACAGTCAATTGTCAGTGATTGTGACCCAATCTTTACTAGTGCCTTTTGGCAAGAGGTATTCCATTTGCAAGGAAGCCGACTACGAATGAGTTCAGCGTATCACCCTCAAACTAATGGCCAATCAGAAGTGCTAAACAGATGCCTTGAAGGGTATTTGCATTGTTTCTGCAGTCATAAGCCTAAGGAGTGGACTCGTTGGCTTCCATGGGTTGAATAGTCTTATAACACATCCACCCATTCAGCCACTCGAATGACCCCATTTGAAGTCGTCTATGAAGTATCTCCTCCCACTCTCTTGAACTACGTTCCAGGGACGACCAAGGTACAAGCTGTAGAAGTTGAATTGCAACAAAGAGATGTTGTTCTACGAATTCTTAAAGACAATCTCATCAGGGCACAAGATCGTATGAAGAAATATGCTGATACTCATCGAACAGATTGTGAGTTTAATGAAGGGGATTGGGTGTATCTTAAGTTACAGCCCTACCGTCAAAGTTCTGTAGCTCAATGTCGTTCTATGAAGTTATCATCACATTATTATGGTCCTTATAAAATTCTACAACGCATCGGTCTGGTTGCTTACAAGCTCGATCTACCTCAAGGTGCAAACATTCATCCCATTTTCCATGTTTCTTAACTCAAGTAAAGGGTAGGGCTAGCTGTCCAGTTACAAACGACCCCGCCTATTTTGTTGCTGGAGGACTCCTTCCCTAAAGTGCCAGAATGGATCCTAGATCGACGAATGGTAAAGAAAAACAACAAGGCGGTGACTGAGCTGTTGATCCAGTGGCATGACTCTCCACCTGGGGACGCCACATGGGAAAGCTCCGTGTCTATCAAAGAACGGTTTCCATGCTTCAACCTTGAGGACAAGGTTGGTTCTTAAAGGGGGGAGGGTTGTTACGTACCAGCTATGACTCAGTCAAATCAGTACGTTGGGTTGTTTGGGTTGTTTCAATCAATAACCATTTGCTAGTTTTAAGGGGTTTGCTTTGGGGTAGAGTCCACGTGTCTAAGGGTAGACTCCACATGTCCTAAGGGGTTGTTATTTTCTTTTGTATTTTGTTATTTTCTTTTTTATTTAAGGCTCTGCCTAAATGTAAATAAGAACAACAACTTTTCAATCAGTCTCTTCTATTCTTAGAAGATTGGAGGGTCGGTTCCCCTCGAAGTGGACCACATTTCATTCTTGTTCGCTATTCGTTTGCAAACATAAGGCGTCTGAGGAGGCGAATTCCTATCACAAACACATGATGAATGGTGGAAGCGAAAAGTCAATGGGCCACATTAAAGGACGTCCAAAAATGGCCTTTCCCGATTGGTTTTTCGCCACGCATCCAATGAATAGAGTGGATTTCTCCACTAATTTCAATAATGGGTCCAACTAATCAATCAGCGCAGGCTCTGCTGCGAGTGCCCTATTTTGCAACTGGAACTGACGTTCTAGGTGGGCCATCACGGATGACTCTTCTTGAATATCCGAACCGTTCATTTGAACGGCAGCCAAAAACCGTCGGTAAGGACGCCTGCCCTTCACAAAAATGCATTTGTGTGCGAAAACCAAGCTCAACGCAAGAACGATTTGCGTAAGAGAAAATCCAAAAGATTCTTCTGCATAAAGCTTGCAAACGTGGAGTAAATTCTCCTTGCAACCAACCTCTCCAGCTCAATCAACGGCTGGGAGATTCAATCCAATGCTGGGGACGTCAGGGAAAGACAGAGAGTATTTTCTATGTTTTGTTGTTGTTTTGTTTTTATTTATTACTTTTATGAGATCCAGTCTAATCATGTTGGGCTAAACCTCCTAGCTAGGGCTAAGAGGTGAAGCTTGTAGCGTGATGGGGAGACTTCTTGTTTGATCCTTTTGTTTAGACTGAACTCATCTTGAATTTAGTTTAATCATGGGGAATGTTTTCAATTTTTAATGGTCTATTGTGACTGAAATTTCAATGGGTCTGCGATATCTTTGAGCATGTTCCTTTCCTTATTTTGATTATGACGTCAGGAAGCCCTGTTGTTCACCATCATCTCCTGGGCATGGTTGGATAGCAGAACCATTCCTAACCTGCATACATCGATGATTGGTTGCCAATTAGTTTAATTCTATTGTTTGCTTTGTCTTCTGGGCATGGTTTGGTGATGGAATCCATTCTAATTCCTATACTTTTCATCTTTTGAAAACTAGATCAAAGGAAGTTCAATTTTAATTTTCATGGTTGCACCCTTCAACTGGATGAAGATGGGACTCTTAAGTCCGGTTGAGTTCTTGAATCAAGCATAATATCTCCCTGATCTCTACAAGTGGATCCTCTGAATCTCTAGTTTCCTACCTCTGAATTCTTTAAGTTTTAGATTAATATTTCACCATTATTCCCTCAAATTCATTTGATTTAGATTTCATCTTAGTCTAGTTCTAGTTCTACTTAGTTTCAGATTACGTACAGGTTTTAGTCCCTTGGGATTTGACTTCGGTCTCACCGAGTTTATTACTACATCACAACTCTCTACTTGGAGAGTGAACATTTAACTTGACATAATCATGGCCAAACTAAAAACTCTTTAAAAAAAAACATAAGCTAACATCAATTGAGAAAAGGATAGAAAAAAAAAAACTCTTGAAGCACTGCCCTCCTCTCTTTCATTCTCCTCTCCACGTATACAAGGATCTCGCCTCCATGACTGCCCAAAAAGATCCCTCCTCCCTTCCGTTTTTCTCCTCCTTTATAACAGCCAAAGGATGACCGACCTTCTTTACGCATGTTAATTCCAGAAACAAACCGGATGCCTCTGTTTTGCACAAGAACAACACAACCTGCATTTGAATCAATTTTTGAAAGCAAGATTGCTCTACTCAAGCATTCTGACTTCTTGGACAAGGTCAACGCCCCCTTCTATGGCTTATGGACGGTCTGGATCACTGATCCGATTAGTGCCATGATCGCGCAATGGGCCAAAAAGGCCGACAGCGTCGGACGTGCGTAAAGCCAACGCAGGGGCTGCACTGAGGTGTTCTGTGGGCCCCACAATGCTGTTTTCTGAGAAATCCGACCCATTCATTGGATTCCTGGTGAAAAACCAGTCAGGAAGGAGTGGTTTTTATCGGGTTTTGGTGCGGTCCACTGTATTAAACCAACTCACCATTCATCTTACATTTTCTGACGATCACATGTATACGTTTGCAAGGGGTCAAAAGGACACCTAAGTGAGGGTCACGCCCCCCCTCTGGAGCATATGGATGGCCCGGAGCATCTGTTTGGATGATGGGTGGGCCCCACTACTGAAAAACGGACGGACAGTAGGTCTTTGGAAATTTTGGAATTTTAGTCGGTCAGTGCCCGCTGACCAACCTTGGGTCTTCTCGCACAGTATTCATGTGGGGTCCACTGTGGTGTGTCGCGGAATCCTCTCCGACCATCCGTTTCATCACCCTGTTTAAGGGGTTAAGACCAAAATTGATACATATCTAGAAATCAGGTGGGCCCCAAATCAGGATTTTAGGGGTTGATCTGTCCGTTGGGCCACTTCCTAAAGGATTCAATGGCTGAAATTTGACGTGTACGGTTAATTTATGGTCTCAAGCTATATATAAAGTTTCGAACCGAACAGATGACGGGAACCCTGTGATCTTGCATTCTGGACGATTTTCAGGCCCGTTTAACGTGAGTGGCTTGATTTTCTTAAATCTCTAGTGTGTAAGTTCCTCGATCTCGGTCTCTTGGAGTCCGTCCCTTGCCTTGGTGACTTCGGAGTGTTAATTCCATGCTTTTAATATCCTTTTTCAATCCAGGCTCCTAAATTCACCTTGCAGCACAAACACGATTAAAATATAGCATTAAACAGTATCATGTTCGTAAAAGTAGGTAATAACTAGGGTCTAATATGTAATATTCAACCCTCAACGAGAGACATGTTTAAATTAGTTAGTTTTTCAAAAGAAAGCCATGCCGGTTAATTGTGATAGAGAAACCACTATCAATTTGGCTAAAAACTATATTTATCATTTTCGTACAAAACACATTGATGTTCGTCACTATTTTATCCGATATGTGCTTGGGGAAGTAGGCGTGACTCTGAAGAAGATTCACATCAGTGTTAATCCGGTGGACATGCTCACCAAGGTGTTTCATGCAAAGAAGTTCAAGTTTCGTACAACTTCTCTAGGCTTGGCAAAGGCGTAAAAGGAGGATGAAGTGTGCATGAGAAGCAATGGATGAGTTATGATGCAAGGCAGAGATAAGAAATGAGGACAAGAATCTATATTTGATGATTGAAGATATAGTGGAGATTGTTGTTTTTTAAAGTCTTAAGTCATTTAGAAACAGGGTTTGCATCGATAGACCGTTCGATGCCATTGAATAGTGCTAGATCCCATCAAAATTTTCTAGATTTTCTCGAATTGATTGCTGGACTAACTGGGTACTTTTTCGATGTCATCAAAGATGGTTCGATAACATTGAAGTGTGTTTGATGTTATCGAACGGATCCATTCAGTTTTTCACGGAGTTGTGATTTTATAGGATTTGTTTCCTAATTCGATTGTAATTCTTCCAAAAGCTATATATTGTGGTGTAATTAGGATTGGGAGGTATTCAAATCTTTTTAATTCATTCTAGGGTTTTAAGGATGTATCTTGGGTTCATTCGAGGTTGTTTGGATCGGGTAATCTCTCTACTCTTTTAATTTATTACTTTCATAGTGATATATGTCACTTTTTGTCGTGGTTTTTTCTTACAAGAGTTTTTCCACGTTAAATTCGGAGTGTTTGCATTGTGCTTGCTTGGTGTGATTAGATTGCTTCACTAAGTACCTTTTTTAAAATCAAGCCCTTTTACCATTCGACTAACCCATACATTAATGTCTATCATGAGTCAAAATGCCTGTCCATTATTTAATCCAAGTTTTGACCACCTAATTAGTTACACACATTGGTGCCACTACAAAAAAAAATACCTGTTTTAGGGGCCTTTTTATCTCATGCGGCCACAACAAACCGCCAATGTAGACGGAAATAAGTGGCGTTTTTAAGTGGCCGCCAGTGTACAGGAAAGCCACCGCCGCTGGTTTTAAATGGAAAAAAACCTAAAGATCGCGCGCGCTCCCCAAATCGACTGCGCATTTCTCTCCCGCAAGCCTCCTCTCCCAAAACCCTTCTCCCCTCTTCTCTCCTCCCTTCAATAACCGACCGGCTTCCATTTCCATTACTAGTTGAAGATGCTCACTACACCAAAAACCTCGTTTGGGAACGTCCCATCTCTACCCCTACCATTTTGAGAAAATGTCGATCATCCCCAACGTCTTCGGTCGCTGGACCAACGTTTTCGATCCGTTCTCGCTCGACGTGTGGGAGCCATTCGATGGCTTCCCCTTCTCCTCCAACGTCCCATGTTTGCCATCCTCCTCTCGCCCGCGCACGGAGATCTCGTCCTTCGTAGGGGCACAGATCGACTGAAAAGAAACCCCATCCGCACACGTGTTCAAGGCCAATCTGCTGGGCCTGAAGAAGGAAGAGGTGAAGGTTGAGGTCGAGGATGGGCGAGTGCTGTAGATCAGCGGCGAGAGGAGCCGCAAGCAGGAGGAGAAGATGGAAACGTGGCACTGCGTCGAGAGGTCAAGTGGCAAGTTCTTGAGGCGATTCAAGTTGTTGGAGAATATGAAGGTGGAGGGAGTGAAGGCAACAATGGAGAACGGAGTGCTGACTATAACGGTTCTGAAAGAAGAGGTAAAGAAGCCTGATATGAAATCCGTTGAAATTACTGGTTGAGGGTTATTTTGGGGATTTTAGGGGTTTTTGTGATGAAGGGCGTGTTTTCGATGGAGCGGATGTGGATACTTTTCTGTTTCGTTATGGGTGACTGTAGTGGGAATGGCTGGCTGTGGGTATTGTAAATGGATGTCGTTAGGTTCTGATTTCTACTGCACTGAGTTTTCGTTGTAACTGGTTTTAACCTTCCTCCAAAAAAAAAAAAAAAAAAAAACCTCGTTTGTGAATGACAACGTCTTTCTCTCTCACTCCCTCACTCTATATCTCCCAAGTTGCGGGTCCTCTGAATATAAAATCCCAAACTAAGGTTAATCTCCCTCGAGTTTTGTGCCGAAGAACTCAAAAGCAAAGCAGCAGCCGCACTCGCATTCTTCTCTCCATCTCTCTAACATGCGCAGGTGCGTAACTTTTCTTCGAGAACATCACGCACTGATTTTAGGGCCTGTTTGGATGCCTGTAACTTTTTTAAGTTGTAAGAAAGTTACATGTATCTTACTTACTGGTGTTAGTAAGTTACAGGTAATCCTGTTTGGATATAAGTTGTAACTTACTTACAGGTAACTTACTTTTTGTGTTTGGATAACTTGTAACTTTATTACAGGTTATAAGTTGCATATTCACACTAAGTAGAGCTTGAAATAGGAAATCATTGAAAAATTAGATTTACACGTAAAAAAGATTGGATAAAATTATTCTATTTTATCAAGCCCATGTAAATGAATAGTTTGGCTGATTCTTAGGCTAAACAAATCAATAGGTGGGCCATAAAAGTGGGCTCATGTTTTCAAAATGCTTGTAATATAGGGGAAAAAAAAACTTGAGGTAAGATATCCAAGCAAAAATTTCCGATAGGAGTGACTCTTGTTGGCAAGGATCAGTTAAAGAGAAATCACAAGCATAGGAAGCTGCTTCCACCAAATTCTGCATTAGCAGTTAAAATCTCAAAGTGGGACATTATTAAAATGGACCAATATCAAGGGACTGTTTAAAACTAGATATCTTAACACGTCGATGTACCCTCGATTTCTCACCATTTGACAACAGACAAGAATCCAGATGCAAATGGAACTTGGGACTGTTTGAAAATGGATATGTTAACAATGCAGTGGGCACTCAATTTCAAAACACCTGAGGATGTGAGGAATCTCAATGCAAATAGAAATTGGGAGTGTTTAAAAAGCCATATGTTAAAACAGATTTGGGACCTACAAGGGGACAAGTTGCACTGACCAACAAGCCCCACTATGATGTATTTGTTTTATCCACTCCATCTATCCATTATTCTAGATCATCTTAAGAAATCAACCCAAAAATAATGTACATCAAAATCCCAGGTGGACCAAATCACTAGAAACAATGTTGATTGAATGCCCACCATTGAATACTTTTGGTAGGCCACTGATGTTTTGGATCAAACTGATATTTGTTTTGTTCCTTCATCCAGGTCTTTCTGACCTAATCAACAGGTTGGATGTGAAACAAACATTACAATGGCCCAAGGAGTTTTAATGGTGGACTTTTGATCATTACTACTTTGTGTGGTGTGGTCCATTAGAGATTTAGATATGCCTCAGTTTTGGAATCAAGCCCTAAAACAATCCAAAATAATGAATGGACGGCATGGATAGAACAAATACAGGATGGTGGACCTCACAGACCATCGGACGTTACTCACGCCTCTAGCCAAACTGCCTCCGTCAACCCCGATGAAAAAAAAAAACAAAAAAAAAAAAAAAAGGAAGGAAAGGAAAACCAAAAAAAAGAAAGAAAGAAAGAAAGGGGTTTTTTAACCCTGCTGAAGTTGGATCGGAGAGGGAGAAGGAGACTGGGAGAGGGAGAATGAGATTGAGAGAGGGAAACGGAGGCCTTCACTCCGTCTGAGAAGGTAGGTACGCTTCTTCAATGCAAGTGAGATTCTTCCCAACGATTTTCATTTCAAAAATTTCAACCGTTACCTGTAACTTAGTTACAGGTAACTTGAAAAACGACTCCAGCGCCTGTAAGATTTTCGGCTCTTTCTCCTGTAACTAAGTTACAGGTTGAGAGAAAGTCACATGTGACTTTCCTCCCCCAAACGCCAACTGTAACAAAGTCACCTGTAACTTACTTACATTTTAGAAAAGTTACAGGCATCCAAACAGGCCCTTATGTTGCATCCACACTTGTATTTTTTTTTACAGCAATTATACAAAATTTCTCGTCGAAGATTGATTTTTCGACCTCTGTAGGGCCCACCATGATGTGTACATGAGATCCAACCTGTCCATGATGTGCCCTCTGAAAAAAAAGAAAAAAAAGATCCAACCCGTCCACCAGATGTGCCCCCTGAAGTTATGCCATTGGTTCAAAAATACCCAATCCGGGACTCAGGTGGGCCACACCATAGGGGACAATTCAACCAATAAAACCTTTCAGACTGTTTTTGGAGCCCACCTTGTTGTGCATGTACCATACAAGCCATTCATCAGATTCCCCCCCTGCTATGTGATTTTAGAGGTTTTGGGCATGAATTTTACTATGTTCAAGAACATCACGCACTGATTTTATGTTGCATCCACACTTGTATTTTTTTTTTACAGCAATTATACAAAATTTCCCTTTTTATGTTGCATCCACACTTGTATTTTTTTTTTACAGCAATTATACAAAATTTCCCTTTTTATGTTGCATCCACACTTGTATTTTTTTTACAGCAATTATACAAAATTTCTCCTCCTCCTCTCCCTTTTTATGTTGCATCCACACTCGTATTTTTTTTTACAGCAATTATACAAAATTTCCTCCTCCTCCTTCTGCTTCTTTTCTCCATCTTAACTCTTCCTTTTGTGTTTGTGGTTATCATATGGTTGAAGGCGTGATTGGAGCTTGGCTGGTGGCTGTGTTAGTAATTGTATGTAGTTGGTGCTTGGCTAGTGGATTATTTGAAGAGTGCTCTTTGGAGGCCAAGCTATTTGATATAGCTCCTGCTAGTGGCTGAAGTTGCAGTGGCTTCAGCATTAGCTTCTGCTGGGAGTAGTCCCTTGGAGTTTTAACATATTGAAGCAAGACATGGAACTTTGAAGGACTTTGTTAGCCCTCTTGAGAGGCTATGCATGCTGGCCTTCTTAAATAGTAACCCTCTTGAGAGGCTATGCATGCCAATCGTTGATCATACCCAATCATTAAGTGCTGAAGACCGAAATTCACAAATAAAAAAATTGAGCTGAACTATGATGGAACTGTGAAGCATTTTGGACTCAATATCAAGAGTCTAATCGAAGGATTTGCAATGTAATTGCTATCCCAGGTATGGTTTTGGATTCTTCTGATGTAGATCGGGTCGCGGATAGTTTTAACATATGGTTAGCTACAGATTCTTTCATGTTTATCTCGATGTTTTCACTTCTTATTGTACATTCATCATCTCCAAGTTTTACTTCCCATTGATATTCAATCATCTTATTATGGCTTAATTGATTGAAACTCAACAGCAGCTGCTTTCTTTTTCTTCCTAATTTCTCTAATAATCAATGTGTTAAATTAGTATTATAATGCAATTTACTTCAAGTTATCTTGTGCTTGAATATTTTACAGGTTTGAGAGGAAGCTGAAAAATACATATGATCAGATACATTTCAGCAGGTTTGCATACTTACCGCCATCAATACATTGTTGGCACGCCGCACGTGTATTGACCTGTATATGGGCTGTTTTTTTTTTTTCTCCCCCAATATGAAGACTTGGTAAGATTTAATATTGTAGATGTTTTAAAACCCAGATTGGACTGTTGTCAGAGTCCGTCAGACCATTTGGACGACAACCTGAAACTAAAATGGTCTGGTTCACCTTAAAACCTTGTATGCTATTTGATAATGTTTTAAATAAATAAATATAAGTAACTACATCTGTCGAAGCTCAAAACCACAACTTTCTTGAAAATCAATTACTCTTAACCATTATGCTAACAGCAGATGGGCTATTAGTTCTCTCTGCCTTAAATGAAAGTAGATTAGGCACATTAGTCATCATGTGCTGCTGGAGTATCAAATAACTTCCTTGTGCACTGTTTGGTATGATTTGCTTCACCAACATTTCTAATTGGTGCCGTGATGTGTATGATGTGTGAATAAAATGCATGTCTGATTTTTGTTTTTGGATATCTATAGGCCCAGAAGAATGTCAGCTGAAATCAGGTTGGTTGACGAGGCACAAGATATGTGTCAGGAAAGCTAGAGGTTTGGCATATCTCCATGAAGAATCAAGAATGAAAATTGTTCACAGAGACATCGAAGCTACCAATGTACTGTTGGATAAGTATCTCAATCCTAAGATACCTGACTTTGGTTTGGCAAAGCTTGTAGGATGGCCTTTGATGGTTGTTGTCCCGATTGCAAATTCCCAGGCAATGACTGCCCACTAAGTGAGTTCATGCAACTCGTGTCCCTTCCTAGCATGAGCTTCATGCTTTGTTTTCCCCATCATTCATCAAAATCATGAGCTTCTTTTAAAATGTTGTAAATAGTTCTCTGTTCATGCATCAAGTGATATCAACGAATACTCATATAGATATGTTTTGTTTTAGTTTTGAAAATATATCATCAAGTGGGTACTTTTGTAATCCAGTTATCTTGGCCATATTACATTCTAAATCTAATAATGCCTTTTAATGTTTACATAATTAATATTTTGCATTTCTCAATCCCTCAAATGTTTCTCTTAATTAAAGCAACAGTGGAATGTGCACATTTACGTATAATAGATTCTGCACCTGTTGCCCATAGGAAATTTTTTAATGGAATGTGCACCTTCTACATATAGAAGTTACTACTAAATGCTTCAGCAGCTAGCCAGGTGCCAAATCCTAATGATGATTGTCCAATTCATACATAGTCCAACAAAAAAGAATGTAAGGAAAAAAATGTCTTGATGGATATTAGTTTTATCTATTCGATTTGGTTTTGAATAGAACTATGTTGTTGATAAAAAGAACACAAGCAATCAGTCACTGAGTGCTTCATCCATGGCCCCTAAAAACCATTGCCAAAGATTTCATTTAGCTACAGATATAACCCACTACATGAGTTTAAGTGGCAATAAAGAATCATGCACCAGTTGTTAGATGTTATGAGCATTCCAAGTTCCTTAGGTGGATCAGATGCACTGCCATTGAATCATGTTTGAGATAACAATGGGGCTTCCCCATTTCTTACGGTGATTTTGGACCAGAAAAATGAGAAAACATCCCAGTTAATGGGGGCTCCATTTCAGCTTTCAAAAACCAAATGTACTGAGCACACATCTGAAGCCCTGCCTAGTGTCAATTATAGTTTTGGTGGTACAATGAGACTGCCAGAAGAGGACTTCCACGTAGCAGATTTCTTATCATTTAAAAGTATAATAATACTTGTATGGTGAACTGTATACCATATAGCTTAAGGTGGTATTGTACAATTCTCAGATCAAGTATCTGTATGGTACACTTGGGCCTTCAGTTTCTACAAATGTGTGCCCATGGTTCAGTGATCCAAAATGCTAATGATGGGTAACACAGAGGATGGTCTATGCATCAAAAGTTTCGCGAACTGCGAGTTCCTAGCTGTTGAGTCCATGGTCCTGTTTTGGCTTAATGTAGACAATTGCTGTATTTCTTTTCTGATTATTTGCTGGAGACATATAGAATGGTTAGAATCTTTAGATTCTGTGAAATTTTTATGCAAACATCAAATGGATATAGAGCTATGCCTTCGCAGGCTCGGTTGGATAGGAAATGTATCTTTGATCTTTGAAGCTCACACCAATTTTCATTTGTGTAAATGTATCAAACAGAGAGACTTGTTTTGTGCCAGTGATGAATGTCTTTGTACAAGACCCATGTCAGCAGGTGAATTGTGTAAATGTATCTTTGATCTTTGAAGCTCACACCAATTTTCATTTGTGTAAATGTATCAAACAGAGAGACTTGTTTTGTGCCAGTGATGAATGTCTCTGTACAAGACCCATGTCAGCAGGTGAATTGTAGCATCTAAGAAGGCTTCACTCTTACTTTTTTTTTTTGGTAAATGCATGGTTTGCTTCTCTATATTTAAGAGTGTTATTTTATAGTTAACCTCAACTGTTTGTACCGGGTAAGTATTGTAGGGGAAAATATTGTGTGCTCTATCTGAAGACTTGAGTATGACTACTTCATCGCAGAGAGGAGATCCATTGTCCGCAGATAACGTTGTCAAAAATTGTGGTTTTGAATTTAATTAGGGTGTCGGAAGGAAAAGACAATCAGCAATAAAACTGCATCTAAAGAAGTCTACCTCCCATGAAGAAAGAGAACAACATGGTTCATTTCTTGTTCTTTAGACCATGATTCATTTTTGCATCATTTTGCAAATGCTACGATTCCAAATCTCATTTTTGCATAAAAAATCAGGAAAAAAATTGTCTTAATTAGTTGAAAATTTGCCCATGTATGAAAGCATTTACGGTTAGATAGCAATTCCTTAAAGTGTATAGAGTAGACCTTTCATTGTTTCAAGTTGACTGGAAAAACACTGCTTTATATCAAGCTTGCAGTCATGCCAACTGCCATGAGGATCAGCAACACCAGTTGCCAAAATGTAGTGATTATACATATGCCTGTTGGGCTCCTTTTGGTTGATCAGTTAGAAAATTTGAAAAGAACTTTACTATAAAAAAGAGCTTTACTGATATTTGGTGAAGAAGAAAAAGCGATTCCAAGTTGGGCATCTTGTTCCAAATCATCAAAGTGTTACTGTATTACACATTGCACCATACACAGAATATCCCAAATCACAAGTCAGGTACACTCACTTCCCAAGTTCTTTGGCCACTTCTCAAACTTTGTGCTATAATCATCATCATCATCTAAGCCTTATCCCAATTAATTGGGGTCAGCTAGATGAATCCTGTTCTGCCATGCCACCCTACGGGCCATACCTTCAGTTAGACTGATTATACCCCAAACACTTTGTGATATAAGTTTTAAATTAATATCAGCATAAGTATATATAGCTGAATAATAAAAATCCCTGCAAGCAAAGGAAAAGGTGAATTATGGCTGTCTTAATGAACTGAGACAGAACCTTTGCATTGCTCATTTCACTAAGAAAAAAGAAGATAAATTTCTTTCAATTATTTGGAAATTGATGGTATAGGTTGACCGCTTCTAAGGAACTGTTGGTAGCTGCAAAAGTTCTACAGTTGGTGATTGTCGTTCAATTTTCTCAATCTTCTTGTGGAGGAGCTTATTTAGTATGACGATGTATTTGTAGGTGACATCCCTTCCAAGGAGCAAGTATGAAGAAGATGTTTATATCAATAACCACACAACTGTTTGGGGTTCATGGTGGAAGGATCATCAATGGGGCTACAAATGCTACAAGCAAATTATCCGGAACAGCTACTGTACAGGCTCTGCTGGAATTGAGGCTGTTGAAGCTGCTGCTGATCTCATGAAGGCTAATATGGCTCGTAATTAAAGAAGCTACAGAAGGTTAGTAGAAGAGACTAGTGAATGTGGTTTTCCTAAAATATCATCCAGGATCTGAATTACATTTATCATTTCATTCTAATTGATTGTTATATTTCTTGTTGGTCTCTGGCCATCCATTTAACTGATGCCTGAGTTATGTTGTATTGTGATTGGCATACAATCACCATTAATCAACTTTCTTATGCAAATCTTCTATTATTTCCATGTCTTTCTCTAGAGTACTCGGGCTTGGAGATGCCAGTGTTGTGGAGGTTATTACTTTTAGAGAAGGCGTTAAGAATTTTTTTGTGGGCAAGATTCTCTGGCCCATTGATCATGAAAGGGACTGCAAGAATGCCATCCCTTGGGCCTCTTGTGCTTATGACATGGGAGACTCTCCTTTGTGTTCAGTGAAGTTCAGGACATGGACTCCAAGATAAACATTTCATTTCTCCATTTGGGGAGAGTGGCTAACTATGCGTTGCTGACTCTTTGGTGAGGGAGGGAGGCTCTTTGCACTGGGAATTCTTTCCCACTGAATGTTTTCCATTTTTTATTAACAAATCTCTCTCTCTCTCTCTCTCTCTCTCTCTCTCTCACACATACACACACACACACACACACACCCCCTCCATCTCTCTCTCAAAAAAAGTTTTCTTTTGTACCTACTCCATGCTGTCTTTCTCAACAACGGAAGTTTCTGCAATTTTTATAATATGATTGTCCTGTTCATACACTAACATGTCTGCATCATATAAAGAAGCCAGCAACAGTGGAAGAGAAAAGGCTTGCTACATGGGGAACTGATGTTCCTGAGGATTTGGTTCTCGACCAGAAGCTACTTGTTGAAGCCCTCAAGAAGGTAATTTTTGCTATCTGCCTGACATGTGATGATGCAATGTACAAAATGTGGATTTGCAGTCAAGAACATATCAGGGTCAGCTTGGCTCTATCAGTTTTTTTTTTTTTTTAATAAAGAAAGTAAACTTGTCTTGGCTCTATGGAAACTGTGGTTGAAGTTGTAATTTTGTTTCTTAAATTCAATTGAGCACTTGAAAGTGTCAACCAAGTACATGGAACAAAAAAAAATAAAATCCCTGGTCAAGTGTTGAAGTTGTAATTTCGTTTCTTAAAATTCAATTGAGCACTTGAAAGTGTCAACCAAGTACATGAAAAAAAAAAAAACCCTGGTCAAGCAGTGATAATCCAAATATCAGATTAGATCATAAACCTTTGGATCCGAAACTCTCAATCTAGTACTTGACCAAACCAAGTTTCGAGTTATGTAACCTCTTGAGAGATTTTCAGCACCTTACCTTGTGTTTAATTATGGTTGGACCAGAGGATTAAAGAAAGAGGGAAGAGAGAGATGAAAGAAAGAGAAAATACAATGTGAAGTGCAATCATGAGGTATATTGCCTTTATTTGATCGATCAATGCAATTGCGAAATACTTTCTATTTTTGTGCCATGTGGTTTTTATATCATGTTGTGTGTACAGGTGATTGCGGAGGACATGGAGGCTTATGGGGCATGCCCATCCACAGTCGGTCCCTTGAGATCAATGGTCTGGTTCACCAATCATGATCAACATGTATGAAATTGGAAGCGTCAGGAAATAGTACGTCTGCAAATGTTCTGGAACCTATTTATTTTTTGATTTTTAATGATATTTTATGAAAACAAAAAAAACAAAAAACTTGAAATATCTCCCAAGAAATTTCGAGCCAAGAAATTCCCAAGAATGCGATTGTTTACTATACCGACTACTCATTCCAATAGTTTTAGGTTCCATTTGGATGCACAGAAAAAAAAGGGGGGATCCCAAATAAGGCTTGTTTGGAAACACACCCCAAAATGTTGGTTTAGAGCTAACTGATAGGTGCCAAAACGATGTTACAGAATTGGCAAGTACCATGGACCCTGCTTCTCAGGATTGAAAAACCTGTATGTAATGTTGAAGGACCTGGGCTGCCTGTCATGTAATTCCTCTGGCATGTTAATGGTTTATAAAAAAGACAGTTATTTTTTTTCTTGTTTATAATTCCTCTTGCTTGTTAATGCTTGTTGAAGGTTTCCTCTTTCGTGTATGGTCATCTTCATAGGGGTGGCCATTTCATGTGTTGCTCAATGTCCTAGACACTTACCGTTTCTGAAAAGTGGGGAGGAAAAGATTGAAAACACGTGGATTGGATTGGATGACTGACATACACCAAGGTGGGCCCCAGCACAGCTAGCTGTACATTTTTTTCATTATAGAGTCTCGACAATCAACATTATCCTTTGCTTCAATTTGATCTTTTGAGGAAAATAAACTGTGATGATCATGCGGGCCATTTTCAATAATTCATCTATAGCTTTGATGAGAAGAAATATGGTTAGTTGCATGTTGGATTGATGCATGTGGTAAGATTGACTATATTTTTCAGCCAAGGACAAGATATCTGCTTGTCTTTGTCGAAAGTCAAATTTGGGTGCATTTAATTTCCATAATACTGTTTCTTTGCTGATGATTTCTGCTACTATCTTATTGATCTCTTCATGATGATTTTTGTGAGGTTTATTTATTTATTTATTCATTGTGGTTTTCCTAGGTTTTCATCAATTGCCAATGTGGGCCACATTTAAATTATAGAAATACAATGACGACCATGACTTCTTGCCAATGGATGCAAGTTTTTCTAATTGACGGATCTACATCATTTTTGTAGCCAGCTTTTGACCTTAGGGGGTGCATATGTGCATATGTGTAAGGTTTTGTAAACAGAATAAATTACTACATTTTGTTGTGTAAATAGACAAGTCACTCATGGCACTCTTTCACCATTTATTTTTTCTTGCTGGCTGAGATAGGGTGTTGATATTCAACTTGGGATGGCAATTGATAGTACAAAAGGCTACACTAGCAGTGAAACGGAGGCTTGCCTGTGAGATGGTGAAGTACTGGCATATCGCTTGCCATGTTTCAGATTCATCTAAAACCAAAGGTCCTATCCATTGAATATTAGATAAATGATTATGATTGTCTTGTCATGTTATTTCTTTTTCAGGATCTCGATTGGAAAATGGATCTGTTTCAGTTAAAAGCTAGTTTGATGATAAAATAGAGGGCGCTTCAGCTAAAATGTACTTCCATTATTATTAGTACCCATGCCATGTTGCTTTTTCTTATTTATGCCTTGTATGTGGTTCTTATCTTCTTCTTTTTATTTTTATTTTTTATTTTTTATTTTTATAATTTAATGAATGACAAGGATTTATTAGAAAAGCAAGTGGAGATACAACCAACAAGAACTAAAGATCCTTCAAAGAGAAAAAAGGTACTTGCATCTAGTTAAACCATTACTAGCTTGTTTGACTATCCCTCTTTGCTTGCAGGTTATGCAATGAGACTATAAGCTGAGTTCATATTCTTTGGAAAATGGATCTGTTTCAGTTAAAAGCAAGTTTGATAATAAAATAGAGTCCGCTTCAGCTAAAATGTACTTCCATTATTATTAGTACCCATGCCATGTTGCTTTTTCTTATTTATGCCTTGTATGCGGTTCTTATCTTCTTCTTCTTCTTCTTCTTCTTTTTATTTTATTTATTTATTTTTATTTATTTTATTTTTATAATTTAATGAATAACAAGGATTTATTAGAAAAACAAGTGGAGATACAACCAACAAGAACTAAAGATCCTTCAAAGAGAAAAAAGGTACTTGCATCTAGTTAAACCATTACTAGCTTGTTTGACTATATCCCTCTTTGCTTGCAGGTTATGCAATGAGACTATAAGCTGAGTTCATATTCTTTGAATTCTGTTTCTGCACACTTTCTCGCAGAGCAGGTGAGGGCTATCCTTTTGTTCTGTTCTTCTACGTAGAGATATTATCATGAATTATTCGCTACAAGCTCTTTAGAGCAGTACTTCCCATCAGTTGCTCAGAGTGATGTGATTGCCAATATTTGAATCAAGCTCTTTTGGACTTTGTTTCATTGACCGTTGTAGGCTTCCCTTGTTTCCATATATTATTGTCAATCCAGCAATCTCCTTAGGTATGACACCATGGAAGTGGTACATTAAAACAAACTGTTGTCAAGCCAGGCTGGTCCATTCATCTAGCAGGGAAGCATGTGTTTGAGGATAATGGTAAGAAATTAGATGAAACAATGGTTATATTCAATGCACTCTTGTGAAATACCTGATGATGGACCTTGATTTTTTAGCCAGGCATTGTTCACAGTGATTAACTGCTGATGGCCCAGCTATCCCTCACTATATATGAACCCCACCTACTTAGTAGCCTTGATATTTGGTTCTATGTTCTTGATTTTGTCAGTGATTTTGCTGATGACGGCAGGTGGTCAGGTGTTTACTGATAGAGTCGTTCCCAGAATCGGCCCTGAATGAACAGGCAGGCAAGATGTTACCTAAGAATTACGAGGAGTGTGCAAGGCATGCCAGGTGAGGCCCCACCAAGACCGAGGAGCAAGATGGATTCACTTATTTTTATACCAGACCTTGTCAAAACCACAAAGGCAACCATTGCCAGTATCTCAGTCAGGTGAACAGAAATTTATTGAGAACAAGAAACAGGCAAGGAAACTGAGATTGAGCCTAAAAATGCAAGCGTGCAGAGGCCAGTTGACCTTTATAAGGTATACCCTGATTTCTTCATCCAACATATAATTACGTTACATGCGTGCATATATTTTTCCCATGGGTGCATGTGCATGCATGCTTTTGATTTATGGTCAGCATTGACAGTCAATATACCACATCTTCCATTGACATGCTAAACCCAATCTTGTTTCAGGAACCTATTATGCTGCAGTTGTTGAGAACCGTACAGATTTCCATGGTCGTGTGGTGGTTGATGTTGGTGCTGGTAGTGGTATTCTTTCATTATTTGTTGTGTAAATTACTACATCTTATTGTGTAAAGATGTTGTGGGTGGATGGCTAGGAAACGAAGACATTTGTAGTTTCTTTTAGTAAATTAATTGTTTTGTTGATATTGTGCTGATTTTTGTCTTGATGAATGTTAAACGGGTGAAATATGTACAGGTTCAATCATTTGTTGATAGAGAAATGAGGTTAAAAGTGAATTTAGTCTTAGTTGATGCCAACAAAGGCTAAATCCATCTTTAGTCTCAGTTTTGCCTTGGTTACCTAAACTGAGACTACAACTCCCATGGCTAAAGGCTTTAACATCGGTTAGTGAGAACCGTGGTTAAAAATAGATTTAGCTTCAATTGGAGGCAACTGAGGCTAAAATTTGGATTTAGTCTTAGTTGGAAACAATGGAGGCTAAAATTTTGATTTAGCCTCATTTCGAGAAAACCAAAGCTAAAAAGGTTCTTTTAGCATCACTTGAAGAACTGAGGCTATAAAAGTCATTTTAGCCTCGGTTGCTAAAATTGAGGCTAAAGCCTTTAGCCATTGGTGTTACAACCTTGGTTTGGATAACTAAGGCAAAACTGAGGCTTTAACCTTAGTTTTTAACCTTTAATCCCTCTTTTCTTGTAGTGTTTACTACTGCTTTGATGTGTCTAACCGACTTTTCCTCAGGCCTTTACCGGCGTTTCTTCGTATCTTTTCGTGGTGCTGTGGCAACCTTTTCGGCGCTCTTTTATTCATTTGTTGACGCTTTTCAGCTTTCACTGGCGTTTGTTATTGCTGGCGTTTGTGCTTTAGCGGCGTTGGTATAGCCACTAGCGGCGCTTTTACAGACAGTCGACAGAAGTGCCGCTAAAGGATAACATTCGCCGGTAAAATCTATACTTTAGCGGCGGCCACAAAACGCCGCTAAAGAGATCAAACCGCCGGTAAAGATTTAGCGACGCTCCCTTTAGCAGCTCGACTACGACCGCCGGTAATTATTTTACCAGTGGTTTTTTGACCTTTTAGGGGCACTTCTGGCCACCGGTAAAGCCAAATTTTCTTGTAGTGTGCTCACTTGATACATTAATTAAATGATCCACACTTATTTCAAATTAGCACGTTTGATATGATACACTTACACCATATGGCTATACATGCAAGTGCAAACGAAGGATATACATGTGACGTGATATGTGCTTGCAGCTATCCATGTGAGTGCACACAAAGGATATGTGACATACATGTATACACCATGGTGACATATCTCATTGTTGGGAATTTTTTGGCTCGAGAATTTCTCCAGATATCCTTGCGGTTTTGAGCGTGCTCTCTCTCTCTCTCTCTCTCTCTCTCTCTCTCTCTCTATGTGGAAAAGATACCATGAGGTCGAACCTTATGAGAAGCTTCCCCACGAGGTCAAGCTTTGTGGGCCCCACAATGATGTGGGATGGACATCCACTCCCATAAATCAGATGCACCCTTCCATGGTGGGCCACAAGCCTAAAGTCAGGCCAATCTATAACTTAAGTGGGTCACACCATAGACAACAGTTGAGAATGAATATCCAACCATTGAAACATTCATGATCATTTATAGGGCCTACAGAGATATGGTTTAGAAATCCAGCCCATCCATTGTGTGTTTCCATTTGAATGAGGGCTCACATCGAGTTTGAGACCTATCCAAAACTCAAGTGACCCCAACAAGTTCTTTTAAATGTTTTGGACATTATTTCATACAATTTCAGATAGTGTAGCCCACTTGAGTTCCCAATACGTACGAATGATTTTTGGGATATCCCATGACCTAACGGGGGCCCACCAATATATATGTATATATATATATATATAGATTTTACATTCCAGTACTTTTTAAAAAAAGGTTTTAAAAGAGTTGGCTCTTTAATCAATAAATTACAATTCCACTATTTTATGTTACATTTTTTAAATTGCTGGTTGGGTGTCCTTACGAGAAAATACGTCCGATCACTAGGTGCATCACTTCAGGTTAGGACAAAGGACCAAAAATCACTCACATCTGTGATTCAGGTGGACCACATATCTGGAAACAGTGTATAGGACAATGTTCGCCCTCCAAATAGTTTCCCTTAGTATGGCCCACCTGAACTTGGATGGGCCTAATTTTTATGCTCCAAGCCTAAATTTTGGTGTGGCATCTAAGCACTATAAAAACCAATGGTTCACGTTTCTCTCCTAACTGTTTTCTTTGGTGTGGATCACCTGAATTACAAGTCAACCTGATTTTTTAGATTTAGGCCTAAACTAGGATTACATATCTAATGGTTCGATTGGATTTCATATACAAATCCCACTAGGCCCCACTAAAAATCAAGTCTGAGCGTCCCTCTACAAGTGCACAAAGAGCTTATTTTAGGGAAAAAAAAGAAGAGGGAACTGTACCAGAGACAACTCTTATTTTGATGGACCCACCATCGTGGTTATGTAAGATCCACTCGGACTATTAGATATCTAATCTTGTATGAATCCCTTAGATAAAAACTCAAGCTAACTTGTAATTTTGGTGGGCTACAAATGAATCAATCTTTCCACGGAAGTAAATCTTTGCCTGCTAGGCAAGATGATAGCTGGTTACAAATTTTGTCTCGGTAGGAAACGTATTTCTATACTATTAAATTAATAAATGTAGTTAATGGTGGACGTTACCATTATCCTTTTTGTAGTGACAAATCTTGTATGTGTTCCTAAGAAAATGATTTTTTTTTTCATTTTTCGAGGTCTCAAAAGGATGTGAAAACACATGAGAACTATTGAATGGAAATTGAAAAGAGATGTAGCTCCAGTTCCTTCGGAAATGGTAAGATCTTTAGTGTAAGAAGAAGGGGTTGATCCATATCATCTTGACTTGGTTCTGCTTCCTCTCTTTTTCTTTTTTTTTTGAATGATATTGAGTCAGGTTATTCTCTTACCAGTATCGAATAGAACATGCTGAACAAAATCTTCTTCCTGTATGCTCGATTTAGATCGAGAAAATCATACAGATTTTATGAAACATGTACTATAGCTCGAATCCATAGTCAATTCTATTTTCGATAGGAGCAGTTGACAATTGAATCTAATTTTTCTATTATTTTTGTATCCATAATAGTGCGAAAAGAAGGGTCGGCTCCAAGTTGTTCAGGAATAGTGGTGTTGAGTTTCTCGACCCTTTGCTATAGGATTAGACTATTTTATTTCTCGATAGGGGCAGGGAAGGGATATAACTCGACAGTAGAGTATCACATTGATGTGGTGAAAGTCATCAATTTGAGCTTCATTATCCCTAAACCCAATGTAAGTTTTTCTATTTTGATTTGCTCCCCCGTCATGATAGAATATGAATGGATAAGAGGCTCGGGGGATTGATGTGAGAAGGTATGGATGGTATATTGCTGAGAGCGAACATTGGGCTAATATGAAGCGCATGGATACAAGTTATGCCTTGGAATGAAAGACAATTCACAATCCTCTTTGTTTATGAACAAGGAAGTTATAAGCAATGCAACTGTGAATCTCATGAAGAGTTCAATCCTAGCTCAAGATGAATGCCGATGCAATTCAGACGGGGAGTGGTGTTTCCAATGGCGAACATGTGAGTAACACCTAAGAACCTACCTGACATGCTTAACACATTTTACATTATTGGGCCTTTTGAGTAATAGTCAAGAAGATCTAATGAGAATTGAACAATTTCGCATAGAAGACGTAAAACAAATATTGGACATTTTATGGAAGCATTTCACAATCGATTTACCTAGGAATAAATTTTAAATCCATTGTATTTATTTTATCTTTTTATAAAATATAAAAAGAAAGAAAAGAAGAAATGTGAATCTTTAGCATGATCCATATATTCGGAATGGATCCATAATGAAAAGATGTATCTAGGGAGGATTCTCTTTTGACGCAGGGAAGGACGTAAGGTCGAGCACCATCTTCCTCAAGGGATAACTATTTCAAATCCACAAAGCTTCTCTGGACACCTCACAGAGACTTCTCGAATCCTCGAGAAAGAAAGCAAGCAAAATAGAAAATAAATTCTATAAAATTTGAAATTGATTGATGATTGAAATAAACGAATTCACAACCCTTTAAATAGGTATACCAAGGAATGGAAGAGAAATCAGAAGCAAACTACAACTAAAACTCCTAGAATTCGCAACTTACTATAAATAGTAAACTTATTATTTATAGACCGTCGTGATGTCTACTAGTGCGCAAAGTTTTTGGCCAAAAATAGTAAGTAACCTATTTGGCCTCACCAAGCTGTTCTCCTAATTATTCTAAGCTCCTTTTACGTTGGGCGCAACTCCTAAAGCCCAACGGATGAAGAGTTATAATGAAACTAAAACTTACTATTTATAGTAAAAACGGAATTAAAATGGGGAAACGACCCTCAATCCGGGAGTATTTCGCGAATCATGTTGGGTGGCTAAAGTAGCTCGTTCTACCCCAAAATCATATATTTTATTTCCGGTAACTCATTCCAGATTGCAAGATACGCCCGATCTAAGGTCGGACAGTGCAGATCACTTCTGTCGTCGACAGGGCCTTTTCTGATCCATCTTGGCCATGAAGTTGTCTGTGACCCAATCTACGTCAGTCCCCTCCACTTTAAAAGAACTCGTCCTGCTCTGGTTCATGATACTCAATTAGGTCCGCGACATTGAAAGTCTATGAGATAGCCATGTCATCTGGAAGATCAACAACGTAAGCATTGTCATTGATTTTCGGATGATTGGTACTAGTCCAATCTTCTTATTCTTCAACTTGTTGTACGTCCTGGTTGGAAATCTTTCTTTAGGCAGATAAACTATAACAAGGTCGCCCACCTCGAACACTTTTTTTCGTCAATGCTTGTCCACTTGCTCCTTATACTTCTCGTTTGAGGTATGTAGCTTGGCTTGCACGTCTACATGAATGCCCATGATTTTGTATGCCATGTGTTCTACTACAATGCTTATGCTTGGGAGTTTGGGCAAAGAGATCAAGTCAAGTATGTGGAGAGGCACTCATCCGTAAATAATCTGGAATGAAAATTTCCTTGTCGAGCGGTTCACCATGTTTTGGTTTTTTTCTTGAAATACATTGAAGAAGGTTTTCCAACGTGTGATTCACAACCTCTGTTTGTCCGTCAGTCTGTAGGTAGTAGGCGCTACTGAATTGAAGTCATGTATCGAATCGAGTCCATAAAGTCCGCCAAAAGCGGCTAATAAACTTTGTGTCATGGTCATAAGTAATAGACTTAGGAACCCCATGTAACTGCACAATCTCTCTGAAGAATAGATTTGCCACATGTGTTGCATCAAGAGTCTTCTTACATGAGATAAAGTGTGTCATCTTGGAGAAACAATCTACCACCACGAACACCAAATCCATGCCACGCTGTGTCTGTAGGGGGCCAAGCACGAAGTCCATAAATAAGTCCTCCCAAGGGTCGTCGGCACAAGTAACGAGGTATAGAGGCCCGTATGTTGAGATTGCCTATTGAAAGTCTAACAAACATAGCAACATTGAACTGTTTTTCCCACATTATGTACCAATTGCGGCCAGTAATACCGCTATTCTAAAAGAGCTCATATCTTGTCTCGCCCAAGGTGTCCACTAAGGCTTGATCTGTTCCCTTAACGAACTTTTGGTGATGCACAATCGATTCCAATTGAAAAGGAACCCGTCTTGCATATGTAGGTCACTGGGATGACCTTCTTGGCATCAATCTCATGCGTCCTTGAAGTCGTCGTCGTCGGCATATATGTCCTTGAGGCGCTTGAACCCGACAACCTCATTACTCATAGTGACTAACAAAGTTGCACGATGACTCAGTGCATCGACTACCTTGTTCTGTTGCCCAGACTTATGTTCAGCACGAACATGAATTCTTGCAAAAACGAAATCCACGTAGCATGCATCAGCTACCTTGTTCTGTTGCCCAGACTTGGATATAAATGAATTTGAGAGCTTGATGGTCTGTGTATAGTATAAATTCCATTTGAATCAAATACTGTCACCAGTGTCGCAGTGCTTAGACCACTGCGTATAATTTAATTTCATATGTAGACCACCTCTTACGTGCATCGCTATGTTTCTCACTGTAGAAGGTTATCAGTACACCTTCTTGAGACAAAACTCTCCCGATTCAGACATATGAGGCATCACATTCGACTTCAAATAGTTTGTCGAAGTTGGGAAGTACAAGAACTGGGGTCGTGGACAACCTGCACTTAATTTCAGCAAAGCTCCTATCGAGTTTGTCAGTCTACTGAAACTACCCATTCTTCATACAATTTATGATTAGTGATACAATGGTACTGGAATTTTTCACAAACCGACGATAGAATGTTGTCAGACCATAAAAGCTTTGCACTTCGTGAATATTTGTGGGAACCGACTATTCTTTGATTGCCTTCACATTTTTCTCATCCACCCGAATGCCCATGGATGTTATAACAAAGCCCAGAAATAACAGACTATCGGTCATAAAGCTGCACTTTTTAAAATTGAGATACAGTTTATTTTCAGTGAGCACTTGAAGGGCCTTCTTGAGGTATTCCATATGAATGGTTTCGTCTTGACTGTATATCAAAATATTATCAAAATATACTACAACGAACCACCCAATGAAGGGTTTTGGAACTTGGTCATCAACCTCATGAATGTGCTAGGCGCATTCAAAAGACCGAAGGGTATGACCATCCATTCGTACAATCCTTCCTTGGTTTTCAAGGCCATCTTCCACTCATCACCCAGCCGTATTCGAATCTGATGGTATCCTCTCCTCAGATCTAATTTCAAGAATAATTTTGCGCCCTCAAGCATGTCCAACATATCTTATAGCCGTGGTATGGGAAACTTGTATTTGATGGTGATTTTGTTGATGGCTCGGCTGTCCACACACATGCGCTAACTCCCATCTTTCTTAGGAGTTAATAGAGCAAGTACGGCACATGGGGTCATGCTTTCTCAGATGAGACCCTTACGAATCAATTCCTCTACTTGCCCTTACAAAATTTCACACTCCTTCGGACTTATCCGATAGTGAGGACGATTTGATAATCTAGACTCAGGGATAAGGTTAATATGGTGTTGGATATCTCACATGGGAGGTAATCCATCGGGAAAGTCATTAGGCCAAATTTCTTTAAACTCATGTAATAAGGGTTTTAGTTCATCGGGGATATTGGTGAGAATGAGTTCTCTCCCTTTCATGATTAGTGCATAGGCCTGTCTTGTTTTTTTGGATTCCTTTACGAAGTCCCGTATGGTTAAGAGAAAACGACCCTCCACTTTAGAAATTTCAGGTGGTCTCTCTGGATCCATAGGGGGCCAATATGGTCTTCTGTCCGTCCTTGACGAAGATATATATGTTATCTTGCCCTTTATAAGTGGTGCCATGGTCAGATTGTCAGGGTCGACCGAGTAGTTTGTGACATGCTTCCATCTCAACCATATCGCATACTACTTCATCCTTATAATGTTTGCCAATTGAAAAGGATATGGTGCATTGTTCAACAACCTTTGTTTCGCTGACCTTCTTGATTCAACTGATCGTATATGGGGAGGGATGATGCCCCATTTTCAATTACAATTTTTCTACCATTACCTTGGAGACGATATTCTCGTTGCTCTCGCTGTCGATGATCACATCACAGACTTTTCGATTCACAGTACACTTAGTTCAGAAGATGTTATGCCATTATGGGTGTACTTCTTTCCTTAGTGTGTATAATTGTCGCCTCACAATGACTAATTCACCATGCTCCTACTGAACTCAACCTGACTCATCCGCATCGTCTTCTATGTCGTGCTCTGGTTCCTCAATACCTAGATCCTTGTCGGCGTTTTCAACACTACAATCATTAATAGTGAGGTTCGCCACTTGTCGCTAGGGATAAGTACTTGACATGTGACCTGGCTGGCCACAATGAAAGTAATGGTCTCCCCTTAGCCGAGCATAAGGGTTCGGGATCCTGGTTGGGTCAGCAGCAGTCGATACACCCCTTTGAGGCCTACTTTGCCTCCTTCCTTGATCCCGGTTCACGGGTGTAGGAGGTTGAGTGCCTGCTCCTACGGGCTCATTCCCCTTAGGGTATGGAGCTCCCTGGGCAGACCTGCCGCGACGACCATTGCAGTAGGATAGATCTGTGTGTTAGGACGTTCAAGTTGTGCTTTTGCCCGGGTAGCCAACTTGATTGCATCGTTCATCATCCAGACGGACTACGTCTGGGCCTGATCCTGGATCGTCATACGCAATCCACCATTGAATCGGGCAACTTGTTGCAATTTATTCTCGACCAAATCGTTACGCGCCACCAAACGATAAAATTCTTCTACGTATTCTCTCACCGACTGACTACCCTATCGAAAAATTTGATATTGTTAGAATAATACTTGATCGTAGTCGCTAGGGAGGAATCAGGCATGTAGTAGTTGTGTCACGCCCCGACATTCGGATACCCGAATCTTAAGTTCACGAGTTTTAATATATTGATATTTATTACAATCCACATAATTCAATCAAATTTAATAAATATTCAAAGTCATCTAAAAAGAAAATACTGCGGAAAGGTTTATTAAATTTAACTCTCTTGATAGTTTTTTTTTCTACATTGAAATTTGGAATTTAAATTAAACCTAAATAACAAAAACTGAATTGACATTTAAATTAAACCTAATTTTTTAGAAAAATAAAACTAATAGTAAAGACCCGTCTGCTCGTAGTATTCCAGCTTTGCACCTGTGCCTTTTTATAGTAGGATGAGCATAACAACCTAGTAGGGTCATTTCTTATCGAAAATTTAACATATTCAGATTATATCAAAATTTTAAAAATAATGGAGGAAAATTGAATACATATAATAAAAGAACATGAATTTAAGCAATAGAATTGTAAAATTATGATTCATGTGATACTTTCCATGAATTTTCATAAACAATATATATCATTTCATATAACACCGTACCCAAGTGGATGGCCACATTGTAATAACATCCATGCATCGGTACCTTATGGTGATGGATCCATTTATACATTAGCTGGTCAGACTACTGTTGTAGTTGTACCTCTGACGTATATCTACACACATAATTGTACTCATACGTCGTACATAAATGATACTCCAAAGGATCTAGTGGGTTATAAGGTCATTCACCCAAGGGACACAATCGCCCTACTTGTTAGCTTTAGGGTCTTACACCCAAGGGACACGATCACCCTATTTACTTACGTTACATCCAACATATTAAAATCGATACTCAATGAATGCTAGACATGCATGTAAGATAAATCATTGTTTCGCAATCGAAAATATCAACAATATAATTTTTTATTTCTAATTAATAATTATAAATATAATTTTGTTGAAACTTTAATAATTAAAAATTTTAAATAAAATATTATTTTTAGTATTATTAAATTTAGAAATTACTGATTTAATAATGTATAAGAAATTTTATTTTAAATTTTAACTTTAATTAAATCAAAATTTTTGCTTAAATAATATTAAATATTAGCATAAAAATAATTATTATTGTTATTCACTAAATTCTAAAATTTAAATTTTATTTTAATTATCACATAAACATAACAAATATATGTATATTTTTTACTTTGTTCTGATATTAAATTAAAATTTAATAAATTTATATAAATAAAGTATTTTTATAATTTAAGGATTTATTTATATTTATTTATTATTTTTATTCACTAAATTGTAAAATTTAAATTTTATTTTAATTATCACATAAACTTAACAATTTTTTTTTATTGTTCTGATATTAAATTAAAATTTAATAAAGTATTTTTTACAATTTAAGAATTTATTTGTATTTATTTATTATTTTTATTCACTAAATTCTAAATTTTAAATTTTATTTTAATTATCACATAAAGTTAACAATTTTTTTTTATATTGTTATGATATTAAATTAAAATTTAATAAATTATACAAATAAAGTATTTTTACAATTTAAGAATTGATTTATATTTATTTATTATTTTTATTCACTAAATTTTAAATTTTAAATTTTACTTTAATTATCACATAAACTTAACAAATATTTTTTTCTTATATTATTCTAATATTAGATTAAATTTTAATAAATTTATATAAATAAAATATTTTTACAATTTAAGAATTAGTTTATATTTAAATTTAACTTAAGATTTAAATCAATCAATCTAATTAAATAAATTCCAAAGCTGATGAATTTGATTGTTTTAATAACAAAATTTATTTAAATTATTACTTTTTAAAAGTTTAGAATTAAAATTATATATATATATATATATTGAATATTAAATTAAAATTTAACTATGAAACAAATTGATTTAATTCAACAATTGTTTCAAGGTATATTTCAAAATTTTAACAATTAAACTAAATAATTAAATAAATTTTATATAAAAAGATCAATCACATAATAATTAATTTAAGTAATATAACTATTAAAATTTTGAAAAAAAAATAATATAATAATTAACTGAAAATGTTAAAATTCAAGTTAAGATCACCTACTTTAAAAAAATCTGATTATCCAGCCCTGCTCCAACCTCTCTCTCTTGATCTATAGAGTTTTCTCTATCCATCTCTCTCTTTTTTTATTCGATTGTTTCTTTGTTTCTTTTTTTTTTTATAAAGGAGGTGAGTAACTGAATGAAAGAGTGAGGATTATGGACAATTTTGATTTGGAGGGGGGTTCAGTGCCCATTACCATACGAAAAAGAAGGAAGGAGGGAGAGAGTGGAATAGTCGGCAGTGACGTGTGGAAGAAATTTTATTTTTTTAAAAAAAATATGGTGGGTCCCACTAACGACGATATAAATCTACTTCATCCATCATCTTGGCCTGGCCATGAGAGGATATAAGGCAAAAAATGAGGCTGATCCAAAACTCAGGTGGGCCACATGCAAGCGGACGGTGGGGTTGGTTCTTACGAAAAAATGGGTTGTTACAAGTTGCTTCATCTGCTGCCATGTGCGGATTGATGCTTTCATATGCCTAGTCCGTGTGAGTTGTAGTTGTTTCCAACCAGCTAAAGCTCCGCTCTTCAACTTGTAGGCCACAAGCTTGACCTTTGCTTTAGGGATGTCTATATAGTCGAAGAATCGCTTAACTTCAGAAAGTCAATCGAGGAAATTGATCTGTTGTTCCCATATAGTAGTTGCTTCATCAGCTGCCATGCACGGATTGGTGCTTTCGTCTACTTAGTCCGTGCAAGTTGCAATTGTTCCCACCAAGCTGAAGCTTCGCCTTTCAACTTGTAAGCCACAATCTTGACCTTTTTTTGCTTCAGGGATATCTATATACTTGAAGAATCGCTCAACTTCAGAAAGTTAATCGAGAAAATCCTCAATGTGTAGTTGGTCATTAAAGATATGAATATAAACCTGCATCTTGAATTCCCGATCTGCTTGATTTACTCGATTACCGCCTTGTCTGGGGTGTTGGAAGATTATGTCATCGATCTCCTCCTCACTGGATCCCTCTTCTTCAGGAATGACCCTTGGATGCACTGACGGTACTATCCTACGATCAAGGTGATTACAAGTCTCAACAATTGGTGGTGGAGGATTACCATCAGGAACACGGAGTTGCCCTAGGGCCTTCACTATGCGATCTACCAAGCGATCTGTCATGCGATCGATGGAAGCCTACAACCCTTTCATGGCTTGCCGATTCTCTCGTTGCGCTACTTTAAAATCCGTTAAAAGTTGATTCCATGGAGCATCGTCCATGAGATTGTTGCCCAACCCATCGTTAGAAGCCATAGATCCGAGGAAAAAACCTCGCTCTGATACCAATTGACGCAAGGAAGGACGTGAGGTCGAGCACCGTCTTCCTCAAGGGAATAACTGTTTCGAATCTATGGAACTTCTCTGGACTCCTCACAGAGACTTCTCGAATCCTAGAGAAAGAAAGCAAGAAAAATATAAAATAAATTCTATAAAATTCAAAATTGATTGATGATCGAAATAAACGAGTTCACGGCCCTTTAAATAGGAATACCAAGTAATGGAAGAGAAATAAGAAGCAAACTACAACAAAAACTCCTAGAATTCACAACTTACTATAAATAATGAACTTACTATTTATAGACGGTCGTGATGTCTACTAGTGTGCAAGGTTTTTGGCCAAAAATAGTAAGTATCCTATTTGACCTCACCAAACTGTTCTCCTAATTATTCTAAGCTCTTTTCACGTTGGGCGCAACTCCTAAAACCCAATGGATGAAGAGTTATAATGAAACTGAAATTTATTATTTATAGTAAAAACGGAATTAAAACGGGGAAACGACCATCGATTCGAGGGTATTTCACAAATCCGGCTTGCGCAACTTGGCATAGCCAGTTGGGTGGCTAAAGTAGCTCGTTCTACCACAAAATCATATATTTTACGTCTAGTAACTCATTCCAGATTGCAAGATACGTCCAATATAAGGTCTGATGGTCCGGATCACTTCTATCGTCGACCGGGCCTTTTCTGATCCATCTTGACCATGAAGTTGCCCGCTCTACGTCAACTTTGAAGCAACTATTCCCTGGACACATGATCATGGTATTTCATGGTCAAATCAATTTTTAAAAAAGGACCTAAAGTTAGAGATTTATTGATAAGTAATTTTGTTCCAATATCTAACCAAAAAGCTATAACAATACCAATTAAAAAGACTGTTATTGGACAACGAAATGGAATTTGGAATTTATTAACGTTCTCTTAAAAAATGTATTGTTAATAATCTAGTTGGTACTAAAACCATTAAAAGAATACTCAAAAACTTATTGGGTACCATACAGAGGATTTGAAATATGGGAAAGAAGTACCATACGAGTAATGTTTCCAAAAGAGTTACAAAAGGATCCACTAGTTCACCAATCATTTACGGTTCAAGAATCGCTAGGCCTAAGATACTATTGCATAATACGTAGAATGACTACTGAAGAAATATATAAAAGATCATTGGGTCACGTGACACCAAAGGAAACAGTTGGAAGAGAGACATCCGCCCTTAATTTTTACGAGGCCCATCATGATAATTATAGAAAATTCACTCCAACCATTAGATTCCACACAAAAAATTATGCCCGTAACCCAATACTCATACACATCCGTGATTCATGTGAGCCACACCAATGCGAACTCTTTGGAAGGCGAACATTGCCCTGTAAGTTGTTTCCAATCATGTGATCCAGCTGAATTGAGTCGGACCTGCTGGTTGGGTTGAATTTTATATAAACATTAAGGTGAGGCCTACTCGAGCTACGACCCATTTACTTGCAACTAATTATAATGGAGAAAATGGTGGAATGATAATTATATCAATTAACGAATAAGGTATGAGAATGTAAATTCCATATTAATTAGGTAGCTTCTTTTTTAATTATGCAAAAATAGAAATTCTAAGAAAAAATCCTTGTCAATTTGGATTTTACCAAATAATTAATGCTTCCACCATAGGCAATTACAACATTTTTGGAGTGTTAAATTACCCAAATGCCTCATTAATTTTCCTTTAGAAAGTGTCTAAGCCCAAGCTTGAGGTGCCTAATTGGCATGTGCATAACATCCAAGGCATCTTTGCACCCCCCACCATGATAATGAGGCCAACAAAAAATATAGTGGATCCAATCATTGGTTGGTCCACACTGCAAAAATAACTTATACCACCCAAAATCATTCAAATTCACATGTAACCAAATCCAATGATTTGTTAGGGCCAAGTTTTCGTACAGGTGATTAACCTGTTCGGGTGCATATGTTGGACGGATTAGATAACATGCATAGGCCACGTGGTCCCAACAATTCTCAACTGCATTCCTTTTTGAGGAAAAAACTAACCATGTTGGTGTTTGCCTTCGGCAATTACTTGGGTAAAAAAAAAACAAGGGTATTCGCTAATTTTATCCCTGAAAAGGTACCTGGTTGGCAATTCGTTTGGAGGCATTATTTGATGAAATTATCATTTTTGCATGATTTTGCAGCAAAACTCCTTAAAAAAAATTTTTTTACATAAAAATTAAAATTAAAATTAAAAAAAAAAACCCTTAAACTACCAGGGATTTTACTTAAAAATCCTTTAGAAATAGCATTTTACCAAATAATGCCTCGTTTAAAAGTCCAAGAGATTTATCAAGATGCCCTCTTTTATTATTTTCTTTAAAAAGTAAGAAAGCCGAGAATTGTGGGCCCATGGCTTGTGTTTAACATCCAACTTGCCTAAATATAAACCCACCAAGGAGATCATTCGAAAGTAGAATTCGGGTTGATCCGAAATGGGTTACACATGGATTTGGATTGTTTTAATTAGTGGAATATATTAATTTTATGATTCGGCTTAGCTTATTCTTGGTGTTTATATCTAGTCTAATATAGCCAAACCAATAAACAAGATGCCACCACAGGTCGCCACACTTGTATGAAAGCAAATGAACAATCATACTTGCAATTGGAGAAAACTGCAGATACCTATCTACTGATGACACATATCCTGGTAGGAAGGTCAAACACCCAGATACCTATCTACCGATGACACACATCCAAAACATTAATAGCAATGGTCTACCTTACACATGACCAGTAGGTTCAAGGCATACTCGATTAATTAACAAAATGTAGAGGAAGCCTTGTTGAAGAATTGTCATTCTTAGACTCTTGCTTAATTAGTTACCGTCTACAAAACCTTTGCTAGAGGATCATTGTTCCAAGACCTATTCTTAAAGAGAATTATGACCGAAGTGCATATGAAACCTTCCTAAGAACTATAAAATCGGACTCAAAGAGTTAGAAGCCCGAAGACAGAGATATTATTGCTCACAGTAGCATAATACCTAAAAGACTCCAAATCCAATTAGATCACGTCAAGATAAGGTCACTACCTAATCAAAAGACTATTTGCAGAAGTTAAGGAGTCTTACGCATGGCCACAGCCTCTCCAAAAATATAAAAGCATAATAAAAAGAAGAGTTCAAAGTCTTGTGCCAATATAATCACAAAACCTTTTCAACTCTATGCTGCCTATCTTATATTTTGTCCCTTATTAACACGTATTCCAATTAATTTTAATTTCAATTCATCCACTTCTGTTGAGCACACCATGCTGTAGCAAGCTTGGAGCCTTTAGCAAAGTTTTTTAGTTTATTTTCTACTTTTGTCCAATGTACCGCTACATTAAGCCGGTTAGTATAGTATAAATTATATCCACCACCCCGTCGTTGGATCCCCAAATTGTTGAATTCTTACTTAGTAATTTCCTAGTCATGACCTGCTGACCATACAAGTTGGAAGATCATTAAACCATGACCATTTTGCTAGTCTAGCCGCCGTCAATAATCACTTCAGTTTATTTTTCTTTTTCCGATTATACTTTGTTTACTTCTAGATTAATAAAATTGACATCAAGCATTTTTTTAGTTTATCTTTATTGCTTTTGTCAAAAAACGTGACTAAACCATTATCATTGTAAGAAAAATCATTGTTTCCAAAGTAATAATAATAATAATAATAAATAAATAAATCATCGGAAGGACTAACCCTCTCCTTCACCTTACCAATTGGTGGCTAAGTACTCAAGCTGATCTTCACAAATCCTTTCCTAATCTGGCTATCTCAACGCTTGGGATCACAAGACGTTTAATTTGATTCAAGTCCAATAAAACTCTGGCACACCCGACACTAAACATATTCACACACATTTAATCGAAATCGATCCATTCATCATATGAGCAATACTTGGATCAGTCAAATATTTTGTCCTTCGGATAATCAAACCACGGTGCACCACCTGAACGGCTAGGATGTGAAACAAATAACACTTGAGGGCCATAGTTTTCTATCAGCACTTTAAATATCAAAATAAATAAAGGCATTTATGTAATTTTCCCTTCAAAATAGATTTTTAGGGTACATCCATTTAGCTCATCTCAATAATAGAACCCAATAATAGGACATGAAATGTCACATATACCGACATACCGTGGGTGTGCATAACTTATACTTCACGACCACTGACATTTCACAGTGTTGTCGGTTTAGATTCGATGTGGATCATTTCCACAAATAGGCTATAATTATCAACTTATAAAGTCATATGATCCAAACCATCCGGTTCGTGTTTATAGATCCACGACCCATGTAAATGCCCATTGTCCATAGATGGACAGCCCAAATCTGGCAATCAGCAACCATAGATGGGTGGCCCAATCTATCCAGCTAGTGGCCAAAATGGATGGTCCAAATATGTCCAAGAGGCTGATATGAATGATCCAGATCTGTCTGATCATCATCCATGATGGACGGTCCAGATCTGGTTTGTTCAAGGCCTACTTATGGACCCCATAAATGGATGTCCATGATGGACCGTTCAGATCCAACATGTCTATTGTCCATAAGGAACAGTCTTTGACTTATATGGTTAAAGTCCACAGGTCGATGGTCCAGATCTGATGACACAGATTTGACAAATATTATCCATAAAGTGGACGGTCAAGATATGACAATACGGTCCTGAACCGTTCAGATCATGTTTACCACCTTAATACATAGAATCAATGAATCAGATTTGTTTGTTGGAATGCCCATCATATGGACAGCTCAAAAACGTCCATTAGTCCATTGTTAGATGGAAGATTCCAATCTGACCGTACTTATACCCCACAGTGCAAAAGACTCGTTGATCATCTGCATGCTATTATGGACCCAATGAATGAACGGTTTTAGGATCATAATAGCTGGACAGTACGGAAAGATGAATGTCTTTGAGCACCTTAGGCCGAATAATGTAAGCAACATCTCATTGACGATGGTTTTGAGACATCAGACGACAGTCATGGCATAACATGGAACTTTTTAACACAGGGATACAGTTGAGGATTGATTGGCTGGGCCATGATTACATAACTGTGGGCCCATAGTTATGTATATAATTTATCTATGCCGTCCATCTATTTTGACAGATCATTTTAGGGCATGATCCCAAAAAGGAGTCTGGTTAAAGGCTTAATTGGACTACACCATAGGAAGTAGTGAGGATTGAACTTCTACCATTGAAAACTTTCCGTGGGCCACTGAGATGTTTATTTTCCATCTAACCTGTTTTTAAGGTCGTGAAAACTCAAATGAAGGATAAACATAAATTTTAGTTTGATCCAAAACTTTTGTGCCTCCGAGAAGTTTTGGATAGCAAGAGTTTAATCCGTACTGCTTCATGTGGTGTGTTCCACTTAAGCCTTCAATATGCCTTCTTTCAGGGTCATGCTCTAAAATGGTCTTTCAAAATAGATAAACTGCAACCAATCGGAAGCAGATTGGCCGGCGTACCACCCACTAGCTATACAGCTGGTGTAGATACGTGTCGTACGAGGACGAGCGCTGACACTAGTCGAGCTCTATGTTGTACGAACAGTTCAAAGGAGATCAAAGTTACATGGCCCCCACAATGATGTATTTATTATATCCACACCGTGCATCAAATTTTTGAGATCATTTTAGAGTATTACTCAAAAAATAAATCATATCCAAAATTCAAATGGACCACACAAAAAATAGCAGCGGGATGATGATTTTCACCGTTAAAAAATTCATAGGGCCTAACATAACATTTATTTTCCATCTACTCTATTCATAAGGTCACAAATACCTGAATTAAGAGGGAAAACAAATTTCATATTGATCCGAAACTTCTGTGACCCCCAAAAGGGTTTCGATTGTAGACGTTCAATCCCCCACTGCTTTTTGCAGTGTGGTCCACTTTATCTTTAGATCTGTCTCATTTTTCGATTCTAGCCTTATGACGGGCTCACCAAATGGATGAACCATCTGGATATAATAGATACCTCATGATGAGACCTATAGAACTTGCTGACATCAATACACCAGTTATATAGCGGGTGTGTGGGACACCAGCCAATCCGCTTCCCACCCAATCGGCACCCAACATGCCATCAATCAATTTCATACTTGTCCCGTTACATGAACAAACCAAAATGGTATTTAGGCTTTCCAGCGATGTGATTTCATCTTGTATTGAACGGTTAAAACTTCATAGAAGTCGTTTTTTTATTTTCATTAATCACAAATTTGTGTGTATAAGGCTTCGAATCACCTAAGTTTTAATATCATATGTTATTTTTCATGGAATTAAATGGATAGTCATAATTCCATAACTAGGACCTGAAATGCATATATACTCAGTAATATCAATTAGAAAATCACAAACTAATGATGCTATTGACCTCGTACCTTAAGCCATGCCAAATAAATGATACGAGGCACTCCTTTATGCGGTCGGACTTGATGATGAACGACTCTGATTGTTGCTTCATGTCTTCCTGCACAATAGACGCATCTGGCTCATCTTCTCCCCAATTCACCCACAAGTACATGCTTAGAGATGGACGGTGCCGTATACTTTAGCTTGGATGGAGAGGATAATCTCTCTTATACCATTATAAAAACCAAGTCCTATATAGATTCTCATTCCTTGAACATGTTAGAATGGTTTAATGCGTAACTTTCATTTATGATTGAGTTGAAACTTAGACCCCACATTTAATTTTTTTTAAAAATAATAATAATAATTAAAAAAAAAATTTAAAAAAAAAAAAAAAAAAACCTTCAAGATCAAAACAGTGGTATGTGCCCACGTGTAAGTGTGCGCATGTGCATGGGCGACCGTACTAAAGATATGCTAACAAAATGTCAATGGAAGAGTGCAATTTCTATCTCTGCATGTTCTCCCAACAACAAATCTACTTTCTTCTTTTATGAGATTTTCTTTATATTTCTAAATAATGAGTAAGAAGGATTTTTATATTTTCGATCCATAGATCCTTAGATGGCCGCAATTTAAGGATATAAACAAATGGGAAGCAGGTTCTTTCAATCTTTGGTAATTCTAAAATGCAGAAAGAAATTGATTGAAGGCCCACAACATCACATGACCAAATAAAGAATCTCGTAAATAAGAAAAAGTTAGAAGATTTCAACTTCAAAATCATAGTCATAAAGTCATGAACGGAATATAATGAAGAGGATTTATGTTGTCCTACTCAGAAAAAGTAGATTTTGGTTGCTGATGCATATGATTCCATAGATGTGGGCCACCAACAGTTAATCTCTGAGGAGATATACAGATTCTGAGGGCCTTCAAGATTAGAAAATCCTAGCCATCCAATTGAAAGCCCACAAAAAGACAGTTGAGGAGGCAGTCTCATATCCAAAGAAAATCTTTCAATGATTAAAAATTGAAAAGTTCCAATGTGGGAGATTTTCCAACAGGGAAATCCATCATATAAACGATCTGTACATGTCCCCAAATGGAGAGAATTGTGGGGCCACCAGACAATACCTTTTTCTTATGAGCAGGAACTCTAAATTACTAAAAAGAAAAGATAAGAAAAGAAAATCCGGAATGAGTTCTTTTTGTGAGCTCTAAGGACCCACAATCATGAAAAATAATACTAGTCAAAAGGGCCTTGAGCAAAATAATAGACATTATGATATATTCTCCAAGTTAGTCAAGATATACCTGATGTATGACCAGTATGAATTTAAAACAGCTAGATGTCAAGGTCCATTCTTATGTTGTGATTCCAAGGGGAAAAATATCCTATATACATCTGACAAAGATCAAATGCAAAATTCAAGAGCATTATCTCCCTCTATGTTAGAACATGTCTAAAAAATATCAAATACACCTTTTGTGTGCATGTCTTGCAAGTAATTTGATCATTTCTCTACTTTATCTTGATGATATACAAGTAATGCGGAGATCGTTTCATGATTAATGAGCAGATTTGAGGAAGTGCTACAACTCATATACAAAATGTTCTAGCCAAAAGGGGCCAGGTCCATAATTGAATGATTGAGATTGAGCCATGTGGTGCAAACCTAACATTTTTCAGTCATGTTTGGTTTCCTAGCATCCTTTAGAGAGCACAAGGAGTTACAAACAACGGAGAAATCTGAAGTGAAATCATTGCACCAAAGAAGCCAATGTTGTATAGTGACAATTAAGATACAACTCGGAATAGGAGTGGAAACCAAGTTTTGGAAATGTTGAGAGAGATGGGCAGAGAAATTACTGATAAACACATATATAATCATAGTGTAACAAGCACTGCTGAAGCATTTGATTTTAAATAGATAAATCAAATATGTTAGGGTGCATTTGGTTGGACCTAATATCATGATATTTTGCACCGAACTAGAATGGTTAATCCCGAAATATCTTGAAATTTCATGACATTAGGTGTGACCAAACGCACCCTTAAGTATCTTGTGTTGGAATAAATTAGGAATGCATGACCAAAGACTCCAATGTCTAATAAATCAAGCAAGGAACATTGAGCAATATTCAAATGTATTTTTCCCTATATCTTCGGAGAACTAAATAGGTACAATGGGTCATAGCTAACTTAAACTACAACCCAATTTTACAAATAACGGGTCAAAATATCCAATATTTTCCAAGGCAAAATGGGTAAAAAAAAATAGTAAGTTTTTTATTTTTATTTAAAAAAAAAAAAATTTTAAGAGCTGTGCCGTACAACCGGTTCTTCTAAAGGTTTGTTTGGGCTTTTGAAGTTTCCAATCCAAAGCAAAGATATTCGAGTACAAAATCTTAGGACCCTACTTCAATTTAAGTTGCATTTCTCCCTTTCCCACTACAATGTTAATATGCATGCGGTCCATATAAATTTGAGTAGGAATGTTTAGGGCAAAGAAAGTCATTTAAAAATTGAGATTGATTAAGGTTAATCACTATCATTGGATTTGGATTGAACTGGCACGAATAACCCAAATTCCAATCCTTCATCCCAGGAACATGTGCACTAAATATTGGTGGATGAGGAACTACGGGGAGAATCGGTTAATATAATTAGGGCATATTTGTTTAGGCAATTACTTGGATAATGCGAAGGAAAAGTATCATTATTATGATATTTTCATTGCCATGTCGAATATGAGAATCGTTGGTCAAATACAGATGTGAAAGAATGCAAACAAATGAATTTGTAATCATTACACTTTTTCATTACAGTATTGTGAAAATTGATATCAATACATTTTGGTGATGATTTTACATTAAATCAACCAAACATGAGAATCGATAATCAAAATCAGATTTGACTAGGAGAGAAGTAAAATAATTTATAATCATTGCACATTTCCTTTACATAATCACAGTAAGTTATAATTATTGAAACAAACAAACACTCAAGAAAAGAATGACATTAATTAGATTTTCAAGGGAGGTTTAGACAGAAAAGCTGCTCGGCGACAAGCACAACTCTACATGAACTTAATAGAGATAAATGCTACTTATCAAACTTATCAACAATCCCAATTTAATAGAACAGCTCCCAAGGGACAAGCAAGAACTCTAGAGGAAGTTAATAAAGATGATGCTACTTAGCAACAATCACCATGCCAGTTCCTGTGAGTTAAGATGGATTTATCCTTCGGCTTTTTTATTAGGCGCATCTAGATCATGACCATGTCAAGAGCGGAGAAAAATAACTTACAATGTTTAAATATCTGTTCTTAGTAGAATTTTCAAAATTTGCAAATGAGAAAGAACTCTTTTTCCATCATGAATATTGTTTCATAAATTTGGAAATTCTATTAAGAATAGAATTCCCAAAATTTGCAAATTGTTTTTCTCACCATCTAAGCTGCAACCTCGGATCGTCTCCTTTCTATTAGTTAATTTTAGAACAAATGATTAAGGAGATCAAGGTAAGACTAGAGTCACCTAAATTCAACAAAAATGTGTGTGGATCCGCAATGAAGAGAACAAGAAAACCTAGCATTTATCTTCAAAACCCTAATCCAAACCAGACGATATCTGAACCTCCGCCGCTCCACAGGATGGCTACATGTCATCATTTATGAGCTTGGTTAACAGAGTTGTAAGAAGCACATCTCTTTTCTCAGCCCTCGCCTCCTCCCGCATCCGCCGCTGCTCCTCTCTTTCCCTCCACCGGTTATCCATAGCAATTCTCTCTCTCTCAATCGCCTCCATTTTCCGTCGCCACTCCATCTCCTTCATGCTTCTTTCCTCTTCCCTCGCCTCCATTGCCTCCCTCCATTGCACTTCCATTTGCATTTGTTGCCTCATGAATTCCTCCAACGCCTCGATAACATTACTTCTACTATTACTATTATTTCCGCGGCTCTTTTCTGTCCCGACCTTCGATTTCAACCTTTTCTTCTTCTTACTCCCCTTGGCCTTATCGCTATCATCGTTGGATTCTTCTTCATCCTCCGACGATGATCGCAACCCTTTCTTCTTCGCACTGCTGCTCCCTCCCCCCTCGGCTTCAAGCCACAACAACCGTTGCATCCTTGCCGTAAAGATGGCCCGCAGCTCATCGTAGAATGGAAATTGACGCATGTTCTCTGCCTCCATCGTTTCGCTTCCCTAAACAAGATTAGAAATTATAGTAGATATTAAACACAAAAGAACGACATCGATAAATAATAAAACTGCACAGCTACAATATCTAGGGTTAAAATCGTAGTAGGTGTTTTTAAAAACGTGTTTTCTCATCAGATATATGGAGAAAAGATCTATATCTACACGTGTGGGGGTGTAAGATGACCTTATAGCGAGTAACGAGGTTCTTCCACTTGCACTTGCACTGATCAGCGCTGCGGTTGTAGCCCTTCTCCTTCATCTTGGAAGAGATTACATCCCAAAGGAGCTTGTTTCGCTTCGTCTCCATGAAGGTGCGATCAAGCTCCGATCGGATGGCAAGGAATTCTCTGGTTTCATTCAAGCTCCACTGTGGGAAGCGATCGCCGCCATCTGGGTTGCTTGCTGGGTTACTCATGTTGAAGTGGTGCACCTCCATGGTGCAGGTTAGCTAGAGGGAGAAAGGAAGAAGAAGAAAAGGGCTTAAATGAAGAAAGACAGAGAGAGAAGAAGAATGAGGAGGAGGAGGAGGAGAAGACGATAAGGGCTTCAGGACAGAGAGAGAGAGAGATAGAGGAGGCACGCTCACCACCTTTTTCAATCTGTGGTATCTCATCCACCATGCACGCGCATGCATTTACAACAATCAAGACCGTCCAAATGGCGTGTCCCACTGTGGGCGGCCATAATCTAAAACTCACAATCCTTAGCATCTGATTCCTCCCATTGAATTTATACTACATTTTCTTAAAACCACCCATTTTCATAGCCTTCGATTGGATATTTAGGAATATTAGTCGGTGAGATTTTTGTTCTCTATCTTAATCCAAGGTGGGACAATGACAAGGACGGCTTAGATCGAATAACAAAATACCAAATGTAAGGTGGATGAAACACCACAACATAAGAAAAGGTGTGAAACAGTCACCACACGGTGGTAGGCGAGTGGGTGTGAAAAGAACGGTGGGAAAGCTAGGGCAATAGGTCAAACAGGTGATAGCGTGTGTCAATGAAACCGTTGCTGGGAATCCAGAATCGGCCTTTGGGTCTCAGCCGTGTTATCTATCTGTCAACGCGGAAACATTTCCTTTCAAGACAAGTCTTAGATGATAATTCACCACCATTTTAAGTTGCTTCTGATCATCTTTCCTGCATGTAGCATGCATGCACGTCAATCCAGACTTCCTAACTGGTGGGCCTCACTGATAATGAATAATAATAAACAAAAATCGCATTGGTTGAATGATCCTAACATCCGATTGAAGGATCTTTAAGTGGACGGTTAAAATTTGAATTGTCACTGGTCCATAATCAAAAGTAGAAAATAGACGGTTAAGATTTCTCAATCAATCTTATTTTTTTAATGTAATTAATCAAAAGTGGGAAACATGATTTAGATGGACTAGATTTACCTAAATGATTTTATTCCATGTGTCTAGTGGGTGAGTCACCACAACTTCAAAATAGTGGACTACCACCATAATCTAGTGTTTGCTTTTTTCTTCTTCTTTTTTTTTTAATAATATTTTCTTTTCTAGTAAATGACCATTGCGTTTCAGTGAAGTCATGCTTACGACGTTCTTTCTGGGAGCGGATTAGTTGCGGCACCTACCGCACTGAGCACAGTGCAGCCCTGATCGTGAGGCCCACATTTTTGTATTTATTGTATATCTAAACCGTCCATCCGTTTTTTCAGATCATTTTATATCATAATAAAAAAAATGAATTAGATATAAATCTCAGGTGGATCATACCACTTGTAAAGTGATGGATGAATTTTAAAAATTATTATGGCCTACAAAGTTTTGGATCAAGATGAAATTTGTTTTCTTCGCTTCATCCATTTCTTCCTGAACTTTTAAACAGGTTGGATCTAAAATAAAAATTACATTATACATTAATATTTTATCTAGTATGTTTTTAATGGAAGACGTTCAGTCACCAATGTGACCTATAGTGATGCACATGAGATTTTTATTTCTTCATTTTTTATTTTATACCCTAAAATGATCTAAAAACGGATGGACGGTGTGGATATACAATATATATATCAAGGTTAGCCCCATGATCAGGGCCGCACTGTGTAGGGTGAGGCCGGGGTTGAACGTAATCCGCTACCGTTCTTGAAACTTGGTTGCCAAGGGATGGTTCTTTGTGGAATGTTAATAGGTTTCACATTGGAGGATCGGTGTCGGTCACGTCGAAGTGCACGTGGATGTACCGTCACTGAATCCGGACCGTCCATCTGGTGGGCCCTTTGAACGGTGGCCCACTATACAATAATCCCACTGTTGGAGAATCTTGTCCATCCTCGCCATGGACATCTTCCCTTGAATGTTAGTTACTAGTTACCAACCTTTTGACCTTTTTCTTCTTCAGTGTATTTTTTAAGGCTGGAATCGGAAGTGGGGTCCACCGTGATTTATTTATTTTACCCACTCCATCCATCTATTTTATCAGATTATTGTAGGGCTTGAGACTAAAAATGAAACATAACCAAAGTTCAAGTGGACCACACCATAGGAAACAATGTGATTCAAGTGGACCACACCATGGGAAACCATGTGAATTAAACTTTTACCATTGAAAATTTCTTATGGGCCACGGAAGTTTTGGAACAAGCAGATATTTGTGTTTTCCCTTAATCTATGTCAGTGTGATCTTATGAACAGGTTGGATAAGAAATAAACATCACTGTGGGTACTAGAAAGATTTCAATGGTGGAAATCATTATTCCTACTGTTTCCTGTGATGGGGTCCACTTGAGATTTGAATATGCTTCAATTTTGGTATCAACCACTAAAATGATATGTAAAAATGGATGGATGGCACGGATAAACAACATACATTCACGGTAGGCCCAATAGAGTAAATCGTACTGAGTAACTCAGTAAGCAATCCGATTTCGAAAATCTGACGATTAGGGTTACTTGTTTTTTTTTCATTGTACGGAATCTACCATGGGGTGGAGGTGATGTGGGGTCCAGCTTCAGGGTTTGTAAGACCAGGTGTAGGTTGGATGAGCAACGAACACAGGTTTATTGAGTGAGGTTTTGTCGAGGGGTCGAGTTTAGGTACGCTGCTCGGGTACATGCTCATACATGTGGGCCAATGAATAGTTGGGAATATGCATTCATACTTGTATCTATTAGAGGTTTGATATCATAAGGGTATCAGGTTGTCATTTATTATTATTTTTTTAAAAAAATAAGGTTATTACCTGAAATTTATTTAAGAGTTAATGATATTCCAAAAACGTCCTTTGACTTACCATATTTACCAAAAATATTTTTGAAACTTAAGGAGAGTAGATGAAAAGTCTAATATACCCTTGCAATGATTTACCAAAAACTATACTGGTTGCAAGGAAATTAGGACTACAAAAAGAGACCATGCATGGATCGTAACTTGATGTGTTTCTTAAATCCAATCTACTTGTTGGTTCCTAAATTCAGATTTTGATGTAGATTTTAAAATCCAATTTCATTTGTGATTTAGGTGGATCGTATGATTGAAAACAGTGTACTGGATGATGCCCATCCTCTAAAATGTTTCCCTTAGTGTGTTCCACCTAAATCACAAACGTCTAAATGTTTGTATCTTTTTTGTGATAGTGTCCATAAAAAATCAATGGAGGATGCCTCTCTTATAACTATTTCCTTTGGTATGGCTCATTGGAACCCTGAATTTCTAGTAATGTGTTTAAAGTAGGATTACACATCTAATTGTTTGAGTGGATTTCATATATACATTATAGTTGGCCTCATAAAAATCTACAAGTGTTGAGACGAGATTTACAAAAACGGAATGCAACACCTACCCACAGGGTTATCACATGGCACGACGGGGCGAAGCTCAAAGCCGACCATGATGTGTGTATTTTATTCACATTGTTCCTCATTTGTCCAGCTCATTTTTGTGCATGAGCCAAGAAATGATGTATAACTGAAGCTCATGTAAATTACACCACAAAAAATAGTGGGGATTGAACACCCACAATTAAAACCTTCCTAGGGCCCATCCTGATATTTTATTTGCCATCCAACCTGTTCATAATGACGCACAGACGTGGATGAAGAGAAAACACAAATTTAAGCTTGATCCAAAACTTCTATAGCCCCTAAGAAGTTTCCAATGATGGGCGTTCAATCCCCACTATTTTCCCTGGTGTGGTCCACTGGTGATTTGGATCTACATTATCTTTAGTCTTGTGCACTAAAATGAGTTGGCAAAGCAGATGGATGATGTGGATAAAATGCATACATTATGGTTGGCCCGATAGTGCAGGTGCAGCAGGCAATCCACTCTTAAGATTTCCCTAGTATATTTTCAAAAAAAAAAGATGGGATGCACACTCAAGCCCACCAGTGAAGTGTATGTGAAATTCACCCTGACTGTTAAACGTGTGATCTCATGTTAGGCCCATGGCAAAAAATAATAATAATAATCCTAATCCGTGATTTAGATGGGAGAGAGGCATCAACCATTATTTTTTATTAGGCCTACCATGATGATTATGTGAAATCCACTCAAATCATTAGATGCCACCAAAACATTTAGATGTAGGGCGCAAAAATCAAAACCTATGGTTCAAGTGGGCCACAACAAGAGAAATAGTTTGGATGGCAAGTGTACAATGTTTTCAATCGTATGGTACAGTTGAATTACAGATGGGGATGAGTGTTGAGGCATACGCCCAAAAATGAGTCACATACACAATGGTCGGAGTGGATTTTGAAAAAGGGATCCCACCCCATGCAACCAACTCCTTTTTTATGTCACCAAAGCTATTTACAAGTCTTACCTAGCAGGAAACCATTGGGATGGCAGTGGATTCCACTCTAACCGGTCCCACATGAGTGGACATGGATGAGCATAGATGAGTGAAAATGTCTTTTTATCCGTACTAATATAGTAGTGAGCATGATTTGGTAAAAATAAAATTTAATGACATTTTATGATAAAATTAATATTTAAGAGGAATTTTTTCATAAAATCTCAAAGCAAAAATAAAAAGAATATTTGATTTTCTTTACAAACATAAATAATATGGTAACATGTTATTTTGATTAAAGAATACTAAAATACAATCTTTTTTTATTTATATTCATCTCTATAAGATGACTAAAGACAAAAAAACCTATCATAGTGGAAGACATATTAAATCAAACTGAAAAGCACTTTACATCATCATCAAAATATGAAAATCATATGTATATGATTAAAAATAATAATAATAAAAATAAACTAAAATCAAGTTTAAAAGTTACAATTTTCAAGAACAAGCGTTTTGCCAAAATCTCTACAACATGTTCGGGACCCTCACATGAGAGGCACCAATTGAATCATGAGTCTTTCTTACTTAGATTATGTTAATGAAAGATGAAAGGAATATATAATGTAGTAATAATAGAATTATGCCTCTAAAGTTTTAGATCTGCCGGATATAGCGTGTATTCCTCCAATTGGATACGGGTGCATCCCAAACTATTATCAAATGTTCATCAATAGTTAATTTAATACTCCATAAGAAATTCTATAATCCTAATAGCCTTTGGGCTTTAGCAGATTCAAGCCAGACCTGTAATTTGGTAATCCAAATAATTGGTCAGGTAAATTCACGGTGGAGATATTGCCTTCAAATCTCATAGATTTGGAAATAATAACTCTTCATCATTGAGTAATAAATAGTTTCTTAAGAAAGAAGAAAAAAAAAAAAAAACCAATGATATACTGCTAGAAAAAGAATAATGACAGAAAGAAAAAAAAAAGAAAAAGAAAAGAATGTCCATTTGGATGATAGGGAATTTTTTTAATGAGACTTTCAATACATACAATACACTGCACACACAATACACACAAAAAATGTGCCGCATGTGTGTTTACACACACAATAAATATAATATAATATAATATAATATAATATAATATAATATTATATATATATATATAATAGAAATTCTCGAGCTCAAACGGTTGGATATGTCCACCTATTTTGGATTTTGGTGATTAATCAAAAGAAATAAATGCATAATAAACACCAACCGCGAGGAGTTATTTCACAAAAAGGGATAGGCGGCTCAAGTGGACTCCACCGTTGTGTTTATGTGAATCCAACTTACCATTATGTGTGTCACCCCATATTAGGTCAGTGCCCAAAAATCAACCACATCCTTGAATGAGGTGGATCACACAATTGGAAATAATGTAAATGGTAAGGCTCACTCTCCAAATTATTTGCCTTGGTGGGGCTAATAGAATCACAGTCGGGCCTAAGTTTTAGTGTGGCACCTAATGATTAGAGTAGATTTCATATTATCATCACGGTAGTCGTAGTTGTAAAAGTCAAGAGTGGACATCTTTCTTCCAACTGTTTTCTTCAGTGTAAGCCACCTGAAACACTAATCAGTATGATGTTTTGTCCCTATGCCTAGTGTGTGATTGCACATTAAATGGTCAGAGTGAGTTTTGCATACATATCATAGTGGGCCCCCTAAAAAATCAAGGGTGGTATACAGGTCTAAATAAGAGGAAAACATTGTGGCAGACATTTCCTGCTTAAGTAATTTTTGGTATTTCACTCTTGATTATTTTTTAGGACCCACCGTAATGTATATGTGAGATCTACTATGTAAAAAGTCAAGGGTGGCATACAGGTCTAAATAAGAGGAAAACATCGCGGCGGACATTTCCTGCTTAAGTAATTTTTGGTATTTCACTCTTGATTATTTTTTAGGACCCACCGTAATGTATATGTGAGATCTACTATGACCAATAGATGTGCAATCCCACATTACGCATTGGGGCAAAACAACCAAGTTGACTTGCAGATCAAGTGGGGTACACCAAGAAAATTAGTTCGGAGAGAGACGTCCACCCTTGATTTTTACAGGACCCATCATGGTAATTGTATGAAATCCATTCCAATCATTAGATGCCACACCAAGAAAATTTTGGAGGGTAAGTATCACCCCATACACTGCTTCCCTAAAAACTCTCACATGCTCTTAAAACAAAATACACTGTTTCCAATAACGTGGTCCACCTAAACAACGGATGGGATTGATTCTTAGCTCTAAACCTAGCATGGGGTGACACATAGTTGGGTTGGATTTCACATAAACACCCCACGTTCACCCGAGCCGCCAACCCCAAATAATCTTCTCATCTGGTATTTATTATGCATTTATTACTTTTAATTAACCACCGAAATCTAAAGTGGGAACATCCAACCGGTTGGAGTTTCTCCTGCACACACATATATTATATAGAAAGATTTTTCTTTACACACCATCCAAGGGAGGATGTGTTTGAGCATGAAGTAGGATTGTTGGATCCCACCACCGACGGAAATTGACTTCGCAACCTTGAATATTTTAAACTACAGCTACCATTTACATTAAGCAACATATCGTAAATTTTGCAAACCCAGAAAGAATTCTTCTCTCTCAATATCCATCTCCCCGTACAATAACCAAGCTCTGTACATCTGCCATATTATAGGTACATCTGCCATATTATAGGTATTACTTTCACTTTATACATCGGCTGCACTTTTTTCTTTTTTCCTTTTTTAACACACGCAGACACACCCGCACACACTCATGCCGTAGTGCGCACGATTTCACCACCTATCAGCTGCACTCCTTGATTTTAGACACTGTAGTGAAATTCAGCTCAATCCAAAGATTTGGTGGACCACACCACAAGGAACAATAAAGGGGACACCACTACATTTCCATCAAAATTGTTCATCAGGTGTGCCTTACCAGGATGAACCGGCACTCGAATAATCATCTCGATTCAAAACTCATGCACAGCACACTGGGAACTTGGAGGAATTAGTTGTGATTTTATATTATCCTTGTGGTATGGCCACCTAAGTTAAACATGGTAAAACATAGGAGCCTCACATGATGAACGGAGTGGATTTCAAACTAGGAACATGGTGCACCCCAAATAATTCAGGTGCTAATTTACCCTCTGTGGACAGTAAGAGTAAATCTTCATTTCAGGTGTAGTGTGAAACGAGCAATGGTTTCCTTCTTTATTATAGAGTCAGAATTTTTAGCCTATGATCAATTTCCCATAAGCTGAATGGATGAAAAATCTGCTAACAAACATTTTTTGGGTCAAACTAGTCCCACCAATTATAATTTATTATGATTGTAATATGCTATTAGCATGGAGTTATCTTCATTAAATTATGATATCTTGTGAGAATCTAGCAAATCCAAGGGAATGGTTTTATAAGAGAAAATATAAAAGCTACATTGAGGTGGATGTAATTAGCCCATCTGAATATATATTAGGTACATTTTTTGTGTCATTCATTTTCCTTACCATTTACTACATGGCTATCAATCACCATAATAGTGAAATGGACTGAAAATCCCATATTCTTTCTTTATCTTAATAAATAATAGTTAATAACTAAATAGTCAGTTTTAACTAGCGACTTGTCATTTGAACAATTGAAACTTGTTGATTAAATTTTATTTTATTTTAAACTCAGAAAGAATTGGAATTAGGTCACAAACCAACATAGCGACTGGTTAAATCAAGAGACAAAAGAATGATATGTAAGAAATAATTCAAGTCTGAAAGGTTCAAGTCTTGAAATATTTCACTAAATGTAAATGCTTAAAACTAGAGATATCGTTACAATTTATATACTTTTCATGCTTTGCTTGTTTTCACTAGTCTACGTCAAAAGAGGAAAAGATTTTTGGTATTAATTGTTCTAGAATGTCAATGGTGGGACATCTTTTCAAAGGTAGAAAAGTGTTTGTTTTGGGTTGGTCCGAGGACAAGCTCTAGACTTTAGGTTAGCGTGACGATAATGTTGAAAAGCTTATATTATGTTTAAAAGTTAAAAAATAAAAATAAAAATAAAAAAGTCATTTCTCCTTACTTGAATCGGGTGTTCAAACAAATGTTTTCACCAAGGGATAGCATGATGACACACGAACATACCCATGTAACTCCTGGACGACTGTAGATTGCCTATATTCTGAATACTGAATTAATATGATTGATGGAAAAACAATGAACGATTGAAATTCAACAAAAAGAAAGGAAAAAAATAAAAAAGGCCATCTGATCAGTGGTTGGTGGTTGGTGGTTGGGATCTCCCAGGGAATTTGGACCCGAGTATATTGATTATGCACCTTCCCATAGTCACTGTGCAGGCTAGCTGTCCCTATTTTTATTTTTATTTTTACACACAAGCACACACTCACGCCATAGTGGGATTTCACCACTGATGGGTACTCGAACCCTTGACCAGGTGTTGAAACTCTTGAGAGTCTACCACCAGGGCAAGAGTAAGGACCCCTAGCTGTCAATATTTGAATGTATGTTTGGATCGAAGGTAAGGTAAGGGAAGCATTCAGTTTATTTGGCAAGATGACGCAGGGAAGGACATGAGGTCAAGCACCGTCTTCCTCAAGAGGATAACTATTCCGAATCCACGGAACTTCTTTCGACTCCTCACAGAGACTTCTCAAATCCACGAGGAAAGAAAGCAGAAAATAGAAATAAATTCTAATAAATTCGAAATTGATTAATGAATCATTGATAATCATCTAATGCGTCTCCTTACACCATTAATAAAGAAAAAATAAATTAAAATTCATAATTACCAAAATTAGCAAAATTCTAACTCTAATAAAAATCCTAATTCTAATAAAATTCTTCTAATGTATAATTTCTATAAATAAAAATTCCAAATAAACTTTTCTAGAAGAGTCCTAGTATAATTAAAAGTTATTTCTAAAAGGAAAGAAAATCTAAAACTCTAAAAATAAAGGAAAAAAAAAACTTAAAAATCGGAATTACAAAAAGTAGTAAAATTTTCTTAAAAATTCATTTTTGAGTTGAAAGCGCGCGTTTTTTGATGAAACGGATAGATGCGACCCACTTTGTGGGTCGGTTCACCTCGGATGGCCCGTTTCAATAAAGATTGATAGGTTGTGCACCCCGTAACGATACCCGGATCAAAAGTTATGGTCAATTTACGGTCCATCTTCTTTTGGCCCAACCATGCTAGGAACGTATCTGTGACACATTCTACATCAGACCCCTCCACTTGTAAAAAACTCGTCTTCGAGTTACTCAAGAGACTTGGCACATGAGTCTGAGATAACTTTTGATACCGATGTTCATTAGCCATTTTTTTGTACTTGGTATTAAGCTCTTGAGCTAACACAATACATGTACTTATGCTTTCCTTGACTTCACTAATATCGATCAGTTCCTTCACATCTGCCTTTAAGATCTCATATTCTTTTTGATAATATGGGCAATTAGGCGAACTTGCCCCTAAGACGGGATCAACGTGATTTTGTATATCTCGTATGGGAGGTAATTTATTAGGGAGTTCATCGAGCACAACCCCCTTAAACTCCTGCGATACTGGTTCCAAATCATCTAGGATATTCACAGGCTCCACATATTTTTTTCTTTTCAACTAATGGATATATATTTCCCGTTTCCTCAGATTGTTTAACAAAGACCTGTTCAGTTATAAGATATTGTCCCTCTACTTTAGAAGTCTTAGGTTAGTTCTATGTTCCTATAGAGGCCACATGTTTGTCACTGATGAATCTTTTGGCCTGTCATGATTTTGTTTTGATGAGGTCATTTCTCGCGGACCAATAATAGAATTTTTCTGCATAACCTTTTACTGATCGATTATCCTGATAATAATTTTAGTTTTGTTGGAATAATACTTAATCGTAATCTCAGGGGAGGAATCGCATGCATAATAACTGTTTCATCCGCTGCCACGTGCGAATTGGTGCTTTCATTTGTCTCGTATGCTCGAGTTGAAGTTGTTCCCACCAAGTTGAAGATCCGCCCTTCAATTTGTAGGTCACAAGCTTAACCTTCTTTGCTTCAAGGATTTTCATATATTCAAAGAATCGCTTAACTTCAGAAAGCCAATCAAGAAAATCATTAATGTGAAGTTGGTCATTGAAGTTAGGAAGATCGACCCTCATCTTGAATTCTCGATCCATCCAATCACTGCCTCGTCTAGGATATTGTGGAATCATGTTATTGGATCCCACATTCTCAGGAGTGATCTTGTGGTTCACTGTTCGTACCATCCTGTGATCAGAGTGATTACGAGTGTCAACAATTCTTGGTGGCGGATCACCACTAGGAACACGGAGTTTTCCTAAGGCTTCTACTATGTGATCTGCCATGTGGTCGATGGAAGCCTGCAGCCCTTGCATAGCTTGTCGATTCTCTCGTTGCGCTGCTTTGAAAGCTACAGCCGTTAAAGGTAAATTCCCTAGAGCACCGCCTATGGGATTGTTGCCCGACCCATCGTTAAAAGTCATCGATTCAAGGGGAAACCTCGCTCTGATACCAAATTGACGCAGGGAAGGACATGAGGTCGAGCACCGTCTTCCTCGAGAGGATAACTATTCCGAATACAAGGAACTTCTCTGGACTCCTCACAGAGACTTCTCGAATCCACGAGGAAAGAAAGTAGAAAATAGAAATAAATTCTAATAAATTTGAAATTGATCAATGCATTGATAATCGTCTAATGTGTCTCCTTACACTATTAATAAAGAAAAAATAAATTAAAATTTGTAATTACCAAAAATGGCAAAATTCTAACTTTAATAAAAATCCTAATTATAATAAAACTCTTCTAATGTATAATTTCTATAAATAAAAATTCCAAATAAACTTTCTCTAGAAGAGTCCTAGTATAATTAAAAGTTATTTTTAAAAAAGAAGAAAATCTAAAACTCAAAAATTAGAGAAAAAAAAACTTAAAAATCAGAATTACTAAAAATAGTAAAATTTTCCTAAAAATTCGTTTTTGAGTTGAAAGCGCGTGTTTTCTGATTAAACAAATAGATGCAACCCACTTTGTGGGTCGATTCACCTCGGATGGCCCGTTTCAGTAAAGATTGATAGGTTGTGCGCCCCGTAATGATACCCAGATCAAAAGTTATGGTAAATTTACGGTCCATCTTCTTTTGGCCCAACCATGCTAGGAATGTATCTGTGACACGTTCTACATCACAAGACATTTGCACTTGTTTGGAAAGTGCAAATAAGGGAGAAATCATTTCTTTCTTTATTTCTTTCTTTTCTTTTCTTTTTTTTCTTTTTCAAAAGCTAACTGGTTGAAAAAGAGTTTACATTTGATTTATAGTTTTAAATGAAAAAACTATAAGGCAAGAGATTTCCTTTTGTAGATTGCAACCCAAACACTTCCAAATGCATAAGAAAATCATTTTTAAGACTCTTTTTCAGCAACATAAATAAGTGTGAAGGATATTCTTCCCCAAGCACGGCTATCAATTTACCATTTACTTATAGCACAATCTTGCTTCCTCTTGCCTTGCTTTAGTTTAGCCCTAGTCTAAAGTGGACTTTTCTACCACTTTATATGACAAAATTCGCTGCTAAAACATCTCGCGGCGGATCACTAGTGGATTGCCTATCTGCCACTATAACATCTATCAACATATGTATAATCGCAAATAAGGCATCCTCTGTTGTTATCGTGGTTATTGTGGCAAAAAGTTTCGCCTCTATATATGATCCACAGACAAAGGATGTTTAGCTTACTGTGGCATATCCGCTGCATAATTGTATTTACTAGCGGATTGATTCGTTGCTAAATATCTTAATTAATGTGGCATCAATGACATTTAGTGGCAAGTATATCCACCGTGGAAAACTATTATACGATGGCACTCTTGTCAATGCAAATCTGTCCACTGGTTAAAACAATCAAAAACATAATAGTGAGCCTAGAAAGTTCCAACAGTGAGTGACACTGTCACCATTGTTTTCTATTATGTGGCCCACATTAGCTCTGAATTAGACTGATATTTGGACCCTAGCCCTAAAATGACATGGAAAAAGGGTGGGCGGCATGGATTATACACAAACATCAATATGGGCCCCGTGAGTTGGGCCTTCTGCATGCCCAAAAAGAGCTTCTGCCACATCTCTTGGACTCGTCACAGAGACTTCTCGAATCCGCGCGGAAAAGAAATAGAAATAATTTTAAAATATATGAAAGAAATTTATTGATCCTTGATAAATGAGCCTACAACCATTTAAATAGAAATATCAAGACTTGGAAGAAGTTTAAGAATTAAACTATAACTAAAACTTCCTAAAATTCATAACTTACTATAAATAGTAAATTTTTATTTATACTAAGTATTCTATGTGGCTTAACCATGTTATTCTCCTAATTTTTCTAAACACTTTTCATGTTAGACACAACTCCTAAAGCCCAACGGATGAAGAGTTATAATCAAACTAAAACTTACTAAAAATAGTAAAAATGGAAATAAACATGGAATTCGATCATCGATCTGATGGGATCTCATAAATTCAGCATGTCAGTTGACTAAAGTAACTCATCTTACCCCAAAATCATATATGGTACATCAGATAACTCATTCTATATTGCAAGATATGCATGATTTAAGGTTTGACGGTTCGGATCACTTCTGTCATCAACCAGGCCTTTTCTGATCCATCTTGGCCATGAAACTGTCCATGACCCACTCTACATTAAAAAACATTTTATGACCTGTTAGATGACTACCTTAAGAATACTTAAAACTTCCATTCGATTTAGAGATTTTGACCCTACCAAGATGGTACGGTCAAGATCCTCAAAAAAAAATATATGAATCCAATGCAAACTTTTCTCGATTAACGTGCAAATCTACGTGTGGTGCTCATTGTGATGTTTTAACAACATCCAACCCATCCATCCGGTGTGCCCCATCCTATTCTTTTTTAGTCCTAGAACTCATGTCATTCCTGAACTCTAATGGGCCACACCATGTAAAATCTTTCCTAAAACCTCTAAAATCACATGTTATGCCCCCACCTGAGTTTTAGAATAGCCAGATTTTTTGGTTTCCATTCATCTTGGTCCGATACATCTTACAAACGGATTAGATGGTATATAAAACACATTGGATCCAACATACAATCTCTTAGTTTTTGATGGCCAAGTTCACTGGACCTTCCAGTGGGGCCCTTTGAATTTTGGATCAACCAGATTATTGGTACCAAGGAGAAAATAGAGGGCACATAACATGAACAAAATGGATATCATTAAAACAACATGATGGCCTCAAATGTAGATTTGCACTGGAGATATGTTTGTACTGTATCTGGCCTCTTAAAGCAAACCATGCTGTACAAATTGTAATTCCCAACGTAGTGGGTCATAAACCAAAAACCACAATGAGCAGATTACCTATCTGATTGATGTGGCCATTAAATGGATGGTTAAAACATAAAACAGTCATTTGTCCAATTTGTACAAACGAATAGTTAAATAGGTACGCAGATTGCGTGATGAATCCAACATCACACGGCTCTCTAGCGTAAAGACTTTGGGGCCGCTGTGATGTATATATGTATTCTATTCATGCTGTTCATCCATTTTGCTAGCTCATTTTAGGCCATGAGCCTGTGAATGCTCTCCGAAGTGAGCCGTGCAGTGGCATGGAATGCCTGGAGATTTATTCTAGTTTTGGTTGGAAAGGTGTGGTGTTGGCTGGAGAAGACTGGTTATCCATTTGATATGGAGTCGTGTAACTTATAATCTATGGCCAGATGGGCACTCTAGAATTACTTTAGGGTGGGGAAGGAGAGAATATCCAACTAAAATTATCTCTCCGGATGTTTTGCAGCTAAAGATTCTAAGGGCTTCAATGACAGAGAAGAAAAAGGTTATGCACCATTTTTCACCTGTGCAAGCATGCGGTCTTTACTTTATATGATTTTAAGATTTTCAAAGATTTTTTAAAGTACAGATGATCTTATTTAACTAACTAGCTGAGAATAAATTCTTAAGCCGTTTAGTGAACCACTACTCATCAACTCAAGACACTACTGGGGAAATGATGTCTCAATATCAATAGGAACTTGAGGAAATAGTAATTATAAAAGAAAAGGAAAAAAGAAAAAAAAAAAAAAAAAAAGCCAATAAGTAACAGACTAGTAAGAAAATAAGAAATAAAAAGAAAAATCAAATAATAATTAATTGCTGATACACATGCAAGTGTCAGTTGAGTATGGAGCAAGGGTGTACGAAAAAGGAAATGCATGATGCAGGGATGAACGTGATGAGGTCAATCACTGTCTTCCTCAAGGATAACTACTCCGAATCCACGGAGCTTCTCCAGACTCCTCACAGAGACTTCTCGAATCCACGAGAAAAAAAAAAAGAAAAAGAAAAGCAAGAAAAATATAAATAAGTTCTATAAAATTCATAATTTGATTGATGAATGAAATAAATGAGTTCACAACCCTTTAAATAGGGATACCAAGGAATGAGAGAAATTTCAGAATCATACAATAACTAAAACTCCTAGAATTCACAACTTACTATAAATAATAAACTTACCTTTTATAGACAGTCGTGATGTCTACTAGCTAGTGCGCAAGGTTTTCGGCCAAAAATAATAAGTATCCTATTTGGCTTCGCCAAGCTCTTCTCCTAATTATTCTAAGCACTTTTCATGTTGGGCGCAACTCCTAAAGCCTAAAGAATGAAGAGTTATAATCAAATTAAAACTTAATATTTATAGTAAAAACAAAATTAAAATAGGGAAACGACCGTCGATCTGATGGTATTTCGCAAATCCGGCTTGTATAACCTGGAATAGCGAGGTTAGGTGGCTAAAGTAGCTTGTTCTACCCCAAAATTACATATTTTACATTTGATAACTTATTCTGGATTGTGAGATATGCCCGATTTAAGGCCTGACGGTCCGAATCACTTCTGTCATCGACCGAGCCTTTTTCTGATCCATCTTGGCCATGAAACTGTCCATGACCCGCTCTACATCAGTCCCCTCCACTTTAAAAGAACTCGTCCTCGAGTTCTCGTCCTACTCTGGTTCATGATACTCGGTCAGGTCCGAGACATTGAAAGTCCATGAGATTGTCATGTCATATAAAAGATCAACAACATAAGCGTTATCACTAATCTTTTGGATAATTGGTACCGGTCCAATCTTTTTATTCTTTAATTTGTTATACATCCTAGTCGGAGATCTTTCTTTACACAGATGGACCATAACGCAGTTGCCCACCTCGAACATTTGTTGTCACTGATGCTTATTTACTTGCTCATTATACCTCTCGTTCAAGGCATGTAGCTTGGTCTGCACCTCCACATGAATGCCCATGATCCTATCTGTTATATGTTCATGCCTAGGAGCTTGGGTAAAGAGACCAAGTCAAGTGTGTGGCGAGGCACTTGTCCGTAAATAATCTGGAACAGGAATTTTCCTATCAGGCGGTTCACCATGTTGTTGAATACAAACTCTACTTGAGACAATGTCAAATTCCATTATTTCGATTTTTTTTCCTAAAATACATTGAAAGGGGTATCCCAACATACGATTCACAATCTCGGTCTGCCCATCAGTCTGTGGGTGGTAGGTGCCACTAAACTGAAATCATGTATCGAATCGAGTCCACAAAGTCCGCCAAAAGTGACTAATGAACTTCGTGTCACTATCAGAAGTAATAGTCTTGGGAACCCTGTGTAGCCGCACAACCTCTCTAAAGAATAAATTCATCACATGTATTGCATCAAGAGTCTTCTTGCATGAGATAAAGTGCACCATCTTGGAGAAACTATCTGCCATCATAAACACCGAATCCATGTAGCATTGCGTTTGTGGGAGACAAAGTACGAAATTCATAGATAAATCCTCCCAAGGTTCGTAAGGCACAGGTAAAGGGGTATAGAAGCCCGTATTATGAGATTGTCTCTTGGAGGTCTGACATTATAATAATATTGAACTGCTTTTCCCACATCACGTACAAATTACGGCGAGTAATACCTCTCTTCCACAAGAGCTTGCATCTTGTCTCGCCCAAGGTATCCACCAAAGCCACCTCCATGTACCTCCTGAATAATCTGCTCCCAAATAGATCTTTAGGGAATGCACAATTGATTTCCTTTGAAGAGGAAACTGTCCTATATATGTAGGTCATTGGGATGACCTTCTTAACACTTCATCCAAGAATCTTTGAAGTTCTCGTCATCGGCATACAATTCCTTGAGACAATCGAAGACGACAACCTCATTGCTCATTGTAACAAGTAGTGATGCACAATGGCTAAGTGCATCAACATCTTGTTCTGCTGCCCTGACTTGTACTTCAGAACGAATATGAATTCCTGCAAAAACGCTACCCATTTAGCATGCATACGATTCATGTTAGTCTGACTATTAATAAACTTTAATGCTTAATGGTCAGTATACAGAACAAACTCTCTTTGAATCAGATAATGTCACCAATGTTGCGGCACCCAAACAACTACGTATAACTCAAGCTCAGGAGGTATCTATTTTTAAGTTAATTTAATTCGGTCTTCTGAGAGATAAGTTGGTGCTCCATTTAAGCTAAGTGTACATATCTAATATTCTCTTTCTTTAGCTTTGTTAATTGATTTTGTTTCTTGCATTCCAATCTAATCTGAAAAGAGGAATTGTTGTTTTCCTTTTTCTGAAATCAAAATCAATTAGAGCTAGCTCTTTTGTTTTAATTTAAAATCTATTAGAACTTAGAACCATTATAAAGTGAGTATTGGACATTGAACTTGACATTCAAATCTCTACTCCGACTTGGTTCTTCTGGGCTACTACAACGAAGGAGAAAATCAGGTATTTTACAATTTGTGTAATTTACATTGTTTTAGTTTTATTTGAGGTTAAGCCAGAAAAATCTCAAAGTTGTTGGTTATCTAAGGAGAGTCAGAAAACTCAAAAGTGAGGGTTTTTGAATTGTGTAAGCCCTTTAAAAAAGACACAATTGTGAAGGTTTTGGGTGAACCTGTGAAAACCTATTTGATAGTGAACACTAATATCCCTTGTGTGAGGATATTAGGAGTGGAGTAGTATTCTGTGTGGCTGTTGCTTAACAGTTGGTGAATACACAGGCGAACCACTATAATTCTTTGTGTTGTGGATGTGTGATTTATATTTCCTATCTTTTATCATTCAGAATTGTGGAATGTATGTGTGGATGTGAATGTTGTAAATTTTACATTTCAAGCAAGTGGGAATGTTGTAATAATTTAGATTTACATTTTAGCATTATATTTTTGCTATCTCTTTATTACGTTGTGCTTTTGTTTCTCTATTTGTTCTAGAAATAAGGTTGTCCTACTATAAACTTTGGTTTTTGGTGTAAGGTTGTCCTTGGAACAATTTGTGTTTCTATTTTCTCTATTTTAGGTTGCTTTCCATTCCTACACTGTGATTGGTGTATAGAGCTATCTATTCTTTGTTTCATATTCCGCTGTATTTATCTTAAAATTTGGCATAGTCCTATTCACCCCCCTCTAGGAAATATAGCTTGGCCATTGCAGGGACAACTTGCTAACTTGTAGGACCTGCAGCACCTACCCGAGATGTTCGTTGTGCTCTGTCTCATCTTGGCTATATATCAAGATGTCATCAAAATATACTACCACGAATTGGCCAGTGAATGGTTTTAGTACTTGATTCATCAAACGCATAAAAGTGGTTGGTGTGTTCAATAGACCGAAAGGGATGACAAGTCACTCATACAACCCTTCCTTGGTCTTGAATGTCGTCTTTCACTCATCACTGGTTCAGATACGAATCTGATGGTACCCGCTTCTCAGGTCTAGCTTATAGAACACATTGACCCATTCTAGCGTATCGAGCATGTCGGTCAACCGTGGTATTGGGAACCGATATTTGATGGTAATTTTATTGATTGTCCGGCTATCAACACATACACCAGCTCGCATTTTTTTTTTAGCGTTAATAACAACGATACGGCACATGGGCTCATGCTCTCTCTCAAAAGACCCTTACGAATCAATTCCTTCACTTGCCCATGAAGTATCGCACACTTCTTCGGACTCATCTAATAATGAGGGTGGTTGGGCAGGCTTGCCCAAGGGATAAGGTCTATGTGATGTTGGATGTCTCTCGTGGAGGGTAATCCATCAGGTAAATCTTCAGGATAGATTTCTTTGAATTCATTTAACAATAATCATTAACTTGGAGGAATGTTTGAGGGTTCCAATTTCTCGCCCTTTACCACTACAGCATATACCTCACCTGTTTCCGTGGATTCCTCCATGAACATATGACATGCTTCCATGTCAACCACATCACAAAGTATTTGATTCTTATAATTTATTTAATTGAAAATGAGATAGTGCATTGTTCAGTTACCTTGGTCTCGTTCATCTTTTTTATCCAGCCAACTAAATACGAGGAAGGATATTTTGTTGTTGGTAGCCGCAATTTGTCCATCATCACTCTTGAGACGATGTTTTCACTACTACCACTGTCTATGATTACATCACAGACTTTACCATTGACGGTGCACTGCGTACAAAATATATTGTGTCGTTATGGATGTAATTCCTTCCATGGGGTGTACAGTAATCGCCTTACAACTAGAGATTCGCGATGATCCTCGCCCATCCATTTATCGCCATCTGCTCCTTCCTCAGTGGCTCGTTCATGTTCATCAAAATCAAGGTCTTCTTTTACAGCTTCACCTTTAGTGTCTCCTTCGTTTATGGTTAAGTGTGTTGCGGGACGTTGAGGACAGGTGTTTGATAAGTGACTTGGTTGACCACAACGATAACAATTGTTCGACCTTAACTGACCATAAGGGTTTGGAATCCTACTCGAGCCCGCTATTATGGGTGCTACACGTTGACGCCTAAATTCGCCGCTCCCCGTATCACGGTTTGCGGTTGTACGAGGTTGTAGACGTTCTCCTACTAGTTCTTTTCCTCATGCTAGCACTAGATCATGCGTGGGACCCGTCATGGGGGTCGAGTTGAAGGAGAGGGCCGACCAGTAACTCTTGCAAGTTGCGTTTCTGCTCTACCTACCAATTGAACTGCTTCATCCACGGTCCCAATTATGTGCATCTGAACTCGGTCCTGAATCGTCGATCGTAACCCACCTATAAATCGTATTACCTTCTAAAATTCGATTTCTGACAGGTCGTTTTGAGTTGCTAATCACTGAAATTCTTCAGTGTAGTCGATAACGGTTCAATTCCTCTGTCGGGAATTGCTTGAATAGTACCTGCTCATAATCACTAGGAAGGAATTGTGATCGAAGAAGGTGCCCCATCCATGGCCATAATGAGATGGGAGCCTTATTCTCAAGGGCACGTGAAAGTTATAATTGTTCCCACCATATAGAAGCACCATATTTTAATTTAAACACTATTAATTTCACCTTTTTTTGCTCTGGCACATCCATCTAATCAAAATATCGTTCTACTTCGGCTAACCAATCGAGGAAATCTTCTATGCGTAATAGATTGTTAAAACTAGGAAGTTCAGTCTTACCTCGATAACCTCTTTTGGTACGATATAGATGATCAACCCCATGGATTGGTCGTTGGGCAAAGCTTTCATCATCGTTAGAACTCGAATCATCTGGTGTAGCTCTATGATTTACCATCAGTAGTGCTTTACGAAAATCGAGGTTGTGTTGTACAGTAATCACAAGCGGTGGAGCATCGCCTAAGACTCGGGGTAGAAGTATCGTATCCACAAGATGGTCGAGGATTGCCTGTAGCCGTTGCATAGTCAACTGACTCTCCTAGTGGAAAGCTTTTATTCTTTCCTAAAGATAGCAAATTCTTGAATCACCGTCTACAGGATTTTGGTTCATACCTTCGTTATTTGCCATCGACCCGAGAGGAGTCTTTGCTTTAATACCAATTGACACAGTGATGAACGTGATGAGGTCGATCACCATCTTCCTCAACGATAACCACTCTGAATCCACGGAGCTTCTCTGGACTCCTCACAGAGACTTCTCGAATCCACGAGAAAAAAAATAAGAAAAATGTAAATAAATTCTACAAAATTCATAATTTCATTGATAAATGAAATAAATGAGTTCACAACCTTTAAATAAGGATACTAATCAATGAGAGAAATTTTAGAATCATACTACAACTAAAACTCCTAAAATTCGTAACTTACTATTTATAGATGGTCGTGATGTCTACTAGTGCGCAAGGTTTTTAGCTAAAAATAGTAAGTGCCCTATTTGGCTTCACCAAGCTGTTCTCCTAATTATTCTAAGCACTTTTCACATTAGGCGCAACTCTTAAAGCCCCACAGATGAAGAGTTATAATTAAACAAACACTTACTATTTATAGTAAAAACAGAATTAAAATAGGGAAATGACCGTTGATCTGATGGTATTTTGCAAATCTAACTTGTATAACCCGACATAGTTGGGTTGGGTGTCTAAGGTAGCTCGTTTTACTCCAAAATCATATATTTTATATCCGATAACTCATTCTGAATTGCGAGATATGCCCAATTTAAGGTTTGACGGTCCAGATCACTTCTATCGTTGACCGGGCCTTCTCTGATCCATCTTGGCCATGAAACTGTCCGCAACCTACTCTACATTAATGCACAATGTAAAGAAAGTTTTTTTTTTTTAAAGGACAGTTGGATCACTGCTGCACGTGTAGCAATCCAGGAGGAAGAAAAGAGAGTGGCATCACTCTTCTTAAGAGGAGATAATCATGGATCTCAAATCTCGACCCTACTCTAATCAACTTGAACTGTTTTGATGGCTTGAATCTATATATGGGCTATACTGGGTGGCTTGGATGGACGATTGGGATGGATGACTTGGGTGGATAGTTTAGATGGATGATTGAAAGTGTACACACTCACTCTCACTTTCACCATACTCTCCTTACCAATACTCGAGCCTTCTCTCTCTCTCTCTCTCTCTCTCTCTCTCTCTCTCTCTCTCTCTCTCTCTCTCCTCCCTCTTTCCTTTTTCTCTGCTTTTGAAATGAGAGAGATGAGGTATATTTGTAGAGGAGGCATGTGATTTTTATAATAAGAATGAACTTAAGGAGTGAAAATTCCAAGTGGAGAGAATGGATTCACTAGAGGACATGTGGCACCCCTATGTTAGCTTTATAAGTCGTAAAGTTTGTAATTTCGCCATATAGGAGTAATTAACTATTTTACTCTTGGGTGGCAATTAGATTGCTACCAGGAGACTAAATCCTTGTACAACCACCCTAGAGATTAATGCACAATCTGTAGAGTGATGTTGATAGGGATGGCAATCGAATTGCCACCAGTGTCACTCCTATTTTAGACACACTTGTAGTTCTTTGATGGTCTCCAATGTTCATCACTGGATCCTGTTTTGTCAAATGGTTTCATACAAAATGAGTTTTGCACCCCCAAAATTTTTTAATAAGTTCTAGTGGTCTTGCAGGGTCCTTGTGCCTTATTATGAATTAGGTCATAGGTTTAGGTGATTGGATTCCTAATTAGATTTTCGAGTTTCTTATGTGTTTCAGGTTTTAGGGCTAGCCATCGGTTCCGATTCAAGATTGTGTGCATGGTATGTTAGGGTGGTGTGTCTATAAATGTCCATCATTTGTAGAGGTTGTGTGCAATTGAATGACAAATTGATAGTTACCCACCATCCTAGAAGGGCTAGGCACAATCCATATTAGTTACTTACCTTTGTGTTAGCATAAGTTGATTGTATAGAAAAGAAATAACTTGCACATATCAGAAAAGTTGAGAAAAACATTGTGATTGTCCTTACATTTTGCTGCTTTATGAGAATCCCGCCACAATCGTTTCGCATCATGAACAAAATTGTATCGAGAACGTCAGTGAACCAGGATGGTAATCACTCTCATGTTTCAAGTACTCATTATTTGCAATAAAATGAAGATGATTGTTATGAAATAAATTTTATACCACAATTGTAACAGTAACATCATATTAATAGTTAATGACAAAAGTAATAGCCCAGTTATAACATCAATGATCTTTAAAGAATATTCTACAGATGTCAACTCTATAAGAAGACAAACCGACAAGATTTCTCTAGCAATCAACTGTAGCAATATTTTACAGATGTCAGTTCCATAAGAAAATAAACCGACAAGATTCTTATAGCAATCACTGTAGCAGCACGAAAGTACTATAGTAACCAGCAATAATTGCCCAGACTTCAATCAAGCTCAAATCTGCAGTACCTTCTAAGCAACTTCCGGACTTTAATCAAACTCAAATCCGCGGTTTATATAAGGCTCTTTCCTCCATAGAAGGGGCTGCACTCAACCTCTCGATCACTTAGTCATCCTTACTCACAACTTTTAACCTTTTCTACTAACCCAATCCCTATAAAAGAAGTGTATGTAACACCTCATACCTCTGGTACATGGGTGTTACCTCTTAAACCCGTATTTGTGAAAACTGAAGCCCATTAACTAGACTACTTGAACTTAAACTATGCAGGATGGACTCCCAAAATAGCATTGAGGCCATCCATCGCAATGCCTAGAGGCTGACAGGGACCCTACATCATCTAAGTAAGTAAGTTTAACTGATCACTCCAAGTTAAATTTTCGTAGGCCACAAATATTAGCATTATACACTACCGTCAACCTTCGAGGATTAATAAATGGACAACTGGGTACTTAAAACCCTTGAAAACCACTTCAACCGTCAAAACAAAATCTAGGACGCATCTGCCCATCGGATCACGGTATAGGGGCTGGACACAACCCCGAAAGGTGTTTAACGGCCCACCTAGACCTCATCATCAACCCAAAACAGGCCAGGATGTCCCAGTAGGACCCCCAAGATGATTGGGCAGAGTAGATGTGACACAACCATCTCACACGCGGTGTGTGTGCACCCTATATGGTTGTGCACGAGACTAGACAAAACAGTCAACAGGTCATTGACAGCATTTTCTTTGCAAAGGAGCAGAACTCTCCCGCCTATTTTAAAATTTTGAACTGTGAGGCTTCAAGCCCCAAAGTGGGCCAACTGGGGTGCTTTCCAGACGATCCAAACCATCCATTTCACTCGTGAGGGTCCATTGATCAAAACCGTTTAGGGTCTTGGACCCTTGCAAAGGGACGAGGGAGATCAGTCTGAACCATCCAATCCCTTCATGTGTGACTAAGATCCAAAGGAGAGGACCGTCAGGTGGCTTCTCTTGCAAGCCAGCACCACCATTATCAAGGGGATTTAAGCCTTCCACGAGCCAGCTGGGGAGAGTCTCTTCATGGCCAAAAATAGCTAGGAAAACCTTAATGAAGGAAAAGTAAATTTTTCATTTTTGTTTGGGATAGGCTGGCACTGCCCTGGCCAACCAATGGGGCCACGTGGCACCATCCTAGCCCTCCCAACAGGGCGGTACGAAATGAGAAACTCACCCATCTAATCTCATGAGAAGGAGAGGAGAAAATGGAGTTTTCTCGTGAGATGGATCAAGATACCCATCTGTGATCCAAAAAGTGGACCTCACACTGCTTATGGGCCCTATCTATACGACACAAAACGGTCCGGATTGCCCTAAAACTCCCTGATCAACGATCCACCATTAGTGGATGGGTCATCTTCCTTGATGACTCATCTAACCTTGATCACGAGATGGGCCCCACCAGACGCAAGGGATGTATTTTCAAGAAGGCCAAGATGTTAGCAATCAATCCCCAAACTCGGATGGGCCCCATGCAAAGCCATCTTTTGATCACAACCGTTGCATGAGGAGAGATTTTTCCCAACCGTTGATAACATCTCTCCATGCCTATAAATATAACACCACTAGCCTCTGCTTCCACACTAGAAAAGGGAGAGAGAAAGTGAGAAAGAAAAGATAGAGGGAGAGAATAAGAGCATGGGCCACCCTACAGACCGAGTCAGGTAATAACCTAATCACCCTTCCCTTTTCCTTCTTTTTAAGTTGATTTCAGCCACGTTAAAGACCAAAACAGTGCTTCAACCAAGCTGCAAATCTAGACCAAAGTCAGGCCCTTATCAGCTAACAACCTAATCGCACTAGTCTCTGCTTCCACACCAGAAAAGGGAGAGAGAAAGTGAGAAAGAAAAGAAAGAGGGAGAGAAGAGGAGCGTGGGCCACCCTACAGACCGGGTTAGGTAACAACCTAATCGCCCTTCCCTTTCTTTCTTTTTAAGTTGATTTCAGCCATGTTGGAGGCCGAAACGGTGCTCCAACTAAGCTGCAAATTCATACCAAAGTCAGGCTCTAATCAGCTCTTGAACCAAGCTAGAAAATGGCCTCCAAATCTGGACTGATTCTGCCTCTCTAAGAGGCCCTAGGTAGAGCTGTGTCAAGCCACCACTCTCAGCTAAAACAGTCCTCAAATGGGGCCTTGGTTCGAGATGAAAGGCAGGCCGGGAACTCCGCTGAAAATACCCTTCAGCTGGCCCTGCATCAAGCTAAAAATGGCCCAAAATCTGTCTCTTTCTCTTCTATTTTTCTTCTTCATTTTTTTATATAAACATTAGCCATATTGGAGGCCACGTTTTGGGCCGAAAATTTGATCGTACAAAAGCTTGGACAGAGCCAAAGACGGGCTCTGTTTAGGCCCTAAACTAAGGATGAATATGGCCTGTGAGTGGTCTCTGTATAGAGCTAAAATCAACTCTCAAATAGAGCCTGGGTTTGGTTTGAAATGAGGCCCCAACTAGACCTGATTTGAGCCGAAAAATCAGGCCTGAGTTCACATTGAAAACGGGCTAGAATCCAAGCCTGATAATGGCTAGAAAACTGATGAAAAATGGTTGAAAAATCAGCCTGAAAACAGCTGAATGCCCTCCCTGAAAATGGCTAAGATTAACAGCTGAATGCACTGCTAAAAGCAGCCAAAATCTGGGCCGAGGTCGGACTGAATCCGAGCAGCAATTAAGCCCTTGATAGGCCATGAAACTGAGGTGAAAGTAGAGTTGGAGGGTGGGCCGCACCTGATTTTCCAAATCAGTGGGCCTCACCATCAAGCATCAGGGTGGGCCACACCTGATTTCCCAAATCAGTGGGCTGTACCATCAGACAGTAAGGTGGGCCTCACGCCAGCAGCAGGTGGGCCTCATGGTGGTAGTAGGCGAGCCTGCACAATTGCAGGTGGACCGCACCCCCCATCTAGCTTGTGGGCCACACCCCCCCTTGCAGTTGGTGGACCGCACCATACAACTGGTGGGCCGCACTTAGGAGGTATCCCAGCGGGCCGCACTTGGTCGTAACACTGGTGGGCCAGACCATCAGCCCACCACTCATGCACAAACTGCACCTTCTCAGTGGGCTGGGCCACAAATAACGATGGGTCGCACCTTATGTGGTGCAAATGGACCACCCATAGCAAACAGGTTAAGGGCCTGTGCAAGTTCAGGCCTCGCATACTGCAGGTGGGACACACTCCAAACCACGGTGGGCCTCACCATACAGCGCGGTGGGCCAGCCCCACTTGGGCCTATGTGTGAACCCGATAACTAGGCCAAGACAGGCCCAGTCCAGCCTTAGTCAACAATAAGCTTGGGCCCAAATCTGGGCCATTTGAAGGGCAAGATCTAGCAGGCTCAGCCGCTTTAAAGCAAGCCCAAGTAATTCTCATGGGTCCTTTAACCCCCACAAAACCTTCAATATTATTAGAAGTTATTATCTACTACATACAAATTCTCTAAGGGACTATTTGAGTGACTTGGAGCCACCAACTTCACGTGGGGATTTGAATCAAGAAATGGACTACGGTCCATAGGTGATGATTTCCTTCCCCTTGAACTCTCCATCTCTAAACTAGATTAAAGATAGTTTTTCTTGGCAATTGCAAATGATATACTAGGAATGGATAATCATTCGACTTGTTTGCTTAAATATATGCATTATAATTGTACTTAGCCATTGGTTGACTATTGAACAGATATTTTGAAAATGATTAAATCTCTAACCTTTTTTATCATCGATCATGGATCTGGTCCTTCGATTAGTTTACCATTATCACATGTTTTAGAAATTCATGATTATCTTATCTAAAAGTACTTACTAGATTCACCGAAGCATTTGATTAGTGGTGCTAGAACTATATCTTTATAACTAAATCATGTTTATGTCTTTATGTATCATATGATTATATTGGTTGTAAGTCACATAATGATGGAAACCTCTCTATGAAAATTCCTACTAAAAGAGAGTCCGAGTTTATGGTGTAACGAAACGGATGTGATGAATAGACCCTCAACATGGAGGTTATAATTAGTGAAAATTAAATTATGAGGCTCACCATCTATGGAGTGATTCCAGTTATCTGACTGTGGAGTGAACCACACCATGTTTATACTCACCGTTGTTTACTCGCATTGATCCATACGCACCGTCTTACTTTAGTCGTTGAATTTAATAATTTCTATATTTCATTCCTAGTCAGCATACGGTGGTAGTTCCCTAATATTGAGAATTGATTAGCCACGTGTTAATGGGTTCTATACACACCCTAAGGCGGTAGCCTCATAAGCCGAGGATGGTAGTATAGGACCTATTCCCGAGCTGTCGACCTACGCTGGTGTCGAGCCCCTGTAGTGACCTTAAGTTTACTTAAAATAGCTGATTGTAACTGAATTAATAATGGTCGGCTAATCATGCATGCATGTCACAGACCAGCATCTATTGTTATCGTACATGATGTACGTATTTGTCTGACTGGATGATTTTCCTAGGTCGATGATTGCATGGGTGACGAGCCCAACTTCCGCATAGATGTGCATTCCCGGGACGAAGATTGTATTCACACATCCATGCACATAATAAGATTGCGTTTGCTATGTTTTAGATTGCCTCTAAGTTTTATGTTATTTCTTATTTAGGGCGGCGGTGTGTAACCTTGAGGGGAGATCACACTGAGTTGGTCACTCATTCATCAATGTTCAACCGTACAAAGGAGGAAGGTACAGGTAATGATGATCGTGCGGTAGACCCGAAGTCAACTACCATTGAAGAGGAGTTTTACGACGAGGAGTCGCATCAGGAAGCAGCTGCCTACTATGGCTTAAATTAATAGACTAGTTGTTATGGTTACTTTTGAACAATTACATTTTGAAATTTTGTATATGGGTCCCAGCTGAGTGGCTCAGGATAGTCATTTTGAGATGGGTTATATCTGTACTACGATTACTTCCATTAATCGCACTTTGATTTGATTGAGTTGATCACCAGTTAACACTAGGTTTTTATGAAACGAGTTGAATACTCGGTCTCGAAAACCGAGGCGTTACAGTGTAACCCTACATCATGTATCTTCACAAGCTTATAATTTCTTCCAAACAAATTTAGTTTGTAAGTATTTAATTTACAATCCTTGTAGAAAGTCGTGTAATCCTTTTATTAAGAGAAGTTTTCATTATTAAAAGTTTTATAATGCCTATTTATATTCCTTTAAGTATTTTTATTTTTATTTTTATGTTTTTAGGGTGTGGAATTTATTGTTGTTATTTGTATTACAAAAAATGATATTTTTCCTAATAGCCATTTTAATATTATTATTTTCTATAATAATATCAGTAGGATTAATTATTTTATTCAAAATAGTAGACATCTTATACATTATTATTATTATTAAACTAATTAATCTATAGAGTTATTAGAAACGATCAAAATGGGACAGAATGGTATTAGAACCATATTAAAGGACATATTAAAGGAAGTCAGTAGAGTAACTACACATAATTAATATTTTGCATTATACTCCCAAATGATTAAATATTATAACACAGGTTGCTACTGTAGCAAATAGTGATTTCTGTGATCAACACTGTTTTATGATTAATGTTTGAATCGATCTACTGTTCTAATATAGTGGTGGATCATTCTAAACATGTGTTCATTCTCACTTTTAGACACTGAGTAGATGGTGGGTCCCCCTTGAGTGTGTGGCCTATAGCAATCTTTTGGTTAAGTCGGATCATCCTGACTATTCAATGAAATTAAGAATGTATGCACGTTTGGGAAATGACCTTACACCGGGCCTCGCTTTCTTTTATTTATTAATTGGGTGCTCATAAGGCCGATCGTGCCTATATTTGACAATTAGGCACGACACGATTTTAGCTGGGCCCACAATCACGCACCTCAAACACCCATATTTTCTAAAGAAAATGATGGTCGGACGTCTCATATTTCAACCCTATTTTTTGCAGAATCTCTCCATTTTCTCTCCTCTTGATCAAGCGGCCCCTCAACTCCTTTTACAGTTTCTAGGCTCCTTCCAGATGATATCTCACTATTTTTCTTCCTAGTACCCTTCTTGGCTCCTCTCTCCTCCTGCTCACCTCCTGATCTTTTGCTAGCTACGGTTTTTTTTTTTTTTTCATGTTTTACCTCTCTTGATTGAATGAATTGAGCCAGATTTTAGAAAGTAGTCTCTTAATCTGGGTGGGATGTCTACGACAAGTTAATCGGGCCCATTCACCGTGTTGATTGGACCCTTATGAAATGATTGGCCCATTCACCATTTTGATCGGACTCAAGCAGAATAATCAAACTCCATTACAGATGTGATCGGTCTGATCAATTGGGCCTATCTTCCTCTCTCATACAAACCAAATGTGGGCCCTATTTCTATAAAGAGCACTTGAGTAGGCCCACTCATCTTTGGCCTCTTCTGCCCCTAAGCATGCATACCTTACACTTTGCGTTTGTCGATGTGGTGGGCCCAACCGACCACGAGGCACACCATGATTTTCTCGTTTTAATCAGCGCCCTCCATATCAATGGTTGTGATGTACTTTGGAGTGTGCATGATTAAGGATAGTCAGATTCGCTAATGGGCCCTCTTCATCACATCTATCCTTGCTCATTAGAGCTGATCAGGCTCTTTCTTGCTGGGGATGACTAAGATGGCTGGGATCTCTTGGAACTATGCCTTTGGTAGAAATTCCGGCCCATTTGGCTTCGGCTGAGTGGGCCGATTTCAGGCCTGTTGAGCCTGTGTGTGGCAAGTCAGGCCCAATCAAGTCCATTCGGGTTGGATCATTGTGACAGGTTGGCTCATTGACTTTGCCTTCCGGGCCCTCATCATGTGATCTGATTTAATCAAAACCGGTGAATTTTCCCGATCAAGCCCATGAAATGGGTCCATCTGGCCAAGTTGAACAATTTGGTCAGATCCGATCATCTTTCTTCGTTCCATCCTTTCTTCACAAAGCTCAGAGATTAGTTGTTACCGTTACCATGTGGGGGCCAACTTGATGAATTTGTTTCATATCCATGCCGTCCATTCGTTTTTAAAGTTCATTTAAGGCTGCTATTCCAAAAATTAAGAAAGATACAAGACTCTGTTGGACCACACCACTGGAAAAAGTGTTGAATGACCATTAAAAGCTTTTTATAAGCCACAAAAGTTTTCAATCAAGCTAATATTTGTATTTTCCCTTCATCCACTTTTGTTTAACCTTAGGTTGGCAAATAAACATTACTTATCTGCTTGAGTGGGCCTTGGGAAGTTTTTAATGGTGAAGTGTTCAATCATCACTGTTTCTTGCGGTGTTGTCCACCTGAGATTTGGATATGCTTAATGTAACGTGTGGTAAAATGATGTGGAAAAACGGATGAACGGAGTGGATACAGAACATATCATAAAGGTGAGCCGTACTGTAAGGGTAATACCTGCCTCCAACGTGGATTACGTCTGACCCGGCCGTTTCTAGCCACCAACGGGCAGACATGGGGAGGATACCGTTATGTATCCGTTGATCCATGCCGTCTATTTCTTTTATCAAATTATTTTAAGATATTAGTTCAAAAATAAAGCAGATCCAACGTGACCAACTAGTAAATTTGGGTTACATATAATGCAAGAGTCGACTATGATGGAGTCCCTTTTGTAACGTGGATGATGGGGCTCTCGAAAGGACGCGGATTGCGTACTATGCCCATCTCTAGCTCGAATGGGCAGATCTGTGAGCCGACCCACCATGATTTATCGCTTTATCCATGCCGTTCATCCTTGTTCTCGTATCATTTTAATACATAAATTTAAAAATGAGGCAAATATAAAATTCAAACGGAGCACACCACATATTAGTCTTGCATTTAATGCTCTGAGCATTAAATGCACCCAAGCTTATTATTTTGTAGTAAGCTTAGGGCCTGGTTGGACAGGCGGATTAAAAGGGATTGGATTGTATTGGAAGGGATTGGAAGGAGCAATCCTGGGATTGGCCGGGCGTGCCAAACGGACCAGTTGAACTCCTGCTTGGATATAGCAATCCCATGGGATTGCTAGCAATCCACTGACATCACCATCATTACCCTAAAATCCACCCAATCCCTCCTAATCCCATCTATTTTGCCTGGGACGTGTTTGGTTGTACAGGTTGGAAGTGTTTGGCTGGACAGGTTGGAAGGGATTGGCCGGGCGTAATCCCGGGATTACCCAAGCATCCCGAACAGACTCGGTGGTAAAATCTCTGGATATATGGATCCCATGGGATTGCCTGCAATCCACTGATGCAGCCATCGTTACCTTAAAATGGCTGCCATCTACCCTAATACAATCCAATCCCATGGGATTGGCCCGTCCAAACATGCCCTTAGCATTCCATCCGCTTCATTTTTAGGTTCATGCATATGATAAAACGGACGTACGCATATGATAAAAGGGACGTAGGACGTGGATAAAGAGATACATCACGGTGGGCCTGTCCACGGAACTGCCCTTTCGGGGCTAGAGACGGGCGGTGGTAGGATGGAATCCGCGTCCTCTCCAAAGAGATCAACAGTGAGCACAGTGATGGTAGCAGATGGTCATCCCGTTAGTGTAGCCCTTTGCGACGGTCCTGTTGAATCTACGACACCTAATAGCCTAAAATGGCCAAGCATATGGCCCACCATATTCTATATGCAAAAGCCACACTGACATGTTGGAAAAAGCCAGGGAGATCCACCACTTGAGTGGTCCACGCCTTGGGGAACAATGGGGACTATTCCAACAATAAGTTAGCGTGTGGGGCTACTACGGTGTGTATCTAACAATTAGTTAGCGTGTGGGGCTATTATGGTGTGTATCTTTCATCAAATCTATACTTACCGGCATCCAGCCAAAAAAAATTATCCTGTACTGGTTATTAAGTAGGCCATGCCATGTGAACTCACAAGTTTTAGGAGGAGATTTACATTGTTATTGGTGGTACAAGCTATCAGAGTTTTCATTGGACGGATCTTCAAATGATGTTTCTCACCCAATGGATGAAATTGATTTAGATATAAAGCATGGTGGGCCAAGTAGAGTTTCAGTATTTTGGGGATGATGATGGCTGCTATTGAAATCTTACTAGGGCCCACCATGATGTTTATTTGCCATCCAACCTGTCGCAGGAAGGGAAATTAAAATATGAGTGGCCATCAAGAATTTTTCAATGGCAGCACTTAATCTACACTGTTTTCTTGTGATGTGGTCCACTTGAGTTTTTGATATACTTGATTTTTTATCTCATGTCTTAAAATAAGGTGAAAAAATGGATAAATGGCTATACATCATAATGGATCCATAGATATTTGACGCTAGCTAATTAAGAGTCACCCCATCAAACTTGTCTTTGGTTCATGCCCTAAAATGATGTGGTAAAATGATGGATATAACACATACATCATAGTGGGGCTCATAGCTAGAGCTTTCCCACCTCATCATCTTACAGAGGTGGGACGTGGGTGCTGTGTTCGGGAAGCAGATTGTGTGCGTTAACATCACTAAGTTCTGTAAGCCTCACCATGATGTATGCGTTATATCCATAATATCCATTCTTCTTTTTTTTCTTTTTTTTTTACACACGGGCACACACTGCACACACTCACACTGGTGGAATTTCCCCACCTATGGGTACTCGAACCCTTGACCGGGAGTTGAAACTCCTAAGAGTCTACACCCGAGCAAGAGTAAGGACCCAATATCCATTCATTTTATGAGATCATTTTATGGCATGAGTCTAAAAATAAGGAAAATCAAACCTTAAGTGGACCACTCCACATAAAGCAATAGTAACAATGACTCCCACCATTGAACCTTCCTCAGGCCTATTATGATGTTTATTTGTCATCTAACCTATTCATAAGGTTTCATGAATCTAGATGAAGAAAAAACTCAAATATCAACTTAATCAAAAACTTTTGTGGTCCCTAAGAAGTTTTTAAGAGTAAGCGTCAATTCCTACTGCTTTTGGTCAACTTGAGGTATGGATTTGCCTCATTGTCGGTCTCATGACCTAAAAAAATCTCATAAAATAGATGGACAGTTTTGATAAAACACAATAGACCCACATAACATAACTTGGTGACACCAACACACCATTGAGGTTGGTAGTGTAACACACTTAGGTGGGGGGGAGTATCTAGCATGCGTTTTATCTATTTTTGTCCATCAATTTTGAAAGAATCATCTTAGAACATGACACCAAAAATAAAGTAGACAGTATGCTCAAGTGTGGTCACCATAGGAAACGGTGAGAATTGAATGGCTACAGTTGTAAACTGCTTGTGGCACATACGTTATGGATCAAGCTGATATTTATATTTTCCCCTCATTCAGGTCTACGTGACCTTTTGAACAAGTTGGATGGCAAGTAAACATTAAAGTGGACCCTAAGAAGGTTTCAACGGTGGGGATTATTGTCACCCCTGCTTCCTATAGTGTTGTCCATTAGAGCCTTGGATCTTACTTATTATTGGGTTCATACCTTAAAACGATCTTTTAAAATGGTTGGACAAATTGAATAAAATGATCCGTCTCTAGCTAGGTCTTGGTGGAGGTAGTACCCATTCTGCCTACTGTGTAGGGAGTGGCTTGTAGGTGACCTTGGTGCCAAATATGGATTAGATACTACGTAACTCGGTACACTTTTATCATACTAAGTGAGTAAACTTTGTTAGCACGTGTGAGTGTATGTGATTTATCCACGTTGTCCATCCATTTTAGCATGTTCATCCCAAAATTGAAGCATGCACAAATCTCTAGTAGACCACACTACAGGAAACAATGAGAATAATGATTTTCAACATTGAAACCTTCCTAGGGCTCACGGGTATGTTTATTTGTCATCTAACCCGTTTATAAAATTACACCGACATCTACCTATGAAGGGAAGTGAGGGATGAACGTGATAAAGTCGATCACCATCTTCATTAAGGGGATAACTACTTGGAATCCACAAAACTTCTTTGGACTCCTCAGAGAGACTTCTCGAATCCACGAGGAAAAATAGAAGTTATAAATAATTCTAGAAAGTCAAAATAAATTTGTTGAATATATCAATAAAATTAAACTATAACTAAAACTCCCTAATGACTTACCTAAGTTATCCTCCGTGCAACTCTTAAAGCCTAACGGATGAAGAGTTATAATCAAACCAAAACTTACTATTTATAGTAAAAACGGAATTAAACATGGAATTCGACCGTAGATATGATGGAATCTCGTAAATTCATCGTGAGCAACCCGACATAGCTGAGTTGGTTGGCTAAAGTAGCTCGTCCTACCCCAAAATCATATATGGCACGTCGAGTAAATCCGTTTTGCTAGATATGCCTGTTTTAAGGTTCTAATGGCCTTGATGACTTTCGCCTCCGATCCGGCCTTCTCTGATCCATCTTGGACATGAAAGTGTCTGCGACCCTGTTGAGGGTCAAATATTGCATATTAGACCCCAGTATTGCCTGGATTTACGAACATGGTATTGTTTAACGACCTAATTTAATGGTGTTTGTGATGCAAGGTCTATATACAAGCTTGGACTGAAACAGGGTGCGAAAAGCATGGATTTAACGCTCAGGAATCACGAAGGCAAGGGACGGACCCCAAGGGACCGATATCGAAGGATTTACATGCCAGAGATCAAAGAAAATCAATAAATTGACATTAAACGGGCCTGAAAATCATCCAGAATGCAAGATCACAGGGTTCCCACCATCTGCTCGGCTTGAAACTTTATATCTAGTCTGAGGACCATAAATTAATTGTACACGTCGAGTTTCAGTCACTGGATCCCTGTGGAAGTGGCCCAACAAACAAATTAACCCATAAACTATTGATTTTGGGCCACCTGCTATCTGGATATGCTTCAAAATTTGTCTTGACAATTTAAATGAGAGGAGAAAAAGGATGGACGAATCAGATCTCTCATTCACATCAAGGTGGACCCCACATTCATGCGTGTGAGTGCACAGTTGGTGCACAACCACTGTGCACCCAGCCAGTGAAGTCGGTCGACTACAATTTAAAAAACAGCAGTTGTCGTTCTCTGTTTGAAACAGAGCCTGCGGTTGGGGTGATAAGTGGGCCACCACCTTCGATCACGCGGTCAATCCAGACTGTCCATTCATTCTAGAAGGTCAAACCGACTGCACACAGGAAGTTCTTCCAACCCCATGCTCGCACACACAGGAAAATATTGTTCAAACGCAGGTTGGACGGCAAAATGGAAAATCAAGTGGGCCACGCCAGCAGTAATCCAAAACCTATTGGGGTTTTGTACTTGCCGAATCACACAGATCTAGATCTAGAATAGTAATACAATGGCACCAAGCAAACACAAGAGAACACACAGATTTAACGTGGAAAACCCTTTCGGAAAAAAAACAACGGCACAAAGCGACAAAATTCCACTATGAAAAGAAATTATAAAGAGAGAGGACTTACCCGATTCAAACAACCTCGAATCTCACCCTTGCTACACCCTTTAATAACCCTAGAACCCTTTAAAATACCTTTAGGAAACCTTAGAATACATTAGAATAGCCCTAGGGACCCCTATTTATAGTTTAGGAAACTTTCCTTTCGCACCCTTGCGAAACCACCTCAGATTTCCACAGTCCCCACAAGATCCGGACTCGAATCTACCTAACCTCGACTGGTCGAGCTGAAGCCTCGACTAGTCGAGGAACCCCCTCGACTGGTCGAGCCATCCCCTCGACTGATCGAGTGCTCCGGACACCCAAATAAGTAGCACGCTGGACTTTAAGTCGAGTGGTGCTTGACCGATCGAGTGGACCCTCAACCAGTCGAGCCAACCTCTCGACCGGTTGAGCAGCCCCAAGTATTGAAGACTTTTAAAAGTCTGATAACAAAACCGACCATCTCAGAATGGTTTTTTGAGACTAAGCTGATGGACAACGTGGATTTCTCAAACATCAGGGAGTGTGGGCCCCACGGGTTATGCACAGCGAGATGTGCAGGCTCTGTTGGGCAAATAGAGCTTGCGGACGGCCCTTGTGGGTCACTCACAAGATCTTGCAAGATGATCCGGTCCATCCATCTTGATCAGGATGAAAAACCAACCAGACGAGGCCCTTTCCACCATCTATATCAACAGGGATAGAAATGCATCCACACCGCAAAATCCCACACACTGTTTGCGCGATTCACACTATGTTCGAGTGTTGGTGATTGCGGATCTCTGTGGGTCCCTGTCTTGAAGGTGATTGGAAATCGGCACTGTCCATCTTATAGGGACGAAAAATCTGATCAAGACATGAAAGTTGTTTCGCTGATCGGCATGGTAAGAAGGGAGTTGCGTGTGCTGGCTTCTTGACTCGTAAATTGACTTACGCAGGGGAGTTAGCAGCTACGTAAGGATTGATACGCCAACCTCTTCCACCATCTTTGACAGCTATAAAGAGAAGAGAGAGTTGGGCACAAAAAGAGATATCTGGAAGGTGAACGTGGAGCTAAGAAAGGGTGGAGCACGGGCGAGCTTCAAAGAGTTCTTTTTCTTCTCTTTTTCTTAATTGTTGTTTATGTTTATTTGAGATTTAGCCTAATCATAAACATGTTTGGCTAAACCTCTTAGCTAGGGCTAAGAAGTGAAGCTTGTAGCATGATGGGGAGACTTTTTGTTTGAACCTTTTGTTTAAACTAAATTGATCTTGAATTTTGTTTAATTATGGGGAATATTCTCATTTTTTAATGGTCTGTTGTGACTGAAATTACAATGGGTCTGCGATAGCTTTGAGCATGTTCCTTTCCTTATTTTGATTATGATGTCAGGAAACCTTGTTGTTCACCATCATCTCCTGGGCATGGTTGGATGACGGAACCCTTCCTAACTTTTATACATCTTACGATTGGTTGTTAATTAGTTTAACTCTGTTGTTTGCTTTATCTCCTGGGCATGATTTGGTGATGGAATCCATTCTAATTCATATATCTTTCATCTCTTGAAAACTATATCAAAGAAAGTTTAGCTCGATTTTCATGGTTACACCCTTCAACTGGATGAAGATGGGACTCTAAGTCCAGTTAAGTTCTTGAAGTAGGCATAAAATCTCCCTGATCTCTACAAGTAGATCCTCTGAATCACTAGTTTTCTACCTCTGATTTCTTCAAGTTTTAGATAAATATTTCTCCATTATTCCCTCAATTTCATTCGATTTAGATTTCATCTTAGTCTAGTTCTAGTTCTACTTAATTTCATATTACGTACAGGTTTCAGTCCCTTAGGATTCGACCTCGGTCTCACTGAGTTTATTACTACATCACAACCCTATACTTGGGGTGTAAACAGACCCGCTCTACATCAGGAAGAAACAAATCTCAACATGATCCAAAACTTTTGTAACTCCCCAAAGATTTTCAAGGTTAAAAGCTCACTTATTTCCTCTGGTGTGGTATGCTTGCAGACTCCGCAGTTTACTCAATACCCTTAGCCTACTGAATTACTTAGTAGGCAATCAAACTCCCCATGCGCTTGGAGTTATGTGGGCCCATAGAGATTTATGTGACAAATCCACTCTATCCATATGTTTTGAAAGACTAAGATAGGATGGTATTCTAAAAATCAGGCAGATCAAAAACTAATGTGGGCCACAGGATTGAGTCCCAGTGGTGACAGAAGTTTTGTATCGGGATGATATTTGTTACTACATTTTATCTGAGTGGTAATAGTTCTTTGAACAGTTTGGATGGCATGTAAACATCATGGTCAGATTAAGGAAAGTTTTAATGGTGGATTGTTCCAACTATTTTGTTAGCGTGGCCCACTTAAGTTTTGGATCCGCTTGATTTTTAAAATCCTACCCATTGTGTTCTTTTAAAACAGATGGATGCATTGGATTTGTCACAGACATTTCCGTGAACCCCACACAGGCCCGGGCACAGAGATATCGCTATGCCAGGGCACAAATTAGGTGGCTTAATGGGTGTTACTGCTACTGTAGGCCCACCTTAATGATGTGATGTCTATTAATGCCATTCATACATTTTTCCCGCCCATTGTAGGATGGATTATAAAAAATTATGTAGATCCAAATCTCAGGTGGACCACACCAAAAAAAAAAAACAGTGGTGAATGAGTGCTTCACCATTAAAAAATCCAAAGATTTCGTCATAAGGTTTTTGTATAGTATATTTGATGGGTGTTATCGCCATCGCAGGGCCCACCTTAATGATGTGATATATATTAATGCAGTTCATATGTTTTTCTGGCCCATTGTAGGATGGATTATAAAAAATTTCATGTAGATCCAAATCTCAAATAGACCACACCACAAGAAACAATAGTGAATGAGTGCTTCACCATTAAAAAATGTAAAGAGTCCGTCGTGAGGTTTTGGATCTGCAAAGAGCCCAACGGAATTAAACATGGAATTCGATTGTAGATATGATGGAATCTCACAAATTCAACGTGGGCAACCTGGCATAGCCGGGTTGGTTAGCTAAAGTAGCTTGTCCTACACCAAAATCATATATGGCACGTTGAGTAATTCCGTTTTGCGGGATATGCCTATTTTAAGGTTCTGACGTTCTTGATGACTTTTGCCTCTGATCAGCCAATCTCTGATCCATCTTGGATATGAAAGTGTCCACGACCCGCTCTACATCAGGAAGAAACAAATATCAACATGATCCAAAACTTCTGTAACTATCAAAATATTTTCAAGGTTAAAAGTTCACTTATTTCCTCTGGTGTAGTACACTTGCTGACTACACAGTTTACTCAATACCCTTAGGCCTGTTTGTTAACGCTGAATTTTTGCACTTAACGTGGAAAATGTTCCATGTTTAGTGGTGTTTGTTGATGCGTCCTTAATGATGGGGAAGGAAAGCACTAAGTGGTTATTCACTGAATGCTTTCAGTGATAGGAGTTTGGCTTAATAGTGAATGCAGAGAATTTTTCATTAAGCAAAAAATTTTGCTTCCAAAATTAGCCCTTTTCAAGTTACTATGGTAATTTTTTCTCTTTAAATTGTCTTCTCAATACAAAATCAACTTTTAACCTATGAAACTTCTAAATGCCCCACCATAATGTATGTGTTTCATCCATTCCATTCGTCCATTTTTAAAGATCATTTTAGGGCTTGATACCAAAAATGAGAGGAATATAAATCTCAGGTGGACTATACCACAGAAAACAATAGTGATTGGATATTTGTTGAGACTCAAATATTGCATAAGTTTTCCCATTTACATCTTAGTTTTATAAACATAAATCAGCTTAATAATCTATTTTACTCATGTATGTGTTGCAAGGTGAATTTAAGAGCTTGGATTGAAAAATGGTGCTAAAAAGTATGGATTTGATGCTCAAGAATCACCAAGACAATGGATGGATCTTAGGAGATCAAGATTGAAGAATTTACATGCCAAATATCCAAGAAAACCAAGTGAGAATGAAGAAAATCGAAGATTTGAATTGAAGAATCCTGAAAAGTGTATTTTGAAGCTCTGAAGTCTATTTTGAAAAACTGTGCAGCGTAAAGACTATTTTAACAAAACTATGTAGCAAGAAGTCTATTTTGAAAAATTGTATAAATATGAGGCGGTTTCTAGGATTTTTCAACTTTGTACGAAAATTGGAGTTCCTTATTTATAAATAGGGCTTCCTGGGGCATTCATAAGCATCATTCAAGACATCCCAAAGCAACAATTAGGGTTTTTTAAGAGTTTTTAATTTTATTAAAGTTCTATAAGTTGTTTTTTTAAGATCTTTTCTATTTGCATTTATTTCTTTCTTCTTGTTTTTTCTTTCTTATTTTAATTATATTTTTCTAAGTTCCTTCTAGCCCAAGCTAGAAGGGAAGCACGTGGGTTTGTTAATTCTTTAAGATTATGGTGATTGATTGTTTTAACGATGAGAAGAATGGTGTATGCATGTTATCTATTATTTAGGTTTTGTTTTTTTATCCTCTTGTGAGATCCATATGTTTCCATCATATAAGATCCACATTGATGGATAGGCTTACCCTAGATCAATCAAATTTCCTAGATAGGAGAGGTTCTCAACCTGTTATATTTCTTTGATTTTCATTATCTCATTGATATTGAATTCTTAAAATCACTGACGCTTAAGAATATATATCAATGGTGCAAATCCATGATTTTCTAATATTTTATATCACTTATTAAATTATTTAAACTGTTTTATTTTCCGATTAGGCTGACCATAGTACTCAGATCCTAGTTGTGTTATCCAAGTCATCATGATTTTGGAACATTAACCTATGTGTGGAACTTTGAAGCTTGGGTGTTATTTTATTCAGTTGAATTACATCCATTCAAAAATTCCAAAATCAAATCATCAGTTTAGTTTTTATTACTTAGTTTGTTTTGCATTTGATTTTTTCCTTCTCACAATTCATCTCCCTATGGGATCGACCCTGTATTCACGGGATACTACTTACAAACCTCTACACTTGGAGGCAAGTAATTAAGTTTTTGACACCATTGCCGGGGAGAGACTGAGATAGATCAGATCTGTGCAAGATAGCTAAGGTAAATTTTCTTCTAAACCCTCCAAATTTTCTGTAGATTTTTTTTCTTCTTCTTTTCTTTTTCTTTGAAAATAAATTCAATTGGGTCTTTCAAGCACTAACTATGACATAAGGTTGCCCTGTTTGGGATTTTATCACCCAAGTGCTATGGTTGTCCTACAGTTGTTGTTTGATCACAAAGAGTATCTGCTGAATCTATTTTCCAGATTAGCATAGTTTAATTTCTGCATTAGTTTTACCTTTTTATTTATTTTTTATTTTTTTGTGGACTGAACCCTCATGGTCGGCCCTGCCGCCTGGGTTGTTGATTTATTTTTGTTTTGTGGACTAAACCATTATGGTTGGTCTTGCCACCTGGGTTGTTGATTTATTTTACCTTGTAGATTGAACCCTCATGATCGGCCTTGCCGCCTAGGTTGTTGATTTATTTTTGCTTTGTAAACTGAACCCTCATGGTCGGCCCTGTCGCCTGGGTTGTTGATTTATTTTGCTTTGTGGATTGAACCCTCATGGTCGGCCTTGCCACATGGGTTGTTGGTTAAGTTTTTATTTTTATTTTAAGTATCATATTTACTATTTGAATTAGTGGTATTTGTTGTGTGGTGTGGATGGTTTATGTCCTGTTGGAGTAGGGATCAAAATAATCGACTCTCCTCCGAAGGCGGACTAGTTCCAGGGCTTGATCATTCACTTAGAAGAGGCACTCAACATCACTTGGATTTCATGGCAGACCCATTTGATAATCCAAATCTGCCAGATCCAACTATAAATCAAAACAGAGAGAATCAACCAAATCCTCCTCTTGAGGATGAAAATGAAGTTCATGTGAATGTGTTAAATCAACTACGGACTTTACGTGAACATTTATACCCTGAGAGATCAACTTTACCATCTTGCATAGTGTTCCCTGCTCACACAGGGAACATCGATTTTAAACCAGGTGTGATTCAATTAATTCTTAAATTTCATGACTTGGATTATGAAAGCCCCTACTTGCACCTTAAGGACTTTAAGGAAGTAATTGCAACGTTACAAGTAAATAATGGCAATAGGGATGTACTTAAGCTTAGGTTATTCTCATTTTCTCTAAAGTAGGCCAAAGCATGGCTCAATTCTCTAAGACTTAATACCATCACTTCATGGCAAGCCTTAAGTAGAGAGTTTTTGAAAAAGTTCTTTCCTGAGCACAAAACAAATGCACTAAAATAAATTATGTCATTCTCCCAAAAGGAGAATGAACTATTTTTTCAAGCTTGGGAGCACTTCAAAGACCTTCTAATTACTTGTCCACATCATGGTTATGAACCATAGCACATGATTGATGCATTCCGAAAAGGGCTCACCATGGATACCCGTCAGTGATGTGTGGTGGAACCTTTCTTGACAAAGATCATAATGAGGCTTGTGATTTTCTAGATATGTTAGCAGAGAATACGCAGACATGGGATATCTCTACTAAATCAGAACAAATTAGACCCATTCCTAGAGAGAAAGCGGGGATGTATGTCCTAAGAGAGGAAGACAACCTTAATGTAAAATTCACTGCATTGGCTAGAAAGGTCGAAGCCTTGGAAATTAGGAAGGTTGATATGGTTAAAGCAAACACTTCCTTAGGTAATTTTTGTAGCATTTATAGTGGTATAGACCATGACACAAAGGATTGTCCAATAATCTCAGTTGTACAAAATATCACGCATAAGCATAATCAAGCAAATGCTATAAATAACTACCAAATGTTAATTATGCAACCAATGAGAAACACGTATAATCTAAATTGGCGTAACCATCCTAAACTTAGTTAGAGGAATGGACCACAAATTAATGCGCCCAATGCACCTCAAATGTCTCCACAAAACAACTTCTTTGGGGCACCTAACAATGCACCATATGTAACCCTACCAAAGCGAAAATCTGTGGAGGATGCATTGACTGCATTTATGAACTCTCAAGCTCAAATGAATCAATCTCTAATCCAATCAAATCAGGAATTAAAAACAGTTGTGGCTAGGATTGAGACTCAACTAAATGCTAGGGAAAAAGGCATCCTTCCTTCTCAACCTGTGCCAAACCCTAGAAATACACATTTCATTGTGTCTCAAATCCAAGTGAGCTACATCATGAACAAGTTAAGGCCATTATTAGCTTAAGGAGTGGAAAAGAGGTCTATAACAAGATAATGCAACCGGTAGAAATACCGGAGGATGAGCCACTGTCTTAAGAAAATGATGAATCGGCTATGGTTCAAGAGCCGCAACAGCAAAAGGATAAAGAGACTAAGTCATATGAGCCTTCAGTTTCGTTCCCATCTAGACTTCAAAATCCAACTGTCCCCATGAAATATCAAGAGGTGTTGGATGTGCTCCAAAAGGTTAATGTCAATATTCCTCTACTTAATGCCATTAGACAAATTCCATCATATGTTAAATATCTCAAGGACTTGTGCACTGTAAATAGGAAATTAAATGTGTACAAAAAGGTCTTCCTTACTGAAAAAGTGAACGCTATCATTCAACAAAGGGCCGTACCCAAATACAAAGACCCGGAAAGTCCCACTATTCCTTATATTATTGAAAATTTTCAAATTAGGCATGCTTTGCTAGATTTAGGTGTAAGTGTCAACTTAGTACCTTATTCAGTTTCCAAACAAATGGGGTTAGGCGAGCTTAAACTAACCACAATTACACTCCAACTCGCTAACCACTCTATTAAGGTATGAAGAGGAATTTTAGAGGACGTGCTAGTCCAAGTGGAGAAATTCTACTTCCCTTTAGATTTTATTGTACTAGACACTGAACCATGTGTAAATGTTAGCACTCAAGTTCATCATTTTAGGCCGCCCATTCCTATCAACTTCAAATGCAATCATAAATTGCATGAATAGAATGATAAACTTGTCTTTTGGTAATATGACTCTAGAGCTAAATATTTTCAATCTATGTAAGCAACCCATTGATAATAATGAGATCCATGAGCTGAATTTCATGGACTGCTTGATAGAAGAAGAGGAATTGGAACTTAATCTGACTGAGGAATTGATTCAAGTCATTGAGGACTTGAAAAATTCTAATTTAGAAAAAGTGTTACTGAAATTTGTGATGATAATGAGAGCATTACCACCCATGACATTGGTATGTACTAATGGAGACTGCGCACTCAAATCCTATCTATCAAGGACTAGCAACCTCTGCCATCACCAATCAATGTTCCAAAGCTTAATTTAAAACCACTACTAAATGAGCTTAAGTATGTATACTTAGGTGAAAATAAAACTTATCCTGTGGTGATCTCTTCATTTTTAGAGAAGGATCAAGAGATTAAATTGTTGAAAGTTCTAAGAGACCACAAAGGAGCCTTGGGCTGAACCATTTCTGATATCAAGGGTATAAGCCCTTCCATATGCACCCATCGGATCCACCTCGATGAGGACGCCAAACCAATTAGATGACCTCAAAGGCGTCTCAATCCAAACATGATGAAAGTGGTAAAAAATGAGGTGATCAAATTATTGGATGTGAGAATCATCTACCCAATATCCGATAGTGTTTGGGTGAGTCCAACTCAAGTAGTCCCAAAGAAATTCGAAATAACTATTGTACAGAATTTTAATAATGAACTCATACCAACACGTGTCACCGCTAGTTGGCGTGTTTGCATTGACTATAGAAAATTGAACTAGGTCACAAAGAAGGACCATTTCCCTCTACCATTCATTGATCAAGTTTTAGAGAGGGTAGCAGGTCACTCCTTCTGTAGTTTTCTTGATGTATATTCTGGATATAACCAAATAGAGATAGCCCTGGAAGACTAAGAGAAAATCACGTTCACTTGTCCATTTGACACATTTGCTTTCAAACGGATGCCATTTGGATTGTGTAACGCCCCATTAACTTTCCAACGGTGTATGTTAAGTATTTTTTCAAATATGGTTGGGAAGTTTCTTGAAGTTTTCATAGACGACTTCTCTGTATTTGGGAGTAGTTTTAAGGAATGCCTCAACAATTTATCTCTTGTCATGTCTAAATGTGAAGAGAAACTCCTTGTCTTAAATTGGGAGAAATGTCATTTCATGGTTCAAAAGGAAATTGTTTTGGGCCATGTTATCTCCAAAAATGGAATCGAGGTAGATCGATCAAAACTCGACATCATAACTAATCTACCTTTCCCCCGAACTGTTAGAGATATTAAATCACTTATAGGGCATGCTGGTTTTTATAGAGGTTTTTATAGAGGATTCATCAAGGACTTTAGTGCCATTACTAAACCCTTGACTAATCTTCTTCAAAAGAATGTTCCATTTAAGTGGATAGATAAGTGTGTAAGTACCTTTAATAAAATTAAATCATTTCTTACCACTGCACCTATCATGCGTCCACTAGATCGAACACTTCCTTTTTAACTAATGTGCGATACAAGTGATTATGCCATAAAGGTTGTTTTGGGTGAAAGGAAAGATAAACGGCTCTATGTTATTCATTATGCGAGTTGAACTCTAAACTCGGCCCAAGTGAACTACTCAACAACTGAAAAAGTTTTACTTGCAGTAGTTTTTTATTTGAATAAGTTTAGGTCCTACTTGCTGGGATCCAAAGTGGTCATTTTCACGGACCACTCGGCTTTGAAATATTTGTTATCTCAGAAGGATGCAAAGCCGAGACTTTTGAGATGGATCCTCCTACTCCAGGAATTTGACTTAAAGATAAAAGATAAGAAAGGAGTAGAAAACGTAGTGGCCGATCACCTTTCTAGATTGGTGTTAGATGATTTCACTGAGGAGATGCATATCTGGGACACGTTTTTTGATGAACAATTATTTGCAATCTCCAAATTGCCTTGGTATGTGGATATAGTGAACTATCTTGTAACGGGAAAAAATGTCATATCATTGGAAGTCTAAGATAGGAAGCGTTTTGAAACTGAGGTTAGGAACTTCTTCTGGGACGGCCCGTATTTATATAAATATAGGACTGATCAGATTTTTAGACGTTGTGTCCTAGAGGATAAAGTTAAGAGTGTTATTTCCTTTTATCACATGAAAGCATGTAGTGACCATTTTTCTGCTAAGAAAACCACTGCAAAAATCCTACAGTGTGATTTTTACTAGCCCACAATGTTTAAAGACACCCATGCTTTCTGTATTGCTTGTGATAGATGTAAGACCCGTATCCTAGTCCGTACTGTTCCGTCGACTCTCGCGATCCTTCCCGTCGAAGTCCAGCAATCCGCAACCTATAATCGATGTTTGCGTGCGACCCTAAGTCATATCCTGTAGATTTAAGTTAGCTTAATCCGAGACTTGTACCTTTGTAACCGCACCGTCGCCGCGGTTCCAATGTCACGTCTTACGCACCGATCCGATACCCTGGCTAGGAGATGTGGGCCGACGTTTATTTCGAAGAAACGCCGCATTTTTACAATCCCAAGAGAATCTCTACAACATGTCCCATCAATCAATCAATCACCTCATGTCAAGTACAAAAGCACCCATACTTTCTTTCTCCACAAGTTAAGCAACCACCAAGTCAACCCATCACTCACCTCACATCCATCACTCAACTCACATCCATCACTCTCTCTCCCTTACAACTCTCTCACTTTCTCTCTCTTTCTCTTCACAAATTCCAGCTAAGGAAGTGGTGGACGTCCAAGCCATTCTAAGAGAGAAAAGTGGTTTTGTGTGGCCCGCTTCCCTCCCCAAAAACCATCCTCCTAGCCATTCATTTCTCATCTTCCACCATCAAAGTGAAGCATAAGGAGATTGGCTTTCCAATGGACTAAGAAGATCGAATGGTGGGTGCTTCTATAAGTTAGATTTTCATGTTTTTATGATGGGCCAAGTGAGGCCTACCGATTGATGGTGTGGATCTCACTTTGGACCCTTGATGTGGCCGATGGCCCACCTTCATTTTCATTATCATTCCATGATGGGGCCATTCTCCATGGACCTCATCATAATGTTTACTTTCCTAGATCTAAAGAGGTCATCTAGACCTTCCATTTTGGTGGAGAAGTAATCTCCACCGTTGATGTTTGATTTGGTGAGCCCACATGTATTGGGACCCACTTGATGTATGATTGATTGCATAGGAGGGCCCATAGTGTCGGGGTCCCTCCATCACACGTGAGTGTCTATCTCTCTCTCTCTTTTTTTCTTTTATGGTGTGCGATGATGTGTTTGTGTGGCCCACCCAGATGGACCCCACCATGAAGCAGGTATTTGATCCAAGTCATTTGTAGGTGGGACCCACTTATATATGTGTATGTTCCACACCACTCAGCCATGTGGTGACCCACCTATGCAGGGCCCACCTTAATGATTTATTTGCATGCCCAAAAAGAGTCCAGCGTCTGGACGTGAACTTGGAAATACAAATATTAGCTTTGGTTAAAAGCTTTTGGGAAAGGTTGTTCATGTAGGTCTCACCTTGATGCAAGGATCAAATCCATTCCGTCCATCCTATTTCCCAACTCATTTTAGGCGTTGAGCCGAAAAATGAAGCTGATCCGACTAACTGGTGGGCCATACCTTAGAAAATAGTGATTTTCGCCATTTAAATTCACTTAAATTTTTCTACAGGCCGAAACATGCCTAATATTGGGCTTAATGGATTTGTTATAGACTGTAGAAACTAGTGGGCAGGGTGGATTCTTCCGATGCGGGCCTCACGCATGAAAAACCTCAGAAAAACCCCCTTTTTAAAAAAATAATAAATACATATTCATATGCAGCAGGTGCTGCTGCTGCTGTCAGAGGACGCGCAGCAGCGTCCTGTTGCTTTAGACGGTGGGCAGGGGTCCCAGTCGTGGGCCCCATCGTGATGTGTGTTTGGCATCAACCCCGTGCATTTGGTAGGCCCCTTTGGGGCGGTGGGCCACCCCAAAAATCAGTCGTATACAACACTCAAGTGGCCCACGTCACAGGAAATAATGGGGATGTAATGTCTGCCGTTGAAACTCCTTAGAGTCCAGGAGTTTTGGATCATTATGAAATTTGTTTATCATGTTCATCCGGGACCGTGTGACCTTACCAACGGTCAGATGATAAATAAACGTTATGGTGGGCCCCACGTGGGAACCCACCTCGTGAACAGATTGGCTAGTGTAACTCACGCAGCTATATAGCTACTGTAAATGACGTAAGCAAGCCATGTGGGTCTATGTTTATCCACATCGTCCGCTGACTGGGATGGTGGACCCCACGATGAGGTATGAGTTTTATCCTAATCGTCCGTCCCTTGCTGGGGACATAGACCCCACACCACGTGGCCACCTTGATGTACGTTTCTTGCGTACACACCGTCCAGTCCAATGGACGGTGGTCGTTGGACGTGGGCAGGCTGTAGTTGATGTTGATATTATATATATATACATGTATATATACATCTAGCTTCTGACAGTGTTAATTTTATATATATATATATATATATATATATATATATACACACACACACCCACCATATTTGGCAGAGGATTGGCAAGTGTACAACAGCTATATAGCTGCTGTATTAACGTTAGCAAATTCGTGGGTCTGATCGTGAGCTGGACAGTGGGCCACACCATTATGTACATGTTTTATACCCACGTCGTCCATCCAACTGATGGGCGTGGGACCACATGATATATGTGTTTTAATCTAAACCGACCATCTTGAGATGGTGTTGCATGAGGCGCACCATGACATATGTGCCTTGTATCCATACCGTCCATTTGTTCTACGTCACGCCGTTCATCTGTTCTACATCTCTACCGCCTATCTGTTTGACCAACAACCTAGTTTGTAAGACCCATGACCCCGAAATCTGGTTTGTACACTAGATAGCCGTTGACTATAGGTCCATTGGCCTCGAGAATGTTTTGACCTAATCATAATGTTGTTCTGTTATCAAGCTGCAAGCCATATTTCAACCTGATATCTGAATTTAAGATATGGACTACTATTGTGTATATTGTATCAGTTTACTTGTTCCTAGTTCTTTTTAAGCTAATTCGGTGTTTTATCTATAGGATGCCGGCTAAAAAAATCTTGTTCAGACTCCTCCAATGCAACCTAAATCTAAGTCAAAATCTACGTCGAAATCTGTTTAGACTCCTCTAGTACAACCCAAGTCTAAGTCACAATCTACATCAAAATCTATTCCAAATCCAGTTATACCTATTCCTGCAACACAACTTCAACAACTGTTGCAGACTATGTCAACGATAACGGCTAATCAAAAGCAGCGACCTAGTTATACTCCTGAGACATCAGCGCGGGAGCGGGCCAGTGTTCTTTTTATGGAGTTTAGATGTCTAGATCCACCTTATTTTTCTGGCAAGCCAGATCCTATGGCAACCGAGTTATGGAAGTCAGAAATAGAGAAACTTTTTCAAGCTATGGGTTGTACTTCCAAGCAATGTGTTAGCTTAGCGACTTATCAATTGCAAGGAGAGGCAGAACAATGGTGGAAGTCAGTTGTTTGTTCTGTAGATCCAAATTTTATGTGGACATGGGACACATTTAAAGACTAGTTTGATTGTAAGTTTTTCCCCGTAGCTGTTCGTCGTCAAAAAACACATAAATTTGATTCTCTGGTTCAGGGTGAGATGTCTGTTACTGACTATGAGGCTCGTTTTATAAAATTATCTCGTTTTGCTCCACATTTAGTAGCCACTGATGATTTAAAGGCGAGGAAATTTGAGGATAGTTTGCGTCCTAGTTTACGATCTCGAGTTAGAGGGTTTGAGTTGTCGACTCTTGAGGGAGTAATAGCGAAGGCACAACTTTTTGAGTTTGATTGGAACCAACAACAAAGTACACATCCATCTACTTCTAATCAACAAAGGAAAAGGAGATTTATTTCAGAGAGTGGTAGTAGTTTTCAGCCATTTTCATCCCCAAAGAGGCCTACCGTCAGATATGATAATGTAGCCAGACTTGATGTAAGACCCCCAGTAGGACCATCTGTTCCTCAATGACAGTTTGTAGCTAGACCTGATGTCAGATCCCCAGTATCATCGTCTGTTCCTCAACGACAGTTTTTCGGAGCCTGTTATAATTGTGGTGGTGTAGGGCACCGTAAAAAGGATTGTCCCAATCCGCAGAAACAGCAGCCATATCAATCACCTAGGCATCAGCAGCCCCAGCAGCAAAGGCCACCATATAGGACACAGTATAGGCCTCAATAACAACAGTCTCAACAACAGTCACAGCGGCAGCAAGGTAGACAACCCTTACCCCTTCAGACGCAACCTCGTGTGTATGCAATTTAGAAGAAAGATGCTCAAACTAAAGGAGGAGTCATAGAAGGTATACTTGTAATATCATCCTTTTTTGCACGTGTCATTTTTTATTCTGGTGCATCACATTCATTTATTGCAGATAGTTTTTGTCAGTCGTTGGAATTGCTGAGAACATCGATGACCAAGGGATTAGAGCTCTTGACTCCTTTAAGGAAATGAATGGTGTTGAGTTCTATATGCCAGGACTGTCCTGTTTACATAGCAGAGTATGCCCTTCTAATCAATTGTTATGTTTTGGAGTTGTTAGAGTATGATGTGATTTTGAGAATGGACTAGTTATCCAAGTACCATGCAGTGTTGGACTGTACCGCTAAGACAATCACCTTTTCTATACCTGACCATCTTCAATTTCAGTTTGTGGCTGATTCTAAAGATAAGTTTATAGAGACCTTGATGTCCTATCTTCATAATGGGTCCAAAGGTGTATGTATTGAACAGTTGTTGGTAGTACATGATTTTCCAGATGTTTTTCAGAAAATTCCAGGTTTACCACCCGTTAGATGAACAGAGTTTCGAATAGATCTTATCCTTGGCACTGCCCCTATATCTAGAGCCCCTTATCGTATGGCACTGTTAGAGTTGCATGAGTTGCAAAGGCAGATAGATGAATTACATCGGTTGGAGTTTATTTGCCCGAGTACTTCACCTTGGAGAGCGCCTGTGCTTTTTGTAAAGAAGAAGGATGGTTCTTTACGGTTGTGTGTCGATTATAGAGAACTTAATAAGGTTACGATTAGAAACAAGTATCCATTCCAAAGAATAGATGATGTATTCGATCAGTTGAGTGGTGCGCAGTATTTCTCAAAGATAGATTTACGGTCTGGGTATCATCAGATTCGGGTTCGGGAGGAAGATATCCCGAAGACAGCTTTTGTGACTCGTTATGGACAATTTAAATTTCAGGTCATGTCATTTGGTCTGACTAATGCACCTGCAGTATTTATGCAGTTGATGAATGGGGTATTCCGTCCTTATTTGGACCAGTTTATTGTTGTTTTTATTGATGATATTTTAATATATTCAAAGACAAGGAAAGATCATGAGTGTCACTTAGAGATGACGTTGCAAACCCTTCCTGCCCACCAGCTATATGCTAAACTGGAAAAATGTAAGTTTTGGCAGGAAGAAGTGAAATTTTTGGAGCACACAGTTTCAAAGAATGGAGTTTCAGTTGATCCAGCTAAGGTTGAAGCAGTTTTGCAATGGAAACATCTGAAGAATGCATCTGAGATTCGAAGTTTCTTAGGTCTAGTAGGGTATTACAGACGTTTTGTTAAAGGATTTTCTCGTATAACTGCCCCACTGACTCGATTAACTCGAAAGGATGCAATGTTTGTTTGGAGTGAAGCCTGTGAGTGGGCATTCGCGGAACTAAAAACTCGTCTTACGACGGCACCGATTCTCACTCTTCCATCTAGGAGTGAGGGATTCGTTGTGTATACAGATGCCTCGCTTATCGGTTTGGGGTGTGTCCTAATGCAACAGGGCAAGGTGGTAGCATATGCATCTCGTCAACTTAGGCCTTATGAGCAAAATTATCCCGCACACGACCTAGAGTTAGCAGCGGTAGTTTTTGCCCTCAAAATATGGAGGCATTACTTGTATGGGGTTAGATTTGAACTTTTTTCGGATCATAAGAGCCTGAAATACCTCTTTTCCCAAGTAGAATTGAATATGAGGCAGAGACGTTGGATGGAATTGATGAAAGACTATGATTTTGATCTTCAGTACCACCCAGGAAAAGCTAATGTGGTGACGGATGCTTTAAGTCGTCAATCACAGGCCCAAGTGGCACAATTGATGATACGAGAGTGAAAAATGGTAGAAGATATAATTGAATTTGATTTTGAGATGACTCTACAGTCCTCAGTTGTACAATTAGCAAACTTGACGATTCAGCCCTCTTTGATATCCCAAGTAATAGAAGCCCAACAGTTTGATCAATGGGCGTTGTTTTGTAAAGATGTGATAATAGGAAAAAGTCAACCAGAGTAGCAAATAAGTTTGGATGGTGGACTTCGGTTTCAGGGCAGATTATATGTTCCAGATATCCCAGAATTGAAGAAGGCCCTTATGGATGAGGCACATCGTACTCAGTTTACTATCCACCCAGGTTCTACGAAGATGTATAAGGACATGAAAAGGCAATTTTGGTGGACTGGAATTAAACGTGAAGTTGCTAGGCATATATCAGAGTGTGATGTTTGCAAACGAGTAAAGGCAGAACATCAAAAGTCGGCAGGGGAATTGCAACCTTTGGAGATACCAGTATGGAAGTGGGAACATGTAACTATGGATTTTATTGTGGGTTTACCAAGAACCTTACGTTGACATGATGTTATATGGGTTATTGTAGACCGTTTAACAAAGACAGCTCACTTTCTTTCTATATGTATATCTTGGTCTACAGATTGGCTCGCAGCTTTGTTTATAAACGAAATTGTTAGATTACATGGTGTACTTGTGTCGATTATATCTGACCGAGATCCGAGGTTTACATCAAAGTTTTGGAAGAGTTTTCAAAAAGCAATGGGGACGGTTTTAAGATTTAGTGCAAAATATCATCCACAAACAGATGGGCAATCCGAAAGAGTTAACCAGATTCTCGAGGACATGCTCAGATCATGTGCCTTAGATTTCTCTGGTAGTTGGGACGACCACTTGCCGTTAGCAGAATTTGCATATAATAATAGTTTTCAGGCTACTATTGGCATAGCACCCTATGAGGCGTTATATGGTAGACCTTGTAGGTCCCCAAGTTGTTGGACTGAGATTGGTGAGCGATGGCTTTTAGGTCCTGATGTTGTCCAGAAAACGTCTGAAAAGATTGATCTTATTCGACAATGTATGCTTACAGCTCAAAGTCAACAGAAGAGTTTTGTAGATCGCCGGCGCAGACCCTTTGAGTTTATCGAGGGAGACCATGTATATCTCCAAGTTTCACTAGTGAAAGGTGTAGTACGATTTGGTGTTAAGGGAAAGCTAGCCCCGAGGTTTATAGGGCCCTTGATATTGTTGAACAAGTTGGCACCGTAGCTTATTGTCTCGCTTTGCCACCCCAATTATCTCGAGTTCATAATATTTTTCACATCTCGATGCTTCGTAAATGTGATCCGAAGATAATAACACCTGTTATTGACTGGCAATCCTTAGCAGTTCGGGAAGATGCATCCTATATCGAGCAGCTAATTTGTATCGTGGATAGAAAAGAACAGGTTCTTCGTACTAAAGTCATTCCCTTAGTTAAAGTCCAATGGGGTTATCATTCTGTAGAAGAAACAACCTAAGAACGGGAAGCCGAGATACGCAGTCGTTACCCTCATCTATTTGATTCCTAGGTACGTATAAATATGATATAGTTATTGTTGTATTGTACTGTTATAACTAGATATTTTTTTAAATTTCGAGGACGAAATTTTTTTTTGGAGGGAAGAGTTGTAAGACTCATGACCCCGAAATCTGGTTTGTACATTGGATAACCGTTGACTATAGGTCCATTGGCCTCGAGAATGTTTTGACTTAATCATAATGTTGTTCTGTTATCAAGCCGCAAGCCGTATTTCAACCCGATGTCTGAATTTAAGATATAGACTTAAAATTAAACAATCTTAGAAATGACAGTTATATCCTTATTTTATCTGGTGGAGCCATACCATCGAGTTTTCAAAATCCGTTAGGTCCGAGAGCCTAACCGTTGTAACCATAGTCGAGTTACGGAGTTAATGGCGAAAACGGCATGTCAATAGGACACCCGGAGTGTAAGTTATGCATAGATATGTACATGTATATTTTGAGCAAATATATTCAAATGACCTCGATGTTTTTAAACTCCTTGGAATACGTTAGTTCCAACTACTTAAATAACATTGTTATATTGCTACTATACGCTTAACCTTTTGAAAATCATCACAACACATCCCATAACCCTTTAAAACCAATTTCAAGTCCACACATATGAAAACCCTCTTGCAGGATTTTATTTTTTAGTACTCTTTCTTGTTAAATGTGAAGTTGAGAAGAAGAAGAAGAAGAAAAGGAAATAGAAGCTGAGATTGTAAGTCAATCCTTTGATAGTTCCAGGTGAGTGTATAGATTAGGAGCACGTATATGTGTACGTTGAGGTTTTCTTCAAAACCCTTTCGCTGGATTTTCATTTAGGGTTAGAAGATTGTTGAAATTTCTGTTTTGAAGTTAAACAATTGCTGGATTTTCTGTTTTAGGGTTAGGGTTTCGCTGGATTTTCATTTAGGGTTAGAAGATTACTGAAATTTCTGTTTTGAAGTTAAAGAATTGCTGGATTTTCTGTTTTAGGGGTAGGTTTTCGTTGGAATTTCATTTAGGGTTAGAAACTTGTAAAAATTGTTGTTTTAAGGTTAAATAATTGCTGGATTGTTTGTTTTAGGGTTAGGTTTTCACTGGAGTTGTATTTAGGGTTAATAGATTGCTGGATTTTCTTTTAAAACTCTATAGAAGACTAGCTTTGCTAATTTTCTTTCAAAACCCTGTGCTGATTTTCTTTCAAAACCCTATAGAAGACTTAGCTTTGCTAATTTAAATTCGTTAGGTTTTTGCTGGACTTTCTTAATTAGGTTATGGCTGATTAGATGAAAGTGGATTTTCTACGTTAGTTGACTAGGTTATTAATGGCTGATTAAATGAAAGGCATACGTATTTCTAACGGGTTCTCTCTTTGTCCCTTACATCCGCCCGCTATCTGTTTGACAAATTGTTTCAAAGAAATGTCCTACATCTTTTTCATGTAGTTACTTCTTGAGAAAAAGCATGCTTGTAGCATGAAGTCTTAGAGCAAAATAAATCTCGGATTGGAATTAGATTGGCTAAGTCATGTGCATATCATATGCATGACTCGTAGTTGTTGTATCATTGTATGCTTGAGAGTGAATGATTCATATCATGATATGGTGATCATAGTGGGTTGTGGTGCGACACATGATGTGTCTATAATGAGTATGGACACCGTGTAGATACATGATGTATTACACGAGACCCTTATGAGGAAGTTAAATGTAGAACTTAAATGTATGAGGAGACCACATGAGGAAGGTTGTTCTATGTTTGCCTTGAAAACCATGATATATTGTGCTTGTATGTGGACTTATATGTATGGTAATTGTAAAGGCAATGAAACATACTTTGTTATAACTTGCGTTGGACACCACACCGGAAATGTGTAGTTCGACATGACATGATTAGAGGGTCCATGAGTGAAAGTCCCTAAACCCTGATTGGTACCATTGGGAGCAACCAATGCTTAGACCGGGTGGAAGAACAGAGTGCTGGAATGCCGAAATACCAAAGTAGGCAGCGACTCCCACCAACTCGTGTTGATTGGTTGAGAGGTTTGACTTGACCTGCTTATGGACAAGCAAAGATAGGTTGTGTGTGACGAGCTCGTAAATTGTCCATTATCGTTTTGCCAGGCGACTTATTACTTCTCGCTGTTGAGCAGATAGTGAGGTTTAACACAAGTGGGTTAGACTAGTTCAGCCCGTGAACTATGAAGTCCCACCTCTGTAGTTGACTACGGTGGAAAAGTCTACACAAGTGGGTAGTAATCATATGCGAGTCCCACCTTTGTTTTAGACCCTGGTGTCCAATTCAGAAATGTGGAAAGTTATGGAAATGGTGCAAGAGTAGGCATTGTATCTTTATTTTATTGTTATCAAGCCAGAAAGCATGTGCATTAGAGGAGCATGATATGAAACATACATTTTCACTGCACACGCGCACTCACTGGGCTTAGTAGCTCAAGCTTTCCTTTCTTCTTTTTTTTGTTACAGGTGAGAGTAGGGAGCTGCAGGAGTAGAGGCTACAGATTCTAGTTATCCTTTTTGTTTTATACATATCAGTGTATTTTTTTTTTGTACTACCCTGAACATGTACATCAGGTATAGTAAATATGACATGGTTTATGTTTTGTTTTTGCCTTGATGTGCTCAGTTGTACACAATAATATATGTTGAATATGATGAACTTTTATATGTTGAATATGATGAAATTTTGAGACATACATGCTCATTGTCTTTACATTCAGAAATCCTCCTTGTGGAGCCCTGCTTATGGGACTTAGGATGTGATAGTTGGAAGTCCCAAAATCGGAGTTCCACGGAGGCTGTCAACCAAAATTTAGTGTCCCGTAATCATGGATTACCAACACTAGATTTAGGGTCGTGACAGAGGTGGGTCTGATCATGGAGTATGTGTTTTATCTAACCGTTCATCTGTTTGGGACCCACGTGTTGTAAGTGTCTTACCCACACGTGTGGGTCCCACCTTGATGTGTTGCATATATCTACACCATCCATGTATGTAGGACGGTGGGCCCTGATGTATATGGCCTGCCATGGTGTATGTATTATATCCACGCCATCCTTTGTAATTCACATCGTGCATCTGTTTTATATCTATGCCATCCATATGTTTTATGTCCACGTCATCCATATTACATAAGACCCATTTGATGATGCCTAAGTGATGTATTTGTGGCCCATTAGTGTGGCCCATGTAATGGGGCTCATTGTGATGTATATGCAGCCCATGGGTGGGGCTCGATGTGATGTATTTATGGCCCATGTGTCGGGGCCCATTGTAATGTTTATGTGGCCCATGTGATTAGGCCCATCTTGATGTATTTATGGCCCGTTGTTGAGGCTCACCTTGATATATATGAGGCCCATGTGATTAGGCGCATCTTGATGTATTTGTGGCCCGTTGTTGAAGCCCACCTTGATATATATGAGGCCCGAGCTATGAGGCCCGTTTGATGTATTGGAGGCCCGTGGGTTAAGGCCCAATGGGATGTACATAAGGTCCATTGAATGTGATTCCACCGTGGGTTATGTGTTGACCTTTATGGCGGGCTATGCCTTAGGAGCAATGTTGGTTTGACGTCCACATTGTAAGTACAATGTTAGTTAAATGTCCACATTGTAACTCTCCTTAGGGCTCATTGATAGGTCCATACTTGTTGATAATTCATCACTTTGTAACATGCTTAGTATAACTTCATAATTCATACCGATACGCATCATATGTATGCTTGATATGAGGAATGTTTGATCATAGCATACGCCATTAGGTAGACTATTTACGGGACTCCTTATGAGACAGTGCCCACATTATCGCGTTGTACGCGCAGGGTTGTTGCATGACTAGATAGTGTGACTCATGCATCTCACATATATGTGACTTGATCATTGTACACCCTAGTGAGATCAGGGCCGTGGCCTTCACAGGCACATCATGGATGGCTAAATGAACACTGGAAATACTTGGTTCTAGCACTGTGGGCACTTAGGATGTCCTTGGGTGAAAATTTCAGAATCTCCGAGGCCAGGATGTGTTTCATTGTCTAGACCGAGTGGAACATGAGCACCCGAGTGCCGAATACCAGTAGGCCGCGTCTCCCACTATGTCGTGGTCGGTTGGGAGGGGGTGTGGCCTTATCCGCCCGAGTGAGGAGGCTATAAGCTAGGCTGAGTATGACCAACTAGTAAATGAGTCTGCTATTGACGAGCCGAGTAGGTATTGGCAGACTACTGGTCAGGCGGATAGTGAGGTCTATTCCGCTCGCTGGGCTGTGCAGCTAGGGAGGAGGCAGTAGGTGTCGAGTGTAATAGACGCCGGTGATTTTTCCAAAGAGTAACCATGCTGATATATGGACTTATTGAGTAGGAATTGCATATCCATTCATTCATTCATTCACTATCCACTCGGGCTGGTGGTGTATAACCATTTGTTACGTGTACCTTCGTATAGCCAGGATTTTGGTTGAGCACGCGACTAACCTGAGATCAAGAGTTTACCACATTAAGTCGGACTATCCAAATTTAGGTATGGGACTGGTTTGGATAGAAGTCCCTTGTGGTGGACCCCGTAGCCTGTGATACTACGTACTATCATCTCGACTCCACATTCCAGCATGGTCATTTCATTCGCACCAAATATTACATTGCATCTGAAATACTTAGCATTTTGGGTTACTATGTTTTTTTGCATTTATATGGCCTAAATGAGGTTGATGGTATTCGTGGCTCATCAGGATTTGCATATTGCATTGCATCCTCAGCATTTGTTATTGTCTTATTAAGTTTTGCATCGCATAGCCTTTGTACGGCTAATAGCACTCATGGACTTACCCACATACTTTCGCTTACTCTGATATCGTATGATTAATGATCTTATCAGTATTTCCGCTTATTCCTATGATGTATGATTTATGAGCTTTATGGTATACTTGACACTTATCTTGTGTACACACTTTCACCACCTTCTAAGCTTTTGTAAGCTTATACACGATAAATGCATATAGGTGGCGTTAGGTTGCAGCAGCGTTGAGCTTGGACCGTGTAACTATCCTATGGAGCTTTGATTTCAATATACGTATTTCCCTTTCAGCATTGTATTCAAATGTTTATATTAGTGGATGTGGTGATGATGTTGCCTTTGTGATTTGGGTATACTTATGGTTATACTTCTTCTGAGATAAATGTACGTTGGAAAATCCTCCTTGACGGATCCCAGGATCGGAATCTGACATATAAGTGCCGGAATCCGAGAATGGGGCACTACGGAGGCTATCGGCGCCGGATTCGATGATCGAAAATTTTTTGAGCCTGGTTTCCGAGTTTGGGGCGTGATAATAGATGTCAAAGGTTGGGAAGAGTGTCTCAGCGCAACATGATGCCTTTATCCCTAATTTTACCATTGAAGATTTTTGATTGTTGGGGTATTGATTTTATTGGCCTATTTCCATCTTCTTTTGGATTTCTTTATATATTGGTTGGTGTGGACTATGTCTCAAAGTGGATTGAGGCAGTTCCAAGTAGGACCAATGACAACAAAGTGGTTATACGATTCCTCAAAAAAAATATTTTTCCTAGATTTGGAACTCCAAAGGCCATCATTAGTGATAGTGGGTCTCACTTTTGTAAGAGGACATTTGAGGCTTTGATGAAAAAATATGACGTTAAGTATAAAGTGAGCACCCCATACCACTCACAAACGAGTGAGCAAGTTGAGATTTCTAATCGGAGAATTAAACACATTTTAGAGAAAACTATAAGGCCAGATAGGAAGGATTGGTCCTTCAGACTATCCGACGCTTTATGGGCTTATAGGACTGCTTATAAGACCCCGATTGGAATGTCTTCATACAGATTGGTGTATGGGAAGGCTTGCCACTTACTTGTGGAATTGGAACATAGAGCCTACTAGGCAATAAAAAAATTAAACTTTGATATGGACCAAGCAAGTGGACAAAGAAAATTAGAGTTGAATGAATTAGAGGAGCTGAGGAGAGATTCCTATGAAAATTCTAAAATCTACAAAGAGAGGATCAAAGCTTTTCATGACAAAAATATCCTGATGTAGAATTTTGAACCTCAGCAAAAAGTCCTATTGTATAATTCCCGTATCCAGTTCTTTCTGGGAAAATTAAAATCAAGATGGACAGGCCCCTTCATTGTGAAAAATGTCTATACTCATGGGGCTATTGAAATTGAGAATCCACGTAATGGCAATGTGTACAAGGTTAAAATGTGTACAAGGTTAATGGTCAGAATTGAAGCCTTATGTAGAAAACTTTGATTTGGGAGAGGAGTTATTCCCTCTTCATAAGCTAGAATATTCAGAATAATGCTCTTAGTCTGACGGAGTATTTCTGTAGAATTTGTATCATATTCAATTCTTTTTAGTGTCACATAGCATGTGAGTTTTTTATGGTAAGTACTATTCACCCTTTCTTTTATTTTTATTGTTCTCTGCATTACATTATCATTATATTGGGGACAATGTAGATTTTAGATGGGGGGTGTAGATAGTCATCCATGTGAAGGTTTTTTTTTCAGTTTATTTTATTATTATTTTTATTATTTTTAGGTTTCAGTTAAGTTTAAATTTATTTTTTTAGGTTTATGAGGAAATTTTTTTTCAACATTTTTAAATAATATTTTTATATACAAGAATGTGAACATAGTATTTTACAAATTCCAAAGGCAAAGTTAATACTTAGTCTAGGTTGATAGTAGTCAGAAATTTGATAACTGAAAATTATAGACTTGAGTTGAATTATCTAATCACTAGTTTAAAGTAAGTTGTAATTTGATGTACTGAATTCACAATACACCCTAGCTAACTAAGGAATATGATATGTGAACTAGAATAACAAATTTTGATTCAAACAAGGTTGAATGAACTAGTATCTTTGATATATGCTTAAAAGTGAGAATAATGAAAGAAAAAAATGATGGAAAAAGAAAATTTTATTAGAAAGCATGAATGCAATTACCATAGCAATCATGTCAGTAATCCGGAGTTAGGATACCTAAGTATCCATTGCTGTTACCATTACAAGTACGATACCTTATGTTATGAAGCAAACCCGATGAGAATCTTCATCTAAGGTTGGTCTATAATAATGAGGATATGATGATAAAAAAAGAAATGTCATGAAGAAAATAAGATAACTGGAGATTTCATATTCTTGGGATGATTGAAAGGAATTAGGATAGGAAACATGCATATTTCTCGAAGTTAGACTAGTATCATGGAGCACCTAAGGAAATTGGATTATAACTATTCTAAATTTTAATTAGGTCTCTGAACTCAGGGATGTAATGGATTAGAAAATTGAGATTCTAACTAATTTCAGACTTAGAGTAAGTATTGTTTTATTTTGGAATTCATATGATGAATGGATGCATAATTGTATAAATTTCTGAGTGTTGAACTATTTTTCATGTTTTCAATGTTTGTGGGTAACATTTCTAGAAACCCTCACAAGACTATAACTCGTCTACTAGAGGAAACCTAGGAGTTTAAAGGCTTATTGTAAATGCTAAATATAATCGAGATTACCTGCGAAAGTGGTGTAGGTAGAATTTTGTTCTCATTTTAATTTTGTTTATAGAATTAATTTTTATTTTTATTTTTATTTTTCTTCTCTTATTTTGCTCAAGACTAGCAAAATGCTGGTTGGGGGGTGTGTTGAGACTCAAATATTGCATAATTTTTTCCATTTACATCTTAGTTTTATGAACATAAATCAGTTTAATGTTATATTTTACTCATGTATGTGTTGCAAGGTGAATTTAAGAGCTTCAATTGAAAAAAGGTGCTAAAAAGCATGGATTTGATGCTCAAGAATCACCAAGGCAAGGGATGGATCTTAGGAGATCAAGATTACAGAATTCACATGCCAAATATCTAAGAAAACCAAGTGAAGAATGAAGAAAATCGAAGATTTGAATTGAAGAATCCTGAAATCGTCCTAAAAAGTATATTCTGAAGCTCTAAAGTCTATTTTGAAAAACTGTGTAGCATAAAGACTATTTTAACAAAACTATGTAGCGAGAAGTATATTTTGGAAAACAACGTAAATATGAGACGGTTTCTAGGGTTTTTCAACCTTGTACGAAAATTGGAGTTCCCTACTTATAAATAGGGCTTCCTAGGGCATTCTTAAGCATCATTCAAGGCATCCCAAAGCAAGAATTAGGGTTTTTAAAGAGTTTTTAATTTTATTAAAGTTCTATAAGTTGTTTTTTTAAAGATCTTTTCTATTTGCATTTATTTCTTTCTTCTTATTTTTTCTTTCTTATTTTAATTATATTTTTCTAAGTTCCTTCTAGCCCAAGCTAGAAGGGAAGCACATGGGTTTAATAATTCTTTAAGATTATGATGATTGATTGTTTTAATGATGAGAAGAATGGTGTATGTATGTTATCTATTATTTAGGTTTTTTTTTTATCCTCTTGTGAGATTCATATATTTCCATCATATGAGATCCACATTGATGAATAGACTTACCCTAAATCAATCAGATTTCCTAGATAGGAGAGGTTCTCAACCTGTTATATTTCTTTGATTTTCATTATGTCATTGATATTGAATTCTTAAAATCACTAACACTTAAGAATATATATCAATGGTGCAAATCCAGGATTTTCTAATATTTTATATCACTTATTAAAATATTTAAACTATTTTATTTTCCGATTAGGCTGACCATAGTGCTCAGATCTTCGTTGTGTTATCCAAGTCATCATGATTTTGGAACATTAACCTATGTGTGGAACTTTGAAGCTTGGGTGTTATTTTATTCAGTTGAATTACATCTATTCAAAAATTTCAAAATCAAATCATCAGTTTAGTTTTTATTACTTAGTTTGTTTTGCATTTGATTTTCTCCTTCTCACAATTCATCTCCCTGTGGGATCGATCATGTATTCACGGGATACTACTTACGAACCTCTGCACTTAGAGGTAAGCAATCAATATCCACCATTAAAATTCTCCTAAGGCCCAGTGTACTGTTTATTTGACATCTAATTTGTTGATTAGGTCATAAAGACCTAGTTGAATGGAGAAAACAAAGATTAGCTTGATCTAAAACTTTTATGGCCCCCAAAAAGTTTTTAATGGTCGACATTCATTCAACACTGTTTTCCTGTAATGTGGTCCACTTAAGATTGGGATATACCTCATTTTTGGTCTCATATCATAAAATGATCTAGAAACATAAATGAATGTGATGGATGAAACACATACATCATGGCGGGGCCCACATAGCACCGACTATCAGCCATGGCCGGTAGCAGGGGAGTAGCCAATCTGTTTCCGCGGACGTGGATTGGATACTGACAGGTTGAGTAGCGAGACTCGCTACTGAAGTTAAGTCACCAAGTTATGTGGGCCCATCATGATGTATGTTTTGTATCCACGCCGTCCATCCATTTGGAAATATAATTTTTGGTAAAGATCCAAAGAATGAGTCAAATCCAAAGCTCTAGTGGACCTCACCATAGAAAAAAGTAGGGAGAGTGATGCCCACCATTAAAAACTTAAATAGGCTACAAAAGTTTTTGATCAAGCTGATATTTGTTTTTTCTCTCCTATCATGTCTGTGTTAACTTGTGAATAGGTTGGATTTCAAATAAAAATCACAGTGAGCCTTAGGAACGTTTCAACACCACTGTTTTTTGTGGTGGGGTCAACTACATATTTGGATCTACCTCATTTTTTAACTCATGCTCTGAAATTAAATCTCCAAATAGATGGATGGTGTAGATAAAGTACATACATTATAGTGGGCCCGCATACATCATAGTGGGTCCATGGAACTTGATGACATCACTTTGGTAGCGAATCTCACTATTCAACTTGTCAGTAGCTAATCCACAAGTAGGATGTGGATTGGTTGGTGTACCTCACACCCGCTATATAGCTGTTGTATTGAGGGAAGCAAGTTATGTGGTTCCCATCATGAGGTATGTGTTATATCCAAACCATCCATCCATTTGGCGAGCTCATATTAAAGCTTGAGACGAAAAATAAGCTGCAAAAAGCAGCGGAGGATTGAACGTCTACCAATGAAACCTTTTTTTGGGGTCACAGAAGTTTTGGATCAATATGATTTTTTTCCCCCTCTTAATACAGGTATTTGTGACCTTATGAACATGTTGGATGGAAAATAAACTTAAATAAGCTATGGAAGTTTTGGATCAATATGTTTTCACTTCATACAATTGGAAATGACCTTATAAACAGTTTGGATAGTATATAAATATAAGGTGGGCCCTATTTGAAGGTTTTGTTGCTACTGGTGTTCAATCCTATACAACACATAGTGACAATCTTCCCGCTAAGAGGAATTGAGGGCCTTATGATGATATTTTAATTTTTTATTAAGTATTTTAGTTTATTTGAATTAAATATAATGATTTTATTTTTATTTAATAAAAAATAAATTTTTTATACTATAAAACATTTCCAAACAATATGGGCAGATGTGTCAAATTAACATCTTTCAGACATTTAAGATATCTGTTAACAAACAATTTGTTTCAAATTTAGTACTTAATTTTTAGACTTCAGCTATAATTATTGAACAAGTTTTTTTACTTCAGATTTTAGATTCAGGCTTTAGATTTCAAATTCTGTCTTTAGACTTTAGATTCAACAAATGGAGCCTTAGCCTACTGAATTACTTGGTAAGCAATCAAATTCCCCATGCACTTGGTGCTGTGTGGGCCCGTAGAGATTTATGTGACAAATCCACTCTATCCATATGTTTTGAAAGACTAAGATAGGATAATATTCTAAAAATCAGGTAGATCCAAAACTAATGTGGGCCACGGGATTGAGTCCCAAAGGTGACAGAAGTTTTGTATCAAGATGATATTTGTTTACTACATTTTATCTTAGTGGTTAAAGTTCTTTGAACGGTTTGGATGACATGTAAACATCATGGTCAGATTAAGGAAAGTTTTAATGGACTGTTTCAACTGTTTTGTTAGTGTGGGCCACTTGAGTTTTGGATCCGCTTGATTTTTAAAATCCTGCCCATTGTGGTCTTTTAAAACAGATGGATGCATTGGATTTGTCATGGACATTTCCATGAACCCCACACAGGCCCGGGCACAGAGATATCGTTGTGCCCGGGCGTAAATTAGGTGGCTTAATGGTTGTTACTGCCACTGTAGGGCCCACCTTAATGATGTTATGTATATTAACACAGTTCATACATTTTTCCAGCCTATTGTAGGATGGATTATAAAAATTTATGTAGATCCAAATCTCAGGTGGACTACATCACAAAAAACAGTGGTGAATGAGTGCTTCACCATTAAAAAATCCAAGGAGCCAGTCATAAGATTTTTGTATAGTGTATTTGATGGGTGTTATGGCCATCGTAGGGCCCACCTTAATGATGTGATATATATCAAATGCAGTTCATATATTTTTCTGGCCCATTGTAGGATGAATTATAAAAAATTTCATGCATATCCAAATCTCAAATAGAACACACCACAAGAAACAATAGTTAATGAGTGCCTCACCGTTAAAGAATGCAAAGAGCCCGTCGTGAGGTTTTTGTATTGTTTATTTGATGGGTGTTACTGCGAACGTAGGGCCCACCTTAATGATGTGATGTATATAAATGCCGTTCATACATTTTTACAGCCCATTGTAAGATGGATTGTAAAACAATGTGGATCCAAATGTCAGGTGGACCATACCACAGGAACCAGTGGTGAACGAGTGCTTCCCCGTTAAAAAATCCAAAGAGCCGATCATAAGGTTTTTGTATTGTTTATTTGACGATGGGTGTTATCTACCGTAGGGCCCACTTTAATGATGTGATGTATATCAACGCTGTTTGTACGTTTTTATGGCCCACCGTAGGATAGATTATAAAAAATTATGCAATCCAAATCTCTGGTGGATCACGCCACAAGAGACAGTGGTGAATGAGTGCTTCACCGTTGAAAAATCCAAAGGGTACGTTGTAAGGTTTTTGTATTGTTTATTTGTAATTCAACCGGTTGATAATGTTAAAAAGATCCAGATGAATTGAAAATAGAGAGATTAGATTGATCCACAGCTTTAGTGTCTCGTAAAATGGATATTCTTATGATTTGTGATCTCATACTTAAATGAGATTTAAAAACAGATAAACGGCGTGGATATAAAACAAATACATCAAGGTGTGCTCCGCTCGGTTAGGGTAACACCCCTAAGCTGTGGATGCGGGTTGCGTCCTACCCCCATTCGGTAATCCATCCGGGCAAGGCTCCGTGGGGCCAACCGTAATGTGACTATTTTATCCACGCCGTTCATTGTTTTTTTCAGATCATTTTAAGGTATGATCTAAACAATAAGGAAGGTACAGGTCTTAAATGGACCACAAAGTAGGGATTGAACTTCCACTATTAAAAACCTCATGGGAGCTAGAAAAGTTTCGGATCAAGCTGATATTTGTTTTTTCACTTCATCCAGGTCTGAATGACCTTATGAATAGGTGGATGATAAAAGAACATCACGGTGGCCCTTATAAAGTTTCCAACAGTGGGTGTTATTATCACTGCACCTTCCTTTGATGTGGTCCACTGGAGCTGTGGATATGATTCTTTTTTTTTATCATAGATTTAAATGATCTGAGAAAATCTAGGAACGGCTTGGATAAAACACTTACATTACGGTGGGCCCACAGAGCCCTGCCCGGGCGGATTACTTTGCGGTTGCCCGCGGTCACAGGTAATCCGCCTGTTTTACGCTACGCAATTCGAGTCGGTTTTTTTTTTTTTTTTTTCCTTTTAAATTTTAAAAGGGAGGAGCAGTCGCCCGTTTCAGTTCAGGTAGAGAGACGGATCCATTCTCCGGTCGAACGTAAGTTGCGTCTTTTCTTATTTTCCAGGGTTTTTGAGCTCTGCATGGGTCTCTAGGGTTTTGATTTTTTGAGCTATGTGTTTCTAGGGTTTTGATTTGAGATTTTTTGGAAAAGAAGAAGGAGATGAGGCCCATCTTGATGAAAGGCCACGAGAGGCCGCTTACATTCTTGAAGTACAACAGAGAAGGAGATCTCCTCTTCTCCTGCGCTAAAGATCATACTCCAACTGTCTGGTTCGCCGACAATGGTGAGCGACTGGGAACATACAAAGGCCACAACGGTGCCGTCTGGTGCTGCGACGTCTCCCGTAAGTCTCTCATCCCTTCTCTCAGCAGAATTATACGACTCCATGTAATCCTGATCCTCGGATTGATGGCCCTACGGTGTATGTGGTGTAGCCCAAAATTCTCCCACTATATGTGGCCCTGGGCATGGGAATGTGTAATTTGTAAAAGCTGGGGTCATGGTTTAGGGCCTGTTTGGATGCCTGTGAGTTCTTTAAGTTGTAAGTGACGTAGAGATAATCACGAGTGAAAGTCACTTACAAGTAATCTTGTTTGGATGCAAGTTGTGAGTCAATAACATGTAAGAAGCTGTATATTCATACAAAGCAGAGCTTGGAATACAGAATCGTTCCAAAATGTTATAATCACAAAAAAAAGCTTGGCACCAAATGTGCCATTTTGTTTAGCCCATCTAGATGAATATTTGAGTCAATCGTTAAGTATTAAGAAATCCTCAAGTCAGGTCTGTACTCATGGCTTAGTGATAGACTCACAAGAGTTTCAACACTAAGGTGATGGGTTGAGTACCCATTGTGGTAAGTGTGAGGGTGTGTGCGTAAAAAAATTTCCTCAATTGGGCCCAAGGATTTAAAATACTTATAATGTGGAGTAATAACTTAATATAAGCATTGGAATAAAACTAAAACCATTAACAATAAATCTAACAAACAAAGTACATCAATAACATCATCTTTAACTATACAAAGTACGTTAGTTAAAAAAATTATTTATGAATCATTCTCTCAAACTATTCATTTATTTGGTTAGTGCTTACATTATTAAGGAACATAGCAAAATGTTGTGTGAAAACACAACCATATTCCAATCAAAGGTCCAAATAGACACATATGGTATGAAATCTAATCTATTATAATCAGAACATGAAACCCAACAGAACCCATGAAAAGAAAATTGAACCAAATCTTCAACTGCTTTAGAAGTCTATGAAAAAAGGAAACATTTATCTCCCTTGATTTGCCCCTCTCTTTGCTATGGCCCACCGGAGTTTTGAATCAGGCTGAAAGTTGTTCCGAGGGGGTTCATGGGGTGCTGCATCACATGGACTGTTCAAATCTCGTGCCCATGACACGTGTGCAAAAGTGTGCATGGGTGCTCACATAAGAAGGTGCTTATGTGAGCATGCCTAATACACACACACACACACACACACACACACACACAATGAGGTCAACCTCATGGGAACTTCCCATGAGGTTGAGTTGTGTGGGCCCCACCGTGATGTGTGTCGAACATCTACCCCATCAGTCAAATGCACTGTTCCATGGTGGGCCATGGGCTTAAAAATCAACTCAATCAACGACTTGGGTGGGCCACACCACATACGACAGTTGAGAAAGGTTACCCTCCCATTAAAACATTTATAATAATTTATTGGGCCCATCGAGATGTGGTTCACAAGTCCAGCCCATCCATTGTGTGTCCTGGTTGTATGAGGGGTCAGACTAAGTTTAAGCCGCATCCAAAACTCAGGTGGGCCCCACCAAGTGCTTTTATATGTTTTAGGCCTGTCTTCACATGTTTTTAGATGGTATGGCCCACCTGAGTTCCGTATATGGCTGATTTTTGGGATATTCTATAACCTAAAGGGGACCTATCAAATGTACGGTGTTGATGTTAGACACACATCACAGTGGGGCCCACACAACTCAACCTCACCCCCCCAAACACACGCACGCACGCGCACACACACATGAGAAATGCTCACACACAACTAGTCGTACATCCAAGTAGTTGGTGTGTGGGGGCCACCATGGTGTTTGTATGACATCTCGTCCGTCTAGCAAGGTTGTCCCACTCCCACCATAAAAATAGGATGCCCCAAAAATAGGACGATCCAACCATGAAAATGGGATGCCCCACATGAATGTGGAGTTTTTAGGTGTTGTTTCATGGTTTTCCTTGGGGTATCCTACCTAATATTTGGATCAACTTGATTTTTCGGGCGTCTCATTTTCGTGATGGGATAATCTTAATGGACGGAAAAGATGTTGTACAAACACCAACACCATGGTGGGCTTGCATGTAGGAAAGTCAAATTCCTTAATCAAAATAGAAAACCCAACAAAATCAATGTATAAAAAACCAACTAAAACATAGTGGTATCATCTTCTTCACATCTTGCAAAAATCCATTTCATAAATCAAACCATTCCTTATAAAATCAAATAAAGTACCATATATATATATATGTGTACATATACAACATGAACATCAAAATAAAGGTCCCTATATGTGTGTGTGTGTGTGTGTGTGTGTGTGTGTGTGTGTGTGTGTGTGTGTGTGTGTGTGTGCGCGCGTGCGTGCCTATATAACAACATTTAAGTCTGACACTGGGTTGGGCTAGGGCCCAACAAAATCAAAATTTTCTACATGTGCCATGTGCCAAACAAAACCTAAATTTTCTACATGTGCCATGTGCCAAACAAAACCTAAATTTTCTACATGTGCCATGTGCCCAACAAATCTTCTTAACTCATGTATTTCTTCAAATAGGTAGGCCTCACCTATAAAACAACAACAAAAAAAAAACTGCATATCATTGTTTCAAGGATCATATAATTCCTCAAATAGTTGGGCTCACCTAAAAAACCACATGGATCAGCTTACCAAATAGTTAAATAAAAAAATTAAAAAAATATAAAGAGCAACGGTCCACCTTGATGGGCTAGACCATGGGGCCCACCTTGATGTATGTTCTATATATCCACACCATCCATCAGTATGGGCCACACCACAAGAAACAATAGTGATTGAATGCCCATCAATAAAGAAAACTTCTTTTAGACCACAGAAGTTTTGGTTCAAGTTATTATTTATGTTTTAACATCATATAGGTTTGTGTGACCTTATCAACAGGTTAGATGGCAAATAAACATTATGTTGGGCCTTAGGAAGCAAAGTATTCCATAACGGTAACGGTAGCCATAATGGCCACCACTGTTCCCTTTATGATACGGGTCGTAACGGCTGTTACGGCTCCCGTAACGACCTTTACAATCTCTCTCTCTCTCTCTCTCTCTCTCTCTCTCTCTCTCTCTCTTAATTGAAAAAAAACCCCGAAAACCTTTATCTGCCTTACAACGTTGATTTTTTTTTTTTTTCTTTCGAAAAACCTATATGTGCCCCGTAAAAGACCATTATGGGACTGTTACGGCCTTTACAGGGGGCGTAACGGGCTGTTAACGGTGGTTATAGTTCATTTTTTCCATAATGGCTACTATGACCATTATGAGCCCGTAACGTGTAACGGTTGCCATTGTTACCTTTATGTAACGGCCTTTACAACACACTATGCTAGGAGGGTTTTAATGGTGGACATTCAATCACCATTGTTTCTTGTGGTGTGGCTCACCTGAGATTTGGATATGCTTCATTTTTGGACCCAACTCCAAAAATGATCTAGCAAACCTGATGGACAACATGGATATACCATACAATACATAAGGTGGGCCCCATTGTCATGGCCTCATTGAATCAGACCAATCCCAATTTCAATGCAAGAAAAAAAGGCGGACTTGAAAAATATTACTGCACACTGATTGGAGAGAGAGAGAGAGACTTCACAGGTCTCTTTGATTTTTTATGGGTCCCCCCACGTCCCACGAGAGAGAGAGAGAGAGAGAGAGAGAGAGAGAGAGAGAGAGAGAGAGAGAGACTTCACAGGTCTCTCTGATTTTTTATGGGTCTCCCCATGTCCCATGGGTTAGGTCCTCGGCCGAACCCAAACACTACCTGTCTTACATTTTACCCAACTAACATGCATCCAAACAGGCCTTTAGTAATAATGGGCTTGCTTGATGGGTTGTTGCCCAAAAAACCTATTTGACTTGAAGATCCTAGCCATCCATTATTTATTATTATTATTTTTCATTCAGTTGGATGTGGACCGTTGATTTGTTTCTCTTCCAAAACCATCAATTTTTTCAAGCCACCAATCAAAGGTTTAGGATCGTGGCAATTGTCAGAGTGAGAAGATTTTTGGGCCATGTTCCATCCATTGAGTAGATTTTTTAGACCGTATATAACATCAGATGGCTATGTTTTCCTTTGATTGATGACATGTATTCATTGCGATTTGGTTCCTGAACTAGAGACATGCAGCAATCTAGCTTTTCCACCCTCAATATAGAGAAGTAATAGCCTATTTTCAGTTTAGCGGTTATTTGTATTACATCTTACTGTATTATTTTTTTGTCATTATGTTGGTTTGGTGCGATGTGCACTCTGTTAATGTATATGCATACACTTCATTCAGGGGATTCAATGCGCCTCATAACTGGAAGTGCGGATCAGACTGCAAAGCTTTGGAATGTTCAAACGGGCGCTCAATTATACTCATTCAACTTTGATTCCCCTGTGAGAGCGGTGGATCTCGCTGTTGGAGACAAGCTGGCTGTGATCACCACTGATCCATTCATGGAGCAAACATCAGCCATTCATGTGAAGCGCATTTCAAGAGATCCCACAGAAGGTAAGCATTTTATTTCATCTGGATTGAAATGAATGGACGTATTTAGTTCACTTGTTCATCCAAACCTGTAAACCTTCAGATGAATGGTCTATTATGAGTGATCTCTATACACTTATCTATATCTCTGTTTACCTGATTACTGTTAGCTTGTTAATGTGTATGATTGGAGCCATTGCATGCACTTTCTGGCTGGTGTGATGTGCCCGTCACCTTTTGGGATGCCTGAGTTGATTGTTTCTTGCTGGTTATTGTTTTCTTCTGTTTCTTATCTATATTGTCTTCAGCAGTGATAGCTGCTTATTTAAAAATATACCGTTGGGGCAAATTTCAAACCACTTGTTATTTTATTTTGCAGAGACTGGGGAATCTGTGCTGACAATCAGAGGCCCCCAAGGGAGGATCAACAGAGCTGTCTGGGGACCCTTAAACCGGACAATTATAAGTGGTGGTGAAGACGCAGTTATCCGCACATGGGATTCTGAAGTAAGTAACTTGCATGTATCATGTGCTATGTAGACCCAAGTTGTCCCATGGCAAGCGTGATAGATATGTTAGCACCTGTTTGGAAACTGAAACTATGGTTCATATTTCTCCAATCACTATGACGCGTATGAAGAAAGGGCGGAAATCATGTGCCACCAATTGCAATGTGTGCAAGCTTGAATATGCAAATAACATCTGCAGAAATAATTTTCTCAGAAAATAGCTTGAGGCTCCTTTTCAAACTGTTGAGTATATAGCAGTATTCTATTTTGAATGATAAAAGGCCCTAACTCAAACAGTCCCTTAGTGTGTACCACTACCATTGCAAGTTAGGTCTTGTTTTCCTATTAATTTTGTTCGGCACATAAACTTATTAATGCAAGGAAAGAACCTCAAAAAAGAAAAAAAACTGCTAAATGTCAGAAACACAGATTTACCATTTGTATGTCGATATGGTTACCCATATGAAGAAAGAGAGTTAGCTTCACATGAACCCATTGTATTAAATCTTGGTATAATTATGTGACTCATTTCAAAGCAAATCTGAATTGTGTTGGACTGGTCTACTCAGTTTGTGGTCTGTCTTGGACATTGTTCTCATGTGTGACTGCATATGCGCATATGCGAATATCCATATGTAGATCGCATATGCGATCATGGCATGTGTGATTTGGCACGTATGCAAAATATGTGATCGCATATTGGCCAACGGTTGACACATTATTATTATTATTTTTTGCAAAATAAAAAACAACTTTTTGCCTATAAAAAGGCTACAAAACCTCCTCCATTTGCAATATCGCATGCAGCATATGCGATCGCATATTGGCCTATGGTTGGCACATTATTATTATTATTATTATTTGCAAAAAATAACTTTTTGCTTATAAAAGGGCTTCCAAACTTCATCCATTTGCAATATTCTCACTCCAAAACTCTCTTACTCTCTTCTTCGCTTACATTTCTTCCAAGTGGTCTTAATCTCTCTCTCTCTCTCTCTCTCTCTCTCTCTTTCTCTCTCTTACATTTCCTACTTCCAAGTGGTCTTAATCTCTCTCTCTCTCTCTCTCTCTCTCTCTCTCTCTCTCTCTCCCTCCTACATTCCCTCTCTTGGAAGTTGGAAGATTAAGATTCAAGCACTTGATGTTTAATTGATTTTATCTCTCAAATTATTTTAAACATGTAACATTAGTTATCTATTAACTTAGGAAAGTTTCCCTTAATTTCTTATATATTTTTACAATTTTTTTTTTTGAATTTTCCAATATATTTTTTTGATTTTTTTAAAAGAAAAAAGTAGTCACATATGTGACATGATCGCATATGCGATTTGACAACATTGGTCTCAGATGAGTCAATCCATCATTTGGTACCAAAATTGACCAAGTGAGGATGAAAATGATTGGCTTCATTCAAGGCCCAAAATCTTAAGGGCTTGTTTGGTCCACGGGATTAAATGGTATGGAATTGGATTAGATGGGATAAACATCGTTATTTCACAATGATTGCATGTCTGGAAATACCGTGGTATTTTGACCATCCAATCCCCATGTTTGGTATCATATTCTTCCTCAGGCAAAAACACCTTATTAAGCAAAACCCTTGTTCGGTGGACTATGGAATTGTAATCAATGGACCAGATTCACAGTTGATGTCGGTCACTTGCACATGTATGCAACTCGAATGTTATGTGTAAAGGATGCATATGGATGGACCCCATGGATAAAACATCTGCATCAATGTGGGGCCCGCAAATATAGTGGATTTCAAAATCCACCAGAAATCCCGCATGGGCCCAAATGCAATTCCATCACACCCAATCCTATTTCTTCCCGTGGTCTGTAGATGTCCGATGGAATTTGCACAGAACCAAATGCAATTCCATCCCACTTAATCCCTCCTAAGTCCACATACCAAACAGGCCCTTAAGTTCTTATAGAATCTAGACATTCCATCTAATATAATCTCAACCTTTCAAAAAATAAAATAAAAATGTAAATAAACATAAAAGGGACTATACATTTTCCCGAATAAAGAAGATTCTTTACTTATAGCACAAGTTCCCCTGCTATTTTGGAAAAAAATGAGTACGTGACTGAAACCCCAAACTAAATCAGGAAACAACTAAGCGCCTATTTGGATTGCGAATTACAATCGTAATGTATATAGTAAAAGTGCAATGATTATAAATTACAATATCGCTCTCCTGAAAAACAGGCAATTTGACTGACAATTCCCGTGTTTGGATAGGTGTGGTAAAATCATAGTGATGATACTTTTACAGTACTGCAATGTCAAATCAACAGGAAAGGTGCACTGATGTGCATGCTTGGATAGGAGATTTGGACTGCAGTACAATGTAAAATTGTAGTGATCACAAATTCCTTTACTGGTCTCCCATTATGTTTGCATTTGACTGTCTAATTATGTGTCGAATTATGTGTTTAAACAAACGTTGTAAAATAGTAATGATGGTGCTTTTACATCGCACTGCTGTAATTTGCAATCTAAACAAGCCCTAAAGTTTAAAGGATCCCTCTCTTAAAGAAATCAACTTCTCTCCTTTTCCATTCATTGTAATTTTATCTCTCTCTTTTTTTTTTTTGGGAGAGAGAGAGAGAACCAAAATTTTATTAATGAAAGAAAGAAAAGGAACAAATGTAAAGGGCACCGATGAGGAGTCATCTCTGGATACAACAAATAATATAAAATAACTCTAAGGAGAATAAGTAAAAGCTTTAGAGGACAATTTTCAAAAGCGTTTGGTTTCATTGATCCCATGTTAAAATAAGTGATATTTCTGTAATGAGCTAAACTCAGTTGAAACTATTTGGGAAATGACAAGGGGTTTGGTCGTGATGATTTACTTATATCTGAGTTGAAGCAACATTCTCTTTGTATCTAATCTTCAATAATAAAAGATAAAAATAAAAAAATCTTGTGCATCTAACTTGACTAGCTCTCTTCTTTATATTTTCGTATCAACTCCTAATCTCATTTTCAAGTTTTATCTCTTAAACTTGCAGACGGGAAAATTGCTCAAGGAATCTGACAAAGGAACTGGTCATCAGAAAACAATCACGTCACTGTCAAAATCCTCAGACGGGTTTCACTTTCTCACCGGTTCCTTGGATAAATCTGCCAAGGTAGTATTGTATCAGCTAGTGTTTTTGTTTCTCTGTCTATCTGTTTATGGACTTTTCTTTTTTGTTTCATGACTGAGTTGCCTTCTTTTTTGGTTCTTGTTGCTTCTTTGCAATTGTATTAGCTCTGGGACATCAGAACACTTACTCTCATCAAGACATATGTTACGGAACGGCCAGTTAATGCATGTACAATTTCACCGCTTCTTGATCATGTAAGTATTCAAGCATCTTACGAATTGTTTCATTGTGTTCATCTCTTAATTGTTGCAACAAGTAGAATGGCATAACCTTGAAGTTATTTTCAAATTCATTATTGTGGACTATAAAACATGGCAAATCTTTTTTTTTAAAAAAAAACAACTACAAAACGTGGCAAATCTTGAAAAAAAAAACTAACTACAAAATGTGGCAAACAAACGGATTGCTAACCTTGGTGTAACTAAAAATTACGGAGCAGTTAACTTATTTGCTTATTTTAAAAAAGAACTTAAAAGAATTACATTTTATTGTTAATATGTCACATGACAATTTGTGTCATCCAGGCACCAGATAGTGCTATTCACAAAGGTTTATTATAATAGTCAGTGTTGTTGCGAAACGCCAAATACTCATCGTCATCACAAGAGTAATCATCATAAAATTACCATATCTAGATGACTTTATCCACACAGCCCTATGACGTGAACCACTTAGTTATTCTGCTTAGGTCCTGTTTGACTACTCCTGTACTAGAATGGTAATGAATATTTGTGTGGGCTCCATTTGCAGAACCATGAATCCCACTTATCTAATGGTCAAACATGACCGGTGGTGGGCCCTTTGGGCACCTGCCTGTGTAGGGCCCATTGTACTGTATGTGTGCCATCCAAGCAGTGCATTAAGTAAGCCCCACACTGATGATGGGATGACTCATGATTCAGGCTATTGAATCATTGCGTGGGCCACACCCTCTGCAACACCAGACCCTAAAAATTCATATGGTGTCCCCCATGATGGTTGGATTGGCCTGATTTCGAGGCATTCAACTTTCATGATGCGCGATCCTGGTGGACAGATTGATGCCATACACAACGTGTAAGGTTTGAATCATCAGAAAGCTCTGCATGTGGGCCTTTTGATCCTTCCCTTTCTTTTTTCTCTGAGACCAGTTCCTCTTTATGGACTGGAATTTTCTACAATACTTGTTTTATGCAAAACCTAAAATGGCAAGCTTGTGGGCCCCACCATGCTGTATATGTAAAAGTCACATTGCCATCAGGTTCTCTCCTTGATTCTAGGATATGTCACAAAAAATCAGATAGATCCACAACTTAGGTGGTCCACACCACAGGGAACAATGGGGATGGATCATGGATGCCAACCATAGGTTTATGTTTAGGGCCACCATGGTGTGTATCTTTTATCAAATCCATCAATAAGGTGTAACTCACGACGATGAAGTGAAAATAAAAAAGAAATCAGCCTGATCCAAATATCGGGTGGGCCATACCATGACAACCATGTGAACTTAGGAGGTTTTAGGAGCAGTTTTACATTGTTCCCATTAGTATGACCCATCAATCTTTATTGGGCAGATCTTTTGTATGCATGGTTCAAATGGTGTTTCTCACCTAATGGATGGAGTGGATTTATATAATGCATGGTGGGCCAGGTAGAGTTTTGTTATTTTAAGCAGCTGTGTAAAGCTGGTGTTGTAAACCGTTCTGGTCCTTTCTAGATACATCATCATCATCATCATTTAAGCCTTATACCAACTAATTAGGGTCAGCAAGGGAAAGGCCCAAAAGAAGATGGATGGGGAGGACCTATGGTCTGATCGAGGGGGGGGGGGGGTTGCTTGATAGAGTGGAATAACGGAACCGGATTCATCTAGCTGACCCTAATTAATTGTACATGTCTTACTTAAGATGATGATGATGGTGGCGGCGATATCCCCATCCCAACCTTGTGGTGTGGCCAAACTATTTTACATTGAGTTGAGTTTTTGGGATTTGGTGTGAAGTTGAAAGGGTGCACCCATTTTAAATAGTGAATAGCGTGTTGCGTAGCGCTCATCCCTCCGAAGTGTGAGGCATAAGCTACATAGTGTGTAGTGTAAGCTACATACTACTAGATTTTTATTCAAGGTTGTACTTGGTTACACCAATTTCATAATATTCTGCGCTAAATTATACTAATTAATAATGAAATTTAACAAAATTGCATAATATTTGGTGCAACTAAATGCAATGTAAAGTAATAAGAAAGGACAATGATTAAGTATAAAGATAGAGAAGAGCAATGAAACTGATTTAATATTGTTACTTATATTATTTTACTAAACGTATTGAAAATATTATCTAATTTTTATTGAAAATAGAAAAATGTAACAAATCATTGAAAATATAATTGATTTTATTGTAGTGAAAAATAACTTGTAATGTAAGCTACATAGCATATAGTGTATAGTCTATAGCGGGTAGCGTATGCAAATTATCATGTAGCGTAGGCTACACGTGACTTGAGCTATTTTCATGAGCTACGTAGCATTAAGGCTAAATTATGCTACGTAGCGTAAATTACATGCTATATAGCGTAGCTATTTAAAACACTGAGTACACCTCATGGATTGATTGGATGTAGTCTCAACATTAAGGTGGGCTTCACACATTGTGTTGTATAGGAATCTTATTTTACAAACGTTATGAAGGAACTTGACTCTCTCTCTTATCAAAAGATGCATATTCCGAGATTTGCTCGGAACCCAATTATGCTGAAATAAGGTTATTTCGTTAGTAATGCTCTTATTCCCTTTGGAGAGACTCAAGCTGGAGCATGGATATCATGAAATTACGTGGAAGTCTACTACGGGACGCATAAGCTTGGCAGAGCTACAAAATCAGATTTTTTTTTTTTTGGGGGGGGGGGGGGGGGGTAATAGTTTGATGAGTAAGTGATTAGACCACTAAAAAATTCTATCAATTAAAGTCCCAATTGCCTTAAACTAATATGCCAATTTAAACTAAGTCAATTAACATTAAGACTTTCAAGCCAATAGTGGGTCTAATCACACAGACAACTCAAGATATGACAATTATGCAACTAGTCTATAATTGATAGTGTGCTTATGTGTGAATTACAAGTTAAGTACCTAATATACAATCCAATTCAAGCATTCATATAATTTAACTAATCAATACATAAGTAAGAATAGAATTGCAAACATTAATCCCAAACACAAGCATGTATAGTGGTTCGGTTTCCCTACTCCACTCCCGGCGGACACACTTTCCTTGAGTGTACTAGTATTCACTATAAGAGCTTTTCAACAGGTTCACCTCTAACCTTTACAACTATACAAAAGGACCTACCATACACTCCCGCCGGAGGCTCTCACAAGAGACTTTAGTTGGTTTTCTATCGGCTAACCAATAACTTTGGTCCTAGTCCAAGGACCTACGTTTCCTCCCGCCAGAGGCTCCCACGGAGACTAACATGTACGCACTCGTGTCTGGTGAATCCAACCCTACACAAGAACCTAAGTCCTACACAAGAACTTATTCGAGTTTGTGTTACAAACTCTTACCTTCAATCCTATACAAGGAAAGAGAGTATGGACTCATACATGACACTTGTCGAATTAAGCCTCGTCGATGCGTCGTTCTTGAGTCGCTTCTTCAAAGCTCTCCCATGCTTGAATCCACTCTTCAATTGCACCCCTGATCGTTGATGCTGATGCTTGTTAGTGCTTTAACTCAAAGATCAAACACATTGCATGCGATGCTCCATTAAGGTAACCGATGTGAGGGAGGTTGGGTGAATCTCTTACAATACATGGGAATGTTATAATTCCTAGGGGATTCACCTAGATGAGTAGAGTTGGGCATCGGACTGAGTCGGATCGAATTGGGTCCAACTCGACTCGGTCCGGATTATACATGGCCCAACCCGAACTCGGACCGATCCGGGACCGAGTCCGGGCCATCTGACTCGGACCGATCCGAACCCCTGCTGGCCTGAACCGATCCGAGTTCGACTCGGTCAGGAAAACCGAGTCAGATCGGATTGGGCAAGGTTTGGATCGGTCCTTTTTTGGGTTGAAATTGTACACATGTCCAACCCAGATTTGTACACCCGACACAATTGATGGAATGAGAGTTCGCTCTACGTACTTCGAGAGCAAATCACATGTCCAACCCAGATTTGCACACATCCAAACCTTGGGTCACATTTCAGTCCGGATCTGCACACGGTCCAACTTGGGTCTGCACACCTCTAGCCCAGATCGTACATCCACTTCACATCGACACATGTTCGGCTCAGATTACGCTTCTGGATCTACAATCATCTAGCTCAGTTTACAAGTCCAAGTTAGCTTCTACACTTACAATGCAAATAACCAATTTACTTTCTGCACACCAAGAAGAGGAACATACATTCCCTAAATGGAAATGAGCACTCAAGATTTAGGAATTCACAAAAGACGGCAAAAACCCGAGAGGGCCCGTAACGGTGCAAATTTTTTATTTTTATTTTTTAAACCAAAAAAATATGGATTAAATCCTGAATATTCTAAGCATTCCAAATATGCATTCATTTATAAATTGGAACATGTTTATGGTGGTGTAACGGTCCACTCTTTGGTGAGAAGTTGTATTGGATTGTCTGCTGGATTTATGAACCAGATAACTTGAATTTAACTACAAAATTCATGTATTTAATTTTATAAATATCTAATTTATATACTTAACAATTTGATATCCTTTCTCCCAATAGTTCTTTAAAAAAATGAAATTAAATTCAGGTAGATGGCATTGCCAATTTGGGACTGACTTGGAGGACCAATCCATGCCCCAAATCAGCCTCAAATTCATGCAATTTATTGGCATTATCCCACTTATGAATTGGTGGACATTTATTGGATAGTGAATCATGGAAAAAAAATCAAAAGGCACTATTTTAAAAAATAAGCGTCCATAAATTAACAATTACAACTATTAAAACAATTTGATTTTGGTATTGTGAGTTAGCAATTATAGTCCATAATTTAATTGGTAAATTTTAAGTTAATACATGTCTCGTGTACAATTTTTTAAGGGCCCGAATTAAGTGAGACCCGAATTGTGAAGTGTAGCACATGAGTGTCAAAGTTTTTTGGGCCCCACCCATGATGAATGTGTTATATCCACACTGTCCACCCATTTTGCCAAATAATTTTAGGGCTAATGAGGCAGATCCAAAGCTCAGGTGGACTGCACCATAAGAAACAACAATAATTAAACGTCCACTATTAAAAATTTATTGGGGGCTACAAAAGTTTTAAATCAAGTTGACATGTGTGTTTTCCCTTCATCCACATCAGTGTGACCCAATTAACAGGTTAGATGAAAAATAAACATTACATTGGACCCTAAGAAAATTTTAATGGTGAGCATTCTATAACCACTGTTTCCTATAGTGTGGTCCACTTGAGATTTGGATCTTACTAATTTTTTGGATCATGACCTAAAATGATATGGCAAAATGGATGGACGACATGGATAAAATATATACATTATGGTGGGGGCACGCGGCACGTGTACAAAAGCGTGTTGCGTAACTCCGGAGAGTTCGATTTCTTTGGAAGCCTGGTGTACCTGTGTATTGACGTCAGTAAGTCCTGTGGGTCTGATCATGAGGTATGTGTTATATCTAAACCGTCCATTCATTTGACGAGACGTCGAGATCGTCTTAAGGCTTGACACGAAAAATAATACAAATCTAATTATCGAGTGGACCACACTGTAAAAAGCAGTGGGGGATTGAACGTCTACCATTGAAACCCTTTTTGGGATTACAGAACTTTTGGATCAATATGAAATTTGTTTTTCCTCTTCTTCATTCAGGTCTTTTTGACCTTATGAACAGATTGGATGGAAAATAAACGTTATGGTGGGCCTACGAATTGTTTAACGGTGAAAATCATCATCTCTGCTGCTATTTCTGGTGTGGTCCAGACGATCTTTGGATACGATTCATTTTTTGTGTAATGCTCTAAAATGATATTGAAAAATAGATGAACGGTGTAGATATAATAAATACATCACTGTGGAGCCCATGTGACTTTGATCTCCTTTGACTCGGAGCTCGAGGAGTGTCAGCGCTCGTCTTAGTGTGACACGTATCTACAACAGCTATATAGCTGGTGTGGGGTACACCAGCCAAATCCCCTTCCGATTTTCTTTTTCCGATGTGAAATGAAAAAGATGGGAGAGAGGGAAACCGAAAAGAAAGAGAGAGAGAGAGAGAGAGAGAGAGAGAGAGAGAGAGAGAGAGGAGGAGGGGGAGGAGGAGGAGGAGGCCCGGGCCGCAGTCGTAGTAGGGTGAGAAGAAGAACAGAAAGAAAAAAAACCGGTATGTTTTTTTTTTTCCCCTATTTTTTCCCTATTTTCTAGGCTTGTAACAGCCGTTACGGGACCGTAACGGCTGTTACGGCCCGTAACGGCCTCGTAACAGCTGTTACGGTTACAGAATCGGGGGGGTCCCCGTTTTGACCCCGTATTGCGTAACGGTGTCGATCGTTACCGTTACGTATTGGCCGATACGGCTGTATCGTAACGGATACGGGACACCCTGCCAAGAAGAGGAACATACATTCCCTAAATGGAAATGAGCACTCAAGATTTAGGAATTCACAAAAGACGGCAAAAACCCGAGAGAAGAAAAATAGAGAAAGGAAGTGAGAGAAAATCAGGTTCGCTGAATCAGCCTTGTAGAAATCATGACATAGTGAGGAAAAGAGAGGGAAAAAAGAGGAGACAGAGATAAGTAGTGAAAAATAAGGGACAATGTGTCCACATATCACATATCTCCATTCCCTTGCTTTTATTAATGGAGTTTTCATCAATAAAGAAAGTGCCCCCACTAGCACAATGTCCATGTACACGTACTGTGTCTTATGCGTCCCACATTATGTACTATAAAATGAAAAAAGAAAATAAACCATGTCCAAAATTAAACGTAAATAAACCTCACATGCACATACTGACATATAGATTAGGTAAAACTTTCATACATTCAATACCCTCTATATGATGAATGCCTTTGTGGCATGTAACTAGATGAACCTAGTCCATAATAGTAACTCCCTCCTCCACCTCCACCTTCGTCGCCAGATTCATTATTCGGTTCTCTTTTTATTGATTCAACTACAGGAGAACTCTTGGCCGACTCCGAGCTGGATGTGTTCAATAAATGGTCATTCACCTCTGCTGAATCGGATGGTGGGGATCCCTTCCAATTGTCCTCATTCATAGATGTAAGAAGTTTTTTCAGATGCTTTTTATGATCCGATTTATACGGGATTCCCAACCGCCTATAAAATGCTGCAAGACTTTTAAGAAACTTTGATGGTTTACTTGTGCCTACTTCAGCATCATGTTGTCTTGGAGGTGAATGTTATTGTTTGATACTTCTTGATCTGGATGCCATTTGCATGCTTTCTTTGACGGCCTCTTTATAATCCCGTTCTTCTGTTCCCTTAAAATTCTCTCTTGTTCTTCTTCTCTACTAATTGTGGAAGGCCTGGAACCAGAGCCAGATGCACTTCCTCTGCTTAACCCTTCTTCATTTATAATAGGCCTACTTCTATATATTCCTTAATTAGTTGTAGTTGCAGGGTGAGGGGTGTAGGAAGTCTTCGTATTTGAGTCGAATATGGTTCTAAATAAATTTCGGACTTCCTAAGGAGCTTTGCTACATAGTGCGGCGTCTCCAGCCTGATAAGCCAAATGTGATTTGAGCTGATTTGTTTTGTTGACAAAGTGTTTTCCACATAACTTACATTTCAACTTTATCTTTCCATCTTGGGAGTAGACTTGGACTCCGTAATCCCAAATATCCACTGATGCATCATCTTCTGATGACATATCTAGTGTATATCTGGTTAGGTTAGGACAAGATATAAAAAGAAGAAGAAGTTAAAGTTATGAATGAACGCAATTACCCAACAATATAATAAGAGATTTAAACAACATTATCTAATTGAATAGTACTAATGAAAAAAGTGAAATATTCATGCACCCACAAAATTACAAATAACATGATATAATAGAAATAAAAGGCATCAAAATCATATTGCAGCTGCAGGTACTGTGTCATTAATCTTGTCACTCTCCTCTTCATCGAACTCCTCATCAATAGAGTTTTTTCTCCCCCACATCGGACGCAGCCAATCCTGAGTACGAATGAGTGCTTCAACCGATTCAGGTGTAAGTGAGCTTCTATACTTGTTTACGACCCTACTCCCCGTACTAAAAGTAGATTCTGAAGCCACAGTTGAAATTGGAATTGATAATATGTCGCATGCCATTAACGAGAGCATAGGGTACTGTAAATTACCAGATCTCATCCTCCACCACTCCAAAATATCAAAATCATCGCCTTTGGATTTTAGAACTAGAAGATCCTCCTTGAGATAGTCTTCAAGTTCTGATCTAGGCGTCTGTATTTGAGTTCCTTTCAGCTGTACATAGTAAGACATGAAATCATCTGCCATGTCTTCTTGCGATTCATCAATAATAGAACTAGAACCCACATGAGGAGATCGTTCTTTTGCAGCACACACATACAAATTGTACAATTCACTTACTACACCAGAAATCTTTTTGGCCTTAGCAACACCCATCACATCATACAACTTATTACATATAAAGCCAACCATAATCATTTTGTATCGGGGATCAAGAACCACCGCAACACCCATTACCGGACTACACTCAGACTAATACTTATCAAACTTTACCTACATACCCATGGTCATGAAGTGTAAAAAGTTCTGTCCACTACGGCTTTTGCGCAAGGCATCTCTTACCTTCCACAGTTCAGGTAGAACTATATTTGCTGTTGGATACTTGTAGCCCGAAAATTTCTTCATCTGAAATGGTCTTTCATCTGAAATAATTAACTTGGCTATCCACTAATTTAGTAACTCTTTGTCATACTTTTAGATGGACACTGATGGACCCGCTCCAGATTGCAAAAATGAAAGTGTTTGTTGCCTTGCCGCACTTCTCACTGTTTTTTTTAACACTTTGAAATATGTTTCTTCAACGTTGTGGTCGAACCATTTGCTTGCTTAGTGTACTGACTCTTGCAGTGCTTGCACCATATCTTCACTTGGCTGTTCTTCAGGATTACTTATTCAAAATCTTCCCACACTGCCGACCTCTTTTTCATTTTTCTTCCAACATGTGACTGTGTGGTACTAGTATCAACGACGTCGACGGGCACCTCTTCATGTTCAAGACCTAATCCTTCATCTTCAAGAATCATCGGTGATGTAATTGATCGACCACCCGGGGCCGAGGACGGGGTATTGGAAATACCCTCACTTTCCATCTGATAGTTGAAATACACTAAATCATATTAGCATTAGCAATCTAATGCTAACAGAGTTATACTAAATCTTAAATTAGTTACCCATCAAAGGTTGAATAGATTGTAATACTTTTATATTACCATTTAAACGTCCACACCGAAAATTCGGCAGCATATCCCCATGCCTCTCCAGATAAGTTGATCTTACGTTACAATCTAATGCCAAATATCTAAAGCAATGTAAAGATATTTGACATTGGATACGAAACAGAAGAAACATATCCAGAGAGAAACGAGGAGATAGACCGCGGATCAGGCATGAACATTTAAACAGATTATATGAAATCATACTATCCATCTAACCTTGAACTGTCCAAAAATAGGACAATTTGAGCGATTTCTATGCCACCAAAAACACACCATATCTATGTATGGCTACATGGAAATCCTCAATCGGGTAACTAATTATCTAACTTACAAATCACAATCACAAGTCACAACTATAAACTAACAAGTCACAATAATAATTTAAGAAGAACAAATGTAATATATATTAAGCTAACTATATATAATGCACAATAATGAGAAAAGCGAAAAAGCAATGTAATACAATTAGTTAATGAGAAACCGAATCTAATGTCCTTGTCAATTTCACTAGATCATTTTAAGGTGTGTAAGCCCAAAAATAAGTTAGATCCAATAACTTTAATGATATTTTAGCTTTAACAGATGGACTTTCAATTCAAGTTTTCATGGTTTTTTTTTTTTTTTTTTGAAACCTCATAAATCCGAGTTTTCAAGCTTTTCAAACAATGATCAGCATAACCTCATAAATTCGTCAAATTTTTTAACTAAGCAGCTTGGCCTTTTGTTTTTTTTTTTTCCTTTTTCCTTGTATGTGTGATTAAGGGCCTGTTTGCTAGTAGGACACAAAATATGGCAGGGACATTTGTAGCCAAGTTGTAATTAGTGTACCTTTTCTCAATACTTCATTTGTCTTGTAGTGTTTGAAGTTTTATATGAGAAATCTTTCAAATATTGTTAATTTTACTATGGTGTGATTGCTAAAGGACAAACGATATGAAGAAAAAGTTAAACTAAGTGCACCTTTGAATAGGATGTTCACGCACGCCTATATTTTACACTTCTCATTCCCTTCTTAGCTATCCATCTGTCATCAGTGAATTTGTTGAGGGCTCTCATTGGTTTTTACACTTTTGTTTCACAACATCTCAGCTCAGAATTGTTGTTCAGGAACCACTTTTGTACTTCATTTATTTTTCTTTCTTTCTTTTTTAAGATTTTGGGGAAAGGGTGAAAATGAGCCAGGTAGCTAGTCCCACCTAACTCAAGTGGGGTTTGGGCCTGCTAATCAAGCCTGTAGGGGGCGGGACCAGGGCTCAGGCCATCTCAATTTCATTCTGGTGGGGCTCAGCTTGTTATTTTGAGCCTTTACAGGCTCAAGCCTACTACCTTCCATGTTGGGATAGCTACAGCATAGGCTTGTCCCGGCCCATTGACACCCCTGCTTTTTGGTGCTTGATACACCAAGGTATTTCTTCCACGGAACTTGCATCAGTTCAACTTCTATTGTATAAGGATGACAGCAAAACATTTGTGATTTATGGGGGATTGTTAAGGGTGCATACCCAATTTTGCTGTTTTAGTACTATATCCATGTTTTCTTACATCACTATATTGCATTATGAGGTTAGCTGCACATTGATTATTTGTCCCAAGTGGCCTTAGACTTTGATCAATATAAAGTGGTGTCTTGTAGTTTAACATGTCAAAGTCATTTGAGGTTAAAGTTTACTTTCAGACCTGAAATGCCACAACCTCTAACATCAGTACATCAAAACATATGGCACATGTACAAGATCCACTGTTCATCCCTTTTTCAATAAGTATTGGCACTAAAGAGAAAAGAGGATATGCTAAACGGTCAGCCTATCCGGCCTACCATAGAAGAGTCCTACCCCCCAAGTTGCATCACTCAGTCAATCCTAGCAGCTGGCTGGAGGTCTTTGGCTGATTTAACACTGACATTTGCCAGACTCTCCTAACTATCCATTTGTAACCATCAAAAGTCTAATACAATCAGTGTGATTTTCATGGCAAAACTCATCCATGGTAGGGTTGTGCAGATGAGCATTCAGGATCTGCAGATGAACAGTCGGTCCTATTTGCAGAGCAACAACACAGATCTTGTACACAAATGCCATAAGCACGAATACACTGTTAATCGCTTGATAAGAAATTTGGATACAAGATCACTTATCTAAAATAAAACATGGGTATATGATTCCACATCCACAACCAAACAGAGCAGAACTCAAAATAAAATAAAATAATCATTTAAACAATATTGAAGCTGGGAGTATTTCCGGACCCTCATGCATTCAAAAAAATCAAAATTGCAAAAATAGAGAATCCACCATAAAGATAAAAGAATGATAAATTGAAGAAGAAGAGGAGAGGAAGAAGAAGAAGAGGAGAGGAAAAATTACCTGGTGGGTTTGGATCGAGCGTTGAAGAAGAAGAGGAGAGGAATAAGATCAGGCAGGCGCTAGGCAGCGCTTGTTTGTTCAGGCGGGACAGGGACGGATGGCTGGATGAGCGGGATATGGGCGTCGGGCAGAGAGGAGGAAGAAGATCGAGCGTTGAAGAAGAAGAGGAGAGGAAGAAGATCGATCGGGGCAGCGACATTCGTTCGGTAGGGTAAGGAAATAGGTTAAGAGATTTAGGGTTTAAAAAAAAAATGTATTTATGCTACCCGACTACCGGCTCCGGGTCGGTTCGGGTTGGGTCGGTCCGGGTCATTTCGGTTCTGGTTATCGGATTGGATCTGTCCGGATACACCATTATCTGAACCCGACCCGACTCGAAAAACGATCGGATCTGGATGGATAGACTCGATCAGGCCCGATCTTGGTCGTCGATTCTGTTCGGAATGGGTCGGATTGGGTCAGCTCCACCGGATCAGGTCCAAGATGCCCACCTCTACTCATGGGTGATGCCAAGATCAATCGATTGTCTTTTCGGTCATGGGGGTTGGGGGTGGGGGGTGTTGTTTGGGCCGTCACAAATGGAGGTTGGCCTTGCTCGCCTTACTATGGTCGATTTGGTTGGAAAGAAACAATCGATGCTTCCGTAATCAGAGGGGTTCAACGGTTGAGATTCTTGGTTTCTATTTTGTGCTTTTCCCTTTGGTTGTATTTTTTTAATTTTTTCCTATTTTCCTTTATGCATCATCTTTTTTTTTATAAAAATGTAATGCTTCTACCTTCTAGAATAAACACTACTTATAGATCCTAAAGGAACATCCTAAAATCCATATTACATCTTCAACAAGATTTCCCAACCATTTGATTTATTCCACATCAATCAAATCCGTCCAAAATAGAAAATGAATTTAAAAAAATTTGCCAAAATGTTATGGTTTAAAAATAGATAATGCAAGTCCTGAGGATCAACCCCCAAGATCTTTAAAGAATTATCATAATCTTCAACTAGCATCCTCAAAAAATAGCAATTGTAGACCTAAAATTTAGGGCAAAAAATCAGTAGCAAATATCCCAAAAATTCAACATGTTTTCTTCATTGTGGGCCTTCTACCTGCAACCATTCCTCCCAAGTTGCAAACTTGATTCGGGTGTGTTAGATGCTTCATACAAGTAATAGAGGCCATATCCAATCTTTTCAATTTGTCATAATAATCCATGTGCATAAATAATGGGACCTGTCCTTCCATTTCACCAAGTACCTCCTGTATTAGCCTTAGAAGATGTAGTTAGTCTTCATGCACAACACTTGTTTAGCATCTTTTTTTTTTTTTTGTTTTTGTAAGGGAGTTGTTTGTCTATATTAGAAATAACTTTACATGGCAGGCACCTTCCCATGGTACTCGAACAAAACAACCACATTGAAAGTACATTAGAAATAACTTTATATGTCAGACACCTTCCCATGGTACTCAAACAAAACAACCACATTGAAAGTACACGAGATATCCAAGTCATCTGGCAATTTGATCTTATAACTACTGCCCCCCAACTTCTTCCTGACTCAGCATGGACCAATCTTCTTAAACTTGAGCTTGTTATAATTTCACCTCGAAAAGCTTGCATTTTTTTAAGGGTTCCTCAAAAACCTTGCATATGTGGAAAAAATGGATACTTGGATTTGCTCTCTTTGATCATCTCCTTTCACTTCTCCCTATGTTTTCTCTCTTTGAACTTATCTGCTTGGCAGCTTCCACCTCTCTTTATTAGAGTTGGCGTTGTAAGCTGCATCTGTTTCTTTGGTTGCAACATGATATTAACACCATTTTAAATGAAGGAATTAGTATTGCCACAAGTCAAATGCACCATATCTCAATAACACACCCATGGTTTCCCAACAAAATGAAAGATGGTTCCGGTAACCAAAACGGATCCGAGTGTTACTCTACTAAAATCCCAAGCAAACAATTCACCTTAATGGGATGTCACCTCAAGATATTCCATTTTATTTGTCTTAAGGGAAGTCTCTCATTCCTCCCTCTTGGGGGGAGGGAGAATCTCAATGTCTCCTTGCTTACCTTTTCCTATGTTTGAACCTTCTCCTTCATCTTCTCTTGATGGTCTTTTGACTACCTCTTAATCTCTTCCTAATTAGCAACCTGGAGGCTCGAAGACATGTTCGACAGAAGAAAAAGTATAACACTCTTCTTCTTAATGGCTCCCTCCAATCTAATGCTTTAAGACCAAGTATGACTTCACCTTTCAATTATCTTGATGTTCCTATTGCATTGTTTAAAGGATAACAGTCATATAATACTCATCCTATTGCCAATTTTATCTCCTACAACTCTATTTCACCATTATATTGTGTCCAAGGTATTCAATAACAGTAACAGTGGTTGTAACAGCCACACCATTGCCGTTATGATATGGGGTCGTAATGGACGTTCCACCCTTTGTTTTTTTCTTTTTCTTAAATTTAAAAATAAAATAAATAAATACTTGTTCTGGCCCTGTAACAAGCCGTTACATGCCATTTTTCCATGACGGCTATTACAGCCCTGTAGGCATACCAGTTAACACCTCATTATTGCCATTGACCGTTTTTGTGCCTTTCTCATATTTCTGTATCAGTCCCCTTCTAGTGTTTGTCGGGTTCTCGCTCTTCCTACATGGAAAAATATCATGTTAGAGGAGATCTTTTTTTTCTTTTTTAGAGAGAGAGATTGTTAGAGGAGATTTTTTCTCTCTTTCTTTTTGAAGGATGACAATTTTATTAATTAAATGATGAAGTCAAAAAGAATACAAAGAGAATAATTTTTATTTTTTTTTTCAAAGTTACAATGCACTCCAATCCTAGCCTAAAAGACTACACGCACACATATTTGCGACAACTGAAGCCCATTCTATAATATTGGATTTCGCTTGTAAAAGAACTCCCTAGAGTTCCTCGAAACACCATTGAAATATCTATTGTTTCTTCCCCCCATAGAGACCATAGACCTGCCAGAAGGGGTATTCTCAACACTACTTGCCGCACAACTCCAACACCTCCTCCATGCCACTGCCTAAAGAACTCTTCGATGGACTTAGGCATTACACATGTTACTCCGAAAATCCCAAAAAATCTATCCCAGGCCTTCCTAGAGAACGAGCGATGCATGAAAAGGCGATTGGCCGACTCGTCACTTTAAAGCATTAGGGACACATGTTCACAATATATAAACCCCTCTTAGGTTGTCAATCGTTAGTACGCTATTCCAATCACCAGCCATGCAAAAGCTGCCACCTTTGATGGCGCCCCATAGGAGCAAAGAGAGAAAGAATGCGCTTTCCCACCGCTGACAGGACCACCTCTTCACCGAGAACTTTCCCGACTTGGTTGCATTCCATCTCACCAAATCATCCTCTTCTAAAAGGACAACCCCTCATAGACGCTTCAATAAAGCCGCCACTTCTTTACATTGCACATAATGAAGATTCCTTCAACACAAAGTCAGACCTCCTGAGTTGTGAGACCCTTGGAGCGAAGAACATTAATCAACTGTGATGCCAAAATCCGTAACCACACGAACTAGATTGGGGAATAGATCTTGCAACTTTCGATCTCCCAACAACACATCTTTCCAAAACCAACCCTCAAGCCAATCCCCATCCCAAAACCAACCCCCTCCTTCACTACTTCCTTTTCAAAATAGCCCTCCATACCCCCTGCCGCTTTGTACAAAGAGGAGCTATTAGGCCACCACCATCCCTCTCCACCACATACTTCCTAACTATAACCCCCTTCCATAAAGCAGCCTCTTTTAATAGATCTCCCAACAACACATCCACTTACCCAAGAGTGCCTCATTGATAGGACCCAAACTTCTAACCCCGATACCTACTAACTCTTTTAGCCTACATACATCCTCCCACTTCATAAGATGATTTTTTTTTTTTTCTTCTCCTTGCTAGAGGAGATCATTGCCCTAGACCAAAAAAATAATATAATAATAATAAAAAAGACTTGGGACATAGTTCAGTTACGTCCCCAAAAACAGCAGACGGATGTAAGTGAGTCTTCACCATCAAACATAACCCTCATGAAGAAGTCAACTACTATAAAGCTCATCTTGTGGCGAATGGATTTACTCATAGTGGGATATTGATTTCCATGAGACTTTTGCCATATTGTCACGTTAAATTCTGGGTGTGTTCTACTCTCTTTGGTTACCAATTGCTAATACCCTCCATCGACTTGATGTGAAATTTTTTCTTTCATTGCAATCTGCAGCAACAAGTGTATATGACACCTGCCCTTGGCTTTCTCCCGACAGCTGAGAAAGCGTTCATAAGCTCTGTAACACCACTAATGGTCTCAAGCAATCCCCACAAACAGTTTACGCTCTTCGGTCGTGCAATATTAAAGTCTGGATACTCTCAAAGTCATCTCAATCATAAGCCTTTCTTTAAGCATGGCATGGGTCTTTCTCTGGTCATTGTCCATGTGGATGACATAATTGAAATGAGAAATGATATTAGAGCCATTCAGTCATTGAAGTCTCTCCTTATTATGAAGCTTGATATTAAGTATCTTGGCTCCCTCTGCTATATATTTTACGGATTAAAGTTGCAAGACGTAGGAGCGACATTGTAATCTCCCAAAGGATATACTCTTGTTCTTCAGAAGAGTGGGCTTCTTGGTGCTCAGCCAATGTACACTCTGACTGAACAGGTCACCACCTCTACCTTGAAAATGGCAAGAGTCTGCCTATACGGATGCAAATTAGGTTGGGTATCTTTCATATTGCTGATCTACTTCTGAACTTTATATTGTGGTTTGTAGACATGTAATGACATGGAAAAGGAAGATGCAATCTGTTGTTATATGAACCCAAATATCAAGCTATGGTTCATGGTTGGAAACCTTGCTGGATGAGTTGGGCCTTCCCATCTCTTCTTCCCATGACTCTTAATCGAGACAATCTCACTAGTATTCACATCTCCTCTAACCCAGCTTATCATGAGCACAACAAGCACATTAAGGTTGATTGTCATTTTATCCGTAAAAGGTGGCGTCAAAAGACATTTAAATGTCATATCAAAACTCTGATGACCAACTTGCTGATTTTTTAACCAAAGGGACAAGTGCTCATCATTCGTTGCACATTTGTTCTATGCTAGGCATGATTGATATATTAGTGCACTTATTTGTGTACCTTGTTTGTCAATCACACGAGTTCATGTGTTAGGAAGTCAGTTACGCCCTTGGAAGCTGAAGACCAAAGACACAAGAGGACGTGGAGCATCAAGGAGTAAAGAAAAGGTATATGAAGTGCCTTGGTGACCCTAACCCTTAACCCAAAACAATCCTTAACCTCTACATGATCATCACCTTTATACGTAAACCTTGTTTGATCATAGCCAGAGCCTTATGAGCCAAAATTGGAACATGATAAGGCTATTGGTGACCCTAACCCTTGACCCAAAACAACCATCAACTTCTAGATGATCTTCACCTTTATAGGTAAACCTTGTTTGATCATTCATAACCTTAGGAGCCAAAATTGGAACATAACAAGGCTAAAAGAGGTGCAAAGTTGTTATAAACCAAACTGCCCAAAACAGCAGACTTTCTAGGGTTGTCGATCGAACGGACCTCCCATCGATTGATGACGTGATCGATCGATCGATGGACCTGCCTGATCGATCGACCAAAGCTGAAATTGTCCAGCAAGTTTTTGTCCGGAAATCATTTCGATCAATCGATCAATAGACCAGTCTGATCGATCGAATGTAGCCTAAATCGTCCAGAAACAAATTCACTAAATGCGAGATTTCTAACGATCAATCGATGCATTGCCCAATCAATTGATTAAAGGCTCAGATTGATCGATCGAAATGGTCATCCCCCCTATTGCTGGAACTTGGTTCCTCTATAAATGGCATATGAACCTTGGGTATTTGGATGGGCTTTTAGTGGAATAGACACTTAAGAGATTCCTCACTCATATTCCACATTCCTAGCCTCTATATCCATGAGATCTAAGTCATCTTCTTTGTGATTTATCACTTGAAAGAGGATTCCAACCTCAATGAAGAAGATAAACTTGTTCTCTACCTTGTTTTAGAGATTAGACTTGAACCCATAGTAAAATCCTTGTCTAAATCCTTTAGAACACTCCTCTATAGAGGTGGGCATCTTGGACCCGATCCGACCTGTTCCGAACAGAACCGACAGCCAAGATCGGGCCTGATCGAGTCTATCTATCCAGATCCGATCGTTTTTCGGCTTGGGTTCGGATAATGGTGTATCCGGATAGATCCGATCCGATAACCCGACCCGACCCGGAGCTGGTAGTCGGTTAGTATAAATATATATATATTTTTTACCCTAAATCTCTTACCCGATTTCCTTACCCTACCGAACGAACGCCGCTGCCCGATCGATCTTCTTCCTCTCCTCTTCTTCTTCAACGCTCGATCTTCTTCCTCTCCTTTGCTTGACGCCCATATCCCGCTCGTCCGGCCATTCGTCCGTCCCGCCCGAACGAACGAGCGCTGCCTGGCGCCTGCCCGATCTTATTCCTCTCCTCTTCTTCTTCAACGCTCGATCCGAACCCACTAGGTAATTTTTCCTCTCCTCTTCTTCAATTTATCATTCTTTTATATTTATGGTGGATTCTCTATTTTTGCAATTTTGGTTTTTTTGAATGCATGAGGGTCTGGAAATACTCCCAGCTTCAATATTGTTTAAATGATTATTTTAATGATCTGTTAGCTTCAATATTGTTTAAATGATTATTTTATTTTATTTTGAGCTCTGCTCCGTTTAGTTGTGGATGTGGAATCATGTACCCATGTTTTATTTTAGATAAGTGATCTTGTATCCAAATTTCTTATCAAGCGATTAACAGTGTATTCGTGCTTATGGCATTTGTGTACAAGATCTGTGCTATTGCTCTGCAGGTAGGAGTAGGACCGACTGTTCATCTGCACAACCCTACCGTGGATGAGTTGTGCCATGAAAATCACACTGATTGTATTAGACTTTTGATGATTACAAATGGATAGTTAGGAGAGTCTAGCAAATGTCAGTGTTAAATCAGCCAAAGACCTCCAGCCAGCTGCTAGGATTGACTGAGTGGTGCAACTTTGGGGTATGACTCTTCTATGGTAGGCCTGATAGGCTGACCGTTTAGCATATCCTCTTTTCTCTTTAGTGCTAATACTAATTGAAAAAGGGATGAACAGTGGATCTTGTACATGTGCCAGATGTATGGAGCTAGAGTGCTTGTTAACTTTTTTTTTTCTAAGTTGCAAAAGATTGGTTTCTCAGGATCTTTGCACATTACAAAAAAAAAAAAAAAAAAAAAAAAAAAAAAAAAAAAAAAAAAAGAAAAGAAAAGAAAAAGAAAATATTTTTGATGGACTGATGTTAGAGATTGTGGCATTTTAGGTCTGAAAGTAAACTTTAACCTCAAGTGACTTTGACATATTAAACTACAAGACACCACTTTATATTGATCAAAGTCGAAGGTTACTTGGGACAAATAATCAATGTGTAGCTAACATCGTAATGCAATATAGTGATGTAAGAAAATATGGATATAGTACTAAAATAACAAAATTGGGTATGCATCCTTAGCAATCCTCTAAAAATCACAAATGTTTTGCTGTCATCCTTCTACAACAGAAGTTGAACTGATGCAAGTTTTGTGGAAGAAATACCTTGGTGCATCAAGCACTAAAAAGCAGGGTGTCAATGGGCCGGGACAAGCCCATGCTGTATCTGTCCCAACATGGAAGGTAGGGCTTAAGCCTGTAAAGGCTTAAAATAGCAAGCTGAGCCTCACCAGAATGAAATTGAGATGGCCTGAGCCCTGCTCCAGCCCCCTACAGGCTTGATTAGCAGGCCCAAACCCCACTTGAGTTAGGTGGGACTGGCTACCTGGCTCATTGCCACCCTTTCCCCAAAATCTCAAAAAAGAAAGAAAGAAAAATAAATGAAGTACAAAAGTGGTTCTTGAACAACAATTCTGAACTGAGATGCTGTGAAACAAAAGTGTAAAAATCAATGAGATCTCTCAACAAATTCACTGATGACGGATTGATAGCTAAGAAGGGAATGAGAAGTGTAAAATGTAGGCATGCATGAACATCCTATTCAAAGGTGCACTTAGTTTAACTTTTTCTTCATATCGTTTGTCCTTTACCAATCACACCATAGTATAATTAACAATATTTGAAAGATTCTCATGTAAAACTTCAAGCACTATAAGACAAATGAAGTGTTGAGAAAAGGTACACTAATTACAACTTGGCTGCAAATGTCCCTGCCATATTTTGTGTCCTACTAGCAAACAGGCCCTTAATCACACATACAAGGAAAAAGGAAAAAGAAAAAAAAGGCCAAGCTGCTTGGTTAAAAAATTTGACGAATTTATGAGGTTATGCTGATCATGGTTTGAAAAGCTTGAAAACTCGGATTTATGAGGTTTCAAAAAAAAAAAAAAAAAAACCCTTGAAAACTTGAATTGAAAGTCCATCTGTTTAAGCTAAAATATCATTAAAGTTATTGGATCTAACTTATTTTTGGGCTTACACATCTTAAAATGATCTAGTGAAATTGACGAGGACATTAGATTCGGTTTCTCATTAACTAATTGTATTACATTGCTTTTTTGCTTTTCTCTTTATTGTGCATTGTATATAGTTAGCTTAATATGTATTACATTTTTTCTTCTTAAATTATTATTGTGACTTGTTAGCTTATAGTTGTGACTTGTGATTGTGATTTGTAAGTTAGATAATTAGTTACCTGTTTGAGGATTTCTATGTGGCCATACATAGATATGGTGTTTTTTGGTGGCATAGAAATCGCTCAAATTGTCCCATTTTTGGATAGTTCAAGGTTGGATAGTATGCTTTCATATAATCTGTTTAAATGTTCATTCATGATCCGCAGTCCTTCTCCTCGTTTCTCTCTGGATATGTTTTTTCCGTTTCGTATCCAATGTCAAATTTCTTTACATTGCTTTAGATATTTAGCATTGGAATGTAACGTAAGATCAACTTATCTGGAGAAGCATGAGTAGATGCTGTTGAATTTTCGGCGCGAACGTTTAAATGAGAATATGAATGTATTACACTCTATCCAATCTTGGATGGGTAACTAATTTAGGATTTAATATAACTCTGTTAGCATTAGATTGCTAATGTTAATATGATTTAGTATATTTCAACTATCAGATGGAAAGTGAGGGTCTTTCCAATACCCCGTCCTTGGCCTTGGGTGGTCGGTCAATTACATCACCGATGATCCTTGAAGATGAAGGATTAGGTCTTGAACATGAAGAGGTGCCCGTCGACGTCATTGATACTAGTACCACACAGTCACATGTTGGGGGAAAAACGAAAAAGAGGTTGGCAGTGTGGGAAGATTTTGAAGAAGTAACCTTGAAGAACAGCCAAGTGAAGATACAATGCAAGCATTGCAAGGGTCAGTACACTAAGCAAGTAGATGGTTCGACCACAACGTTGAAGAAACATATTTCAAAGTGTTATAAAAAAGTGAGAAGTGTGGCAAGGTAACAAACACTTTCATTTTCGCAATCTGGAGTGGGTCCGTCAGTGTCCATCTATTTCAGATGGACGGCCAAGTTAATTATTTCAGATGAAAGACCATTTCAAATGAAGAAATTTTCGGGCTACAAGTATCCAACAACAAATATATTTCTGCCTGAACTTTGGAAGGCAAAAGATGCCTTGCGCAAAAGCTGCCTTGCGCAAAAGCTGTGGTGGACAGGACTTTTTACACTTGATCATGGGTATGCAAGTAAAGTTTGATAAGTATTGGTCTGAGTGTAGTCTGGTAATGGGTATTACGGTCGTTCTTGATCCCCAATACAAGATGATTATGGTTGACTTCATATGTAATAAGTTGTACGATGTGATGGGTGTTGCTAAGGCCGAAAAGATTTCTGGTGTAGTTACTGAATTGTATAATTTGTATGTGTGCTGCAAAAGAACGATCTCCTCATGTGGGTTCTAGTTTTGCTGTTGATGAACCGCAAGAAGACACGGTAGATGATTTCATCTCTTATTATGTACAACTAAAAGAGACTCAAATACTGATGCCTAGATCAGAACTTGAAGACTATCTCAAGGAGGATCTTTTAGTTCTAAAATCCAAAGGCGATGATTTTGATATTTTGGAGTGGTAGAGGATGAGATCTGGGAATTTACAATACCCTGTGCTCTCGTTAATGGCACGCGACATATTATCAATTCTAATTTCAACTGTGGCTTTAGAATCTGCTTTTAGTACGGGGAGTAGGGTCGTAAGCAAGTATAGAAGCTCACTTACACCTGAATCGGTTGAAGCGCTCATTCGTACTCAGGATTGGCTGCGTCCGATGTGGGGGAAAGAGAACTCTATTGATGAAGAGTTCTATGAAGAGGAGAGTGACAAGATTGATGACACAGTACCTGCAGCTGCAATATGATTTTGATGCCTTCTATTTCTGTTATATTATGTTATTTGTAATTTTGTGGGTGCATGAATATTTTACTTTTTTCATTAGTACTATTTAATTAGATAATGTTATTTAAATATCTTATTATATTATTGGGTAATTGCGTTCATTCATAACTTAAATTTTTTTTAATATTTATATATCTTGTCCTAACCTAACCAGATATACACTAGATATGTCATCGGAAGATGATGTATCGATGAATATTTGGGATTATGGAGTCCAAGTCTACTCTTAGGTTGGAAAGATAAAGTTGAAATGTAAGTTGTGTGGAAAACAGTTTGTCAACAAAACAAATCGGCTCAAATTACATTTGACTTGTCGGGGTGGAGACACCGCACCATGTAGCAAAGCTCCAAAGGAAGTTCGAGATTTATTTAGAGCCATTCTCGACCTAAATACGAAGACTTATTACACCCCTCACCCTGCAACTACAACCAATACAATTAACCAAAGAATATATAGAAGTAGGCCTATTATAAATGAAGAAGGGTTAAGTAGAGGAAGTGCCTCTGGCTCTGGTTCCAGGCCTTCCATAGTTAGTAGAGAAGAAGAACAAGAGAGAATTTTAAGGGAATAAGAAGAACGGGATTATAAAGAGGCTGTCAAAGAAAGCTTGCAAATGGCATCCAAATCAAGAAGTACCAGACAACAATATCCACCTCCGAGATAACATGATGCTAAAGGCACAAGTAAACCATCAAAGTTTCTTAAAAGTCTTGCAGCATTTTATAGGCGGTTGGAAATCCCGTATAAATCGGATCATAAAAAGCGTATGAAAAAACTTCTTACATCTATGAATGAGGACGATGTGAAGGAATCCCCATCATCCGATTCGGCAGAGGTGAACAATCATTTATTGAACACATCCAGCTTGGAGTCGGCCAAGAGTTCTCCTGTAGTTGAATCAGTAAAAAGAGAACCGAAAGAAAAATCTGGCGACGAAGGTGGAAGTGGAGGATGGAGTTACTATTATGGACTAGGTTCATTTAGTTACATGCCACAAAGGCATTCATCATGTATAGTGTATTGAATGTATGGAAGTTTTACCTAATCTATATGTCAGTATGTGCATGTTAGGTTTATTTACTTTTGATTTTAGACATGGTTTATTTTCTTTTTTCATTTTATAGTACATAATGTGGGACGCATGAGACAGCACGTGTACATGGACATTGTGCTAGTGGGGGCACTTTCTTCATTGATGAAAACTCCATTAATAAAAGCAAGGGAATGGAGATATGTGGACACATTGTCCCTTATTTTTCACTACTTATCTTTGTCTCCTCTTTTTTCCCTCTCTTTTCCTCACTATGCCATGATTTCTACAAGGCTGATTCGGCGGACCTGATTTTCTCTCACTTCCTTTCTCTATTTTTCTTCTCTCGGGTTTTTGCCGTCTTTTGTGAATTCCTAAATCTTGAGTGCTCATTTCCATTTAGGGAATGTATGTTCCTCTTCTTGGTGTGCAGAAAGTAAATTGGTTATTTGCATTGTAAGTGTGGAAGCTAACTTGGACATGTGAACTGAGCTGGATGATTGTAGATCCAGAAGTGTAATCTGAGCCAAACATGTGTCGATTTGAAGTGGATGTACGATCTGGGCTAGAGGTGTGCAGACCCAAGTTGGACCGTGTGCAGATCCGGACTGAAATGTGACCAAGGTTTGGATGTGTACAAATCTGGGTTGGACATGTGATTTGTTCTTGAAGTACGTATAGCGAACTCTCATTCCATCAATTGTGCCGGGTGTGCAAATCTGGGTTGGACGTGTACAATTTCAACCCAGAAAAGGACCGATCCGAACCTTGCCCAATCCGATCCGACTCGGTTTTCCTGATCGAGTTGTACTCGGATCGGTTCAGGCCAGCAGGGGTTCGGGTCGGTCCGAGTTAGATGGCTCGGACTCTGTCCCGGATTGGTTCGAGTTCGGGTTGGGCCATGTATAATCTGGACCGAGTGGAGTTGGACCCAATCCGATGCCCAGCTCTACCCACGAGACACTCGAGGATCGGAGGATACTGAACCACACCATTATGGAGAAAGAGTAGGGAATGAAGAGATGATCGACAAACTCCTTAGCACTCAAGCATAAAAGGCTAGCATTTGGGAGAACCATCGATCTTTTTCGAAGATTGTTTATATGCAGTGAGGATCCTATTCCTCCTAGCAAGCCTAGTATAGGCAGAGATTTTTGGAGGAGTGCATAAGACCAAACATACGAAGTGTGATGATGATCTCTCCCATGCTTGGGCCGAGATAAAAGCATGTAGAAAGAACGAACTGAGAATCTGCTAGACTTTCCAAAGCTCCAGAGTTGAGAATCTTCTACTGCTAGCGAAGTCGAGATCCCCTGCAAAAGAGAGAGAAGGCGAAACAATTTATCGAATCCAGAGATATAAATCCCTCCGACAGGGTGGAACCCAAACACCCCAAGAGTCCAAACTAGAGAAACAACTAGCTATTGAAATGTTTGCCATAGGGCAAAGACTAGCTAAAACTGGAAAGATGATTTTAGCGAAGAGTCCCCGCACCAAATGTCGTCCCAAGACCTCACCCTCGTTCCCTACCCACAACAAAAATGAAGCCATCAAACACCTTAGGGGCCACCCGCACTACAACCTTCTAAAGAGAGGAGGCACGATAAAGGGAGGTGTCTCTGATCCATTAGCATATGTGGCCGCAATGACTTTCCTCCACAAACTGGAGACATCCACCCCAAAACGCTAGGCTCGCTTGTCCAACATGGCGGCATTAACCATCTCCAAACACCTAATTCCAACCAATGTTTTAAATAGCGAATAACGCGTAGCATAATGTTCACTCTGAAGCGTGAGATGTAAGCTACATAGCGTGTAGCGTAGCTACACGCTACTTCTAAATTTTTAATCAAGGTTGCGCTTGGTTGCACCAATTTCATGATATTCTACACCAAATTAGATTGATTAATAATGAAATTTAACAGAATTTACTGATAATTGGTGCAATCAAACACAACCTAAAGTAATAGAAAAGGGCAATGATTAAGTATAAAGGTAAAGAAAGAGCAATGAAACTGATTTAATATTGTTACGTATATTATTTTACTAAAAGCATTGAAAAGATTACTAATTTTTATTGAAAATAGAAAAAATGTAACAAATCATTGAAAACATTAATTGATTTTGATGTTGTTGTGAAAACTAACTTGTAATGTGAGCTACATAGTGTGTAGCGTAATCTATGTAGCATGTAGCGTATGCAAATGATCACGTAGTGTAGGCTACACATGACTTAAGCTATTTTCATAAGCTACGTGGCGTTAAGGCTAAGCTCCACTACGTAGCGTAAGCTACACACTACATAGCGTAGCTATTTAAAAAACTGATTCCAGCATCCCCCCTCTTCATAAGGACAACAGACCTCTTTTCAATTTAGCAAATGAAATTTACCTTTAGAGGCACCTTCTTGCTAGGGGAAATCTTTTCTCAACTTGTTAGTGTGCTCAATAACAACCTTAGGACTTTGAAATAAGGACATTAAGTAGAGAGGGAGATTGGAAAGGGAAGACTTAATCAGGGTAAGCCTAACCCCAAGGGAGAGCGGCTTGCTTTATGGTGGCCTCTTTCGATTCTCTCCACCCCCTTATCCCACTGGTGAGCTGCCAGTTTGCCTAGCTAGACAAAGGGGAAGCATTACACTTTTCTTCTTAGTTTTGTGAAGTTATTCAATTTCTTGTATCTAGTGCAGGCCTTTGACATTAGTAAGTTCTTTATTCCTCTCTAAAGTATTCGTGTGGTTCATCTTTCCATAGAAAAAAGTAATTCTTGTGTGGTGTGTGTTCTTTGTCCTTTCTAGCGTTTCAGGTATCAAATTCAAGATCTCATTGATTCCTCAACTAGACTGCATCAAGCTCACTGATATTAAGAAACATCGGGAATCTTTGATTCTCAATAGTTATGCCTTTTCTTTTTTACCTTTTTGACTCTACATATTCCCCCTTTGGTTTGCAAAATCTGTACCAAGGCATTTTGCAAAATTTCAAAGTAAAGTTGCATAATTAAATCGTAATAAGGGATGTGAATTTTTATTTTTATTTTTTTCAATTTCTTTGGTGAATAGCATCAGAGTTTTATTAAGATAGCACAAGCAAACATAATAAAAGAGCCCATTGGCTTGAAGATATATTAACCACATATATCATAGAATATAACTATTAAATCTGAAACCTATTAGTTCGGGGACTACCACAGTAATGTGGTGCAAAACTCACATCGTTGCATCTTACCTGTGATTGGATTTGCCAACTGTCAAATCACTGTAATCCTTCAGAATCACTATCCAACCGTCCATCCACCTTATGTGATCATTTTATGGAATGAGACAAAAAACGAGGCAGATCCAAAGTGGAAATGGACCACACCATAGCTAGCAGTGGGGATTGAATGCTCACAGTGTGGTTTGCTTGAGCTTTTGATCTTCGTCATTTTTTGGGAAATGTTCTGAAATGATATTGCGAAATGGATGGACGGTGTGGATATAACACATTGATTAAATTACATCAAGTGTATCTAACCAGGGAAGGTACTTTACATTTTGGAAGCAGAGTGAGAGACGAGTAATGCGTATGGCCACTACCCTGTTTTACTTCCAACTACCATAGTAATGATAATCATTACTCATTCCCCACACATTACAGCACATTGCTACTGTAATTGGTAAACCAAACAGGCCCTAAAACTCCAAGCATGCAGAACCTGTTTGGCCTGTTTAATCTCATTTTCAGAGTCGCCTTCAATTATCAGGGACCAGAAGTGATGGTTGCTGGCAGTTCTCGCTCCTTTCAATGACTTTGTGGCTTCTGCAATCTGCAGTATTCAGGTGACATTGTCCCCAAGGTCCAGTAAACCTTTTAGTTTGAGATCTGAACAAACCATCTATACCAGCCAGACCTGTGTTTCCAACGAAACTGCCTTCAAAATTTAGTTTGAACCTGCCAATTAGAAGGTCATCTCATGCTTATGGCTATGGAAACCCATGGCATAATAGTGAAACCTCTTCCCCATTTGATCTGCGCAATAGCATAGGAATGCCCTGAAGCTTTCTTTTCAATTTTCAGAAATCCAGTATCAGGTTCACTACCTTATCATACACCTCACGCATAAAAGATCCTGACATCCTGTGCTTGCCTTCTAACCAAAGGGACCTTCGTACAGAGGCACTTTGTAAAGAATAGCATCGGCAGGAGCCATCGAACTATTTCTCCAACCACAGTCTATGTCAACGTAATTCATGGAAACATAAATAATGCATCCTAAGATATTTTAACATTTTAACACAAATACGAACCATTTTCCAATCCTTATCCATTTCCTATAATATGAACAACCACTTTCTGTTAGTATAATTCAAATTTCATAGATTCATAACATGCTATGTCTTCTATATAATACTGGAGCTAGGTAGGCTTCCTGATCAATGTGACACTTGAAAGAAGTTTGTCTGAAGAAAGCATGAAAAACAAAACCATTTTGCTTGCAGGGTGGGTAAATTTGGCATGATCCTCTTAGGGAGCTTTGTGGAAGGTTGTCCCTCACAATCGTATGTTCCCTATGCCTAGAGAAAAATCGTAGAGTCTTTAGGGCCTGGTCTTTTAGTATTTTGGAGTGTTTGATAAATCAAGGGAATTGATAATAGAATGGTGCAGATTTGACAGTGAGTTTCATGCATCCTGAGCAATCATCAGTGCTAGATGATGGGACATTGTGGATTGTGTTGTGAAAAAGCCATGAAATTTGGTCTCCCCTCTGGTGGTCTAGTTCAAATTAAATTTTGATAGTAGTCCCTAGTCAACCCAGGTGGCTCTCTCTCTTTTTTTTTTTTTGTTTGGGGGGGGGGGGCCACGGGCTTAAAAATCATTTATTGAGTGGGCCACACCACATACAACAGTTGAGAGGGGTTACCCTCCCATTAAAACATTCATAATCATTTATTGAGCCCATAGAGATGTGGTTCACAAATCCAGCCCATCCATTGTGTGTCCCACTTGGATGAGGGTCAAACCAAGTTTCAGCTACAACCAAAACACAGGAGGGCCCCACCAAGTGCTTTTATTTGTTTTAGGCATGTCTTCACATGGTTTTAGATGGTATGGCCTACCTGCGTTCCATATACGGCTGATTTTTGGGATATCCCGTAACCTAAAGGGGACCCATCAAATGCACGGTGTTGATGTTCGACACACATCACGGTGGGGCCCACACAGCTCGACCTCATGGGAAGCTCCCATGAGGTCGACCTCAGAGTACCATATATATATATATGTATATATATATATATATATATATATATATATATATATATATATATATATATATATATATGTATATATTTGTTTTTAAATAGTTGAAGCTATTCATCCAGGAAAAAAAAGAAGGAAAGAGAGAGAAGTTATTCTAAGGAAAATTTCTGCAATTTAATTTCATCTCCTCTTAGAACATAAATCACAATGGTGGACAAATGCTTTCCATGTAACAATCGAGGTACAAAAGTCATCAACTGGACTTCTGCGCTTTTGGTGCACCATTTTGAACCTTAATATTGTGTGATGGTTGTTATTTTGGACCATATGATATGCTGATCATTTCTAAATGGTTAGAATTGTCTGATCATTTTGATTTTTGGTCCTTGTTGTATTTATGGTTGCCCCCATCAGTGAATGTTTTAGATCATACATGCAATTTATGGTATAGAAAGTTCAGGCACAACAATCTAATGCTTACAGGAGCATTGGATCTCCTTGAGTAAGAGGGACTAGCAATGGGACTGCTCATGCATCGCAACTGTTGTTTAATTACCTTGATCTCTCTGCCTTATTTTCTTAGGAATTACCATTGGTCCCTGCTTTTTTTTTTTTTCCAGGTGGTGATTGGAGGCGGTCAAGATGCATTGCATGTTACCACAACAGACCGTCGTGCAGGGAAGTTTGAAGCAAAATTCTTCCACAAGGTGAATCCTCTTCCTGTATGCATATCCTTTACCATTGTATAGGCACCATGTTTGTTGTTGGCCTCGTCAACACATGGAGAATAATAATTTCTGGTTTTCTCCATTTGCCTTTTAACAGATTCTTCAGGAAGAAATCGGGGGTGTCAAAGGGCACTTTGGACCAATAAATGCGCTAGCATTCAATCCCGATGGGAGAAGGTAAGTTTTCAGTCCTAGTCCTATAGAGATACCCACAAGTATGTAAATACTGTTCAGTTTTCACTTTTCCATCTCAAAATACACCAGTAATGCAAATCTGTTGGAGCTTGATAGAAGAATAAAGGATGGAGACTTGAAACCGTAATGCTGTGAAGCATTTGAATGGCCAAAATACCCTATAATCAACAGTTTCCTTTACTGGCTTGGTTCACCAATCTCTGTGGCAGCTGATCCCCTAAGAGGCCTGTCCCCTTTTCTAGAAAAGCCACTGGCTTGTCTATCTTGTACGGGGAAACACCAGCATTGTCTGTAGAAAGTATTGCCATCTGTTGCAGAGATCAGTTTTCAGATGAAATCTCATTTGTCATGACACCGACATTAGGGTTGCATCTGGATTGGGTTGAAGGGTGCCCTTGCCTAACATACTACCTCAAGACCCATGTCCAAACCTCACATAGAAGGAACTGTACCTAGGCCTGGTCAACCTGTCGGTCTATGGAAAGAGATAAAACCCAAACCTACTTCAATTAAGTCTTAAATTCAAACCAAGGCGGACCTGTGCCTACCAACGACATAAGGGCCCTAAGGATGGGGTTGGCCTGGGAGTGGGTGAGCCAGCCCAGTTGCAACCCTACCTGACAACTTCATGAATCTGGATTCTAAAGAGAACCTAAAATTGAAGTGTTTCATTGGCAATGCTATCACAACACCAGGACATTATTGATATGAAAAGATACCTTGCATTACATAACATTAAACACATTAACATATATAGATATATTTGTGCATGCATGTATGCAAGAAACGATACATAACATTAAACACGGTAACATGCATAGACATATTCGTGCATGCATAAATGTAAGAAATAGTACATAACATTAAACCCATTAAACCCATTAAACCCATAATGATGCAGGACATGAAATTCAAATATGATGTGCGAGATTTCAGGCTTAAGATCACGTTAGTTTAGAAACAATTACACAAATTCCATATCCCACATGAAAGTCCAAACATTCAATTAAGGGGAATCTATGTGGGTCCAAGCCTACACATGTTATGGCCGGATCAATAAAAATTATAAACCAAACGACACTCAAAGATAAGAAATAATCATCCACACATGCACAGTAATCAGTCCCTAATCCAAGGGATTCACTAATTTCAACTCAAGGAACCCTAGGGTGAAAAAAAAAGGGCAAATAAATTAAGGGTAATGCAATTTAGGGTTAGGGTTTATGAAAAAAGGTATGAAAATGGGAAAATAAGAGAAAACCTGAACTGGGAGACAAATCCTGCGAGCGGACAGCGGGCTAGGGCCTAGCGCACGTGCGCACTAGCCTGGCCGCACGTGCGAGTGGGTCCCACACCCGGAAACCGATTCTTTGGCCTTGATCGGCTAGGGGTGGGCTCCAAACCTCCAAACTTTTAGGGCGATCCGAACTACGGGATGTGTGCGGTGCTCCGCCGAAGTTTCAACCCTCCTGTGGGGCCAGATTCTGGAAACTGACTGTAGGGAGAAGATCCGCTGCAAAACTGATGGATTCGAGGCGAGGATGACTGTAGAAGGTGAGATATATGGATGGAAGAGGGTAGGGGCGGATGGGGATAGATGTGGCTTTGTACCCATTTGAATTTTTCCATAACTCAGAAACTCAGAGAGTAGAAAAAAACTTGCAGGAATTTTTATTAAACTTCAATGAATCAAAAGAACTACAAGGGGTGCCTGTTTATAGGAAAAATCCTATACCCCAAAACTCGTGCCATGTGTGCAACCTATTACTTGGCGATGAAGTAAACCAAAACAAAAACTAACCAAAAAAATCTAAAGCGTTCATGATATTCTAAATAACATAAATAATCAAAACCTAAAATATAAACTTAATCGACTAGTGGGCCTCGATCATGAGATCCCATGATGGGCTTTACTTTACTATCGGGCCCACTTCAATGAACCAAACTCCGTCTTCTAATTAGGAGGCCCTCCTTGGAAGTCATCACCATCCAGATCGACGGTGAGGCCCTCCCTCTCCCTACGTACGTGCGTAGGGGGCGGCGTGCGTGCGCGTGATGTCCCCATCTCATAAACATGTATAAACATACTCATGCATCAATGTATACATCCTCTTGTTGATAAACCTTGTTCTCCTTTCTTTTGCACCTCCGTGACGGAAAGAGAACTTGCTTAAGTAAGGCAGTGTTTACTTGATACAATAAATCATTTTTACTGTGATTGGAATGGGATTAGATATAATACCTCTCTAGTCCCTTTCCCCCCCCTTTTAAAAGATAACCATATAGTGATCTTATTTCATTTCTTCTTAATTGAATAGTTTCTCAAGTGGCGGTGAAGACGGATATGTGCGGTTGCACCACTTTGACCAAGATTACTTTAATATCAAGATGTAGCCACATTTCACACACAATGTTATCAGATACCAACTTTGATCATCTTTCAAATGGAGGGTGTAATGGATCAGAGTCACAATCTTCGACCAGAGCGTGGAAAGAAGTCATCTTGAATGGGGACTGAAACACCCCCTCAAACAAGGGATTTTTGGGGTTATATTCAGACGGTTATTTTCCCTCCTCTCTGGGACCAGGCCCACAATTAGGCAGGAATTTGGCTGCTTTTCTGGAGCCGCTATATTCTGCACGAACGGCCACTTCTTTAGCACTAGGGACATCATTCCTTTATAATTTGTTACTGGAAAAAAATTTATTCCATGTTTATTTATTTATTATTTTTTAAAAATATGTACATGTGATAAGAGTAATTGCTTGATGCTCAGCTGGAGCTATTGTCGTTCCATTCAGGCCAATCACCAGACCTAAAGATGGCAGTGAACAATCCCATCCATCCAAACGAGACCTATTGCCATTGCCCATAACCCCACAAATGGATTGATTGCGAGGAGTTGCCCAATTGATGAAGTTTGTTGGAGGCCTTCCATCCATGGCAGTACCCAGCTGGTGTTTGATCAGGATCATGAGAAGCTGGATACCACCAGCATCTAGTGTTTGATCCAAATGTCAACTCCCAATGATGATATTTACATGAAGAACTATGAAGCTTTACAAGATTGAACTGCAAAATCTGGTAAAATAAAGTTGAAAGAAATTTATAAACTACTTGTGCCTGAGTTTCTGGCTGTGGCACGGTGCCCATGGCCCTTTCCTGAGGAATGGTCCTGATCTTGCACAAACTTGAGCAAGCCCGTATTTGCTATATGGTGACATGAGGATGGGCATCCATAAATGTCAGTTCTATATTTGTCTATTGTGCTATGACCTTGGGCGACTATCACAGAAATCGCCTAAGATTGGCCGGTCTGGTCAGTCTGATGCATGCTCTATCCACGGTGGGATCTCCCATTCATCCAAATCGACAATATGTGTATTTCCGGGATTGTAGGGTTGTAGTGGCATGTTTGGATGACCCGAGACCTGAGTATGATGGGCCACCATGTTCAAATACAGACATCTGCACTGCTTTCTTGTCGTGGGAAATATACAAAAGGTCAGGATCTTCCCAATCTTGAAGGTGTTGGAGGTAGCTCATCAAGTTTGAATGTTTAATCAGATCAACGGCTTGGATGACATTGGCCCCACTTTGGTCAGGCTCAGTGATGAGTGGGACCAGTAATTGCTCAAACGGACGTTCCGGTGGGACCAGTAATTGCTCAAACGGACGTTCCGGTGGGACCTATGGACGGTTTGATTTTAGGGTTTTTATTCTCAGTGGGTGGGAGCAGATTGGGTGCGGCCATGGCCTCACCCAAGACGGTGCCCCCTTAGTGTGGGGCCCACCTTGATGTATGTATTATAGATCTACACCGTCCACCCAAAAACATAAAGCAGATGCAGTGGTGGTTGAACGGCCCACCGTTGAAAACTTCCCAGGGTGTGTAATGGTTATTTGCCATCCAAGCTGTTAAGGTCACAAAAACCTGGATGATTTGATGGGGCGATTGCAACCTCTTATTTGTGAGTTGAATTTGTTCATTGGCTATATTTCATCACAACCATCCATCTAAAGGCCCACCAACCTGCCAGTCTAAAATCATATCAATGTTATTTTGTTGGTTTTTATTTCATGTCTCTAAATAGAGGCCCACCATTTGGACGGTTTAATTTGAGTGACTTGTTTGCCACGTGCATGGTGCATACGTATCAACCATCACTCGTCCCTGACTATCAAAGTTTTAAGAGTATTTTTGTAAGATGTGACGATCCACTCATATTTTGTAATTTTTTATTTAATCTTTTAAAAAATATATATTGTCTTAAAAAAATAATAGTCCGATCAGATTCCGATTCATCTGCCACGAAATTTCCTCAACAGGGGAGGTGGATCGTTTCGATTTGGGTGAGATTTCTTTTCCTTCATAAAACCCAAGAATTCCCTTCCTCGTTTTGTTCTTCTCTTTCATTAGGTTTTTTTTTTTTTTTTAGGGCTTCCCTGAAGGCTTCTTAAAGAAATAGTTTTTGAGGAAAGGTGAACGGTGGAACAGAGATGAGAAGAAATACAAAGAAGAGGAAGGCCAAGAAAGGTTCCTTGGAGGGACCCACCATTTACAGCCACCGTCACTGATTGGTAGGTACTACGTGCCTCTTCTTTCTTCTGACTGTAAGTGGACCGGGCCTCGATCCAGCCCGTCATGGTATGTTACGTAACGTGCTCGACAATATGTTCAATTCGCGTAGAGGCCCTTATGTAGAAGGAGCTTTCACGCTTGCATTGGATTTTCACTCAACACACACACACACACACACACACACACACACACACACTCCACGGTGGATTTTCACTGCATTTGTTGTGAGTCTACCTATGACGCATGAGTAAGGACCTCGCCTGCCTTTCAGTTGGCTGAACCAAAACCAATCCGATTATTTTTGGTAGAGTTAGCTTTTCAACGCCCATTTTGGTAAGGGGGGGTATGAAATGGGGTTATGCAAGAGTGCATCCAAACACACAACACAAATTAGGGTTTGACTTAAGACGCTGTTTAGGCATCACCTTTTATGAAAGTGTGTCTAGATGGGTCATAAATTTGGAAGCCCACCTAAATTTTTTTTTTTTTTTGGGCGAAAACATCTTTCAATGTGGTTTTCCAGCGGGCTGGGCATGTTCATGAGTACTGGTTCATCATCTGGGATGGACGAGCCTAGAACCATTAGGCTCCTACTCTTAATAATGGTGGGCATGTATATCAATTCCTCTTACCCTGATTAGTGGTTTTCTACTGTCCTATTACCTGTAATAGGAAAAAGAGGGTGTATCTATCAATAATGGTGGGTATAAATGCCAAGTTATTTGATATTCCAGCTATGTATGATGCCTGATACGTAGGCGCTCAGAAATTGTACATGCGGCACAATTGACTCAGACTAGACCAATTAAACTATGGAACTTACTGTCAACTAGGACTCAGATCAGGTGGTGTTGCCAACACCACCACTGGCGGTGTGTTGATGTCTTGGGTGCTGTTGGGCCCAACGTGATGTATGTGTTTTATATACATGCCGTCCATCTGTTTTGCGCCCACATTTTCGTGCATGAACCAAAAAAATGAAGCAGATTTGAAGCTCAAGTGGACCACAACACAGGAAAAAGTAGTGATTGAATGCTTACCATTAAAAACTTCTTGGGGGCCACAAAAGTTTTGGATCAGGCTGATATTTTTGTTTTCCTTTCATCTAGGTTTGACTGACATTATCAACAGGTTGGATGACAAATAAACGTTACAGTGGGCCCTAGAAAGGTTTCAGCAGTGGGTGTACTTATCCCTACTGTTTCCTTTTGTATGGTCCACTTGAGCTTCAGATATTCATTTTTGGATTCATGCCCGAAAATGAGTTGGAAAAAGAGATGGACCGTGTGAATAAACACATACATCATGTTAGGTCCCACAATGCCCGACACATCAACACACTACCATTGCGGTGATCCACATCTAGTGTTTGAAATATCGATAGATATTATCGGTATCGCACCAGTGTGAGACGAAACTCCACCGATAACACCCGGAAGATACCAAAAATCCAAAACTTCAGATATCGTACGATATTATCGTCGATATCGTGCGATATATCGTCGACATCATGTGATACATCGTCGATATCGCCGATATCACCAATACAACCCACCCCGATGCCGTGGGTTGTGGAAAATCAAAAAATTTTGAATTAGAAGAGAGAGAGAGAGAGAGAGAGAGAGAGAGAGAGAGAGAGAGAGAGAGAGAGGGAAAATGAAGAAGATGGGGCGGGAGGGGTGAAAATGGGGATCGACGTGGGTGTGGTTTACCGAGCACGCTCCTATCGTACTCAGTAAACTCAGTTGGGGCCCACCTTTAATGTATGTGGTCTATCCACACCGTCCATCTGTTTTCCCATCTAAATTAATGGGTTGATACTAAAAATTAGAACGGGAAGTGGATCATACCACAGGAAACAGTGGTGACACTGATTTCCACCGTTGAAACCTTTCTGGCCCTTGGAGTGATGTTTATCAGTCATCGGAACCATTAATAAGATCATATGAACGTGGATTAAAGGAAAATACGAATTTAATAAGATCATATGGGCCCTGCAGTGATGTTTATTAGTCATCTAAATTTAATACTTTTGTGGCCAAAAATGGTATTTTAACGGTGGATGTTCAATTCAACTGTTTTGTAAGGTGTGGCCCATTTAAACATTGTATATGGTTTATTTTTGGGCTAAAGCCCTAAAATTATCTATTAAAATGTATGGGCGGAGCAGATAAAATACATAAATCGTGGTGGACCTCACATGAGTTTACGTAGTATGCTAAGCGTACTGAGTTACTCAATGTACAATCATATAAAGTGGTGTCCATGTTCTGTGGGTCCTACGGTAATGTGTGTGTCGTATCTACACCGTTCATTAATTTGGAAATAATTTTTTAGGTCATGACACAAACAATGATGTAGATATAAATCTTTAGTGGACCCCACCACAGAAAAAAGCGGAGAGAGTGACGCCCACCATTGAAACTCGTAGCATTCTTGAGGTCCCATCATAATGTTTATTTGTGATCTAATCTGTTCGTAAGTCCAGAAAGATATGGAATAATGGAAAACACAAATATCATCTTAATCATCCATCTCTTGTGGCCCTCAAGAAATTTTTAATGGTGAACGTCACTCTCTCCACTGTTTTCTGTGGTGGGGTCCACTCGAGCTCTGGATCTGACTCATTCTTTGGCTCACCCCTAAAATGATCTGTTCAAATGGATGGACTGTGTGGATAGAAAAAATACATCGTGGTGGGACCCACGTAACTTGGTGACGTGACTTCAGTAATCCGTGCTGGTAGCGGATTGCGTACTGAGTAACTCAGTACCCTTAGGGTACTGAGTAAACTGTGTGGGGTCCACTGTTATTTATTTATTTTATCCACTCTGTTAATCTATGTTAAAAGATAATTTTAGGGCTTGACCTAAAAACGAAGCAAATTAAAATCTCAAGTGGACCACACCACAGGAAACAGTTTGATTGAACCTCTACCATTAAAAAAATTTTGGAGGCCAAAGAAGTTTTGGATCAAGCTGAAGTTTATGGTTTCTCTTCATCCATGTCTTTGTGATCTTACGAACAGGTTGGATGACAAATAAAAATTACTTTAGACACTAGGAAGGTTTCAACGGTGGAAATCATTATTCCACACTGTTTCCTATGTAATGGTCCACTTGAGCTTTGTATTTACTTTAATTTTGGGATCAACCCCTAAAATTATCTGTAAAAATGGATGGACGGTGTGGATAAACCACATAAATTCATAGTAGGCCCAACTGAGTTTACTCAGTATGATAAAAGCATATTGAGTAACTCAGTACGCAATCCAATTACCGTACGGAGTAACTCACTACGCTTAGTGTGCTGAGTAAAATCTGTATGGTCCACCATGATTTATGTATTTTATCTGCTCCGTCCATCTATTTTAATAGATAATTTAGGGCTTCAACCCAAAAATGAAACATATACAATGTTCAAATGGACCACACCATAGGAAACAGTTGAATTGAACGTCTACCGTTGAAAATTTCTTTGGGGCCACATAAATTTTGGATCAAGTTTATATTTATTTTTTCCCTTCATCCATGTTTGTACGATCTTATGAATAGGTTGGATGACAAATAAACATCATTGTTGGGCCTAACAAGGTTTCAACGGTGGATATCATTATCCCTGCTGTTTCCTCTGGTATGGTCCACTTGATCTTTGGATATGATTCAATTTTTGGCTCAACCCCTTAAATTAGATGGAAAAACGAATGGATGGTGTGGATAGATCACATACATTCAAGGTGGGCCCAACCCACAGAACTGCCCGTTCGGGGCTAGAGACGGGCAGGGATAGGACGCAATCCGCGTCCGTGACGTGCAAAGACGAGCATTGATGCTCCTCGAGCTCCAGTTGCACGAACAGTTCAAAGGAGATCAAAGTTACATGGGCCCAAAGTGATGTATTTATTATATCTACACCGTTCATCTATTTTTAGAGATCATATTAAATCATATTGGATCAATATCTACACCGTTCAATTTAAAAATAGTTGCGATAGTTTAGTTAAACATCGCATAACTTAGGAACCTATACAAAGGAAATTTATTATGTGCATATTTTTTTTTGAGATATTATGATTTAAAAGTGTGTATTAAGGGCCTTTTTAACAATCCTCAAAGTTTCATTAAAAAATTCAACCATTTTCCCAATGTTTCCCCATGTTTCCCAAAAAGTGCGATAAACTATGCAATACAAACGATATATCCCGTGTGATAACCGATACGTATCTGTATCCCAAGGGTGCGATACATTGTGCGATACCGATATTTCGAACACTGTCCACGTCCTTCTCAACTAAGCCGCAATCCTCAAATCACATTACTTGAACAATCCTAATCACTGATGTGTGGACACTTGTTTGATGAAACAGGACTATTTTATGGTTTTCATTTTTAATTGTCCCTTAAATGTCCAACAATCCTACGGTTAGATAATCAAATAATCTAATCAAATAATCTTAAGTTTTGGTTCGTGATATATCTAAAGTAAGACATAATTTGGGCAGTTTATCTTGAATTACTTATTGCCATGTATGCAAGTTCTTGCCTACATATCAACCATCTCACTTTCCCATTGTATAGAAGTTTTTCATTTCCTTATTTAATTTTTCCTGTTTGGCATCTTTTTCTTGAGTTTAGTGAGAGGTTCTTGCACAGATACTTGGCCTAGTATGCTTGGGAAGCAAATTGGGTGGTGACCCCAATACCATTCAGTGCTGTGGGACCCACCATGATGTATGTGTTTTATCCACTTTGTCCATCCATTTTCCCAGCTTATTTTAGGTCATGAGCCCAAAAAGAAGTAATTCCGAACTCAAGTAGACGACATCACATGAAACAGTGGTGATTGAATGCCCACCATAAAAAATTTCTTAAGGGCCACAAAAGTTTTGGATCAAGTTGATATTTATATTTTCCTTTCATTCACGTCTGCGTAACCTTATCAACATGTTGGATGGCAAATAGACATTATGGCGGGCCCTAGGAAGTTTTTAACGATGGGTGTCATTATCCCCACTATTTCCTGTGGTGGGGTCCGCTTGAGCTTCAGACATGCTTCATTTTTGGGCTCATGCCCTAAAATGAGCTGGCAAAACAGTTGGACAACATGTATATAAAATGCATACAGCACTGTGGGCCCCACAGTGCCCAACACCACCTGTGTTGGGGTCATCACCCAATCTGCTCATCACCCAAGCTGTTTCCATCTGCTCACCCCTTCTATCAACCTTGAGATGATCTAAATGTTCCCATCATTATATGCATGAATCTCACTAATCAATCTCATCATCCATGGAAATTAAGCTCTTGTGAATGAAATTTGTAGTCAAAGGAGATGCCGGATGGGTGGAGTAAAAGCATCATGATACCTATTTACATGAACAAAGGAGATGCACAAATTTGCATCAACAATCGGGGATCAAAAATATGAGTCACATTGTGAAGCTCTGGGAGGGTGGTGGATCAAAGACTAAGATGAGAAACAAGGAAATCTGATAATCAGTTTGGATTCATGCTATGGAGATCAACAATCAAATCTATTTTTCTAGTTAGACAATTAATGGAAAAGGATAGAGAGGAGGAAGAATCTATTCATGGTTTTAATGGATTTTGGAGAAAGCATGTGATAGAGTACCTAGAGAAGTTATGTGGTGGGTGATGAGGAGGAAATGTGTCTCGGGAGGATATATGGACATCATTGTAGATATATATATATATATATATATATAAAAGAGTGCCATATCAAGATTTCGAATGGGTTGTGACCGATGAGTTCATGTAGCAATGGGCATTCATTAGGGTTCAATATAAAGTCCCTTACTTTTTATGAACTTGTTTTTGATGAAATAATAGCTAGCGTCCATGATATGGTGCCTAGGTGCATGTTTTTGACAGATCTATGTGTTGGTCAATGAGATTAGAGAGGAGGCAAATGCCAAATTAGAGGTTTGGAGGAAAGTTCTAGATTCTAGGGGCTTAAAAAATAACAGAACTAAGATGGAGCATTTAGAGTACAATTTTAATGGGGATAGTTATAGAGACGGGCCTTTAGTTAAAAACTTAAATCAACACGTGAAGAGAATACTCAAAGTGATTTGTCTTTTTTACCTAGCTCTATTTTTCAAAAGGATGTGGTGATTTATGAATATGTTTTCAATAGGATTAGGTTGGATGGATCACTGTTTTAAATATCTATGCTATGTAGTGTGTGCGTAGCTTAGCCTTGACACGACGTAGTTCATGGAAATAGCTCAAGTCCCATGTAGCCTAAATGATATTTTGCATATGCCACACGTTACATAGATTACACTACACGCTACATAGCTTACATTACTAGTTATTTTTCACTACAACATCAAAATCAATTAATATTTTTAATGATTTATTACGATTTTCTATTCTTCAATAAAAATTAGTTAATCTTTTAATGCTTTTGGTAAAATAATATAAGTAGCAGTATTAAATCAGTTTGTTGCTCTTTCTTTACCTTTATACTTACTCATTGCCCTTTCCTATTCTATAGGTTGTCTTTGGTTGCACCAAATATCAAGAAATTTTGTTAAATTTCATTATTTTCAGTCTTATTTGGTGTAGAATATAATGAAAATTTTGCAACCAAGTGCAACTTTGAATAACAATCAAGTGGTGTGTAGTGCAAGCTACATGCTTTGTAGCTTACTCCTCACTCTAGTGGGGTGAACACTATGCGGCACGCTATACGCTATTTAAAACATTGGGATGGATGCTGTGGAGATGTACCCTTGGAGTGTTGTGTACATGCATGCTTGCTGCATTCCTATTAAATTTAAGGGAAATTTTTATGAGAATGGGGGGGCCCTCATCCTGTCTTGGACCATTGCCCAATCTTGCTCGACTCTGTCAAGGAAAGCTGGGGTCCTAAGCTATTTAGATTCAAGCTCTCTTAGTTTGAACCGGAAAGCTTTCATTCTCTGGTTTCTAACTAGTGGGTGTCTTTTTTCTGTTTCTGGTAGTCCAACTTATGTTCCGAGTTGAAAACTTAAACTTCTAAAACTCAACTTGATTAACTGGAGAGAGGATTCTCAGGACAATCTCGAGGCTGTTGTTGCTAGCTTGCGTACATCTACTCGATTGTTGGATGTGCAGGAGGAATTGTCTTCCCTCTTGGAAGAAGAGAGATCTCTCGAGGACATTCTTAGGGTTGATTATGCTAGATTGGTTAGGCAGTAGGAGATCAAATGGAGGCAAAGGTCTTGAGCTCTTTGGTTGAAAGCTGGAGACAAAAACACCAACAATTTTCACGCCATGGCCGGTGCAAGGGCTTAATCAAGCAAGATCAGTAGCATAATTGTCAATGGCTTTAAATCTGAGGATCATCGGCAGGTAACTGATGACATAGTATCCTTTTATTCCTCTGTTATCTGCTGAAAGTTGGCCAAGGCCCAGATTGGATAACCTGGATTTCCCCCTTACCTCTGCAGAGGATAATTCAGCTCTTGAATCCCCTGTCTCAGAAGTGAAAATTAAATCTGTTGTTTTCTCTCTATGTAGCGATAAGTCTCTAGGGCCCGACGGGTTTCCCTCAGCTTTCTTTCAGCAATTTTAGGATGTTATTAAAAAGGATGTGGTGGATTTTATTTTGGATTTTTTCCCTGAATCTGTTCCCTCTCTAGAGCTATGGGGGCCTCTTTTATTGTTTGAATCCCTAAGGTTGATGGTGCCACTGATTTGAAGGACTTTTGCCCCATTAGCCTTTTAGGTGGTCCATATACTCTGCTTTTCTATGATGCTTTTGTCTCGGCTGTGTCCAATTTAAGGATGGTTATTCACTGTTTTGAAGTTATTTCTGGTCTCAAAATTAATTTCTTCAAAAGCGAAATACTTGGAATTAATTTCTCTTCCTCTTCTCTTTCTAGTTTCATGGAGGTGCTCGGGTGTAACGCTGGTTCTTTTCCTTCCTCCTATTTGGGCCTTTATGCATTGGCAAGCTTGCCAACCACCTCTGGGACGTGCTCTTAGAAAGAATGGAGCGGAAACTGTCTCCTTGGAAATCTCGTTATCTGTCTATCAGAGGGAGACTCACCTTGATTAAAGTTTTCATGTCTATCCTCCCTTCCTACTGTTTTTCTCTGTTGCCCAAAGTCCATTTTACGCAGAATTGATAAACTTAGAAGAGATTTTCTTTGGAATGGCAACTCTGACAGCCACAAGTATCATCTCCTAAGCTGGTCAGAGGTTTACAAACCCTTTCTGGAAGTGGGTGCGGACATTAGAATCCTAGCTGATGTTAATTCTTCTTTGTTGGTGAAATGGCTTTGGTGTTTTGGGACAGAGGGAAAGATCATGGTGGAGAGATATAGTTGCTTCCAAATATGGTATTGAGGAAGGTGGATAGTTGATGGTTCACCAGGGATTCGTCTCTTTATAGAGTGTCTTCTGTTTGGAAAGTCATCTGCAGCCTCAAGTCCCAGTTCGGGAGGGAATCTCCTTTGGTTTGGGTAATGGGACCAAGATTAGGTTTTGGCTAGAGCACTGGATTTCAGACAATCCCCTTGTTTCTGATTTCCTTGGTTTGGCCAATCTTTCTCATGATCTCTCCATCTCGGTGGCTAACTGCTTCTCCTTTGTTGGTTTAGGAGTCCGTTGCCTACTGTGTAGGAGAAATCTAATGGAGCTCGAGACAGTTGCTTTGCTGGATCTTTTGAAACTTCTTCAGGGTTCTCGTCCTCTAGCAAGGGTGATGGATTCCTTCTCTTGGTCCTTGTCTCCCTCTGGCAATTTCTCATGCAAGTCATTCTCGGCTCTCATTAGTGCGCCTCCTTCCACCTTGCCTGTGGCCTATCCTTCCTTTTTTTGGTCTTCAGGTGCTCCCCCTAACATGCTTTCATTCAGTTGCTTGCTAGAGGAAGGGCCCTCACAGTCAACAACCTGCAGCGCTGCGGAATGGTTCTCCCCAATGTCTGTCTTCTATGATATGAAGATACAAAATCCATTAACCATCTTTTCTTGCACTGTCCTTTTGCAAGGAAAGTTTGGTCTTCAGTTTTGCTCAAATATCAGCATCAATGGGTTATGCCTTTCTCAATCCCAAGTTTCCTTTTCGCTTGAAGTGATTTGAAGACTTCTGCGCAATCTGGTTTTTGGCAGCCTTGGCCACCCTTTGGGCAATTTGGAGAGAAAGGAATCAGCACTGCTTTTATGATTCCCCCTCATCCTCTGAAAGGGTTAAATCTTCTCTTCCAGGATTTGAAGGATTGGTCCCTTGTCCCCAGCCTCTGCAATAGCTCCTTAGTATCTTCTCTTCTGGGCTAATGTGCTCCTCTTTGGCTCAAGTTGTATTCTGCTGTCTGTTCATGTTACATAGAGTTGTATGGTGGTTTTAGGTTTGCTTTTGCTTTTGTTCTTTTGTTTTGTTTGCTGGTCTTGTTTTGTTTGCTTTTGGGTTGTTTCGGCTCCCTTATTGAATATATTCAATCTTCAAAAAAAAAAAAAAAAAAAAAGAAAAAAAAAAGAGAAAAAAAATTACGAGAACACTGTTTGACTGCCTAAGGAAATTTTTATAAGAAGACTTTTTGGCTGGCTATGCTACCTGGGGAAAAGTCTAGGGCCATTATGATTGCCACATGAGCAGAGGTTGAGTGTTGTAGAGATGAGGATGGATGTGTGAATTGTAGGAAGGTTGAAAAATGAGGTAATATGAAGCAACCCAGGAATATAGTTCAAAAAATTGAAAACTTAGCCAATGTCTAGTTGGGTTGAGTTGACTCAAAGACTCAACCGAGTCTTTACTTGACTTGACTCGATGTGTAATAATTAAAATCAAAGTGTTTATAATAGTGAAAAATCAAATATTTATATACTGTTCAATATGTTAAAAGTAGGTAGAAATTGCACAAAGTTGTGTTTTGTTACGCTGGTTAGAGGGGTTACCCCTCCTACGTTAGATTGTAGGTTTGGCTTTTGCATATTGCAATTTTATTTTAATGGTTCACTCGCTGTGTGACTCGAGTCATTATGAATCGCATCAAGTCGGCCAAGTCCCCTAGCCGACTTGACAAGCCTTATTGAGTGAAAGCTCAAGAGCGAGTTTCCTATTGACTTGGAACAAAATTTGACCGAGTCGAGTTAACTCGGTCGAGTCTCTAGTTGAGTCACCCAGTTTCAAAACTATGCTTAGGAGAAGACCTAATAAGAAACAAAATAATGGAGATGGTATGGTTATGTGCCGATAGGGCTGTCAACAGGTACCTGAATATCTGACCAATTATGAAAGGACCTGGATACTAAAATTGGAAATGTGGAAATGTTTAAAAATCGGATCGTGTTTGGGTCCATCATTCAGACTTGTTTAAGAATTGGGTTGGGCTAGCTACGTAATCCGGAACCTGTCAGTACCCTGTTAATTTTTTATTTAATATATACATTAATATGATAAATAGATATTAATCTCTCTCTCTCTCTCTCTCTCTCTCTCTCTAGACTTGATGGGTACCCAAACCTAATCGGATTTGTTCCAGTACCTCAGGTATGGTATTCAAATCTGGCAATACCTCGAGCCTGAACCTGACCCCCTTGGGTGGGTCTTGATGCAGGTACACCATCATCTGACTTGTGAACAACTTATGTTCAACAAAAACCTGAAACGGCTTAGGTAAGAAGGGAATATTGATTACGGTTGAAGGGCGTGAAAAGAGAATGACAGGACCTAAAAGGACCTAGATCATGGTGGTGTGAATGGATAGAGGGTTTGTCTACCTACCAAGGATATGCCTTAGGAATGATTTGGAGAAACTAGATTTGTAAAGCTGACATCAAATATCTGTACACCAGCTATGATGATGATATTTAAGATTATGTATGGAGTATATATTCCAAACATATGAACTGATGCATTTGCTGTTTTAGATGCGTGTATTTTGGATCCATCTTTTGGAGCTTTTTTAGCTGTTAGTGGTGATTTATAAATACAACAATGCACAATCCCATTCACTATTCAGGTTTAGATGTAGAATCTGAGATGTAAAAAACAGTGCTGCTTAGTTAATCGGAAATTGGATGATAGAATGGGATGCTGATAGATGGAAGTTAATACCATTTGATGTGCAATTACTGTCATGGGGGCATGCAATGGGTTAAGGCTGTGAAAATATTCCAATGGAGATAAGGATATTCGTGTAAAGTAATGTGGTGGACATGAGGTGAAGAGAGCATTGGGAATGGAAGAAGAAAAATGCATTAGAGGATCGTTGAGGGGTGATGAGGATAATAGCATTATTGGATAGTTGGGGGGCTTTCATAAATAGGTGTGCTATGCCCAAGGACAGTGAGGAATTTGGAGACCATCTCTTCCTACATTGCAAGCTTGCCGTTGCCATTTGGAGCCATTTCTTTAACCTTTTCGGGGTGCCTTGGTCCTTGAACAATCCCTCTTAGACCTCTTTGCGGGTTGGCCAAAAGGGCTTTCCCACCCTTGGGGAAATAACATCTGGATGATGGTCTTGTTTACTTTTATATGGGGCATCTGGTTAGAAAGAAATGCAAGAATATTTCTAGATAGAACAATGCTGGAGGAGTCTCAAGCAGAAGATCCAGTTTCCAGCAGCAAGTTGGGCTATCCTTGACCTGTATACCAGTGGGATCTCCATCCTGCTTTGGTAACAAAATTACTTTGTCCACTACCCAGAAGTGATGGATGATCATTGGTTCTTATGCTCTTGTATGAGTAGTTGTGGTTTTTCTTTTCAGCTCTGAGGGGAGGCTGGTTCCCTTCTCGTTGTGGCTTCTTCTTTCTGGTGAGATGATCTCTCATCACATCTGTGCCTTTTTGTATTTTTTCTTTTTGCAGTTTTAAAAGTTTTGGGCTTTTTTTTTTTTTTTTTTTGAAAGGCAAACTAAGTTTGGGTTTACCATTTAAAAAAGAAAAATAGAAGACAATGGTAACTTCTACTCTAAAGAGGATCATCCTTGATCCGGATATTAGGAATGCTATGCATGAGAACCTGTGGTCCAACAATGTGAGATATTGTTGGAGCTAGCTTACTCTAATACAGAAATTGTCAATTTTGGAGTATTTTTCTTGTTATTATTTAATAATTCTTGGTGAATAATTCCCTAACCAGGTCTTGGAGCTGTTAAGCTGTTGAGATATATTAGTGTAATGCTTGTTACTTTGTTAGTTTGTTGCTTAAACATGGGTGTTTTTGTTAATGTGTTTAGTCCATATAAAGAATTGTAAACTCAATTTTTCAAGTGTAATTCAAGAGATATTCAGCTCGAAAGTCTTTACATTCTCCCATTGAGTAGAGAGTAGGAAGATACTTCTCTACTCTCTTTCTTCATTACTGAAGCTTTGTTTTTTGGTTGTGTACTGCTGTAATCATTTTATCTTAGGAGAACAATATTCACCTGTCTAGTGTTCAAATCTCTATTAATCTTAACAGTTAAATAGAGAAGAGAATTGAGCCCACATTTGTGTCAAATGGTATTAAAGCAAATGGAGAAGAGAGATGGCAAGCAACAACGTTGGGATCAATCCTTCTCAATGGACGATCCTGATTTTCAAAGCTGATGATTGTGATTTTTGGAGCACAAAGATGAGGACTCTTTTCTCTCACAAGATTTGTGGGAATTGTGGAGAAAGGCTATGATGTTGCTGATTTTTCTGCAGAAAATCTCAAAGAAGTCGGAAGGATCCTAAATCACTCTTTTTCATCCACCAACCTGTGGATGAAACCATCTACCCTTGAATTTCGGCAGCAACCAAATTTAAAGAGGCATGGGATGCTTTGCATAAAGAGTACCATGGTGATGCCGAGGTTTTGACTGTTAAACTCTAAGGAGGTGTTTGGTGCATGGTATTAGATGGGATTAGGTGGGATGGAATTGCATTTGTCTCGTGCAAATTCCATCCAGCGTTTGGGGAGGATGGGAAGGGTTGGGATGGAATTACATTTGGTACCATGCAGGATTTCTATGGATTTTGAAATCCACTAAACATGTGGGCCCCACATTGACGCGTATGTTTTATCCATGCCGTCCATCCATATACGCCCTTTACATGTGGCATTCTACTCATATACGTGTACAAGTGACCAACATCCGTTGTGAATTTGGCTTGTTGATTACAATTCCATGGTCCACCAAACAGGGTTTTGCTTATTCCAGTGTTTTTCCCATAGCAAGAATTTTATCCCAAACATGGGATTGGATGACCAAAATACCATGGTATTCCCAGACATGCAATCATTGTGCAATAATGGTGTTAATCCCATCTAATACAATTCCATACCATTTAATCCCACGGACCAAACAGGCCCTAACTCTTTGTAGAAAGTTAGAGAATTTGAATATGAAAGATAGTGCTTCTATGCTAGATTATTTTTCCAGTGTGCTGGAAATTGTGAATCAAATAGGAATTTATGGTGAAAATTTATCTGATCAAAGGGTTGTTGAATTTTTTGGTGGAGTTTGCCTATGAAATATGATCATGTTGTGGTTGCAATTGGAGGTCCAAAGACCTGAGCACTTGGCCCATTAGTGAGTGTTATCGGGATCTCTTCTGTCACATGAAGATAGACTAATAGATCCTGTGAAAATTCTATTGAGAACGCATTTCACATTAAGCTGAATTTGTCAAAAGAAAAGGAGAATGGTGGTGCAGGCAATTCTAATAATAGAAATTCAGCTAACGGAGGATGTGGAAGGCGTTATATTCCAGAGAAAGAAGAGGTGGAGGACGATCTGGTGGCAAGTATCAAAGAAAACGGAAAGGTAATGATCAAGGTGATACTTGAAAACCCCCCCAATGTTACTACTACAAAATATTTGGGTCTATTGAAATTTTTTGCAGAATAAAGGGGAAGAAAGAAAAATTTGCCAACGAGAACATAAGAAAATGAAAGCTTATTTCTTGCATGCAGTGTTTGTCATATGCGACCGCATATGTAAAATGCAACCGCAAGCAAAATTTGTGAACGAGAATGAAAGAAAATGAAAGCTTATTTCTTGCGTGCAGTGTTGTCATATGCGACCGCATATGCAAAATGGGCCATCAAAATCACATATGCGAAAATTAAAGTATGCCATCGCATACTGTGCCATGGTTTTGTGATTGCTTATGTGAGTATGCCATTGCATACACATTATGCGATGGCATGATGCCCAATGTTCAGATTTTTACTGTTGGGGCTTTTATATATATATATATATATATATATATATATATATATATATATACATATATTCTTTTCCCCACCTTTTAGCAAATAAATAGGCACTCCAAATTATGAGCATGTATTTTATATGCATTGGAATCTGTGCGAATTGTAATTGATGTGATTTGGAATCACAAGGTCTTGTTATGTTTTCAAAACAAGGGGCTTTTGATGTATTTGGTGTGAATTAGATTCCAATAATCCAATTCACGCCAAATACACTCCCAAACACACCGAAATTGCTGGTTCACAACAATTACCACTGAATACATGCTCCCAAACGACCCCTTATTGGATTCATTGCCCAACTCACTGCATTGATTCAATGCTACATGACAAGGGAATATTATACATGTGACAGAAATTGTTGATAGCGGTAGGTTGATCACAACCATCATCTATAATCACATGTGACTGCTTAGCCTAATGAGAAAGCACACAAGAAAAGAAGAACCACTGCAGACATGGATTTTGTGTTTTGCCTCCTCCGCACATAGACTTGAGAGCTTGACAAGACCCAAGGTTCCTCCAGCAGGGATGTTGAACTATATGAGCAGTTGTCAGCTAAATTAAAAATATATGACACTGAAGGAGAAGGGTATGATGTAACAAATGGCCATACAAGCTGGTTGATCAAAGGTTTGACCCGTCCAAATTTTCAGATTGTCTTGATTGATGACCTGGACCAGATCAACGGTCTGATGATAAATTTGATGAGATAAATGATCAGCTTGCACTGTGGGCCTATGGGATCAATGAAGGGGCCATTAAATTTATAGGGTTTAATTATTCTATGTCGATTTTTAAGGTTAGATTTGGTCATGAATTAATTAATAATTTTCTTTGTATTTTCGTCATTTTTCTAGTGGGCCACTTTTTAGGCACCAAGCAATGTCAGAATCATATGAAATTGGTTGCATTTGATAGTCTATTGAGTTACTTCCAAAGCAACCCAAGGTTATGTGATTTGGATACTATTTTTCTCTGCTATGCCTATGTAAGGCTGCACTTGGGATGTGTATTTTCTTTTTTTGACATGAAGAAATAAATAGTTGGGTTCCCTTTCTTTTTTGTTGTTGTTGTTCTTTCCAAAGAAGACTTCGAGAGGGGGTTTCGCAATCTCTAGCATTTGGCTAGAGGATTCTTAGGGTTCTTTCCTACAATTTTGTTTATCTTCCTTTGATCTTTTCATCCCATCTTGGGTTGCATTAAGGTGTGACAGAAAGTATCGTTATATTACTAGCTGTGAGGAGTTCTCTATGAAGTTGGAAGATGCATTAAAAGGTATAGAGCCCCTAGCGAAGGTCCTTAAGATGGATGATGGAGATAAAAGGTGTAGTAAGGATTTTGGATATGATGTTATGAACTGAGAAAAAAACTGGTGATCAAGGAAAATATCCGATCACAGAAAATCTACAGGATAATTGATGCAAGATGGGAGAAACAACTCTTCAAGAGTTAAATGTTATAGGTAAACGAGTATTCATATGACTATTTTGTAAGCTGTATTGTACTATGTCTTAACTGAGATGATTGATTTACTCGTTTCATTGCCATGCAAATATCTGCGGGACACCTTTTGGACCACTAGTCCTGAGATAGCAGCAATATCTCTAACAGCTCAAAAGTGTTAAGTTAAAACTTCGAAAGGATGTTCTTCTGCATCTCTCTCTCTCTCTCTGTGCCTTTTCAAATACCGTTCTGGCACCACCTGACAGTTTGGAAGTGTAGTATGTATCCAAATTTCGAGGATTTTTTTTTTTTTTTTTCCTTTTCTTTTCTTGTTTGAATAAAAATGACATTGCAGTTGTTTAAGAAAGGAAGGTGGTATAGAGAGCTGAATGGTTTGTTCTAATTATCTGAATCTGTAATCCTGAGAGCTGTTGTGACTTCTTGGGTCGTTCACAAAGTCATATGCTAGAATCCCTCTGTTAATCATATTAATTTTATGTTATGGATATCAGAGAGGTTCAAATTGCGACTTTGAAAATATCTTGCTATTGAAACAGATTGGAATGCTAATTCACTTATTCGTAAAGTAAAAATAATGTTGTTGCCAAGTAGAACTGCCTTGGGTTTGAGGTTTTGATCTCCATTGGCAGCTTGCCTGACATAACATGTGTTAGAAACTCATCACAGTGGTTGGAGGATACTCTTTACCTCTAACATGTGTTTTTCAACACCTTTATATTGGAGTCAACTAGTCATTCCTTATTGGATTGTATTGTGGACAGTCTTTTTAGAAGCCCCAACTCTGCCTTGATAACTATAAGTACAGATAAAGGATTTTCATTATTTTTGGAAATGGCTCATGATGTGAGACACTTAACAAGAAGCAGAAGTCAAAAATCTTCTCATCATTATTTATTTATTTTGTGGAAAGTAACATATGGTCTGCTTATTTGGAACTGTTATCATCTCTAATGTCCATATTCTGAAAATTCTAGGTGAAAGGTTTACTGAGTTGTTGGAAGTCCATATTACATTACATGGCTGTAGAGGTACTTCAGTGGAATTATGAACTGATATAGATATATGGAGTGCAGAAGTCAGTCTCTACATCTTATTATGTGGTGTTCCTCTGTTTTGTGCTACTAAGCTTCAGTCTAATAGAAGTTCTCTTTGTCCATATGCATTGTGCTACTTTTTCCATTTCACCAAATGTAGAATTTTCTGTAAATATTTCTATACTATTATTTTCTAGAGTTACATGTACGTATCTGTGCCAATAAAAAGGCCTTTTCCACCTGAGACAAGCTTATGGTTTAAGATGCAGAGTCCGAACAGGGAATTGCACAGGCCATTCTCCATGTGGTTACAGATTTTAAATGGGATCCATGCCTGATGTTTCCAAGATTATGAAGAATCTGGTTCGATGGATGTTGGAGCCTGATCCAATGCTTGGATTAATTGCAAAGCAAGTGCTTGGTGTCTTCTTTTTGGAAAGGTAATGGAAATTTTTTATTGCAAAAGAAAAGAAGGATATTTACGAGTCAATGACGCCCAATACATGGGGGGAAGATCAAAACTATCAAAGGAGTCAATACATGAAACCCAACCAATAATGTCTGCCTTGGCCCTCCTAAACACTTCTATTATCCCGCCACTTTGATTTCCTCCCATATAGCCCAAAGACTGCTGGAGGAGAGAGATCTCAAAGAGCTCTCTTTTTATCTACTCCCCTTCGGACCATGTTGGAAAGAATTCTTCGACAGACCTTGGAAGAAACCATGAGACTCTAAATAGATCAAATAACTTGTCTCACATTTCCTTGGCAAAGGGGCAAAGGATGAAAATAGGTTGACCGTCTCCTCATTTCTTGTACAAATCACACAAAACATTGGTAAGTTACATATTCCTTTTTTGTAGGTTATCCATCATCAGTACCTTGTTCCTCTCCACCAACCAAGCGTAGGCCCCCCCTTTGTGGGCGCCCCACATTACCAAAGAAAAGAAAATGGCCAGTCCCCTTGATTCCCTTGTGCGAATTCGTGCAACATCTTGAAGAAAGAATAGACCGAGAACTGACCTGAGCTTTCCTTCCTCCATATCATAATATCATCCTTTTCCCATCCCCAACTAAGAAGCCAATCCCTTCCTTGAATGAAGGTCCCATTTTAGCAAGCGCCTTCCACACTGCTGATGCCCTATATAAGGAGGCTTCTTTGGTCCACCGGCCCTCATTGCTCATCCCATATTTTCTGGCAATAACTGTCCTCTAAAGATTATCATCCCCTAGACCAAAGCACCACCACCACTTGCTGAGCAACGCAGAGTTCATAACTTCCACCTTCCTAAGCCCCCCCCTCCCCAATCAGCTGGCACACCTCATCCCACCTAAAGTGGAATTTGTTCCTTTCCTCTGCCCCTTGCCATAGGAAGTCCCTTCTCGCCTTCCTAAGCTTTTCTAGGCAGAAGATTAGCCATTGCAGCTTTGATAAGAGTTAGTCTACTCCCCAAAGATAGATGCCTGCTTTTCCAACCCCGACAACTTCCTTCCATCCTCTCTATCACTCTATCCCATAGGTGTGTAGCTGGCTTGCCCGTGCATAAGTCCAAGATAGGATGAGGGGAACTCCCCTACCCTACAATCAAGCACCCACCCAATATTAGCGACCTCGTCCGTAGACACAAATCCTTATCATTGTGCTCTGTTAACCATTAGCCCAGACACCACCTCAATGCACTTGACAATGTTTTTAAGGTTGTCCACCTTTCTCGCATTCGCATCATAAAACAGAAGTGTCATTGACGTATTAGGGGTAAGAGATATGGAAGTAAGAGTGATTTATCTTGAACCCACTGATCAAGCCCACTGAACATCCTCTCTCTAGCATCTTGCTCAATACCTCAACAACCATCACAAAAAGATAAGGGGAAAGAGGATCCCCTTGTCTCAAGCGTTTGAAGCCCGAAAAAAACCTTTTGGAGGCCCATTTACTAAAACTGAAAACTTAGCCGACCCAACGCACATGTGGATTTATTTTCTCCACTTCTCCCCCACATCCTAAATGGTCTAATAACATGTAGTCTAGGAAATCCCAATCAACGTGGCCATAAGCCTTCTTAATATTCGGCTTACACGCACCTCCATTCATGCCCCCTCTATGCCTCAAATCAATGCACTCATGGGCGATGAGAGCACTGTCCAGGATTTGCCTTCCCATGGCAAAAGCAACTTATGCATCCGAAATGACCCTCCCTATACCCGTTCTGAACCTTTGAGCAAAAAATTTGGCTAAGAATTTTTATGTAGTACTGATGAGGCTTATCGACCTAAGTCACCAAGGCTGTCAGTACCCTCCTTCAGAATAATGTTAATGAAGGACGTTCCTATCTTAGTAGCTAAAAGGTCACTCAAGAAATTATGCGACAAAGTTTACCACGCAACCCTTCATATTCCCCCGAAAGACCTTGAAGAAAGATGGAGGAAAGTCTGTCTTGCCTTGGTGCCTTATCTTTGCCCAGCGAGTCAACTGCCTCCTCGAAGATCAGTGCCTCCAACGAGTCAAATTCCCCTTTGACAACTAATTAAAGCTCAAGTTATCTAGCCTCGGTCAGACCCACCTCTCTATAGGCAGCAACTCCTAGTAAAATTTGCTATTGCATTGCACAATTGATTTTTGTCTTTGATCCTTCTTTCATCCACCAACACACTAGAGATTTTGTTGGATCTTGCCCATGTTGAAACCATGCTATGAAAGAACTACATGTTCTTCTTGCTTCCTTTAGCCAGGTCACTCTGGAGTGTTGCCTCTATTTTATTTCTTCTTCCTTCATCCTTTTGCTGTACTCAAGGGCCAACTTAACTGTTTAACCCTCTTCCTCCTCCTCCTTTGATAGCTCCCCTCCCTCCTTTATTTTAAGTGATTGGATTTCAAGAAGAACAGAGTATATCTCTGCCTCCCTCTTGCCTTAGACCTCCTTCCTCTATATGCTGATTTTGGATTTGAGCAGCCTAAGCTTTTGAAATAAGCTAAACCCAACTCTTCCATCAAAATAAGCTAAACCCAACTCTTCCATCAATCTGTAAGAAAGTGCACCATTCCTTCATTAATGATGTAAATCCATCAACTTCCAACCAGAACAACTCAAATAGACAAGGTCTTAGGGCCTGTTTGTTAAATCTGAAGTTGAAGTATGAATCTGAAATCAGAATCTAAAGTCTGAATCTGAAGTCGAAAACTAGTATTGAATTTAGAACAACCCTTTTGTTAACTAACATCTGAAATGTTTGGAATATGTTAATTTGACACATTTGCCCTTATGAAACAATCATGATTGAATTACTACCATTAAAATCTTCATGGATTTAATCAAAATGTTTATTTACCAACCTGTTGATAAGGTAAAAAACACCTAGATGAAGAGACCCCACAAATATCATCTTAAAACAAAGCTTTTGTAGCTCGCATGAAACTTTTAATGATCATTTACAACTTTTCTTGTCCCATGGCCCATCTAGATTTGGATCTGCTTCAATTTTTTGGATCATGCCCAAAAATGAGCTTTCAATATGGATGGATAGCATGAACGTAGTCACATACATCGTCATGGGCCTCACAGTTAGGGTCCCAGCCACCTCGGTGGATCTAGATTGCATACTAATGATGTCAATAGCCCTTAGCTATTAGATGGTATTGTGTGGCCCCATCATAATGTATGTTTTTTATCCACGCCGTCCATCCATTTTTCCAAATCATTTTAGGGATTGATCCCAAAAATGAGGATGATCCAAATCTCACGTGGCCTAGAACTTTCTTGGCCCATTAATGTCACTCACCACTATTTCCTACTATATGACCTACTTGATAATTGGATTTACTTCATTTTTTGTATAATGCCCCGTAATGATTTGAAAAAACGGATGAACAGAGTGGATAAAGGATACATACATCAAGGTGTGCCCCACGGTTAGGGCCAAGGTAAGTGGCATGTGGCACATCACGCAGTCCGCTAAACCCCATATTCGGATGCGGATTAGCTATAGCCAGTCTCGCTACTAAAGTGACGTCACCAAGTTCTGTGGGTCCCATCATGATGTATGTGTTGTATCCACACCATTCATCCATTTGGAGAAATCATTTTAGGGCATGATCCAAAGAATGAGTCGGATCCAAACCTTGAGTGGACCCCACCACAGAAAACAGTGGGGAGAGTGACGCCCACCATTAAAAACTTCCAAGGGCCACAAAAGTTTTCAATTAAGCTGATATTTTTTTCCCTCCTTTCATGTCTGCGTTAACACATGAACAGGTTGTATCTCAAATAAATATCATGGTGGACCTTAGGAAGGTTTCAACGGTGGGTGTCACTCTCCCTACTATTTTCTATGGTGGGGTCCACTCCAGCTTTGGATCTGCCTCATTCTTTGGATAATACCCAAAAATGATCTCTCCAAATGGGTGGACGGTGTGGATACAACACACACATCATGGTGGACCCACAAAAACTTCAGTAGGGAGTCTAGCCACGCAACCTGATCTGCTCCCCCAAATCCGGGTGGGATTGCGTGCTAACCCCACTCGGTAATCGGTATATCTACATATGACGGTCCATCAAATGGCTCTATGGGGCATACCGTGATGTATATGTTTTATCCACACCGTCCATTCATTTTTCCATATCATTTTACGGAAAAGGACTAAAAACAAGCCAGATCTAAGGCTTAAGTGGGGCCACATAAGCCTCTTAAACTGATTTTTGTATTTTCCCTTCATCCAGGTTTATGTGATCTTATGAAGAGGTTAGATGACAAATAAACTTCACAATGGACCCTAAGAAGGTTTTAACGGTAGTCATTCCATTCCCACTGCTCTATGGTGTAGTTGAAAATTCTCTAAAACCACATGAATCAGTAGATCAGGCCTCATACATGTTCGATTTCATGTTTGGACAGTAAAATTGTATCTAATTTGGGAGAAATTGTAGAAAATTCAATTTTTTCCCAAATCAGACTACCTACCCCAAGTCCTAAAATTAGAGAGTATGCGGTGATGATTTCATCATACGCTCTTACAATTTTGAAATTGGGCCCAATTTATGACTGATAGAAGTGAAACTTCGATTTTTTTTTTTTTTATTTTTTATTTTTTTTTTAATATTTTAACTATTTTTTAATTAAGAATAATATTTTTTAAAAAATTCTCCAAAACTACATTAATGAGTATATTAGGCTTCACTAATGTTTGATTTCGTGTTAGGACTAATAGATTGCAACAAATTTGGGAGAAAATTAGGGAATGTTTATTTTTATTTTCAAATTTCTCCTAAATCGGACCACTTATCCTCAAATCTCGAAATCGAAGGTTCAAATACTTGATTTTCCATTCAAAACATAAAGAATCAAGCATTTCTAATATTTTGGCATTGATTTGGTATGGTTAAAAAAAGGATCAGAATGCAAAAATACTCACCGAATAAAAATCGGCCCTAAATCAACTTCGATTTTGGTTGCGGCTTGAAAATCTTATTTTTCTCCTAAAAGATTTAGCAGGATGGACTGAAATCCACCCTGTAAGTATTTAGAAGCGGGAAGGATGAAGGAAAAATGTGAAAAATTGAGTATTTTGCAGTTTTTGTGAAGACATTTGTGATTTCCCTGACAACATCGATGATATCTGTCAGTATTGACATGTATTGTCTATACATTAAAAAAATACAAAGGGAACAATGATGATATTGAGCAATACATCACAATATCTTTTATATTTTAGGATATCCAGCGATACATTGTGATATCAGGGATTTTAGATACTCTAGCAATATTTGTTATTGTTGATTGTTGATACCAATAATATTGGATTGATTGATATTATTGATATTGCAATCAATGCTTGAAACCACAGGAGAGGAAAGTCTGAGAAGGCCATATAACAAAACGGGAAGGCTCTGATCTTTGGGCCCTGATTATCAACCTCAAAGATTACTCACCATGCGATTTTAGAGGCAGGTGAAAAATAAGGGAGCCCAACCGTGGTGCTGCTAATCTCGACATAGGCAATGGACCAATGAACTCCTGAGTCACCTGGGAGGATAGAAACACAAGGAATGGGCACTTTGTAGGGATGATGAATAGTAGTTGACAAGTTCCCAGTTGTGGAGATACTTGTTAGAGATATCATTGTAATGGAAGGTCTCAAGACAGAGATTCCACGAGACCTCACTTCCTCAAAAATATGCCTAAGGAGAACATTTGGAAGGGAGGTGGAATTAAATTGAAATTTATTATGAGCCCTCCAAATATGCTAGGCAAGGGTCAGAAAATGGAATTTGCTCAATAAGGTGGAAACAGGTTCAATACAAAATGCTTCACAAGGCTATTAACCACAAGGGCGATTAAGGGAGAGTGACTATGAGGTAGAGCGACTATTGAGGGAGAGCGGATTTTTAAAGGATTCATTCCTAAACCTAGTAGATGTAAGGGTAAGTAAGAAATATATGTTTAGTGGATTCTATAGGATGAGCAGAAGAGGCAATAATCTTCATTAATGATATTATGAGCAAGCAACAAGTCTTTCATTTTAGGCCTTCCCAGAAAGACATTCCAAGTTGTAATGGAGTGCCTAGGAATATTTCCTTTGAACCATACTAGGTCTACCTAGTTGGCAATAGCATGTAAACCTTGATAGACAAGAACCATTGAATTGAAAGAGATTTGGCCTTTTGGGAAAAAGATCTAGACAACCTCATTCTCGATGGGCACAATGGCAATTGCTTCATTTGGTGAAATATTTCTATAAGGGCTCGCGAGAATGTTAGAGAGTTTGCCATTTTGAGTCCTAGATTTTTGTGCAGATAACTTGCATTTTGCAAGAAGTACGGTTGACCAGGGAATCTATGGGTCAACCGTAACTCATTGTGTAGTTCACAATCAACTGTGGAATTCTGGGGTCGATCGTGCCTCATTGTGATGATTCACAGTCAACCAATGGTTGACTATGGTGCGATCATTAGTTTTGTGCAAATTTGTGCAAATAAGGGTATTTAAGTTCGGTTTAGATTAGGACTTTAACATATACGATTGTTTTCTCTTAAGGGGTAAGGGTTTTGCTAAGGGAAATGATTTTTTATACTTATAAGGGGTTTGAGAAAGATTTCTCAAGGGATCTAGGGTTTCTTAGAGGTGTGCATTGTAAGGGGTGATTGGGCGATCCTGTAATCGAAGAAGGTGAGTGATATAAATGTTTTAATTATATTTGAGATCTCTGTTGCTTTTTGTTGTGATTTTTTTTTTCTGCAAGTATTTTCCATGTAAAATATTATGTGTTTTGTAGTTGATTGTTTTTGGTTTGGTTATCTACTTTATTATATTATTTTATTTTTGTTTATCATGCTTCCACGAAGTGCACAGATTTGCGGTGGTGTTAGATTCGAATTTGTAATACTTAGGGTTTGATTCGGGTTTGTTGTGGCTCGGGTTTACGTTGTTGTGGTGTGATAAGGAGCTGATTTACTCTAATAGATGGTATCAGGGCATTAACCTGTGATACCAACAAAGTGGTATCAGGGCGTTAGCTTGGACATTCGGGATTTAATGAAGATGTCAGGATCAAAATTCGATATATAGAAATTTGACGAGAAGAACGATTTTATTTTATGGTAGCGGAAGGTCAAGAATATTCTAGATTAACAAGGGTTGAGCAAGGCGTTATTGGAAACAAAACCTGAGAATATCTCGGATGATGACTGGAGCGATATGGGGAGAGAGCTATGAGCACCATCCGTTTGTGCATGTCGGATGAGGTTATGTACAATGTCCTAGATGAGGAATCTCCCCTGGAGATGTGGAAGAAGCCAGAAGGCTTGTACATGTTGAAGTCCCTAATAAATAAGTTATTTGTGAAGAAACTACTTTTTGGGTTAAAACTGAAGAAATGATCGGATCTCTTGGAGCACATGAACAAATTTACAAAGGTCTATAGCGAGTTGGTAAGGCTTGAAGAGATGGTCAATGATGAAGATAAAGCGGTGCTACTTCTAGCATTGCTTCCATCGTCATATGTTCATCTCGTCACTAATTTGTCGTATGGGAAGAATATAGTGAAGCTTGAAGAGATCACCGCAACGCTCGTTTCCAACAAGATGACGAAGAAGTTGGTGGATTGGGAATCTCAGGTGGAAAGGGTTAGTCGCAAAAGGGGGTTAGGGACGTAGGCGATTCGTGGAGCGATCTTGGTCTAACAAGAAGAAAATGTCCAAAACAAAATCGAATGCAAAGGGCAGATGCTTCTATTGCAGCATTAAGGGGCATTTCAAGAGAGACTGCCAAAAATGGAAGGATGACCTAAAAGCCAAAGGAAAAGGGAACATAGGTGAATCGTCAAGTATAGTAGAAGAGAACTCAGAAGGAGACCTACTCTCGGTCTCTTTAGGTATGTGTCGTCTCTTAGACACTTGGATTTTAGACTTAAGATGCTCGTATCTAATTTCGATAAATCCTATGATGGTGGAAGTGTTTTGATGGGCAATGACACATCATGCAAGGCTATCGGAATAGAGACCATTAAGGTGAGGATGTTTGACGAAGTTGTACAGACTCTAGGTAATGTCAGGCATGGCATATAGCTAAAGAAAAACTTAGGGGGGTTTTAGAAACAAATGGTTGCACATTTATTGCATCCGACAGTGTATTAAAGGTTAACAGAGGTACTATTCAAAGTATGGCTGCAACCAAAGGAAAATTTTAGCTGGACTCAGTGCGATCGAAGGTAATCGTCGGTTTGATCGAAGCATAACAAAAGTGCGTAAATTCGAAGTCAGTTCGGAATTGGTGCGACTTTCCCTATTTAAAGGGGTGATTTAGGCTTTTTTGAGTATGATTCAGGTTTGGGAGAGAGAGCAAGAAGTAGCAGAGTGTCTACGGAGCCGTTCTTCCTCGCCAATCTTTTAGTTTTAAGTTTTTTTCATGTTTTTCTAAGACTTTAGTTCAATCATGTCTATGGTTGGCTAAATATCTTAGTTAGGGCTAAGAGGTGAAACTTGTAGTGATTTTTAATGTTCTAATTTACTTTGATTTAAGTTATTTGATTTGAATGTTGAACAATTCATTGATATTGGTTTGAATGAAGCTTTTACTTTGATCCATTGTTGACTATGAACACTTTGGATGCTTATGAAAGCTAAGATTGATTGCTTATCTATTTTGTAAGGGATTATTATGTAAAATCCATTGATTTATCATATACTAAGGGTACGATATATGCTTTGAATTCCCCGCGATCAATACTTTGGTGCTTTATGTGAGAACTGAATAAATTAATGTTCAGATCTATTTTGGTTTATGAATGATGAATTAACTGCACAATTATTTAGCTGAATAGGACATGACTTAGATTTCAGTTGAGTTATCTAATTGAAAGTGACATTTAAAATGACTATAAGTGGATCCTTGGTGCTCTAGTATTTTTCTCTATTGGTTTTCCTGCAAAATTATATTAGTTTCAATTATTACTATTAAAAATTCAATTTCATAGTTAGTTTTAGTTTTAGTTCTAGTTATAAAGTATTTTAGAAATTGCACAAATATAAGTTTATATGGATTCGATCTCGGTCTCACCAAGTTAAAACTATATCACACTCTTGCACTTGCGGTTGTCATCCTTTTGGATAGATCACTATGCAGCTTATTCTTACAGATCATTGTTCCATTATTGCAATGGTTACAATAGTAAATATTTTTTTTCTCTAAATCATTCTTTACGTTTTTCTTTTATGACTATTCCTGTTCTGTCGCCCAAGCTTTTCTCCTCTTGGTCGCCTTTTGTACTTGGGACTGCTCAACCACGTTTCTCTCTTCGCTCGCCAGACTTTTGAGTAACTCAACCCTTTCACTCCGTTGACCATCCACCCACTGACGTGTAAAATTGAACTTACACATGTTATGATTCTGCAAAATTAAAAAAAACAAAAAAACACGTTCCATGTATCTTGAAGATCTTTTCATTATTTATTTCTTATACAATGCCACGTGTCGCTCTCCTCTTGGTTTTTTTCAGAATGGACAAAAATAGGGTACAACAAATGCTGAGTTGCTTCAAGTGATCATATCTATTTAAATTTTGAAACTGCTATTTTTCCTTCATTTCTTCCGTGCCACTAAGGATGGTTGATTATCTCTGATGAGTTAATGATACTTTAGTTAGTGTCTACCGTACGGAACATGGATTGACTACTGACGCTATTAGTTGCCAGACAGTGCACTGTGATGTATTTGTTTTGTCCACGCCATTAATCCATTTTTCCATATCATTTTAGGGCATGAAATTAAGCAGATCCAAATCTCATGTAGACCACACCACCGGAAACATCAGTGATTGAACGCCCCTATTAAAAACTTCTTCGGGGCCATAAAAGTTTTAGATGAAACTGATATTTGTGTCCAGGTCTTTGTAATCTTATCAACATGTTGGATGGAAAATAGGTCTTTGTAATCTAATCAACATGTTGGATAAAAAATAAACATTACAGTGAGCCCTAGGAAGTTTTTAATGGTAGGGCATTCAATCACCACTGTTTTCTTATAGTGTGATCCACTTGATATTTGGATCTGTCTCATTTTTGGTCTCATACCCTAAAATGATCTGAAAAAAATAGATGGATGGTGCGAATAGAGCACAGATATCATGGTGGGCCCCACATAGCATTGTCCAGTAGCTACCTGCCTATTGGCAGCGTTAGTACGCAATCTGCAGCCTACAGTTCCAGTTAATTCTCACCATATGTTTTATGCATTTATGTCAAACAAGACATCTCCCCATTTTCCATGTCCTCGTCCACCACAATTTTTTCCAACATAGCTTGGTAGATTGTAAATGTTGGTCCTTCTATGATTTTGAACTTCAGAAGCTTCTATAAAATGCGTAAAGAAATCGCAATGGAGTAGATTTACATATTTTTGCATGGACTTTATCTAACTACCATTTACTTATAGTGGTGGAGGCAGGCCAAATGGTATTCCAATTTGACCATTCTTTTCCTAATAGTACAAATCCGTGTGGAGCATTTCTTATTTTTGATGGACAACAAAACTTATTGAGATGATTGATAAGACATGCTTAATAAAACCAATTGAGCAGTTGGGATCTTAGTTGCTGGATCGTGGTTTTGAATATTGGTACCTCCATCATTAGAACTGGTGTAGATGTGGTCGGAAAAGTCTCTAAATGCATCATTACGGCTTCTGTTTGAAAAAAAGTTAAAAAAGAAATTTAAAAATTTCCAAAAATTCTAGTGTAAATAGAAAAATGAAAAAAATACAACAATGCCCGAAGAAAGAACAAATCAAGTATGATTTGATCGATTTGGGTGTAAAATGTTGTTTCGAGTCGATTCTAGTAATAATTAAAAATTAAAATAAAAGGATTTTTGAAACCTTATTCTTTTGTATTTTCCACAGATTGTGTACCAAGGCTTCATTATTATTATTATTATTATTATTATTATTATTATTATTATTATTTAAATTTCACTCAAAAACTCTTGTTTTGATCCTCAAATCTGGTGTAGACTAAGCCGAAAATGTCCATAAAATAATATTCGGAAGAACGAAAAACTCAAAAGGAGTAGATGTTAGGGGAAAGTAAACCCAAGTTCAAATCAAACAAAAGGAAATCAAATGTAAATCAAATGTAATCCAAGCACATAGAGAATACACAGGTTTCACGTGAAAAACCCTCGCGGGAAAAAATCACGGCACGAAGCGACAAACGATCCACCATGAAAGCAATATACAAGAGATGGATCACTTACGATGACGAGAACCCCCTCGAATCTCCAAAAACCCAAACTTTTTCTCTCTAGAACTCTTAAGAATGTTTTAGCATTCCCTAATCCCGATTACACTTGATATTTATAGCGTTACAATCGAAATAGGAAACAAATCATGCAGTTACGCAGAACCATGTGTGCCATCGATCGAACAATCAATGGATCGATATCGATTGAGCTCCCTCAGATCGATCAAGTATGCACTAGTTTGAGCGATCGAATTATGCTAAAGACATCTAGAGAGTTAAAGTTATTTTTTGAATATTGTGGATTGGTCGACCTAAAAGTTTGATCGATCGAACATCGTCTAAATTGTCCAGTGAGCAATCTGTCCAAATTTAAGGAGGTCTGATCAATCGAGTAAGGTTGTCGATCGATCGATGCCCCACAAATTGAAGACATCCATTCAACAATCTCCACCATTGATTCATTCTTCATGCACCATTGCTTCGCTACCGTCATCATCTCTAATCGCCTTTCATCATAGCTTCATTGTTGCTTCTCGCGCCCACTTCTTCTTCATCAAACATTCGCCAAGCCTAGAGAAGTCGAACATAATTAGAACTTCACTGCGAGAACTACTTTTGTAAGCATGTTGGTCGGATTCACACTTGTATGGATCTTCTCTAGAGTCACGCTGCCTTCCTCCAGCACATGTCGGATTAAATGATGACGAACATCAATATGCTTAGTACTTGAGTGATAAACCTTTTTTTTTGCCTAATTGATCGCGCTTTCGCTGTCATAGTTAATTGGCATAGCTTCCTATTGAAGCACAAGATGATTTATCATTCCTCTTAACTTCCGTCAAAGACTGAAGCTTCAATATCTAACTGATCGCTCCACTTGCTAGAACAAATAAGTAGTCAGAAGTCGACCTTCTATTATCCACATTTCCTGTATAATCGACATCCATATAGCCTACTAGTTTTCCCTATGTTTTTTTTTCGAATGTCAAGATGTAGTCCACTGTACCTCGTATATACCAAAGTAACCATTTCACTACCTCCCAATGTTGTTTGTTGGGGCTAGCCATATATCTATTCACAACACCCACTGCATATGAAATATTTAGTCTCATAAAGACCATGACATACATCAAACTGTCAATCGTATTCAAATAGGGCGCATAAGACATAACTTGTTTTTCTTTATCTGTAATAGGATATTTCTCTGAAGAAAGCTTAAAATGAGCATCATGGGGTTTGTTAGCCAGTTTCGCCTTGTCCACACCGAACACAACCAATACATTCTCAATGTATTCTGATGCGATAAATATATCACTCTACATTTTTCTGTGTACATTTATGCCGAGAATCTACTTTGCAACCCCTAGATCTTTCATTTCAAATGTCCTTGATAAAGTCTTCAATGTATCGATTTCAAACATGCTATGGCTGACGATAAGCGTGTCATTTACATATAAGACCAATATAATGAACTGTCATCACTCAATGTATTGAAATAGACACAGTGACCATATTCACTTATGATAAATCGCTTACCCATTATGAAAGTATCAAACATTTTATACAACTAGTTAGGCGACTATTTCAGGCCGTATAACGACCTCCTTAACATACAGATTTTATTCTCTGACCCATTTATTTTGAATTATTTTAGTTGGTTCATATAAATCTTTTCTTCCAACTCCTTATGTAGGAAAGCATTATTCATATCCATTTGCTTCAATTTCAGGTTGTATTGGGCAACCAACGCGAAGACAAATTTGATAGATACTTGCTTGACAACTAGTGCAAATATCTCACTGAAGTCGATGCCTTCTTTCCAAGCATAACCCTTCACAACCTTGCCTTGTATTTATCCTGTTTTTTCTTTTAAATCCGCTTAGACCTGATCGCTTTACGCACAACGAGAAGCTTCACCAACTCCCATGTCTCATTCTTATATGAAGAGTTCATCTCGTTATGCATGACCGCCTTCTACTTCTCAACACATGAGTTATCTAGTACTTCCTGGAAGGTAGATGGATTCCCCTCATCCGTAATGAAAGTAAACGCAATATTCGAGTCATCTCTGTATCTGGCCGGTAATCGTCGATCTCTCGACGGATTTCTTTTGAGAGGTGGCTGCTCCACCTACTCCTGTACCTCTGTCCGTGGCTCGGGTTAACCTATGTTTTAACTTTTTCAATCTCGACATCAATGATCGTTGATTTCTCTGGTTCCTTGTATTCGTCCTTTACAGAACAATGAATCTTCATCAAACTTGAATCTTGACTAATTATAATTTTTCGAGTGACTCGATTATATAGCCTATATCCCTTCACTCTATCACCATAGCCTGTAAAAGTACACTTTTCTTTTCCTTTGGTCTAGCTTATCTCTTTCAACTGATAGTACATGAGAGTAAGCATCATAACCAATTACACACAACTGTAAGTAGTTTACATCATGACCACTTCACACTTCTTCTGTAATCTTACAGTCTATCGCCATAAATGGGGACCGTTTTACAAGATAACAAGCCATATTAATGGTTTCGGTCTATAATTCCTTTCCCAATGCAGTATTACTCAACATATTTCAAGCTCTTTTTAAGAGAGTCTAATTCATCTGTTCAGCCATACCATTCTGCTTAGGTTTGTGCCCCATAGTATTATGACTTACAAATCCCTCATCTTTGCTTAACTGGTTGAATTCTTTTGAAGTGAATTCACTATCATTGTTTGTCATTGAAACTTTCAGTTTTTACATTGTCTACTTCTCAACCATTGCCTTCCACACTTTCAATATGGCGAAGACATCAGATTTATTTATCAGAAAATAAACACATACTTTCCTGGAGTAGTCATTTATGAATGAGATAAAAAACAATGACCCCCAACAGAAACAATGAGCGACGAGCCTCATACATCTGAATGCACATATTTCAATACACCTTTACTTACATGCTTTCTAGTCTTAAAAGGTAACTGTAATTGTTTTATCATATATACAATACTCATATATATATTGAAATCAATACTTTTAAATATAAGAATCAAAGAATGATAAGAAAATACCTTCATACTACGTTCGCTCATGTGGCCTATATGCGTATGCCGCAAACGTGTCAATGTGGACTCCGCTACGAACGTTATAGATATCCCGGATATGGTATTCTCAATCAACTTGTAAATGTTACCGCTCTGTTGTGACTTCATAACTATAAGTGCCCTTTTAAAAACTTTTAAGGACATGCATAAAACGAGTGAACTTACACCCAAGTGCCTTAAACAAGAAGAGATTCTTCTTGAGGTCAGGAACGTGTATCACTTCTATCAAGATATGCTCCACCTTATCAAACATACACTGAACTGACACCAACAACTTTATAGGCAATGTCATTGCCCATAAACACCTTTCCACCATCGCGCTTGCTGTAATTGGTGAACCAATCTCGCTGAAAAGTCGTGTGATATAAGGCCCACGTATGCAAAACCTCTCTTTACTCAGATACTCGGATTTGGATGTAGTCAGAACATCACTACCATCAACTTTCCCGTTGGATTCTGCCGTGTTGTCTTCCTTTAATGTATTGTCAGATTTCTATCCTTTTTAAGCTTTACGATTATGACAATCCTTCTTCATGTGTCATGTCATCTCAGAATTCCAACACTTCATCTTTCCTTTCCCATTCGATCTCGATCTCGATCGAGAATTTCCCTTCTCCCATTCAGAATTCTTCCCCTAGCAACCAGCACTTCCGTAGATGTACATTCGCCAATGTCATTCTTTATCAACTGTTTCTCATGAAGGGCTGAGATGACAATGTCCACGTACATGGTATCCTCTTCCATTTTCACCTTTGCATTCATCAGTTTAGAGAGCAATTCACTGAATGTGCTAATGTGTTCATTTATGTCAGACCCCTCTTAAGATTATAGAGTTGCTTCTTAAGATATAGACTATTACCCAGGGATTTTATCATGTACAAACTATCAAGTTTTGTCCGTACCTCTGTAGTGGTCTTTTGATCCAGGACATTATAAAGAACATTATCAGACAAACATAATTGGATCGAGGTCATGACCCTCTCATCTAGATCATCCTACTCTTCATCACTCATATTCGCAAGATGCTTTGCCTTACCAAGCCTCATCTTCACCTTCCATAGTTTAAAATTATTTCTTCTAATGAACTTTTTCGTCTCATACTTTACATTAAATCCCTTAGAAAACATGTTTTCAAATTCAAAACTTGAAATTATAATGTTAGATTCGATACCACTTTTTGGGGGAAGCGCGGAAGCAAACATGAGTTTGAATCAAACAAAAGAAAATTAAGCATATTCGAAGCACACAAAGAACACATGAGTTTTATGTGGTAAACCCTCACAGGAAAAAAACCACAGCACAAAGCGACAAGTAATCCACTACGAAAGTAATATACAAAAGATAGATCACTTACAATGATGAGAATTCCCTTCGAATCTTCAAAAGCCCTATCTTTTTCTCTCTAAAACCCTTAGGAACATCTTCACATTCCTCATTCCCGATTACACTCGATATATATAGCGTTACAATTAAAATAGGAAACAAATTGTGCACTTACGCAAAACCACGTACACCTTCGTTCGAACCACCGATTGATCGAGCAAGCACCAATTCGAGCGATCGAACTGTACCAAAAACGTCTAGAGAGTTAAATCTATTTTTGGAATATTGTCGATTGGTCCAAACTGTCCAGTGAGCAATCTATCTAATTCCGAAGAGGTCCGATCCTATTATAGATGAAGAAAAGCGAGTTATGTATCATGCACCTTATTCGAGTGCAGTTGACAACGCTTATCATGGTCTATACGAGACTGGATATTTCACATGCAGCGGGTGTTGTGAGTAAATATATGGCTAACCCTGGCAAGTAACATTGGGAGGTAGTGAAATGATTACTTCGATATATATGTCCATTCAACAAATATATATTTATTTACTTTTGAGGTTGAAAGGATTAACATATTTAAAACTAGTTAGAAAATAATATTTCATATTAATATATAAATAATTTTTAAAACATTTACAAAAATCTAACCCTCCATTTGATCAGGTGGGATATATAAATCATCCATGTATAATGTATAATGTGATCACATCCATGGTTGGCTTGATAGCTCTTTCATGGCATTGGTCAAAATTTGTACACTTGACTTTGAGAATGCATGCTATATTAGAAAACTAGCACAATAACAAAATCAAAATTACTTGTAGGTTAAGTGGTCTTGTAATGCATAAGACTCGCTTCTACACATGTAAAACAAGTCAAATAGGCCATGTATCCTCTAACATTAATGGCCTTGATAATGCGATTGAGGCCGATATATGCATGTTCATATTGGTTGTTGAGCATATAAGCTACTTGGCTAATAATGCGTGCTGATTCGCCTTGCGGATGAACTTGAATCTACTTAAAAATATTGAATCGTTATCCCCAAGCATTCACTCCCAAACTGTCATGCATGAAATGTTGTTAAACTCCACGTTTGAATCCCTTTTTATATAGATCTTATGATTTATGATTTGAATGATTTAGGATTCAAATCTTAATTTATGAATTAAATTATACTTGTTTTCTTCTATTTTAAGTTTTAGTTGACTTTCATTTTATATTTTTGAATTGGTAAAGGCTTTAACAATCATTTAGAAGAAAAGAAAAATTTGTTTTAAAAAATAAATTATTTTATTTTGTTCTTTAGAAGAAATTAAATAATATAGATTCTGTTTAATTTGTAGAGGTTTTGTTTTATAGTTTTTTACTTAACTGGTCAAAACGCTAAATTGATGTATGACTTATCCGGAATGCTTTATGGATGGTTACGATCATGTTGACTTGAATATATTTATGGATGGTTGTGATCATGTTAATACCAAATGGATAGTTTTGTTGATCTACATTATCAAATGCCGCCTTTCGAACGTGATTCTACATTCAAGAAAGCTAACAAGAGCATAAATTATTAAAGGATCCCTGTATGTTTTAACAAAAAATTCTTGAAAGACTTGAAGATAAAAATCCTTTAACACCATTATGACATGATACTACTTGTGCATATTGATGGCAAAAGGATGATTGTTGAGTTTTTATTTTTATTATTTTTTAAATTTATTTATATTTTCATATATTTTTTTAATAAAGATTATAAAAAACATTACGCTTTATGATACAAATTGCAATTCAATATGATTCAACCCTTATTACGATTTATGATACGATGATGATTTTGACAACAATATTGCATGTATGTAGTAAGGCTGAGTAGACGATGTTTGACCCACTGGACAAGCTAACGACAGTAGTGCTGGCCTCTTTTACTGGACACTGAAAAAATGGTCCACTTGTATGATCACTCGCTTGTGAGAATCTTGCTCAGTTGAAGAAGGCTTTTATAGATGGATAAAAGAGATGGTTAGTGTGGGAGACGTGTGTTTAGAGTACATGCTCCATTTACATCATATTTCAAAACTTAAAAAAATTAAAAATGAGAGAGTTCCCTATTTGTCCTGGAACTTAGTTTGTAGATGTGGGTCCATGCCATGGATCTGACGGTCCCATCATGATGGACCTCACCAAAATTTCATAAATTGGAAGATCTAATCATCGAATCCTATAGTCCTAATCCATTGAATATGGTTTGTTTGTGCATTTCTTTTTAACCATGTATTTGCATGACAACAATGGGAAGGTTATAGATGACAACGGAGTGCATATTTTGGGTAGGGTCCATACATGATGGGGAACATCAAATCAATGCCCTAGTAAGATCTTGAATTTAATTCGGTCATATTTTATTAAGACTCGGAAAAAAAAAAAACTCAAGGAGACTAGACTCATCAAGAATCTTTAATTTGTTAATATTATCACATTTTGAAGTGCTTATGGTTGCACCAAATATTATAAAATTTCATGATATATTGTAGAAAATTAAGACTTACCTAGTTCCCAAAAAATTATGAAATATTTCACTATGATGGTATAGCCAAGAAATGGGTGAATCCAATTGTTAGATCGGCCCTACCATTTTGATAGGGATTTTTTTTTTTCCGGAATATGATTGATCTAAGGACTTGTGGTTCATTTTGCCAGTAGTTGTGTAGAATGGAATTATGCTGTCTTTAGTCTCTCTTACAATTGTAACAAGGATAGAGAAGTCTCATAGGCTTGCATTATATACTCCAGAAAACTCAAGCGAGCTTAGGAAGCTGTTTGGGAATAGGATGTAGCTTAATTCACCTAAACTGTATAAGATATCATTGAATTTTGGTTGATCCTATGCCTCATAATTATATCTTAAGTACACTAAGGGGCTGTTAGTATCTCAACTAATAAGAGCTTATTTGTTTAGAAGCTTATTCTAAAGAAATAAGCTCTTATTTTGAAAGTAGATTATTGGTTAAAGCTCTAGAAAAGCTCTTTAAAAAAAAGTGATGGAGAGGTCATTTTTTATTTTTATTTTTATTTTTATTTTATTTTATTTTTTATTTTTTAAAGAGCTTATTTGGTTCAAGTGGGTAGACATTTTTGACTAATTTAGGAAAAAGTTTATCCTTAAAATTTTTAAGTAATTTCCATCTTGCCCTTTCATCACCTCTTTACAATCTCTCCAAGGTGAGCCTACATGATGAATGACCCATATTGGAGGTGGGGCCCCATATGATGAATTATCCACATCATGATGGTCTCACATAATGCAAAATCAAATCAAAGGTGGCCCCCACATTATGGATGGCCCACATCAAAGTGTGGCCCTTCATGATGGATGATCCAAATCAAGCAGGCATCACCTGATGGATGGTCCACATCAAAGGTGGGACCCACGTGATGAATGGTGGACATTGAAGGTAGCACCACATGATGGAAGATTGATATTAGAGGAGGCCCACATGATGAACGACCCACATTGAAGGTTGGCCTCACATAATGAGTGGTCCATATTAAGATTGGCCCACATAATGCATGGTTCATATCAAATGTGGGTCCCACATGATGGATGGTCCACATCTAAATGCGGTCCTGCATTATGGACTATCCACATCAAGTGGGCCCCACATGATGGACGGTCCACAACAAAGGTGGGACCCACATGATGAATGGTGGGCATCAAAGGTGGGCCTGTATGATAAATGACCGATATTGAAGGTGGGGCCCGACATGATGAAGGGCCCACATCAAGGTGGGCCTACATAATGCACGATTCACATCAAAGGGGGGACTCACATGATGTATGATCCACATCAAAGTGTGGCCCAATATGATGGACCATCCACATCTAGCGGGCCTCACCTAATGAGTGGTCCACATCAAAGGTGGGATCCACATGATGGATGGTGGACATTGAAGGTGAGCTCACATGATGGACAATTGATATCAAAGGTGGGCCCACATGATATACGTCCTATATTGAAGCTGGGGCCCAACATAGTGAATGGTCCACATCAAGGTGGGCTCACATAATGGACAGAGTAGGCCTCACATGATGGATGGCTCACATTAAAGTGTGACCCCTCGTAATGGACAGTTCACATCAAGTGGCCCCACCTAATTGATGGTCCATATCCAAGGTCTTAGATGATGGACAATCCAAATCCAAAGTGGCCCAACATGATGGATGATCCACATAGGAGGTGCCCCCCATACGATGGATGGTGGGCATCAGAAGTGGGCCCCACATGATGGATACATAAAATGTGGACTCCATGCAATGGGTAGTCGACATTGATGGGCCCCACATATAGGGCAATTAGAATTGATGGTGGGCCCCACATGATCGTTGACCTACATCAAGGTGGGCCCCACATGATCGATGACATACATCAAGGTGGGCCCCACATAATGGATAGCTCACATCGAAGGTTAGCCCTTAATGATGAATGATCCACATCCAAGATGGGCCTAACATGATGGACGACCCACTTGAAGGTTTAGCCCACATGATGGACAATCCATATCAAAGGTAGGTTCCACATGATGGACAATCCACATCCAATGTTTAACATAATGGGTGGCCCAAATGTCTTATAAAATGAAGATTCTAGCCATCATCTGTTTTTCTGGGGGCCATTTGGGGCAGAGTCCGTCTATGGTTGAGATACACAAAAACACTGTTCCAGATATATATATAATGGATTTGTCGTAATTTTTAAAAATGACATCAACTACCCCAATTTCCTTTTTTTTTTTTTTTTTCATCTCTCTCTCCACTGGAAAGTTGCAATAGTTACCAACCTATGTTAATCACTGTCTATTTTCTTCAATGGGTATCTACCAGCCCACTTATCTCAAAAACTTTCTTCGTGTCGAAACCTAATGATCTAACGTCTTATCTAACAATCCGGATATCTATGAAGATAAAGATGCTAAGATGTATATAATCCACCTATCAACTTGGTTAACACCTGAAATCTGTGGGCCCACTATGTTATGTGCGAAACAATCCACTCCATCCATCAGGTGAGCCACTTCTTTGTTAGGCCAAGCAATTTCACTTATTAATAATTCAGTAGAACACACCATATAGGGAAAAACAAGGAGAGAAGATCATGTATTTGTGTGGGGCCCTCTATTTAGGTTCCATTTAACACGTTCATCAAATGAACCTCATTAGTTTTTCTTTTTTTTAAAGGCTAATTCAAAATCAGCAAAATTCAATACTCAGGTGGTCCTCACCTACCACATTCTCTACTAGCATGCAAGAAATCTGTTTTAATTTTTATCTTTAAATATATATTTTTGACCAGATATTTGCCACCTTCGATGGGTTAAGTGCAAGATGTTGGGTGTGGGCTACCATCAGACCCACTAGTATGATTCTTTGTGACTGGCCCCACAAGGTTTCTGCTGCCATAAGCTCTTCTAGGCAGTAGCATTATCTTTCCTATGGAAAAGGTCGTCATGTTTCCACTTAAAAAAAAGTTCCCTAATACAACTCTACTTCTCTCTCTCTCTCTCTCTCTCTCTCTCTCTCTCTCTCTCTCTCTCCTGGTGGTGGTGGGTTAGGTGTTTTTGCAACTCTAGAGGAGAATTACCACACATAAAATCAACCTTTTACCACTTTCTTTTCATTCAATTCAATATTCAAAATTTCATCATAAACCATATGAATTTATTATGATACAACACAAGTACGACACGTCTTGTTGTTATTGATCAGGCCGGCATGGGGCAGCACCTACGCCAGAGCCCAGTCCAGTAGGTTGAGTCCAATGAGTTGAAAAATGGGAATGAATCAATCCAAGTTTGCTTGCTAGTTGCTGGGCCTAATTATTGATCTTGTATGACATGATTACGTTAAAATTTTTGGATCTTGACAAAATGCAGTGCCCATGTGACAGCCTTGATTGAGTGTTTTGTTTTGTTTTGTTTTATTTTGTTTATTTTGTTTATTTTGTTTTTGTTTTTTAATGAAAAGTGAGAGCACATCATCTATAACTTTGCCGTAATGTCAAAATGGTAGTACAGTCATTCATGTGGTCGGGTGGGTGCCATAAAAAAGAGACCCCACCTATCATATAATTCCATTAAACAGCACCTAACAAAAAATTATTTTACAAGAAAAAGCCAGAGCCGTGACAAAAAGATCTGGGTCGTCTATTTGATAATACACCATGTGGGCATGTGATATGCCAGAAGTTAAGGTAGCACACTGATTGGATGGGCCACATGTGTATGTTGAATTTTGATTGAAACCTTTGTCTCCTAACCTATCAGTTTTCTCGTGCCAGTATGGCTACCCACCGACCGAATTTTGGTCCGTGGCATGGTCGGAGTGGACCCTATCTTATAAATTGAAAGAATGCCTGACATGTGTGACATCCGATGGTGGGAGGCGCATCTCTACAAATAAGAATTTATTGGCTTATATATATGTGTGTGTGTGTGTGGAAAAGGTTCTATGGCGTTGAGCTCACGGGAACTTCCCATGAGGTCGAGCTGTGGGCCCCACCATGATACGTGTCGAACATCTACCCCATCAGTCAGATGCACCATTCCATGGTGGGTCTAGGGCTTAAAAATCAAGTCAATCCGTGACTTTTGTGGGCCACACCACATACAAAAGTTGAGAGGGATTACCCTCCATTAAAACATTCATAATCAGTTGTCGGGCCCACTGAGATGTGGTTCACAAATCCAGCCCATCCATTATTTGTGTCCCACTTGGATGAGGGGTCAGACCAAGTTTCAGATGCATCCAAATTTCAGGTGGGCCCCACCAAGTGCTTTTATATGTTTTAAGCATGTCTTCACATGATTTTAGATGGTATGGGTCACCTAAGTTCCATATACGGCTGATTTTTGGGATATCCCATAATTTAAAGGGGACCCATCAATTGCACGGTGTTGATGTTCGACATATATCACGGTGGGGCCCACACAACTCAACCTCATGGAAAGTTCCCATGTGAACCATGGCTATATATATATATATATATATATATATATATATATATATATATATATATATATATATATATATATATATATATATATGGGAAAAGGTACTATGCGCTTGACCTCACAAGTCCGTCCCATGAGGTCGAGCTGTGTGGGCCCTATCGTGATACGTTTCGAACATCTAACCCATCAGTTAGATGCACCATTCCATCGTGGGCCTAGGTCTCAAAAATCAAGTCAATCCGTGACTTTTGGGGACCACACCACATACAGAAGTGGTGAGGGGCCGTGCACCATTAAAACATTTATAATCAGTTTTTTGGGTCGACGAGATGTGGTTTGCAAATCCAGCCCATCCATTATGTGTGTCCCACTTGCATGAGGGTTCAGACCAAGTTTCAGCAGCATTCAAAACTCAGGTGGGCCCCACCAAGTGCTTTTATATGTTTTAACGGTGTTTCACATGATTTTAGATGGTATGGCCCACCTGAGTTCCGTATACGGCTGATTTTTGAGATTTCCCATAATTTAGAGGGTACCCATCAAATGCACGATATTGATGGTCGACATGCATCATGGTGGGGCCCACACAGCTCGACCTCATGGGAGCTAATCGTGAGGTCGAGCGCATAGTACCTTTTCCATATATATATATATATATATATATATATATATATATATATATATATATATATATATATATATATATATATATATATATATATATATATAGTAATGGTCTCTTGCGCATCGTACCGCAAGAGATCTTTTATGTAAGCAGTAAGATGAGGAGAACGGGTGAGATTCAACTTTCTGCGAAAGGTAGCCTTTCGCATAAAGATCATGCGAAAGGATTCTATGTGGCCCTTATTATGATGTTTGTGATGAATCCAACCCATCTATCCATTTTTCGAAATTATTTTAGGACATGCGATCAAGAATGAGGAGGTTCACTGTAATTTTCTTCCTTCTCATCGAGTCAGGTTCTTTGCCCCCTTCTCTCCACCTTCACACACAGATCCCGCTCTATAGTTGCCTTTTCTCAAAGATCAGTTATATAAAATCATGACATGGGCCACTTTTATATTAGATAGTTGTTCTATTTTTCTCATCCATCCATTTATTTTGTACACATACAACAGCTTCCTTCATCATATCATATATTGAAGAATTCCTTCATCATATCATATACTGAAGAAGGGTCAGTTGGTGAGCAACTTAAATAGATTACACGTGTGATATACTCTTCACAACATGCGGTCTCCTGGCCCATTTGATGATCAGACCTTAAATTTGAAAGAAGAGAAAGCACTAATATCGCTTGATCGAAAAACTTTTGTGGCCTTTAGAAGTTTTTAACTGTGGGCATCACTCCCCACTTTTTTATGTGGTGGGGTCCACTAGAGCTTTTGATCTGCCTCATTCTTTGGATAATGCCATAATATGATCTCTCAAAATGGATGGACAGTGTGGATATAATACATACATCATGGTAGGACCCACAGAACTTGGTAACGTCACTTCAGCTACTCAACCGAACCTCCCATTAGCTGATCCACGCCGGACGGGATTTCCTACGAAAGCCGGAAGTTCCTGCACGCTGGGATGTAGGTGGGGCCCGTCTTGATGTTTATCATAAATCCACTCCGTTCATCCGTTTTCTGAGATCATTGTAGGACATGCTACAGAAAACTGAATGGATATAAAACTCAAGTGTGTCGCATGGAGAGGAAAACTGAATGGATACAAAACTCAAGTGTGTCGCATGGAGAGGAAACAGTTTTGATTCAGTCACCACCGTTGAAATATTTAAGGCCATGAAAGTTTCTTATCATGCTTTTTTTTTTTTCACTTCATCCTAATCCCAGTGGGAATGATCTTATAAACCGTTTGGATGGCATATAAAAATCAAGGTGGAGCCTAGGAAAGTTTCAACGGTAGAAAACTCTTTCCCCAGTTTTCCCTCTTGTATGGCCCGCTTGACTTTTGAATCCATATCATTTTCGGTAGCATGTCCTCAGAAAATGGATGGACGGGATGGATTTATCAAAAACATCATGGTGGACCCCACCTAGCATCCCAGTGCAGGAACTTCCTGTGAAGGCAGGAAATCCGCATCCTTCCGCGTCCCTCTCCGAAAAGGAAGCGGATTGGCTGGTGTACCACACACCAGCTATATAGCTCGTGTATTGACGTTAGCAAATTCTGTGGGTCCCATCGTGAGGTATGTGTTATATCCAAAACGTCCATCCATTTGTCAAGCTCGTCTTAAGGGTTGAGCCGAAAGACAAAAAGCAGTTGGGGATTGAACGTCTACCATTGAAACCCTTTTGGGGTCACTGAAGTTTTTGATCGATATGCAATTTGTTTTTCCTCTAGATCTATGTATTTGTGATCTTATTAACAGAAAGAAGGGACAATACAAATATTAACGGAAATCTAACCCATTTAAATGTTAAAAAATACATGAAAGAAGGGAAAACACAAGTATCAGCTTGATCTAAAACTTTCGTGGCTTTTAGAAGTATTTAATGAAGGGCGTCATCGTCCCCACTGTCTTCTGTGTTGGGGCCTACTGGAGATTTGGATTTAACTCATTCTTTGGATATTACCCTAAAATGATCTCTCCAAATCGATGAGAGGCGTGGATACAAAACATACATCATAGTGGGGTCCACGGAAATTGGTGACGTCACTTTAGTAGCAAGTCTCGCTACTCAACCTGTGAGTATCTAATCTGCGCCTGGGGAGTCGTGCTTTCAACAAACAGAGTATCCAGACTCCTATGCTTAGCTTGCTAAGTAAACTCCGTGGGGTCCACCATGGTTTATGTATTTTACCTAATAATTTTAGGGATTGACACAAAAAATCAGGCATATTCAATGTTCAAATTGACCACACCACTAGAAACAGTTGAATTGAACATCTACTGTTGAAATATTCTTGGGAGCGATAGAAGTTTTGGATCAAGCTTATATTTGTGTTTTTTCCTTCATCCATGTCTGTATAATCTTATGAACATGTTGGATGACAAATAAACATCACTATGGGGCCTATAAACAATATGATTCAATTGATCTGTGTATGTGCTTCAATTATGGGCTTAACACCTTAAATTTCAACGATGGTCACTAAATTCCCACTGTTTCCTCTCATGTGGCCCATTTAATTTTTGGAACCTCCTCATTCTTGGTCGCATGTCCTAAAATGATTTAAAAAAAATGGATGGACGGGTTGGATTTATCACAAACATCATGATAGACCTCATATAGAATCCTTTCGCATGATCTTCATGCGAAAGGCTTTCGCGGAAAATCCTCTTGCAATTCTAAATTTCTCTCCGTGAATGTAGGTGAGAGTCTTTTTTTTTTTTTTTTTTGAAGATTCTCTTTCTCTCAATGAAGTTGAATCCCACCCGTTCTCCTCATCTTAAGGCTTACATGAAGGCTCGCATGTAAACTTCTTGCGGTACAATGTGCAAAAGACCATTACTCTCTCTCTCTCTCTCTCTCTCTCTCTCTCTATATATATATATATATATAGGGAAAAGGTTTCATGCGGTTGAGCTCATGGGAACTTCCCATGAGGTCGAGCTGTGTGGGCCCTACTGTGATACGTGTCGAACATCTACCCCATTAGTCAGATGCACCATTCCATGGTGGGCCTCAATCTTAAAAATCAAGTCAATCGATGACTTTATTGGGCCACACCACGAACAAAAGTTGAGAGGAGTTACCTTCCCATTAAAACATTCATAATCATTTTTTGGGCCCATCGAGCTGTGGTTCATAAATCCAGCCCATCCATTATGTGTGCCCCACTTGGATGAGGGGTCAACCCAAGTTTCAAAAGCATCCAAATTTTAGGTGGGCCCCACCAAGTGCTTCTATATGTTTTACGTATGTCTTCATGTGATTTTAAATGATATGGCCCACCTGAGTTCAATATACGGCTGATTTTTGGGATATCCCATAATTTAAAGGGGACCCAACAAATGCACATTGTTGATATTCGACACGTATCACGGTGGAGCCTACACAGCTCGACCTCAAGGAAGTTCACATGAGCTCGACCGCATAGAACCTTTTCCCATATATATATATATATATATATATATATATTATATATATATATATATAATAATACAAACTGCTGAGCATCGACAGGCCCAGTAACAGACTTAATTTAAGACATCTATTAATACAATATATATATATATATATATATATATATATATATATATATATATATATATATAGGGTGTAAACAGGATTGAGAGGTATTCTAAGGGTTCTTAAACAGTTCTAGGGTTTTAAAAGGGTGTAGTAAGGCTGAGATTCGAAGTTGTTCGAATCGGGTAAGCCCTCTCTCTTTGTAATTTCTACTTTCATAGTGAATTTTTGTCGGTTTGTGCCGTGGTTTTTCCCCGAAGAGTTTTCTACGTTAAATCGTTGTGTTCTCTTTCCGTTTGCTTGGTGCTATTGGATTTCTATCATAGATTTATCTCTATGCGATGTCATCGTTCCCCCAATAAGTGGTATTAGAGCAATCGTTGGGGCGCAGACTTGAATTTAAAGGATTAACATTAATGGAAAACACTAGGTATGACATTGAGAAGTACTCAGGTAAAAATAACTTTTAGTTATGGAAGATTAAGATGATCAGTTCCTTAACTAAGCAAGGTGAAGATGATGCCCTTGAGGAGCGAAAGCCAACTATGAACGATGTTGAATAGAATACTCTTGATAAGAAGGCATTATCTTCGATCTGTTCGTGTCTCACGGATGAGGTTCTTTACAATATTTTGAGGGAGAGAACCACAACTAGTTTATGGGTGAAATTAGAGGATATTTATGCGAAAAAATCTACTGAGAATCGCCTACACTTGAAGCTAAAATTGTTCACCTTTAGGATGGCAAAGGGTGGAGATGTGGAAGCCCACATCAGTAACTTTAATAAATTGATTTGTAAATTGCTGGATATGGAGGAAGTGGTCAAAGATGAAGATTAAGAATGTATGTTGTTGAATTCTCTTCTGACATCGTATGAGTCATTCAGGAACTTATTGTGCACTATAAATAAATTCCTGAGTATGGACACCGTTATCTCGGCTCTTCAAGGGAAGGCCTTGAAAATGATAAACGGTGGCATATGGACATCTTCTGATACACTGCTTACGAGAGGCATGAATACTGAGCGAGGTACAAGACTTTCAAGACTTAAATCTAAATCAAAGGGCAATGACAAAGGCGAATTAAAGTATTAGAACTGTGGGATGACTGGACACATAAAGAGGGATTGTACAAATCCTACAGTAAAGAAAGAAAACTCAGATACTTCTTCCAAGGAGACCAATATTGTCACATTTGATGAAGAGACAAGTACAGGTGATGTGTTATCTGCGTCTATGATCGGACACTTGTACAATGATCATAGAGACGAATGGATCCTTGACACAGGGGCGTCATATCACATGACTCCTCATCAGAGTTGGTTCGCCAGTTACAGAGAGTGCGATGGCGGACAGGTCTTTATGGGCAATGACAATGCTTGTAATGTTGTGGCTATTGGTACGGTATACATCAAGATGTTTGATGAGGTGGAGTGTGACTTGACTGATGTCAGACGCGTTCCTGATTTGAAGAAGAGTTTGATTCTCTAGGTGTACTTGAGGCTAGAGGGTGCAAGTTTACTGGTCTCAATGTGTCCTTAAAGTTTCAAAAGGGTCACTCATGATTATAAGAGCGCAAAGGCACGTAAACCTTTATAGGTTGATTGGGAGCACTTTAGCAGGTGGAGTGGCAGTGACTATTGTACATTCCACGTCTACACATATGTGGCATGGTCGTCTGGGCCACATGAGCGAGCGGGGCATGAAGGTATTATCTGATCGTTGTTTGATTCCAGCTTTTAAAAATTCTGATTTACATATATAGGAGCATTGTATATATGGTAAACAATCTAGATTATCTTTTAAATCTGAAAAATATGTATATAAGGGAGTGCTTGATTACATGCACTCTGATGTATGGGGGTCATCACTAGAGGTTTCCGTCGGGGGGTCGTCATGGTTTATTTAATTCATTGACGACAACTCCCAGAAAATTTGAGTTTACTTCATGAAACGTAAATCCGAAGTTTTTACCATATTCAGATAATGGAATGTAATGGTGAAAAGTTAGTCGATGAAAAATAAAGGTTTTAAGAACTGACAATGGTGGAGAATTTACTTTTACTGAGTTTAATGAATATTGCAAGGATGAAGGGATCGTTAGACATAACACGATGTGTCACACACCCTAACAAAATGGTGGGGCTGAGCGGATGAATTAGACTCACTTGGAGATGACTCGATGCATGTTAAGTAATGCTAGGTTAGGCAAGGACCTATGGATTGAGGCCATTAACATGGCTTGCTATTTGGTGAACCAGTCTCATTCTAAGGAAATTGAATGTAAAATTCTAGAGGAAGTATGGAGTGATTATAAGATGAATTACTCATATTTATGCTTTTTTTGTCGTGAGGCTTACTCTCATGTACCGTTAGTTGAGAGACATAAGTTAAACCATAGAGATAAAAAGTACATTTTTATTAGCTATGGTGTTAGTGTGAAAGGTTATATGTTATTCGACAAGGTCACATGCAATGTTATCACTAGCTGTGACGTCAGATTCGATGAAAGCTCCTTCCATAAGACTGATCAACAGGAGTAAGAGGAACCAGAAAGATGGATCATAGACATCCAGATTGACACAGATGATACTCAGGCAGAGACAAATATGCAGACAGATGTTTAAGAGCAGGTGGAGCAGTTATTTGTGAAAAGAAACCCACCGCGTGATCATAGGTTACTGGCAAGATATGGGGACGACTTTAATATCGCAAATGCCCTCGTTATAGATGAGGGGGACCTGTCTATTATTGAGGAGGCTCTTGATGAACCTGATGCAGAAAATAGGAAGGCGGCTATGGACGATGAGATGGACTCTTTATACAAGAATCATACATGGGAGTTAGTGGAGCTTCCAATTGGCCGAAAAGTGATCGGATGCAAGTGGTTGTTTAAAAGGAAATAAGATAGATACAAAGTGAGGCTGGTAATGAAGGGTTATACTTAGAGAGAAGGAATCGACTTCATAGAGATATTTACACCGGTGGTTAAGCAAATGTCTATTAGATTCGTGTTGGCACTGGTTGCCTAATACGATCTCGAGCTAGAACAGATGGATGTCAAGACTGCATTCCTGCACCGGGAGTTGGAAGAGCATATGAAGCAATCAGAAGGCTACGAAGTTAAAGGGGCAGAGAACAAAGTTTGTAGGTTAATGAGGTCGTTGTACAGCTTGAAACAGTCGCTTACGCAGTGACAAAAAAAATTTGATTCTTTCATGTTAAGTCAGAAATTTACTCGGAGTGAATACGATCACTATGTCTATTATAAGACATTGAGTGATGAAAAATTCATTATCCTAGTATTGTATGTTGATGATATGTTGATCGCTAGTCATGATATATTTGAAATTAACGTGCTGAAGACTCAGTCATCAAAGACATTTAAGATGAAAGATCTGGGGGCTATGAAGAGGGTTCTCGGTATAGCGGTATAGATATTCATAGAGATATGAAGAAGAGCAGGCTTTGATTATCACATGTAGAATACCTTGAGAAGGTATTGATTAAGTATGTGACGGACCAGACAAAGCTAGTGTGTGAGGCCTGTATCCTAGCTCGTACTGTTCCTTAGGCTTCTGTGGTCCTTTGGTCGAATTTCGGTAACTTGTGATCTATAGTCGGCAGTTGCGCGTGACCCTGCGTCATATCCTGTATTGTAGAGTCGGCTCAACCCGAGACTTGTACCAGTGCGACCGCGCCGTTGCCACGGTTCCAACGCCGCGACTCGCACACCGATCCGATACCCGGGCTGTTGCAATTTCGAGAGAATCTCTACGAAATGTCACATCAATCCATTAATCAAGTACAAACAACCCAACCCATCCCTCTCTTACACAACCTTACATAAAGTCAACTCTCTCCCTTACACAAGTACACCCATCCATCACTTCCCATCACTCCATCACTCACTCTCATCCCATCACTCCACCTCACCACTCCTCTCTCTCTCTCTCTCTCATTTCTTTCTCATTCCAAGTAACTCTCATGGGAGCAATCCACGCCCAAGCAAGCTCTATGGGAGAGAGCTTTGTGTGACACACTTTCTATCTCCCATCTCCACCATCCAAAGATCATCTAGACCGTTGAAATCGTTCCCTTGGAGCTCTAAAGGCTATGGGCGGAAGAAAGAAGAGGAAATCAAATGTGGGTGCTTTTATTTGTTGATTTTGTGATTTGAGGGCTCACATATGTAGGACCCATCTTGATTTATACAATGTAGAGAGGGGCCCATAGTGGCGTGGTCCCTCTATCTCACCGTTTCTCTCTTCTTCTTCTTTTTTTCTCTCCCTCTCTCTCTCTTGTATGGATGGTGTGTGCGTGTGGCCCACCATGAAGTATGTGTTTTATCTATGCCATCCACCGAGTGGCCCACATGGCAGTCCGTTTGGACGGGCCCCAAACGAAAGAAAACACAAGTATCAGTTTGATCTAGATCCGATGTGGGCCACACGTATGGACCTCACCTTGATGTACGTCTCCATCATATGATAGTAGGGGGTGGGGACTACTCTACACGTGCTGCACGTGTGGAGATGGCCCACAACGGTGCAGCCACCCCAGTCTCCAGCCATCCATCCAGCGTCCAGAGAGCCTAGATACTGGCACCTCATTCCCTCTCATACATACACGTGCATATATGATATTACATCATTTAATATTTTATTATTATTATTATGATTGATACCTGTTACGGTGGGCCACCCTCTCACGTGGGACCCACCTTTATCATAAGCGATCTGCACCGTCCAGAGGGTAGACACCTCATCTCTCTCTCTCTCTCTCTCTCTCTCTCTCTCTCTCTCTTCTCTCTCTATATGTATATATATATATAATATAATATAATATACATTGTTGTGGGCCCCCACGTGGCAATCATCCACATTGAAGTGGATTGCTGGCCGTCCATACACCAGCTATATAGTTGATGTATTGACGTCATCAAGTATGTGGGGCCCACCCACACCATGACGTTTGCATTCCCCACCATCTAGTTGGGACGTGGCCCCAGCAACGATGTATGTGATACATCCCAACCGTTCATTCATTTAGTGATCATGCCATGAGGCCTGATGTATGTGTTCTATCCATTAGTCCATCTGGACGGTGGCAGATGGGGCCACTACTGATGGATGTATTTCATCCAAACTGTCCATCTTTTGCTGATCCACACCGTCTAGATCTTGAACGGTGAGTCCCACGCAGCTGCACGTCAGCGAGTCCTGTGGAGCCTACCCGATGTATGTGTTTCATCTATACCATCCAACCATTTGTTTGAGGTGTGGAGCCCACCCCACACATGCTACACGTGTGGGATGGTAGCCACCTTGATGTACGTACCCTACATCCCCACCGTCCATTGGGCTGGGATGGTGGATTGATCACGAGGTTGGGTTATATCCAAATCATCCATCCGTTTGGAGATATGGACCCCACCACTTAGTGCATGTGTTTTATACACACTGTCCAACCATCTGTAGCCGTGTGGGCCACCCCACACGTGCTGCACGTGTGGGATGGTACATGTTTCATATCCACAGCGTCCATATGGATGGCTGGTGTGGGGCGCACCATGATGTATGTGATGATCCCACCATCCAGATGGCTGGACAGTGGGCCATGTCATGATGTATATGTTATATCCAACCGTTTATCAGGTGGACCACACCGTAAAAACTAGCGAAGGATTGATCGTCCACCATTGAAATCCTTTTGAGAGCACAAAAGTTTTGATCAATATGATATTTGTTTTTCCTCAGGTCTTTGTGACCGTATGAACGGATGGAATGGAAAATAAATGTGATGGTGGGCCCTGCAGGATTTTAACGGTGGAAATCATTATCACCACTATTGCTTGTGGTATGGTCCAGATGATCTTTTGATATGATTCATTTGTTTGGATAATGCTCTCTCTATAGATGAATGAATGGTGTAGTTGTTGTGGCCCATTTTATGAGGTCCGATGTGACGTATTTGGGGCCCATTTGGAAGGGCCCGATGTGATGTATATGAGGCCCAATATGATGTATTTGTGGTCCATTCGTTAAGGCCTAATATGACGTATTTGGGGCCCATGGGTTGAGGCCCATTGTGATATATTTAAGGCCCATGGGTAGTGGCCCATTGCGACAATTTCGGGGCCCATGAGACGTGGCTCATCTTATGTATATAGGCTCATTGTGATGTACATGAGGCCCATGGGCGAGGCTCGTTGTGATATATTCGAGGCCCATGGGCAAGGCTTGATGAGATGAATTTATGGCCCATGTGCCGAGGCCCATTATGATGTATAACAAGGCCCATGGGTCGTAGCCCATTGTAATGTATTTGGGGTCCATGGGTCGTGGCCCATGGTGATGTATATTAGGCCCGTATGAGTGGCCCATTGTGATATATTCGTGGCTTATGGGCGGGGCCCATTGTGATATGAATTAGGCCTATGATGCGCGACCCTTTTGATGTATTCAAGGCCTAGTTACGTAGCCCATTTGATGCATATGAGGCCCATTTGCTGCATATGCGGGGCCCACCTGTTATGTAATAAAGCCCATTGGTGCGGCCCATGTGATGTGACCGACTTGATGTATGCAGCCCATAAGATGCGGCCTATAAGATGTATATAGGCCCAGGTATGTGACCTGTTGTAATGTATTTGTGGCCCATTAGGCGAGGCCCGATGTGGTGTATATGTGGCTCTTGAGTCAGGCCTATTGCGATGTATATTAGGCCTTTGTGTGAGGCCATGAGCCCACTATGATGTTTGGCTCTATGGGGGCCATTCCTTGGGAGCAATGTTGGTTAAATGTCCACATTGATGGGCGATGATGGTTAGATGTCCACATTGTGACCTTCCCTTAGGCCTTGTTCAGCCGATTATTAAAGTTGATTCCAATTGTCATTACCGATTCCGATTGTCGTTACGATTTATTGATTCTGATTATCGATCGATCCGATTGTCGTGACCGATTTTTCGACTCTGATTATCGATCAATCCTGATTTTCGTGACTGATTTGCCGATTCTAATTATCGATCGATCCGATTATCTTGACCGATTTGCCGATTTTGATTATCGATCGATCCGATTGTCTTGACCGATTTGCTGATTCTAATTATTGATCGATCCTGATTGTCATCGCTGATTGTTGTGGCCAATTGCCGATTCCGATTGACGCGACTAATTTGCCGATTCTGATTATCGATCAATTCCGATTATCGTGGCCGATTGTCGATTTCGATTGACGTGACCGATCTGTTGACTCTAATTATCGATCGACCCGATTGTCGTGGCCGAATATTGATTCCGATTGACGTGACCGATTTGCCGATTCTGATTATCAATCGATTCTGATTATCGTAGCCGATTGCCGATTCCGATTAACATAATCGATTTGCCAACTCTGATTATCGATCAATCCCGATTGTCGTGACCAATTTGCCGATTCTAATTATCGATCGATCGCGATTGTGGCCGATTGCTGATTCCGATCGACGTGACCGATTTATCGATTCTAATTATCGATCGATTCTGATTATCGAGGCAGACTTCGATTGTCGAGTCCAAGTGTCGATTTCAATTGTCAAGGCCGATTTCAATTGTTGAGGCCGATTGTCGAGACCTATATGTTGTATAGCGACTCGTAGTTGAGGCCCATTGTGATGTATGTTAGGCCCATGTGAAAGGCCCATCGTGATGTGTATTAAGTTCTTGAGTGAGGCCCATGATGTTGTATATTTGGCCCTTATGTGAGGTCATGGGTCCACTATATGTTAGGACCTATGAGGGCCATTCCTCGGGGGCAATGTTGGTTAAATGTCCACATTGTTAAGGTTGATTGTTGATGCCGGTTATTGATACCGATTATGAGTATGTGACAGCATAGCATCATGATACATGCCCATACGCATCATCTGTATGTTTGTTATGAGATGTGGTTGATCATTGCATATGTGATTGAGTATGTTGTTATGAGACTCCTTGATTGACGGAGGTTATCTCACATGAGCGCACGGTATGCGCAGGATTGATGCATGACTGGATTGTATGATTCATGCATCTTGCATTATGATTACTGTACAGCCTAGCGACATCAGGGCCGTAACTTCCACAGGCATATCGTGGATGGCTAGACGGGGTACCGAAAATTTGTTCTAGCATTGGGCTGCCATAGATGGCCCTAGGTGAAAATTCTTAAATCCTCTTAGTACTAGAGGATGCCCCAACGTCGCGAACGAGTGGATACATAAGCGCCCGAGTGCCGAATACCAGAAGGCCGCGACTCCCACTGTGTCGTGGTCGGTTGGGAGGGGGTGTGGCCTTATCAGCCCGAGGGTAGGGGCCATAACTAAGTTGAGTTTGACCAGCTCGTAAATGGGTCTACTATCGACGTGCCAGATAGGTATTGACATACTATTAGCCAAGCGAATAGTGATACGCTCACTTGGACTGTGCTACTGGGAGAGGGGCGGTGCCATTTGAAGTGTACTAAACCCTGGTGATGATCCCAGTGATGAACAGTACTTATATGTGGACTTATTGAGTAGGAGTTGCATACTCATTTATTCATTCATTCACTATCCACTCGGGTTGGTGGTGCGCAACCATTTGTTACTTGTACCTTCGCAATGGTCAGGATTTTGGTTGGGGCGCACAACTAACCTGAGAGCAGGAGTTTACCACGTTGAGTCTGACTATCCAAATTTAGGTATAAGACTGGTTTGGATAGAAGTCCCTTGTGATGAACCCCATAGCCTGCGATATTACGTACTATCATCTCGACTTTACACTCCAGCATGGTCATTCCATTCGCACCACATATTGCATTACATTCGTAGCATATGGCATTTTGGGTTATTGTATTTTTGTATTTATATCTGACGTTATTCGTGATACTCATCAGGAATTGTATAGTTGATCTGTATCGCGTATTCTAATATTGTTCCTCATTTGTATAGTTGATCTGTATTGCGTATTCTGATATTGTTTGATTGATGGACTTGTTAGTATTTCCGCTTACTCTGATTACTTTGATATTGCTTACTTGGTACTTGCCTTGTGCACACACTTTCACCACCCACTAAGCTTTCTATAAGCTTATGCACGATAGATGCGTGCAGGTGACGTTAAGTTGCAGTAGCGTTGAGCTTGGAGCATACAGCGGACCTCTGGAGCTTTGATTTTCGATATATGTATTTCCCTTTCAGCACTGTATTCAACTGTTTATATTAGTGGATATGTGATGATGATGTTGCCTTTATGATTTCGGTATACTTGTGGTTATGCTTATTACGAAATAAATGTACACTGAAAAAAAATCCTCCTTATAGGATCCTAGAATCAGAATCTTACGTATAGGCGTTGGTTTTCGAGAATGGGCTACTACGGAGGCTGTCGGCACCGGATTCGGCGATCGGAGTTCTTGTGAGTTTGATCTTCAAGTTTGGGGAGTGACACAGTGAGTGTTCTCCAGGTGGCTCACTTCAAGCTTTCTTTAGAACAATGTCCCAAAACAGATGATGAAAAGTAAGATATGTCTCATGCGACTTATTCGAATGTGGTTGACAGTTTAATGTATGTCATAGTTTGTACGAGACTGGATATTTCATAGGCAATCAGTGGTATGAGCAGATATATGTCAAACCTCAACAAGAAACATTGAGAAGCGGTGAAATGGATACTTTGATACATTCGAGGTACGAAAGACTGTCTTAACTTTTGAGAAGAAATGGACAAAGTTGGTAGGGTATGTGAATTCAGACTACGCAGGCAGTGTGGATTATAAAAAGTCGACTTCAGGTTACTCGTTTGTACTAGTGGGTGGAGCAATTAGTTGAATGTCGAAGCTTCAGTCTGTAGTGACTCTTTCCACGATCGAAGCAAAGTATATGACAGTGACGGAAGCATTTAAGGAATGTGTTTGGTTGAGAGGCATGATAAATCAGTTGAAACTTCAGCAGGAGGCCGTGCTGGTTAACTGTGATAGCGAGAGCGCTATCAATTTGGCTAAAAATTATGTTTATCATTCAGGTACTAAACACATTGATGTTTGTCACCATTTTATCTAACAGGTGCTTGATGAAGGAGGCATAACTTTAGAGAAGATTTACACTAGCGTGAATCCAGCGGACATGCTCACCAAAGTTGTTCCTGTAAAGAAGTTCAAGTTTTGTTCAACTTCTCTGGACCTGACGATGATGTAAAAGGAAGACGGAGTGTACACGAGAAACATTGATAAATTTGTGATGCAAGGCATAGATAAATCAGTTGAGACTTCAGCAGGAGGCCGTGCTGGTTAACTGTGATAGCGAGAGCGCTATCAATTTGGCTAAAAATTATGTTTATCATTCACGTACTAAACACATTGATGTTTGTCACCATTTTATCTAAGAGGTGCTTGATGAATGAGGCATAACTTTAGAGAAGATTTACATTAGCGTAAATCCAATGGACATGCTCACCAAGGTTGTTCTTGTAAAGAAGTTCAAGTTTTGTTCAACTTCTCTGGGCTTGACGATGATGTAAAAGGAAGACAGAGTGTATACAAGAAACATTGATGGATTTGTGATGCAAGGCATATATAACAGAAGATGACAAGAAGATACACGTTTGATGATTTAAGACATGGTGGAGATTATTGTAATAAATGTCTTAAATTAAGTCTGTTACTAGGTCTGTCGATGTAATCGATAGTCTGTTCGATGTCACCTTTGATGGCATCGAATAGTCCTCGATCCCATCGATGTTTTCTGAATTTTCTTCAGTTGATCAGTGGACTAACTGGACACTTTTCAATGCCATTGATGAGTGTTCGATGCCATCGAGAATTTCTGAAAAATCATGCTTTGTCTGTAGACAATTGATGTGTTACTTCGATGCCATCGATAAGATTAGTTCTATGCCATCGATAGGGCTTCGATGACATTGACAAATTTTGCGTAGATTTTATACAAAACTGTGAATTACGGGCTTTGTTTCCGATTTCATTTGGGATTCTTTCTAAAGCTATATATATGGGTGTAAATGGGATTAAGAGTTATTCTAAGGGTTTCTAAATAGTTCTAGAGTTTCAAAGGGTGAGATTCGAAGTTGTTCGAATTAGGTAAGCCTTCTCTCTCTTTGTAATTTCTACTTTCATAGTGAATTTCTGTCGCTTCGTGCTGCGATTTTTTCCCGAAAGGATTTTCCACGTTAAAATCCCCGTATTCTCTTTGTGTTTACTTGGTGCTATTGGATTGCTATCCTAGATTCATCTCTGTGTGACTTCGCTGTTTCCCCAACACACACACACACACACACACACACATAACTTTTTAGATTATTTAGTAAAAGTCTAATCAGGGTACTTATTTGTTTAGAAAGTAACAAATAAGCTTAAATTTTATAAATTGGGCGGGAGTTACTTTTTGATACAGAGCTTATTTGGCTTAAGTGGGTAGACATTGTGGACTAATTTTTAGACAAGTTTGTCTTTCCACTTTTCAAGTAATTCCCATCTTACCTTCTTGTTTTCTCTTTATAATCTCTTCAAGGTAAGCACACTTGATGAATGACCTATATTGAAGGTGCACAGTCCACATCTAAGGTCTCGCATGATGCATGACCCATATCCAAAGTAGAGCACATGATGGATGATCGACATAAAAGGTGCGCCCCACATAATGAACGGTGGATGTCAAAAGTGAGCCCTACATGATGAACAATCCACTTCAAAGGTAGGGCCCACACTATGGACACATCAAGTGTGGACCTCACGTGATGGGTGATAAGTAGTGGACATTGAAGGGTCCCACATAAAGAACAAATAACATTGATGGTGGGCACCAAACGATGGATGACTTACATCAAGGTGGGCCCCTAATGATGGATGGTCCACATTTAAGATGGGCCTTGTATGATGGACAACCCACTTTGAAGGTTTGGCTCACACAATGGACGGTTCACATAAAAGGTGGGCTCCATATGATGGTTGATCCACATCTAATGTATGACATAATGGATAACCCAAATGTCTTAAAATATGAAATCGTAGTCATCCATTCTTTGTCATTTAGGGCATGATTCATCTATGATGAGATCCATCAAAACAACCATTTGGATTACTCTTATAATAGAGTTGTTATAATCTTTAAAGATGACTATCGACTACCCCTTAAAAAAAGCTCTTATTCGAAGATTTTACCAAATGTGCTTATTTAAAATAAAAGCTTATTTTGGACTTTAAAAAAAGTGATTTTACTAAATGAACTTATTTAAAACAAGAGCTTATTGGAAGAGCTCTTATTGAATTAGAGTAGAGATGCCAAACGAGCCCTTAGTATTGGTCATCACTCCTTTACAAGGAAGAATTTATTAGCATTTTCACTTAAACTAAGGCCTACATGCTAAGATGGGCCAATGATTTTAACTGCTTATATTCTTGTTACTTTATGTTACTATAGTAAATAAGTTTTTCGACGATAGTCACGCTTCATTAATGGTTCTAACCTTTGAATTTTAGAGTTGAATGCTAGCCATTGAAAACTTCTGTTAATTGTTTTAAATTCATCCATGGATGGTGAGGATCATAATAATCCATTTAGCATACTGTCCTTATAGTGGTTCATATACGGAAGTCTCTACAACATGGACGGTTTTAATCATTGGAGCACTTAGCATATGAGCCCTAATAAGAGGAGACATATACTAGATCTTGAGTAGTGATTATTGAAAATTGGATGCCTCAAATATATGTTGAAATAGGGGCCATTGACTGATCGACATTCTAGTCGATAGGTCAAAGGTTATCAAAATAATTCAGTTTTTTGACAAAACTCTTTGGATAGTTTTTAGAGTTTTTGAAAAGTCAAAAACTCTAGTTAATAAGTTGACCCAACCGATCGGAGTGTATTGACCGGTCAACCCTACAAGTTGAAGGGTTACACAGTTTTGCACATTTTTTGCGCGATTTATTTTTATTTCCATTTTTTCTTAAATATGTAAGTGTAAACAGGATTAGGTTGAATGCTAAATGTTCTTAAGGGTTTAAGAGGGTTTTGTAGAGATAAAAAGCTAGGGCTTTTCTCTTGGGGCTTCGAATCGATAAGGTTTCATCTCTTGTAACTTTGTTATTCACAGTGCATTATCGCTTTGTGCCAAGGTTTTTTCCTACAATGGTTTTTTCACATAAATTTAGAGTGTTCTTTATTGGATTTTCTTGTGCAATTGTGGTTACATTATTTAATTCCTCTCTGTATGCTTTTGCAAGTGACAACAAGTGGTATAAGAGATAATGTTGAGAAGCAGATCGGATATGAAGGTAAGGTATCTATGGCATCTAACATGAAGTTCGATGTAGAGAAGTATTTCAAGAAAAATAACTTTGAACAATGGAAGGTGAAGGTGAAGGGCCTTCTAGTTCAGCAAGGATTGGAAAATGTACTCCTTGGAAAGCAATCGAAAACTATGAAAGAATAAGAGTTGAACAAGTTAGATCAAAAGGTTAATATCTTAATCCAGTTGTGTCTAACAAATGAGGTCCTTTAAAATGTTATGAGGGAGAAGACTACGGCTGATACATGGGCGAAGTTAGAGAACATTTATATGAAGAAGTCTTTTAAAAATCATTTATATCCGAAGTTACAGTTGTTCAATTTGAAGATAACCAAAGGGGCAAATGTTGCGACCCACATTAGTAACTTCAAGAGGTTTGTTTGCAAATCATTAAACGTGGATGGACAATGAAGGATGAAGATTAAGTATGTATTCTGTTGAATTCTCTTCCGGAATCATATGAGTCATTCTAGGACTCTTTGTGCACCAATAAGATGACCATTAGTATTGAGACCTTTGTCTCAACTCTTCAATCGAAGATGATAAGAAAGAAAAGTAGCGACGTAGGTGCCTTTACAAATGCACTGGTTATGAGGGGAAGAAATTCTAAGTTGGATAGTGGATATTCGCGATCGAGATCCAAATCTAAGGACATTTAAGGCAAGCTGAAATGCTCGAATAATAGCATGATAGGGCACATGAAGAAGGATTGTCAAAATCCTAAGTTTAAGAATGAGAAATCTAAGGGTTCTTTTAGAGAGGCTAATATTGTGGAATCCAGTGAGGAGGCGAGTGGTAATGATGTGCTGACCGTATTAAAATCTGGGTATTTTGACGATGAATGAATTTTGGATATAGGGGCTTCGTATCATATGACCCCTTATAAGAATTGGTTCATCAGTTATTGTGAGTGTAATGCTGGCCATGTGTTCATGAGCAATGACAATGTCTATAACGTGGTTGGTGTTGGATCGATGTGCGTTAAGATATTTAATGGCATGGAGTGTATCTTGATTGATGTGAAATATATTCATGAGTTGAGGAAGAGTCTGATATCTCTAAGTGCACTTGAGGCACTTAGGTGCAAATTCACCAGGTTCGATCTTGTCCTTAAGGTTTCAAATAGGGCATTAATAGTCATGAAAGCATAAAGGAATGATAACCTTTATAGTTGATCAGGAGTACTTCATCGGGTAAAGCTACAATATCTATAGTGGTTTCCACGTCTTCATGTATATGGCATGTATGCATAGGCCACATGAGTGAAGGAGGCATGAAGGTACGTTCTAACCGTTGTTTGATTCTAATTTTTAAAATCATTGATTTTAATATATGCAAGCATTGTATATATGATAAATAGTCAAGGTTATCTTTGAAGTATGTGAAATATGGTTGTAAGGTGGTTCTAGATTATGTACATTCTGATGTATGGGGGCTGTCGCCCATAGTTTTTGATGAAGGGTCTTTATGATTCATTACGTTCATTGACAACTATTGCAAAAAGGTGTGGGTTTACTTTCTAAAAAATAAATATGAAGTTTTCACCAACTTCAAATAGTAAAAGACGATAGTGGAAAAACAGTTAGGGCAAAAGGTGAAAGTGTTAAGGATAAATAATGGTGGGGAATTCACTTTTGAGGATTTCAATTATTTTTGTAAAGATAAAGGGATCGTGAGGCACAACATAGTGCGTCACACACTAAATCAAAATGTTGTGGTTGAGTGAATGAATTGGATTCTCTTGGAGAGGGCTTGATGCATGATGAGTAATGCTGGATTGGGCAATGAAATGTGGACTAAGGTATTAACACAGCTTGTTACTTGGTAAATCACTCATCTTCTACAACTATCGATTATAAAATTCTAGAGATAGTGTGGAGTGGTAATAGGTAGACTACTCCAGGCTGCGACTATTTGGTTGCGATGCTTACTCTTAAGTATCGTCAGTTGAGATAAATAAGTTAAACCAAAGGGTCAAAATGTACACCTTTGTCAGCTATGGTGATGTTGTGAAGGGGTACAGGCTATATGACTAGGTCACATGGAAAATTATCCTTAGTCGTGACATCAAATTCGACGAAGGAACCTTGTTCTTTAAGGATGAGCATAAGGAAGCGAAAAAGTTGGTTGTGGACGTTCAGCTAAACAAAGATGAGACACGAGCTGATACTAAGACGCAAATAGAGGTATAAGATTAAATAGAGCAACCACTTGTGAGAAGGAATCCACTAAGGGATCGCAAGTTACTGGTGAGATACATAAATGACTCGAATGTTGTATTTGCTCTCATTATAGATGAATGTGATGTATATACTTTTTAATAGGCTCTTGACAATGTAGATGTTGAAGAAAGAAAACTAAAATCTAACCAATAGATCAACATGGAGATGATCAAGAATCCTAAGTGGTTTAAAGATGAGTGAACATGTTAAATAAGTAGTCACTTACATATATGGATTTTCTCGCATGCATCTCATAGCACATCATGTATATTTGCTTATTTACCTTTAATTATTATTGATATCTATTGAGTATGTAATTACCTTATATAATGATTGATTCTCTAGAATACCAAACAACTCAGTGAATGAGTATCCCTTAAATTCTTAGGCAAGTGTCTCACATGGACCCAAGTTGGTACCAATAAGGCCTCCTCCTTCAACTGAGGTCAAGGTTGGGGAAGAAGTTTGGCCTATTTCACAGTAGGCTACTCATCCCTAGATTTATGGTCACACAATGTACGTAAGAAACCACGAGCAAGCATTATGAGTGCGCTTCTACATATGATGGATTTTTGTAGGTCTTGGTTGAATTGATGTTGGCAGGCCAGACATTGTGTGTAGCCATGGCCCTAGTAGTTTAACTTGTAAACATACCTTAGTAGTTGGCATACTGATTTATATATTCTTTCTTTTGTATTTTGATCATATTATGAATTATGCGTATCACTACTTGCTGGGCTTTTAGCTCATGTTGTTGATTGAAAAACCATTTAGGTTCTGGAAAAAGACTTTGAGACTTTTGAGAACAGACTGATGCATTTGACAAGCATGCTCTTGCTGATTTGATGATTAAATAAAGATTGTTACTTAAGTTCTTGATTTGAATAATGTTATGTTTACATTCGGCCAAGTGTGTCCATATGGATGACTGTATTGGATTATTACTGTTATTCTTAGGATGGATGATTTAGTAATGAATGATGATTATTTGATTATCATACTATTTACTCATGGCTTAAATACTCGACTTAGTGATGTAAATTATGTATATATTTTCCACACCTGAGTCACACCTCTGACTCAGCAACTGAGTCAAGCGAGCTTGAGTTTCTGAAGGAGGGGTGTGACAAGATCGAAGAAGCGTTGCTCATATTATCTGTTAGATAAAGTGGTTGACCATTAAGATTTTTTTTTTTCTTTCTTTGAAAATAATAACACATTTTGTAAAATATTTTTCAAAATAAATCTTGGACATTGATCAATATGGCCTAAGTAAGAGAATATAAGACTTTTATAAGTTGAGCCTATTTAATTAATGATTTAGATCTATTTAAAGTTCGGGTCATATTAAAAAGGTGAAAGGGATGGTACACTTCTTTACATGACTCTTTTCATTTGGGATAACTGGACCTAGTTAAAAATGATATGTCATTGTATTGAGTTGGAATGTTGGAAAGGTTCGTTACTGAATGTATAAATGGACATACAAATTAATAAATATGTTTCATATAAGTAATGCATTAATATAAGGGCCTATTTGATTTTCCGACTCAAGTGTAATTACCATGTAAATAGGTAATAATTATTTACCTAGGTAATTACCACATCTTTCTCAATGCAGATGCGACAACATACTTTTTTAATACTTTAATCGAGAAATTTACAACATCAATGTGGGGCCCATCGTGATGTATGTTACTTATCCACATTGCTCATTTGTTATGCCAGCCGAATTTATGGCATGAGCAAAAAAATGAGGCAGATCCAAAGGTCAAGTGGACCACACCATAGGAAACAACGAGAATCGAACGCCTACCATTAAAAACTTCTTGGGGCCTTTAAAAGTTTTGGATCAAGCTGATATTTGTGTTTTCCCCTTATCCACGCCTGTGTGACCCTATGAACGGGTTAGATGATGAAAAAACCTCAATGTGGGCCTAGTGAAGAAAATAACTTCAATGGTGGATGAATTAAGGCCATTGTTTCTTTTAGTGTGAGTTATTTGAGTGTTGGATCTGCCTCATTTTTGGGTTCATGTTCCAAAATGTTCTAATAAAATAGATGGACGGTGTGGATATTCATATACATTACAGTGGGGTCCACATATTTAAGTCAACACTTTTGTTTCGATTTTCGAGGTGAAATTACTCTCATATTTTCAAACATGGTGAAAAAGTAATAATTACTTGTTTACCATGATTTACATGTATCATGGAAATCAAACAGGACCTAAACTAAAGGAAAAAACATGTTATACACTTTCATTCAATTAGTAGGGCCTTCAATTAAATTAGCTAGAATGGTAATGTGCCTATTTCATCTATGTTGGCAAGAGCTTTGCACATCATCATGATTCCTTTAGGTGAAATCATGACACACTAGTGACTTCACTAAACATGAAGTTGATCAATGCTTATCAAACAAATTAAAGGCCCCCAACACCTTTGGTGAGATGGATCTCTTAAACTAATACTACTAACACTAATTACGTACTCTACATCATTTGTATCCTATCAAACAATGTCATTCCTAATTTATTTCGATCATCGTTTGTTATGGACACAAATATAACCTATTGTAATCCTAAATTCGCATGAAGAATTACTAATTAATTCCACTCAAAGGAATCTCAAATCAAAGACTTTGATTGATTGAAGTCACTTTTGTGACTAGCATAACCAATTCCAACCTTCAAACCTTTCAACACTACTGAGGTCATGGCATTGATTCCCTAGTGGGGGTGGCTAACAGTGAAGTGTGAACTGCCAGTGGGGTGTACTAACAAGCTAACAAAAACAAAAAAACCTTCAAACCCTAGATTTAAGGATCTTTCTATGGTCTTACCTTCAATGGACCATCTTAAAGAAGTCTTATTTTACCCAAGATATGTCTGATGTTAAATGCCGATGGTGAGAGAATTTTATTTAAACTTTTGATTAAAATTTTCATTCCTTTTATCAATAACCAATATTAGCCCTTTAGCATAGGTTAGGACTCAAATTTGGCCGAATTAAAACTTGATATCAAATCTCTATGATTGGCCCATAATTTGGTTGATATAAGTTAATAAATATTTTCGGAATGTACTAATTGGTCTAGGAAGCATATATCAGCCTAATTTAATCTGAAATGAAACAGATTCATTCAAAACATCCTGTAAATGACTATAATCAATCTAGTAAGATATGTCAGATCTTTCCAATCTGATTGGACCATAACAAAGACTACATCAAGAACATTCAAACTAAATTTCATCCCATTGTGAACAATGGATCATGAGATATGGCCCACTCAATGAACTACCTACCGATCTTGTCCCTCTAATAGCTTTGCGATGATTGGGACGAGAGCCACTCATTTTGAAGATATTGATGAGAAGAACAAAATTACTAGATCAAATATCCCAAAGGAGAGCAAATATTAGTCTAAAAGTAGGCCATAATCTGCCGACGTTATCAATATTGCGCAAGGGCCAGCGCACATGTGAATTTTAGGTCTTAAGTGCTCATCCAATGATCTAGTGGTTGTGGGGCCCCATCCACAACAAGCAAAGGGTGGGCGTAACACTCTCAAGTGGTCAGACAATCAGATCCACACACGGATGATCTCGAGCACAAACATTGTCATATATACAATATTTGCATGATTAATGGCGTGGATTTCATATGCATATGTGGGCCTACATATTTAGAAATTTCTCAATTTTTTTCAAAAATCCTAATTTGTAAATTTAGAAATTTTAGTTGTTATGGAATCTTAGGAAAGAAAAATTCCAATTAGAGTAGCCGAGAGAGAGAGAGAGAGAGAGAGAGAGAGAGAGAGAGAGAGAGAGAGAGAGAGCCTCTCTCTCACACCCAAGGCCGTGCTGAGGCCTTTAAGAAAAGGGGTGAGTGGACATTGCTGACCTCGTGAGCCCCACATAAGTCATCTCTCAAACAATGTGAACTGTCCATTCACCCCTCTATACGTGAGCTTCAAAATAAGCCTCATATGTATATGGGATTTTCAAATGATGTCCATATTCGATTTTGTGTGACTCGAACTTCATCTCCTAAATCTATATGTTGCAACAAGATCTTAGCTAATCCTGGTTATTCAAATCGTTGGAGATAATGGATCTAAGAGAATACAAAAGAAATTTCAAATTTACAACTTAAGAATGACAAAAAAAAATCAATTGCCTCTATTAAACCTATAAACATATATAATATTCATAAAATTTAATAATCACCATTGATCCAAGCCATACATTGAACTAAAACACACAATTCATCACATAAACATAAACATAAACCATAATCATTCAATGAAAAGAAACCGTTTATATTAGGTCATATATTTAAAATAATCCACCTTTTAAATTGCACCAACGACAATATAGTGAAATTGGAAGGACTCGATCTCCTAACCCAGGAATCCATTATACTTGATTTTGCTCTATCCTCATTCCGAGTACTATAATTTGATTGGTTAACACCAAATAGAATCTAATCACATCACTGAAAAAATTAAAACTAACAAGTATTGAAAGGGACCGCTTTAATACCAGTTGTGGGATTTTTGGGTCAAAAGGTAGTATAACAAAAGAAATTTTTTTTTTTTGTTTAAAAATAAAAAAAATCCAATTCAATACATTGAGCTAAAGATTCCTATTAATGTAATATCAAATTTCATACATAATCTAAATCACATATTTAAATGGGAAACCATGTTTGATGTCGATGGATAAGGATGAAACTTGATTTTTTGCACCTTTTATTCTTCTAGAAACTTGAGACAAAAGAAGTGATTTTCTATATATTGTGTAGGTGAGATAACCAAAACCTGTATTTATAGCAAAAAGAGCTGGAGTAGCTCAACCTAGTACAACTACTCATCTAAGATTCTCTAGAATATAAGTATTTATTTCTCTGCAAGAGTTAACATTTCACTAACATACTCTAGAGTCCATGTTTATCTGAACCGATCAAAATTTTTTAATGGTCAATAGGTTTGACAAATCCCAAGTCTTACACATCATGCATGAAATATACCAAAAATGCCCTTCAAATCCTAAGGCGTCAAATCCGTGCCCAACCTAATTAATAAATGGACTTACATGTTAGGGACTAAAAACCGAAAGCCTGGTGGGTCATCGGTCCTATTGACAGTTCTAATGCACACACAAACTGTCCAAATTATAAGGCCCTCTTGTGTATAGAGCAAATCTGCAAAAGCATAACGATTGTATGATCATTTCCGTCCATGCTAGATTTTAAATTTGTACAAATATGCTAATTAGTATTTATTAGATTATATGATTTATATTTAGCAAGTGTACAACTAATTTGGAGTAAAAACTTAGAATAGTGTATCTTTTGTATAAGAGGACTTCCTCATTTAGTGAAAATTATGAAGAGAAATTTCTTTAATTTACACGGTATTGGAGAAAAATCCCTTCATGCTTTAATATTTATGCCGGAATCTAACCGTTCTCACCCATCACTCCACCTTAACAACCTCTTCACCCCAAAACCCCCTCTGCGCCTTGTCTTTGCCTGAACATTTTTTTGACAAATATATATATATATACACACCTTGTCATTCTCAGGTATAAAGCTTGTCTTGTTGTAAAAGGCTACATTTAATAGGAAGTCCTTAACTATCATGAAACTTATGCCCTGGTTGTAAAAATGGTTATTTTTTGATGTCTTTTTATCATTGTTGCAATCCAACATTAGCCTCTTTACCAATTGGATGTCTACAAGACTTTCTTATATGGTGAGTTAGATGAAGAGATTTACATGTCTCTGCCGCTTGATTTTTCTCACAGGAGTCTCATGTTTATCAACTAAAAAAGTCATTTATTAACTCAAACAAACTTCCAAACAATGGTTTGCTAAATTCTCCACAGCATTACATATTGATGGTTACATTTAGTCCAAGGCTGACTACTCCCTCCTCAAGAGGCGTCATGGTACCAGTTTTACTGCTGTCTTGGTCTACATTGATGATGTCATTGTCACGGCAACAACAATGATGCCATATCTACTTAAATGACTTTATTACACTGTTAATTTTACGTTAAAGACCTCGGACCACTTAAATACGTTTGGGCCTTGAGATAACTTGTTCCCATTGAAGCATCTACATAAGTCAAAGTAAATACACTCTTAATATCTTATATGATGTCAGTTTATTTGGTTCCCATCTTACGACTTATTTATGGATCAAAAATCTGAACTCACTAATGAGAAAGGTGAATTTCTCACTAATCCAACCACATATCATCAATTGGTTGGACATCCTTTTTATCTTAGTAAGATTACTCAGTTGAATATTATATAATTTGCATAGACTCTTAGTTAATTCATGAACAAATTGTGACATCTTCATTGGGATATGGCGCTTCACATTTGTTATTTTCTGAAAGGAAATTTGAGGCAAAGTTTACTTATGTCTTCTTTTAGTTTCTTCCATCCGAAAGAATATTGTGATTATGATTGAGCTAGTTGTCCCATGACATGCCACTCTCTCACCGGATGTTTTGCTTTCCTTAGTGACTCTTCTCTTTTATGGAAGACAAAGAAGCAAGCTATTGTATCCCACTTATCAGTTGAAGCTAGATATTTCTTCATGGCTACAACCAGTTGCGAACCGACATGGCTTGTTTTTTATCTTTTTCACAACCTTTTTGTTCAAAATATTTAGTTGGCCCTCATGTTTTGCGACATCAAGCTGCCCTTCACATTGTTGTTAATCCAAATTTTTATTAATGTAAAAACTACACTAAGCTTGATTGTTACCATATTTGTGAAAATATTCAATCAGGGTTAATTCAACCTACTTATGTTCAATTGCCACTTCAATTCCCCAATTATTTACCAAACCATTGGGCAAGCAATCATTTTGATGATTGATCTCCAAGTTAGCGGTTCTCAATGCTTAGCCTCCAACTTGAGAAGGAGTATTAAACTATAAATCTTTATAAATTTCTTAATTAGCATTGATTAAAATTTAAAATTTATATTCAACAATTGTATGGTTAATTTATACTCAAAACTTAATCCAAAAAGTTTGTATCTTTTTCATAAGAAAGCCCTTTTCCTCTTTTAGTAAAAATCATCAATGAAAATTTCCCTACTTTCCAATCCAAACCAACTTGCTACCAAAACGGATGGTTAAAAGTAAAATGTTAAGCAGGTAAGAATGGATAAAGTGGGAATGCTAGCTAGTAAATAAAATCATTTTTCAAAATTGTACGATTAGTGTTCGTATGACTCAGATCGCTGCAAAGGTGGGCCCCACCCGCAAAGGACGAAATCCTGAAACACGCCAACTTAAGTGCATGCTGATGAACAATCATCATAAATATAGTCAGTTTTCACGTGGTATTGACTCTATTGGTATAAGAACAAGCTTTTCTAAGCGCTCACGCGTGTGTAATAAAACTCATGTACACGCCCGCACATGTGCTACCATGGGATATATTATATAAGATCCAATCCATCCATCAGGTTGGACCAACATTCTACATGTTTTTCAAAAATAAATGTTGACATGTGGACCCCAAATATTGAAACAGGTAAATGGATTAGAAACCTTTAGCTAGTCTTTATTTAGAGCCGTACATTATTTAGAGTCTTTATTTAGAGCCGTAGATCAATCTGATTATTTGGCTAGGCATCCGTATAGTGATTTCTTTCTAATGGATGCGTTGGATATAGGATCTATGTTGCCACGCTGGCACGTGGCATGTACATTAGCTTTATTTCACACGCGCGTACACTTAGCAGAGCTCGCGTAGAAACTGGATTTGGCAATTTATCTTAGATACTTGTAGCACATTCTCCACGTTCTTTTGATGCTGTCGGCAACTTTCTAAATTCCGTATGAGACTCTCATCCGCCGCGCTGGATGAGGATGTTAACCTCGTCGCCCACCATTTCACACGTTTAATCTTCATCGGACCGTCTATCATCTGGCCATGTCAATATATGCATCACATATATTAAATTCACACTGAATAAATTATCCTATCTGTTACATTAATCCTGACCGTTCACCCAACGACCACCATATTTAAGGATAGGATTGCCTATTCTGTATTATTTTTATTAACGGGTCTTGATCAAGTAAATGGACGGTCTGGATCCATTTATCATCTTCCATGTAACGGGTATTGAACGAAGAATGGGCCATCCAGAACCAGATTGGCCATCCAAAAACTACCTCGAAATTCCACAAAAGCGAGTGGAGGAATTTCAGCGCCTCTTACGTGAAACATCAAACCACGGCGCAGAAAAATGAGACATATCAATGGAATGTGATGTTTCGACACGTGAGCAAATACCCAGCAAGGTCGACTCTATTCTAGATCAGTGGTGAATATTACTGGTTAATCGCAACCCACCTGTCCATATGGGCCCCAGTCTAGGTGGCCACGGTGGAAAAATGATAAAAGTTAAAAAGTAAAACAGAAAAGTGATGTAACAAGTCGAGCATGATGTAATGCTGTTACATCACTGGACGGTGCCGTTGAAAATATCTGGAAGCGGATCGGCAGGTGTACCCCACATCAGTTAGATAGCTGGTGGATTGACGTCAGCAAGTTGCGTGGGTTCCACCAGGAGGCATGTGTTATATGTAAACCGTTCGTTTATTTGGTGAGTTTGTCTTAAGGTTTGAGCTGAAAAATAAAATAGATCTAAAGATCAAGTGGACCACATTGCAAAAAAACAGCAGTGGATTGAACGCCACCATTAAAGCCCTAACATAGGTGCCTTACATCCACACCCTCACTCATTTTAGGACATGAGAAAAATGAAGCAAATCCAAACTTTGGGTGAACTATGTTACGTACAGGAGAAACGGTAGTAATTGAATACCAACCATTAAAAACCTGTTGGTAAGGTCACAAAGATATGGATGAAAGGATTATGAATATCAAATTGATCCAAAAGATTTGTAGCCCACAAGAAGTTTTTTAATGGCTAATCACCACTCTTTCCTATGGTATGGTCCACCCTATATTTGAATCTGCATCATTTTTAGAATCATGCGTTGGAACTGACCTGTCAAAATGGATGAATGACATGGATTCAAGGCACATGTATCACAGTGAGCCCCACATTTAGGGATCCACCCAATGTGAACCTTCCTGTGCACTGTCTATCACTGGGACATGCGTTGAAATCCCTTGATTTGGCATTTTTAAAGTAGCCATCCTTCATCTAAGCCATAGATGAGATTGGTAAGATAGACTCCCAAAAGTGATTTTTTACGATTATAAGTAATTCACGATGGTTTTTAATAAATACATGGACCTTTTTTTTAAAATTAAAACAAGCTTGACCATTAATATTAGAAAATAATAAAAATTAATAATCTAATTAGCATTCTGATACCTTTTTCAAAAAGATACCTTACTAATTTAGATGATCGCGAAGCTTCTTTATGTGACGGCAGCCGTGAGAGCTAGTGGATGGATGTTCATGTAAAATCCCTGTCACCTCATGCTAGTGGCATGAGCTCTAAAATCAGTTCCATCTATGATTCAATTGGACCATATGATTGAAAACATGTGTACAAAGTGATCCTCACCCTCCAAATTGTTTCTATTAATGTGTCCTATTTAAATTAAGGATGGGTATGAATTTTTGAACATGGATCTAAATGTTTGAGTCTAATCTAATAATTAGAGTAGATTTTATAGAATTATCACAGTGGGCCTAATAAAAATCAAGGGTGGGCGTTTGTCTCCCAACCATTTCCTTTGTATGGGCAATAGGATCATAAAGCGGCCTAATCTTTGCCTATGAGCCTCATATGGTACTAAATATTTAGTGATTGGAGTGAATCTTACATAAATATTAAGGTAGGCTCTATCAAAATAAATATAAAGTGGTGGCTTTTTTTTTTCCCCCTTAAGGTGGTACCCTAGAGTTGAGAAGGGATGCACGGAACTTTAATTTTTGGTGGGGCCCACGGTGATGTTTTTGTAACATTTACTCTGACCATTAGATTTGTAATCCTAGTTTAGGTAAAAAAGAAGAAGAAGAAGAAGAAGAAGAAGAATGACTTACGATTGAGGTGGGCCACACCAAGGAAAACAATTGGGTGAGAGATATCCACCCTTGGTTTTTACAAGGCCCACCATGATAATTATATGAAATCCACCTCAACCTGTAAATGCCACACAAATATTTAGGTAGGCTAAAATTCAGTACCATCTATGCTTTAAGTAAGGCCCTATACCAAAAGCAATAATTCAGAGGATGATCATTGCCTTTTTCACTGTTTTCAATAATGTGATATACCTGAATCACAATTGGGGATGATTTTTAGGCCTTTGGCACAACATGAGGTGATAGTTGATGGGAACAAAGGAAACATGGTGGTAGGGCCAATCAAACGACCAATCATGTGCTGGGAGGCTAGCCTAAGCCCTGGTTTAAAATAACGGTAGTGGCACAATAATAGCACTGATTACTAAGATAGCTGTTTGAAAATTGGTAGTGGGATATAAATTTCATATTAATAAGTTTTTTTTTTGTAAAATTTCTTTAATACTAAATGCAATTTGACAAATGGTTAAAACTGTCGAATCCATATGATATTTGCGTGGCATTAGCTGAAATTAGCATTGAACTTAATGAACAGTCCAGGCCAATGGATGAGATTATCTAAGTGTCACAATGCAGCTAGGAGTACTATAACTTACAATACCCCAAGAGCTCAAGAGCACTTTTTTTTTACCCATGCAATCACACTACATAGTAGAATTTCACCGGAATGAATACTTGAGCCCACGCACTCACACCATACAGTGGAATTTCACCGGAATAAATACTTGAGCATGGGACCTAGTGTTGAAACTGTTGTGAGTCTACCACCGCGAGGCATGAGCAAGAGATCACCTGATTGAGTTTAGTTCATTTTAATTGAGAAATGTGCCCGTGCACTCGTATCTAGGGGTGTACACGAACCGAGTTAGCTCGGATAGCTTGTTTGACTCGACTCAAAAAAGCTCGATTTGACTCGGTTCGAAGCTAAGTTCGAACTGAGTCGAGCTGATTTTTTGAGCTCGAAAATGAGTTCGAGCTGGCCCAGCTCAACTCAACTCGGATTGAATCCACCTCGAATCGAACTAGTTCGGTGACTCAGTTACTTTGCTGTTGATGTTGCTCACCAACTGTTTGATGAAATGACTCAACCAAGTGTGGCTGGTACCTAAAAGTGTGTAGGTTCTCAGTTCTCTTTCCTATCTATTTATATGTTAATATTGTGTATGAATGAGTCTATGCATGTGAGTTCTTTAGTAATCATTGACATGATTGCATGTATTCTGGTAGCTCATGATCCATCTTCCAGAACTGATTCAAATGGTGAGTGTGCAAACTCTTCTCTAGCCGTCATAATGAATGGTCCTAGTCTCTGTAGGCATAGCATTTCAAGGATTTTGAAATTTATTTATTTTGTTCTCATTTTGTGCACAAGATTCTGTTCCTTGATAGTAAAGTTTGCAATGTTTCTTGTCTTAGTTTCCAAAGAAGGTAAATACATGAAATAAATATCTTTTTTTTTTTCTTGGTTTTTATGTTGCTTAAAAGGTGTTTGATAAAATACATGTAAAACCATTGCTTCTATTTTATAAACAGTAGGATTTTGAAAGTGCAATTCAGGTGTTTGTGGAAATACTACAATGGCGAACTCGGCTCAAACTGGCGCGATCTGTTGACGGAACCGAGTCGAGCTAGCCAGTCAGGCTCAAGGACCGAGCTGAGCTGAGTTTGAGCTGAGGTCAGCTAGTGGCCGAGCCGAATCAAGCTGAGGCCAGCTTGACCCGGTTCGACTCGATGTACACCCCCACTCGTATCACTATAAGTTATAATGCTCCTTAGTTGCATCAGTTTAGTAATACCGTCCAATCGATTGATCTGAAGTGTCCACTAGGTCCAAAATACATTTCCAGCAAATCCATCCATAGTTTGGCCTTATTTTTTATGGCCATCGAATTTCCAAGCCATGAATGGGATGGCATTCATGGCTATAATTGCCTAACAAAAGTGATATTTCTTTAGTACATAAGCAATCTATGATAGTCTCTAACAAATTGGTGGATCATATTGTTAATCAGACTTATTTTGTGTAATTGATCTTGACCATCTATGTTAAAGACCATTGATTGAATGGTTAATATCTATCGAATTAGTATGATACTTTCGGGTTGCCCATGAAATGATGTGCATTCAACCTAGTGAAAAGACCAGATCAATGGATTAGATAGTCAAAGTGTTCCAATCCAGAAACTCGGAGCACTATAACTCTCATAGCACTTGGAGCAATACTCTATCTTATTATCAAAACAAGGGGCCAGTTTGGTTTTTAATTTGGTTTTATATATAAGTGATCCAATCCATTCAAATTATGGACCCCAATGTTGACACTACAAGAAAGAGGGTTTTTAGCAACGAAACTTTTAGCGACGAAATAAATTTTCGTCGTTAAAAGAGTACCTTTAGCGACGACACTTTTAGCGACGAACGTTTTCGTAGCTAAAAATCATGGACGAGACTTTTAGCGACGAAAATATTCGTCGCTACAGGCTCAAAACATTTTTTGGACGATTACTTTTAGCTACGAAACTTTTCGTAGCTAAAAATCGTGTATGGGACTTTTAGCGACGAAACAGTTCGTCGCTAAAAGTAATTTCCCGCTTTTTAAAAAAATTTCCCGCTAAGAGTTTTAAAAATCAGATCTGATTTTTCGCGACGAAAATATTCGTCGCTAAAAGTGTTGTGTATTCCAGTTTGAGAATTCCGGTCCCTGACTTTTAGCGACGAACCAAAACCGTCGCTAATAATTTTTTTAACGACGAACATTTTCATCGTTAAAAGTAATTTCCAGAAGAGTTTTAGCGACGAATATTTTCGTGGCTAAAAAATCAGAAGTCTGCTTTTAGCGACGAACCCTTTCGTCACTAAAAGTGTTGTGTATCTTAGTTTGAAATTTTTGGCCCCGACTTTTAGCGACAAACCAAGACTGTCGCTATTAATATTTTGAGCGACAAAAATTTTCGTCGCTAAAAGTAATTTCCAAAAGAGTTTTAGCGATAAATATTTTCACCGCGAAAAACAATGGTCTACTTTTAGCGATGAAAACTTTCGTCGCTAAAAGTGTTGTGTATTTGGCCTTGACTTTTAGCGACGAACTAAGACCGTCGCTAATAATTTTCCCGCTTTTCAACAAATTTTCCCGCTAAGAGTTTTAGCAACGAATATTTTCGTCGCTAAAAGAGTTGTGTATTTTGGTTTGAAAATCTTGGCCTTGACTTTTAGCGACGAACTAAGACCGTCGCTAATAATTTTCCCGCTTTTTAACAAATTTTCCCGCCAAGAGTTTTAGCAACGAATATTTTCATCGCTAAAAGAGTTGTGTATTTCGGTTTGAAAATCTTGGCTCTGACTTTTAGCGACAAACCAGATTTTTAGCGACGAAAGGTTGCGTCGCTAAAAATAATTTCCCGCTTTTTAAAAATATTTCCCTCTAAGAGTTGTAGCAACGAATATTTTCGTTGCTAAAAAACAGAAATTTACTTTTAGCGACGAAAATTTTCGTCGCTAAAAGTATTGTCTATTTTTTTACTTTTGGCCCTAACTTTTAACAACAAACCAAAACCATCGCTAATAATATTTTTAGCGACGAACACAAAAATGTTCGTCGCTAAAAGTAATGTTGCTTTTGAAGAAAAAATAGGAAATTTGAAATTTTTGAGAAAAAAATTATAATATGAGAAATTTTTTAAGATTTTGAAAATAAAAATTCTAAATTTGTATTTTAATTTTTTTTGAAATATTTTACAATATAAATGATATTTTATTAAAAGAGTAAAAAAAATATACATTTTGGAAAAAATGTTATTTTTAAATGTAAATTGAAATTTATCTGTGAAAAATAAAATTACTAAATTATTAGGGAGATCCACTAATTGCACCTTTAATCAACTCTTTTTGGACAATTTAATCAGTTCAGATTGAACAGTAAATAACTTCACATGTTTAAATCAAATTCACCAATTTCTCCCAAATTGGATCACCTGCCCTCAAATTTTGAAATCGAACGTTCAAATCCTTGATTTTGTTGGAAAAACATGAAAAATCAAGCATTTCTCACCCATTGGCACTAATTTGGTACGATTTGAACAAAATAATGGAGCAAAATGCAAAAATATGACAATGTTTGAGAAAAACTTTGACAATGTTTGAGAAAAACTTTGAAAACAAAATGATGCTTTTGGAAAAAAAAATCAACATTTTGAAATTTTTGAGGAAAAAATTAAAATATGAGAAAATTTTTGAGATTTAGAAAATAAAAATTCAGAATTTGTATTTTTATTTTTATTTTTTGAAATATATTATAATAAAACATCATGGTGATCCATGGGTTTGCCATATCCCGGGACAAATTCATCGGGTTTGTTTGGCTCGTTTAGCATATCATGGGATTTTACCATCCCTCCTAATCCCTCTTAATCTGCTTGGCCAAACAGGCCCTGAATCTATTTGGTCTATCCATGTCATCCATCCGTTTTTCTGTCTAATTTAAGGAGCTGAGCCCAAAAGATCAAGTGAATCATATCACTGGAAACAATGGGGATAATAATTTCCACCGTAAAAACCTTTCTAGGCCCCACAGTGATATTTATTTGTCATCCAACCTGTTCATAAGATCATACAAACATAAATGAAGTTAAAACACAAATATAAGCTTGATCCAAAACTTCTAGGGCTCCCAAGAATTTTTCAACTGTAGATTTTCAATTCAATTGTATCCTGTGTGTGGTCCTTGTGAACATTGGATATGCCTCATTTTTAGTCTCAATCCGAAAATTTATCTGTTAAAATTAACGGATGGAGAGGATAAAATACATAAATTATGGTGGACCTCACAGAGTTTACTCATAGTGAGTTATCACTATGCAATCCGCTTCAATGGTAATAAGCTATATGGGCCCATAGAAGAGTTCAAAAATCAGACAGATCTAAAATTCCAGTGGGCCACATGCCAGACAAAATAGCCGGGATGGAACATCCACCATTGGAAACTTAGTAGGACATCGGGATGATATTTGTGCCCATGGTTTTATTCATGTGGTGATAACCTTATTAACGGTTGAGATGGTGTATAAATATCATAATGGGTTCTAGGAAGTCTCAATGGTGGACGTTTCCATTCTCAGTATTTCACTCGGAGTGGCCTAGCTTAGTTTTGAATCTGCCCAATTTTTAGACCCTGTCCCAATATTACGAGATTGAGAAAATCATGAACAAAGTGGTTTTGTTACTGCATTTTTGTGGGCCCACATAGCTTCTGGTCACAAGAACTTCCCATGATGCATTTCGTCATCCATCCCTTTGCATGCACTTTGCAGTGAGGATTTTGACAACTCACAGTGCCCCTTATCAGCATACATTGCTGGGGTGGGTTTTCAATTTGTTTTGCTTCCTAAACTATGATCTCCCCTGTTTTTGTTATAATCATGCCATAAATGCTATGGTAGCAATGCTTCATTGTTGATCCTAACCTATCATGCTTGGATTCGAATATGAGCCATTTGATCTTTAGTTCTCAATGTTTTAAATTTTTTGTCCTAGACAATCATTAGTTCAGCGAATGCTTCTTAGTATAGACTAGAATATGAACAGTTTATTTCATCATCTAAGATGTATTTCGAGTTCTAAACCCATCCTCGATGGCTATGGTATGGTGGGCACCATTCTCTATTAAAACCCTTATAGCGACTGACACAGGTATGGACGTGATGAGGTCGATCACTGTCTTCCTCAAAGTGGATAATTATTCCAATTCCACGGAGCTTTTCTATATTCTTCATAAAGATTCCTCGAATCCACGAGAAAAAATAGAAATAAATTCTAGTAAATTCAAAAATAACTTAATTGATGATTAAAAAAAACGGAATTACATGGGTTTTTAATTGTCACTTGCACAAATGTGATTCTTTACAATTATAAGCAAACCATGATAATCTTAACAAATGGATGAATCGAAATGTTGATTGGACCTATTTTTGCGTAAATGATCTTGATCGTCCATTTTTAATTCCATTTACCGAATGGTCAAATTTACTAAATCAGTGTGATATTTTCATGGTAGTTCTTGAAATATGGATTAGCCCTGATGAACCATATTGATCAATGGTTTGGACCGTCTAGGTTCTGAATAAAAATGGGAGCACTATAACTAATTGTGTTCGTAGGCACCGGAGCATTTCTAAATAAATAAATAAAAGAGTCCTTGTGGAGCAACAACATTCATGGGAGATGTGTTGGTGTTCCCTCACATAATTTTTTTTTTTTTAAATAAAAATTAGGGCTTAATACCAAAAATGAGAGGGATATAAATCTCAGGTGGACCACACCACATGATAACAATAGTGATTGGATATCCACCATTAAAACCCTCCTAAGGTCCATTGTACTTTTTATTTGACATCAAATCTATTGATTAGGTCATACATGCCCAGATGAAGGGAAAAAAAAATATCAGATTGATCCAAAACTTTTATGGCCCCCAAAACTTTTTTAATGGTCGACCCTCATTCAACACTGTTTCCTGTAATGTGGTCCACTTGAGATTTGGATATATCTCATTTTTGGACTCATACTGTAAAATGATCTTTAAAAATAGATGGATGGCATAGATGAAACACATACATCATGGTGGGGCCCACATAGCACCGACCACCGGCCATTGGCTGATGTCAGGGAGAGTAGCCAATCCGTTCCCACCAGCGACGGGGTGCTCTGTGGGCTCCACAATGATATGTGTTCTTCGTCTACTCCGTTCATCCCTTCTCTTTTACAGATCATTTTAGTCTGACATTTGGGCCAGGAAGGTTTAACGGCAGGAATTTCTTTCCCTCATTTCCCCTCTTGTGTGACTCACTTGAGTTTTGTAACCACCTCATTTTTGGTCGCACATCATAAAATGAGCTCTTGAAACGGATGGACAGAATGGATTTCTCACATATATTTCAGTGGGACCGACCCAGCATCCTTGCATTGGAACTTCCAGGAAATCCCGCCCCAAATTCGTGTGGGTATAGAACCCGCGCCCAGAAGCCTAAAAAATCCCGCCCCAAATTCATGCCCAAATCTCTCTCTCTCTCTCTCTCTCTCTCTCTCTCTCTCTCTCAAATTTCCTCCATTTTCCCTCTCTTCCATCAATCTCCAACATCCTGATCCTCCTCAGCCTCACACACCCCCAAATCAACTCATCCCAAACCCCAATTCAAGCAAGACCCCTGTCCTAGAGAACGCAAAATCTAGCCCTTGGAGAATCTCCGGCAATTCCATCTGAATCTCCAACCATTCCAACAAATTTGACTTTGGTACGTCCCACTCTCTGTCGAATCTTCTCTTCCTTTCTCCCAATGTAAACATGTATGGTGATTAGGGCTGTTGATCTGGTGGACCACAACTTAGATGGGCCATAGTTTGAAGATTGCAACAATCAGACAACTGTCGCCATATAAGTTTTGCCTATTGAATGTCAGTCCAAACTCATTGGATATGGCCCATTCATGTGGTGGCGAACAAAATCAATGGTCCTGATTACCCTAAACAAGCGCCCTGTGTTAGCAGGCGTGTCTTTCCACTATATGCTCTTATCTCAATCTCTCGAATTCTCATATCAGATCTTTGGAGAAGACTGCGAGACTGCGGAAGTTTACAAAGCTCGAACCAAAGACATTGTTGTTGCCACTGTCCGTGGATTTAATGGTGAGATGTTTGTTATTGTTGTTTATATAAATGTCAATGCAATTGTCATGTAATTCTTTATTTTGTTTCCAATGACATCATAATAAGTGGCCCACACATGTATGAGAAAAGGAATGGTTGGAAAAGGCCTACCTGACAAGTGTTGGGTTCTAGCTTAGAGCTTGAGAACTGGTAAAGGAAATTCACATGAGGAGAGTTTGGACATAGTCTGACATCTGGGCCATTGATCAGGTGCACCATTTGAATGCCCTAGTCCTAAAAATCTGGCCATCAAGTCGGCCCCACATGTATGAGTAAATAGATGGTTTGAAAAGTAAGACCGACGATTATACTCAATGTACAGGCGTGGCCCACCTTGCAATTAGATTGCCTTGATTTTTGGACCAGGAATGCTCACAGCAGGGCTCATCCGTCTTCTTCCTGGTATTCTGTTTCTGTTGTGCATCTGAACTGTGTTAATGGGGGATTCTACCGAGTAATAAGATCATGGTTGTCTATTTGAGAAACTTCATTTGTACTTATCTTTAACTATTTAAAAATGCTTTTATCGTTGACTAATGCTAATTTTCCTGTTTAAGCTTCCTTTTCTTCCTTTTCTTGTTTCTCTCTTCTTCTTTTTTGGTTTTTGTTGTTAATTTTCCTGTTTAATCCGTGGCCGAAGGGCCGATTTTTAATGGGGGACATTCAATCACTATTGTTTTCCTATGGTGTGGTTCACCCGAGATTTATTTCGAGCTCATTTTTTGGTATCAAGCTTAAATTTTCTTTGATGTGTCGTTTAGTTTCTCATAAAGAGAGGTCCTATGTGACGTTGAGAATGTGTTCCAGTAGCTGTACAAAATTCTAGAGGGATTATTCTATGTAGATGAATTTAAAATATTGAAAAGAATATTTAAGATGCCTCACATACTTCTCTAAGATCAAACAAGAGCCTTGTTACAATCCAGTGTGTCAACCAACTAGAGAAAAAAAATGGAATTTTTGAAAATGGCAGCATAAAAACTTTCTAGTCTCATAGTGAATAAATTAATTGTTTTGAAAGCTGTAATCAAGCTCATATAGGCCATCTTTTTTGGAGGAATGATTCTATAAAGATAAACTTAAAACATTGAAAAGAATATTTCAGGTGCCTTGGATGCCATTCTAAAATCAAACAAGAAGTCTATTGGAGTTCATCCCAATGTATCACAATCCAATGTATTAGGACTTGGGAAAAGTGGTTTGTTTTCCAATGATACAAACTGTTTATATGATAGGACGCACTTTCTACTGTCGATGCTAACAAATAAACACTCATAAGTTAGATCATCCACTGAAAATTCAACTCATGATGTAAGATTTTTTGTTGTAGTCTTACCCGTGTAAGTGTTCATTATGGCCTTTTATAGGCAAACCAATCTCAGTTTTGGACAGAGTTCCAATTGCTATCAAGGATGAGATAGATTGCATGCCCTATCCAATTACAGGTGATCTCATTTTTGAGTCGAGTTTTAAAACTATGTTTTTAAATATTTTGGGACTTTTATGAGGCATGGCATCAAGTTTGAGCTAGTTTACTATGGAGGCTATTGTTTCTTTTGGAACTTAGAAATTGGTGGTGTACTATCATCGTAGTATAGTCTACTAAAAGGTGGAAACCAACTGGTGCAAAATCAGTTCTGGAATTCTGCTGGTTTAAAGGTATTTCTCTTGATTGGGGTTTAAGCCTCAGAAAAATTAACTCCTGGTGGCACGTGTTTTGTTTAATGGTATTTCTCTTGATTTAATGGTCTCATGCAGCTAGCTTTCAACAGTAAGATATGAGAACCCATAAGATAGCTTTCAAATGTTGATCTATTAGAGCAATCGGTGAAACAAAATCATAAGTGATGTATCATCCATTGATTACAGGCAATAGGCAATTTTCAGATATATCACAAGCTCACGTGACACAATCTGGTGACTCTTAAAGCAGTAACCCATGACAATTTCCAGATTAGTACAACTCTTAGAGCAGTTACCCGTGACATGTTGGACAAAATGCTAGTCTCATACCTAGATGCTTATCTAATTGAGAAGTTTGAGCTATGTATGATGACATGATCTGTCAAAACCCATTTTGAAATTTATGTAAGAATTGCCGACAGTTGCAATGCCTTGTGTTTCAAAACCCATTATGTAAGAACCATCAACAACTCTCTTCATGATTGCAATTGTTTGATTTTCTAATGTTTCTCTTCATATTTTCTAGCTGAGGGAATGTGCATTTTCTAGTTAAGGGAATGTCCACGCACACCTAGTAAAGTGCTCAACTCATTAACTGATTACTCCAGTAGATTATAAATGTATAAATTTCACAACTCTGGAAATATTGATCAATCAAATGTTGTACATAAAAGATTTAGCATACTCTTGCTTCAAATGCTCATCCTCTGCTCATATTTTGTTATCGACACTTGAAGTTTCTGAGCTTGATCAGATAATAAACCTTGTTCTTGAATTTGATGAACATGTTATGTAATGTGCGCATGATCAAAATGGAAACCATGCAGTGAAAAGTAAGGCATGCACATTGAGTTTGGAGAAATGGGCTTCTTTTTCTCATAGAAGAGTGATCTTTTTAATATTGCTCCAAGTCATGTTCATATATAGTGTGGGCTACCTAATAAATGGTCCGGATGTCTGGCATGCATGCCATCCAAGGATGGGGATGAGCCTTTGCATGATAGCTCTTATATATACGGCCTGCATTCTATCAAAACATATGTTATGTAATGAGATCATGTAGAAAAGAAACTCTTCATTAAAGGCAGCCATATCAGTCTCAAACTTTATTTGGTTCAGGAGCCTGATCAAATGCTGCATGAACGAACACATGAATCCATAACATTTTCAAAAGACTTCCACTCTAGTTTCACATTAGCCAAAACACTAAAACCAGAAAAAAGAAAGAAAGAACCAAAATTGAAGAGAAAAATGAAAAGAAAGTGTATGGATTAAAGCTAATTTTCATGAGCTACACTTGAAATTCTTGGAGAAAGTTAAATCAAGATTGCTGAATAAGGAGATTGTCAAAGCTACTTATGAGAATTGCAAGGTGCCTTAGCAAAACTTTTTTGTTACCCCTGGTTGTCATTGTCACCATACACATTTTCCAATCTCCCATAGACACGGACGAATGAGGTCCTGTATAATGGACGATCCACTTTGCAACTAATCAGTGGTCTGGATCGCAGAAACATATGGATCCAACTTGTACGGACAGTCGCATCTGGACATTATGTATGTCATGATCATCAGGATCTGGTACTTCTCTCTTGTAAAAAATCTATCTGTTAAGCTTATATGTATTTATGTGTGAATAAATGTGATGTGGATGAGATTGTTTGTGTTTGGATGAATTTAGTTTATGTTTGGATGGATTTACTAGTTTGGGTTTAGATGGATGTGAATGTAAATATGATGAAATATTATAATAGTTGTACATCAGGATGAATATGATGAAATATATTGTAACAGGTGTATATCAGGAATTTTGTGCTGGAAATTTTTTTTAAAAAAAGAGACTTTTAGCGACGAAAAGTTTCGTAGCTAAAAGTTATGCAAAATTTTTTTAGCGACGAATATTTTCGTAGCTAAAAGTTTTGCAAAATATTTTTAGCGACGAAAATTTTCGTAGCTAAAAGTTTTACAAATATTTTTTAGTGACGAAATTATTCGTCGCTAAAAGTTTTGCAAAAATTTTTTTGCAACGAAAATTTTCGTTACTAAAAATTTTTAAGCGACGAAAATTTTCGTAGCTAAAAGTGGTGCAAATAGTTTTAGCGACGAATAGCGACGAAAATGTTCGTCGCTAAAAGTAGAACGAATATTTTTAGTAGCGAAAATTTTCGCTGCTAAAAGTCTTGTAATGTTTTTTTAGCGACGAAAATTTTCATTGCTAAAAGTGGATTGAATATTTTTAGCAGCGAATATTTTCGCTGCTAAAAGTCTTGTAAAGTTTTTTTAACGACGAAAATTTTCGTCGCTAAAAAGCTTGCCTTTAGCGACGATTCGAATTTTTCGCCGATAAAACCCTTTTACTTCGGTCTTTTAGCGACGAATTTAGCGACGAAAATTTTCGTCGCTAAAACTTTTTAGCTACGAAAATATGACTTTTAGCGACGAAAATTTTCGTCGCTAAAAGTAGGATTTCTTGTAGTGTGATGGACTGCGAACAATAAAAATCCCGCCCCCCCCCCCCCCAAAAAAAAAATAGGACATTCCGAAACACAAAAGGGCCACAACACATGATTTTAAAAGTTTTATGTGTAAATTTGAGCAGTGTACGAGTTACCATAGTTTTGGATCAGCATGATTTTAGACTCCATGGACAACACAGGGGGGGGGGGTTCACAAGATGGACAGATCTGACATCATGCATGCATCATTCGTTAGCCCCACACATTGCTTTATAGGTCAAGATTAACTTACATAGTTTTGCCGTGGATCGAACCTCATGCACTCGATTGGTGACATCACATCAATTCTCACTACCAAACTTGGCAGTAGCTAATCCGCCGCTGTAGGAGAGAGTCAATTTCTTTGAAGACTCTCTCTCTCAATTTAACTGAATCCTACCTATTCTTGTCAATGTACAACTTATATGAAGGCTCACATATAACTTCCCTGTAGCACGGTGCGAAGAAGACCATTACTATATATATATATATATATATATATATATATATATATATATATATATGGAAATGGTACCATGAGGTCGACATTATGGGAGCTTCTCATGAGGTCGAGGTGTGTGGACCCCACCATGATATGCATCGAACATCAAGATAGTGCATTTGATGAGTCCCTTTAGGTCATTGGATATCCCAAAAATGAAACTTTTTCTGGTGGGACACACAACGGATGGTCTGGATTTGTGAATCACATCTATGGGCTCAATAAATGATAATGAATGCTTTAATGAGAGGGTAATTCCTCTCAACTGTTGTATGTGATGTGGCCCACCCAAGTTATGGTTTGACTAGATTTCCATGAGGTCGAGTGCTGGCAACACACTAGTGGTCGGATATTGAAAATTCCAAATCAATGGTGAGATTTTATAGGATGAGTGGAGAAATAAATCTGATGAAACCGGTTATTAAAATACGACTTATTATATTTCCTGCAAAAGCTTTTAGCATGAAGTACTACTATGGAAACCTAAGTGGGGCCTACCATGGGATATTTTGAAAAATCCATCTCGTCCTTCTGTTTGTCCATATCATTTAAGGGGTTGAGCCTAAAATTGAACCAAATTCAAGTCTCAAGTTGATCATATCATAGGAAATAGTTGGAATAATGATTTCAACCATTGAAATCTTGCTAGGCCCCACGATGATGTTTATTTGTCATCCAATATGTTCATAAGATCATATAGACATGAATGAAGAGAAAAAACAAATATAAGCTTGATCCAAAACTTCCGTGGCCCCCAAGAGATTTTCAACAGTAGACGTTCAATTCAACTGTTTCATGTGATGTGTCCATTTGAACATTCTATATGATTAATTTTTGGGTTAGGCCTCAAATTTATATGGTAACATGGATGGACGGAGCAGATCAGATGCATAAATCATGGTGGACCTCATGGAGTTTATTTAGTACGCTAAGCTTAGTGAGTTACAACGCAATCTGCTTCCGTCAAACCGGGGTGCAGATTAGCTATTGACAGGTTGAGTAGCGAGACTCGCTACTGAAGTGACGTCACCAAGTTCCATGGGCCCCACCATCATGTATGTTTTGTATCCACACTTTCCATCCATTTGGAGAGATCATTTTAGGGCAATATCCTAAGAATGAGTTAAATCCAAAGCTCCAGTAGATCTCAGCACAGAAAACAGTGGGGACAGTGACGCCCACTATTAAAAACTTATAAAGGCTATGAAAGTTTTAGATCAAGCTTTTATTTGTGTTTTCTCTTATTTCATGTCTTTTTTAACTTTTGAACAGGTTGGATTTCAAATAAACATTATGGTGGGCCTACTCTCCCCACTGCTTTATGTGGTGGGGTCCACTACAGATTTTTATCTGCCTCATTCTTTGGCTCATGACTTAAAATGATATCTCAAAATGGATGGATGGTGTGGATATAACACATACATCATACTGAGGCCCACAGTACTTGGTGACGTCACTTCAGTAGCCGATAGGCTACTCAACCAGTCTGTATTACTCCGTGTCTGTCAAACAGGGGTCGTTCTGGAAATGGATGGGCTACTCCCCTCCACTAGCCAACAGCGGGTGGTCGGTGCTCTGTGGGCCCCACAATGATGTATGTGTTTCATCCATGCCATCCATCTATTTTTCTAGATCATTTTCGGGTATGAGACCAAAACTAAGGCATATCCTAATCTCAAGTGGACCACATTACAAGAAACAGTATTGATTGAACGTCAACCATTAAAAACTTTTTGGAGCAAAAAAAGTTTTGGATCAAGATGATATTTGTTTTTTTACTTCATCTATATTTGTATGGCATAATCAACAGATTGGATGTCAAATAAATAGTACAATGGGCATTGGGAGGATCTTAATGGTGGATATCCAATCACTATTGTTTTCCTATGGTGTGGTCCACTTGAGATTTATATCTCTTTCATTTTTTGGATAAAGCCATAACATGATATGTAAAAATGGATGAATGACATGGATGAAACACACACATCATGATGGGGCTGGCCCATAGAGTACTGACCATCACCTGGAGTAGCCAATCCGTTTCCGCCCTTCCGCACTAACGTAAAGAAAGAGGATGCGAACTGTGTCCTACCCCCACTCGGACGGTAATCCGTCTAGGCAGGGCTTTGTGGGGCCAAACATGATGTAAGTGTTTTATACATGTTGTTCATTGCTTTTCTCGGATCATTTTAAGGTATGATCCTAAAAATGAAGCAGGTCCATAGCTCCAGTGGACCACACCAAAGGAAGCCACAGTGATAATGATACCCACCGTTGAAACCTTTTTAAGGGCCACCGTGATGTTTTTTTTTTACCATCCAACCTATTCAAAAGGTCATGTAGACATGGATGAAGTGAAAACACAAATATCATATCGATCCGAAACTTCTCCATCTCCCCAGAAGTTTTTAATGGTGGTCATTCAATCTCCAACTTATGGTCCACTTGATCCCTAGACCTGACTCATTTTTTGGATCATACCTTAAAATGATATGAGAAAATGGATGGACGGGGTGGATTTCTCAAAAAACCCCATGGTAAGCCCCACTTAGGTTTCTAGGGCAGAACCTTCATGCGGGAGGCTTTTGTGGGAAATAGTAAGAGAGAGAGCCAGTTTCACCAGTTTATTATTATTTTTTTTTAATCCAGTTTCCTATAAAATCTCACCGTTCTTTTCAAACTTTCATCATACGACAGCTGGCATAGTGCCAACACTCGACCACATCGGAAGGTTTTATATATATATATATAGTGCTAATATCCGTCATTTTCTCATCTTTTGCACCGAAAGTTTCCCTAAAAAATTAATTTAACAATCTATCACATTGGACTGTCTGCTCTCAGTAACCATTGGACACTCGGATGATTATCATTTTCTGATTGGTCCCGTCCCACTTAGATGTTGAACATTTTTGAACATTTGTGGTAATTATTCATTTTTGATGGATGACTAGGGTTGTATGATAGATGAGATGTTAGTATATCATATTTTTGGTAGGGCCCACCGGATGCGGGCAGCTTACTAGGCGAAAAAAACGAGGAAAATGTTTCTTTGATATCTAATTATATAATACGTTAGATGCAAATCGTTGATTTTCTAGCCTTGCTTATTAGAGAAATGCTAATTGTACACGTCAGGTGAACTTTCCTTCTTACGCGTGGAAACATGTCATGCTATATAAATTAAATAAACTTTTAATAGAAAACGAGGCAGATTGCCTGTCAACTTCTTACAACAGGAAGCTAGGTGGGCCCACCCAGATGTTTTTGAGATGGGCCAAAAAACAAGGTAGATCTAAAACTCAAGTGCACTGCATGATAGAAATAAGTGAGAATTCTATGTCCACCGTTAAAAAATCGGTGGGGCCATAGAAGTTCTGGATCAGGCTATTATTTATGTACTTTCAGTTAATCCCAGTAAGAATGACCTTATGAACGGCATGGATGGCATATAAACATCACAGTAAGGTTTTGATGGTAGACATTTCTCTACCCTAACTTCTTCTTCTTCTTCCTTTTTTAAATATTTATTTATTTTTTATTTTTTTAAATGTGCTCACTTGTTTTGAATCTGCCTCATTTGGGTCCATACCTTAGCATGATCTGGCAAAATGAATGAATGGGGGTGGATTTCTCACGAACATTATAGTGGGCCCCACATAGCAACTGTCGCAGAAAGTCCCTGCAATGGCTGCAGTAGGCAAGCCGCGTCCAAAATGACCAATGGCTGAAATTTTATATGCGTATATGGCCCACCTGACGATTGCACAAGCTTAATTTTAGATGCATGGAATCTACGCAGTGAAGATCCCCTGGCCACACTTATTCCCATGCAACATGGACTCATTTTTCAAAGGACTGTAGCCGTCGTTCCTCTTTCCTTATCTAGTATAGGGAACCGTGTCACGTGCGGGTCCACACGGAGAAAGTGATCATGTGGAAATTTTTCTGCAAGATCCAAGTTGTTCAGCCGGCGGGCCCACCGTGTATGTTGTGACATGCAGTTAGGATAATGTAATGTTTCCTGCCATAGTACCATGTCAGCCCGGATGCAGTTAGGATAATGTAATGTTTCCTGCCATAGTACCATGTCAGCCCGGATGGCATTCTCGAACCGTTCATGTTCTCGTTAGTGCCTTTCATTGATGATATGACCCTTGCAATCTTTTATTTGAATTACCGTGAATCTTGGTTTTGAATATAATGTTGGGAGTCGTGGAAATATATAGCGCAGAATGAAGTAAATGAATTGCAATTGCACAAACAAATCCAATAAGAAGATAATTCGAATTTTACGTGAAAAAATCCTTGCTGGGAAAAAAACCACGACATAAAGTGACGAGTAATGTACTATCAAAATAAAATTACAAGAGATACTCGATGTTACCAATTCGAACAACCCTCAAATCTCCTTTGAAATGCTAGTTATACACCCCTTAGAGCACTTTAAAAAGCCCTAATCCTCTCAAATCCTTTTCCTAATATCAATTATACCCAGTATATACAGTACCCATCTAGAATAGGAAATAAATCGTGCACTTACGTAATTCTGCGCACGCGCTCGATGGGACCTTTGATGGCATCGATAGACATCGAAGATCCTTTGATGCAATTTAGTAGCAACTTTCAAAACTGTCTAGCAAACAAATATGATTCTTTTTTTCTTTTTTTTTCTTTTTTTTTTTTTTTTAATTTTCTCGATGGGATCGAGCGGTTTGTCGATGGCATCGACAAACTTTGTTATAGATAGATTTAAGATCTTTGACAAAAATCTCCACAATCTCTTTAATCTTCAGTTTCCATTACTCTTATGCCACCACCATCTTTAATTGCCTTTCATCATAACTTCATCGTCGCTTTTTATGCACACTCCGTCCTCATTATGACTTTGACAAGTGTAGAAAAGTTGCATAGAACTTCAACTTTTTTTTTTTATAAGAATAACCTTCGTAAGCATATCGGCCGGATTCACGCTTGTGTGTATCTTTTCAAGAGTCACGCCTCATTCCTCAAGCACGTGTCAGATAAAATGATGACACACATCAATATGTTTAGTACATGAGTAATAAAGAGAGTTCTTTACCAAATTAATTATGCTTTCCCTATCACAATTCAATGACATGGGCTCTTGCTGAAGCTTCAATTGATTTATCATCCCTTTCAACCAAACACTTTCTTTGAATGCTTGTCACCGCCATCTACTCAACTTCGATTGTGGAAAGAGCCATCACAGACCGATGCTTCGACATCCAACTGATTGCTCCACTCGCTAACACAAACGAGTAATTTGAAATCAACCTTCTATTGTCCACACTGCCCATATAATTTGAATCCACATAGCATACTAACTTTTTCCCTGATTTTTCAAATACTAAGATGTAGTTCTATGTACCTTGAATATATCGAAGTAACCATTTCACTACTTTCTAATGTTTCCTGTCGAAGTTAGATATGTATCTGCTAACAATAACCACCGTATGTGAAATATCTGGTCTCATATAGACAATGACATACGTCAAGTTGTCAACTGCATTCGAATAAGGCACATGAGACATAACCTATTTTTTTCATCTGTTTTAAGACATCCTTTAGAAGAAAGTTTAAAATGAGACGCATGAAGAACGATGATCGGCTTTGCCTTATCCATCTCATACTTCACTAATTCTTTCTGAAGATATTCTACCTGAGATAACCAAAGTATGCTCTTATTCATGTATCTACGTATGTCAATTCGAGAACCATCTTTGCAGCCCCCTGATCTTTCATCTCAAATGTCTTTGATAGTTGAGTCTTCATTATGTCGATCTCAGACATTCTATGACTAGCGATAAGAATGTCATTAACTTACAATACTAAGATAATGAACTTCCAATCACTCAGTGTCATGTAATAGATATAATGATCATACTTACTTCTAGTAAACCTTTGACTTACCATGAAAGAATTAAATTTCTTGTAACACTGCCTAGGCGATTGTTTCAGGCAATACAACGATCTCTTCAACTTGTAAACCTTATTATCCGCCGCTTGTATTTCGAAAACTTTTACTTGCCTCATGTAAATCTACTTTTTCAATTCCTCATGTAGGAAAATAGTCTTCATATCCATTTATTCCAGTTCAAGATCATATTGGGTAATCAACGTCAACAAGAATCTGATAGATACTTGCTTCACTATAGGCGCGAAGATCTCAGTAAAGTTGTCACATTCTCTCTTTGTGTATCCTTTCGCTACCAGCCTTGCCTTGCATCTATTATGTTTCTTCTTGAAAGTCCACTTGCACCTGATTGCTTTATAACTGACATGAAGCTCCACCAGCTCCCACATCTCATTCTTGTATATGAAATTCATCTTGTCACGCATCGTAACTTTTCACTTTTCGGTATCTATATCGTCAAGAGCCACCTGAAAAGTAAATAGATCTTTCTCATCTATAAAGAGGGCAAACATAATTTGACCTCATCCCTATAACTCACCGGTAATTTATGATCCCTTGGCAGATTCTTTCTTACAGGTGGCTGCTCTACCTGCTCTTATAGCTTTGTCTGTGTTTCAGTATCATCCTATGTCTCATTTATGTCTATCTGAACATCTAAAATTGACCTTTTGTCCTCCTTATGTTTATCATTACGGAACAAGAATCCTTCGTCGAATCTAACATTACGACTGAGGATGATTTTTCATGTGACCTACCCTTTCACACCAATTCCATATCCGACAAAGACGTACCTTTTTAGCCCTTTGGTCTAACTTATTTTTCTTAATTGACGGTACTTGATAGTAAGTGTCACAACCAAATACTCGCAGTCCTGAGTAGTCTACTTGCTGACCACTCTACACTTTCTCAAGAATTTAATTTACAATGTATAGCTGTAGAAGGAGATCAATTCACTAAGTAGCAAGTCGTGTTAATGGTCTCAGTCCATATTTTCTTTCCCAACTTAGCATTACTTATTATGCATTGGGCCCTCTCCAAGAGAGTTTGATTCATCCACTCAGCCATACCGTTCTTTTCAAGTGTGTGGCGCACTGTGTTTTGGTTCACATTCCTTTCACCCTTACAAAAATGATTGAATTCCTCATAAGTGAATTCTTCACCATTATTTGTCCTCAATACTTTTACCTGTTGTCTTGTCTGCTTTTCCACTATTGCCTTTCAGTGCTTGAAGTTGGTGAAAACCTTGTATTTACTTTTCATAAAATAGACCTACACATTTCTAGAGTAGCTGTCAATGAAGTTAACAAACCATGACGATCCTCCACTAGAAACTACAGGCGACAACCCTTATACATTAGAATGCACATAATCCTATAACCCCCTTACATACATGTTTCCCATATTTAAAAGACAACCTTAATTGTTTACCATATATACAATGCTCACATATACTAAAATCTATACTTTTAAAAATTAGAATTAAATAACGGTCAGAAAGTACCTTTATGTCCTGCTCGCTCATGTGACTTAGGTGCACATGGCACATACGTGCAGGCGTGGAATCCGTTACAGTTGTTACAGTTCTATACAATGAAGTGTGCTCTTGATGAATATGTAAAGGTTACCATTTCTCTATGTCTTCGTGACTGAGAGCGCCGCCCCTTAAAAGTTTAAGGATACGATCGAACATAGTGAATTTACACCCAAGTGCCTCAAGTGCTTTCAGAGAAATCAAACTCTTTCTCAACTCAGGAACGTATCTTACATCTGTCAAGATATGCTACATACTATTAAATATCTCGATATGCATCGATCCAACACTAACTACGTTACAAGCATCGTCATTGCCTATAAACACATGACCACCGCACTCACTATAACTAGTGAACCAACTCTTATGAGGGTAATGTGATACGAAGCCCCATATCCAAAATCCATTCATTGTTGAAATATTCGAATTTTGATGTGGTCAACACATCACTACCACCAACCTCCTCACTAGATTCTGCAATGTTGGCCTCTTTAGAAAAACTTTTTGATTTATTCTTTCTTGACTTAGGATTTTGATAATCCTTCTTCATGTTCGATGTTATTCCACAGTTGCAGCACTTCAACCTTCCATTGCCCTTGCTTTTGTGATGTAAGGATGAACGTGATGAGGTTGATCACCGTCTTCCTCAAGGATAACTATAGTGAGACTCAAATGTTGCATAATTTCCCCAATTTATAACTTGGTTTTATGAACATGAATCAGTTTAATGTTCTATTTTTCTCATGTTTGTTTTGTAAGGAGAATTTAAGAGCCTGGATTGAAAAGGGTGCTAAAAGCATGGATTTGATGCTCAAGAATTACCAAGGTAAGGGATGGATCTTAGGAGACCAAAATTGAAGAATTTACATGTCAAAGATCCAAGAAAACCAAGTGAGTAATGAAGAAAATCAAAGATTTAAAGTAAAGAAAAAGAATCCTGAAATTGTCCTGAAAAAGTGTATTCTCAAACTCTAAAGTTTATTTTAAAAAACTACACAGAGTGAAGTCTATTTTAACAAACTTCATAAATTTGAGGCGGTTTCTAGAGTTTTTTAACTTGGTGTGAAAGTTGGAGTTCCCTACTTATAAATAGGGTTTCCCAGGGCTTTACTAGGCATCATTCAAAGCATTCAAGAGCAAGATTTAAGATTTTTAGAGAGTTTTTAATTTTATTAAAGTTTTATAAATTATTTTTTTAGATCTTTTTTATCTGCATTTATTTATTTCTTGTTGCTTTTCTATTTTGCAATTTAATTAAGTTTTTCTAAGTTCCCTCTAGCCCAAGCTAGAAGGGAAGCACATTGGTTTAATGTTTTTATATTTACGATGATTGGTTGTTTTAATGATTAGTCGAATGGTGTATGCATGTTATAAGTTGTTTAAGTTTAGTGTTTTATCCTCATGTGAGATCCATATATTTCCATCATATGAGATCCACATTGATGGATAAGCTTACCCTTAATCAATTAGATTTTCTAGATAGGAGAGGTTATCAACCTGTTATATTTTTTTGATATTCATTATCTTACAGATATGAATTCTTAAAATCACTGGCGCTTGAGAATATATATCAATGGTGCAAATACATGATTTTCTAATATTTTATATCATTTATTTAAAATGTTTAAATTTTTTAATTTTTCGATTAGGCCGACCATAGTGATCGGATCCTAGTTATGTTATCCAAGTCATCATGATTTTGGAACATTAACTTATGTGTGGAACTTTAAAACTTGGGTATTGTTTTAATTCAGTTGAATTACATCAATTCAAAACTCCTAAAATCGAATTATCAGTTTAGTTTTTATTACTTAGTTTGTTTTGCATTTGATTTTCTCCTTCTCGCAATTCATATCCGTATAGGATCGACCCTGTATTCACGGGATATTACTTACGAACCTTTGCACTTGGAGGCAATCAAGCAAGTTTTTGGCGCCGTTGCCAGGGAGAAACTGAGATAGATTAGATTTGTGCAAAACAGCTAAGGTTAGTTCTTTTCTAAGGTAAGTTATCTTCTAAACCCTCCAAAATTTTTGTAGATTTTCTATTTTTCTTTGAAAGTAAATTCAGTTGAGTCTTTCAAGCACAACTATGACATAAGGTTGCCTTGCTTGGGATTTTATCACCTAAGTGATATGGTTGTCCTACAGTTGCTGTTTGATCACAAAGATCATCCGCTGAATTTATTTTCGACATTAGTATAGCTTAATTTCTGCATTAGTTTTATTTTTGTTGATTTATTTTTTATTTTTGCTTTGTAGTTTGAATCCTTATGGTCGGATCTACCGCCTGAGTTTTTGATTTATTTTGCTTTGTGGATTAAACCGTCATGGTTGGCCTTGCCACCTGGGTTGTTGATTCATTTTGCTTTGTGGATTGAACCCTTATGGTCGGTTCCGCCATCTGGGTTATTAATTTATTTTGCTTTGTGGATTGAACCCTCATGGTTGGCATTGTTGCCTGGGTTATTGGTTAAAATTTTATTTTTATTTTAAGTATCATACTTTCTATTTGAATTAGTGATATTTGTTGTGTAGTGTGGATGGTTTATGTCCCATTGGAGTAGGGATCAAAACAATCGACTCTTCTCCGAAGGTGGACTAGTTTCAGGCCTTGATCATTTACTTAAAAAAGACACCTAACATCACTTGGATTCTATGGTTGACCTAGTTGATAATCCAAATCAAAATTTGCCAGATCCAATTATAAATCAAAATAGAGAAAATTAATGTAATCCTCCTCTTGAGGATGAGAATGAAGTTCATAAGAACGTGTTAAACCAATCACGGATTTTACGTGAACGTCTACACCCTGAGAGATCAACTTTACCATCTTGCATAGTGTTACCTGCACACACAGGGAACATTGATTTTAAACCAGGTGTGATTCAATTGATTCCTAAATTTCATGCTTTAGATTCTTAAAGCCCCTACTTGCACCTCAAGGACTTTGAGGAAGTAATTGCAACATTACAAGTAAACAATGGTAATAGAGATGCACTTAAGCTTAAGTTATTCTTATTTTCTCCAAAGAATCGGGGCAAAGCATGACTTAACTCTCTAAGACCAAATACCATTGCTACATGGCAATCCTTAAGTAGAGAGCGTTTGAAAAAGTTCTTTCTCGAGCACAAAATAAATGTACTGAAACAAGAAATCATGTCATTCTCCCCAAGGAGAATGAATGGTTTTTTCAATCTTAGGAGCGCTTCGAAGACCTTCTACTTACTTGTCCACATCATGGTTATGAACCATGGTATGTGATTGATGCATTCCGAAAGGGGCTCACCATAGATACTCGTCAGTTCATTAAGATGATGTGCGGTGGAACCTTCCTCGACAAATATCATAATGAGGCTTGGGATTTTCTATACATGTTAGCAAAGAATACACAGACATGTGATGTCTCTGCTAAACCAGACCAAACTAGACCCATTCTTAGAGAGAAAACGGGGATGTACATCATAAGAGAGGAAGACGACCTTAATGCAAAATTTGTTGCATTAGCTAGAAAGGCCGAAGTTTTATAAATTAGGAAGGTTGATATGGTTAAAGGAAACACTTCCTTAGGTAATTTTTTTAGCATTTGTGGTGATGTAGACCATGACACAAAGGATTGTCCAATAATCCCAGTTGTACAAGAAATCATGCATGAGAATGAGCAAGCAAATGCTATAAATAACTACCAAAGGACATTTTTGCAACTAATGAGAAACACGTATAATCCAAATTGGCGTAACCATCTTAATCTTAGTTGGTGGAATGAACCACAAATTAATGTGCCCAATGCATCTCAAATGCTTTCACAAAACAACTTCTTTGGGGCATCTAACAATGTACCATATGTGCCCCCGCCAAAGCGATCATCTGTGGAGGATGCATTGACTGCATTCATGAACTTTTAAGCTCAAATGAATTAGTGTCTAATTCAATCAAATCAGGAATTAAAGATGGCGTGGCTAAGATTGAGACTCAATTAAATGCTAGGGAAAAAGACACCCTTCCTTCTGCACCTGTACCAAACCTTAGAAATACACATTTCATTGGAGACTTAAATTCAAGTGAGCTACATCACGAACAAGCTAAGGCCATCATTACCTTGAGAAGTGGAAAATAGGTCAATAACAAGATAATGCAACCGGTAGAAATACTGGAGGATGAGCCACCATCTCAAGAGAATAATGAACCGGTTATGGTTCAGGAACCGCAACAACAAAAGGACAAAGAGACTAAGTCATATGAACCTCTAGTTTCGTTCTCATCTAGACTTTGGAACCCAACTGTCCCCATGAAATATCAAGAGGTATTGGATGTGCTCCAAAAAGTTACTGTTAATATTCCTCTACTTAATGCCATTAGACAAATTCCATCATATATACTAAATATCTCAAGGACTTGCGCACTGTAAAGAAGAAATTAAATGTGCACAAAAAGGCCTTCTTTACTGAGAAAGTGAGCGATATCATTCAATAAAGGGTCATACTCAATACAAAGATCCGGGAAGTTCCACTATTCCTTATATTATTGGAAATTTTCAAATTAAGCATGCTTTATTAGATTTAGGTGCAAGTGTCAACTTAGTACCTTATTCGGTTTATCAACAAATGGGGTTAGGCGAGCTTAAACCAACCACGATTACACTCAAACTCGCTGACCGCTCTATTAAGGTAACAAGGAGAATTTTAGAGGATGTGTTAGTCCAAGTGGAGAAATTCTACTTCCCTGTGAATTTTATTGTAGTAGACACTGAGCCATGTGTAAATGTTAACACTCAAGTTCCCATCATTTTAGGCCGCTTATTTCTAGCAACTTCAAATGCAATCATAAATTGCAGGAATAGAATGATGAACATGTCTTTTAGTAACATGACTCTAAAGCTAAATATTTTCAATCTATATAAGTAGCTCATTGATAATAATGGGATCTATGAGCTGAATTTCATGGACTGTTTGATAGAAGAAGAGGAATTGGAACCTAGTCTGACTAAGGAATTGATTTAAGACTTTGGGGACTTGAAAAATTCTGATTTAGAAAAAGTGCTTGCTGAAATTTGTGATGATAATGAGAGTACTACCACCTAGGACATTGGTATGTACCAATGAAGACCACGCACTGAATTCTTATCTATTGAGGACTCGCGACCTCTGCCATTACCAACCAATGTTCAAAAGCTTGATCTAAAACCACTACCAAATGAGCTTAAGTATGTATACTTTGGTGAAAATAAAACTTATCCTGTGCTGATCTTTTCATTTTTAGACACGGATCAAGAGATTAAATTGTTGAATGTTCTAAGGGACCATAAAGGAGCCTTGCACTGGACCATTTCTGACATCAAGGGTATAAGCCCTTCTATATGCACCCATCGGATCCACCTCGATGAGGACGCTAAACCAATTAGACAACCTTAAAGGCGTTTCAATCTAAACATGATAGAAGTTGTAAAAAATGAGGTAATCAAATTGTTGGATGTGAGAATCATCTACCCAATATCCAATAGTATTTGGGTGAGTCCAATTCAAGTAGTCCCAAAGAAATTCGGAATAACTATCGTGCAAAATTTTAATAATGAACTCATACCAACACGTGTCACCGCAGGTTGACGTATTTGCATTGACTATAGAAAATTGAACCTGGTCATAAAGAATGACCACTTTCCTTTACCATTCATTAATTAAGTTTTAAAGAGGGTAGCAGGTCACTCCTTCTATAGTTTTCTTAATGGATATTCCGGATATAACCAAATACAGATAGCCTTGGAAGACTAAGAGAAAACTACGTTCACTTGTCCATTTGGCACGTTTACTTTCAAACAGATGCCATTTGAATTTTGCAATGCCTCAGTAACTTTCCAACGATGCATGTTAAGTAATTTTTCAAATATGGTTAGGAAGTTTCTTGATGTTTTTATGGACGACTTTTCTGTATTTGGGAGTAGTTTTGAGGAATGCCTCAACAATTTATCTCTTGTTTTGTATAGGTGTGAAGAGAAGCACCTTATCTTAAATTGGGAGAAATGTCATTTCATGGTTTAAAAAGGAATTGTTTTGGGCCATGTTATCTCCAAAAATAGAATCGAGGTAGATCGCTCAAAACTGGACATTATAGCTAATCTACCTATCCCTCGAACTGTCAGAGATATTAGATCACTTTTAGGGCATGCTGGTTTTTATAGAAGATTCATCAAAGACTTTAGTGCCATTATTAGACCCGTGACTAATCTTCTCCAAAAGGATGTCCTATTTAAGTGGACAGATGAGTGTGTAAGTGTCTTTAATAAAATTAAATCATCCTTTACCACTACACTTATCATGCGTCTACCAGATTGGACACTTCCTTTTGAACTAATGTGCGATGCAAGTGATTATACCATAAGGGTTGCTTTGCATCAAAGGAAAGATAAACGGCCGTACGTTATTCACTATGCGAGTGGAACTCTAAACTCGACTCAAGTGAACTATTCAACAATTGAAAAAGAGTTACTTGCAATAGTTTTTGTTTTGGATAAGTTTAAGTCCTACTTACTGGGATCCAAAGTGGTCATTTTCATGGACCACTCGGCTCTGAAATATTTGCTATCTAAGAAAGATGCAAAGCCGAGACTTTTGAGATGGATCCTTCTACTCCAAGAATTTAATTTAGAAATAAAAGATAAGAAATGAGTAGAAAATGTAGTGCCCGATCACCTTTCCAGATTGGTGTTAGATGATTTTACTGAGGAGATGTATATTTAGGATACTTTTCCTGATGAACAACTATTTATGATCTCCAAATTGTCTCGGTATGTGGATATAGTGAATTATCTTGTGACGGAAAAAATGCCACATCATTGGAAGTCACAAGATAAGAAGCATTTTGAAACCGAGGTTAGAAACTTCTTCTGGGATAACCTGTATTTATATAAATATATGACTGATCAGATTTTTAGACGTTGTGTCTGAGAGGATAAAGTTTAGAGTGTTATTTCCTTTTGCCACATGGAAGCATGTGATGACCATTTTTCTGCTAAGAAAACTACTGTAAAAATCCTTTACTATGGTTTTTATTGGCCCACCATGTTTAAAGACACCCATGCTTTATATGTTGCTTGTGATAGATGTCAAAAGTTGGAAAGAGTATCCCGACGCAACATGATGCCTGTATCCCCAATTTTATCATTGGAGATTTTTTTTATTGTTGGAGTATTGATTTTATGGGCCCATTTCTATCTTCTTTTGGATTTTTTTATATATTGGTTGGTGTGGACTATATTTCAAAGTAGATTAAGGTAGTTCCACGTATGACCAATGTCAACAAAGTGGTCATACGATTTCTCAAGGAAAATATTTTTTCTAGATTTGGAATTCCAAAGGCTATCATTAGTGATAGCGGGTTTCACTTTTGTAATAGGACATTTGAGGCTTTAATGAAAAAATATGACATCAAGCATAATATGAGCACCCTATACTACCCACAAACGAGTGGGCAAGCTGAGATTTTTAATCGGAAAATCAAACATATTTTGAAGAAAACTATAAGGCCAGATAGAAAGGATTGGTCCCTCAGACTATCCGACATTTTATGGGTTTATAGGACTATTTATAAGACTCCAATTGGAATGTCCCCATACAGATTGGTGTATGGAAGGCTTGCCACTTGCCTGTGGAATTGGAATATAGAGCATACTAGGCAATAAAAAAAATTAGACTTTCATATGGACCAAGAAGTGGATAAAGAAAATTAGAGTTGAATGAATTAGAGGAGCTGAGGAGAGACTCCTATGAAAATTTTAAAATCTACAAACAAAGAACCAAAGCTTTCCATGATAAAAATATTTTGAGGAAAAATTTTGAACATCGACAAAAGGTCTTATTGTAGAATTCTCGTCTCCAGTTCTTTCTGGAAAAATTAAGATCAAGATGGACATACCCTTTTATTGTGAAGAATGTATATACTTATGGGGCTGTTGAAATTGAGAATGCAAGTAATGACAATGTGTACAAGGTTAATGGTCAGAGATTGAAGCCTTATGTGAAAAACTTTCATTTGGGAGAGGTGTCTGTCCCTCTTCATGAGCCAGAATATTTAGATTGATGCTCCTACTCTGACGGAATATTTATGTAAAATTTGTATCATATTCAATTTTTTTTGTTAGTGTCACGTAGCAAGTGAGTTCTTCATCGTAGGTACTATCCACCATTGCTTTTATTTTTATTATTCTCTGCATTATCATTATCATTATATTGGGGACAATATAAATTTTGGGGGGGGGGGATACTCATCCATGTGAATTATTTATTTAGGTTTCAATTTTATTTATTATTTTTTTTAGATTTAAGGTTTCTGAGAATTTTTTTTCAACATTTTCAAAATAATATGTTTATATGCAAGATTGTGAACATGATATTATGCAAATTCCAAAGGCAAAGTTAATACTTAGTCTAGGTTGATAGTAGTCAGAATTTTGATAATTGAAAATTATAAACTTGAGTTCGATTATCTATTCACTAGTTTAAAGTGAGTTGTAATTTGATGTACTGAATTTACAATACACCCTAGTTAACTAAGTAAGGAATATGATATGTGAATTAGAATAAAAATTTTTGATTTAAACAAGGTTGAATGAACTAGTACCATTGATATATGCTTAAAAGAAAGAATATTAAAGAAAAAAGTGATGGATTTATTTATTTATTATAGAGCATAAATGTAATGACCATAACAATTGTGTCAGTAATCCGGAGTAAGGATACCTAAGTATCCATTACTGTTACTATTACAAGTACGATACATTAGGTTATGAAGCAAGCCCGGTAGGAATCTTTATCTAAGGGTAGTCTATAATAATGAGGATATGATAATAAAAGAAGAAATTGTATGAAGAAAATGAGATAACTAGAGATTTCATATTCTTGAGATGATTGAAAGGAGTTAGGATATGTAACATACATATTTCTCAAAGTTAGACTAGTGTCACCGAGCACTTAAGTATATTGGATCATAACTATTCTAAATTTTGATTAGGTCTTTGAACTCAAGGATGTAATGGATTAGGAAATTGAGATTCTAACTAACTTCAGATTTAGGGTAAGTATTGTTTTATTTTGAAATTCATATGATGAATGGAGGCATAATTGTATAAATTTCTTAATATCGAACTATTTTTCATGTTTTTAATGTTTGTAGGTAATATTTCTGAAAATCCTTACGAGATTATAACTCGTCCATTAGGGGAAACTTATGGGCTTAAAGGTTTATTACAGATGCTAAATGTAATTGACATTACTTGTGAAAGTGGTGTAGTTGGAATTTTTATTTTTATTTTAATTTTATTTCTAGAATTAGTTTTTATTCTTATTTTTATTTTTCTTCGCTTATTTTGCTTGAGACTAGCAAAATGCTAGTTGGGCTGTGTGTTGAGACTCAAATATTATATAATTTCTCCTATTTATATCTTGGTTTTATGAACATGAATAAACTTAATGTTCTATTTTTCTCATGTTTGTATTGCAAGGTGAATTTAAGAGCTTGGATTGAAAATGGTGCTAAAAGCATGGATTTGATGCTCAAGAATCACCAAGGCAGGAGATGGATCTTAGGATATCAAGATTGAAGAATTCACATACTAAAGATCCAAGAAAACCAAGTGAGGAATGAAGAGAATTAAAGATTTGAAGTGAAGAAAAGGAATCCTCAAATCGTCCTGAAAATGTGTATTCTAAAACTTTGAAGTCTATTTTAGAAAACTACGCAGAGTGAAATCTATTTTAGCAAACTACATAAATTTGAGGCAGTTTCTAGAGTTTTCCAACTTGATGCGAAAGTTGGAGTTCCTCACCTATAAATAGGGCTTCCCAGGGCATTTCTACACATCATTCAAAGCATTCAAGAGCAAAATTTAGGATTTTTAGAGAGTTTTCTATTTTATTAAAGTTTTATAAATTATTTTTTCTTTTACATCTTTTTATTTGAAATTATTTTTTTCTTATTGCTTTTCTATTTTGCAATTTAATTACATCTTTCTAAGTTCCCTCTAGCCCAAGCTAGAAGGAAAGTACATTGGTTTAATGTTTTTATAGTTATGATGATTGATTGTTTTAATGATTAGAAGAATGGTGTATGCACGTTATAAGTTGTTTAGGTTTAGTTTTTTATCCTCATGTGAGATCCATATGTTTCCATCATATGAGATCCACATTGATGGATAAGCTTACCCTTAATCAATTAGATTTCTTAGATATGAGAGGTTCTCAACTGTTACATTTCTTTGATATTCATTATCTTATAGATAAGAATTCTTAAAATCATTGGTGCTTGAGAATATATATCAATGATGCAAATACATGATTTTCTAATATTTTATATCATTTATTTAAAATGTTTAAATTTTTTAATTTTTCGATTAGGCTGACCATAGTGCTCGGAACCTAGTTGTGTTATCCAAGTCATCATGATTTTGGAACATTAACTTATGTGTGGAACTTTGAAGCTTGGGTGTTGTTTTAATTTAGTTGAATTATATCCATTCAAAACTCTCAAAATCAAATCATCAGATTAGTTTTTATTACTTAATTTGTTTTGCATTTAATTTTCTCCTTCTCATAATTCATCTCCCTGTGGGATCGATCATGTATTTACAGGATATTACTTATAAACCTCTGCACTTGGAGGCAAGCAATCAAACTACTTTGAATCTACGAAGCTTCTTTGGACTCATAGAAACTTTTCGGATCCACGAGGAAAAACAAAGAAAATAGAAATAATATTTAAAAAAATTCATAAATTGATTGATAGCTGTCTGACATGTATGTCCATGTTACACTATTAATATAGAAAGAAACAAAATTTGTAATTACCAAAAATAGTAAAATCATAACTCTAATAAAAATCCTAATTCTAATAAAACTCTTCTAAAACTTAATTTTTAAAAATAAAAATTCCAAATAAACTGTTACTAAAAGATTCTTACATTAATTACAAGTTATTTTTAAAAAAGAAAAAAAATCTAAAACTATAAAAGTAAGAAAATATAAAAATTAAATAAATTTGAATTACTAAAAATAATAATTTTTCCTTAAAATTTTGTTTTTGAGCTGAAAGTGTACATTTTCTGATAAAATGGATAGACACGACCCACTTAGTGGGTCGAGTGGGTCGACCAACCTCAGATGACCCATTTTAGTAAAGATTGATACGTTATGCACTCTGTGACGATACCTGAATCAAAAGTTATGATTAATTTACAATCCACCTTCTTTTGGTCTAACCATGCTAAGAATGTATTTGTGCCATGTTCTACATCAGTTCTCTCCACTCGGAAAAAACTCATCCTTGAGTTACTTAATGGACTTCGGTCATGATACTCAAATAATTTCTGGCATCGATGTTATCAACCTCTTCCTTATAGTTTTCATTAGGCTCTTGAGTTGAAAGAATACATGTACTAACACTCTTATTAACTTGATTCGTGCTCTCCTTAACTTGACTAGTATGGATTAGTCCATTTACTTGTGCTTGCAAGATCTCATATTCTTCCTAATAATGTGAGTAATTAGGCAAACTTGCCCTTAAGACAAGATTAATATGGTTTTATATATCTCGTATGGGAGGCGAATTATTAGGAAGTTTATTGAGCACAATCACTTTAAACTCCTGCAACACTGGTTTCAAATCCTTTAGGATGTTCACAGGCTCCATATAATTTTTCTTTTCAACTAATGCATCTACATCTCCCGTCTCTTCAGATTGTTTAACAAAATCATGTTTGGATATGAGAGACTGTTCTTCAACTTTAGAAGTCTTGGGTTGGTTCTTCATTCCCATAAGGACGAGGATAATCTTTCTACTATCTTTAATAAATATAAATACGTTATCCCAATGTCTATGTATAGCATTAATATTATTTTTCTATGGTTGACCAAGTAACATATGACAAGCTTACATGTTGACTACGTCACAAAGTACTTGATCCTTATAATTTTTAGCAATTGAAAATGAGATAGTGCATTGTTCGGTTACCTTTATTTTATTGACCTCATTGATCCATCCAATCGTGTACGGAGATAGATGCCTTTCTGTTTTCAATTGCAACTTTACCACCATTGTTTTCGACATGAGATTCTCATTGCTCCTGACTTTAATAATTACATTATAAACTTTTTAGTTTACAGTGTACCTTGTTCGAAAGATGTTGTGCCACTATAAATCTATTTCTACCTTTGGAATGTACAACAACTTCTTCGCAATAAAAGTAGTAGCCTGCGATTCACCATCATTGGGTGGTGCTCTACGAAAATCAGTGTTGTGTCGTAAAGAGACCACAGGCGATTGAGCATCGCCTTGGGCTCGAGACAGAATTAGCGCACCCATAATACGATTGAGGGTTTCCTATAACCCTTATATGGTTAAATGACTCTCCCGATGAAAAGCTTCAATTCTTTTCAAAAGATAACGCATCCCTGAATCACTGTCCACAGGATTTTGATCCATACCTTTGTTATTTGCGATCAGTACGAGGGGAGTCCTTGTTTTGATACCAATTGATGCATGGATGAACGTGATGAGGTCGATCACTATTTTCCTCATGGATAGCTACTTCGAATTTACGAAGCTTCTCTAGACTCCTCACAGAGACTTCTCGAATCCACGAGGAAAAAGAAAGAAAATATAAATAATATTCTAGAAAATTCATAAATTGTATGTCCCTGTTACATCATTAATATAGAAAAAAGTAAAATTCATAATTACCAAAAATAACAAAATCCAAAATATAATAAAAATCCCAATTATAATAAAACTCTTCTAAAACCTAATTTCTAAAAAAAAAAAAAAATTTCAAATAAACTTTTGCTAGAAGAGTCATAGCATGATTACAAATTGTTTCCAAAAAAAGAAGAAAATCTAAAACTCTAAAAGTAAGAAAATATTAAAAATAGTAAAATTTCCTTAAAATTTCATTTTTGAGCTGAAAGTGTGCTTTTTCTGACGAAATGGACAGATATGTCCCACTTTGGTGGGTCATCTCACCTCAGATGTCTCATTTCAGTAAAGATTGATATGTTATGCACCCCGTAACAATACCTAGAAAAAAAGTTATGATCAATTTATAGTCCACCTTCTTTTGGTCCAACCATGCTAGGAATGTATCTATGTCATGTTCTACATGACCTTGCCCTTGGATTTGGATCTTAATCGCAAAGATCCACCATCCCACTCTGAATTGCCCACCCCTCTCCTAATTAGCACATCTGTATAAGCACCCACATCACCGTTTTTTTTTTCTCTTATCGCCTTCTACTGAAGTGTTAAGATGACGGTCTTAACGCTAATGGTTATCTTATCGGTGTACAACAAGTCTTTAAATAGCTCATATGATTATGGAAGAGAATTTAATAGAATACATACTTGATCTTTGTCTTTTATCGTCTGATCCACATCGAACAATTTACAAACAAGCATATTAAAGTTATTAATGTGGGTCTCAATGTCAGCCCCCTTAGCTATCTTCAGATTGAACAACTGTAACTTCAGATACAAAGAATTTTCAATAGACTTCTTCACATATATGTTTTCTAATTTCGCCCATGTATTAGCCGCAGTCTTCTTTCTCATAACATTGTAGAAGACTTCATTTGTTAGGCACAACTAGATTGAGATATTGGCCTTCTGATATAACTTGTTGCATTCTTCTTCTTTCATAGATTTCAGTTGCTTTTTCAAGAAGTGCATCTACCAATCCTTGCTGAACTAGGATGTCATTCATCTTAACTTTTCATAGTTCAAAGTTATATTTACTGGAATATTTTTTTATGTCGAACTTTATGTTAGATACCATTGATAGCTTACTTTCAGATTCAATCTGCTTCCTAACGTTCGCTCTAATACCACTTATTGGGACTAGCAGAAACACATAGAAAAATCAAGCAAAGTAATCACAATCACACAAACAAACCCAATAAGAAGACAATCTGAATTTTATGTAGAAAACCACTTGCGGAAAAAAATCATAGCATAAAGCGATGAGTAATGCACTATGAAAGCAAAATTAGAAGAGATAGTATACCTTACCGATATGAACAACCCTCGAATCTCCTTTGAAACCCTAGCCATGCCTTTGAACCTTTTAGAACACCTTAGAAAGCCCCAATCCTCTCAAATCCTTTCCCTAATTCTGATTACACTTAGTATATATACTTCAAACTGGAATAGGATACAAATTCTCCACTTATGTAACTTTACATGCGCAATGGATGTGACCTTCAATGACATCGACAGATATCAAAGACCATTCAATGACATCGAAGATCCTTCGATATCATCGAGTAATAACTTCCAAAACTATCCAACAAACAAATAAGATATTTCTAGATTTTCTCGATGGGAATGAGCGATCTGTTGATAATATCAACAAAATCTGTTATAGAAAGATTTAAGACATTTGACAACATATGACCCATTGAAAATTTACATTGTTGTCTGTTTAACAAATCTTTCTTAGGATGGCCAATGCAACATAAGCTTCATAATATGAACAGTTTAGATAAACATCCTCATATCCACTGTGAAACACACATCCATGTATGGTAGTTGTGATATGGTGTGCATCCTATCCTATGGGTAGGGTGTACTTTGTAGGCAAGGTATACTTGAAACATTGAACTTGTGTAAAATCTTAGGCCATTTGTGCTAGCTCAAAATCTGTTAAACCCATAGTTAGAATGCCTTAAGTGCATTAGATCACCAAAAAATTATTTTATGGGTCATAAGCACTGATTAAATATTTTTATTGAGGCTATATGTTTTAGTGGGTATTGCACCCTAATTCTGGCAATTTTGAGAACGCCAATAAGGGAGTGACATGCAGCACTGTATGAGAAATAGGAAGTGGATAAAAAAGATCTTCAAAGGTTTGGAACTCTTTTCGCAGGTTTAAAGTTGGTGTAAGTCTACTTTTACACATTAGAGGATGATGAACAAAATGTTATGGTTGACATACAAGAAGTGCATTCGAATTGCTTAAGATATAAAAGGTGACTAAGGGTAGTAAAAACAAAACTTTGGCCAACGAAAATGAAGCAAGCGATCAATAGGCACTCGAAAGAGGAAAAGTCACAAAGGAGAAATGTAACAAGAGAATAATCTAGAAAGAGACTTTTGATTGCTATAACCGTTGCGGTAATGGAGGAAGAATATAAAAGAACAAACTGCAACATTACTCTATAAATAACAGAAAAAAACAATAAACCAAGACATCTCAACATCAAACATAATAATCAATCAAACCAAATCTATCAATTTCCTTTATCTCAATTTGTCCTAAAAGTAGCGATAATCAAGTAGCAACAATTCTTGGCTATAATCTTGAGTTGTAATTTGAGTTTACGCTCATATATTAGATTTGTTCTTTATCTAATATCAAGTAATTTTTTCAAGAGACGCATTCTGATAGTCGCTTCTAGTGATCGAGTGAGTTTTTCCTTTTGTTTGATTTGCATTAGTATTTTGAAAATCCTTTCTTATATAAGACATAAAGTAACCCATCTTTAAAGGAAAAACTTTACCCTTCGATTATTGCCTGATCATTATCAAATTCTGTAAGTGGCTGAGTAAGCGACCAATCTTTTCAAAATATGGTCATACATGTTCATATTGAATGTATATGCTTATTTTAACGCTTGGGGTCAAAGTTGATTGGTTTGGATCAAGATGTTATATCGATTCTGGTGTGCCCGCGTAATTGAAAACAAACCAAGCAACTAATAATGGGTATATTACATCAAAGCACATTGAGGGCAACTACTACTGCCAGAGAGAATGACCCATGTCGTTTCAATGGTGGGGCATCCTCTCATCACTATTTCCAGACTCGTGGGCTACTGAGTTTTTTATTTTTTTTAATTTCCCTTGGTTTTGAGCTGACATCTAATCGTGAACCTCCACAACAAGTGGATGCAGAGCTTTTTGTTTGAGTTGGGATCCTTTGTTTGTTAGGAGTTGAGATTTTTTGTTCTTTGCAGTGTGATTGGGTCATAGCTGTTGATTACAAATCACATTTAATGTAGCAGTATTGGCATCATCAATGATGACGTAACCCAATATAAATGCAAAATAAGAATTCCCTATTCCAGGATTCTTTTTATTTCTATGGTCCCCGAAATGCTTGGGTGAGTACGTGGGCTGCAGCTGTACGAAGAAGAAAGGGAACAATAGTCGACTGCTCCAATTAAGAATATAAAGTACAAAGTTGCCCTTGGTTCAGAGACGCAAAGACACGTGTTTTCTTTTCTGAAATGCAAAAGTGCACACGTGTGAATGACTAAATTGAATGGGTAAAATCATCCAAAAGCTTCTAGTTACACATGATACAGATAAGGAAAAAAATCAAATGCAGACAGGAGAGGGTTCCACGTAGGTAGACTACACAACCAGATAAGGTGAGGATGTGGTGAGATTTAATTAGGCCATGTGCGGCAGTCAGACAAAGCTATTAAAAGCATATTGGAAAATTTTCCAGTCGAGTCAGCATCCTGTAGCTGTCATCATAATATATGAAAAATGGAAACGTTGACGTTGATAGGGATTGCATGCATGGATGCCTTTTTCTTTCATCCTTATTGCCCTATTTGTCAAAAAATAATAATAATAATAATAATAATAATAATAATAATAAAGACTTGTCAGTAGCAAAGATACATCAATCTTCAATTGAATGTGGGTGGAAGATATTCCAACTACATATGTGGTGATATAATACATGTGCCAGATTGGTAACCACTTGATGAGTGGGTCTGTTTGACATTTCCATAGATATTTCTAGAGTAATTTGCCTCTAAACAGCCATAAATGCTTTTTATATCAGCAATGCTGATACTCCTAATATTAGGTTAGGACACATACACAGCAGTGGTTATTGAACGACTCAAAGCTTGCACAAACGACTAGATGTGCATGTATGCAGCATGTGATTCCCTACTAGTCTTTTTTATTTTTTATTTTTATTTTTATTTTTAATTTTTATGAAGCCTCAACATATGAGGCAGCCATAGGTTAGGTTGTGAGTAGCTGGGTATTCCCTGGTCAGTCCCAACCCCTAAAATACCATTGATATTGGGTCAGGACACATACAAGTCCCAACCCCTAAGATCTCTGATATTGGGTGAGGACACATATAAGGCAGCAGTTATTAAAGGACTCAAAGCTTGCACAAACGGCTAAGATGTGCATGAGTGCACCATGTGATTCCTTACTAGATTTTTTTATATGAAGCCTCAACATAAGTGGCAACCATAGGTTAGGTTGGGTATTCGGTGGTTAGTCCCTGGTTGCCTAACCTCTAATATCCCTTATATTGGGTTAGGACACATATAAGGCACAGTCATTGAACGACTCAGAGATAGCACTGAATGTGCATGCGTGCACCATGTAATTCCTTGATTTTTTTATATGAAGCCTCAACATAAGTGGCCACCATAGGTTAGATTGTAGCTAGCTGGGCAATCCCGTGGTTGCCTGACCTCTAATACTCCTGATATTGGGTCAGGACACATACAAGGCATCAGTCATTGAGCGACTCAAAAAATTGCACAAACGGATAAATGTGCATGCATGCACCATGTAATTCCTTACTAAATTTTTCTACATGAAGCCTCAACATAAGTGGCCACCATAGGTTGGGTTGTGGCTAGCTGGGGTATTCCGTGGTTAGTCCCAGGTTACTTAACCTCTCATAACCGTGATATTAGGTCAGGACACATACAAGGTAGCAGTCATTGAACGACTCAGAGATTGCACAAACGGCTGGATGTGTATGCCTGCACCATGTAATTCCCTACTAGGTGTTTTTATACGAAGCCTCAACATAGGCGGCAACCATGGGCTAGGCTGTGGCTAGCTGGGGGTATTCCCTGGTCACTCCCAGGTTGCCTATCCCCTAACCGTGGACTTGTTCTTATTAAACTTGATCATGGAATCCCTGCAATGGGTCATGCTGGGTTAACAGTCGGCTTGCAATTTTATCAAACTAAGTGTCAGGCCCACTGTGAATGTATGTAGTTTATCCATGCTGTCCATATATTTTTGCAGATCATTTTAGTAGTTAATCCTAAAATTGAAGCATATCCAAATCTCAAGTGGACCACACCACAGGAAACAAACAGTGGGAATAATGATTTCCAGAGTTGAAACCTTGCGAGGGCCCACTGTAATGTTTAGTTGTCATCCAATCAGTTCATAGGATCACACCAACATAGACGAAGGGAAAACAAAAATATCACCTTGATCCAAAACTTCATTGGCCCTAAAGAAAATTTCAATTGTAGACCTTCAATTCATGTTGTTTCGTACGTTGTGGTCCACTTGAGATTAGATATGCTTTATTTTTTGAGATTGAAATCTAAAATTATCTTTTAAAATGGATGAAAGGAGTGGATAAAATATATAAATCCTGGTGGCCCCACAGAGTTTACTTAATACACTTAGGGCGTGTTTAGATTCGCGTATAGTATCGTAGAGGGAAGTAAAACTGTCCCATCAAGGTATTAGTGGTCCTGCAGCGGTAAAGCGTCTGCAAATTGCAAACCACTCACAATGTTTAGATAAGAATGCACTTGTAATCACAGGAGACCATGGTTTCCGAAATCAGTGTTTAGGAAAGGAGTGTTCATCAGCCGCACTGCTTCCCAAGCATTAAATAGGTATGAAATTAACGTTCATTCGCCTGGTGATGAGAAGAGCCTATTTCCTTCAATAGGGCATCTACATAGTGAGAATGACAGAGGGGAATTCTGATCTGGCACATGTGCCCCTCCTGTTGATCTGTGAGCCGAATGGGCAAACCTTGCTTCAACATCATCCATCAAAGAGGAACGCTAATATGCAGTTCCCTCCTCGTGGCACACGGGTTGCAAATTGGCCTGGCGATCGGAAGGCTATCTCGTGGCCCACCACATCGATAACGGTTGGAGCAGCGGTCTGCATTCAACAAGCGGATGTGATTTTTTTTACCTGTAGCTCATTCACACGGTGGGCCACCAGATCAACGGTCCCGAAAACTAGTAGTGCTTCTCAGGTGTTCGTCGAAAGAAACCCTAGGCGGAGGAAGAGATAAAAACTTGGAAATGATGAGAAGGATGGAGGAAGAAGTCAGGCAGAGGAAGAGGAAATCTTCTTCTTGTTGGGATGGTCTTCGGGGCAGTAGTAAAGGGAGGTGAACATAGCGCCTGGGAATACTATGTATTGAGAGAAGGTGGAGAGCTTCAAAACGAGAGGCTCTCCTTTCAGAAATATGCTTCCGATGAAAATCCTCGATCTTGCAATCTCGGGATTTTTAATTTTTTTTTCTTAAAATGCTCGTCTGCTATGGCGGTGCAGTGCTTTCATTGCACTACACAGACGCCTGCGTTGTAACAATGTTTTACAAGACGTGTCGTTTCAAGAAACTGAGCTGATGACGTACTCGGGTTGCCAGCGTATCACGTGGCGGTGTTTGGATAGCGTCACTTTCAAGGATATATTTCATAGACATATATGATACATTATGTTATGGGCCTGACATCCAAACATGCCCTTAGCGTATATGCATGGTGATACTGGAAGCGGTTACAAAAAAATGGTTAAATGATTAAAGGTCAGAAATAATTCTAATGTAAGAAGTTTTCTTTAAGTATTATCATCCTCCACAAGTTCATTTATATAAACGGTTTTCATCCTTGAAATATGACCTAGATGCTGCATCTAATAAGTATTTTAACCATCCATTTCTTGAATCCCTAACTGCGGGGCCTACTGTGATGTATGTTCCTTACATCCATACCATCCATACGTTTTGACAGCTCATTTTAGGGCATGATTCCGAAAAATGAAACAGATCCAAATCTCAGTTGGACAACAACACAGGAAACAATGGTGATTGACCATTAAAAACTTCTTGTGGCAACAAAAGTTTTGGATCAAGCTGATATTTGTGTCGTCTCTTCATCCAGGTCTTTCTCACCATATCAATAGGTTGGATGGCAAATAAACATTCCACAGCCCCAGTAAGTTTTTAATGGTGGGTATTCAGTCACTACTATTTCCTGTAATGTGGTCCACCTAAGATTTTGGTCTACTTCATTTTTTTGGATCGTGCCCTAAAATGAGCTGTCAAAAGGATGGACAACGTTGATGTAAAGAATATATATCAAGGCGGGCTCCACAGTCAGGGAGTGCCCCATTTCTTTCTATACTACCGAAGGGCACTTGGCAAATAGACTGAGCCAATGACCTGGGTGGGTCATTCATCATTGCCATGGGACTGGCTTCGCATGTGCATCTGCCCTAAATTTCAAGTTTGTGCAAGGCCCTTGGGTCCAGTTTAGGGGCTAGACCCCTACCCACAGCTCCGGCTGCTAAATCGTGGTTTGTCTGTGAATCTTTTCCAACTTAGAAGGGCGAGGAATGGTTTGATACTCTGGCAAAATATGAAGGTTGATAGGCAGGCACTCAAAAATTTGTAGACTAGGCACGTAGTTAACTCAAATTAAACTCTCCAACTCACCAAACCCACCTTAGAAAATAAATCTAAACTAATAGTAGTTGGCTGATTAAAACCTTCCATTTATACACATTTGATTACAACTAATTTTACATCCAACGTCCATTAATTACCAACAAATCAACTAGTTAACACATTACTTTCTGTTCAAACGTTGTTATATAAACCATCTAAAATGGGGCCCACTATTTAAACGGTTTAGGTTTAGGTATTATACATATGCTACATGTGAAAATTTTGAGTGCCTGTGCGTCATCTATAGTACTCTGGCAGAAAAAAAAAAATGAAAAATGCAAATACTAAAGCTACAAAGCGTGATAGTTTGTTCACGTTGTTGGACAGAAGATGAACCGTCTGGATGATCCACTAACAGTGGGCCATATGTATTGCCATGGGCTGCAACGAACAAACGCCAGTACATCGAGACGGAAGAGTAATCTTCTTAAAACTCACAAATAACACGTTCTTACTTACGTCAACATCACAGCGAAAGGAAAATAGACTTTGATTTCTTGGAAGTCGCCAGCAACAACCCATCTTTTTCTTCTTTTTTGGCTTCGTTGGACATCCGTGAAAGTTCCCCACCATTTCTTAAGTTGTTGTGTCTCATCCACCGTACACGCGGCATGCATGCACGTCAAAACGGGCTGTCTAGATGTGGCCCCCACTGTGGATGTAACAATACCAAAAATGGAATTCATGGATTGATAATCCTAACCATCCAATCGATGTGCATATCAATTCGACGTTATCAGTGGTCCCTGGGATGTAACTCGGACAGGTTGGGTTAGGTCGAGGGTTAATTCGGGCCCAACCAGACCTTGAGAGTTAAGTTCCTGCACTGGGAACCCAGGTGGGGCCCACTGCGATGTTTATGATAAATCCAACCCGTTCATCCGTTTTTTGAGTTGATATTAGGATATGAGGACAAAAATGAACCGGATCCGGTGCTTAAGTGGGCCGAAGACATGAGAATTGAACGTCCAAAGTTGAAATATTCGTGAGGCTACGGAAGTTTTGAATCATTCTAATATTTGTGTTTTCAGTTAATCCGGGAAGGGATGAGGTTATGAACGGTATAGATGGCATTTAAACATCACTGTCTACCACAGGGAGTTTTCAATGGTAGGAATTTTCCAAACCACTTTATCTTTTAGTACGGCCCACTTGACTCATGGATCCTGCTCACTTTTGGTTCTTATCCGAAAATGAGCTCAAAAACGGATGGACGGAGTGGATTCCTCACAAACATCACGGTGGACCCCACCTCAGTTTCCACCCCACGAACTTCATGAGAAAGGCTTACCCAAATTCCAAACTGATGTGTCCAACCTTAATCCTAACTGAATTCGTTTCTACTCAACCCTAGACCAACCCAACCCGACCTAACCGGAACCTAGTACATTTGATTATACCCAAGCCGACTTGAATTTGCTTAAACCGAACCTACCCTTATTGGGTTGAAGTTTTCCAACCCTAATCCAATTTTTGGATCTTGACAACTTGAACCAACCTACACCTTGATCCATAGCTCAAGTCTACGTTTCAACACTAAGGTCTTTGTATCCATTCCCTAGTGGGGGTGGCTAACACTGAACTGACAGTGGGTGTACTAATAAGCTTTTTTTTTTTTAATTTTTTTTTTTATTTTAATTTTTTTTTTTAAAGAAAACTTGAGCCAACCTCACCCAAGACATGGTTGGGAGCAACGGGACCCAAGTAATTGCAGTTCCATTGGTCCTAACTCATGGAGCGAAAATCACATGGTAAGATTGTTTGACCAGTGTGAATTTGAGACTGAGCTCTATCAGCACGCACTGCCTACTTTCTGTACATTCCAAAATGTTTTACATGTATGACATGTGCGCAGTTGGGACAAGAGACCACGACATAGAAAGTTGTCTTTGCCCATCCATTATTAGATCATAACACCTCTCTTCTATTTATATGCATGGGTTCTAACCGTTGTCTATCATCGTACACTTAAATATTTATATTTGTGTGTGTGTGTGTGTTCCTGTTCGAAAACCAACGGTCGATATGGAATGCTTGCAAGATTGGCCAGAACCAATTGTTCGGGTGCAATCGTTATCGGAGAGCAGCACGAATGTGATTCCCAACAAGTATATCAGGCCGCCATCGGAGAGACCTTCGTTGGATTCCGTGGATCAAACGAGTGGTATTAACATCCCTATCATTGATCTTGGAGGACTCAATGGCAATGCTGTTGATCGTGAGAGGACAATTCAAATGGTGTCTGATGCATGCCGGGAATGGGGATTCTTCCAAGCTGTTAATCATGGGGTGAGTCTGGATTTGATCCAGAGAGCCAGGAAGGTATGGAGGGAGTTCTTTCATCTTCCAATGGAGTTGAAGGAAATCTATGCTAACTCTCCTAAGACATATGAAGGGTACGGTAGCCGAATTGGAGTAGCTAAGGCCCCAGTTCTTGACTGGGGTGACTATTACTTCCTTAATCTCCTGCCCCACTCCATGAGGGATATGGACAAATGGCCCAGTTTTCCTACTTCTTGCAGGTAAATCACTACCATTCATTTTCTTCCTGCAAATCTATGGCAACAAAATAGAAGATCTAGTCCTTCTTGAAGTTCTAAGATTGACGTGGAAAGTTAAAAGGTCTAAATTTAGACCGTGGAAATATTATTTTCCTTGTTATTTCTTTCTTTATTAAATATTATGATATTTGGTGCAACGAAAAGTATTCTAACTGAAGATAATCTAGGGTCTTTTCCATGGATAGCCGACAGTTGAAAATTCAACCATTTTGAAGCTGTTCACATGAAAATGGATTCCAAACAAGAAACTGATGGCTAGGATATTTGTTCTATGTGATTTTCAACCAAGGGCCATCTATGTGCAGGACCCACAAGTTAGATTAACTTATATTAGGTATTGGGCATCCAACGGCCATTCCTGATCGAGCTGGAAAGATCTTAGACAGAGTTTGTTATATTTTATCTATTGAATGTTTCATCAGTTTCTATTTTTCCCATATAGGGCGGTCATTGAGGAGTATGGGGATGAATTGGTGAAGCTGGGTGGGGTTGTGTTGGATATATTATCAAAGAGTCTTGGAATGGAAGAAAAGTACATGCGTAATGCGTTTGGAGGTGATGATATGGGAACAACTCTTAGAGTGAATTACTACCCGAAGTGTCCACAACCAGACCTCACACTGGGTCTCTCCGCGCATTCTGATCCCGGTGTTTTGACCCTTCTTCTCCCTGACGACCGTGTGGATGGACTCCAAGTTCGAAGAGGCGATGCTTGGGTGACTATCCGAGCTGCACCCAACTCGTTCATTGTCAATATCGGCGATCAGATTCAGGTATCTTTCTCTTTCCATGTACATACTTCCAGTTATATTGCATGCATGTATCATGATAGAAATAGAATTATACAGGCAGTTTTTATATTTATATATATATATATATATATATATAGCTGTACATGTTAAGATAGCCAGAGTAGGTAGACTATGCATGTCTGTTCAAATATGGTTAACCATTAGAAACTCCTGTGACTCACATGATTCACAGTTTCACAACATGTTCAACATACCTAGAATATCATTGTTTGAGCTATCCCTTGGATTGACCAAGATTGAACTAGATATCCCAACACGTCTTAGGAAGAGAGAGAAGATGTAACTAAAAAGAGAGGAAAGAAAGTAGTAGGAAGAGGAAAATGAAGAAAATTAAAAAGAGCTATGGAGAGTTGGTTCGAAAAAGCACGATCCGACTCAGTTCGAAACTAAGTTCGAGCTGAGTCAAGTTGATTTTTGAGCTCAAAAAAAATTTTGAACCAAGTTTGAGCTCGACTCGGATTGAACCCCAGCTCGAATCAAACTCGGACTGAACCAGTTCGGTGACTCGGTTACTTCGATATTGATGTTGCTCACCAAGTGTTTGATGAAATGACTCAATGAAGTGTGGCTGGTGGCAAGGAAGGTATGCATATGAAGCAAATATCTTTTTTTTTTTTCTTAATTTTTTAGGTTGCTTAGAAGGCGTTTGATGAAATATCTGTAAAACCATTGCTACTGTTTTACATACAATGAGATATTAAAGGTGCAGTCTATGTGTTTGTGAAAATGCTGCACAGATGAATTAACTTGGCTTGAAATGGCCCAAGCTACTGACCGAATCGAGCCGAGTTGGCCAATTAGGCTCGAGGACCAAGTCGAGCCGAGTTCAAGCTAAGGTCAGCAAGTGGCCGAGCCGAGTCGAGCTGTGCCCAGCTCGACTTGTGTGCACCTCAAACGGATGGAGTTGTCTTTAGAAGGCCCGAAACTAAATAGAGTCTTAAAATGTGGTGGTCCATCCAAATAGCAGTCTAAATTCTTAAAATAAAGAAAAAAAAAACAAAAAACAAGCCCCATATTGCATGGGGACCCCTAGGCCACGTGAATTGCTGGTATTAGAATGTAATATTATTTAATTGGGGCATGTGCCGCCGTGAGAGATGAGCACCTACAAATTAAATAAGTACTAAACCTAATTATTTTCCCACATGCTCTGCATGACTCTATTTATTTATTAATGATAGCGGCACATGGGTTAATCTAATCCCACCACGTCATCCCACGAGTCAGGGTGTTAAGGTCACCGATCATTCTGAGTCCCAAAAAGGCATATCTGCTCTGATCCTACTTTATCTTCCTAGTCGGTGATCATCCAATTGAGCCATGGGATCAGCAGATGGACCCTCAAAATGGAGTAGAATAGATGAGGAAGGGAATATTAAGAAAAAGAAAAGTCTCGAAAGTCTTCCCTGTTCAAGAAAAGGGGATAGAAAGAGTGGCTGGTGTACCACACACCACTGACCTAGCTGGTGTGCAGATGTTGTGCGAAGACGAGCACTGACTCTCTTCGAGCTATGCAAACGGTTCTGATGAGATCAAAGTTTTATCACCCTATGATGATGTATTTATTATATCCACACGGTTCATCCATTTGGAGAGATTATTTTAGAATATGAGCTAAAATTGAGCCATTTCAGAAGCTTAAATTTACAGTATCACAAATAGCAACGGCGAGAATGATTCTCACCGTTGAAACATTTGTGGGGCGTGCCATAATGTTATTTTCTATATATCCAATCGATTCATAAGGTCACATAGAGCGAAAAACAAATATCATATTGATCCAAAACTTCTATAACCTCCAAAAGGGTTTCAATGGTAGACGTTCAATCTCCCACTGATTTTTGCAGTGTGGTCTACTTGATCTTTGGATCTATCTTATTTTTGGATCAAGCCTTACAAAAAGATCTCCAAATGGGCGGACGGTTTGGATGTAACACATACCAGATGGTGGGACCCACAGAACTTAGTGACATCAACACACCAGCCAGTTCCGTGGTGTGTGGTACACCAGCCAATCCGCTTCCGGCTGAAAGTGGACATTAGGCCTTTTCTGGTATTATACTGGCCGAATACAAACTCGATTGGTTTCCTTACCTCCTTAATATCTACCCCTTGTATAATCTAAGGATCATTGGCAAGGAACCACAGTTTCAAAATGTCAAAAGAACCTTTCATTCTAAGATCATTCACGTGTCCTTTGAATATTCAAACTTTAGCACTAATATGGAATTTTAACATTTTTTTTTTTACTTGAATTATATATAATATAGACATAAACGCAGACATAGATTATATGGAATTTTAACATTTTTAGCCTGAGTGACACTCATATATCAGACATAGTACCATTTATCTTTCACATGCATCCCAGATGTATAGATATTTACACCATCCAAGTTGTTGGTCCCATGGAGAATGTAACATATCTTGAAAATAACACTAATAAGGTAAACCTAATAATCTAATTAAAGGCTATTAAATAGATGGCTAAAAGTAAATAATGTGTGGCCTAAATTCTAAGGATCATAAATATACCCATCATGTTTCCTAGGATTAGGAACTACAAGGTATATTAGTCAAAGTTTCATGATTACCTTATCTGACGTGAATTTTTTACTAATAACTATTCATTCTTTTATAAACAAGTAATTAATGGAACTATGGATGGTGTAAGTGTCACGCAAGCTTTTTTTAGGAGAAAATATCAAGTATAGCAGGGAGGACAAATCTCTTCTTATCTTATTTATCAACCTTTTTATTAATTTATTATTTATATCTTTCAATTGACTATAATGAAATAGATTTTTTTATGGTTAATATTATCCTCTCTATGTATTTTTTCATTTATGATCCACGTATTTTTGCATCAAAGGTTAGCATAGCATGTATTGCCATTAAACCATTCCATGTGTACGGACAAAGACACACCCCATTTTTTAAATGTTGCAAAAATAATGCAGAGATGACATCATGACGTAGCCAACCATGGTTATGCTACAAAATGACAGTTTAAAAAAATAAAATCAGGGCACGCAAGGCCATAGTGAGGTCGACATCCCACCCATTCGGATGAGTTGGGTGCATCACGAGGATCACATTGTCCAAAACAGAAAAACAGCGTTATTTACTGGTCAGGTAGACCCCACTTTTATCTTCCTAGTTCTCAGCAAGTAAACACTGTTTTCTATGGTGTGGCCCACCTGAAGGATGGATGGTACTGAATTTTTGACAAAGTAATCCTCATGGTGGGACCAACATATTGGAAGGGTTGGATGTCCAACTCGTCGTCATCGAGTATGACTATAGGATTCCTAGAATTATCCACTCTGCACACGTGTCAAATGGCACGATTATGTGGGAGATTTGAACTAATCATCAGATGGCCTTCTCAAACCATGCTCTTACTCACATTCGAAGTAAGAACACATGAAAGTAGCAATGAAAATTCTTAAATAGCGATTTGTGAGGGTAGAATTTAAAATCCTACTCCCAAAGCACGACTCTATATAGCCTGCGATTCGTCTTGCCTAGGTGGCGACTCGGATTGCTAGCACGTGTCACTCTATTGGCCCCACATGCTGAGATGGTCAGATGATTTCAAATATCCATATTATCGGTGCTACTATATCTAACCTATATTACAAAAATCAAAATTCATTGATTATCCTAACCTTTTTCACAGTTGAATTTGAACCATTGAAAAATTCCATTTCAAGTTTACAAGTTCGAGCTTTTTAAGGGCAGCCCATGTTGCATGACATCTAGAACGTGAACCATTCAGATCATCTGATCATATCTCAGCCCGTGGATCCTGAGTGGCGACAGAGGCAAAACGAACTCATGTGGTATGTTTGGGACATGGTGAGCCCCACCATGTATGCAGGGGAGCAGAACCTCTCATTCTCTCTCTTTGGATGCATTGCATGCGCCACGCACTAGTTTTTAAAAATGTATGGTGCATTCCACTGTATAGCACTCACCATGTATGGCCGACGTTGCAATAATTCTCATAACATTTTATTTAACTACAGTTATTATCAACATAGTGACAGATCTTAATCTAGGCAATTCCTCAGCTTGGGAATTTCTTGGGAGATTTTTATAATTTGATGTTTTCTCGTAATATCATTGGAAAAGTAAATAAAATATTAAAACTATTCATTATAAATTAACAATGAAGTTTTAAAGTATAAATATATAGCTATAAAATGATTTATTTTAACTTCTATATGTTTTTATCGTAAAAACAAATGTCATAGTTTCACGTGAAATTAAAAACGGTTAAAAAAAAAAATAAAATTAAAATAATCTTTTATCGGCTTACTAAAATATATCACCCCTGTATTGTAATAAGATATGTGAGAACTTTAGCTAGAATTATATTTTAATGATCCCAGACATTTAAACGATGGGTCTTATTTTGTATAGTGGTGGAGGATAAATATATAAAGGCTTTTAAGTTGTATTACTTCGACCGTTGCATATATGGTTAAGCTCTTTTGCTTTGAATATGGAGGGATGAACTAGCTTTTTTATAATCAGAGAGTTGAAATATTCAACATGAAAGTTTGTTGTTTTTCATCCTTCACACATGATGACCCTTTTATTATTATTTGTTTAGATCATCGAAAAGAACCCACATCCAAGGGTTACTCTCTCCATATATCTCATTGCAATACACGGGGGGTGTATTCCAACAAATCTCTTCTTATTAACCTTTTCCTTTTGAGTCAACTATGGCGAGCTAGTATAGAAAAGTATGTCTAGATTTCCAGGTGTCTCATACACCAGACGCGTAGCATACATCTACGTGAACTGGACCATGGAGCCATGACCACTCAATATGTTTTAACCCATTCCTTTATAGCTACAATTCGCATAATAAAGATTATTTAATCCATGTCTAGACTCGTGTATTAGTTTAATTCAAGCAGTAATGGAAATAGTGACTCTTCAACTATACGCATGGCATAGTTGCATGGCAATATATACTGTCCAAATCATGAGTTGCATGGCAATGCATACTGTCCAAATCACTAATCTAATTGAGGATGAAGCATATGAACAATTATTGAGAAGATAATATTAGCCATCTGATCATCTTTTCTTTTGAAATTAGACCATTCACCATTTTATTTTTTAACCACTGATTCGATAGACACTAATTGAGTTGTTAGGATTTCTCTATCAATGTAATTTTAGTGATAGGTACCATCATAATGGGATCAACAATTTTGATTGTTTCGATCAGTAGTGCCACATGTGAGGAGGATGAATGGCTGTCCTTTTAAAAATGGTGCTTAAGATTCTAGCATCTCCCTACAATTTGGTCCACTTGTATGGTGAATTAAGAGACCATAATTTAAGAAATGTCTGGCAAAGTATTGTAATGGTCTTTTCCATGTCGGCATAACCCTTTTGAGATCTCAATCCATATTAATATAGAAAAAGCATTTAGTTATACTGCTCTTAGTTGCAGTGGAACACTTGGACAGTCCAATTCATTGATTCAGATGGCTCATTAGGTACAAAATATATTTCATGGGCTACTGTTAAAGCATCTCACTGATCTTACAAATATTAACCATTTGATCAATTGCTTTACAAATGGATAGTCAATATCTTTTACGTGAAATAGGTCCAACGATCATTTAATTCGTCTATTTATTAGGGACCAACATGGGCTTACTTATGCTTCCGAAGAATCACTTTTATTAGCAATGGTGACCATCCTATTCATGGCTTAGAAAAAAGATGACTATAAAGAATAAGGCCAACTTAAGAATAGATTAGATCATATGGTACTGTAATTTTTGTGTGATGGCCTATGAAATGTGTTCTGAGCTTAATTGGATAATTTAGATCAGCTAATTAAATTATTTAAATGAACCAAAACAGGTAGGACCACCATAACTTTAAGTGCTTTAAGAGCGTTAGAGTAGCTCTCTCTCTCTCTTTCTCTCATTTTTACTTTTATTTTATTTTTATTTTTTCTTTATTTATTTACACACACACTCACACCCTACATACACCTATGCACTCACAGCAAAATGGTTTTTCACCACAATGATGGTTACTTGAACTCATAACCTCGTGTTGAAAGTTTTGTGTGTCCACCATGAAGTATGAGTAAAATATGAGTGGTTAATAAGTAAGTGGACCCTATATATATATATATATATATATATATATATATATATATATATATATATATATATAAGTCTGTGCACCTTTGCGCACGTGTCATGTGCGTCTAATCCAAATGGTTCATGTGATGCAGAATTCTATGAAACCTCGGGAGACAAATTTTCATCTTGATCAAAAATTTTGGTGGGCCATAGAAAAGAGAAATGCAAATCAAGGGAGGAAAATGTTTTCATTTTTCATGGCCCACCAAAGTTTTGGATCAAAGTAAAAATTGGGCCAATGGAGTTTCACGGGGTGCTTCTTCACCTACACCGTTCAAATTTTGGAATTACACTGCGTATGGTGAGTTCTCAAAAAAATTTGCACGAGTTTGGTATGGACGGGTGCACAGCCGAGCATGTATGTATGTATGATTTTCATGGTGGAGATTTAGGCCATTAGGGTGTACTTTCCGTACAATGTCATGGACGAAGTCTATTGTTGGTCCGCTAATCAAGGCATGTGAGATTTTCACGATAAAAATGAGCATTTAAAAAAAAAAAAAATTGAAGTCAAAACGAAGAACAATATGACATAAAACTGTGATTCTTTAATGAGCAATGAGTTGACTAACTGATTTTTGGCACATGGTACATCTACAATAGGCATTACCTACATAATCGATTGAATATGTGAAGACTAACATATGTTGAATATTCCACCAGAGGGTCACCCGATTAATCATGACTCTTAAAATAAAGAAATGGTGATGGAGATTGACGGTGAATTTGAAACTTATAGCCTATATAGTCAAAAACACGTTTCTTTTGAAAGAAAGCTACTCAGAAGAAAATTGTATGATCGTACTCAACATTTTCAAGTCATGAATCGTGATGTATGCCACACATGCGCCCTCTCTCACGAACACTTTACAGGCAGCACACGAGCCAACATGTTGTCTTCTGGACATGTGACCGGTGCATGAGTTAGGTCCTACCATCAAGATCCGACATGAAATAACAGGCCCGTTCAATCATCAGTCAGACCATGTGTTATGTTGAATGTGGACCGTTGGTAAGTTGATTTAAACCGTCAATTGCTTTTGTAGATTGCACTGGTTGGATGTTTCACACACGTGGCAGGTTGGCAAGTTTTTGTGGGGGAGGGTCTGATAAGTTAAATATCGGTCTACAAGGGACTTGAATTCACTACCACATTACAACACCTTTTGTAACACTCAAGCTCCCTGGCCCGACCGTAATTTTTGTATGAATCCACTCCGTTCATCAGTTTCGACACCTCATTTTAGGACATCATCCCAAATATCAATTCGATATAAGAATCAAGTGGGCCACATCACAGGGAACAGTGCGATGGGACCTACAGTAGAAATGTTTCTGTAGCCGTCATGTTGTTTATCTTCCATCCAATCCGTTCATCAGGTGAGCCCAACCAGGATGAAGAGGCATCCCAAAAATCATCCTGACCCAAAAGTCTGGTGGGCCACACCGTGTGAGCTTATAGAGTATAGGATTGATTTGAAAATGTTCCCATGGTATGGTCCGCCTTAGTTTTGAATAGAGATAATTTTCATTATTAGGGTGATACACATCATGGGTGGGCCCCACAGAACTGAACTGTTGCGAGCCCTTACTACATCATGTTTTGTACAAGATTCTGGTGAGTCTACAAGTGGTTCTGATTAACTGAGAGAAGCTTAGCACAGATATCTTGCTAATTTGTTGATTGGATTAATGTAATTAATTAGCTCAAATACTTAAGTAATATTGATTGGACGGTTGATATCAGGTGCTGAGCAATGCCATTTACAAGAGCGTGGAGCACCGGGTGATCGTGAACTCGAACGAAGAGAGACTGTCTCTGGCCTTCTTCTACAACCCAGACAATGATGCATTGGTGGGCCCTGCACCGGAGCTTGTGGGCGCCGGCCGGCCCCCGTTGTACCCATCGATGAAGTACCGCGACTACAGGCTGTACATGAGGATGAGAGGCCCACAGGGAAAGTCTCAGATGGAGTCCTTGAAGGTGGCCCACACGACATCAGCCACTAATTCCTAATCCATGTGAAAAGGTGGGCCACACGGCATCAACCATTGATTGATAGTCCATGTGAAAATATCTGAAATATTCAAATCCATTGAACTATGTTGCTTGCTTGTAAGAAGATTAGACATACCTCATTTGTGGATTCCTTGGATATGGACGCCTTATGTACGATGCAGACACAATCAATCAACTTGCATTTTCTGTCTGTGTATTGTTAATGACCTTTTCTTTATCATCAGAGCTGGAAATGGGCTCTGTCTGAGCCAGGGAAGGATAATCCCGAGCCCAACCTGACAATTAAGCACCGGGGTTCAAGTGCGGCACAAGCCCAGTGTGGGCCTAGCACGGCCAAGGTTTAGAAAATTGTCCAAAACCAATATCTATCACCTAACACATACCAGTATTGCGCACACATGAATGATGTGGCTGTATTGGGGCCTTATCAACCCAAAACCACCGGCAGATACAGGGATCGTACGGGGCTGTCTTAGTGATGAATGATACGATACGGGATATCCAATTTAAACGCAGGCGCAAGCGTGAACCTGAAAATGCTGGTTGGCCCAAGAATGGGCCCAATCCAGCCCAGTCTAGAATGGAAATTGATAAAAATCAATGTTTCTCACTTGAATGTCATCGTCTATGATCAAGTGGCCATACATGCAGAAAGAAACAAACACTTAGAGGAACGAAACCAATGGTCTACATTCAAGATGCATGGGTTGCCTAATCAAGGATTAGAATTGTATATTTGCAGGATTTAAGACATGTACATATGAAGACATCAAGCTAGGCTAAAATGACTTGAGCGCAAGCCAGGCCTGAAAACTGACGTGACCATTTGTATGAGGCCCAAGATTGGCCCACAGGCCTAGCTAATAGGTCCAAGCCTGATGTAAATCTGGGTTGGGCTGGTCACCTGGCCCACTGCCGCCCTTGGTTATCTCAAACAAAACTCCCATGGGCTGCAATTGGTTTGATTAGAATGGTATATTTGTAGGATATAAGAGGTGTACATTTGAGAAGACATCAAGCAAGGCTAAAATGACTTGACCCAAGCCAGGCCCAAAAATTGACCTGGCCATGTTTATGAGGTCCAAGCTAATAGGTCAAAACCTGGTCTAAATCTGGGTCGGGCTCATTAGGCTGGGCTGGCCACCTGACCCATTATCACCTTTAGTCATCAGAAACAAAACTCCCATGGGCTGCAATGGTTTGAGCTGGCTAGGCCTGAACCATGTACATGCCACTTTGGGCTGCACCCACAGGCCAGCAGGTTAGTCCCTATATTTTATGGGCATGATAAACAGGTTAGGATTATATTTGAGTTTGCCTTTTTGACCGATAGGTGGGCCGTCTCATCTGGGTTTATTTAATAACATTGTTATGAAAAGTAATTGGGATATGAGCTCAACTCAGTCTAAAGTATTATTGGCTTATAAATGGCAGATGGTCCAATCAAATCCCACTATATTAAAAAACCACTTAGGAGCAATTTGGTGTTGTGATCACAGGCAATCCCCATCCCCATAGTAAGTGCATGATTTGCTTCCATTTATATTATTACACGTAGTGTGTTCTCACCTCTATAAAAAAGCAAAGAGAAATTAGTAGTTGGCCGTGAAGGAAGGCAAAAGCACACCGCTCCCTTCAAGAGATTGCAGTGGTTAGCTCCTCAATTCTTTAGAATGGGGCAAGCCCTTGAGACCGTGTGTCATTAGAGTTCAGGACTGATTTCAGCCAAGCTCACCTGTATTCTTCACACAAAGTTTGTAGAAAGAGGGAGCTCTGTACTTTAACTTTTACTGCTTTTCATGGAGGGCTAAGTGTAAGTGTTTAAATTCAGTGAAAGGTAGATGTTTTCCACTTGGAGAACTTAATTTGCTGATGTGAGAGCTAAGTATAGGTGTTTAAATTCAGTGGAAGGTGGATGTTTTCCATTTGAGTCCGGATCCTCTGTTATCAGGTCAACAGAGAATTCCTGATACCCTAATTCTCATTGGTCCACGTCACCACTCACTAAAAAAGTAAAAAAAATAAAAAACAGCTTCGGACGCCAAACCATTAGGGTAACAGGAATTCTCTGTTGACCTGATAACAGAGGATCCCAACTCTTTCCATTTAGAGGAGAACTTTGTGGATGTGACGCTCTCTGATTGGTTGTCAGGACACGTGGGGTGATGCAAGGATAAACATGATGAGGTCACCGTCTTCCTCAAGGATCTACTCTAGATTCACGGAGTTTCTCTAGACTCCTCACAGACTTTCATTACAAGAAAAGGGACAAACGCTACGGCCAAAAACCGTAGCTAAATTATTTTGCTACGGCTCTAGTCCGTACATGCCCACCGCTATTGATCAGTGAGGTAAGGTCAAAACCTATTGCTACGAATTATATCCGTAGCAATAGAGAGATATAGCTACGAATAAAAGCCGTAGCTATAAATTTTGTAGCGAAATGTAGCTACAGTTACGGATAATATCAATAGCTAAAAGTTGAATGAATCCGTAGCAAATACTGAAGTAAGCAATAGCTACGGTTTTCAGAACAAGAGCTACGGCTAAAAGCCATAGCTTTTTTTTTAAAAATAAAAAAAAATTATAATAATGGTGCTTGTTTCCATTGCAAGAACCTGCTGTGATTGATAACTCATCTAAGCTTAATGCTGATAGGAATAGTACATAAAATGCAATCAGGCCAAAAAAAAAAAAAAAAAAAAAAACGATGCATTTTATTACAAATAGCAATCAAATCATACAATGCATCCACTACCAGAAAATGTATTACCGAACTTTTCAGCACCAAATGTACTTAATTTATTTTTTCAAAAATACAGCTCAAAACAGAAGAAATGGAGTGATAGACAAGCATTTGAAAATGATGTATTTGACTTGGACACTAAGCGCACCCATCTCTAGAGAATTTGAAGTGGGCATTTAGGGTAAGTGAAGAAATATCGTTTCAACCTATTACTGGGACATGCATTTTCTAAGTAGAAATATCGTTTCAACCTATTACAGGAGCATAACAAAATTCTTACAACTTTAAAGATACCATTTATAGGGATGGCAAGATGCAAGACAGTTCCAATGATCCTTAGGGGAGAGAGTAAGAATAACATAAAATCAAAACTATTTGACATATAAATGATGAAAACATGCACCAAGATATGGCATCTACTGTTTGACCAAACTCTATGATTTCTGTAATAGTGCATCAAAGATCATAAATGAAAAGAAAAGCTAGCCTTTTTTTTTTTTTTTTTTCTGAATTCCTTTCTTAACAAGGGCAATAAAAACCTCAAAGCATTTCCCTCCAGTTGTCACCCAACCTGCACATTAACATCTGAGCTATCCATCAGGTGGGCCTAAAATTGTGATTGGATTATAGAACAATAACTGGTTCTATAATGACTGGCAATCGGACAGTAGAATTGTCCAATGGAGGAGATTTTCAGCGCCAAAGGCCATTTATGATGGAGCCCATCAGAGGTTACCAACACATGCAAGTGAAAGGAGGGCGACACTCATGAAATTGCCAGTCAAACCAAGCATCATGCAACAACTCAACGGCAGCAGTTTTAGAAAGAAAAAACAAAAAAACTCACATTTTCTAAACTCATGTTGTGTACAAAACAGAAACAGATGCTACACTGAGTGAAAGCTCCAGCCATTGGGTCAGATAACAACAATGACCATCCCCTTTGGAGGTAGAGAAGCATCGAGATTCTCCACAACTCTACATTCTTGCAAAATTTTCAAAATTTCCCTTGCTGTCTTCACTGTTTTCCTCCTCCGTTTTAGAATGAATGGAATTCCATACATCTGATCTTTCAAGCCCGCAGAAGCAGCGTTCGCCCCAGCAATTCCAGCTGCTGACCTCCGGCTCTTGCGGCTATAAACAATCCCAAACATCTGACGGTTCAAATCCTCCGCCATTTCCATCACTACCACTGTTGATCCATCCCTACTGTCCACCCTGATACTAGTCCATTCAAGACCTTTGCATTCTGGAGTTCTTTAGATGGGACCCAATGCTTCACGCTATACATCCAGGTTTCTACATGATTTTCATCACCTAAAAAACCAAAAACCTACAAAAGTCTCCATCTTCAGACCATAGATACAGAAAGGTAGAAAGTAAAAACTTAGAGAACATTGCATAATTCCCCTGCTACAATTTTCCCATTGAAACTGCTACTGAAAAAACAAAGTGCTCTTCTAAGAGAGAGTACCTTTGCACATGAACCTCATTAATGAACAAGAGGACGTCATATACTTGTGTTGGAATAGCTGTACATGCACAGCCAAGTATTCACATAAGTTTTATCTGCATCCAATCTAATGTGAATCTTGATCATCCAAACAAAGTGCTCTTCTGAGAGAGAGTACCTGCAAATTTGATTGCTCCAAATTGGTAATACCAATTACTTCATCAATATCTGGGATGAAAAGTTCGCCTCTGCAAACCTATTTTCTACAACTCACAACCATTCTACTAGAATATACTTATCCATGTTTACCTAGTTTACAAGTCCATTCACCATGAATCAAAATCAGCAACAAAAACCAAACAAAAGAAAAGAAAAGAACTCAGGCCAAGCACCCAAGGCCAACTATGTAGGATCCATGACCTTGTTGTCTATTGAAGATGGAATTGAATCAGTCTTGTTTTTGTTGAGATTGCTTTTGCCTATGTTAATGCTCAAATGCGAGACACATCCCAAGGAAATATCTACAGTTCCAGATCAAACCTATAAATCAATAGCAAAACAGAAGTACAGTTTGGGTAGTATCGCACAAGTGAGCAATGTACATACCAGCTGATTTATCTATGAATTCAGGCTCCACTGTAGAAAAACGAGATAAATCCAAAAAACTACCAACTGATCAATGTATGTACTGGCTGATTTATCTAGTTATTCAATGTTTTAAGTGGAAATGAACTAACCTTGAGAGCTTTTTTCTCATTAGTATACTGAAATACCGACATAGAGAAAATGCCTCTGAAAATGTAGTCCTCAACCAGAGCTTGCATCCTATGAGAAAACGCCCTAATGAAATAGATAAATTAAACTTTGAGAATAAAAACATTGGTATAAAGTAAAGGGAATCAGAACAAAGAAATCACTGCTAGCAAAACATCCTACATTTGAGAAACTCACTGATATTGAATTCAATGGAAAAAAATTGCATGCACAAAGAAATCAGAACATCCAAATGTAGACTCTAGGGGCTGAGGACAATAATATCTATGACTGCTAGAAGTGCCACCTTTTTATTCTTTTTCTTTTTCTTTTTTTGTCAAAAGAATGAGGTGGGTTGGTGATCTTGGTAACATTGGAATGGACAACTGGTTCTGCACCTAGGCAACATCAAACATATCCATGTCAAGTCCATGAGCTTGATATGCTGACGCATTTGCAGGGCTGAGATTGCATGGGTGGTTTTTGGTGCATTAAAATCATAAGCATATATGATGATTCAAATGCGTGGATTGCAAAAACTCATAGAATATCTATACGCTTCTAAATCATAATATAAAGGAAAGAAAGCATACCTGAATCACGTGTAGCCAAGTTGCAAGCCCCAGCCTCATCCGCATCCTCAGGCTCAGCTGCAAGCCCAGCCCCAGCCTCATAGCCAGCCGCCTCCATATTTATAGCCCCTGCTCATGGGCTTATGTAGGCCCTTCTTTACCTGCAACACATTTATAAAATCAGCAATTTTAGCAATTTCATTTTATTTAATAGAAAATGTATGGTCTACATGACAGTTAACCAGCCTGAAATGAAATACACTCACTACCAGAAAAAAATAATAATCTGATGACTCAATATCTAAAAACAGGGTAGCATAAAACCTACACCAAACTGAGGCTTGCATTCCTGAACGTGATGACTCAGCTCAAAATCTCATTGGGTCAATTGAGTCAGCTCGCTGACTTGATGAACCCAAAGACCTACACCAAAGAAGTTGAAGAAAGATAGAATGCTATCTTCAATACCTTGTTTCCTTTCTTCTTCTATGTTGCATTCTAGGAACCCTTATCCTATGGATGTAACATCCAACATATAACTTCCAACGTATTAAGTGAATGTAACTTGCAAAACTTTCAATAAGTTGGCCCACTATGAGGATCACCTAGTGTAAAAATCATCCCATTTATTCATCATATATATGGGTTACACCTAGAAAACAATGTCTTACCATTGATAAATACCAAAATAGGTCGCCGGCTCTATCAGTGATGTAGTTGCAGCAACCAAAGCACATTTAAAGACATTGAGTGTTGATTGGTACAAACTAGTGCAACACATCTGAAAGTAATGAGGAACATTGCAGCCCCTAGGCAATGAGCAATTACCTGACCATCCATTCCCTTTATGCCCTTCTCATTCCCTTCAATCATAGGGCATGTGACAAACCCAAAGCCCTTCAAATATCCTGATGTTCGGTCAGTTACCACCCTAGCTGATACATGACAAGATACATATACAATGGCATGAATTTTACTACTCTTACACAAACCTTGAACAACTAACCAAAATTTACTACATACCTGATTTTGGGCATGCATCAGTTCTTCTTCTGAAATTTACTACAAACTCAGAATTTTATTCTAAAGAAAAAGAAATTCCAAATCAAGATTTTTCTTAAAAAAGAAAGTCAGAAATAAAATAAAACATAAATAAAAATCTATATATATATATATATATATATATATATATATATATATATATATATATATATATATATATATATATATATATAGGTGTGCTGTGTCCAACTCATGCAAAACACAAGGACTATTACTAATTGCATTGGAATAATTACTCCAATGTCAATTAACCCATCAATATCTCATGATAGGTGGCTGTGTCCAACTCACAAGTGAGATAAGAATAGGACCTTCTTGTTCTTACCTCAGTTGTGATTTGTAGCATCAAAAGTGGGAAATGACAGCTACATAAAGGGAGGTTATGTTTTCCACTCTGCCTTAAATAGAAAATGGGTCAAACCTTAGCCCGTGCTTGGCCCACTTTACATTCGTGGAATTGTAATCTTATGATGCACTTAGAGAGTTTGAGTAAAAAATTGGCATTAATGTGGTAAGAAATGAGCATAAAAGAAAATGGAAATTGGGAGAATATTAGGTGGAAAAAGGGGTTAAAACACGAATAACAGGAAAATCATCCAAATGGGTCCTAATAGAACATGCATCAAATATGATCGGGTTAATTGGGGCTTATTACATTGAAAATACAAAACAAAAGAAGAAACCCAAAAAACAAAAAATGATTATTTATCTGTCTTTGCATGTTTTTCCCAATTCGAAGAAACCCAAAAAACAAAAAAATGATTATTTATCTGTCTTTGCATGTTTTTCCCAATTCCCAAAGTGATCCATTCAACTCAGATTCATCAAACACCCTTGAATTTTGTATTTGGATATGAAAATAGGCATATAGATTTGGTCAAAACCACAGTATAATCTTCCTCCAAGCTCAAGGTGAAGATTTTTTTTAAAATATTATTATTTAAAAGGAAAACATTCAGTTATGTCAGTTGATCCAACTGATGTATTCTGATGAAGACCAACAATCCTTCTCTGCATAAAAGGAATCAGAATACAACCGGCAAATGCAATTGCTTCCCAAATAGGTATAAATTCCTTGTTGATGCAAACTAGTTGCATTCTCCAATCTGCAATTGATTCAAACTAGCCTTAAGACAAACTATTTTACCTTTCTCAACATTTATAAATGGCATTTTAAGAAACATTGTTTCCTTCATTTCTATTTCCACAAAGCCAAATAGGCAGTCCTGACCATTGGTCTGTTACATTCTTCCTTGTGTAGAGTATTAAATTCTTTTAGCTGGGACAATTCTAGCTTTTTGATTGTGACAAAAAAAAAGTACATTTTGGTTGAAAATTAGAGTGCCGGTCTCCATCCAAATGAAATTTATCCAAAGATTGGTGCCTGTGAATTTCCCATCACGGAGATTTTCGCGCCTTCATCAATCTGCAATTCGATGCAATAGGCCAATGGTCTGGATTACAGAACCATGTGTCCCATTGTGGAATATAATGTTTGTCCTTGCACAACTACAAATGGGAATGTAAAATCTGTAAACAAGAAACACTACTCTTAAAACAACATGAATGCAATTAAAATCTACAAAAAAGATAAGTATTAAATAGGTGCATATAAGGAAAAAAAAATTCCAATAAATTTAAAATTTTGAACGTACCAACTGATCCAACCATATGTTGAAGAAGAGAGGCAACGTGCACATGGAGAGAGGAAATGAACCTTGCCAACTCTTTTTTACTGCAACTAGAAAGTAGAGAAATAGGAATAGATCCTGAAGTTTTATACAATGCCTTGTAAATAGCAAAGCTAAAACAGAATGACAAAAAAAAGAAAGTATAATAAAATTTCTAAAGACCTGCATACACGCATTCACTTTGCTACTACAAACATGTAAATAGTCTAAACTAGAGTTTAATCAATTATTGTGCATGAGGAGACATGCCATTTGCATTCCCAAAACGATGCCCAACAACAATGACTGGAATCCTATGGTTTCCTGCAGCAATAGAAGCCGTATGTTTGTATTTCAAGTTCAAGAATAGATATGCAAAACCATCTCTAATTTATTCTCCTACAATATCAACAAAAGGTATAGTCAGATGGCAGGTTCCTCTGCTTCAATGTCATTGACAACCCCACGGCATCTTGGGAATCCATAATAGCAAGTAAGGTGTTCATCTATCGAAAAAAATCTGCAGGTGAAACACAAAAGAAACCAGCTTAATTACTACAGAAAATGGAAACAAAATGCACATCATATTAAGACCATAAAGGAACCTTTCGTCACTGACCTTTCCAAAATCAAAATCCCATTTCTTCACTGATAATTGAGATATTCGGTCGAGAATTGGAGAAGATCCGCAAAACATAAGGAAATCAATAAAAAAAGAAAAGAAGAAATCACTCACCTTTCCAAATCCATTGAGATTGTGAGAGAGAGAAAATGCTAGTGCTTTTGAAAATGGGATGATTTTTAAATTTTTTTTTTAATTATTAGAAAAGCTAATCAATATCTCATTGAAACCCCCAAACATTGGCTTCATGGATGGAAAAAAGAGGGAAAGGAAAAATCCTAAACCCCCTCGCATTGCATCTAAAAGACTCCCTTTTTCTCTTTACAAAAAGACCCCTTCTTTTTTCTAAAAAGGAAAAAAACCCAAGGACCTAAAAAAAATAGCAAAAACCCATCCAAAACCATCAAACCCTAGTCTTTTGCAACAGGGGCATGAAGCCATGGTAAGATCCCATCGTTTCCTTGCAAGGATCAAAACTAACCTCAGAAAAAGTCTTAAAAACCTCTTCCAGTTCTACTCCATGGAATCTCTGCTCATCCTTCTCGAGAATCTTCAAAACCCCCTTGAAAAAACCTACCTTGCAGGGCAAAACCAGGCCACCGCACGTCTGAAATCCGAACTCCTCTTCTGCTTTCTTCAGGAGGGAGACGAAAATCGGGAGGTTGAGGAACTGGGTTGGGATCACGAACCCCCTTTGAAAAAAATCACCTCGCAGGGCATTCACGGTTGATGCATTGGAGAGAGAGGGAGGAGAACGAGAGAGATGGAGCAGAGATCGGGAGGGAGAGAGAGGATTAGGAAAGAAGAGCTTAGGGAAAGCTTTGATTAGGGGAGAGAGAGAGAGAGAGAGAGAGAGAGAGTGAAATACCATGTTTGGGCACGGCTCTGTTTTGAGCGCGCGCCCAAATTTGGGGGTCTTCCGACAGACGGATGTAGACGGTTCGATCAGGGGCTCCGTGGGGCCCACCATTATGTATTTCATTAATCCATTTCAATCCATAATTTTCATAAATTATTTTACTTTAAGACACCAAATTTCAAGTATATTGAAAGCTCAAGTGGACCACACCATAAGAAGCAACTGTAATTTAATATTAATGTTTCCTACCGTGTGGTCCACTTAAGCCTTCGATCTAGTTGATTTTTTTTCCATCCTCTAAAGTAATATTTACAAATATATAGATGGCTTAGATAGAACATATAGTTTTTTTTTAGGCCTCATAGATCCCCTTACAACACTATTAATTATTAATGGTGTATCAACTTTTTAGCTACGGATTAAAACCGTAGCAATCATAGCTAAGGTTTATATCCATAGCAAAAAAGTAACGTGGTTTGAATCCTTTGCCTCTTTATTTGGTAGTGTTCTCGAATCCACAAGAAAAAAGCAAAGAAAATAGAAATAAATGGGTTCACAACCCTTTAAATAGGGATACCAAGCAATGAGAGAAATTTCAGAATCATACTACAACTAAAACTCCTAGAATTCGCAACTTACTAGGTTGTGATGTCGACTAGTGCACAAGGTTTTTGGCTAAAAATAATGTCCTATTTGGCTTCACCAGGCATTTTTCGCGTTGGGCACAAATCCTAAAGCCCAACGGATAAAGAGTTATAGTCAAACTAAAACTTACTATTTATAGTAAAAACAGAATTAAAATAAGGAAACAACCGTCGATCTGATGGTATTTTGCAAATTCGACTTGCGCAATGGGTGGCTAAAGTAGCTCATTTTACCCCAAAAACATATATTTTATGTCCAATAACTCATTCCGGATTGTAAGATACGCCCGATTTAATTAAGGTCTGATGGTCCGGATCAGTTCTATTATTGACCGGCCCTTTTCTGATCTATCTTGGCCGTGAAACTTTCTGCAACCTGCTATACATCACGGGTTGTTGGATTGCCCACTAGCACACGTTGAACCTGCCAATTGGACAAGACGTGGCAAGGCCTTCATGCGTCAAGTGGATCTGTGCCCTGACTTTCTTTATGCATTGCTGCTTTTGAGGGGCGTATTGCTATTCCCAGCTATACCAGCGCCAAGACTGCGTCGGTGTGGTTCTGAGTAGTACACTGCAAGTTCTGTGTTACATTGCTCAAATGCTATCTGGTAGTGCTCTTGGGTACTGTGCAACAATTTCGCAAATTAGAAATTCCGATGAGGCATTCGATCGTTTTGGTTGAGACGCTAGCCATCTAAAAGATTAAGGAAGTCTCAAAACATGTGGGAGATAGAGGTCCAAGAAATCAGGGAGGAAATTGATTGCACTCTATTGCATTGGAACATATTGCCCATCCACAACTTGAAGTGTGTGCTTGGAAGCCTCACAAAAATCTCTTCCAAATTTACTTCAAAAATTTGAAATTAACATCAAAATTCTCAAATTCTATAGAGCTTCAAGAAAGAATATGTTCCAAATTTACTTCAAAAATTTGAAATTAACATCAAAATTCTCAAATTCTATAGAGCTTCAAGAAAGAATATGTCAATAGGCTTTTATATATATATATATATATATATATATATATATATATATATATATATATATATATATATGTGTGTGTGTGTGTGTGTGTGTGTGTGTGTGTGTGTGGGAAAAGGTACTATGTGCTCGACCTCACGAGTCCCTTGACCTCACGTGTGGGCCCCACCGTGATGTGTGTTGACCATCAACACCGTGCATTTGATGGGTACCCTCTAAATTATGGGACACCCCAAAAATCAGCCGTATACGGAACTCAAGTGGGCCATACCATCTAAAATCATGTGAAACACCGTTAAAACATATAAAAGCACTTGGTGGGGCCCACCTGAGTTTTGAATACTGCTGAAACTTGGTCTGACACTCATCCAAGTGGGACACACATAATGGATGGACTGGATTTGCAAACCACATCTCGGTGGGCCCAAAAACTAATTATGAATGTTTTAATGGTGCACAGCCCCTCCCCACTTCTATATGTGGTGTGGCCCACAATAGTCACGTATTGACTTGATTTTTGAGAGCTAGGCCCACGATGGAATGGTGCATCTGACTGATGGGGTAGATGTTCGAAACGCATCACGGTGGGGCCCACACAGCTCGACCTCATGGGACGGACTCGTGAGGTCGAGTGCATAGTACCTTTTCCCTATATATATATATATATATATATATATATATATATATATATATATATATATATATATATATATAGAGTCATGCTCCCCTGCGCACCTACGCACGTGCGCACCTTTGCACACGTGCCATGGGTGTCTAATCTGAACGGTCCATGTGATGCGGAATCCCATAAAACCCCATGTGACAAATTTTCACCCCGATCTAATATTCTAGTGGGCCATAGCAAAGAGAAATGCAAATCAAGGGAGGAAACTGTTTTCATTTTTCATGGCCCATCAAAGTTTTAGATCAAAGTAAAACTTGGGCCCGGGGGGTTTCAGGAGGTGCTGCTTCACATGAACGGTTCAGATTTTGGATCCACATCACATATGATGGGTTCTCAAAAAAGTTCGTACGTAGTACGTACGAACTAGCACAGTGAGACGGGTTTCGTTATATATATAGATATAGATATATATATATATATATATATATATATATATATATATATATATATTTTGTTATCTTATCATTTGTTGTAAACTTTGTCATGAAAAGATACCTGCATGTTGTTACCAGGACCTCAGTGTTGAAACGAGGTATCTTTCACTCAGCTACCACTTTAGCCATGGATCAGGGTGTGGCTAATGTAAATATGCTAGAGTGCATTTTCATTCATAAAGATGCTCCAAATGAGAATGTCAGTGGTACGAATGTACTGAGATGATTGAGATACATAGTCTTTATTTGAAGATAAACCGTCTTTTCCTTACAATCAAGCAAAAGATAATTAAAAATTTTTTCTCATGTTTTTATTAATTACAAAGAATTACATAAATAATTGTGGCATCGCTTACAATCAAAGCCAATATACTCCCTACGTACCATCACCAATATTCAAATTCAAAATTCACATTCAATCTCAAAGTTAAATTTTCAACTCCATGCAATCAATGCCAACTACTCTCTTGATGATTGGGCTATTATTTCAAACTCAAAATTTAAATATAACAATTTATTTTAGATCTTAAGTGAGGTTACTAAGTTCACTCTATTGACCCAAATTGTTTGGCTCACAAGTTGACTGATGGACCTTAATATATCACACCTAGTATTGAAAAGTTACTGTAAAAGATGATCTAGTACTGAAAAGTTACTGTAAAAGAATCTCGATTGATCAAAGAAGTATTTTCTTTTTCCTCTTTGAAAATAATTTTGGTCTCTTTATTTCCCTCTAGCAAAAGTAATTATTGTGTTTTATATTGGTATCCTAGTATAAACTTTTCATTATAATTATAAGACAAGCCCTTTTTGCGCCACCTTGTATTTTGGGTCAATTGATGTGCCTCACAAGAGGCCCCTCTCCGGAATTGATGGTCGCGGAAGGTGGTGGACCGGTTACACCCAACTCAAAGGTTTCAAATTGTAGCTTATCTTCATGCATGAGCCAATTCCACTGTGGTCACCATTGTAGTACTTGGAGGAGAAGCTTAATGTTTGCACGAATATCCTCCTTCATGCACTATCTTTTCTTGCGATTTTCCAACTTCTCGAACTGGATTGGATACTCGTGAAGCTTCCTCGTTTGGCCACTTTGACAAAGCCTCACCAGTCTTCGTAATCTAACGGGTTCAAATCACACAAATAAGGCCTAGAAAAACGTGTTCCATATCATTTTATCCTTTTTTGGTGTACTCTAAAATTTGAAAAATTGTTGCACATAATGCACCTATTCCCATTAGGTCTAACTCGCAAAATTTTGAAAAATCAATTCTAGCATCTCCCTTGAACTGATCATCCATTGCTGAAGTTGTGCCATTTAAAACCTCCAGTTCTTCATGGTCTTTGCAATTTTGGCAATTTGATTTTAAAATATCTCATTCTGAATTAAGATAGTTTCCATGGATTCTTTGAGTTTTCATATGACAAATTTTAATTTTTCCATATCCTTTTTTATGATTGCCACTCTACTTCCATCTCATGCTTGATCAAAACCGTACTAAGATAATTGAGATAACTAGTACAAATTCAATGATGGACTGTTCGTCCTTGCAATCAAGTAAAAGATTGTTGGAAAACAATTCAACAATGGCTGAGAATTATATAAATAATTTTAGCACTCCACGACAATAGTAACAATTGAAAATTAGTCAATTTTCCCCTACAATCAAGGCTCATCCACTCCCCTTTATTTTGGCAAAAGGTGGGAGCACACTACCTATAACAGTGTTGATAAGAAAGAAAAGCTAACAGAGAAAGGAGTGGGCACCAAAAAAAAAAAAAAAAAGACTAGGGCCCCCAATTTAAAAAGACACCTCAATTATTATGCAAGAAGAATACATGACATAAAATTCAAAAGGAGGATTAACTAATTATATGGCCAACTGCAGGAAGCTCAAACAAAATAAACACCCAACTAATCTTAACAGATACCCCCAAGCTCCCTTATCATTTCTAACCTCACATTGTCCATAGAGCCAGGCCCCAGACTTCTCCTTATCCTCTTCTTTTCATAATTCATCTATTAAATCTTCAAAAATATGATTTGTAAAGAAATAAGAAGGTGGTGTCTGCTTGCCCATGTAATCTCAAAGAGTAACAAAAAGAGTAGCGGAAATGTGGAGGACTTAGCAGAGAACAACTGTCGGATTCAGTAATCTAAATCTAAATGCCGAGAGAGGAGGGGAGGGGGGGAGGAAGATGAGAATGACTTCGGTTTTCTATTTTCCCTACGAAAATCTATCTCAGGCCGTTCTGCCTTTCGAATCAGCAACCGCTAGCGGAGATTCAGCAAGTGTCATGGAAGAATTGAGGGGGCCACAGACATCTTGGATGAAGCTGAAATTTATATGGTCCACTTATCCTAATAAATAATCTTGACCTTTTTTTTTTTGGCAGAAACAGATGGCAAGGTCTGATTGACCTTATGAATGGTTCAAATGACTCCTTCGATAGGACACATAGTTGCAATGACGATGGACATCTTACCCTAGTGTGGGGCTTACATAGCATCTTTCAATCATCTGCTTCTAGTGTAGAAAAATAATGTCTTGAAAAGCAATGCTAATAGGGCAAACCACGCAATACTGGGTGTACTTAGAATAAATACCCGTGAAATATCACACCAACCTGGAGGAGGAATCCAGTCTCATGCATGTGCACGTGTCCAACTAACCACTATCCAGAATAGTAAAGGGTAAATTGCTAGGGGATCTGCAATAACTGTTTTAACCCCTCCTTCCACTAGGTTCTATCCTCATGTCCATGGGATAAAAATCAACCAAACTACATCAAGGGAATAATGGGGATGGGATGTTAACCATAGATTTGTCTGAAGGGCCACTGTCGTCTGCACATTTCAGCTGACCCCTAATTAGTGTAATTCACTGGGATGAAGTGAACGTCCGAAAATTACCCTTACAGGTCACGGCGTGAAGTTAAATGTTGTATAAGCAATTTTGCATGATTCCCTTTGTTATTTTCCTTAGAGGAGTTTTTTCATCAAGCTATAAAATATGTATGGTTAGAATTGTTGAGGGACCGCGGAAGCACATATAGATGAATCAAGCAAAGTACTCAAATCGCACAATGAGGTTCAAACATAAACAATCCGATTTTAATGTGGAAAAATCTTTTTGTGAAAAAACTATGGCATAAAGCAATAGTAATGCACTACGAAAGTAGAAATTACAAGAGATAAAGATTATCTGATATGAACAAGTCTCGAATCTCCCTTATAAGTCATTGAAAACCCTGTGAAACGAATTAGAAAGCTCCAATATACTCCCCATATATATATATATATATATATATATATATATATATATATATATATATATATATATATATATGAGAATCACAATCAAAATAAGAAACTAATTTCGCACTTATGAAACACTGCGTTACTCTGCGCAATCATTTGATGACACTTTGATGGCATTGAACAATCTTTAATGGTATCGAACTAAACATTAAAATGTTCCAGCGACTAAACATGTATTTTATGGATTTTTCCGATAACACTTTCGATGAGAATTTGATAGCATTGATGACCCATCAATGGCATCGAACCCCTTCGATGGGGATCGAGTAGTTGTCGGCATCGAATGGTCTGTCAATAGCATTAACAAACCTTGTTGTTGAAAGATTTAAAACATCAACAATAAAAATAAGCATTTTCACACGTTGGAGGTGGTGGATTGCCATTTATAGTAGGCCTATAGAGCTTGCATCTTTCGTAATGATTTTTTTTTTTGTTAAGTACATCCCTAACACTGAAGAGGAGATAATATATAAATCCTGATGCGAATTTAATGGTATTGCAAACACCACTCCGGCCCTGGCTGGAGTGTATTGATGTGTTGGGTGTTGAAGGGCCATTGTAATATATGTATTTAATAACCAGCCATCCATTTATTTTTTTTTAGCTCATTTTCGAACATGAACACAATATATATATATATATCTGAAGCTCAAGTAGACCACACCAAGGAAACAATGGGGGCAATGACATACACCGTATAAATCTTTCTGTGGTTCACCATAATGTTTACTTTTCATCTAATCTATTGATAATGCCACTCATAATTAAATGAAAGGAAAATACAAATATCATCTCAATCCAAAACTTTTGTAGCTCTGCCGAAGTTTTTTGCGCTTTCAATCTGTTTCAATTTTTTGTTCATGCCAAAAAATGAGGGAGTAAAACAAATGTACACCATGGATGTAAAACCATACACCACGTTAGGCCCCAAAGCACCCAAGGCATCCAGACACCACCGCTGGGGTGGTATTGGCAACACCACCTGATCCACTCCAGTAAATCCATGTATAGCATTTTAAGGTATGCATGTCTACTTGTCCAACTGACGTGGACACGTGGATAGAAAAGGCTAATTGCAGAGAATTTTTATGCCGAAATTTTCCTTTGGACTCGGTGGCATGCGTCCACATCACCCGTCTAGACGGTCCACCTCTTCATGGTGTGCTTTGAAAAATTCATACTCAGCAGATAATCCAAAACTTCGAGCTAAAAACATGCAAAATGTATGTAGAAGATTGTTCATAGAATATGACCCAGCCAGGGCTTCTTAAAACCATCTTATTGCTATGATTTTTGCCCAATGCGGTGACCGGATGTAGTGGACGGTTCTGATAAGTGATGGGCATGCATGCCCGGCAGTCCAAATACAACTATGTGCATGAGGGAAATGAATTGGCTACCTCCCTGCCACCAGCCAATAGCTGATGGTAGGTGCTCTGTGGGCCCCACCATCATGTATGTGTTTCATTCATGCCGTCCATCTATTTTTATAAAAGTTTTGGATCATGCTGATCTTTATTTTATTTTTATTTTTTTCCTTCATTTGGGTCTGTATGGATCAAGCTGATCTTTTTTTTTTTTTTTTTTCCCTTCATTTGGATCTGTATGACCTAATCAACAGATTGGATGTCAAATAAACAGTAGTGTGCCTTAGGAGGATTTTAATGGTGGATATCCAAATTGCTATTGTTTTCCTGTGATGTGGTCCAGTTGAGATTTATATCCCTCTCATTTTTGGGATCAAGCCCTAACATGCTCTGTAAAAATGGATAAAGGGAATGGATGAAACAAATACATCATGGTGGGCCCACAGAGCACCGACCATCAGCCACCGGGCTGGTGGCAAGGGGAGTAGCCAATCCGTCTCCGTGCATGAGGAGGTTTTCACGCACCTGGCCCATTACATCTACCCTTTTAAGCCATGTTGTCTCACGCACGTGTGCCACACATGCATAAAGTACAAATAGTAAGGCTTAATTAATCACAATCCTAACCATCCAATTAATGTCCAATACATCATTTGGATTGGCAGTAGTGGTTCAATTCAACCAGCAAAATCAAATAGTTGGGCCGATTCATCAATGTAAAATTCTTGATAGTCCAAATTAACATTAAAAAAAGAAGATGATAAAATTGGATTCAACTCAATACCATTTCATCAAGAATCGAGAAAATATCATTTTGATCGTGACCGGTCAAAAGGAGTTTAAGATTCAGTTGACTCAGTTGACTCCACGAATAACAAAATCCATTAATGATTGTCTCACTTAGGTACCTATCCATACCCGAGTGCCATGTGGATGAAATTTTGGTGAGATCCACCCCGTCCAGTAGGCACGTTGTCTCATTTTTAATATCTAACCAAAAAATAATGATGACCCAAAACTAAGGTAGGCCACACCATTAGAAATAGTTGGGATGGGACGTCCACCATTGAAAAATTCAAATACGTGGTGCTACTCGACATGGAGACAGATGAATAATTGAATAGGAATGCCTTATGAGAAAATGGAGTTTACTCAACGTGTTGCTAATGAAGCTTTTAGGTGTGGGAACATAGGCACGTTTGTGCACCCCAAGGTACTCTAGGATCTTTGATTCGAAGATAAGCCAATTCCATGTGGATTGAAAAAAGTGGCACATTGGGGGGATGTTCCCGTTGATGCGATTCTTCTTTTAGATGTGGACTGCGTTGTTACTGTTGACGCTTGATTGCAGTGATATGATATCAGGAAGTTGAAAAGTGAATTTTCCTTGACAGATTTCTGGTTTTGGGCAATGCTTCAAATGATAGGATTGTGGAGGCAATTGAAGATTGAATTTTCACTTGGTATCCTATGCAGATTCAAACCGGTACTTTTAATCCACGCGGAACGGGCATTTTTCCGTTGCTTGGATGTTTCCAGTATGTCATAAATAAGGGATTTGGATAAATTGAATAGCTTGGTGAATCAATCGAGTGAACCCTCGTATTGAATTCCCATATTAAATATATCAGTCTTCAAACAATTTTGAATATGTTTGATTGATTGGCCGGCTGGGTTGATTGATTGAGAAAATTTTGAATTAATCGGTTAACTCTCTTGACATTTTTGGCCATGTTCGATTGATCTAAACATGGGTGCTTAATTGATTGAGTGTTGATTGATCAGTGTTGATCAATTGATGCATAAATCGACAGTGCATGTAATTTTATGTAATTGCGCAATTAGTTTCATATTTCAGTTGTAACACTATATATATTGGTGTAATTGTAAGATTATTATAGAACAATAAGGGTTAAGTCAATTCTAAGGTTTAAAATAGAAAAAATGAGGGTTTTCACATCTATAAGTTTATCAATCTCTTATAATTCATTTTTCATAGTAGATTTTACTATTGTTTTATACTGTGGTTTTTCTCGAAAGGATTTTTCACATAAAAATCATGTGTTCCTATGCATATTTTGTTGCATTTATCTTTTATGTGTTTGATTTGAATTCGAAGCTTTCTTCTATGATTCCTCAACAATTGGTGTCAAAGTTATACGTTGAGATTCGAGTTTGAATCTAAAACATGTCGATAAAAAGATCAAATGTTAAGTATGAAACTGAGAAGTGTTCAGTCCCTACTTTGTAGTCTACTTAAGCTTTGGACACGCCCCATTTTTTGATTAATATCTTAAAATGATCCGAGAAATGCATTGAACGGTATGGAGAAAGTCAATCCATGACTTAGGTGGGCCAAGAGCTTAAAAATAAAGTCAATCCATGACTTGGGTGGGCCACACCAAATAATATAATAGAGAGGGGTTTCCTTAAAACATTCATAATCATATATTGGATCTGCCTAAATGTGATTCACATATCCAACTCACTCATCATGTATGTCCCACTTGGATGAGGGGTCAGACCAATTTTCAGCTGCATCCAAAACTCATATGCGCCCCACCAAGTGCTTTTATATTTTTTAGATGTCTTCACATAGTTTTAGATGGTATGGCCCACTTGAGTTTCGTATACAGATGATTTTTAAGTTTCATAATATCACCTTACTATATACACGCAATCCGATCCTAGACAAAACGAAGATTGAGTTTTCTAAAATCAATTGTATTCAAAATGTTCATGATGTGAATTTAGATGTTTTATATGTGATTTCACACTTTTCACTGTGATGTGATCTACATAACTATTATATTTGAATGAAATTTAAGATACATGGTGAAAATATGATTTATTGGCTGATAGACCGAATGGATCATGGGTCGCGGACACTTTCAAAGCCAAGATGGATTAAAAAAGTCCCAACAAAGTGGGTATTGAACGCCCACCATTAAAAATAACATTCATAAAAGTTTTGGATCAAGCTGATGTTTGTGTTTTCTCTTAATTCATATCTTTTTGATATTTTGAACTTGTTGGATGTCAAATAAATATTACTATGGGCCCAAGGAAGGTATATATGAACGGTGGAAATCATTATTCCACACTATTTCGCGTGGCATGGTACACTTGAGTTTTGGATTTACCTATAAATTTGGGATCAACCCACACCGTTCATCCATTCTTCTAAATCATTTTAGTGAATCATTCAAAAAATGAATCATATCCAAAGATTAAATGGACCACACCACAAATACAGGAACATATTGGCTATTCCCCCTGACACCATCCAATGGCTGGTGGTTAGTCCTCTGTGGGCCACACCATGATGTATGTGTTTAATCCATGCTGTCCATCTATTTTTAAAGATCATCTTATGGCATGAGACCAAAATGAAGCATATCCCAATCTGAAATGGACTACATTACAGGTAACAATGTTGAATGAGCGCAACCATTTAAAACATTTTGGGGGCCATAAAAGTTTTGGATCGAGATGATTTTTGTTTTTCCCCTTCATCTAGGCCTGTATGACCTAATAAACAGATTGGATGCCAAATAAACGGTACAATGGGCCTTATGAGGATTTAATGATGGATATCCAATCACTATTGTTTTCATGTGGTGTGGTCCACCTCATATTTATATACTCTTATTTTTGGGCCCCACCATGATGTATGTTTTATATCCACGCCTTCCATCCATTTGGAGAGATCATTTTAGGGCAATATCCAAAGAACGAGTTAAATCCAAAGCTCCAGTGGACCCCAGCACAAAAAACAGTGGAACAATGGGACAGTATCTAATCCGCGTGATTGGACCCTAGGAAGTTTTTAATTGTGTCCATGGACCCCACGACTATCAATGGAATGGGCCATGGTGGGGCCAATACCTGTATATGCTGAGAGGCCCACTATCCCACGTGACATTGGCCCACCATAGAGTTTATTTGCCATCCAAGCCGTTGATTTGGTCACATAGACCTAGATTAAGGGAGAACAATAAGATCAGTTTGATAAAAAAAATTGAGTGGGCCCCACATAAAAAATGGTGAGCATGAAACTATTTCGAAACATGGCCTAAAAAAATATGTGTTCTATCTAAGTTGTCTATCTATTTTAAAAAATTATTATAGGGCATGAAACTAAAAATCAGCTAGATAGAAGGCTAAAGTGGACCACACGGTAGGAAATGTCACGCCCCAAACTCGGAAATGGGCTCACAAAATTCCCAAACGCCGAATCTGGCGCTGACAGCCTCCGTAGTGCCCCATTCTCGGATCCCAGCACTCACGTGCCTGATTCTGATCTTGGGATTCTACAAGGAGGATTTTCAGTATGATTTTTTTTTTTTTTTTTGTAATGGAGCATAACCACAAGTATAACCAAGTCATAAAGGTAACATCATCATCACATATCCACTAATTTAATCATTTCAGTACAATGCTGAAAGGGAAATACATAAATAAAAAATCCAGCGCCTGAAGACCGCTGCATGCTCTAAGCTCAACACTACTACAACCTAACATCACCTGCACGCATCTATCGTACATAAGCTTATAGAAAGCTTAGAGGGTGGTGTAAGTGTGTGCACAAGATAAGTGTTAAGTACACCATAAAGACCATAAATCATACATAATCGGAATAAGCGAAAATACTGACAAGATGATGAATCATACGATATCGGAGTAAGCGGAAATATACTGGTAAGTCCAGGAGTGCTATCAGCCGTACCAAGGTTATGCGATGCAAAACATAATAAGACAATAATAGATGCTGAGGATGCAATGCAATATGCAAATCCTGACGAGCCATGAATACCATCAACCTCATTTAGGCCATATAAGTGTAAAAATATAGTAATCCAAAATGCTAAGTACTGTGGATGCAATGTGATATGTGGTGCGAATGAAATGACCATGTTGGGATGTGAAGTCGGGATGATAGTACGAAGTATCACAGGCTATGGGTCCATCACAAGGGACTTCTATCCAAACCAGTCCCATACCTAAATTTGGATAGTTAGACACAATGTGGTAAACTCCTAATCTTAGGTTAGTCGCGCGCTCACCCGAAATCCTGGCTATGCGATGGTACACGTAATAAATCGTTACGCACCACTAGCTTGAGTGGATAGTGAATGAATGAATGAATGAATATGCAATTCCTGCTCAATAAGTCCACATACCAGTATGGTTACTCTCTGGAGAAATCAACAGGGTCTATTATACTCGACACCGACTGCCTCCTCCCTAGCTGCACAGCCCAGCGAGCGGAATAGACCTCACTATCCGCCTGACCAGTAGTCTGTCAATATCTACCCGGCTCGTCGATAGCGGACCCATTTACGAGCTGGTCATACTCAGCCTAGCTTATAGCCCCCTCACTTGGGCAGATAAGGCCACACCCCCTCCCAACCGACCATGACACGGTGGGAGATGTGGCCTACTGGTATTCGGCATTCGGGCGCTAATGTTCCACTCGATCTAAACGTTGGGGCTACTCCTAGCCTCGGAGGTTCTGAAATTTTCACCCAAGGACATCCTAAGTGCCCATAGTGCTAGAACCAAATATTTTTGGTGTCCCATCTGGCCATCCACGATGTGCCTGTGGAGGCCACGACCCTGATGTCACTAGGGCGTACAATGATCAAGTTACATATATACGAGATGCATGAGTCACACCGTACAATCATGCAGCAATCCTGCGCATACCACGCGATAATGTGGGGCACTCTGCCTCATAAGGAGTCCCGTAAGTGTTTTAGCCCAATGACTTATGCTATGATCAAACATTCCTTATATCAAGCATATATATGATGCGTATGGGCATGAATCATGGAGCTATACTAAGCATGTTATAAAGTGATGAATTATCAACAAGTATGAGCCTATCAATGGGCCCTAAGGAGAGTTACAATACAGACATTTAACCAACATTACACTTACAATGTGGACGTCAAACCATCATTGTTCCCTAGGCACGACCCGCCATAAATATTATTACCTGCATTATAGTGAAATCACACATTACATCGGGTGCACATTCCTCGCATTGAGCCACATGTACACCACATCGGGCCTAACCATGCGGGCCACAAATACATCAAGATGGGCCTCATCACATGGGCTAAATATATGTCATAATGGGCCACAACATATGAGCCAGAAACACATCACAATGGGCCTTGCCAAATGGGTCAGAAATACATCACAATGGGCCTCAACCCACGGGCCCTAATACATCACAATGGGCCTCAACCCATGGGCCCCAAATACATCACAATGGGCCTCAACCCATGGGCCCTAGAATACATCAAAATGGGCCTAATCACATGGTCCTCATATATGTCAAGGTGGCCTCAACAACGGGCCTCATACACATGACGGTGGGCCTCACTAACGGGCCCTCATACACATCAAGGTGGGCCTTAATAACGAGCCTTGAATACATCACAATGGGCCTTATCAATGGGCCTTATACACATCAAGGTGGGCCTCAACAACGGGCCATAAACATATCAAAGGTGGGCCTTATAGATGGGCCGCACGTACAACTCATCAAGGTGGGCCCTGCACATTCCAACTGAGCCCCATCAGATGGATAATGTGCTTGCTATACACATCATGGTGGGGCCTAAGACTTAAAAATCAAGTCAATCCGTGACTTGTGTGCGCCACACCAGGTACACAGTTAAGAGGTTTAGCCTCCATTAAAACATTCACAAGCATCAGTTGGGCCCACCAAGCTGTGGTTCATAAATCCAACCCATTCATAAGTTAACATATTGATAGATAAAGTGACGATAATTATCAGCTTACTGGAAACTACTGTGGCGCATAAAAGTTTTGAATGGTGGATGTCACTGTCCACACTATTTTCAAGGGTGGGGTCTACTTGAACTATAGACCTGTCCCATTCTTTTCTCATGCCCTAAAAATGATCTCTCAAAATGATTGGAAGGTATGGATACAACACGTGCATCATGGTAGGGGTCCACATGAACTATGGGTCTGACTCATTTTTAGCTCATGTCATAAAATGAACTCTCAAATGGATAGACGGTTTTGGATGCAACACTTGCATCATGGTGGGTTCCATAGATAGGTGGATCTGACTCATTTTTAACTCATGCCATGAAATGAACTCTCAAATGGATGGACGGTTTTGGATGCAACACTTGCATCATGGTGGGTCACATACCTTATGGTAGGGTCCATATGTGTGGCCCACCAGATGGAAGGGCGGTTGGATATAACACAAATATGGTGGGTCCAACTAGCCGTCCAGCAAACGCCTAGACGACATTGATAAAACACATGCGTCATGGTTTCTACCGTCCACAACCGTGGACAGTGTGTGAACAAAACACATACATCATGGTGGGTCCCACGTGGGGCCCAACATAATGCTTGTTTACAATCCAACCCATTGGTAAGGTCACATAGACCTAGATGAAAAGGAAAGACAAATTTCATGATGATCCAAAACTTCTGTGACCCAAGAAAAGGGTTTCAATGGCAGACGTTCAACCTCACTATTTCCTCTGATGTGGGCCACCTGAGCATTGGATGTGGCTAATTTTTGGAGGGGGCCCACTTCAAGCAGGGGCCCACCTAATGAACGGTTTGGATGACATACACACATCATGATGAGGCCCACGGCTGGGACCGTGGGTCCCTGCTCGTCCACCCGTCAACAGCAAGCGCTGCCTGCGCCTCTGACAGCAGTAGCAGCAATGCTGATGCATGTATTTTTTTAAATTTTTTTTTGAAATCTTATTTTTCTGCGGTTTTTCATACGTGGGGCTTGCATTAGGTGAATCCACCCCCTCCAATAGCTCCCATGGCTCAAGACAAGCTAAACAAGCCCAATATTAAGTATATTTCGGTATGTAGAGACATCAGGTGGTTTTTCAACGCTAAAAACTATAGTTTTTCTATGCTATGGCCCACCAGAAAATCGGATCAGATTCATTTTTCGGCTCAACACCTAAAACAGGATGAGGAATGGAATGGATGGCGTAGATTGGATCAATGCATTAGGGTGGGGCCTGCATGAGTAGCCCACCCAAAAAGCTTAAACAAGCTAATATATATATATATATATATATATATATATATATATATATATATATATATATATATATATATATATATATATATATATATATATTTATTATTTATTTTGCCGCCAATACACCACACCCTTTCATTCTTCACTGCCTAGCCACGTCTAGCGTCCCTGGACGCTAGACGGTTTGGGTAACATAATTTAAGGTGGGCCCCACCCACAAACATGCTACCAGGGTGGGCCACCAAATGGTTGGATGGCTTGGGTAGGACACACATCAAGGTGGGGTCCATCCAAGTGGGCCACACGGCCACATCATCACACATAAAAAAATATGAAAAAGAGAGGGAAAGAGAGATAGAAAGAGAGAGGGACACGTGTGATGGAGGGCTCCGCCACTATGAGCCTTCCCTTGCATTCAATCATACATCAAGTGGGTCCCATTACTCGTGGGCCCATCAAATTGAAGATCAACGGTGGAGATCCTTCTCCACCCGAAATGGACGGTCTAGATGACCTCTTATAATGCAAGAAAAAATAAACATCATGATGGGGTCCATGGAGAATGGTCCCATCATGGAATGATCATGAGAATCAAGGTGGGCCATTGGCCACACCTAGGGTCCAAAGTGAGATCCATACCATCAATTGGTAGGCCTCACTTGGCCCTTCATAAAAAAAGGGAAATCTAGGCCTAATAGAGCACCCACTGTTCGATCTTCTCGGTCCGTTGAAATGCTGGTCTCCTTGTGCTACACTTTGATGGAGAGGATGAGAAATGGATGGCTAGGATGAAGGATTTTTGGATGGAAAAGTGGGCCACTCAAAATCACTTTTCTCTTACACTTGGGATGCTTGGACGTCCATATTTTTCTCTCCTTTGTTGCTTGGAAATGTGTGAAGAGAAAGAGAGAGAGAGAGGGTTGTTGTAAGAGAAGTGATGGTTGATGGATGTGAGGTGATGGTGTACTTGATTAGCATGGGTGTGTAAGAGAGAGGGTGAGAAAGAGTTGACTTTGAGGTTACTTAACTTGAGGAGAAAGAAAGCATTGATTGATTGATTGATGGGACATTTCGTAGAGATTCTCTTGGGATTGCAAACGCGCGGTGTTTTCTTCAAAATAAATATCAGCCCACATCTTCCGGCCAGGGTATCATATCGGTACGTGAGTCGCGGCGTTGGAACCGCGGGGACGGTGCGGTCGCAATGATAAAAGTCTCGAATTAAGCTGACTCAATTCTACAAGATACGACTTAGGGTCACGTGAAAACGTTGATTATACGTCGCAGGCTACCGGAATTCACCGGGAAGGATCGCGGGAGTCGACGGAATAGTAGGACTAGGATACGGGTCTTACAAGAAACATGGAGATTAAATCACATGTGCTTCCTATGGTGTGGTCCACTTGGGAATTCAACATACTTTATTTTTGGGATTATGAACTAAAATATTTTAGTAAAATTAATAGACGGAATGGATTAAGAAAATACATCATGATGGGCCCCACAGAGCCCCTGAGAGGACCGTCTTGGCCCTAGCCCAAATTGGGCGCGTGCTCAAAACAGAGCCGCGCCCAAATCTTCCCCCCATTTCTCTCTCTCTCTCTCACTCCATTCCTTATTTCATTCTCTCATCTTCCTCCCTCTCTCTCTCTCTGTCTCTCTCTGTCTCTCTCTCTCTCTCTCTCTCTCTTTGTCTCTCTCTCCGTTCCCACTGTCAGCGCCCTCGCCGTCTCCCTCTCCCTCTCTCGAGTTCCCGCGCCCTCACACCTCCTTCAACAGCACCAGATCTTCAACAGCGCCGCCTCCACTAGTTCTCCCTCGCCCTCACTCCCCTTAACATTGAGGCTTCTTCCTCTTCAAAGGTTCCCTCTCCCTTACATTTCTTGGTTTTATTGATTTCCTTGTTACTATGACTTGAATTTGAGATTAAATGTTTTTTTTTGTTTTTTTTTAAATTATTATGTAAAAGCTCTGTACAAGCAATGAATGCATGTGTGGATTTGTCAGATCCATAGGACCATATCTCATTCTAAGTGATGCAATTGATAGGCAGTCAGATCTTAGTATAGGTCAAGCTTCAAACAGGCACTGAGCAACAAAATGGTCAGCCCATTATTTGAACGGTCTGGATCGACATGGCACTACTATGTAAAAGAATGTGGTGATCGCGCCCTATAACACATGGATTAGTGTCATCACGAGTCACCTTTAATTGAAAACACATCTTGTGTTTGTGGCGATTTTGGCAATGTTTGATGATTCTCATTGCATATATTGATTAAATGCAAATTATTTTTCTCTTTTGATGATTCTCGTTGCATATATTGATTAAATGCAATTTATTTTTCTCATTTTCTTCATTAAGATTTTCTAATTTTATATTAATTTGTTCTGCTTTGAATGCATGGATTAGCTTAATCATGTGTACCTATTGATAAATTCACATCCTTGGGTGTGTTTGGATGCCACCCATTTCTCATTTTTCATTAAATCTGAAACTAGCATTCGTCGAGAAAGCTGGTGACCAAGGTAGGCAAGTCTGGGATTGATCGTCTCGTGGACATGTTTTCGTATGTCCCATGTGTTTAAAAATCTTAACCATTCATCAATTAGGGATTGAATAAATTTCACACCTATTAGATACCTGAGTGGTCAGTACTTAGGCTCAAGGCCAGCCCATTGACAATGTATTAAATTCATTCTCAGTTAGACCCAAACACGCCCTTAGGGCCCGTTTGGATGATAGTGGAAAACAATTCCAATTCATTTTTGCTCAACAGGCATGATAAGAGGTATCAATGCCTGTCGTAGAAGCTTATGTGCAGTTCACTTCTGGCCGTATACTAGTGCACTTGATCAATTAATGGGTGTGATTCTTTTAGCAAGTGGAGGGTCACATGATGGTGCAACTAATGGATAGTTTGGATCCACAGGTGTACGATGCAATGGTATGTGTGAACTTCAAACTCATTTACATAGGAAAAAAAGTGTTGGTTTTGTTTTTCTGACTGTCTCGACTGGTTGGGAAGAAATTATTCAAATGAAAAAAGGGCATATATGCAGCTGTTGACATTAAGGGACTGTTTGGGTGCATATGGAATTGAACTCCAATTACTTGCCTAATAAAGAGAAAAAAATAATCTAAATTCTTCTTAATCTCTACTCCAAACTACCATTGATGTTACTTACAAGTTGGAGTCAAAAGAAACAGAACTTCTATTTGATGGTTACAAACTTATTAGAATACTTGGAAACGTCATTGGGTTTTGTTATTTCCACTTCAAGAAAATGAATGTTTGCAATTTGATTCACTTGTGCTACATCCAAATGTTGCCATTTGATTAATGTGCATGTGTTTTTGGGATTCATAGATTGATTTTTATTTTTATTTTTGGTTGGGGTTAATATCTTATGCTTCTTATTGCATTGGAGTAGTTAAGGGTGGTTGTGCTTGCAACAAATATCATGAATTTTGGAATGTTTGAGCTCCTGAAGCCCCAGCTAGTTGTATTTGGAAATCGAAAGCTCCACTTAGATCCATCATTTTTGCATGGTTAGTGGGCCTGGACTGTATTTTGATGATAGATTGTGATTTTGGTTAATGGGTGTTGTTTGTGTCCAAGGGATGCTAAAGATACTAGCCACCTGTTAATCCACTGTCTATTTGAGGCAGCAATATGGGGATGGTGCTTCAACAGTTGAAGGTGGCTTCGTCGATGCTGCATTGATTAATCAGATAGTTGTGGCCGGAAGCATGAGATCATTTGGAATCTCTGTTTTGTGGCTATCTTTTGGGCCATTTGGAAAGAAACGAAAAAACTGCACTTTAGTCAATTGTCCTCAACCACTATTTGTTGAGTTAAATGTCTCGTTTGCTGCCCTTTTCTTCATTTAAATGGATGATGTTTCTCTCTGTTGGTCAGAGATTATTGTAATGTCTTAGCTTTGAATTTATTTCTCTGCCTAGTTTTAAAACTAATGAGTTCTTCGTACTCATTTCAATTAGCATCTCTTGGTATCATCAGATTTTGCCTCCATCAGCCCATGCAGTAATATCTACTGCATCAAAGTTTCTGCTGAAATGGTTGTTTCAGTATGAACATGAGCACAGACAATGGTCGGCCGCTATCTCTTTGGGACTGATATCAAGTTGTTTACATGCAACGGATTCAAGATAAATTCCAAATCATCATGGACTTCTTGAGGTACATACTAGTTCATGCATACATACAAATGCTAACATCATTGTTGTCATTATCATTGACATCACCTGACTATGTATGGTCGCTTGACTTGTTCTTAATATTCTAAGCTCTCAGTAATGTGAACAGTTTAATTTGAAAGTTTTTGGGTCAAGTACATATTCAATCAGGCCCACTCGTTGCAGAGGCATATGGCCCAATCAAATCACTAGGGACCTATCACAAGGCAATCCACTCTCTTGGACCCTTTGAATACGTACCATTAAAAACTTCTAGCGGCCACCAGAACGTTTATTTGCCATGCGACCTGTTTATAAAGTCACAAGGACTTGGATGCAGGGACCACACAAATATTAGTTTGATCCAATAATTTTGTGGCCCACATGGAGTTTTTAATGGTGTTTAGATGAGATCATGCCCTAAAATGAGCTGTCAAAACTGATGGACCATGAGGATGTAAGGCACTCTCTCTTAAATCCTCAAAAATTGAAAATTCCACTTCAAACTTTGTACATGGTCAAATTACCCTTTCCAGCTTTAATCCTGAATAAAATGAGAAGAACTTCGATACTCCTATGGATGTTTTTTAGGCCATGAAAATAATGAAACATAGGTGGTATCATCAAACCAAACACATATACATGTAGATCAAGCTATCACCATTCATGTCATTCCCCTCAATATCTTCCTATGGATGTTTCTCGCTTTACTTACCTTTTATGTTGTTTTTAATCTGCTAGAGATAATAATACCTTGTTCCAGTTTTGTCGAATTCTTTATTATATGATGATTGCTGCATAACACATGTTTATGTTGTGGAGGTAGTATGAATATTGGTAATTATATTTGGTTATTTTCATTGTATTATGTTTATGGGAATGAAGGAAGAAATTAGTTGTGGAGGTAGTATGAATACTGGTGAGATGATTGCTGCATTACATGTCCTTATAATACCTTTTATTATTGTGACTTGTTAGTTTATAGTTGCGACTTATGATTGTGATTTGTAAGTTAGATAATTAGTTACCCATTTGAGGATTTCTATGTGGCCATACATAGGTATGGTGTGTTTCTGGTAGCATAGAAATTGCTCAAATTATCCCATTTTGGATAGTTCAAGGTTAGATGGATAGTATGCTTTGATATAATTTATTTAAATATTCATGCCTGATATGCTGTCCATCTCCTCGTTTCTCTCTAGATATGTTTCTTTTGTTCCGTATCCAATGCCAAATATCTTTACATTACTTTAGATGTTTGATATCGGAATGTAACGTAAGATCAACTTATCTGGAGAGGCATGGGGAGATGCTGTCAAATTTTCGGCATGTACGTTTAAATGAGAATATGAAAGTATTACAATCTATCCAACCTTGGATGGGTAGCTAATTTAGGATTTAATTGAGCGACGGTCCATGGAAGGTGGGAACTGCTGTTATGACCATGACGAAGCTGTCCATTTCCTATGGACAACAATATGGGTGGCCTAACCATTTAGACAGGCCCGTGTTTCTGTATTAAACATTAATGGAGCAGACTCGGATGTGCGTTGGAGCTATCCGGATGTTGAGTGAGGGTCCCTAAAAAGTAGGAACCGCTGTTATGACCATGATGAAGCTGTCCATTTCCTATGCACAGCATTGGAGTGGCCTCGCCATTAGGACAGACCATGTTTATGTATTAGCTCGAATTTGTTGGAGCAAACCCTAGTATAACCCAAAACCTAAACCTACACCTAAAACTAAACATCATGGTGGGGACAGTGCCCCCGAGCTTTGATTCCTTACTGGGACCCACCATGGTGGTTATTTGAGATCTAACCTATTGGTAAGTTCATACAGACCTAGACCTGAAGAAGGAATAACAAAAATATCAGCTTGATCGAAAACTTTGGTGGCCCCAATTTGTTTTGAGGTCTACTTAAGCTTTGAATCTACCCCAAAACCTAAACCTAAACCTATTCTCAAATTTTAAAACTTATAACCTAAACCTAAACCTATAACCTAAACCTAAACCTCAACCTATAACCTAAACCTTAACCTATAACGTATAACCTATAACCTAAACTCAATTCCCTAAACCTTAACCTATAAACTAACCTAAACTTAAATGTATAACCTACACTTATAACCTAAACCTAAACCTATAACCTAAACATAAACCTAAAACCTAAATGTATTCTCAAATCCCTAAACCTAAACCTAAACCTAAAACCTAAACCTAAACCTAAACCTAAAACTTAAATGTATTCTCAAATCCTTAAACCTAAACCTAAAATGTAAAATGTAAAACCTAAACCTAAACATAAAACGTAAATATATTCTCAAATCCTTAAACCTAAACCTATAACCTACAACATTAACATAAACTTAAAACCTACAACATTAACCTAAACCTATACTTATAACCTAAACCTATTCTTAAATTCCAAAACCTATAACCTAAACCTAAACCTAACCTAAACCTAAACCTATAACCTACACTTATAACCTAAACCTAAACCTAAAACCTAAACCTAAACCTAAAACCTAAATGTAATCTCAAATCCCTAAACCTAAATCTACACCTAATCCTAATCTCAACTCCCTAAACCTAAACCTAAACTTGAAAACCCAAACCTAAACCTGATCCCGAACTCGAATCTGAATCCCTAAATCCTTAACCTAAACCTAAACCTATAACCTATACTTAATTCACTTAACTTAAACCTACACCTTAACCCAAACATATAACCCGAACCTGAATTCCTAAACCTAAACCTATAACCAAAACCTATTCTCAAATCCCTAAACCTATAACCTAGACCTAAACCTAAACCTATAACTTATAACCTAAACTCAAACCTAAACCTACAACCTTAACCTAAACCTATAACCTAAACCTAAACCTAAACCTTAACTTATAACCTAAACCTATAACTTATAACCTAAAACCTAAACCCAAACCTAAACCCGATCCCGAACCCGAACTCGATTTCCTAAACCTAAACCTTAACCTATTCTCAATTCCCTAAAGCTATAACCTATAACCTAAACCTAAAACCTTAACCTAAACCTAAACCTAAAACCTAAATGTATTCTCAAATCCCTAAACCTAAACCTAAACCTAAACCTAATCATAATCTCAACTCCTTAACCTAAACCTAAACTTGAAAACCCAAACCTAAACCCGAACCCAAACCTGAACCTGATTTCCTAAACCTATAACTTATAAACTAAACTCAATTCCCTAAACCTTAACCTAAACCTAAACCCATAACCTACACTTATAACCTAAACCTGTAACCTTAACCTAAATGTAAAACCTAAACCTAAACCTAAAACCTAAATGTATTCTTAAATCCCTAAACCTAAACCTAAATCTAAACCTATAACCTACAACATTAACATAAAGTTATAACCTAAACCTATAACCTACAACATTAAACTAAACCTATACTTATAACCTAAACCTATTCTTAAATCCCAAAACCTATAACCTAAAACTAAACCTTAACCTAAACATAAACCTATAACCTAAACCTAAACCTTAACCTATAACCTATAACCTATAACCTAAACTCAATTCCCTAAACCTTAACCAATAACGTAACCTAAACCTAAACCTATAACCTACACTTATAACCTAAACCTAAACCTAAACCTAAACCTGTAACCTTAACCTAAACGTAAAACCTAAACCTAAACCTAAAACGTAAATGTATTCTCAAATCCCTAAACCTAAGCCTAAACCTAAACCTATAACCTACAACATTAACATAAACTTATAACCTACAACATTAACCTAAACCTATACTTATAACCTAAACCTATTCTCAAATCCCAAAACCTATAACCTAAACCTAAACCTATAACCTTAACCTATAACGTATAACTTAAAACCTAAACCTATAACCTATAATCTAAACTCAATTCCCTAAACCTTAACCTATAACCTAACCTAAACCTAAACCTATAACCTATTATTATAACCTAAACTTGAACCTATAACCTAAACCTAAACCTAAAACCTAAATCTAAATGTATTCTCAAATCCCTAAACCTAAACCTACACCTAATCCTAATCTCAACTCCCTAACCTAAACTTAAATTTAAACTTGAAAACCCAAACCTAAACCCGATCCCGAACCCGAAATCGATTTCCTAAACCTAAACCTTAACCTATTCTCAATTCCCTAAAGCTATAACCTAAACCTTAACCTAAACCTATAACCTAAACCTAAACCTTAACCTAAACCTAAACCTATAAGCTTAACCTAATCCAAAACCTATAACCTAAACCTTAACCTATAACTAACCTAAACTTATAACCTATAACCTAACCTTAACCTAAACCTAAAACTATAACCTAAACCTATAACCTCAAACCTAAACCTAAAACCTAAACGTATTCTCAAATCCCTAAACCTAAACCTACACCTAATCCTAATCTCAACTCCCTAACCTAAACTTGAAAACCCAAACCTAAACCTGATCCCGAACTGGAACTCGAACCCGATTGATGTAATAATGTAGCCCAATCACATGGCAACAAACAAGAAAATCTTGCTTTGTTGGCAAGCATACTCGAACTCAAGCATCACAATGCATCTATTTCCGTCTCCACTATCTCTTATAACATAGATTATTTGAGATTTGGATTTATCTCATGTAAATTTAGGTAACTCCAAGCATTGTCATTGCAGCCAATTGCCATTGATACATAAGTTGACACATTACTTGTACGGGAAAACACATGAGTTTTAGTGGATGAAAGACATAAAGAAACTATGATCTAGTCAAATAGAAATTTTACTCCTATATGCCTAAACAAAAGAGTGATCCTAACTACTTCAAACACCATGGAAATAATGACTCGTACACTACGCTACTAGTCTTCTGAGTCGGGTGAAGGAGGGGGTGCTCCCTCCTTCTAGACAGAAAATAATATCGCATTCACCATGCGCGATAGCTTTTTTATTCTACTTTCTAGGTTCCCCTGGTTCTCCTCCATCTTGGCCATTCGGGCGTTAAGCGCGTCTAGGCCCTCAAGCTCACCTCGAGTGATAGGTGGCTTCTTGCTAGTTTCTTGGATTTCTTCCTCTTCTTCTTCTTCGTTCCCTTCTTCCTCCTCATCTTCTTCTTCGTCTTCACTTCCCTCTCCTTCTTCATTTTCAAACTCTTCAATGTAGGCCCTATGCTACTTAGGGCCCATCTTCATGTGATTCAAAGCGTCCTCATTGATCATCTTAATCGGGCGGGGGAGTCTATCCAGCTGCCTATACACGTAGTTGTGCACTATTTTGCAGATTAGAAGGCCAAACGGAAGTGCTTGTTTCTCACAGGGTGCCAACGCAGCCTTCACAATCTGGGTCAGCACGAGTGTGGGTAGGAAAACCTTCTCTCCTTATCCCACCTGGTAGATGAAATCTACCATAAACCGGGAACACTCTGTATGATTACTGGCCCTCGGGTACACATTATAAGTGCATATGTGGTAGAGTAGACGGTAGTCAGGGGTCAAGTCTAACGACTTGATGCTACTTCCTCTTCTCCACTCAACAAGCTTGCCACACAGGTGGCGAGCATGGAGATTTCTCTGCTGCTTCTCTAGTAGGTTATCTTCATGGGCGTGCACATTCCCACTATAAGGATTCGAGCTATGAATTCTACGTCGACGTGGACCTCTTGTCTACCAAGGCCAACGCCAAATCTGAGTGGCTCGAGTTTAGGATTCCTCATTCATGTGTAGAATGCTCATACTAGATTTTCATTGGCACGATACTTCCCTTCGAACATCGGCCCCCAACCATTCTCTAGGAGGTGATCGAGTAATTGATGTTCGCCAAATAGTTTCTCGTCCACATGTGCCTTGAATATGATCTTTCGATCTCTAAATCTACCAAATTCTATGCCTAGCGGTGCCTCTCGTGTGGGCGAAGTTAGAGGATCAAAGCCTCGTTTCGACCTTCTCTTGAAGATTGGCCCCGCGCAATCTTTTTGCTTCTTCTTTGATTTTCTCTCGCAGCTCGGTCCCACTTGATCAGGGACTGCTATCAGAGATAGGACCAAAGAAATGGAGAAAAATGAGGATATTACCTCAAGGAAGGCCATGAGGATGAGTTTCTTCTTCCTTGAGTGAGGATGGAGTAAAGGGATGAAGTGTTTTAGAGAAAAATGCCTTGGTTGGTGGGTTTTGGGGAGAAGAGGCCTATAAGCCCTTGAGGAGAAGGATTTTGATTCAAAATAGAGTGGGAATGGGTGGCCTTGAGTTGTTGTTGGAAGTGGTTAGTGAGCTTGAAGGTTGGGATGGATTGGAGAGAGGGCTTGGGATTTGTAGATTTCATTTTTGAGGGCTTGGGGTTGGAATGGGGTGAGTGTAGAGAGGGAATAGGGTTAGAAAGAGCTTAGAAGGGGGGGCCCTAAGGCTTTTAATGGTCAGGAGGGCAAGAGAGGGGGTCCCCACATGTGGGAAGACCCACCCGAGTTCAGAGTCGACGATGGTCCACCGACCTAGCGATGGCCCCACCACTTGCTAGAGAGGTCAGCGGCGGCCCCGTCACTCCCTGTGATGTTTGGCGGTGGCCCGCCACTTCCTTGAGGATATCTTGGTTTATGGAGAAGGGGGTGATTCCTTTGTCGCAATGGTTCTGCCCGCCGATGATCGTGAGCGCAAGACGTGTCCTAAATGCGTTGGGAGGGTTGATTCGATGTTGGTGTGACCCTCTTAGATTTAAGGGGCCATTTGTTTGATGGTGGCCAGAAGTTCCTCAGGCTCGAGGTAGGGCGACTTGGCCCGCCAAAATTGAAATAGGAGTACGTCCTACATCGAAATGGAATATCGGACGTGCAGTACATGTATTTGGGGTAACGCGAGCTACTTTAGCTACTTAACTCCTTCATATCGGGCCATATCGCTTCCAATTTTTGTACTCCCAACCAAACGTGATTTGGGTCATTCCTTATGACTTAAATCTATTTTAATCCAAAGCTAAGATTTCAGCGTTCAAATTAGCCAGAGGGCTTGGTCCTAAGGTCCTTTAATGTCAATAGGTTCGATCGCTCCCACCTATGTCAAAAATGGCGTTGTGATAGACCCATTACCCACAGCCCAACTAATCCCCGAACCATGCTTTAATACCAAGTTGTAACGCCCCGAATTTCGGGAGCAGAGTAGGTACTTGGCTCCTGAATTTCTGAGTGCCATGTATGCCCTATCGGGTTTCGAAATTGGTGTAATTATTCATTTCATAAGCAATAGGGGAGTATAGTTGGCCATGCAACATAGATCAGGATCAACAGAATGAAATCAATTGCAACTAAATAAAAAAATTTATGTCCAAGCATAAAGACAATGTAAATAATAGGAGGGACTAGTCCCGCAAAATATATCATCCCCAAAATAACTGGACCCTTGTCCTATGCCCCGTGGCCATTCCTATAACAGACTACGAGGATACGCTGAAGATGTGAAAGTACGACAACTCCTCCTCATCATCCACGATCGTTCCATCAAGCGCATCGAGCTTCATGATCCCTACATCTAAGAAAGGTTTTGGTTGGTGTTTTAAAACACTATCCTAGAGTGGGAGTGAGTAGCTAACTCAGTGGTTCCATATCAATAAGTTACACATATTATCATACACAGATAAATTTAGTGAAAAGCAATCATTCATAGAATCCTAACCACTCTTATTAATACATATGCATGGTTTCATGATATGATGCATGCTCTTACTTCCAACACTCCCTCAAGCGTCAACGTCTAATAATTGCAATGCCCAACACTACCTCAATGCGACCTCGACTGCCGAATCGCCAATTCTAGCTAATGCAAGTGATGTGAGATGTTAGCCGAGTTGATTAATTATGTCCATTCATCCAGCAGTTTGGGGAAACCGAGACACCCTGACAAATCAATGCCCTATCCTGATTGCACAACCCTGACAGCCATGACAGTTTTGGTCTCGCGATCCTTTGCCCATTTGAGTTCGTCACTCCTAATGATAAAATCATACGAAGGTAATTGTGAGAAGGAGTCCTTGCTCGCGGTCACTACGGGAGGCTCGTCACCCCAATGTAGGCTGATAGCTCGGGTATAATGTCCCATACCACCATGCTCGGCTCCCAAGACTTGTGGCCTGCAACCAGCAGGTTATCAGTGGGCGCAAATGGATGCATGGTGTCTCGAGTTCAAGCAGGCGTGTACATACATGGTTATCGAACATGGATGGCCAGCTGGTGGGCTAATTTGTTCCCTCTAGATGAACTACGAATTGTATGGCTTTGAGAGTGATGTCCCGCGTAGTCCAATTACAGCTGACTATCCGCAATTTGACTAATTGGGCCAAATTTGCCCGTGGGTGGACCTACCAGAAGGGCTGTCCAAGTGGGTTCTGAATTTGTTGGCCAATCCGGAAGGGAACAATGTATAAATGCAATATAATAAATGAGACGTCGATCTACTTGAAGTTGTGAGAGATTTAGACTTGCATAATGATGCATCACATCCATTATCAGCACAAAGAATTATGGATTTGTAATATTTAGGGTATTTCTAGATAAACATGCACAAGTCTTAAGTTACTTAAAAATATATGAGAAAACGAGTACAATAGCTGATTTCGGAAGGAATTAAACATGCATGGAGTAAAATTGATAGTTAATTAACCCAATTCTCACATATAAGGGACATGCAACAAGATTCTTCTTGTTGAATTTGCAAATTTGGGGGTATTATGCTTAGAATTCAATATTTGACAAAAAAATCAAACAATGCAAGCATTGGGGCAGTTAGGGACCAATATTTCTTCCCTAATAGGAATCACTCATGCACAAACTCCAATTCAACAATTACACTCCATACAAGTAACATGCAAAATAAATTTATAAACACAATCACTAGAATTCATCCTAGGTTTGATAAATAGCCACCTAATGGTAATGGTCCACACATAGGGTCAGTTGAAGGCTTATGGAGTTGTTCTAACGGTGTCGGGTCCTAGAGTTGATGTGTCAGGGCCCTGTGTCAATTGAATTTGTATGTTACGACACATGCAAGTAGCCTAGCATACTAAAATCTGAGGAGAGTTTGGGTGATTACCTTCTAATCAGTAACAAACCACTTCTATGACAGTGAAGCTGCGATTTTCGGTGAGTCGTTGTGGTAGGAAAGGGGGATCCCTCAAAATCCAACTCCACTTCCACTCTCTACTCTCTCTCTCTCTCTCTCTCTCTCTCTCTCTCTCTCGCTGCAAGTTTTGTATGGGAGTAAGGGAGAGAGGGTTTAAGGCTTATATAGCTAGAATTTTTGCTTAAATGTCCTTGGGGTGGCAAATCTTATTACATATGACCTTATGGGTCTCATTTATGGTCTTTGGGGTTGCCCCAATGGCCCCCCGGCCCATTTGTGTCATGGGATAGGTGTCCCATGATTTGATGAGAGGTTGTTAAAATTTTAGTGGCAAACAGATGCGAAAATTGATCACAAGGGTCCAATTTGCGATCAATGGTTATTGTCTTTCGATTAAGGGTTTGATTTAGTTGACGAGGGCAGGGAAATATCTCTGATCTACGGTGCGAGTTTAGATGAAATCTAACGGTTGGAATGTCATAATTTTTTCTCCTAAGTGGCGAGGCTAATTGTTATAAATTTTAGATTTTTAGGCTATTGACTTGGAGAGTCGCGTCTCACAAGTACCGGTTTGTTGCTGCAAACTGTCCATTTCAAGGCGTCATTTGAGTCCATCATCCGCCATGGACCACAAGCCCAGTGAGGTCCACAGCTTCCCATGGTTTTAGATTTATTGGCCCCTTTATGGGCGTTGCACGACCTATACAGACTGTCGCTAAGTATTATTGGGCAGACTGGCTCTACGGCCCGCGCTTGACCCGAACATATCCAGACTCGTTCGCGTTAGCAGCTTAACTTGTTCTAATTTATCGATGGTGGGTCCTGCACGTTCGACCACCTAGTGTGGTCCTCTGACAATCCGCTAATGGTCGCCTCAGGACACGACTCTGATTGGCCCGGGTGTTACAATTCTAAGCCAGTGTTTATCTTTCTTCATGCCCTGCTTCTTCTCTTTTGTCGAAACTCCCTTTGCAGTCTTGTTTTTCTTGATTATTATTTTTACACATTCCTCCTCTTTCGTTCCAGCCTTCCACTTGGAATCATTTATCAAAGATCTAGATGTTCTTTTTTAAGAAGTGGTAAATGGTAGTCTTTTAATACCCCTATCGAATCGAATAAGGCATCGTTGACATTTGGTTCAGCCTTTCACCCTATGGTTACTCATGAATAGCTTCGTGAAATTGAATCATGTTTTCCAAAGTGCTCCTATGAAGTTCTACTTATTCAACCGATCATTTTTTGACCCTTCCAATACTTTTAAGTCTCCGAGATCATGGCTGAAATTGATAAATGGTTAGGTAGAATGGTTTACTTGTGTTGAAGCACATTATGATGACACATGAAAGTAGGCTGAAATATATCAATATGTCAAACTTTTTTTTACACAAATACTTAGCTAATACCTTCCTCCTTGCAGCAATTTATACTTTTTGGAGTCAACCAACACATACATTCCATTTTGGATGCGGCCCCATGGGTCCAATAATTATATATGTATGTACCTTTACCCATCTTTTACTCGTTAGTGAGTTTGTTTATCTGGCCTTTGCTTCAAAGAATCAACATTCCTTCACCCTTCTAGACCAGTAAGGTGTATTTCACTTTTATGGTTGTACAACGCAAATCTCAAAATGAAGTTGATGAGCAAGAATACATGGCTTTCCTCTTGATGTGGATTTGTTTATTTCTGCTATATGTGAGTGCTCTTCAAATTACCAATGAATACATCTATCTGGCTGAGGCTTTCGCTCAAGGACATCAACTTGTAGTCACCGCTTTTGTGCTCAGCGACCTTTATTACAATATGTTTGAAGTAACCCCGAAGGGCTTTTACTACTTTTTCAGGCCTATCTGGCTTGTCCAGATGTGGTTATATGAATATTTTTGAGTAAAATTGGTCAAATATGTTCCAACTCAAAGAAAGTTGACTTTTTATGTCTGAAGGATGATCAATCAGAAAATTTTCTATGACCTGCCATTTTACAACCTTTTATGGTACATATACTAAATCAAACTCAAATAATGTAAGAACCAATTTGCTAATTTAGCTATTAAGAATCGACCAATTTAATATATATTTTATTAAATCAATTACTGTAATCACATTAACTATTTTGGAATATCGCTTGTTAATATTTAATAATGTTGGACTAAGATAATAAACCGCACACTCTTTTTGGTCATCGTCGTCTTATACTAACAGAACTCCAACTAAAATTGTAGAAGTCGTGACATTCTACTTGAGTAGTCAACACTTTACTGGTGGCATTAACATTGGTGGCATGGACAAATAATTCTTAATGTTGTCAAAAGTCAACTAGTGTTATGCTTCTCATTTGAACTCATTTCCTTGTTTTAACTTCAATAAAGGAGAAAATACATTAGTTTTTTTCAGCATAATTAGAAATAAATTATCATATAAAGTTAACTTTGCCAAGACATTTTTTGTAACTTAGTTTTATTTCTCAGCAACCAAGCTTTTATTATTGCTCGTACCTTATACTGTCGATTTTAATTCCTCTTTGATGTACCATGAATCTCAAAAAATTTTCAGCCAATACACCTAAAGCATTATTAAGAAGATTCATCTTTAATTTATGAATCCTCATTCTTTCAAATGACTTTCGTAAGTAGCTAAAATGCTCAGTTGAAATGGCCAATTTGACTACCACATCATTGATATTGGTTTTCATGAATCGTCTAATCATATCAGGAAAAATGATGTTCATATCTCTTTGATAAGTAACTCTTACATTTTAAAGGCCAAAAACATTACGACCTAGCAAAACATACCTAAAGAAAGAGGAATTCTAAAGGCTATCTTTGGGGCATCTTGTAATGCAATGTTCATTTGATTATATCCAAAATGACCATCTATAAAGGATATTATTTGATGTTCAGCAGCCTAATCGATCAGCTGATCAACTATAGGCATAGGATACTCATCAATTTTTATTGTGGCTCAATTTAAATTCTGAAAGCGAATGCATACTATGAGCTTACCATTTTTTCTTAATAACAACTACTATGTTAAAAATCTATTTGACATATTTAATGGATTTAATGAAACACTTTTTCAAAATTCACTCAATTTCTTCATTTATCTTTTGCATCACTTCAGGCATCATCTGCCTAGGCAGCTGTTTATGTAGCTAATAGCCTTCTTTCATTGGTAAACTGTGTTTAACCAAATTTCAGTCTAATTCAGGTAACTCATGATAATCTCAAGCAAAACAATTGATGAACTCTTTAAGTAAATAAGTTTGAGCTGTATTTGGGAATCCAATAATCCACTGATAAAAATATGCATGGGACATTGTTTCGTCTCCAAATTTTTCTCTATTAGAGGATCTTGAACTTAAGCTTGAGAATCCTTCATTGCTAGGGCTGCTTTCAAATCCTTCATTTCAATACCATCTTCAATTATTTGATCAGCTAGTACTGTTATTTCGGTCATATCAACAAAACATTCATTATCATATTTTCATAAACTCTCTTTAAGTTGTCGTACTTAGGTCGTGAACTTGGTCTTGAATGAAGATCTGTCCATCATGGTATTTCTTCTATCATGCAGTTTGTAGTCGTATGGAAGGGGATTATAATCTTCGATTGATAACTCTTCTTTTTGCCAAATCATGGTAGTTATATCATGTAAGACATTATCTGGGTTGAGTTTGACATCAATTCCAGTCGCTTTCTTATTCTTTTCTCGTCCTATAAACCATATTGGTATGAACTCATTGCCATAAAAATAAGCCTCGGCCACATTAGACGTGGATAAGAATGGTTTGTTATTAGCTAAAACCAATTCTACTATCTTAATTCCAGATGATCATGAATTGGTGTAATGATGATAAAATGCATGAAATCAAATGAATCCAATCTCATTTAAGTAAAGCATTGTAATTGAAAGACATTCCAACCACAAATAAAACGTCCAGTACCTTCTTGGTTTCCACCGTTAGTACAACTGATAAAACACCTTACGTTTGTGTTACTCCTTTAGCAAAACTATTCATTGTGACATTGGTCGGAATAAGGTCATCTGAAGTTTTTTCTAATTTAGGCATCATTCTAGCTAGGAGATTTTAAACTTAATTATCAATTAGACCCGAGTGATCAGATACCCTTCCAAGTGGATGAAGATAGACAATGACTTCAAGTGTTGGGTTGTTATAAGAGTCGATCTTTCAATATTTATTTTTTTAGAAGGGAATCTTGGTTCGATCGTAACGGTTAATATCTTTTTGGTTAAATTCTCAGAGTCAAAGGATCCATGTTGTATGATTATAGGAGGACATAACGTACTCTTCAAAATCTCATTCCATCTTGTTTGCTTGAGATGGTTTAACATCGAAACTTAATGGCAGTATCAACACCATATTACAATCCAATATAATTAGTGAGAATGAACCAAACCGTATTGCCAAATTTGAACATTGCCCCCCAGGTGTCTCCGAATTCAGTTGCTTATCTACTTCATTTACAGTTTTATTCTTGATTTTCCCATTCGGTTTAGAAGAGGCCAGTTCTAATGTTCTTGCTTTTGCAAGCAATTCTTCAATCAGAAGATCATTTGAAAAATCTTCATCACTTAAGTATTTGTCTGATCCTTCCATATCCATTTTTGCCTTATAATAATTGCGATTTTTGACTAAGTCAAGCCTCGCATGAAGTTTGATCAAATTAATCGATGTTTGTTGTTCTTCTTTTGATTTTGGTATTATCAGTCTCGTTTGGGTTGGCAGGTACTTTATCCAAGATTTGTCCCATATAGCAGCTAATTGTCTTATTTTCATTGCCTATTGCCTTTACCGATGTTGTTTCTAAGTACTAGTCATCCCTTCTGGTACTATTGGGAATTTTGGATGACTCAACCTTTTCCAAACTCTTTCTCGAGCAGGCCAAAGTTTAACCATCATTTGCCTTAGGACGGGCCTAAGGTGATCACTGACATATTTAACCTTGTTGTGAGTAAAAGGAATTTCATTCCTCATACTTTCGATTGATGATTGTCTTACCTGATATTTTGGTCGATAAAATCTTCAGTCTGATCAACTCATCTTCGCACATTTCTCATATATGTGCTGATAATTTGAAATTATTACCTCCAGACGTGATTCGATCTGTTCGATCGTAGGCTTAAGCCTCATACTCATCTTGCCATCCCTTTGCTCCTAGGCTTAATCCTTTTGAATTCCAAGATTATTTTTTTATCGCGACCGAACCAACCTTTGAGGATTAATGGTGGCCATATTAATCTCCAAATTAAACAGAAATGGATCAGTGTCGATCAACATCGTTTCTTTTTTCTTGTTCAGGGAGCTTCACCAACCATGATCTATGTTGTCATGAATAATATTAATAAAAACAACACATTTATTAGTGGAATGCAACTAACTTTCATGCCATTTATAGTAATTAATTTTCTTCAATTTTTCAGCTATCGGAGTATTATGGTTAATAGAAATTTTGATAAAAATTTCGGCTAACATGACACTAAAGATTTCGTCAATGCGAGCAATATCAATGGTGTACCTTCTCTGAACATTCTTATTAGAAGATGTTGTTGCCTCTGTTTTAACTAACGTTAAGCATATGAATTGTTGTTTAGCCACTACTTCAGCTACTGTAACATCATAATTAGGGTTACAATAATATGTGTATACAGATAAATTATTTTGTCGCACTGACTCCTAAAGCAGAGCCTCATATTGAGACACCTTTCTCATCAAATCATAAAGATACGTGAATTCCATTCCGATAAGCTTCTTTCGAAGCTTGAATTCTAGCCCATCTTGAGCTAACTTGACAAATTCTACTTTAGTTGTGACTGTCTTACATCGAATCTTTGCTCTCTCAAACGAACAATATAAAGTTTGACCGATTCTCTTGGCTGAAAGTGCCTTTGTTTGTCAATTAATGTGAACATTAAGTCAGTCAGTAATGTAAGCCCCATATGAAAGAACTACAAGATACAGATTCAACACAATGGATGGATCAAGAGCCTTAAAGGTAAATTAAACATTACATCACATGACTAAAATGCCTCTGGTAAATAATACTTGTTAAAAAACACTAATCTATTAAAAAACTAATAAGCAAAATATGTTTTATAGATTAAGTGATAGAAAACTAAGTTAGAAATTTATATAAAAATTGGTGTTTGATAACATCGAACATTCATGCTCGATGACATCGAAAAAGGGCCTTCGGATGTCTAGCATGTTCTAGCAAAAAATCAACTAGAAATTCTATGAATCAAAACAACATTTGATGACATCAAATGACAACCTTTAATGACATCGAAAAGGACCTTCAAATGTCCAACAAGTTTAGAAGGAAAAACACTTAAAAGATCGATGAATCGAAGTCCGATTTGATGACATCGAAATTCAAATTTCGGGGACATCGAATCACGTTCGATGACGTCAAACAAAGACATGAAAATATCTAGAAAGCTCTAAAGAAAAATCACTTAAAAAGATCAAGGAATTAAACTCGATTCGATGACATTGAAATTCAAATTGTGATGACATCAAATCACGTTCAATGGCGTCAAGTTTAGTCAAGAAACTATCCAGCAAGCTTTAACAATTTTTCATCAAAAATCCTGAGTCAACGAACTACCACTCGATGACATCGAAGGTGGCCTTCGATGACATCGAACCTGATTCGATGACATCAAATGCAGGATGATTCTGCCCATTTTATTTTTGTTGGGATTTTTGTTTATATATCTGGAAGTTTGCCTTCTGAGTTTATTTTGATAAAAAGAGAGTTCCAAGAGGGTAACTTCTTACCTACCATCATTAATCCTTTTTCTCATGAAAGTTCATTCCCCAACTCCTTAATCATTAAATACTCAATAGATTGGATTAGAGAATGAACTTCACCATTCAAGGATCTTCCAGCAACTGAATGACAAATCATTATGCTGAGATCTCTTGAATGCACAAATCCTAAAATCACTCTGTCTCTTAATGATTCACATTTAATAGAGTATATTCCACCAAATACCTTGAACTAAACCCAGCTACTTTGGAGCATCTAGAAGTTTTGCAGTTCAAGAGAGCTGACGATTCTTTGCCTTCATGGAAGATCATCTCCATCGTGTGCTAAACGGGGCTCACCTACTTACAGGTAAGTGTTTATGAGTCCACAGAATCTATGGATCCTTCCTTGTGTAGGATTGGTCTTCAGGTTGTGTTTCATTATCTTAGCAATACCTTTTACAAGCCTCCAACGGGAGGATATGTATAAAGTCCTCGTGTAGGATCTATTGTGCCTTGTGTAGGCATGTTTGTTTGCCTTGTGGAGGCATGTCTGGTTGCCTTATGTAGGCATCTTTAGTTGCCTTGTGTAGGCACGTATGAATGCCTTTGGTAGTCAATTCCTTGTGTAGGATATATCTATCTTGTGTAAACAATACCTTGTGTAGGTTGTGAAGGTTTGTGGTTAACCTAATTTAAAATTATTAGATAATGAAATCCGGCACACTCTAGGGTGGAGTGTGTCGGCTGAAAGTGGAGTAGGCATATAGCTGAACCACTATATATTTATGTGTTTGTAATGATTCTTGCATATTTTGGTTGATGGCTTAATATGCTTAAATATGCAGTATTTGTGTTCTGCTTAACTCAGATACTTAATATGCTTTATAGCCATGGATATGAATGATTCTCTGATAATCTTACTGAACTAATTTGGATTAGTAAACATTACAAGTCAATAATATTAGAATTTTTGAAAAGTCTTATTCACCCCCCTCTAAGACACTTTAACTAATTCCATACTCTACTGTAGTGGTATTACTGCAATTTCAATTGATATCAGAGCCTAGTTCCTCTTAAAGGGTTTAATCACCTAGAGGAAGATCTTAACTGAAGTTGAAATTATGGGCAAAGGAGATGGACCATTAGCCTCACGTCCTCCCATCTTTAATGGCTTAAATTACGCATATTGAAAGGTAAGAATGATCTACTTCTTACAGACTTTAGATCATGATATTTGAGAGATGGTCGAGAATGAATATGTTGCACCCACTGAATAGGTGGTACTTAAAAATGGTACAACAATCTTTATACCCAAACTAAAAGAGAAGTGGACTCAATTTGATGAAGAAATGAGGATGTGTGAAGCTAAAGCTATGAATGCAATTTATTGTGGAATTTCAGTAGATGCGTTCAGTCAGATAAGTATGTGTGTAAACTCAAAGGCAGCATGAGAGTTATTACAAACAACCCATGAACGAACTAACACAATAAAAATGTCAAGGCTTCAACTTCTGACATCTCAATTTGAGCACATAAAGATGAAAGAACATGAGAGATTCATGGAGTTTTTCACTAGGTTAAATGGTATATGTAACTCCATGGGGGGACTTGGGGAAAGAATTCTTGTATCTAAAATTTGTAAAAAAATTCTGAGATCCTTACCGGAACGATTTAACCCCAAGGTCACCACTATAGAAGAATGTAAGAACATTGAGGAAATGAAAGCAGAAGAACTAGTAGGTTCCCTATAAACCTTTGAACTACACCTCAAACCACACACAAAGTCTAAAAATAATGCTCTCAAGACCTCTAAGAACATGATTGTGATAGGGGAAGAGGAAAGTGAAAATAAAGATGGTGATGAGGAGGTAGCTCTCTTAGCTCAATGATTCAAAAAATTCTTTAACAAGAATCGTGGAAAACCATACAACAACAAGGGGAAACAATTGGACAACAAATGCCAAATAAGCAAACCATTTAGAAAGTCTAAAGAACCCCAATGTTATAACTGCAATGAATATGGTCATTGATCCACTAATTGCCCTACCAAGAAATCAAAATGAAAGGTTATGGCAGCCACATGGGATGACATAGATGAATCCAATTCTGAAAGCATCGATTCTGAAAGTAATGGAGACCAAAAGTCATTAAAAATACTTATGGCCTTCACCACCACAGTTATTCTCAGCTCAAAGGAAAATGAGGAAAGAGATGAATCACAAGCCAAAGAGACACACCCCTCAGATGATGAGGAAGAAGTAGAAGAAGAAGAAACAGACAACATCCATGATGCTTATGATCAACTTTATATCCATAGCATTAGTGTCCTTAAGAAACTTGGTGTTGCTGAAAATAAAATAAACAGTTACAAGATCACTTGAATAAAACTTTAGAGATCAATACCCACTTGATAAATGATCTTCAACAATACCATATTGAAAATGACAAACTAGAAAGGACAACTACTTCCCTCACATCTGAAATGCTAAAATTAAACAAACAGATTAAACTCTTAAAATATGAAAATATGCACCTTAAGAATGAAAATCATAAACTTATTTTTGATATAGAAAAATTAAAACAATCTGTTGAACTTAGTCATAGGTTTTTCCAAAGTAGTGAAAAACTGAAGAAATTTCTAGGGATGGGAAGAACACAGAAGGATAAGAGAGACTTGGGATATGAAAGGTACAAATCTAGCTCCACTCCTACACTTGTGATTAAGAAAACTGTTGCATCTAGAAGCAACACAAAGAATACTCCTATTTGTCATTCTTGTGGAGATTTGGGACATTACAAGTTTGAATGTCTTATATTTGGTAAGTCTCACTCCTCTTCCGGGTTAAACTATTTTGGCAAATTTAAACCAACCAGAAAAACATTGCAAAAACCAAAGAGTCCTTCAAAATACATACCAAAAGAAGGAAGGAAACATCCTACTCGACCAAAATGACAAAATGGATGAAGGTGTTATTGAATCAGATAGCTCATTTGAATCAAAAAACCAAAGAATTGATGAAACAAGGGAATCTGGTTCAGTTGCCCGAAAAATCCAAACAGGCCCATGGTAAAAACAAAGCACCTTCACCAAGAAAAATTGTCACCAAATAGGTAGTGAAAAACAAGAACACTTGCCTAGTAATTCATTCTGATCTTAATATAGGTAATGGTTCTAAGTGGTATCTAAATAGCGGTTGCTCTAAACATATGACTAGTGACCAATCCAACTTTTATAATTATTCAAAATTTGATGGTGGGGCGGTCACATTTGGAGATGGGAGCTTCGCCAAGATAATTGGGCAAGGAATATTAGTTGGCCTTGGGATGACCATGATTAAAGATATTCTTTGCATAGAAGGATTGAAACACAATCTTCTTAGTATCTCACAAATCTACGGTAAAGAACACATGGTCACATTCTCCAAAGATGTGTCCAAGATCTCCAACTTTACATGAAAATTTATCATGAAAGGTCTTCACACAAGCAACAACTGCTACGTAATTGAAAGTAGTAATGAGAATGATCCATCTACTTGATGCCACATGTCTATGAATAATAAGTCCAAGTCATGGCACCAAAGACTTGGGCATGCACTTTGCCAGAACATGAAAGGAGGACACCTACTCCAGAAAATGCTATTGGGATTGTTGATGCACAACCCTCTGATGAATCTAGTCCTTCGATTAATATAGAGGATGTTGTGGACTCATGCATCATAGGAAAATTTTGTAACAAATCCATACTTCCTCTCTTTTTGAACCTCCGCCATTGAGTTATGTACAAATCATACGTTGATGAAAAACTCTAGGTTACTATAGTCATCGATGTCTCACCACCTTAAAATTTTTTGAGCCCAAAAGTACAAGATGTGCTCAAACAAATTGAAAAAGAATGAGGTATGGCAGCAAGTTACAGATCACTTGGAATATGTGCATGATAATATATTTTGTGGTCTTCAAGCTCTTAATGATATATTTGAGGATTTTTAGGCCTTTAAAATTCTTTTTAAACATAAACATAGGATATGTTTATAATTTTGGTTACTGTTTGTTTTGTACAAATTTTGATGAGAATACAAAGCTCATACGTATAATCTTATAAACATTCTCTTTATATAATCAAATCATGCGGTAAACTCTAAAGTTTATCAGTTCGATGGCACTTTCGATGACATTGAACATAGCTCGATATCATCAAAGTATATGAAGGATCTGAAGCGTCGAATACGGCTTCGATATCATCGAACAATCGGTTGATGTCATCAAAAATTGAACTTCGATGACATCGAATCACGTTCGATGCATCGAAGATGGTTAAAAACACATAAATGCGGCGCGCATGAAAAATTTCCATTTTGTCTAAGACTTTTGGGAGGATTTTTTTTGGGCATCTCTTCAGTTCCTTCTCCTTGCCTGACAGAGTCTTGGTGTGGAAGCAAAGCTCAAATCAATCCTTCTTTAACATACCTTTGCAAATACTTACCATCTTAGTAAAGTTCTTCATCCTCATCTTCCTTGGATTTTTGGAAATAAGATCCCTCTTTTGGCATTTACAACTACTCTTTTTTTTTTTTTTTTTCTTCTTGAATCATTGCCAAAGAACAAAGGGAAAGATTCAGCCGAGGGAGAACCCTCACAGCCAACGAGGAAGAAAACCTTGGCTCCTAAAGAAAGGGCCAAGGCCCCTGCGCCACCGTCAAATCAGGGTTCCCTTACACCACGGTGCAGTAACCCTGCCCGAAAATCGTGCAGTGATGCTCCTCCTGTTGTTCTTCCTGTTACACCTCCTACTGGACCTCCTATTGCTCCCCCTAACGCTAGGTTGCTAGAGAAATATTCTAGGAGACAGTTAGTACATGAACAATAGGTGGATCGAGAATGCATTCGATCCTTTGAGATCGAACCACTTCTTTTGGCCGTGAACTGGACTCCACTTCTAAATTTTGGGGGCACAAGGCATGATGAAGAGGTCTATCGATTCCTAGCCCTCTGTCATTCTCCGGTCTTGGATCCAACCTTAGTGACTATTACAATTAATCAGTCTACTGTTGTTATCACAGCTGCCACAATTGCTAGTCAATTCGGTCTCACGTTATCTCCCATCGGTCTGTCTGATCTTGACATTGATGATCCTACCATCCGTTCCTTGATGACCAAGTTCTTGTGCTATGGTAGAGACGTCCCTTGGTACCAAGGGAATGCTCTTAAAACCAAGTATATACTTCCCAAATATCAGGTAATATATGGGATCTTCTCCACAAATGTCTATCCACATGGCACCAATCGAGTCAATCTTACCTCTTTCATGGTCTTAGTTCCATATAGCATTGCATCGGGCATTAAATTATGTCTTCCATCCTTGATCGCCCATCAACTTGTTGTAGTTGTCCATAGTTCTAGACCCACTCATCTTCCGTTTCCCCATCTTATCTGTGCTATAAGTCAAGAACTGGGGCTACTTGTCACGGACGATCCCGAATGTCCCTTGCAACGATTTACCTCACTCAACATTAAACGGATAGTTCTGAAATTTCATTCGCTCTCGGGTGAATTAGATAAGGATGAGACGCAAGCTGAGACAGAAGTGAGAGAGACTGTAGCGCCTACTGAGGATGAGGCAAGACCACCACCTGTTGTTCCATGAACTCCTGACTCTATGCATGTACAACGCAACAAACGCCATCATGATCGGGTTGGTGTAACTCTACAGGGACAGGCATGACTTGAGGATCGATTTGATCACCAGGAGGAGTGTATGACATGAACGGAGGAGAAACTTACAAGACTGGAGCAGATGGTCGCGGATTTACAACGCACGGCTCAGCACATTTTCGACTTGCTAACTTACCGCCGTGATGATACTACTGCTCCACATGATGTCGGCTCTGCACCGTGATCTTCTTTTCATCACATACATATGTTGATTGATTGTTCTTAAGGCATAGATATCTTTTTAGATGCCTTAAGTATGTGTGTATGTATGTGATGATCACTAATTTTTCTTGGTATACATGTATATGTGTGGTGGATGATAATGCCCATGGATGGGCTGGTTTTTTTATTTTTTATTTTGGATTACTTTTTGGATATTTCTTGGAAATACTTTGTTTATGTCAAGCTTGGGCACTTACTTTCTAAATGCTATATATCATGCTCTGCTTGTATTTGGTGTTAAAATTATAATATTTTCTTTATTGTTTCTCCTCTGCGCTTTACATACTTGGAATATTTTCGATATCTTGTGCAATTGTCTACTAACCCTTTGCCAATGATTGACAAAACGGGGGAGAACAATCCCACCGTTCAATTTCTATGGTTGCATGTCTAAAATGAATGGTGATGCAGGATGATAGGGGGAGCAGAAGATCAGGCAACATAGTTGTATACTTGTTAAGTTTTAGAATACAAATGTAAAATTGTGTAATAGAGTTGTACGCACAATTTAGGTCGTTGTCTCAAGTGTTATAGGTGTGTTATAAGTGTTTTATCACGTAAGTTTTATCACGTAATTGACAAAGGGGGAGATTGAAAGTGCCTTTGTTTGTCAATTAATGTGAAGGTTGAGTCAGTCCGTACTATGAGCCCCATATGAAAGAACTACAAGAAATAGACTCAATGCAATGGATGGATCAAGAGCTTCAAAGGCAAATTAAACATCACATCCCATGACCAAAACACCTCTGGTAAATAATGCTTGTTAAAAAACACTCTAATCTATTCAAAAACTAATAAGGAAAATATATTTTATAGATTAAGCGATAGAACTAAGTTAGAAATTTATTTGAAAATCATATCAGTTTTCTACCTCCTTCAAGTCATCGAACGGTGTTCGATGACATCGAACATTCATGCTCGATGACATTAAAAAAGGGCCTTTGGATGTCCAACGAGTTCTAGCAGAAAATCCACTAGAAATTTGATGAATCGAGGCAATGTTCGATGACATTGAAAAGGGACCTTCAGATGTCCAGCAAGTTTAGAAGGAAAAGCACTTAAAAGATCGATGAATCGAACTCTGATTTGATAACATCGATATTCAAATTTTGATGACATCGAATCACATTCGATGACATCGAACAAAGACATGAAAATATCTAGAAAGATTTGAAGAAAAATCACTTAAAAAGATCGAGGAATCGAACTTGATTCAATGACATCGAAATTCAAATTTCTATGACATCGAATCACGTTTGATGACATCGAGTTTAGTTAAGAAACTGTCCAAAAAGCTTTAGCAATTTTTCATCAAAAATCCCAAGTCATCGAACTACTACTCGATGACATTGAGGGTGGCCTTCAATGACATCGAACTTGATTCGATGACATCGAATGCAGGATGATTCTGCCCATTTTATTTTCATTGGGATTTTTGTCTATATATCTGGAAGTTTGCCTTCTGAGTTTATTTTGAGAAAAAGAGAGAGTTCCAAGAGGGTAACTTCTTATCTACCATCATTAATCCTTTTTCTCATGAAAGTTCATTCCCTAGCCCTTTCTTAATAATTGAATACTCAATAGATTGGATTGGAGAATGAACTTCACCATTCAAGGATCTTCTAGCAACTTACTTAATGGAAAATCATTATGTTGAGATCTCTTGAATACATAAACCCTAAAATCACTGTCTCTTAATGATTCACATTTAATAGAGTAGATTCCACCAAATACCTTGATCTAAACCCAGCTACTATTGGAGCATCTAGAAGTTTTGCAGTCCAAGGGAGATGAAGACTCTTCGCCTTCAAGGAAGATCATCTCCATCGTGTCCTGAACGGGGCTCACCTACTTACAGGTAAGTGTTTAAGAGTACACAGAATCTGAGGATCCTTCCTTGTGTAGGATTGGTCTTCAGGTTGTGTTTCACTATCTTACCAAGACCTTTTACAAGCCTCCGATGAGAGAATACGTAGAGTCCTTGTGTAGGATCTATTACACCTTGTATAAGCATGTTTGTTTACCTTGTGTAGGCATGTCTGGTTGCCTTGTGTAGGCATTGATGGCCTTGTGTAAGCATTGATTGCCTTGTGTAGGCATCTTTGGTTGCCTTATGTAGGCATGTATGAATGCCTTTGGTAGTTAATTCCTTGTGTAGGATATATCTGTCTTATGTAGACAGTACCTTGTGTAGGTTGTGAAGGTTTGTGGTTAATCTAATTTAAAACCATCAGATAGTGAAATCCGACACACTCTAGGGTGGAGTGCGTCAGTCGGGAGTGAAGTAGGCACATATCCGAACCACTTTATATCTATGTGCTTGTGATGATTCTTGCATATTTTGGTTGATGGCTTGATATGCTTAAATATGTAGTATTTGTGTTATGTTAAACTTAGATCCTTAATATGCTTTATAGCCATGAATATGAATGATTCTCTGATAATCTTGTTGAATTAATTTGGATTAGTAAACATTATAAGTCAGTAAGATTAGAATTTTTGAAAAGTCCTATTCACCCCCCTCTACGACACTTTGACTAATTCCATACTTCTACTATAGCGGTATCACCGCAATTTCATTGGTAATTACTGAAAATGAGCAAGGTTGGCTATAGAAATTTCTTTGTCATTATAGAAGAACTGAACATGAAACTTTTCTTTCATCTCTTGACAATTCTGTATAAAATTTAGCAGTAAATTGGAATGCCATGTGAAAGCTACCCTGATGAGTGAATGACCAAATAGTTATAATTTATAACACTCGTTATTGGCCAACTCTGTACATTTTATAGTAAAACGACCTTTGTACTTTACAGTTGATTGACCTGTATCGCCTGTAAATAGTGTAAAGTCAGGTCGATAATTCTTTGAAAATGGATTTTGCTAGTCGACCCAGTCAGGATATGGCTTATAATAAAATGGATTAGTAGTTTGGCCGAGAATTTGGCCTACGACTTTCTAAACCAATTGAACAATTTGATTACACTCCCAATATTGTTGCACGACAATTGGAGGTATTTCTGATACAATCTGATATTGCTCTTCATTATAAGGTTGATTTTTTTTACACAGGTTACCCCCCAAGTATCCCTTGATTCTCTTTTTTTTTTAAAGAGAGAGCGCCCAACAAAATGAGGGCCCTTCCACTTCATATATAAAGAAAGATATACAACCTAGGCTCATTTCGAGTGGGGCAAACACCAGATTGAGGCCCCGCCTATCATATGCTGTACATTCTTAGATTTTTGAGATCCCTAATAGAGCCTAGCCCGGCTTTGTCCAAAAGAAAATACCCCCTAACCACTCGGAAAATCCTTGCCTAATTGTGACGAACTACCCTCTTTAGCCAAATCGTTTGCCGGCCCATTTCCTTCCCTAGGAATGAGAGAGATACAAAACATGCCTTTACTGCAAAACCTCAAAATCCGGCTCACCCAGAATTTCCATTTCCATGCTACAAAGTAATGCCCAGATAAACAACCCACCACCCAATTTGAGTCTGATTTTATCAACCCTTTATCAAGACCAGAAGACATGCATAGCTCCACCCCATCATGAACAGCCGAAGTTCAGCTAAATTGTTGGAAGCATTCCCATATCCCCTGGAGAAGGGAAACTTTAAGTCCCCATGGTTGTCTCTATAGATGCCCCCTCCCCCAGCAGGCCCAGGGTTAGAAAGAGCAGAGCCATCAACATTGAGCTTTAGCCAGCCCATGGGAGGCTTGACCCACTTAACGACAGCAAAACCTGCAAAGGGAGAAGAGAGAGGTGGTGGCCCCATAAGCTTAGAGCCCCCAGGGACAACCCGAGGATGCTGGGTGGGAGCCCACCCCTAGATAGATCCCACCCAACCTTTGATCTTCCCAAACACTCCCATAGCTGTCAGGCCTGTATCCTATACCGTACCATTTTGTAGGCTTCCACGGTCATCCTGGTCGAATTTCGACAACCCTCGACTTGTATCCGATGTTTGCCCACGATCCTAGGCCGTGTCCTGTATATCGAAGTCAACTCGACTCAAAACTTGAACCCTTGCGACCGCGCCGTTGCCGCGGTTCCGACATCGCGTCTCGCATATTGAGGCGATACCCAAGCCAGGAGATGTGGGCCTATGTTCAGTTCGAGGAAAACACCTCTCGTTGTGAATTTCGAGAGAATCTCTTCAACCTATCCCATCAATCAATCAATCAAGTACACACCTTATTTCAAGTACAAGTACCCATCCCTTTTTTCCCTAAGTCAACTCTCTCTTTCTCTCTCCCCCTACCCATCCCTCTTTTACCAAAAATTCAAACAAACCCATACCTCTCCATCCCTTCCTTACAACACCCATCACCCATCTCTCTCTCTCTCTCTCTCTCTCTCTCTCTCTCTCTCTCTCTCTCTCTAGCTATTTTCCATGCAAACCCATGGAGAGGGAAACATCCATGGCTTCCATGGAGTGAGAGAGAATTTTATGTGTGGTCCACTCCCTACCACTCTATTTCCCATCTCCACCCTTCAAATCTCATCATCTTCCATCGAAGTTGAAGCTTAGGAGCCAAGGAATCCAAGGAGCTAAAGAAGGAGGCCATAGGTGGGCGATCCACTGTTGATTTTGGCCCACTTGTTGTGGGACCCACATTGATATATGCTATGTAGAGAGGGGCCCATAGTGAAGGGGTCCCTCTCTCTCTCTCTCTCTCTCTCTCTCTCTCTCTTGTATGGACGATAGTGTGTTTGTGTGTGTGGCCCACCATGAAGTATATATTTTATCCATGCCATTCTCCTTCATGGGACCCACCTGACGAATGTGTTGGATCTACACCATCCAGCCCGTTACTGGGCCTAGACGGAAGGAAAACACAAATACCAAATCGATCCAAATAGGTGGGCCACGTTCATGTGGGACCCACCATAATGCTTGTGTTGAATCAATACCATCCGTCAGTGGAGCGTGCAAACTGACAGTGGGGGGTGGCTAACAGTGTAGTGGGAACTGACGGTGGAGTGCACAACCAACACAAAAAAAAATGAAGATAATATTAATATTTTATTATATTCTCATAGCATATGTATTGAGGTGGGCCACACGTGTGGACCCACCATGTTGGATGCATTAGATCCCATCGTCCAGAACGTCCAGAGGGTTTGGATGTTAGGCATTTTACAGATGTTTATATATATCATATTATAATATATCTTATATATATATATATATTATATTATATTATATTTTATATATATATATATATATATATATATATATATATATATATATATATATATATAATATAATATATCTTATATATATATATATATGCTGCAGCTGACGTCCGTAACTTGCGGATCCCACTAGGTACGTGATATATCTAACCGTCCATCCATCTGTTGTACCACATGTGCCCCACCCCTGTGATGTATGGGTCTTACCCACACCGTCCATCCATTCATCTGGCGAGCCAACTTAGTTGGGCCACGTGGGTGGACCCCACCCCTGTGATTAACCACCATGCAACGGTAGGCCACACCTAATGTATCTATTCTATATCCACCGTCCATAAGCCAGGACGGTGGGATCCCTGTGATGTATGTGCCTGATTCACACTGTCCATTCCACGCTATCCATCTGGACGGTGGCCTGGCCATGCACACCTACCGTATAGCTGCTGCTTAACGTCAGCAGATTCTGTGGATCCCACTTGATACATATGTTGAATCCCTACCGTCCATCCATTTGGAGACCGGCTCAACCATGATGCATGCGACCTGGTCCCTCGGTTTGAGACAAAAAAAAAAAAAAAAAAAAAAAGCAGATCCAATATCAAGTGGACCACATTGCAAAAAATAGAGGGATGAACGTCCACCATTGAAAACCCCTTGGGATTTTAAGGTCTTAAACCAATATGATATTTGTTTTTCCTCTATATGTACGTCTTTGTGACCTTATGCACAGACTGGATGGAAAATAAATGCTATGTGGGCCCACTGGAAATATAGTTGTGGAAATCATTATCACCACTGCCATTTGTGGTATGGTCCATATGATCCTTTGAATATGATTCATTTTTTTATGTACTATAATGATCCCTAGCAATGAATGCATGGTGTATTGGACTTAGCCCATTTGACTCGGTCTATTTGATTCGGCCCATTTGATTCGACCCATTCGATCAACCTATTTAATTCGGCCCATTTGATTCGGCCCATTCGATCAGCTCATTCGATCGGCCATTTGATTCGACCCATTCAATCGGCCATTTAATTCGGTCCATTTGATTCAGCCCATTTGATTTGGCCCAATCGATCGGTCATTTGATTCGGCCCATTCGAATTAGCACATTTGATTCAGCCCATTCGATCGGCCCATTTGATTCAGCCCATTCGATTCGGCCCATTTGATTCGGCCCATTTGATCGGCCCATTTGATTCTGCCCATTCGAATTGGCCCATTTGATTCGACCCATTTGATTCGGCCCATTCGATCGACCTATTTGATTCAGCCCATTTGATTCGGTCCATTCGATTAGCCCATTTGATTCGACCCATTCGATTCGGCCCATTCGATTCGGCCCATTTGATTCAGCCCATTTAATTCAATCCATTCTATCGGCCCATTTGATTCGACCCATTCGAATCGGCCCATTTGATTTAGCCCATTTGATTCGGCCCATTTAATTCATCCCATTCGATCGACCCATTTGATTCGGCCCATTCGATTCGGCCCATTTGATCAACCCATTTGATTCGGCCCATTTGATGCAATTGAGACCCATAATGTTGTATATTAGGCCCTTGTGCGAGGCCATGGGTCTACTATATGTTTGGCTCTATGTGAGCCACTCCTTGGGAGAAATGATGGTTAAATGTCCACATCGTGAGCTTCCTTTAGGCCTAGTCAGGCCCATTCTCATCATTCTCTACTGGGTTAACCCAAACGAATGGGCTCCATTGATATTGCTTGGCCCATCATCGGCCATCCGTCTATGGACCCCGCTGTCTATCGAGACCGATTATCGAGGCTGATTCCGATTGTTAACTCCGATTATCGAGTCAGATTGTCGAGGTCGATTCCGATTGTCGACTCCGATTATCGAGTCAGATTGTCGAGGCCGATTCCGATTGTTGAGGCTAGTTATTGATACCGATTATAAGTATGTGACAGCATAACATCATGATACATGCTCATACACATCATCTGCAAGTTTGTTATGAGATATGGTTGACCATTGCATATGTTATTGGGTAGGTTGTTATGAGACTCCTAGATGGGAGGGGATTGTCTCGCAAGAGCGCACGGTATGCGCAAGATTGATGCATGACTGGATTGTATGACTCATGCATCTTGCATTATATAATTATGGTTACTGTACACCTTAGCAACATCAAGGTTGTGACCTCCACAGGCATGTCGTGGATGATTAGATGGGACACCGAAAATGTTTGGGTTCGAGCATCTGGGCACTTTGGATGTCTGTGGGTGAAAGTCCCTAAACCTCCGAGGCTAGGAGATGCCCCAACGTCGATACCAAGTGGATACATGAGCACCCGAGTACCGAATACCAGTAGGCCTTGTCTCCCACTGTGTCATGGTCGGTTGGGAGGAGGTGTGGCCTTACCCGTCCAAGAGTAGAGGGCATAGCTAGGTTGAATTTGACCAGCTCATGAATGGGTCTGCTATTGACATGCCGAGTAGATATTGGCTGACTACTGGCTAGGTGGATAGTGAGGTCTCTTCCACTTGCATGGTCGCATGTGTGAGGCCTGTATCCTAGCCCGTACTATTCCATAGGCTTCTGCGGTCCTCCTGGTCAAATTTCGATGACCCGCGATCTGTTATCGGCAGTTGTGTGCAACCTTGAGTCGTATCCCTTATTCCAGAGTCGGCTCAACCCGAGACTTGTACCCTAGCAACCGCGCCATCACCGCGGTTCCGATGCCGCGTATTATGCACCGAGGCGATACCTAGGCTAGGAGATGTAGGGCCGCGTTCAGTTCGAGGATAACACCGCGCGTTACAAAACTCAAGAGAATCTTTATAACATGTCACATCCATCAAACAATCAATCACATCAATTAAGTACACATCACTCCCATCACTCACACCCATCCCCAAGTACAAAAGCAACCCCAAAAAGTCAACTTTCTCATCACCTTACCATCTCTCTGTCCCATCACTTCTCCTATACATCACTCTCTCTCTCTCTCTCATCTCTCTCTCATTCTCCAAGCAATCCCAAGAACTCCCAACGTCCAAGTTTTTTTCCTCCATTTTCCACCCACCATGAATCTTCATACCCCATCATCCAACCTCTAAAATCCAATCTCAACCATTCATTCTTTCTCCTTGGAGCTAGATCACCCTAATGCAGAAGAAGGAGGAATAGTTTTGAAGGTGGGTGATTTTTTTGTATGATTTTAATGATCTTATGGCCCACTTGTGGTGGGACCCATCTTGATGTATATTTTGTATCTAGGAGGGACTTATAGTGGCGGAGTCCCTCCCATTTTCACCGTCCTCTCTCTATCTCTCTTCCCCTCTCTCCTTTTTGTTGGATTGTAGCCAACTTGATCTAGACCATCCATCTGTTGCCCCCCCCCCCCCCCCTTCCCGCTGCCATGGATGAAGCAAAAGTACAAATATCAGTTGATCTAAGCGGTGGTGGGCCACCACATGGACCTACCTTGATGTATGTCTTTCTCCACATCGTCCAAAACGTCTGGACGGTGCTAGGCTGTTTAGATGGTGCATGGGCCACCCTGATGTATATGTTTTATACCCACGCTATCCAGTCGTGTGGGCCCCACTATGATATATGTAATTTATCCAAGCCATTAATCAAGCAAGGCCCACACTGCTGACCATCTAGCAGCACCCAGCTGCTGTGCTGACACAGCAAGTTCGGTGGCCCCATCCTAAGGTATGTGTTATATTCAAACCGTCCTTTCATTTGTCTCGTGTGGAGCCCACCCCGCATGTGCTGCACGTGTGGGATGGGACCCACCTGTAATATATGTGTTTTGTCCCTACTGTGGGACCCATGTGACGTAAGGGTTTTATCCAGCCGTCCGTTCATCTGGACGTGGCCCACTGTAATATGGGCTTCATCCACGCCATGCATCTCCTTGCAGCAGCAATAACTACTGCTACTGATGTCAGTGGACTAGGCGTGGACCCCACACATGATGTATGTATTCCACTCCGTCCATCTGCTTTCCATCTGCACCGTCAGTGGACCCCACATTAATGTATATGTTTCAATCCATGCCATCCACCATCCAAGGGTCTGGACGGTGGAGCCTGACCACACTTGTGGCATCCTCACCATCCAGCAAGGACAGTGGGATCCACCGTGATGTAAGTGTTTTATCCACGCTGCCTAGCAGCTATGGCCCCACACGTGGGAACCACCATGAGGTATGTATTATACGTAAACCATCCATCCACATGTGTTTTAGTCTGCTCCATCCATCCATGCAAGGCCCAGCTTGGTGACACGTGTGGTCATTGGAGGTGGGGCCCACCTGGTCACGTGCTGCCTCCAGCACACGGGGCCCACTTTAATGTATGTGTTTCATTCACCGTTCATCTGTGGAGGCTGCTGGACATCTCCACACCATCCGTCCACGTGGGACGTGTGGACCCCACCAGGATGTATGTCTCATCCTACCATCCATCACCTGGATGGTAGTAGCAATACAGTACCATCTGTACAGCTAGTGGGCCACCATGATTTATGTATTTTATCAGCTCCGTCCATCTGTTGGACTGCTGGGCAGCAGCCCAGTAGCAATTTAGCTGTTGTGAGGGTCACCGTGATGCTTGTGTTTCATGCGGGCCGTTATCTACAGCGTGCAGGGCCCACCTTGATGTATTCATTTCATTTTCACCATCCGCTGGATTGGGACGGTGGGACTCACCTCGGATATATGTGTCTTATACAAGCTGTCCATCTGTTTTGCCAGCTTGGATACCCACCTTGAGCTGTGTTTTGATCCAAGCTGTTCATCTGTTTTTGCAGCAAGTGGGTCCCACCTTGATGTATTTACTCTATGACCACTCCATCCATCTATCCAGATCAGTGGGACCCACCATGATTTTGGAATTCATCAATGCCATCCACCTGTTTTGCATCAATGCCGACCATCTGCGAGATCCGTCGTGATTTATGTATTGTACATCTATGTCGTCCATCCAGTTTTCCATATCATTTTAAGGACAGGCTCACCTTGATTGTACGTATTCTATATCCATGTCGTCTGTTCATTTTGATGGACATATGGCCCACCTTGATGCACGTGTTTTAACCATGCCGTCTAGTCCAACTAGGACGTGGACCCCACCATGATGTATGTGTATTACACACACTGTCCATTTATTTTTGGGCCGTAGACCTCATTACCTTGAGAGGCTCACTTGATGTGTATGAGGCCCATTGGTACGGCTCATTGATGTGGCCCACTTGTTGTATCTGATGCCCATGAGTTGTGGCCCGACTTGAGATATATGAGACCCATGTGCAGGGCCCACCTGTTGTGTATTTATGGCACTTTTTGGACATAGTCCACTGTGATGTATTTGAGGCCCATGGGCAAGGCTTGATGTGATGTATTTTTCAGCCTATGTGATGAGGCTCATCGCGATGTATTTTCAGCCCATAGATGAGGCCCGATGTGTTGTATATGAGGCCCATGCATGTGGCCCATTGAGATTGTATGTAACCCACTATGTTGTGTATGAGGCCCTTATATGAGACCATATGCCCACTATATGTTTGGCCCTATGAGGGCCACCCCTTGGGAGCAATGTTGGTTAAATAACAACATTGATGGGTGATGATGGTTAAATGTCCATATTGTAACCTTCCCTTAGGCCGATTCCAATTGACGTGATTGATTTGCCAATTCTGATTATCGATTGATCCCAATTGACGTGATCGATTTGCTGATTCTAATTATCGATCGATTCCGATTATCGATTCTGATTGACGTGATCGATTTGTCGATTCTGATTATCAATCGATCCCGATTGACGTGACCGATTTGCCGATTCTGATTATCAATCGATTCCAATTATCGTGACTGATTGCCGATTCCGATTGACGTGATCGATTTACCGATTCTGATTATCAATCGATCTCGATTGATGTGACCGATTTGTCGATTCTGATTATCGATCGATTCTGATTATTGTGACTAATTGCCGATTCCGATTGACGTGATCAATTTGTCGATTCTGATTATCGATCGATCCCGATTGACGTAACCGATTTACCGATTCTAATTATTGATCGATTTTAATTATCGTGAGTGATTGCCGATTCCGATTGATGTGATCGATTTGTCGATTCTGATTATCGATCGATCTTGATTGACATGACCGATTTGCCGATTCTGATTATCGATTGATTCCGATTATTGTGTGACCGATTGCCGATTTTAATTGACGTGATCGATTTATCGATTCTGATTATCGATCGATCCCATTTGACGTGACCGATTTGCTGATTCTGATTATCAATCGATTCTGATTGTTATGACTGATTGCCGATTTCGATCGACGTGACCGATTTACCGATTCTGATTATCGATCGATTCTGATTATCGTGACCGATGCCGATTCCGATTGACGTGACTGATTTGCCGATTTCGATTATCTTGACCGATTGCCGATTCCAATTAACGTGACTGATTTGTCGATTCTGATTATCGATCGAGGTCAATTATCATGGCAGATTGCCAATTTCGATTATCGAGGCCGATTACTGATCGAGGCCAATTATCATGGCCGGTTATCGATTTCGATTGTCGTGGCTAATTGTCGATTCTGATTATCGAGGCCAATGTGATGTATATGTGGCCCGTATTTGAGGCCCATTGTAATGTGTATTCAGCCCGTGTTTAAGGCCCAATGTGATGTATATGAGGCATATGTGATGAGGCCCATTGTGATGCATTTGAGGGCCAGGTGATGAAGCCCATTGTGATGTATGTTAGGCCCATGTGAAAGGCCCATCGTGATGTGTATTAAACTCTTGAGTGAGGCCCATGGTGTTGTATATTTGGCCCTTGTACGAAGCCATGGGTCCACAATATGTTAGGCTCTATGTGGGCCATTCCTTGGGAGCAATTTTGGTTGAATGTCCATATTGTCGAGGCTGATTGTTGATGTCAATTATTGACACCGATTTTGAGTATGTGACAGCATAACATCATGATATATTCTCATATGCATCATCTACATGTTTGCTATGAGATGTGGTGGACCATTGCATATGTTATTGGGCAGGTTGTTATGAGACTCCCTGATAGGCAGAGGATATCTCACATGAGCGCACGGTATGTGCAGGATTGATGCATGACTGGATTGTATGACTCATGCATCTTGCATTTTGTGTTGTGATTACTGTACGCCCTACCAACATTAAGGTCATAGCCTCCACAGGCATATCGTGGATGGCCAGATGAGACATCGAAAATATTTAGTTCGAGCATCGGGCTACCATAGATGGCCCTGGGTGAAAATTTCTAAACCCTCTTCGTACCAGAGGACGCCCCAACATCGAAACCGAGTAGAGATATATGAGCGCATGAGGGCCGTATACTAGTAGGTCGCGTCTCTCACTGTGTTGTGGTCAGTTGGGAGGGGTTGTAACTTTATCCGCCTGAGTGAGGGGGCAATATCTAGGTTGAGTTTGACCAGCTTAAGGAATGGGTCTGCTATCGACGAGTCGGGCCCGATATTGGCAGGCGGATAGTGAGGTCTCTTCCACTTACCCAGTTGTGCGCTCGGATAGGGGCGGCAAGCTGGCGTAGAGTGTAATAGACCCCGGTGATGATCCCAAAGATGAACTGTACTGATATGTGGACTTATTGAGCAGGAGTTGCATACTCATTCATTCATTCATTCACTATCCACTCGGGCTGGTGGTGCGTAACTATTTGATACTTGTACCTTCGTAATGGCCAGGATTTCAGTTGGGGCGCGCGACTAACCTGAGATCAGGAGTTTATCACATTGAGTTTGACTATCTAAATTTAGGTATGAGACTAGTTTGGATAGAAGTTCCTTATGCTGGGCCCCATAGCTTGCGATACTACGTATCATCATCCAAACCTCACACTCCAGCTTGGTCATTTCATTCGCATCGCATATTGCATCCGCATTCATATGACATTTTGGGTCGTTATGTTTTCTATACTTACATGGCCTAGACAGACTTAACAGGATTTACATATTGCATTGTATCCTCGGCATTTGATATCTGACTCTCTATGACTCCTCATTTGTATAGCTGATCTGTATTGTGTACTCTGATATTGTATGATTTATAGACTTGCAGTATTTTCGCTTACTCTGATATTGTATGATTCATGATCTTGTCAGTAATTCCGATATTACATGATTAAAGCATTGTATTGAATACTTGACACTTATCTTACGCACACACTTACACCACCCTCTAAGCTTTTTATAAGCTTATGCACAATAGATGCGTGCAGGTGGCGTTAGGTTGCAGCAACATTGAGCATGGGGCGCACAACAGTCTTCTGGAGCGCTTTAATTTTCGATATATGTATTTCCCTTTTAGCATTGTATTCAAATGATTACATCAGTGGATATGTGATGATGATGTTACCTTTTTGATTTGGGTAAACTTGTGGTTATTCTCCTTATAAAAAAATGTTCGTTTAAAAATCCTCCTTATAGGATCTCAGGATCAGAATTTGGCGTATAGACGCTGGAAGTCGAGAATGGGGTACTACAGAGGTTGTCGGCACCGAATTCGACGATCGGGATTCCCATGAGTCCAATCTCCAGGTTCGGGGCGTGATAGCTGTCACGCCCCAAACTCGAAAACCGGGCTCACAAAATTTTCGATCGCCGAATCCGGGGCCGACAGCCTCCGTAGAACCCCATTCTCGGCTCCCAGCGCCCATTCGCCAGGTTCCGATCCTGGGATGTTATAAGGAGGATTTTCAACATCAGTTTGATTCGTAAGAAGCATAACCAAAGGCATAACCCACAAACAACAACCAAAAACTCCATCACATTTCCACTATAATAAAAAACTTTACAAGTACAATGAGCATAAGGGAAATACAATGAAGATGAACAAAACTCCAAAAATGGTCTGCCACGTGCCTAAGCCTCAGCGCTGCTGCGATCCAATGTCACCTGCACGCAACAGTCGTGCATAAGCTTATAGAAAGCTTAGAGGGTGGTGAAAGTGTATGCTCAAGGTGGTAATGCAGTTATGCAGTATCAGAGTAATGCGGAACATGCTGATGAATGACAAGAATACCATTAGCCGTACCAAAGCCATGCAGTGCAAAGAATGATGTCAGTCATACCAAGGCCATGCAATGCGAAATGCAACTCAAGCATACAAATCCTCATCTAAGTCCACATATCGATACAGCTCAAAATCTGAAATATCACCAGGGTCTAGTACACACCAAGCCAGATTGCCGCCCCATCGCGAGCAATAAGGTGAGTGGAAAAGACCTCACTATCTGCCTGCCAATATCGGGCTCGGCTCGTCAATAGCGGACCCATTCCTCGAGCTGGTCAGACTCAGCCTAGCATTGCCCCCTACTCTCGTGCGGGTAAGGCCGCACCCCCTTCCAACCGACCACGACACAGTGGAAAGCGCAACCGTCTGGTAATCGGCACTCAGCGCTCATGCACCCACTCGGTCTAGACGTTGGAGCAACCTCTTGGTACCATAAGGGTTTAGGGACTTTCACCCAGGGATATCTATCGCACCCCATGTAGAACAGTATTTTCGGTATCCAATCCTGCCAACCACGATACGTCTGTGGAGGCTACGGCCCTGATGTCACTAGGGCGTGCAGTAATCCATATCACACAATGCGAATGCATGAATCACACTATCCAGTCATACAGCAATCCTACGCGTATCGTGCGCTCATGTAGGGCAACACCCTCTGTACGGGAGCCCATAAAAAAAATCTGCCCGAAGGCATATGCGATGATCAGTCATTTCTCATATCAAGCATATGATCATGAATCATGGAACTAAACATGTTATATAGGATGGATGATGTTCATAACAAAGATGGGCCTAGACGGCCTACACATAACACATACGAGCCTAACAATGGGCCCTAGGGAAAGGCATAATGCGGACATTTAACCAACATTATACTTGCAATGTGGACGTCAAACCAACATTGCTCCCAAGGCACGACTGTTATAAATCATGTTGGGATTGCACATTGCAATGGACCTTTGGTATATCCCATTGGGCCTTCAATACATCAAATGGGCCATATCATATGGGCCTTAGGTGCATTCCAATGGGCCATAACCCGTGGGCTTTAGAACGTATCAAATGGGCCTAATCTTATGGACCTTATATGTGTCAAATGGGCCTCGCCAATTGGGCCTTCATATGTACATCAAATGGACCTCAACCCATAGGCCCCATTACATCTTAATGGCCTCGACCCATGGACCCCTAATGCATCAAATGGGCCTCGACCCATGGGCGTTACATATAAATCAAAGTGGGCCTCAACCATGGGCCACAAGTACTGAGATGGGCCTCCCATCACTAGTAGATTATATATAATATAATATAGATAATATATAAATAATACATACAATATTATATATATAATATAATATTACATATATATACACACACACGTACACACCCACACACGCACGCACAAAGACACACAAACATCACAGTGGGCTCCACCGGTCAAATACCACAGTGGGCTCCACCGTCCAGGCTGACGGTGGAAATGAAATAGATAACCGGAACGCAAGTCAATCTTTGAAAAGAACTGTGCACCCTGCAGCTGATCGAATAAATCATCAATCCTCGGGAGCGGGTACTTGTTCTTGATCGTGACCTTGTTGAGCTCGCGGTAATCTACGTAGAGTCTCAACGAGCCATCCTTCTTCTTTACGAAGAGTACCGGCACTCCCCACGGCGAACTGCTCGGACGGATAAAGCCCAACTCGCGCAACTCATCTAACTGCTTCTGCAGTTCCCGCAACTCCAATGGTGCCATACGATAGGGGGCCTTTGAAATAGGCGTAGTACCGGGTACGAGATCAATCTGGAACTCGGTGAGTCGACGAGGCGGTAATTCCGGAATCTCCTGAAACATATCGGGAAAATCGCAAACCACAGGCAACTGGTGGACGCTCACCGCTATGGGCTCCTCTATGGCACAAGACATCAAACAAGACAACGGCTCTCCTCTGGGCTCAACAATTAACTGGAACTGCGGCAAGCCAGGTATACAAAACGTGACTGTCCTCGCGGAGCAATCAAATATGGCGTGGTACTCGGCAAGCCAATCCATGCCCAGGATGACGTCGAACTCGGACATCGGCAAAGCAAACAGGTCGGCAGGAAAAAACATATCCCCAACCAAAATGGGGCAAGACGAGCAAAATCGGCCCAACACTGCAGTCTTTCCTAAGGGAGTTGATACTGTCAACCCCTCACGAGCAGACTCCAATGGCAAACCAGTCGATCGGCAAAAACTCTCGGCCACAAAAGAATGAGATGCACCAGAATCAAACAACACACGTGCAATGCATGCGGATACATGAAGTATACCCTCAACGACTCCTCCAGATGACTGAGGATCTTGCTGGGCCGCATAGAATCGAGCTTGAGCCGGCTGAGGAGGTGCCTGTCCCCTCTGAGCGTGCTGCTGCTGCTGGGGTCGCTGAGGCGGTCGAAACTGCTGCCTCCGCTGTTGCGGCCTCGGAGGCTAGTGCTGATGCTGCTGCTGAGGTGGCCTCGGTGGTGGGGGCTGCTGTCGTTGCTGTTGTGGGGGCCTCTGCTGCTGCTGTGGGGGTCTCTGCTGCTGCTGCGGTGGTGGAGGCTACTGTGGACCTCTCTGCTGCTGCTGCTGGGGACGAGGATACTCCCACATACGGTGTCCTGCCGCACCGCACCTAAAACAAGTGCCGGTGAACTGCCTTGGAGGTGGTGCTGGAGGTGCTGCTGGCGCTCGGAAGGCTAGGCGACCTGTGCGCCTCTGCTGTGGTCAACCTTGCTGCGTATCACTAGAAGAAGCCTGCCTCTTCCGGTCTCTACTCTGACCGCGATCAGACTGAGAACCGTCCCACTGAGCCTTAAAAATCTGGGCCTTCCGCACCACTTCCTCGAAGGTCGGGAGCTCATGCCCAATAACACAGCATCGAAGACCGTAACGCAAGCCACCCTCAAATCGGCGGGCTCTCCGCTCCTCATCATCCACTAAGTATGGTGCAAATCGGGACAGTGCTACAAAACGAGCGGCATACTCAGCCACTGTCATATCGCCCTGCACCAAGGCCTCAAACTCCAACGCTCGCTGTCGCCGAATGATATCAGAAAAATACTGTCGGTCAAACCGATCCACAAAATCCTCCCAAGTCCATACAAAGTCAGCACCTGCTGCTCGGGAGACTGACGCCCACTAGTGCTCAACCTCACCATGAAGGAGAAATACGGCTAATCGAACTCGCCGCTCAGTCGCGCATCCCATCGTCTCAAATATCTTCTCTACGTCGGCGCGCCATCTTTCAGCCACGGTCGGGTCTAGCTCACCCTGGAAATGCGGGGGATCGAGCCGTCGAAACTCACGAAGGAGGGCACTCGCGCGCTCCTGCTCTGCCTGTGCTGGTGAAACAACAGGGTGTCTACCCTGCCCCTGAAGTGCGGCCGTCACAGCCTGCAGCATCTGCTGTAACTGGGAAGCACTCACGGATACGGTCGGCTCCGCACCGGTCTCTGGTGGAGGAGCTGCATCCATAGGCTGGGCAACATGAATCCCTGGTAAAGGAGCGGCATCCTCAGGCTAGGCAGTAGGTATCTCAGGTGGTGGAGCAGGAATCGTAAGTGGTAGTGCGGGAGCCGCAGGTGGTGGAGACGGAGTCTCAGGTGGTGGTGCGGGAGTCGATCGGGTCACTCTCCTGCGCGCCATGTCCTACAGGAAAGAGCGAAGGTGCCTAATCAACTTTGAAAACTCACGGAGGCACACTCGTTAAGGGTCGGTAATAAAATATCGCTAGGCTATCCGAACTTAGGACTTAAATCATTCATAGCAGACATGTAATGTTGTTTTTGGTTATTCCCGAGTTATGCTCTGATACCAACTTCTGTCACGCCCCAAACTGGGAAACCGGGCTCACAAAATTTTCGATCACCGAATCCGGCGCCGACAGCCTCCGTCGAACCCCATTCTCGGCTCCCAGTGCCCATTTGCCAGGTTCCAATCCTGGGATGCTACAAGGAGGATTTTCAACATCAGTTTGATTCGTAAGAAGCATAACCAAAGGCATAACCCATAAACAACAACCAAAAACTCCATCACATTTCCACTATAATAAAAAACTTTACAAGTACAATGAGCATAAGGAAAATACAATGAAGATGAACAAAACTCCAAAATTGGTCTGCCACGCGCCAAGCCTCGGCGCTACTGCAATCCAACGTCACCTGCACGCAACAGTCGTACATAAGCTTATAGAAAGCTTAGAGGGTGGTGAAAGTGTATGCTCAAGGTGGTAATGCAGTTATGTATCAGAATAATGCGGAACATGTTGATGAATGACAAGAATACCATTAGCCGTACCAAGGCTATGCGGTGCAAAGAATGATGTCGGCCATACCAAGGCCATGCAATGCGAAATGCAACTCAAGCATACAAATCCTCATCTAAGTCCACATATCGATACAGCTCAAAATCTGAAATATCACTGGGGTTTAGTACACACCAAGCCAGATTGCCCCCCCATCGCGCTCAATGAGGTGAGTGGAAAAGACCTCACTATCCGCCTGCCAATATCGGGCTCGGCTCGTCAATAGTAGACCCATTCCTCGAGCTGGTCAGACTCAGCCTAGCATTGCCCCCTACTCTCGTGCGGGTAAGGCCGCACCCCCTTCCAACCGACCACGACACAGTGAAAAGCGCAACCGTCTGGTAATCGGCACTCAGCGCTCATGCACCCACTCGGTCTAGACGTTGGAGCAACCTCTTGGTACCATAAGGGTTTAGGGACTTTCACCCAGGGATATCTATCGCACCCCATGTAGAACAGTATTTCCGGTATCCAATCCTGCCAACCACGATACGTCTATGGAGGCTACGACCCTGATGTCGCTAGGGCGTGCAGTAATCCATATCACACAATGCGAATGCATGAATCACACTATCCAGTCATACAGCAATCCTACGGGTATCGTGCCCTCATGTAGGGCAACACTCCCTGTACGGGAACCCATAAAAAAAATCTGCCCGAAGGCATATGCGATGATCAGTCATTTCTCATATCAAGCATATGATCATGATGCATATGATCATGAATCATTGAACTAAACATGTTATATAGGATGGATGATATTTATAACAAAGATGGGCCTAGACGGCCTACACATAACATGTACGAGCCTAACAATGGGCCCTAGGGAAAGGCATAATGCGGACATTTAACCAATATTATACTTGCAATGTGGACGTCAAACCAACATTGCTCCCAAGGCACGACTGTCATAAATCATGTTGGGATTGCACATTGCAATGGACCTTTGGTATATCCCATTGGGCCTTCAATACATCAAATGAGCTGTATCATATGGGCCTTAAGTGCATTGCAATGGGCCATAACCCGTGGGCTTTAGAACGTATCAAATGGGCCTAATCTTATGGGCCTTATATGTGTCAAATGGGCCTCGCCAATTGGGCCTCCATATGTACATCAAATGGGCCTCAACCCATAGGCCCCATTACATCTTAATGGCCTCGACCCATGGGCCCCTAATGCATCAAATGGGCCTCGACCCATGGGCGTTACATATAAATCAAAGTGGGCCTCAACCATGGGCCACAAGTACTGAGATGGGCCTCCCATCACTAGTAGATTATATATAATATAATATAGATAATATTTAAATAATACATACAATATTATATATATAATATAATATAATATATATATATACACACACACACGTACACACCCACACACGCACGCACAAAGACACATAAACATCACAGTGGGCTCCACCGGTCAAATAACACAGTGGGCTCCACCGTCCAGGCTGACGGTGGAAATGAAATAGATACATCTTTGTGGGCTCCATGTGGGGCCCACCGTAATGTTTGCTTTCCATCCAACCCGCTGGTAAGGTCAAGTGGACCTAGGTGGAGGGTGGGAACAAATTTCACCCTGATCCAAAACTTCTGTGGACCCCAAAAGGGTTTCAAAGGTAGAGGTTCAATCCCACTGTTTCCTACGGTGTGGGCCACTTGAGTCTTGGATCAGGCTGATTTTTGGGGTGGGCCCACGTCAGGTACTGGCCCACCCTATGAACGGATTAGATGGTGGATAAACATCAAGGTGGGGCCCACGGCTATAGCTGTGGGTGGCTGCCCGACTGCCGTCTGCCCAGACGCTGTGCGCAGGCAGCGCTTGCTGCCGTCTGACACAGCAGCGGCAGCTGCTGCTGCTGCTGTATTTATTTATTTTTTTTATTTTTGTTATTCTATGGTTTTCGCAGGTGGGGTCCATATTTGGACAATCCACTCCGTCCAATGGGCTTCCATGGCTCAACACGAGCAAAACAAGTCCAATATTGGACATATTTTGGCATATTATAATTACAGGGAAGGCTTCAATGGTGAAAACCACCATTTGATATGGTGTGGCCCGCCAGAACCTCGGATTGACTCTGTATTTCGGTTCAACGCCTGAAATGGGGTCAAGAAGGGAATGGACGGCGTGGATTGAATACATGCATCAAGGTAGGGCCTACATGAGTGGACCACCCCAAAGCTTGGGAAAAAGCTGATATTTGTGTTTCTTTCCAGCAACATCCAGCGTCCCTGGATGCTAGACTTTCCATATTCGTTGGAGGTGGGCCCTGCTTAGGTGGGCCACCAAGTGATGGATGGCATGGTACTACACATATAAGGTGGGCCCCACTTATAAATGGTTTGGATAAAATACCTACCTCATGGTGGGGTCCATTCAAGTGGGCCACATAACCTCCTTATCATCACAAAAAAATAAACTAAAATAAAATAAAATAAAAGAGAGAGGGATAGAGAGTGAGACCTGCGTGATGGAAGGACCCCGGCACTATGGGCCCTCCCTTGCACTAAATCATACATCAAGTGGGTCCCATTACATGTGGGTCCATGAAATCGAAATCTAACGGTGGAGATCCCTTCTCCACCTAAAATAGACGGTCTAGATGACCCTAAGCATGCAAGGAAATAAACATCATGATGGGGTCCATGGAGAATGGCCCCATCATGGAATGATTATGATGATCTAAGTGGGCCATCGGCCACATCTTAGGGTCCAAAGTGAGATCCAGACCATTGATCGGTTGGCCTCACTTGGCCCATCTTAAAAACATCAGAAACTACCCTATCAAGGCACCCACCACTTGATCTTCTTACTCCCTTGGCTTCCTTAGCTCCTAGTGCTTCTCTTTGATGGAGGAAGATGAGAAATAGATGGTTGAGATGAGAGATCTAGGGATGGAAAGGTGGGCCACACTTGCATTTTCTCACCATGGGAGGACTCATACGTATGGGATTTTTGCTTATGGGAGAGTTTGAAATTGAGAGAGACTTGTAAGGGAGAGAGAGAGAGAGAGTGATGGGTGATGGAGTGATGGATGGGAGAGAGAGGGATGGGTGTAAGAGGCTCTTTTTGACTTTTTTGGCAAAAGTTGTAAGAGAGGTATGGGTGGTGTAAGAACTTTTTGACTTTGGGGTTTGCTTGGAAAAGGGTGAAAGGTGATGTGTACTTGACATGATGGGATTGATGGGATTGATTGATTGATGTGACACCTTGTAGAGATTCCCTCGAAATTCGTATGCGCGACGTTTTCCTTGCACCGAACGTTGGCCCACATCTCCCAACCAGGGTATCGCCTCGGCGCGCAAGTCGAGGCATCAGAACCGCGGCGACGTCGCGGTCGTTAAGGTATAAGTCCTGGGTTGAGTCGACTCGGGTTGACGGCATGAGAATCTAGGTCGCGCGCAAATACCGATTAAGGGTCGAAGGTTGCCGGAATTCGACCAGGAAGACCGCGGAGGCCTATGGAACAGTACGGTCTAGGATACGGGGCTTACAACAGCGCATCAGTGGGCGGCGATTTACATGTAGAGTGTACTAGACCCCGGTGATGAGCCTAGAGATGTACAGTACTGATTTGTGGAGTAGGAGTTGCATACTCAACATTATATTCATTCATTCATTCACTATTTACTCGGGCTGGTGGTGCACAACTAATTGTTATGTGTACTTTCGCAATGGTCAGGATTTCAGTTGGGGCGCGCGACTAACCTGAGATCAAGAGCTTACCACATTGAGTTTATCTATCCAAATTTATGTATGGGACTGGTTTGGATAGAAGTCCTTTCTGATAGGCTCCATAGCTTGTGATACCACATACTATCATCTCGAATTCACACTATAGCTTGGTCATTTCATTCACACCACATATTGCATATTGCATTACATCCTCGGCATATGGCATTCTGGGTTGCTGTGTTTCTGCATTTATATAACCTAGATGAGGTTGATGATATACGTAGCTTTTTAGAATTACATATTGTATTGCATCTTCGATATCTGATATCTGGTTCATTATGTATCCGCATTACATAACCGATTTACATTACCTTCTCAGTATATGACATTGGCTTGCTATGTCTTTTCATCATATACCCTGGATGAGGTTGACGATATCTTTATGGACTTATCAGTATTTCTACTTACTCTGATATTGTATGATTCATGATTTTACTAGTATTTCTGATATTGTATGATTATGGCATTATATTGAATACTTGACACTTACCTTGTGCACACACTTACATCACCCTCTAAGCTTTCTATAAGCTTATGCACGATAGATGCATACAGGTGATGTTAGTTTTGTAAGACCTGTATCCTAGCCTGTATTGTTCTGTCAACTTCCGCGATCCTTCCGGTCGAATTCCGGTAACCTGCGACCAATAATCGACGTTTGCACGCGACCCTAAATCGTACCCTGTAGAATTGAGTCATTTTAAACCAAGACTTGTACCAGTGCGACCGCACCACGCCGCGGTTCCAACGCTGCGACTCACGCACCGATGCGATACCCTGACAGGAAGATGTGGGCCGGCGTTTATTTTGAAGAAAATACCACACGTTGCAATCCCAAGAGAATCTCTACAACATGTCTCATCAATCAATCAATCAATCCATCACCTCATGTCAAGTACAAGAGCACCCATGCTTTCTTTCTCCACAAGTTAAGCAACCACCAAAGTCAACCCATCACTCACCTCACCCATTACTCACCTCACATCCATCACTCCATCACCCATCACTCTCTCTCTCCTTACATCCTCTCTCTCTCTCTCTACACAATTTCCAAGTAACTAAAGAGAGAAAAAAAATGGACGTCTAAGCCATCTTAAGTGAGAAAAAAAGTAATTTTGGTGGCCCACCTTTCCATCCCAAAAATCCATCATCCAAGCCCTTTATTTCTCATCCTCTTCATCAAAGTGAAGCACAAGGAAATTGGCGTTCCAACGGACCGAGAAGATCGAACGGTGGGTGCTTCTATAGGCTAGATTTCATTATTTTGATGGTGGGCCAAGTGAGGCCTACCGATTGATGGTATGGATCTTACTTTGGACCCTTGGTGTGGCCGATGGACCACTTTGATTCTCATGATCATTCCATGATGGGGCCATTCTTCATGAACCCCATCATGATATTTATTTTTCCTTGCATTAGAAGAGGTCATCTAGACCGTCCATTTTGGGTGGAGAAGGATCTCCACCGTTAACCTTCGATTTGATGGGCCCACGAGTAATGGGACCCACTTGATGTATGATTGAATGCAAGGGAGGGCCCATAGTGCTGGGGTCCCTCCATCACACGCATCCCACTCTATTTCTCTCTCTCTCTCTCTTTTCCTTTTTGTGATGATATGGTTGTGTGGCCCACTTGGATGGACCCCACCATGAAGCATGTATTTGGTCCAATCCATTTGTAGGTGGGGCCCACTTTATATTTATGTTGTATCCACATCATCCGTGCATTGGTGGCCCACCTAAGCGGGGCCCACCTTAAATGCATGTGTTGTGGCCAAGCCGTCCAGCATCTAGAGACACTGGACGTGAAATGAAAACCAAAATATTGGCTCTAATCTTTCTACACCCCCAAAATATATTGAATATTGGACTTGTTTGATCAGTCTTGAGTTATGGAATCCAATGGGTGGAGTGAATTTTTCGGATAAGGGCCCCACATATGAAAAACCACAGAAAAACGTGATTTAAAAAAAAAAAACATATTTGCAGCAGCCCTGCCGCTGACGTCCAGCGGACGTGCAGCAGGCGCTGCTGTGCTTCTACGCTAGGGATGGAAGGGCTGGGACCTGGGTCCCAGCAGTGGGCCCCACCGTGATGTGTCTTGCACATCCACACCGTGCATTGGTGGACCCCTTAGGCCAGTGGGCCCCCCTCCAAAAATCAGCTGTATACACGGCTCAGGTGGCCCACATCATTGGAAACAACGGTGTTTGAACGGCTGCCATTGGAACCATTTTTGTGGTTCAGAAGTTTTGGAACATTATGAAATTTGTATTTCCTATTCAGCCGGGTCCGGGCGACCTTACCCACGGATTAGATGGCATATAAACCTTATGGTGGGCCCCATGTGGGACCCACTTACAAGTGGATTGGCTGGCACATGCACACAACAGCGTAATAGTTGTTGTGTTGACGTCCCCTGGCCTCCCAGGCCATGTGGGCCCCATGCACAAGGTATGTGCTATATCTATGCCATCCATCCTGAGTGGAACCCCCCCCCCCCACATGATGCATATGTTGCATCCAAACTGTCCAATCATTTTGAAAGCTCATTTTATGACATGAGCTAAAGAACGAGTCTGATCTAAAGTTCAAGTGGACCCCACTATATAAAATAGTGGACAGTGACCTCCACCATTCAAACTTCTTAGGAGCCATAGCAGTCTCCACTCAAGTTTATATTTTTGTTTTCAATTCATCTATCACTATGTTAATTTATGAATAGGTTGGTTCTCAAAATACCTCACGGAAGGCCACACCATCCGGCTGTTGATTAGGTGGACCACACTATAGAAAACAGTGGGTTTAACCATCCACCATTAAAACCCCTTTCAGGTCAGTGTGACCTTGTGATTAGATTGGATGGGAAATAAATGTTATCGTGGGCCTTGGGAATTTTAATGGTGGAAATCATTATCACCACTTATCTTGGGTATGTCCCATTTGATATACATAAGGCCCATTTGAGGAGGCCAACCTTGATGTATTTGTGGCCCGTTGTTGAGGCCCACCTTGATGTAGTTATGGCCCATCCATTTAGGCCCACCTTGATATACAAGAGGCCCATGTTGTGGGGCCCATTTGATGTATTGGAGGCCCACGGGTTATGGCCCATTGCAATGTACATAAGGCCCATTGGTGCAGCCCATTGATGTGGCCCACTTGATGAATATAAGGCCCATGTGATATGACCCATTTGATGTGTTTAAGGCCTAATGGGATGTACCTAAGGTCCATTGCAATGTGTGATCCCAACATGGTTTATGTAATGATGTTTACGACGGGCTATGCCCAGGGAACAATAATGGTTTGATGCCCACATTGTGAGTACAATGTTGGTTAAATGTCCGCATTGTAACTCTCCTTAAGGCCCATTGATAGGCTTATACTTGTTGTGTGTAGGTTGTCTAGGCCCATCTGCATTGTAAGGATAGTTTACAACTTTATAACATGCTTAATATAGCTCCATGATTCATGCCCATATGCATCATATGTATGCTTGATATGAGGAATGTTTGATCATAACATAAGCCGTTGGGCTGAAACATTTACGGGACTACTTATGAGATGGAGTGTCCCACATGATCGCGTGGTAGGAGCAGGATTGCTGCAGTATTATATGGTGTGACTCATGCATCTTGCATATGTGTGACTTGATCACTGCACGCCCTAGCGACATCAAGGTCGTGACCTCCAAAGACACATCGTGGATGGTCGTATCGGATACCGAAATATTGGTTCTAGCATTGTGGGCACTTAAAATGTCCTTGGGTGAAAATCTCAGAACCTTTTTGGTACCAGGAGTTGCTCCAACGTCTAGACCGAGTGGATACATGATTGCCCGAGTGCCGAATACCAGTAGGCCGCATCTCTCACTGTGTCGTGGTCGGTTAGAAGAGGGTGTGGCCTTATCTGCCCCAGTGAGGGGGCTATAAGCTAGGTTGAGTTTGACCAGCTCACAAATGAGTCCGCTATCGACGAGCCGGGTAGGTATTGGCAAACTACTAGTCAGGCGGATAGTGTGGTCTCTTCCACTTGCTTGGCTATGCAGCTAGGGAGGAGGCAGTCAATGTGAGTGTACTAGACCCCAGTGATATCCAGAGAGGAAATATACTGATATGTGTACTTGATGAGTACTGACACGCTTGTTTTGTATCTCACATATGACATTTGGCTATATAGGCCTCGCATCGCACGGCCTTGGTATGGCCGATAGCATTCATGCCTTATATTATATAGTTTTGGTATAGCTGATAGCATTCATGGACTTACCCGCATATCTCCGCATTACTCTGATATTGTATACTTGGCACTCGCCTTACACACACTTTTACCACCCTCTAAGCTTTCTATAAGCTTATGCACGATAGATGCGTGCAGGTGGCGTTAGGTTGCAGCAGCATTGAGCTTGGAGCGTGTGGCCAAGCTTCTGGAGTTTCTTTTACTTTCATTATATTGTATTTCTCTTTCATACGCATTATACTTAAAGTTTTGATATAGTGGATATGTGGTGATGTTGTTTTGTGACTTGGTTATGCTTGTGGTTATGCTCTATTACAAAAAAAAAAAAAATTCATACTGAAAATCCTCTTTGTAGGATCCTAGGATAGGAACCTAGCGTATGGGCGCTAAGAGTCGAGAATGGGGTAATACGGAGGCTGTCAACGCCGGATTCAGCGATCGAGAATTTTGTGAGCCCAGTTTCCGAGTTTGGGGCTTGACAGAAGTTGGTATCGGAGCATAACTTGGGAATACCTAAGGATTACATCACATATCTGCTATGAACTTAGAATGAATAGGTTCTGAATCCGAATAACTTAGCGATTTTTCGACATAGACCCTTAACGTTTATGCCTTCGAGAATTCTCAAGATTGATAGGCCCTTGTTCCTTCCTGTATGACATGATGGTTAGAAGGTCGACCCGAGAGAATCCTGCTCCACCACCTGTGACTCCCGCTCTACCACCTACGACTCCTACTCTACTGCTTGTGACTCTCGCTCCACCACTGGATATTCCTGCTTTCCAGCCTATGGATGCCACTCCTTTACCTGAGACTGGTGCGGATTCGACCGTACTTGTGAGTGCCACCCAGGTGCAGTAGATGCTTCAGGCGATGACCGCTATTCTTCAGGGGTAGAGCAGGCGTCCCACTGTGACACCAGCCAAGGTTGAGCAGGAGCGTGTGAGCGCCTTTCTTAAGGACTTCCGACAGCACGATCCTCCACGTTTCTGGGGCGAGCCTGGCCCTACTACAGCAGAGATATGGTGCTCTGAGGTGGAGAAGATATTTGACACCATGAGATGTACGACCCAGCAACGAGTCCCATTAGCTGTATTCCTTCTCCAGGGTAAGGCTCAGCATTGGTGGGCATCTATAGCCCGATCTGTAGCGGTCGATTTCGAGTGGACCTGGGAGGACTTTGTAGACCGGTTTGACCGGAAGTTCTTTCCCGAGCATGTGCGCCAGTAACGCGCATTAGAGTTTGAGACTTTGGTCCAGGGAGACATGACGGTGTCCTAGTATGAGGCATGTTTCATCGCGCTGTCGAGATTCGCGACCTATCTTGTTGATAATGAGGGGCGGAAGGCCCACCGTTTTGAGAACAGTTTGCGTCCTGCCCTCAGGAGTCGTGTGATCAGACACATGCTTCCGACATTTGAGTAGATCGTGGAGAGAGCACAGATTTAAGAGTCAGATTGGGCCAGTTTGACCAGTTTGCAGAGAGCCTGTGACCTGAGGGGAGATCAAAAGAGGAAGGAGCCCTCCAATAGCTCCCAGCTGCAGCAGCATCGTTTATAGCAACGACACATGACCCGCCCAGCATTCTGAGCCCCAGCAGTACCCCCAGCACCACCTTTGGGACCGTTCGCAGGTACTTGCTTTGGATGCGGTAGGACAGGACATCGCGTGCACGATTGTCCCCATTCGCAGTAGCAACAGCCGAGGGCATCGCATCCACCTCCGCGACAGCCATCATAGCATCAACAGCTGAGGGCACCATATTAGCCTCCGTGACAGCCCCCACAATAGCAGCAGCGACCGCAGCACCAGCCTTTGGGACCTCTCCCGTAGCAGCAGAGACCTCAGATTGGACCTGCACCTCCCCAGCAGGCCCAGGGCAGATTTTATGCCCCTCAACAGGATCCTCAGTCATCAGGAGCAGTCGTCGACTATTCGTGTGCCTTGGCCCCTACACCGTCTTGCTAGATTGCTCATGAATGCATCTTGAGAGTTAGAGCTTGAGGTTCGTGGGTGTTATCCCCATCCCTTAGGTGTTTGATTATGATGATATCTTGTGTTTTGACTATATATGATGTTATGTTCCCTATTTCCTTATGAGTTATGGTTAGTTGCGATGATGGTGTAAATTTCGAGGATAAAATTTTTATTAGGTGGGGAGAGCTATAAGACCCGTATCTTAGCCCATACTGTTCTGTCAACTCCCGCGATCCTTCCTTTCGAATTTCGGTAACCCATAACCGATAATCGACGTTTGTGCGCGACCCTAAGTCGTATCTTGTAAAGTTGAGTCGGTTTAATCAAAGACTTGTAACAGTGCGACTGCATCGTCGCCGTGGTTCCAACGCCGTGACTCACGCACCGATGCGATACCCTTGTTGGAAGATGTGAGCTGGCATTTATTTCAAAGAAAACACCGCGCGTTGCAATCCCAAGAGAATCTCTACAACATGTCTTATCAAATCAATCAATCAATCAATCCATCACCTCATGTCAAGTACAAGAGCACTCATGCTTTCTTTCTCCACAAGTTAAGCAACCACCAAAGTCAACTCATCACTCAACTCACCCATCACTCACCTCACATCCATCACTCCATCACCCATCACTCTCTCTCTCCTTACATTCTCTCTCTCTCTCTCTACACAATTTCCAAGCAACCAAAGAGAGAAAAATGGACGTCCAAGCCATCCCAAGTGAAAAAAAATAATTTTGGTGGCCCACCTTTCCATCCCAAAAATCCATCATCCTAGCCTTTCATTTCTCATCCTCTCCATCAAAGTGAAGCACAAGGAGATTGGCATTCCAACGGACTGAGAAGATCGAACGGTGGGTGCTTCTATAGGTTAAATTTCATTGTTTTGATGGTGGGCCAAGTGAGGCCTATCGATTGATGATATGGATCTTACTTTGGACCCTTGGTGTGGCCGATGGACCACTTTGATTCTCATGATCATTCCATGATGGGGCCATTCTCCATGGACCCCATCATGATGTTTATTTTTCCTTGCATTATAAGAGGTCATCTAAACCGTTCATTTTGGGTGGAGAAGGATCTCCACCGTTAACCTTCGATTTGATGGGCCCACAAGTAATGGGACCCACTTGATGTATGATTGAATGCAAGGGAGGGCCCATAGTGCTGGGGTCCCTCCATCACACGCATCCCACTCTATTTCTCTCTCTCTCTCTCTCTCTCTCTTTTCCTTTTTGTGATGATATGGTTGTGTGGCCCGCTTGGATGGACCCCACCATGAAGCATGTAGTTGGTCCAAGCCATTTGTAGGTGGGGCCTACTTTATATTTATGTTGTATCCACATCATCCGTGCATTTGGTGGCCCACCTGAGCAGGGCCCACCTTAAATGCATGTGTTGTGGCCAAGCCATCCAGCGTCTAGAGACGCTGGTCGTCAAATGAAAACCAAAATATTAGCTTGGTTCAAGCCTTCGAGTGGGCTGCTCATGTAGACCCCACCTTGTTGTATAAGTTTAATCCATGCTGTCCATTTCATTCCCAAGCTTATTCTAGGCGTTGAGTCGAAAAATAAAGTCAATCCGACTTTTTGGTGGGCCATAACTTAGAAAACAGTGGTTTTCATCGTTAAAACGCACTCTGATCTTTCTACACCCCCAAAACATATTGAATATTGGACTTGTTTGATCGGTCTTGAGCTATGGAATCCAATGGGTGGAGTGGATTTTTCGGATAAGGGCCCCACATATGAAAAACCACAAAAAAACGTGATTTCAAAAAAAAACCATATCTACAGCAGCCCTGCCACTGACATCCTGCGGACATGCAGCAGGCGCTGCTGCACTGCTACGCTAGGGACAGACGGGCTGGGACCTAGGTCCCAGCAGTGGGCCCCACCATGATGTGTCTTGTACATCCACACCATGCATTGGTGGACCCCTTAGGCCAGTGAGCCCCCCTCCAAAATCAGCTGTATACACGGCTCAGGTGGCCCACATCATTGGAAACAGTGGTGTTTGAACGGCTGCCATTGAAACCATTTTTGTGGTCCAGAAGTTTTGGAACATTATGAAATTTGTATTTCCTATTCAGCCAGGTCCGGGCAACCTTATCAACGGATTGGATGGCATATAAACCTTATGGTGGGCCCCACATGGGCCCCACTTACAAGTGGATTGGCGGGCGCACGCACACAACAGCGTAATAGTTGCTGTGTTGACGTCTCCTGGCCTTCCAAGCCATGTGGGCCCCATGCACAAGGTATGTACTATATCTATGCCATCCATCCTAATGGGACCCCCCCCCCCCCCCATTATGCATATGTTGCATCCAAACCGTCCAATCATTTTGAAAGCTCATTTTATGGCATGAGCTAAAGAACGAGTCAGATCTAAAGTTCAAGTGGACCCCACTATATAAAATAGTGGACAGTGACCTCCACCATTCAAACTTCTTAGGAGCCATAGCAGTCTCCACTCAAGCTTATATTTTTGTTTTCAATTCATCTATCATTATGTTAATTTATGAATAGGTTGGTTCTCAAAATACCTCACGGAAGGCCACACCATCCGGCCATTGATTAGGTGGACCACACTATAGAAAACAGTGGGTTTGACCATCCACCATTAAAACCCCTTTCAGGTCAGTGTGACCTTGTGATTAGATTGGATGGGAAATAAACGTTATCGTGGGCCTTGGGAATTTTAATGGTGGAAATCATTATCACCACTCATCTTGGGTATGTCCCATTTGATATATATAAGGGCCATTTCAGGAGGCCCACCTTGATGTATTTGTGGCCCGTTGTTGAGGCCCACCTTGACATTTATAAGGCCCATTTGAGGAGGCCCACCTTGATGTAGTTATGGCGCATCTATTTAGGCCCACCTTGATATATAAGAGGCCCATGTTGTAGGGCCCATTTGATGTATTGGAGGCCCACGGGTTATGGCCCATTGCAATGTACATAAGGCCCATTGGTGCGGCCCATTGATGTGACCCACTTGATGAATATAAGGCCCATGTGATATGGCCCATTTGATGTATTTATGGCCCAATGGGATGTACCTAAGGTCCATTGCAATGTGTGATCCCAACATGGTTTATGTAATGGTGTTTACGATGGGCTATGCCTAGGGAACAATGATGGTTTGATGCCCACATTGTGAGTACAATGTTGGTTAAATGTCCGCATTATAACTCTCCTTAAGGTGCATTGATAGGCCCATACTTGTTGTGTGTAGGCCGTCTAGGCCCATCTGCATTGTAAGGATAGTTCACAACTTTATAACATGCTTAGTATAGCTCCATGATTAATGCCCATACACATCATATGTATGCTTGATATGAGGAATGTTTGATCATAGCATAAGCCGTTGGGCTGAAACATTTACAAGACTCCTTATGAGATGGAGTGCCCCACATGATCGCGTGGTAGGAGCAGGATTGCTGCATTATTGTACAGTGTGACTCATGCATCTCGCATATGTGTGACTTGATCACTGCACGCCCTAGCGACATCAAGGTCGTGACCTCCACAGACACATCGTGGATGGTCGTATCGGATACCAGAATATTGGTTCTAGCATTGTGGGCACTTAGAATGTCCTTGGGTGAAAATCTCAGAACCTTTTTGGTACCAGGAGTTGCTCCAACGTCTAGATCGAGTGGATACACGAATGTCCGAGTGCCGAATACCAGTAGGCGGAGTCTCCAACTGTGTCGTGGTCGGTTGGAAGGGGGTATGGCCTTATCCGCCCGAGTGAGGGGGCTATAAGCTAGGTTGAGTTTGACCAGCTCGCAAATGAGTCCGCTATCGACGAGCCGGGTAGGTATTAACAGACTGTTGATTAGGTGGATAGTGTGGTCTCTTCCACTTGCTTGGCTGTGCAGCTAGGGAGGAGGCAGTCAGTGTGAGTGTATTAGACCTCGGTGATATCCAAAGAGGAACTATACTAATATGTGTACTTGATGAGTACTGACACACTTGCTTTGTATCTCGCATATGACATTTTGCTACAGAGGCCTCGCATCGCATGGCCTTGGTATGGCCAATAGCATTCATGCCTTGCATTACATAGTTTTGGTATAGCTGATAGCATTCATGGACTTACCTGCATATCTTTGCATTACTCTGATATTATATACTTGATACTCGCCTTACACACACTTTCACCACCATCTAAGCTTTCTATAAGCTTATGCACGATAGATGTGTGCAGGTGGCATTAGGTTGCAGTGGCATTGAGCTTGGAGCGTGCAGCCGAGCTTCTGGAGTTTCTTTTACTTTCATTATATTGTATTTCCCTTTCATATGCATTGTACTTAAAGTTTTGATATAGTGGATATATGGTGATGTTGTTTTGTGACTTGGTTCTGCTTGTGGTTATGCTCCATTACAATAAAAAATTCATAATGAAAATCCTCCTTGTAGAATCCTAGGATCAGAACCTGGCGTATGGGCGCTAGGAGCTAAGAATGGGGTACTATGGAGGTTGTCGGCGCTGGATTCGGCGATCAGAAATTTTGTGAGCCTGATTTTCGAGTTTGGGGCGTGACAAGGTTGCAACAGCATGGAGCTTGGAGCATATAGCTGACTTCTGGAACTTGATTTTGACATTTGTATTTCTCTTTCAGCATTGTATTCAAATGTTTATATTAGTGGGTATGTGATGATGATGTTGCCTTTGTGATTTGGGTATACTTGTGGTTATGCTTCTTACGAGATTAATGTACGTTAGAAAATCCTCCTTGTAGCATCCCAGGATCGGAACTTGGCATATGGACGCTGGGAGCCGAAAATGGGGTACTGTGGAGGCTGTCAGCACCGGGTTCGTCGATCGGGATTCCTGTGAATCCGATTTCCGGGTTTGGGGCGTGACAGCAGTGGAGATGGAAACACCATCAAATTTGGAATTGTTCCCCGCTTTCCAATTTTCCCATATAACAAAAGCTGGGATAAGCCCAAGAAGAAACGAAATCCTTTTGAAGGGGAGAGGTCTAAACTACCACCAATGAAACCAGTCCTGGATGAAGATATGGTGAGCGAGGGAGATCTCGAAAAAATTGGGAACCATCTTCCAAATATTCGAGGCCAAACCCCCCAATAGAAAGAGGTGTTGCAAAAATTCAGTGAAGGGCGTACCTCCTGGGCCTGCCCCGTAGCAGACGCACTTAGAAACCAAAGAAATCCCTTTCTTCTGAATACTTTCCTCCACCAGCAGGGCCCCCTGAAGCAGCTTCGACAAGAAAATCGAGACCTTTGGGGGAATTTTAAGGTGCCAAACTCTTTTTTCCCAATCTTTCTTTTGCCTATGGTGTTTGTCAACATCCCAGGCAGTCCTAATAGAGAAGTTCTCAATAAGATCAAATGGCTAGATTAGACAATCATCAATCGCAGTCGTGCAGAATCCGTTGAGGGATATATGGACTTGGATCCAACCCAGAAGCTCCACAGGGGAGTTCGGCAAGATCCCCTCTTTCCCAATCTAGTCGGCCACCTGTAGGGCCCTCTAATTAAGCAGAATATGCAAGGAGGGCAGCGATCCCAAAGAGCCCAAACTCGACCAATTGCTGTCCCACAGGTTGATGTGCCCCCGCCCCACCTGCCAAAGGACGTTCTTCTCCACCACAAGAAATAAGTCCACCAAACGCTTCCAAAGAGGAGAGGCTCCCACCAAGAACCTTCTGGAGTTACTTACAGGTCTGTCAGCCCCATATTTCGCTTGCATAAATCCTGCCCAAAGCCTACTCCCTTCACCAAACCTTATAACCCAAGCCAGCTTCAAATGAAAGGCCTTCATCACATCCAGAATTTTCTTGATTCCGAGACCCTGCCTCTTACTTAGGAAATGCAACCGCATCCCATTTTCTCTAATGAATCTTCTTATTCTCTTCCTACCATCCCCAAAAGAAATTTGCAAAGCATGCCTCCAACCGGTTGAGCACTTTCTTTGGGACTACAGTAGCAGCAAGAGTATGAATTGAGATACCACAAAGGACAGCCGAAATAAGCGTTAGCCTGCCCACCTGAGAAATAACTTTGGCTTTCCACCCTTGAATTTTGGAAGCCACCTTGTCAACTATCGGGCCAAAAAGACTAGTGATGAGCCTCTCGAAGTAATCGGCACTCCCAAATAAATGAGATTGGAGGAGGGGCCAAGGCTCAGACTTTTCTCTATACTCCTTTTCCTCGCAGAGGACATCTTAGGAGAGCAATAGAATGCACTTTTCCTCAAATTTATTTTCTAGCCTGACACTAGCTAAAAAGTCAAACGGAAAGAGCGGACTGCGTCGAGGGATTTTTGGGATCCATTTAGCAAAAAGGGAGGGTATCATCAGCGTACAAGAGGTGCGTGACCTGCTTGCACTCCCTTTTCAGCTTAAAAGGCAGGCACAACCTGTCCTTAACTAATCTGGAAAAACCCCTACTAAGAACTTTGGCTGTAAGAATAAATAAACTGGGGGAGAGAGGGTTGCCTTGCCTCAGCCCGTAAGAAGATTAGAAGAAATCGCAACTTTCGCTGTTCACCAATACAAAAAACCAGTTGTTATTCCAACAGGATTCCACCAACTTGACCTAGCTGGGGCAAAAATCGAAGCTAAGGAGGACCTGCTTTAGAAAGCTCTAATCCACCCTATCATAGGCCTTCTTCATATTAAGCTTTAGGACTAGATTCCCCCCCTAACCTTTCTGTCGAGGTCCCTAAACATCTCTTGACAAAGGGCGATGTTTTCAGCAATAGATCGACCTTTAACAAAGGCCCCTTGCTCGCTAGAAATCATCCTAGGGAGAATGGAGCTGAGCCTAGAAACGATGATTTTTGCGTAGATTTTATAAACCACGTTGCATAAGCTTATGGGCCGGAAGTCGGTGAAGGATTTCGCCCCCTGAGATTTTGGGACTAGACAAATAAGGGTGGATGTGAATCCTTTGGGCAGCCCGCTTCCTTGGAAAAATTCCTCAACGGCCCTGAAAATGTCATGATGTTCTAGCAGCCCTTGTAGAAAGCACCTGAAAACCCATCAGGGCCAGGGGCACCATCTACAGAAAGGGAGAAAACCGATTCTCTAACTTCCTCAAGGGAGGGAGCCCTCATTAGATCATTATTATCTTAATCGGTAACCAAAGATGGGATGTGCTAAAGCAAACCACTAAGAGCCTCTAAAGGAGACTCAGACGTCCCCGAGGAGAGCTGCTCTTTCATAAAACCCTCAGCTTCAGCCTTGATCACAGCTAGAACGTAGGATTTCTCCCCAGACGCTAGTTGAATTTGTTGGATTGTGGACCGTCTCGCTCTCTCGGTAGCGGCTAGATGGAAGAACTTTGTGTTTTGGTGGCCCTCGGCCAGCCAGCTGTTGTAAGATTTTTGTTTCTAGAAAATCTCCTCGGCTAGCTCCCGAAAAGTGACCTTTTACCTGGCCCTAGTAAGATCTTCTTGGCTAATAGCTGAGAGGGGCGATTAAGCCTGGGATTCCAATAGGGCCAGCTCCTTTTTTGCCTCTTTGATATTCCTGAAAACATCCCCAAAAACATCTCTATTCCAAACTCTTAATTACACTTTGAGCTTCTTGATTTTCAGCAAAAGGTTGAAAATGGGCTGGTCTGAGTACTGCTGATTCCAGACGCCTTCTACTAGCTGCAAAAAGGATTTGTCCAAGAGCCGCATCCGCTGGAAACAAAAGGGCCTAGGGACGAAAACAGTTGGGGAAGGGAAGGTCAGCAGAATCAGAGAGTGGTCTGAATTCGGCCTAGGAAGATGGTTGACTTGGAAACCTCGAAAGGTTTGGATCCACCCAACGTTGCAAAGGACCCTATCTAGCCTGGCCCAAACTCTGGTGCTCCCAGCGTGGTTGTTACACCATGTGAAACGGTTCCCAGAGAAACCCGCATCCAATAGCCCGGCCTTATTAATAGCCTCTTGGAACTCCGTGGAGCTAGCTTGATCTTGGCTTCTATTCCCTAACCTCCCTGAGGAATCTAGCACTGCATTGAAATCGCCACAAACAGCTCAAGGCTCATTTGTACTGGAGGCAAGGGATTCCAAAGATTCCCATAGAAACCTTTGGTTGAACCTGGAACATATAAAATAAACAAAGGAGTGATGGCAGGGAGAAGCAGAGTTGGATAGAGAGACACGAATGGAGATAATTTGGTTAGTCATTCCAATAACAGAAATAGGAAGATCCCCTCTATGGAAGATCCAAATCTTACCCCCAAAGTCTACATTGGAGATGAAAACATGAAAACCAAGCTTTAAACCGATACCCACCCTCTTCCTATTGGAAGCCATTGGCTCCAGGATGGCGACTATAGCAGGTTTATGCTCACGGATAATTCTAATAGTAGAGCGAACCGTGGCCACATTGGCCACACCACGAGCATTCTAGGAAAGAAGACTATCCATCAGAAATATTTCCTAAGAAAATAGCCCTCTTTCATAGCTTTTGGAGTTTCTCCTTCCACTTGTCTGACCCTGAACAGAACCCTTCTTCCTTCCTGTGAGATCTGACACCTTGACCATGGCCAAAATCAGGTGAAAAATCCCGTGATGAGGAAATAAATGGCTGAGGGAAAGGGGTCCTATCTGAAGCCCTAACTGCAGCTTCCTTCTCAGCACCATGGCTGGTGCTGTCTCTGAACTGCGAAGACCTTGATGCCTGAGAAAGCCCCTCCCCTATTAGAGCATCCTTGTTCCAGCGTTCCTCCTGCCTTCTGAAAGTATGGGCCCCTGTATCACTCTGAGGGAGGTGATAAGAGGATAGATCTATCGATAAGTCCAGTTGACGGTAGACCGAAATGAAGCCATCAGTGAGCCCCTTATGAGGTGGATAGGATCCTACCGATCCCAAATGGTCCGAAGGGGTGGGCCTAGGGGAATCACCCCCTCCCCAATCCTCCTCCTGCTCCTTGCTCTCAACTGGGGAAACAGGGGAATGATCAGCAGATCTGCAGTCCCCCTGATATGTTGCCCTGATACATCAAGGATGGCCCCAATTAGGGTGTAATCCGTCCCAGAAATGTTGAGGCAGGGGGTGGAAAACATAACATCTTGATATGGGAGCACATTTAAATGTAAATTAGGAGAGTTTCACACCTAAGAGGGAAGCTGGGGTCCCCCGAGCTTTGTGAGGTTGGGCTGATGGTTCTCCTGCTGCATATTTGTGGCCAGGTGATATTCCAGGAGAAGAGGCAGCTGATGCCCTCCCTATAATTCCTCATCTCTTTACTCGGTAGTGCAGGCCCCATTTGTGTCCTCAACTCCTGGTTGTTTCGACGGGGGCTGCCTGTGGGATGGGTGGATACCCTCTAATTGATATGTCCCCAGCAATGCATTTTCGCAAGCACCTTCGCTGCACAAGCCACCCTCATAGTTGTTCTTAGCAAACCTATTAACCACCCAATCTTTGGTCCGCACGGCCCCAAACTTGGTATTTTGCTGCCTATCTTCCCTTTCCCCGGAATGGCCATCCCCGGAGGATTTTTCTAGTGTGGCTTGGATCTGGAATGAAGTCTCTCCTGCAACTAACGTTTGGGACTCCAAGCATCGAGGAACCACCTGCAGCTAGACTTTCACCCTAGCGAATTTCTGGAAAATCCCAAATGTAGAGGATGTATCGATCTGAACCACTTCACTGTAGGTCCTTCCCAGATCCCTAATCACCGATTCAAACGAGGCATGAGCTAGGATCCCAAAGAGATGAATCCAGACCTCTTCCTGCTGTTGGTATATCTCCAGCGACCATGGGAGCACTCCCACCCTCCAAAAGGAGGAATCACCCACGAAATCCGTCTGTTCAGCTTTAGTCTTGAAAATTATGAGAAACCTGTAGTCGTCAATCCTTGCAACATCAATAGTAGAGGCCTTGAATCTGGATCCCCTGAAACTGTCAATCAGATGGAGAATAGAAATCATTCAATTACCTGAGTCTCCCACTAGCCCAAGTTGAAGCTCTAGGAGTTTCCTAGCAACACCCTCTGGGTCTGCCGTGACACTCCTAGCAACTAAGTGGGGTCTTTTCATCTGGGCTGGAGGCTTCTCCCAGCCCCTGTGGGAGACCACTGGGCACTTGTTGGGGAGTTTTCCTTCCTCACTATTTCCAGCTTGGAGATTAGCCCCCTGGGTCTGGACCCCTGAAGAATCCGGACGTCGATGGGATTTGGGCCTTGCCTCCTTCACTGCGACTGTTCTCCCATTAATCTTCTTCCCATCCAACACCCTTATTGCTGCATGAGCATTGTCTTCGTACATGAAACAGATGAAGGCGTAACCCCTAGATTTGCTGGTTCCAGGGAAATGGGGAAGAAAGACCTCGGCAATCCTCTCATGTCTTTGGAAGATTTTGAAAATGTCTTCTATGGAGTAGGAAAATGGAAGGTTCCCCACAAACAGGGTCTTCCGATTTTCGGCATCTTCCCTACTCTTCTTTCTCGAGGGGGCCCGACCCCTCATGAAACCGTAGGACGCTCCTTTTCTCTAGACGCTCCTTTCTCCAGACGCTTCTTTTTCGAGAACCAAAATCTTCTCTACTGGGTCCTTGCTCTTGCTCTGTCCCTTGATTCCTAACTTCAAGGTTTAAGTTCATATTCTCACGTTCATGATGCATAAAATTTACCGGTGGTGCTGAATTTTGCACGTCTTGTATATGAATATATTCAGGATATCTGAAATCTACAGGTATCGGTGAATTTCGCATGTTCTAGATTGGGCTAAGGATTAGAACAAATGGTGTATTTCGTCGTAAAAGAAGTGTCTGTGGCACTAGCTAAGCTGGTAGTACAGGTGACAGATTCCCAACAGAACTAGTATCAACTTCCTGCTGATGTGCAACAAGTGCTCTTTCGGCAAACAAATTAAGCCACCAAATAGTTTATACTCTTGGTATGGCTGATCATTCACTTCTTAAAGGCTTCAGTCTAAGCTTATGAGTGCTCAGCCTGAACTTATGACAATTCTGCGATGTGCTGAATCCCCATTTGCACATCAATTATCTTTATTGACATAGTCTCAAGAGGTTCAACTCGAGATGTCGATGGTCTATTTGGATTTGGTGGAACAAACACCTGACTAGGTGGTTGATTTACTTGCTCATGCACCAGTTAAACTTGTAATTCTTCCTCGTAAGTAGGAGACTCGTTGGCTATAACAACATTACTA